>NW_028277251.1:0-1492390 GCF_059751315.1 Micrasema longulum | reverse complement strand
CAACAATTCACAAATTCCATATTCAAATATTTTTTTTATTTTTTTTAAATTTTTTATTTGAAAATTTATTTATAAACCCTTACGGATTATTACATTTATTTTACATAAAATAATATATACATTTTTCATTTATACTCTGTTGTTCAAAATAATATTTTTTACATCTTTTGAAAAGTTTGTCTGAGTATTTTGTTTAGTTTTGTCTGGTAGTTTATTGTATAATTTCAGTCCCTGGTTCATTAGTCTTGATTGTCCTTGTCTTGTTTTAGAAAGTTGTATATGGTATTTTTCTGATATTCTCGTATTATGTCCATGTTGACTACAATTTTTTACTAGTTTTAGTTCTTCGTCTACAATTACATTAGTGGCTAATTTATGGATAAATTATAAAACTGACATCTGATAAAACAAATTATCTCTTCTGTGATCCGCACGATAAACTAATAACAAAAAATAATATTCCTACTGCTATCATAAAAAGTTACCGCTAAAGTTTCAATGGCATTATTTTCATCACCGCATCCAATATCCAAAAATCCTGATACACAAAGCCGAATAAAGAAAGAACCTAATATCCGCATCATTCCCGCAAATAATATCTGGTGGAGTGAGGGGGAACACTTCAACACAGGTTAGTCGATTTCCATTGTATGTAAAGTGGCAGTAAACTTCCTTAGTAACGTGTGTGTTGGCTGACCTTGCTGGACCATCTTGGATTAGTTCATGCGCTCTCTAAGCTATCGAGGTATAACTTTTGCGCCTCTCTCGCATCACCAGGGCCTCGATTATGATGGGAATATAAATACGCCATACCTTCACCTTGACGGTATGGTTGAAGATAAATTCCCTCTAACGCTTATAAAGATATACTACCAACCCCCCCACCTTCAAGTTTTGAGTAGGTACATCGATATGAAACAAGAGGAAGCGTACGTCACGGTACTCATATCTACGCTCTAAAATGAAATAGCTTCAGTATGACGTCATAGTTGAAGATAAAAGTCTTCCGACCGACTATAAAGGTATACTACCGATACCCCCAACATCAAGTTTTGATGTAAGTGCATCAGTTTATACCGACGGGTCTAGAACCCCTCGATACGTTTATCTACGCATCGAAAGTGTCAAAAATTATGCTCCACCTAGCAATTTTTCCTTTAGTTATTATTTATTAAAAATTCTAATAGTGTTGAGGTTGACACTTTTTTCTTTAAAGTCTATCAAAAATATGAGAGAGAAATAAGTAAGTTTTGAAGTCGAATTAAATTCCGACACAACTGTCACTTCAATAAAACGAACGCTTAGATGTGATAATTATGTCGCTAGGTTCTCTCCTATTAACAAATAAGAGTATCTAGGCGTCAAACATAGATTGTATGCGTCAGAAAGTTACCACTCTAAAAAATTAATTTAGTTATTATATTTTTTTCCATCTGTTTTACTGTCTTTCCGAGTGTATGCATCGAGACGTTAAAGAAGCCGGCTTTGTAGTCGATCGGTAGATACATACAGACGATCGTTAAGCGTACCGTCTGGATGATTTCCAAAAGTCATACAAAATTCAAGTTCAACCGAGCATTTTTACTTGAATTGGGATTTATTTGAGTTTATAATCGCTTTGAAGTTAGCATTTTTTATTACAGAAGCCTATTTAAACCATAAATGAGAACTTTTTAAAAATATTAATGACGTAAGAAACGCGAACTAATTGTTTGCGGTCATTCCATTGGCTTGTTTCGATCATATGATGTCGATATGACAAGTAGGTAGAACATACCGAGGTAAAATACAGATGATACGGAAGTTAAGTATACCGTCTCGATATATACATATAAGATAGCGTTGTTAACGATGCTTTATTTGTCAATAATTAAGTAGCTTAATTTATTTTCTATGCTTATATATTTTTTTAAAAAGGAATAACCCGCTAAGCCTCTTCTTTAGAGGCCTGTCAGCAGGTGGAGAAATAGGATATGAAAGGAAGTTATGAAAAATAAACCACAACACCCAGACCAATCCCAAAAAAATCTTTCTTGGATTTTTTTCTTGCAACTGGCGGGGATCGAACCCGCGACGCTAGTTTCACAGTTAGCTGTCTTACCAACTGCGCCACGGTGCCTTACAATTTGATAAACTGCGATTTTAATTCAATTTATCACTACTGTTTTTATTGCTCCTTTAACTGTGAGTTCGGCAAATTATATGGAGGGTTCATGTCCGATATTGTCTTAGTTGTCAAACGTTACTACACATTTAATGGAAAATAATGTTTTTTTTTATATTTTTCCTGTGTTTTTTTAAATAGGCTTCTTTCATTTATTAATTCGTTTTTTATTATATATACGGCCTAAGCCAACAGTTACATGAAGAAACATCTATCTCCCTTTGTTAACCATGGAATTGATACAGTGCTTCATTTATTTAGTTTTTTATTGCTTAGTTCTTGGCATGAACACTTGACAAACTTACTACTATGCTCTATTTTTTATAAATTTATTGATATCATTCTAACTTTGCTAGAATTCCACTCGTCCATGCGCTTTGTAGCTGCACGATGATTGGTTATCTAGCTTTCATATACCAACTTAAAAATACCTAAATTTTATAAATGGGGTCTAGAATTCCAATCGTCTATGCGCTTAGTAGCTGCAAGACGTGCTGTAATCTTACTCCTTTTTACTATTCATATTATTTTTATTTTTTTTTAGTATCATTAATACACTAAATTTATTTGTCAATTTTTAAAATGTGTAAATAGGGGCTAAATTTCTAACTGTCTATGCGCTCTGTAGCTGCAAGACGTCCTGTAATCTAGCTCCTATCTGTTATAATTTTTTATTGATCTTAATTGAAAACGAGGAACTAGAATCCCAACCGTCCATGCGCTCTGTAGCTGCAAGACGTACTGGGATATTTATTAATTGTACAGCGCCCTTGAGGTGATTTTCACAAAAATGGCGCTATATAAATTATCCAACTATATATATATATATATGCAAGAAACTGAACAGAAAAAATAAAACTATGTAGCAAAGACAAATAAGGGCGATACAATAATGGTTTACAATATACTCATAAACATGATAAACATACAAGACTTCGAGCTAAACCATGACAATCTATCTTTATTCCACATTGTTTTAGTGGCAAAGGGATCTACGAAAAGCTGGAAGATCTATCCCAAAGAAATAAAAAATAACCACATCAGAACGATTCGAAATTTTGATTAACTTCATTAAGAGCAAAAAGTGCTTGATTGAACATGATCTTTGTTACTTCCAAGGCGTAGATTGTATCTTAGAATACGGTGCCCCCGATAGTGTTTTTAGCTCGAAACTCGAAGATACAGGGTCGACAGTGTATTTTCGTAATCGTTCGGGAGAAAATATCTTCAAATATAGCGTCATGGTGAAGGTATAGCTTCCGATTGTAATAGCCCCCCACGTGACAAAATAAGAAAAAAAACATCGCTCTAAAAGCTGAGAGCCTTGTAGTAATTAATTATATCTTAAGCTATCTAGAACAAGTCAATGAGCCGCGCTTGGACAAGAGATGGTTATCAGATAAATGTGACGTTGCTTCTTCCTTACCACGATCCCATTGTGGAGATGAACCGGTCCATCCATCTGGTAGGACGACAGCATCATGATGGTCGGGTGCACCAGGTAGGCGCAGTACGCCAGCCGGCTGAGCGGTAGAACTCCTCGGTAGCCCAGGATTCCTGAGACTAGTCCTCCACGCTTGGACACGCAGCAGATCACGATCCACGCTGTGGCTGCACTCCAAGCTGGCGACAGAAATATTCATAAAAATAAAGATACCCACTTGAAAAAATCAATGTGGTTAAACTGTATACATATTTAATGACATGTGTAATTAAAGATAGAGTGAAAACTCTCTTTCCTTTTATAAGTCTACAAGAACTGCTAACAAAATAATATACATGAAAAAGTTAATGAAATGGTTATGGACGATCGCCGAATCATAATCTGAGAAGTTGCTGATGATGTTGGCTTGGCTTGTTGGATTAGCTTATGCCATGAAATTTTTCGAATGTTTTAAGGATGAAACGCATAGCAGCAAAATTTGTTCCGAAATTGTTGAATTTTGAACAAAAACAGCGGCGAATTGAAGTTGGTCAGGGCTGGTATTCCAAACGCTCTCGAGGCCGTATTATCTCGCGTATTTTGTATCACTAAATGAAGTTAACGACGATGCAGAATTACTGAAACATGTTATAACAGGTGACAAAACATGTGTTTGCGGAAATGACGTCGAAACTAAGGCACAATCGTTCCAGTGAAGGCATACTGGATTGCCAAGACCGAAAAAGGCTCGACAAGTGCGGTCGAACGTGAAGGCGATGCTTACTGTGCTTTTCATTTTTAATGGCATAGCGCATCATAAATTCTTTCCACAAGGTCAAACAGTCAATAAAGAGTACTATCTACAAGTTTAACGCTGCGCCGTTTGCGTGAAGCAATCCGAAAAAAAACGCCTGGATTTGTAGCAAAACAATTCATGGCTTTTGCACCATGATAATGGACCTGCTCACACTTCATTGCTAGTTCGTGAATTTTTGGCCAAAAACATTAATGTTTATTGCCGCAGCATCCATATTTTCCAGGCATGGCTCCGCGTTACTTTTTCTTATTTCCAAAAACAAAGAGGACCTTAAAGGGCCGTCATTTTACAAGCATAGATGAAATTAAAAGCGCATCACTGAAAGAGCTACAGGCTACCCCAAAAATCGAGTTTAAGAAGTGTTTCGAGGATTGGAAGAAGCGCTGGTACAAGCCCATAATATCTTATGTAGACGAATATGTATTTTATTTTTCAAAAAACGAAAATTTCCGGCATTTTCTGAATACACCGTATGTATTTGTATGAATAAATAAATATCGCTACTTTGTTTCGTAAAAAGATTAGGGATCGAGTCAAAAACACTCGTCCTGGGATATAAACACACGGCGGCCTCCGTGGTGTAGTGGTCAAGAAGCTTGACTCACGCACGGAAGGTTCCGGGTTCGATTCCCGGTGAGAACACAAAAATTAAAATTTGATTTTTCTCAAGCCTGGGTGCTCTGTGATGTAATTCACCACTGTAATTAGGCCTCCTGGCCTGTTGTGGTGCAAAAAAAAAAAAAAAAAAATGTAAATGTAAAATGTAAAATTTTTTTATTTCTCACACATAACTTTTTTCCATTTTTATTTATTTATAAGGAATAACCCGCTAAGCCTCTATTTAAGAGGCTTGTCAGCAGGTGGGAAAGAGGGGATATGGAAGGACGTAGTGAAAAATTCACCACAATATCTGGATATTGTGGTGAATTTTTCACTACGTCTGATCTGGACCAATTGAAAAGAAAATCTTTCATGGATTTTTTTCTTGCAACTGTATTACGTATCCGCATGGACACGTAATAAATTGGTTTTATAAATGATTTTTTATTTTATTTTTTATTTTATTTATAAATCATATAACACAAAGTATTTTACAAGTATAATACGTTGAAATTCATTTCCAGGAGTTACAAAAACTCAGTTCGGAACATAAATAATATTAGCATTTAGAAAATAACACATATTGACAACAACAAAGAAATAAAGCAAGTTTAGCACCTTTATAACTGAATATACAACAATAATATATACGCCTAAAACCTTTTCTTACACAAGCAAAATAAATATATATAAAAAAACGCTTTTAAGAATAAAAAAAAGTAGTGAATCTTCTAAGGGAGATAAGGTCATTAACATCACATGCCATGCAGATGATGAGAACATATCCATCTCAGTTAGTAAACATCTGGATGCCTAAAAAATGTCTAATAGTACAATGAACATATGATTATTGGACACATAATTCGGATACACAAAACGTGTGTCAGACCGAATCATGGTGTATACAACAGAGGCGAGGATAGATAGAGAGAAAATAAAAAATACGAAAAACCAAGTAGATGTACTAGATAGAAAAACTAAACAACTGCTCAGAACGTCAGAGATGAAAGTACTAAAGGCAAAAGAGGTAGAATCTAGAGTCAAGAAGTTAGACGGTTTTGCGATACCTATTGCATAGTAAATAGATTATGGAAAGAATACGTCAGTAATTCCATTAATCGAAAGCTCTAAAATCCCCTTTACCATTTATTTTCCCAATATGTATTATCATTGTGACGGCAAGGATATTATTTTTATGCATGGGTACAAGATTGTCAAGAGTGTAATTGCTTCGTAGTTAAATTTTCCGTTGTCAAAAAAGGCTTTTTCCCTCTTGAGATGAATAATAGTGTTTTATTGTTGTTTTTTACCTGTATGGCCGATGCTGACGTAGAAAGCAGTTGGCCACAGCTCGAGGTGCCCATGGCGCATTCCATACACGATGGAGGCCATGGTGGCTAGAGCGCATGGCCACCCTATGGCCACTACCCACGTGGGCATGGTGTTGATGTTACGCCTTCGCCATAAATAGCAACCTGTGATCATACCTGAAAAATAAATCACGCTTTTTTATTTAGAAATCTACCCGTCACGTAGTTATTTACGTTTTTTCAAATATTGTTTTACACCCAACGGCCATTTTTAATTATTGGTGTGTACACAGCGCTATTAGGTATGGTATAAATACATAGAAATTATAACAAAAATAAAACAGAAACCCAATGCAGGACGAATGAGAAATTACAGTGGTTTAAAAAAAATAAATGTTGATAGACTATTAAACTAAACCAAAAAAATAAATCTTTCATTTATTTATTTTTATTTTATTTCATTGGAAAGCTAACAGACATTCATAAATTTACAAGATACAATTATACTATAAATAAATATCCATAGAATTAAGAATAGTCCAGAAGGAGCGGAGCGTAGAATCATATTTGAATACATCGGACTGTGTCCAATAATTCCCACACTTTCGCCGCGCGCATATTTGAAGTCACCGAGTAATATTGCCAGATCGCGAAGAATATAACCATAACACAAATGTAACACTTTGTTGATCCGGAATATAAAAAAAGAGTTTCCCACACTCACAACACTAGATTAAAAACTAAGGGCTCCCTGTCTGTTCCCCGAATTACAAATTATTTCGGAGAGCGAACATTGAATTGCGTTGTTCCAAGATTGTTCAATGATCTCCCTCAAACCATCATTAACATGAAAAATCTTCAAATGAAAAAAAAAGAACTGAAGAAATATCTTCTAGATACTTTATAGTGCCTGTTTATAAATAAATCTGTAAAATATAAATAAAATAAATGTAATATAAACCTGTCATAAAAAAAAATGTGTCCCACTGAAAAGTCTTTAGACTTGGTGGGTAACAAATTATTATATGTATTTTTTAATTATAAAATAAACGCTGCTCTGCAACACTGAAATTGAAACTAAGGGTAAAAAAAAAAACAATTTGTTAATTTTTCTCAAATTTCATTCTGCACTCGGAAACATTGATTGACAATTCAGAGTAGATAAGCAAAGGGTCATTCAATAAGAGTAATTGAACTAATGAACTTTGAACTTAAAATATAAAACAAATTTCATTTTACATAAAACGGATATTTTTATATTATGTTAAATAATATTTTATGTTTTAAAGATAATATCGGCCAAATGTTCACCACGGCGTTGTTTAATCCGAGGTTCAATTTTAATTGTTTTTCTTATTATATGAGCAAAGTAGGGTAAAAATTGTTACTACTCTAGCAACACTAACGAAATTTCCATTTCGTTTCTTCGACAATCTGACAAATGGAAAAATAATTCAATTTTTAAGTAAAGCATTTGTGACAAACACATTCATTTAATAATTACACATGAAATGTGATTGCATCCTGTTTCTTTAAGATCCTAGCAGTATTTATACACTTTAAAAGGACACAATACGGCATGGTTAAATTCGAGCGACGTCTACAAAAAAACTAATGGGTCAAAACTTAAACCAACTCATTTATGAGTAGTTGCCTTCTGTTTGATGTGCGCATGCGGTTTCTGGACTATTCTTAATTCTATGTAAATATCATAAAGTCCAATTAGAGGCTTCCACATAACATTGTTATTGTAAATGTTATACATAACATAAAATAAGTAATCATACAAAACTTATCATATTATTAAAAATGTAAATGTAAAACATATTATTGAAAATATATCTATTTTTGAATGTTGGTCACACAGTTGCAGATTACAATATATATCGTTCTATTAAATGTTATTTATTTCTGAAGTAACTCCGCGTGTGACGTCAGAGGTTCTCTTCCGCTTATTCTCGATTAGTTCTGCCCATTGGTCCATTGACTGCAAGCAAACCGGAAATGTTTCATAACCCTCTTATCATTGGGTGATTTATATGAACCAGTGACGTCGTTCAAAGTAGTTTTTTTATTTAAAAAAAAAAAAATCTTACCCTTTCAGGAAACTTTGCCGTACAATTTAATGCTCCGATTTTTACCGTGCGCATGAAAACATTTTTATTATTTATTTGACGGACTTATGCAGTCCATTCTAACGATGGTGAATACAATTTCTTATAATAAATACAGGCACTAATAAAATAAAAGATAATTTAATAAAATTAAAGCTACGACAAAAAAAAATAAAATCACTACTTCAAGACACGATCCGGTCTATCTTAGTGAATTTTTAAATCTATAAAGACTTACACTAAAAAAGTCCAGATCTTGTCTCGAGTTTACAATACGACACAATTAGGACATTGGTGCATGCAAGCCATAGTTTGCGCTGTGTTGATCGAATAATAACACATATACATAGATTGAGACGATTCTGTAAATAATATTTTTTTAAGGTTTCTGGACTATTCTAAATTCTATGGGTGTGTATCTCAGATTAATAATTGCTCCATTGCATAGAAAAAAAGTTCCAAATTTTTGTTTTGTTTTTAGTTTAACGACAAACGTGTAACGGATGGTTTCTGTTTGCGCTTGCAATTCGCAACACGTACCAACAACCCGTAGTTTGCTCTAATCTGGAACTAAATTCGTAGTTGTTAATCAAATAGATTTTTTTCTACGTATGTGTGGCTCTAGCCAGTGGCGTGTTATTACTCTGAGGCGGGCATGTTACGTTTGTTATGGCAGTAGGTTCAATTTTTTAAAAGTCTAAGTATAAATGATTAAAAATGACATAAGTTATTTTACATACAAAACTAAAAAGTATGATTTATGCAAATAAAAAAAAACTAACCTAACAAGAAAAAAATCTAATCACATTTTGGTTATGTAAAACATAAACATAAACACAATATTAAAGTTCGTACTTTCAAAAAAAAACTGGGTATAAATAAGGGTATTAGAAGCTAACTTATACCCGAATGCAGAGACAAAACTTAAGGTGAGGAAAGTACATTCTAATCTCAAATGCGGAGAATAACCCGAAGGTGAAAACAATAGAATGTACTTTCCTCACCTTAAGTTTTGTCTCTGCATACGGGTATTAGAAATTTTCATTGAACAAGTTACAGATATATTTGCGAAAAGCTTTGAAAAAAGAATTGTGAGATTTGTAATTATGCTTCACCAACTCAATGGAGAACGCTAAGTTTTCGGTGTCAAGTACTATAATTGAAATCTGTTTTTGCAAGATTTAGAGACGGTTTTGAATTACGCTATTATTTAGGTAGGTGGGTTTTTTGTATGTTTTATTTTGGTATCAATAACATTTTTTCCGTTTTAAGTGCAGATTTCTAAATTTGCTTTTAATACCGCCGGTTGCGAAATAATATTGTGCTGTTCGTTGATCAACACAGTATAAACACAAACACAGACCAATGTCCCGATTGTGTCGTATAGTAAAAAACTCGAGACAAGATCTGGACTTTTTTGTGTTATTCTTTATAGATTTAAAAAAATCACAAAGATTGACCGGATCTTATCTTGTCTGGAGGTAGTAATTTATTTATATTTTGTCCTGGCTTTAATCTATTTATCAACAATATTTTGAGTTTGTCCAAATTTTTGTAGACAAAGACTAGAATCAAGGAAACTTCACAAACATCAACAGATGAAAGAATTGCAGGAATATAGATGTTCAAATACGGGCAGAATGGTGAATGTTACACAGTGTGTAAAGTGGCCACTTAAACCAGCCATTGACAGGTCATAAGCCCTGTAGATGCCTAGACTTCTATATTACCTTCTCTTAAATGTTCTTCATCTCTGTCGTAATATGTTAATCTATTTAGTTGTATTTCATTTGATTAGTACCTGTATTTACTTATACTTGTTTTTCTGTATTTGTTATTCTATTACATCACATGTCATTATAATTTAATCTAATTAATTTTACTAGGTATTTTTATTGTAAATTATTACGGCTTAACACAGGCACAGCCTACAAAGACTTAATAAGTTCATAAATATTTGAACGATTGTAATTTTGAATGAATAAATAAATAAATAAATTTATTATAAGAAATTGTATTTTTCATTGTTGGAACGGACTGCACAAGTCCGTCAGTAAATATATAATAAATAAATAAATGTTCTAAAGAGACAAGAAAAAAATAAGGTATAAAATATAAAGTAACTTGTCAATAACAAAAATTAAATGGCATTAAAAAAAACGTAAAAAATAAAATATTTGAGATAATTTTAATGGTTTGAAATCAATAGTTGTTACATTATAACTAATCCTAGAAATAAGAACCACCCTTACCTGGTCTTATAAAATTATTAGCTGCCACCTTGATACTTTACTAATTAATAATATTAATATACACGCTAACCGACGAATACGTAATCTTGATAAATTTATTTGATCATTTCTCCCCCAATTCAGGATATTATAATCCTCCATCTCGCAAGTGAAGACACTAAAGCAAGTTCCACAAAGGGACCATGAGAAACATTAATATCTTTGAAGATTCGGCGTCATCAAGGGGGGGTTTGGCATTATGCCTCCTTCTCTGAAGCCATGGTTTAAAAGAGCGGTGCCGTCGTCTAGCGGCCGTTGTGTGGCGATGGATGACGTCATCAAAACGTTGTCTGTAAAACCAATGGTGCTGGTTTCCTAGAGAGCGATGGTTGTGAGTAAAACGTCAAACATCGGTGCCGTAATTTGCAGGACGGCCGTCATAGTGGTACAAACCGTAATCGAACGTTTTTTTTAAATGTTAATGAGTTCTGTAGATTTTTGCCTATGAAAATGAGTGCAAACGTGATGTGAACTAGTGAAATGTTGATTAATCACGAAGCTTTATATGATGTGAAGAGCGAAGAACTATGGAATTAGAGGTTCTGCATTAAATCTTATTTTTTCATACTTAGATTTTTTTTTTATTAATGACACAATAGAAAGTTTTTAGACTTTACATATTTATTACATATTATATATTTTATTTGTACGAAATATTCCCATACAGCAAAAGTGCTCGTATGAGGGGATATTATATATAATAACAATCTACAACCTACAACTGGTAATTAAACAATCTACAACCGGTAATTAAAAACTTGAATATAAAAAATCTGCCCAATAGTAAAGATATTTGACAGTCTGTAAGCCCTGTAGATACCTAGACTTCTTTATTACCTTATTTAAATGTTCTTCATCTTTGTTGTAATATGTTAATTACACTAGGTTCTTTTTGAATTATTTTTTTTAAACAGATATGAAGCTGTTGTGAATATTAATTTACGAGTATACATACATCTTATGATTTGTCATCGGCTGGGAGTGATCACTTTACACTACGTGTAACATTTACCATTCTGCCTATAATTAGTTCTACAGTGTGTTAAACAATCAATTTATTTCGTGTTAAAATCCAGAGGGTGGACGTAGCTGGGACACGATCTCAAGGATCAATTGTTTCAATAGGCGCGCCAGAGAGGGAAATCATTTTTGAGAAGGGAATATAGAAGTCTAGGCATTTACCGGGCTCATGACCTGTCATTGGAAGTAAAAAAGCTGAAACCATTATCATGTGAGTAAGATTCATCCTGCTGAACTTTACAAAAGTCAACAGATGGAAGAGTTGAGGAAATGTGGATGTTTAAAGAAGTAGAATAGTAAATGTTACACAGTGTGTAATGTGGCTACTTAAACCAGCCAATGACAGGTCATAAGCCTTGTAAATGCCTAGACTTTCATATTCCCTTCTCAAAACTGTTTTCCTTATCTGTTGCAACAAATTAAGATAAAACAAAATACGCAGCAGCGTTGGGAGGATCATTACCGCGCTTCTTCTACAGGTAAAATCACTAAACCCAACGCTGGCTGATGCAGCAAACTTCCGTCGTCATCACCAAAGTACTTTCGAAACGACCTAAATGTTTACCGGACACGAAGCTATGAGAATTTATCTAAATAGGTTTAAATTAAGGAATGATGACTATTGTCCATGCGATGATATTTCTTCACAGAATCGAACATCTGTTATTTCAGTGCCCATTACAGTTTTTAGTTTACAACGCCATAATCTTGAAGCAGAATGCAGGAAAGATAGAATATCCTTAACAAATATCCACACTATAGTTAAAAGTAGTTATCACGCGCCATTGTTATTGAACATTGCAACAATGGTGATTAAACTTATTTATTTTTTTATTTATTTATTTATTTATACTTTTACATTGTTTGTATTTTTTTTTATACAGAATAATGTTCCCTCACTGGGGTGTCCCGTGCCGAGGGAAGCATTTTACAAAAATGTGAAAGATGCCTAAGATAATAATATTTAACAAAGTTATGAAATATATTTAACAAAGTTTAAAAAATTAACAAAATAAGAACAATAAAAAAAACGTAATTAAACCAATTAGCCTAATTATAATTAACATAATAAACAAACAAAAAAACAAAAATATTCATAAAAAACATAACCAATTTATATGGACTAATTAATAAAATTCATAAACAGTGCATACATTTTACATATTTGGCTTGATCCACTCTTCGATCCGTGCGAAACCCACCTCCACTATCCATTTCTTAATAGCAATTTTTTGCAAAACTTTTTGTCCAATTATTATTTGCTTGATCAGTGTGTCATTTGCACATCCCCGTCCATTTATAAAGGTAATAAACCAAAATCAGTGATCAAACATCCCATTTTCAAGACATACAATAACTATTTTTTCCGAGTACCTTAGCTTTGTACATGACACGTAAGGCTACTATATACAGGGGTCCAAATACATATTTAAAAAAATTAAAAAAACAAATCAAGAAAAGTAATTAGTATTATGATGATAACTTTTTAAGAAGTTTCTATGCGGACACGAAAATTTATATTAAATCTTAAGTATGATTCTTACCTACTAAATAGGGGCCCAATCTCGACCAAGGTTTATCATAAAGCTGGTCAAACATCTCAAATGGTTCTTGTATTTTAGCTCTGTAGTTGTTCGCCAAAGAAATATAACCCGTGGTAAACCATGAACTGACTAGCAACATCAACAGAATTCCGGCTGATATTTTGAAATGCCTAAAAAACAAAACGATAATTATTCATTTTAAAACAAGTTATTAACCAAACTTTTAGACGTAATTAAAATAGCAACAATTTATTTATTTACATACATGTAGTTTATTACGCATTATTTAAGACATGTCCCAACTCCATGGGGTTAAAAGTCCTGTGTTGAGATAGGACGAGCAATTACTTGACACAGACACATGAATATATCATCACAAATGTGGGATCAGAAACACAAAAAAATATTTCAAAAAAAATATAAATGGCACATCAATATGGTAAACAGTAAACTCAAACATTCGAAAAATCATAAAGGAGTTTCCTACTCAAATCATTCCCACTAAGGAAAATCTAGTCCTTAACTCCTCCTATGAAAATAGTTTTGGTCCTTGAGAGCTTAATACGCTCTTTCAAAATCTTTAACACTCTCGTTTCGACAAATAAGATATGTCTCTGAGCAAAAGTCGTATGGGTTTTAAGTATGGCATAATTCGTGCAATGGGAAAACCTCGTACGGACTTTTTTCTGCAATCTCCCCTTATTGCTCGACCAGAATTGTCTAAGTGCTTCGTTTAAAAAAGACATGATTATAAAACTGGAAGATTCTCAGGAGCTCAATCACAATTAACTATCGACGTGATAACAATTTCTCATAATGGTTGTTTATCGGTTTCGCGATCACAATGGAACATCCGTGAACACCTAATATTAAATATCAAAATATTTACGTTTCACGACGTATAATCCTACTGCGCAATCACATATTTGAATTTCACCGGTGTAAATATGGAAAATATTCCAAAACTGCTATTTTTATTAATTTGTTTATTATTTGTCATGCTATTTATTGCATTTAGCTGGCGGTTGGCAAGCCAAATGTCAAGAAAAGCAGTCGCCATGGTAATTGTAATTTAGTTTTAACTTTTTTGAATTAGATACTTCTTACTATTTTGCAAATGGAATATTTAGTATTATTTTTTTATACTAAACGCCGATTTCTTACCAGTGAACTGTATTTATTTACGAGAAAAACAAAAAAAAACATCACGAGCGTTGATTTAGAGATTACACACGCGTTGACTTATGACTGCTATAACTTAAGCATGTTCATTATTTACTTATTCATTTATACTTTTATATTGTTTGTATTCTTTTTTATATACAGAATTATGTTCCCTCACTTGGGTGCCCCGTGCCGAGGGAAACATTTTACAAAATGTGAAACATGCCTAAGATTAGCTATTTAACAAAGTTAATATATTGAGTTTTTCTACTGACATTTCTTGGTGGAACTGCATTTTAATTATAATAATAAAAATACTTTATAGTTTTATTCCACTTTTATTTAAAATTATTTTATAAATTTTTTACCAGTGACCGGGTTTCGTCGTGACCGACATCGTCAGACTGGTGGGAGACTAAACAAATGTCTATGTTATATACAAGTGCAAGCAGGGGTTGTAAATCATGATTTTATATAATTATGTAAATAAAAGAATTTAAATTAAAATCATTTAAGTATAAGGTAATAACAATTATTAGAATATAAGTTTTGTTTGAATGTATATAATAAAAACTGGTGTAAAATATATAATTTTATGAAGTTTCATAATGAAAATGTATTTGAATTACGTGTATTTAAATTTAATTAAAACTATAACCAAACTGACGATGTCGGTCACGACGAAACCCGGTCACTGGTAAAAAAATTATAAAATAATTATAAATAAAAGTGGAATAAAACTAAAGTATATTTATTATTATAAATAACAAAGTTAACATAATAATAACAATAAAAAAACGCAATTATTCCAATTAACCTAATTATCTTTAACATAATAAACAATAAAAAACTAAAATAATCATAAAAAACATAACCAATTTATATAGACCAATAAAACAAATTTAATAAACTGTAAACACATTTTACCTATTTGGCTTGATCCACTTATCGATCCGTGTGCAACCCAACTCCTCTATCAATTTCTTAATAGCAATTTTATATTGTAAGAACTTACTAATTGTCCTTATGGATAATGGAAGTAGATTGAACACTTTAACCGAGTAGTAGGCCAATCCTCTTTGGCCGAAGGTTGTATTATTTTTTGCAGCATCAGGGTGGAGTATCGAGTAACTCTTGTATTAGTAACGGAAGGTAGAGAATAATGTTTACGTGCGTATAGTAGCAGAGCTTTTACATAAAGTTGTTTTATAGATTTTACATATTTTTCATTGTGATCGCTCAAATGCTTAGCATGTTTTTAAACACGTCGATTGTAATTTGTGATTGAGCTGCGGATATCATCATTTGATTTCAACTCTTAATTTATACTTACCTACATCTACTACCTGCATCGAATAATTTATTGTTAGTTGTGATTTTTTTACAATTAAATTGACATGTTCATGGAAGCAGAGAGAGAGGGAGGAAAGTAGAGTAGCTTTACAATGTCTTCTCCTTTTTATGAACTTTTTATATAAAAAAAATATTTTTACTTTTTTAGAAGTAAATTATTTTTCCCCTCTCCTCCTGCATTCATAAGTGTGAAATCTGTAATTGGTCTTACTTTTTAAAATTGTTCTTTTGTACCTTATTTTATATAAAAACTGTATGATTTCATTAATAAATAAATAAATAAAGTTAGTTATTATTACACAGTTTTGAATAAACTGATGGAAGTAAATAGTCTATTAGTGGTTATCTTTTTTTGTAGTAATTTGCGGAGACAGGGGTTCGAACCTCATACCTCGCATCCATGGTGCGCAACACTTTCACGGGATCACTACCCGGTTAGTTATTTTTTACCCCAGAGCAAGATAATTTAATTAGGGGTTTACAATTTGCAATATAAACTGACACGAACCGTTTTTCAATGATGTTCTTTCTTTCCTCATAAATTAACATTTCTCGCAAGCATTTGGAGAAATTTAATTCTTGGAATTTCATTATCATATTTAATAAGATTTATATATTATTTCTAGAATATAATACAAAGAACCATTCTCCTTTTCATTTTAATTAAATTTCCCCTTCGAAAAAAAAAGAAAATACAGATTAGACTTATATTATGTGACGATGAAAGTCAATATGCAGATGAGTTTCTAACTTTTTAAAAACATACATAACTGGCAAAATAATACAAGCTGCAACCGTTCTCCCATAGGTAACTCCAAAACTATTACATAAAATCATAGAATTAAGAATAGTCCAGAAACCGCATACGCACATCAAACAGAAGGCGACTAAACTACTCATAAATGAGAAGGTTTACGTTTTAATCCATTAGTTTCTCTGTAGACGTCGCTTAGTAGGCAACTCCTGATTTGAATTTAACCATGCCGTGTTGTGTCTTTTTAAAGTGTATAAATACTGCTGGGATCTTAAAGAAACAGGATGCAATCACATTTCATGTGTAATTAGCAAATTAATGTGTATGTAACAAATGCATTACTTAAAAATTGAATTATTTCTCCATCCGTCAGATTGTCGAAGAAACAAAATGAACATTTCGTTAGTGCTGCCAGGGTAGTATTTTTTTTACCCTACTTTGCTCATCTAATGAGAGAACTAATGAAAATTGGATCTCGGATTTAATAACTCTGTGTTGGACACTTGACCGACATTATCTTTAAAACATCAAATATTATTATTATTTTTATTTTTTTGTGTTCTCACCGGGAACCGAACCCAAAACTTTCCGTGCGTGAGTCAAGCGTCTTGACCACTACACCACGGAGGCCGCCTTTAACATGAAATAAAAATATCCGTTTTATGTTAACTAAAATTTGGTTTATATTTTAAGTTTAGAGTTCATTAATTCATTTACTTTACTTACTTTACTTTACTTTACTACTACTACATGATTAAATGACCTTTTATTTATCTACTCTGTTGTGTCAATTAATACTACCGCGTGCACAGCATAATTTTAGAGAAATTAACAGATTGCTTTTTTTTACCTTACATTTGTGTTATGGTTTTTTTTTCGCATCGTGCAACATTACGCGGCGGCATCACGAATGCGTGCGGCGGAAGTGGGCATTATTGGACACAGTCCGATGTATTCAAATATGATTCTACGCTCCTTCTGGACTATTCTTGATTCTTTGCATAAAATAACATAAATAAAATATCTTGGTCTTGAAATAGCTGAGAACATAGAATTATAATATACCAGACGGAGCGTAGAACCAAGTTTGCATACATCGCACTGTGTCTATAAGGTTCCTAATCACCTCCCCCTCCCCTGCACGATATCCCGACTGCGCGCATTCGTGGAGTGGTCGCGTAATGTTGCCAGACCGCGAACAATATATTATCATAACACAAATATAAGATAACTTTGTGCTACTTAATGTTATATTTTATCACAAAAAGTATTTTACTGACAGTTCTATAAATAAAACGAGTACTTTTATTATCATCATCATCATTTCCTTTCCGCACCTAATGGTACATAGGGCACTGGATTGGTACATCAATCGCAGCATATCTTGATCAATTTTGTTACATGAAGCTAAGATGATCGGTCTTACGCTTCAGATACCAGTCCAGAGGCTATGAAATATTCTAGTGTGAAAGCACCCTTTTGAATAAATATTTCATTTCAACCATGTCGGGAATCAAACCCAAGACCTCTTGCATGGTAGGCAAACGCGCTGACCATTACACCACCTGTTTCGTGAACTAAAAGACCTGAAACCTATATTATGTGGGTGAGATTCATCCGGCTGAACCAATTCACCTACTAGGCAACGTCTGAAAACTGTTTCCCAATTTCGTATACTTCTTCTTTTACCGGGTAGTTAATTCAACAATGTTTTGAGTATGTCCAAATGTTTGCAGAATGGCTGGATTTTCCCCCTAGGGAGTTGTTCTCATTTAAATTTGTTGCAACAGAGAAGGAAAACCTTTTTGAGAAGGGAATATGGGAGTCTAGGCATTTACAGGGCTTATGACCAGTCATTGGCTGGTTTCAGTTTCAGTGCTGCAGAGCAGCGTTTATTTTATAATTAAAAAATACATATACGGATTTGTTACCCACTAAGTCTAAAGACTTTTCGGTGGGACACATTTTTTTTTATGACAGGTTTATATTACATTTATTTTATTTATATTTTACAAATGTATTTATAAACAGGCACTATAAAGTATCTGGAAGATATTTCTTCAGTTTTTTTTTTCTCATTTGAAGATCTTTAATCGATCGTAATCGAACAATCTTGGAACAACGCAATTTAATGTTCGCTCTCCGAAGTTATTTGTAATTCGGGGAACAAACAGGGAGCCCTTAGTTTTTAATCTAGTGTTGTGAGTGCGGGAAACTCTTTTTTTATATTCCGGATCAACAAAGTGATCTACAATCAATTTGTAGTCACAAAGTTGTTTTACCGGCAGGACATTACAGAATTTAAAATATACACCTTCGCCCATATGTTTCGCCTCACGGATCATGCTATCCGGTACAATCCCCCTAAACTGTCTCACCTGAATATCATAAATTTTACCCAGATGAGACTGGAAGGTGAGACCCCAGGCCCAGGCACGCACTCCGTAAGATATAATGGATTCAATGAGCGAGGTATATATGTATCTTAACGTTTTGAAAGGTAGTATGCCTCCGTGGTGTAGTGGTCAAGACGCTTGACTCACGCTCGGAAGGTTCCGGGTTCGATTCCCGGTGAGAACACAAAAATCAAAATGAATTTTTCTCAAGCCTGGGTGTTCTGTGATGTAATTCACCACTGTAATTGGGCCTACTGGCCTGTAGTGGTGCAAAAATAAATGTTAAAAAAAAATAATTAAAAAAAAATGGTTTTGATTTCATAAATCACCTTAAGCCAGTACCTTAATCTGTCGCAGATTCCATCAATATGAACACCCCAGCTAAATTTAGAATCAATAATTAATCCTAAATATTTATGATTATTTACAACATCTATAATAGGGCATTTAAGTGGCTACTTTACACACTGTGTAACATTTGCCATTCTGACTATGTTTGAACATCCCCATTACCTGGACTCTTCCATCTGTTGACTTTTGTGAAGTAAAAGAGCTGTGGAAAAATATGAACAACTCCCTAGAGAGAAAATCCAGCCAGTCTGCAAGCATTTGGACACACTCAAAACATTGTCGGATAAAATAAAATATTCAATTTTACGCTATTACTTTCAGTTGTTTTTGACTTACCGTTTAGAAATCAAGAGAAGAGTAATCCCAATTATGTAAAATTGTGTGTCGTTTGCCATATACCACGACCAAATCATGCACATCTCAGATTGTGGGAACAAATTATTGATATATAAAATGTTCCGCCACCAGTACTTGTCACAAGTAATGTGATCTAGAATATTCGGCTCGAAAACCGAGTTGTTGTGGCTGTATCGCAGCGCCAACTCGTTCAAACCAATGACAAACAAATAGGCGGGAGTGAGACGGACAATCCTGTAAAACAGTAGCAACACAAATTCCAGCAGATTGTCTTTAACTTCTTTGGAACAAGTTTGGCGGGTAAACACGGTATTGGCTGCTTGGATGTGTTCCGAATTCACGATTGGCTGGTTAGAGCTACTTCGTCCGAGCGCAGCGTGGTTCTGTGACGTCATGCCGTGGTTGACGTAACTGTATTGGTGCATTTGAATTTTCAAACTGTCTCCGTTTGAATGGGCGCCAAATTGGCTCCCATTTGTATTGTTCGCGCCGTTCTGAGAGGCGATTTTTGCATTTTTCTTGGCTAAGATGGCGTTCTTTTTTGTCTCGAGTGATTTGTAGTATAAAAATGTCACAAGAAGTCCACTGAAATAAAATCAAAGGGTTATTTTACAAGTATAAAATATTATTCTAAAACAAAAAAATGTGTACAATGACTAAACGAAAAGATTGAAACGTCAAACTCAATGTCAAATGTCACTTATAGTTCTTAAAATATCGCTTGATTAAAATGACAGTTGTCAGCAAAAGTGAGGATATAACTTTGTAGTAACGTCTAAGGAGTGATTTTTATTGACAAACGAAAAATTATTCGTATCTGGAATGTTAATTTATTTTTTTAATAATATGCTTGACATATAAATCAACAAAAATATTATTTAAAATCGGCTTTAAAACTAAAAATAAACTACAATATACTCAATTATTAACGACGTTCTTACAAAGTTACATCATTTTGCAAAAACATTAGGGATGGGACAAATTGATCAATGTAAATTGATCGAATAAAAAAATAATAAATTTGATGCTGTTCATGAAAAAAGTATAAATGTCTTATTTTTTGGTAAATAATTTTCTTAAACACACTATTATATGCTTGTTTTTGCGTTTTTATATCAATTTTCGGAAACAGAGTTTTGTGTTTGCATGAAAAACTGATAAAATCGATTTGATCGGTACATGATCAGTGATCAGTGATCAGTAAGTTCCCATCACTATTGACATTAGTTTGGCTGCTGTCATTTTAATCAAGCTATATTTTAAGGACTATAGTATATTACAATATTTGAGTTTGTCCAAATGTTCGTAAACAAAAGACTAGATTTCACCCTCTCGAGAATCATTAAGATTAACAAATTACAACAGGGATGGAGAGTACCTTTAATAATTAAACCCTTATAAATTCAGTCAGATGAATCTCTTCACAACAATGAAGGTTTCAGCTCATTAACTTCACTAAAATCAACAAATAGAAGAATTGAAGAAATATGGATGTTCAAATATAGGCAAAATGGTAAATGTTACACAGTGTGTAAAGTGGCCACTTAAACCAGCCAATGACAGGTCATAAGCCCTGTAAATGCGTAGAATTCCATATCCCCTTATTTAAGGTATTCTCCATCCCTGTTGTAAATTGTTGAACTATAGTATATAGTTTATCAAAAATTCGAATATCGAAAAAACGTTTGGTGAACCAGCTAATAGCAGGCAAGCTAACGTTTGGGCAGGACAACGTCTGTCAGGTCCGCAGGTATATTTTTTAATGTAAAATTTTCAACAAAATATATTTTATTGTGGCGGAAAATTATGAGAAAAACTTAATGGAATTGAAATAAAAGCCTTGTGTTTTAAACCAGACGTTAAAAATACAATGGGATTATTTTTAATTTGGATCCCCAAATTATTATAAAACTAGTTAGCTACTGTTTATAATAAACAAATTTTGCGTATGTTGCAAGGTTAGCATATTATTGCAATTTGCAATATTGTTATCTTGTAAGCCACATAATGATCTTAATTCGCAACAATAATTTAAGCATTTTAAAGCTGTGTTACATAACTTTAAGTCGAATTGCGTGGTTTTTGATTAACACATCTCGGCATTACAGAGAATTTGTAAGTTTAAACTCATTATATTATTTCAAAGTAAGAATATTATATTTAAATCATGTTTCTGACACTCATTTTCTTAGATTTCGTGGCTCGTCACATTTTTGCATTACACCACCCAGATCTCGTTGATCGTCCTAAGGAAAAAGGGTAGTTTGGTGTTTATTTAGATTTAAAACTTTAAGACCTGATGAAGAAGAATGTGTCCACGGAGTACGAAGCGTTACCAACTGTTTGATAGAGGAAATTCCTTTCAATAACTGTCCTGAGAGTCTTGTTGTCAGCAACACTAAATACTTGTAGATACGTGTGTACCATTATGACCCAGGCCAGGGAAAGGAACCTGAAACAAATTTTTATAACTTGTTAAAAAAACATTAGGGTAAAGCAAGCAAAAAATGCGCACTATCAAAGATGACGCATAGCGAATTTTTCGAAATACGTTTCCAAAGTTAACCAATCAGTTATCTATGGCCTAAACTATCAATCGGCGTGTTTTTCGCATCGCTTGTTGGATTACTTTTTTTATAAAAAGCTGTTTGTTTTTTTGTGGTTTTCATCTAAAAATCGATAAAACCAAATATTTTTTTACAAGACTAAGACTACAATAGCAAGGGTGAGTATTATTTAATTTTGTTTATTGATCATTTAACTTTTTTGAAAGTGAATTTGTTTTTTCATAGTTGACACATGTATTGTACAAATGAATACTTTAAGTATTGTTCGCTTATTAACAACATGTTATGTTTCAGAAAATATTTTATTTTCATATATTTTAATTAGTGGTAGGTTTTTTAATTACAACATTTATTGTAATAAAAAGTGTGTTAAGTCCGCACTCTTTGCTTGCTTTACTTTAAGCTTAAGAGAGCTTGGTTTGAGCGCATCGAAGATTTGACAAAATATACAAATGACAAAAATCTATTTCATGAAAAAAAAACTATTAAAATAAATTAATATTTCAATGTTTAGAAATTAAAAGTGAAGAAAAAATATAAATTTTGCCAAAACTATACTGTCAAAATGGAATATTTACAACCAAAATATTATTTCTAAAAAATACAATAATCATTATTATAAAAAATGGGTTTTTACTCAACAATTCAATTTTTTTAAACTATTTTATTGGTGGCATATTTAATCCTTGAATTTGTGAAAAATACCACTAAAATTAGCTGACTTAAAAATGTATTTCTTTTTTAGAATTAAAATCGAAAAATTTCCTTTAACATTTTTTCTGTTTAATTTATCATATTCAAATCATTAGAACAAATTTTACTTCAATACTTTGTATTTATTTGAGTAATAACGCTATAAAGCCGCCGATGCGCGATGTGGACGAAAATCGTTCTAGGATTATCAATCACGAAATTAGCTATCGTTTACAGCAAAACAATGGGCTTTAGGTGGTCAAGTCGAAAACCGTAAGCCTAGCGACGAAAGCGTCCATCACACGTCCGTTGTTAAACCAAAAACCAAACGAAATTTTTCATCGCTTTAGTTCTATGCAATAGCGTGAAATGGTGCCTCTAAAGCTGTAGCGTTTTATTACTACTCCGAGAGTTCAAATTTGTATCTGCCGATCGAAAAGTAATTATATTTTAGTTATATAAAATTTCTAAGTATATTTTTTTTATCATATACTTTATTATATCTTTTTTTTTATCTAACGTTCATCCAAGTTTGCTTTATTTTTTTTAATTGCACGGATTTTGAAAGAACTGTGTTTTAAAATTCCTCGCTTTTTATCAGACTACAGCCTTAACAAGCGACAATACTTTCTCACTTTCAGTTCTCATCATTAATATTGCGCTCTGCAACTCTTTATCGAGAATATCATTTAACAAAAAGTGGTGGAATTTATATATTTCATGATTGTCATCAAAAATACAAAAAAAAACGAAAGTAATTCATTCAAATCAAGTCTATGAGACAGTTTATTTTTTCGAATTAACAAAAAATGTGCAAAAATCGCCACAAAAAATAATAAAGGCATCATATTTAATTGATTGGGAAACTAAATTAAAGAAATTAATAAAATTCTTACCTTAATCCATGAATACAGTTAATGGCGTCTTCAGAAGATTCCTCTGTTTTCATTATTTTTTCAGTATTAGAAAGGGCAGAAAATGACAACAGAATTTGCGATAGTCGACCTAAAACGAAATATATGTAAAATATAAAAATACGTAGTTGCATAATTGATATAGCGGCATTTGCACACACCGCTACACCTCAAGGGCGCTGTACAGTAAATATCCTAACACCACTCGTAGCTACAAAGCGCGTGGACGGTTACCTCATTTATAGATCGTAAAATCGATTTCAATAACAGATAGGAGCTAGATTACAGCACGTCTTGCAGCTCCAGGGGGCATAAATGGTAAGAAATCTAACCCAAACTTAAACTTTTTTTAAATTGACTATGAAATTGTTTTTATACAAAAAAAGGTTTTACAAATTTAATTTACAAAACGTCCAGCAGCTACAAAGCGCATGGACGGTTATAATTCTAGACCCGTTTACAAAATTTCGACATGATATAAATTGATAGTTGATAATATTAGATTATCAAACTTCTTGCAGCTGCAAAGCGCATGGACGAGTGGATATGGGAATATGTAGATGTTTAAGGCTTTAGTGGTATTTTTATTTATTTATTTATATTTTTTTTGCAAATTTTGCTACATTTTATTTAAATTTTAAAGACATTTAAAAAAAAAAAAATATTGATTATTTTATTTTTTTGCGTTACAATAGGTATACATTAGTTACAAACACAAAAAAAACGTTACATTAACACAAAAAAATCTCACTAAGGCATGGTCTGTATACATTTTATTTTTAATCGAAATAAAAGCTACTGCAAGAATACAATACATATCAACAAGTAAAAAAATAGTGTTGATAAAAGAACACAACTTTTTTGTCACTAAAAATGAGAAATTTATAGTAAAAGTATATTCTATTTTTTAAAAAAAAGAAGGTATTTAAGTCCGTTTTTTTATTCATTACTTCAACATAAATTCTAACCGAAATGTATATAAATAATTAATATCTATCATACTGTCCGTATGAAATGCATTGAAGAGTTTTGGAGCTATATCCAATTAATATCTTTGCCCGAGTCTGATATTACATTTTGGGATTTCAAATAAACTATTCAATCTTTGACTAGCAAAAATTTTACCAAATAAATGTCGGCGCATAAAAACATATTTTAGACATTTCTGGTAATAGATTTCTCGTAGCTTCAAAAGTTCAACTACATTGCGTTTTTTTCCATTCCACTCCACTCCATTCTAAAAAGAATGACCCGCTACGCTTCTATTTTAGAAACTTGTCCAGCATATGAGAAAGAGAGGATATGTGTAAGGAAGTTATGAAAAATACATAACGCCCAGACCAATTGAATAAAAAATCATTCTTGGATTTTTTTATGCCAGTTACACAGTTTTCTGCGCCGCGGTGCCTGTCGTACAACCAATAATGTATGCCAATAACTATAATATGGATTAAACGGATTGTTTGACCAACCTGTTCCTTTTCGGTTTTTTCCTGCGCCACGTGCCATTTTAGTGCTATGTCCGTTTCCGTTCTGTCCAATATTGCCGTTTATGCAGTTTGTTCCATCCGCCATGTTGTTGTTATCTTTTCCGATGTCTCCGTTCTCGGCAGCGAAATCAATTGAACTGTTGTATTGGTTAATATAACCTTCATAAGCGGATGCACATAGGATCAAAAAAACTGCTGTTAATCCTGCTCCGCTGAAATAAAAACCCTTTCTTTATAATAAAATAAATAAAACAACTTTGTTGATTGATTTGGTGTTTATTTTGTAGAACTCCATATTAAACTTATAATATAAGAAATCAAACGCTGATTTGAGTCTACTGAAAACTTTATTTCATTTTTACAAATATAACAATAAAAAATTCGTGACAATTGTTTCGCCTAGTTAGGGCATTTCCAAACAAATGTGAAGATTAGATTGATTGAATGTCCTTGTATAGTTATATATTTCAAGGTACTTAAAATATTTCAATTGTATAATTGAATTATATAACGACATAAGGACATTCAATCCATCTAATCTTCACATTCGTTTGAAAATGCTCTAACAAAGCGAAACAATTGTCACGAAATTTTTGTTTTTATATCTGTAAAAATTAAATTATGTGTTCAGAAGACTCAAATAAGTGTTTGATTTCTTTTATTATAAGTTTAAAAACACGTTGTTTTAACCACTGATTTATTTTTTCCACTGACCGGTTATAAATACAAACAAGCTTCTTTCTCAGGGGCTATTATTATAATGGATAACTTATACAGCGCCAGTTTCGTAATATAATACCTCAAAGAGGCTTTACTGAGTTATCAAGTGATTATTTGAAGAAATAAATTTAATTTCAATTTTTTAAAATGCCATAGTGCCTGCGACCGCAAATGCGCGTTTGCCGAATTTAGTGCGCTGTTTGCGTAGAGGTATAAAAACTTTTCTTTTTGACTTAGATGTAGCTGATCTAAGCGTAAGACGTCTGTCAGTTAGTTCATCTGGAATGGATAGTTCCCTTAGATATTCCGGAGCAGAGTTGTGCAGTGACTTATACATAAGCTAACAGAATTTGTATTCCACCCTCTGTGGAAAACGTAAACAGCGTTATTTCCGAAGGAGTGGAGTCATATGACTGACCTTAGAGATTCATTCTTAACATATTACAACATAGATGAAGAACATTTTAGAGACTGGTTTAAGTGGCCAATTTACACAATGTGTAACATTCACCATTCTGCTCACATTTGACATCAAATTTGGACAAACTCAAAATATTGTTAATTAATTCTTTCCTATTTTATTTTTTCTTATCAGTATGCTGCCAATGAAACAAATAAATCTAGCATTTTTTCTTGAAATGATGGTTGTGTGATATGGATACGTTTGAAGCTAGACAGGAGTGGACTAAAAGAAATATGGTTTATTTGGGTATTTATCCATTTTTCCTTATTGTGAATCGCTTTTTTAATTTCTAAAATTTCCAAATTGTCTTACCATAATATTTCATTTTCACAATGAAATACGTTTAATCTTTTCTTTTCTTCTTTTAACTTTAATATTTATTGAAATTATAATTATTTTCCATCTGATGGTTTGCGAATTAAAAAAAATATTCATGGGAAATAATTCATTGGTTAAGTAACCCTTGAGAAAGAATCTTGTTTAGATTTGAAACCGGTGGGTGGAAATATAAATTAGTGGTAAAAAACAAAGTTGTTTTATTTATTTTATCTTAATGAATAATTACAGACTTAGTGCTTTTAATATAAAATTTCTCTTTATTTTATGAATCAAAATAAATATTTACTAAAATAATTCAATTTTTTAAATCATTCTTTGTATTATTATTATAGTAGGATAATTTATATAGCGCCATGTTTGCGAAAATCACCTCAAGGGCGCTGTACAGTAAATAAATATCCCAGGGCCCTAATTACAATGGAAAAGTAACAGTTATCTTCAATTTTATCTACAAATTTAAATTAAATTTTCTGTATGAAAAGCAGAATATACATACTTTTTTTCTTTTAAACATGTTCAATTATATGTTAACGATGAAGATACTTTGAATGTTCATGCAAATATACTCATTTTCGTACACAAATATCGATTTTTCTTTGTAGACAGTCGAAGATAACTCTTAACTGTTTGCTCCCAATGTAATCGAGCCCCCGCACGTTTTACAGCTACAGAGCGCATGGACGATTTAGATTCTAGTTTTTCGTTTTCAATTATAACATATTTCAATTATAACAGTTGGGAGCTAGAACACAGCACGTTTTGCAACTACAAAGCGCATGGGTAGTAGGAAATCTAGCCCGCATTGGCATTGTGGTTTAATTTGACATTGAAGGTTTATGTTTGAATGATATTAAAATTGACAGAAAAACTTGTTTTTAAAAATAGGAGTTAGATTTTTACAGATCTTGCGGGTACTGAGTGCATGGTCGGTTAAATAATGAGAAACTAGAAAATTTTGAACGAGTTGTGGTATAGTGTGTAATTCAAACTAAAGATCTAAATCGGAGCTACGTACAATCCACAACCACTCTTTTTTTGTATATTTATAATTACTTGTTTAATAAATGTTATCGTTATATTATCTATCGACATATTATGCTCATTTTAAAGTATTAAAAAAATAATAGTGTCGTATATACGATATCATACTATGGATGAAAAGAAGATTAGATTATTAATGAGGAGAAAGACAATGTCTCAAAATTATTCCCGGAATTAAAACTATATAACGAGTTACCTGACGAAATGAAGGAAATCGAAAGCTTTGAAATATTTCAAGTTAATTTGAAAAAATGTTTTGTAACGAAATTTCGATACAAAATTGTAAAGTTATTAAAAGTTTAAATTAGTTCTAAAGATTTTATGAACTACCATAGAAAAGCATAAACAAGAAAGACCTATATTACACTTGTTATCTAGTGAACGGGAAAATTAAATGGCGAGATTCGGGTTTTTTCAGTGAATCAAACCCTATAATTGGAAACTGGAAGATGCGTGAAAATCACTAAAATCATGAAAATAACAAAAAACATGAAAATAACGAATACCATGACAACACAAAGTCCAGCGAATGGCCAGTGTCAAATCTATCTAGAAGGACCAGTATAAAAATACAAATCGAAGGACCAATGTGGGTTTTTTTAGACGGTTCAGAAGTTGGCAGTTTGTTGTTTAAATTGAAACTCTCCTTGTTTTACAAAAAATACACTGAAAATGTATTAACTTTAATAATAATTCAATTCTTATAACTAAGGGTAGAAAATCGGGCTAAAAAGGCTGTCTCCTTAATATTATATATTGGATGGGTTAGCTTTATAATATTTTCTACTACCCGTAGATAGATGGAAGGAGTGCTTTTCCAAAACTATAGTTGTGTTGTTTTAATATAATTAAGTGTAAGACTTATAACAAAGTTTTCATTTTTGTAATAGTTCAGAGCCAGCTCCGTTCATTCTGTGAAATTAAAATTAGAAAAATAAATCAAATACGCTAAAATTTCTTACATTAAGTATGATTATAAGCTGGGTGAATTTATAATACTCGTATCATGACAAAACACGCAACTGAAAAGACATTCCAGAAAATGAGAAACATTGTAAAAATTGTTTGAAACATTTCATCAACGACAGATCTGTGGATATTTGAGCACATAGTCACCGCTTGCATTTTATTTGCAAATTAAAAAGAAGTTTTCCATGTGAAAAATAGTCTTACAATTTTATTTTCTAAACATGTTTAATTACAGGTTACCCGTGAAGACTCTTTGAATTTTCATACAAATATACACATGTTCGTACATAAATATCGATGTTACTTTATACCGTCGTGATATGTACCGATGAAGACAGCGTGTATTATCGCGGCCCAGATAACCTTAAACACACCGAATCAGATCACACATCAACTTAGTAATAATAATACAGTTAACTCCTAGAGTTTTTTTATTTTAATGGTTTTCTATTATGTACTAGGTTACAGGTTACAGCATGTTCCTCTAAGCGTTGTGTACGAATCAGATAAAATGATCTGCTGTGGCCTTGTTTTAAGGTTTTTCTTCGCGTATGCTTTAAGAAAAGGAAACCACAGATTCAGCAGAAGCCAGATTATTGACAGACATTAATAGATCTCCCGTTCCGTTTAGACCAGTGTTTCCTACGGTGGGACATAAGGCCTCAGAGGTTGGACATCACGCTTTAGAGATGAGACACGTCGGCATCTCACATATAAAGGGGAATACTCATCGGTCATACAAAAAAATGCCTGTGATGTACAAAATTGAAATATACGCCAAATTGTACTTGTGAAGTGACTGATAATGCTAAACCTGTTATTTTCGACCATCTGCAAACACTATTCACTCATTTTAAAGAACGATTTGCTGATTTAAAGGAAATACATTTTCCAGCTTGGTTGACACAACCAATGCTGGTAGATATTTCAAATGAACAACTGTATCAAGAGGAACTTTCAGAAATGCAAAATGATGAATCGATTACAAATTTATTGAATATAAAAGGAATAATAACATTGATTTGCTGGTGGAAAAACTAATACAAAATATCCTAATATTACTTTGCCTGCCAGAAAATTATTATTACCCTTTCCCTCATCTTATTTGGTAGAATGTGGTTTTAGCACCCTAAGGGATTTACTAATTAAAAAAACGAAATCGATTAGATATAACGAATAAAGGTATAAAGGGGACCTAAGACTAAAATTAACTAAGTTAGATCCGGACATAAGATTTTTTTGTAGCAAGCGTAACGGAATTAAATTATGAATTAGGCGTCGAGATATGTGTGTGTTTGTACTCAATTTCAATTTATTTATTTATTTATTCATTATTATCATTATATTACATACACAAAATTATAATTTATGTAAAGTTGCTTTGACTGTCTAACCAGGGTTATTTACCCCGTTCTAAAACAGTCAAAGAATATAAAAAACAGTAATCAATTTATAGAAACAGTTATAAAGATACAGGACAAAGTGAAAAACAAAGTAAAAACATGGTAAAAAATGTAGTAAAAACATAGTAAAATGTAATAAAAACATAGTAAAATTGTAGTAAAAACATAGTAAAAATGTAGTAAAAAAAACGTAGCAAAAAAATAAATTATAAAAACAAAGTAATAAATGCAGTGAAAACATAGTTAAAAAAAAACATGAAAATATATAAATATGTCTATAAAAATATTTTGAAATTCAGTAAAATGCGAATTGTCACTCGTCTTTTTTTATTGTTTTCATTTTTATTTTATTCTACTTAATTACATTTTCAATCTGTGTTTCGTAATCATTTCAGTTATAATATATGTATTAGAATAGGTTTTATTTAATTTCATTAGGGGTTTGTATGTTTACAAACATATTACAACATGATTTGAAAATTTACTTGCTGTTTACTTTAAAAAGATGCCGGTGGGGCATCTGACTTCTGAAAAGACTACGGGGGGGCATGGCATAATGAAGGCTGGGAAACACTGGTTTAGACGATGTTCAGCGTTTTGAGTCCTTCTTTTGTTTATTTAACAAAAATTGCTTTTACAATTTTCACCAAGCTCGATACTTCTTAGTTTATTATAAGTTTATTGTTTTATTTTTTTAACTTACCCTACAATATAAAATTTAATATCTGTCCACATATTATACGACCCTGGAACAGGTCTGACAACGAGGACCTTGAGGTGTGGATTTTCTCTTGTGATGTTGCCGCCATTTTGAGGTTGTTCTAATATTTTCTTTGCTGCAGTAGATTCTGCTTCGTGCGCTCCTGATCTTAGTAAAGATTCCAGATCCATAGGTGTGCAAGATGTTGGCATGCAGATCCCCATCAAAAGAGTTCGAACCTGTAAGAAAAAACACATTTAGGAAAAATTGCCATTATCAAACATTTTTTGAGTTTGTCCAAATTTTTGTAGACAATGACTAGATTCAACTCCCAGGGTAGCTGTTAATATTAACATATTACAACAGAGATGAAGAACATTTTAGAGAAGGTAATATAGAAGTCTAGGCATCTACAGGGCTTATGACCTGTCGTTGGCTGGTTTAAGTGGCCACTTTACACACTCTGTAACATTCACTATTTTGCCAATATTTGAACATATGTATTCCTTCAATTCTTGATCTGTTGAAGTTTGTGAAGTTAAAGAGCTAAAACCTATATTTATGCGGGTGAGATTCAACTAATTGAATAAATTCACCTACATACTAGGCAACGCCTGAAAATATTATTTTTTCAATTTCTATCCTTCTTCATGAACCAGGTTGATAAGAAAATAATCAAGATACGCTGCGATTGGTGTACCAGTGCCCTATGCACTATTAGGTGCGGAAAAAGAAAGAAGAAAAAATAAAATCGGATTTAAAAAAAATAATTAATAGTTGATTTATGAAACTTTTTGTACTGCAAATTAATTGTACATTGGCGGGTTTATTCATCATCATCATCATCATTCCCTTTCCGCACCTAATGATGCATAAGGCACTGGATTGGCACATCAATCGCAGCGTATCTTAATCATTTTTGCTACATGAAGGTAAAATGATCAGTCTCACGCTTCCGGTACCAGTCCAGGGACTATGAAATATTTTTAGTTTAAGAACACCCTTTTAAATAAATATTTCATATTTCAACTATGTCGGGAATCAAACCCGAGACCTCTTGCATGGTAGGCAAACGCGCTGACCATTACACCACGAGGCCGACGAAAAATTAAATCGGATTTAAAAAGAACGATTTAAAAAAATAATATTAAATTTATTAAACATTTTGTATATCAAATTAATTGTTCATTGGCGGGTTTATTGCCAAATGGTATTTTTTTCAAACCTACCAATAAAATATTTTTTTTTTTATAATTCAAGTTATAAAATATATTCAATAGAAAATAAAAAAGGCAAAGATACGGATATAAAAATAGAAATAAATGTATTTGTGTATAAATTATCTTAAATCAATACCATTACTCAAGGGGAAAAAGGAAAATATGAGGAAACAGAAAGAAGTGTCTCCTCCAGGCTGACTAGACTGTCTGATATTTTCTATATTTTAAACATTAACACTAACTAAGTGTAGTGTGCGGTATCTGGTGGACAAGCTGTCTGCTGTTTCCCTAATAAATAAATATCCCGAATAAAATATACGGTAGTGGTTACACACATAAAGAGAGACTTTTACCCAAGCGTCAACCACAACCATAATACAAGATACTCTAATAGGGATCTGATACTAAGTGAAGGGGTCAACACTGTTCTGGCATCGAGACAACACTATAACGTAGGCAAAAAGGTTCATAACCTTTTGCCAGAATCGTGGAAAGACGGGAGTGTTGTCAAGTTACGGAAGGTGTTGACCTCGCTCTTTCATGACATTGGTCGTAGGGAGTCAGAAAAGTTGATGCATGCCACGGATTGGAGAACCTTACTGGATGTCAAAAATAAATTATAAAAAATAAGGAATAATTTTAAAAAAAATATATTTATACATGACAACCATGAAGTTTCGCATAAATAAATTGTCTATGTTTTTATGAATGTATGTATGTGTATGCGCATGGGTGTATGTACGTATGTGTGTATGTGCATGTGTTTATATTTGTATATTTATATATATATGTGTATGTCTGTATGTATATGAATCAAAATGTGTATCCGAATAAGTTTATATTTTGTTTGTCTGTGCTCTATATTAATTTGTTAACTATTATACTATATTAAAATGTAATTGCCTAGCTTGGAACGGGGTATGTACCCCTGTTAGCTGGGCAAAGTGAACATGGAATTGTATTTTGATAAAGAGTGTGAATAAATAAATAAAAAAAATAAATAAAAAATAATAATCAATACGTCTTGTCTAGTATATACTAGACAAATGTCCAAATTCAATGTCGACAACCTATGTAGACAATTTATTTGTATCGCACCATTTAAAAATTGGCCTTGGGCATTCGGCCAACCCCATAAAACGAAAACGAAAGATATTTGAAGATTAACATTTTGTTTTTTTTCATTTTTACAGCCAGCCGCATAGAACTTCTACCTACTTAAGGGTGTGTGGAGGGGGTAAGTTTTTTTGTTTTGTTTTGGTGGATAATTTGTTTTGTTTTGTTGACAAATTTTATAAAAGCCTTTTTTATATTTACGTAGGTACCTTTTATCCAGATGTCATAAAAACTTGTTTTTTAAAACTATTCCTTAAAAAATATCACGCTATCATGTGTCGGAAAATGTACATTATTTGCCATACTTTTCAAAAAATACTGTTGTTTCTAACAAAGTAAATTTGGCTAACATTTTGATAGATAAAACGTCTCTAGGAATATTTTTTTTATTTTTATTTTTCTTGTTTGAGTATAGTAATTATTTTGAACGTATTTATTTTACAGAAACAAACAGTCAACAACGATAAAATAACATTAAAAAAATTCGGTTTAAAGACAGACCAGCGAAATTTCTTAATAAAAATCATACATATTAAATTGTGGTACAACCAAAGGGTGTGTTTTTGTGTATTTGTATGAGAGCAAGTGTAGAGGTGTATTTATATGGGAGTCAGTATTCAGATGTGTGTAAGCGTGAGCTTCATTAAATAGCAAATGAGAGCCAGAAAGAATGAATCTTAATTTTTTTAATGTATTATTTTGTATCCATTATTAATTAATTACTTTTAATATTTATCGCTCTCTATCATCTCTGACGTTCTGAGCAGTTAGCTCCGTAGTTTTTCTACAAAGTTTTTCTTTTTTTTTCTTTATCTATCCTCGACTCTATTGTTTACACCTTGACACACGTTTTGTACTCGTATATCCGAATCTTGCTTCCAATCCGCATGTGTTCGTCGTACCATACGACATTTCTTAGGCATCCAGATGTTTTACTAATTGTGATAGATATGTTCTAATCATCACTGCCACTAAATGCATCGTCTACGTGGTATGTAATATTAAAGACCTTATTTCCCTTAGTACATTCACCACTTCCTTCATTCTTGAAGGCGTTTTTATTTTGCTTGCGTAAGAAAAAGTTTTTGGCTAATACACGGTTTTTCAGGGCCAGGCTGCGAAACTTTAGAGAAACATTCCTCGTGGTAAGCTTTTAAAAAAGTCCTTTTATTTGTTTTCCAAAAATATATTTTTTTAATTATTTTTTTACGATCTCAAAATGGGGTAACCCTTTAATTTTCTTGAAATACCTCTCCCGGACAAAAAAAAATACGATAAAAACGTATTCGACCAACGACGCGGACAAGGGAAGCGGCTAGGTAGAAGAGAAGTAGGGGTTTGTGGAGGGACTGGTTGTCCGAGAAATTAAGGATTTACTACATTTTGAGCTAACTGTATTTTTTTTTTTTTAAAAAGCTTACCATGAGGAATTTTCCTCTGAAGTTTCGCGGTCTGGCCCTGAAAAACCGTGTAAATTATTTTGTTATATTTAGTTATAAAGGTGCTAAACTTGCTTTGTTTCTTTGTTGTTCTTAATGTGTGTTTTTTTATGTTGATATTATTTACTTCCCGAATTGAGTTGTTATAACTCTCGGAAATGTAATATGAGTTTAAAATGTATTACCCTTGTAAAATACTTTGTGTTTTATGAATAAAAAATATCAATACTCGTAATATCAATCCATAACCGGTCGATTTATAAAATTAAGCATTACAAATTGGTACTAAAAGGAAAAAAATATTTTCAAATATAATAAAATAAAGTGGATATGTTACAAGCGCAAGTTGGTGGTAAAAGGATGTTCGTTGAAAATATATTTCATACTTATGGCGAATTTTTTCGATTCTAATTATATATTGATATAAAATTACTTTATAAAGTTTTCGTTCATAATTTCCGAGTTTAAAAATGAGCACGTATACATCGGCTAGCAGTTAGTGTCACGTTACTTTGACGTCACACGTCATGCCCGCCGAGTACGCTTCTGACAAATATTACAAACAGGTTTGGCGTAGTAACGTAATATGTCACAGTTTGTCCCATGGGGCGTGAAATATCTCATTAGGTAATTCAAAATATGTGTATTCAAAACAATAATCGTGGAAAGTTAATCAGATAGAAATGCCATTAAATACATACTTTTGATTCGTACCGGAGAAATCCAAGAAAAAAAATTGCTTTAAAAAAACACATTTGATCTACAAATTGCATTTTTTTTACTTGAAATTTCATATCGCTATGACAAACCGTCGAAAAATTTGATTTTACCGAGGAAGTCTGTAAATAATTTTCCTCGAAATCACCAGTTGATTTTAAATTACATTTTATATGTTGATTCTAAATTAACGTCGCACGTTGCTACGACACACCGTTAAGAAGATTGATTTTACCGAAAAAGTTCGTGAAAAATTTGACTAGAAAACACCACAGTTGATCTATATGTGGAACTTAAAATGTTGATGGAAATTTTTTCGTCGCTACGACATACCGTTGAAATTTTTTACTCAAAAATACCACTGTTGATGTAAAGATAAATTTATTATGTTGATTCAATATTTACGTCGCTACGATATACCGTTGAGAAATTTGATTTTACCGAGGAAGTCCGTAAAATTTTTCGCTCGAAATTAAGGTTAATCTAAAAATGACATTTTAAATATTCGTTCAAATTTTCCGTTTAATAAAAGAGTTCCTATAACGGGCAAACCGACAAAAAAAACGAACAAGCGATTACACGGAGCATAGAATTAAGAACAGTCTAGAAGAAGTAGAATCATATTGATTAGATTTAAAATTTACACTAAAAATGTATTATGTAACTTAGTAGACATTATAATAATAAATATGTACACCCCCCCCCCCTCTCCTTATCCTCTCTTCAAGCATTTTTGTCCTTATCCCGCCCAATTTACAGTAACTTAATGTTCTTAAAATTAATATTTAAAAAATCTTTGATTATTGAGTACATGAAAATAACATTTTTATATGTATTTATTTGATATGTAATATATATTTTCTTTACTAACTTTGTATACTATGTGGAAATCTGTTATAAGTTCTGAGTTTATACACTATATCTGTTTGTTTACTAAAAATATGTATGTAGAACTGTTGATTTCCCTAATAAAATAAAATTAAAATAAAATATTTGAATACATCGGACTGTGTCTAAAAATTCCCCTACTATGCCTCACTTTCACAGCGAGCATTCGTGATGCCGCCGCGTAATGTTGCACGATGGGAAAAAATATAATTATAACCCAAATGTAAGGTAAAAAAAAGCAATCTGTTAATTTCTCTAAAATTTTATTGTGCCCTCGGAAATATTAATTGACACAACAGAGTAGATAAGTAAAAGGGTAAATTAATAAGAGTAATGGAATTAATGAACTTTAAACTTAAAATATAAAACAAATTTTATTTTACATTAAACGGATATTTTTATATCATGTTAAATACATACATGATGTTTAAAATATAATGTCGGTCAAGTGTCCAACACATAGTTGTTAATCCGAGACCCAATTTTCATTAGTTCTCTCATTAGATGAGCAAAGTAGGGAAAAAAAAATACTGCCCTTGCAACACTAACGAAATGTTCATTTTGTTTCTTTGACAATCTGACAGATGGAAAAATAATTCACTTTTTAAGTAATGCATTTGTTACATACACATTAATTTGCTAATTACACATGAAATGTGATTGCACCCTGTTTCTTTAATATCTTAGCAGTATTTCTACACTTTAAAAGAACACAACACTGCATAGTTGAATTCAAATCATGAGTTGCGTACTGAGCGACGTCTAAAAAGAAACCAATGGGTCAAAACGTAAACCTACTCATTTTTGAGTTGTTTAGTCGCCTTCTGTTTGATGTGCGTATGCGGTTTTTGGACTATTCTTACTTCTATAACACGGAGTCATGTATTTTCAGTTTTATAATATAGATATTATATATTTTGTTAAGTGGTTCTTTTTTTTCTTTCTTGTTTAATGGCTTTTTCGCCCATTGAGTGGTTGTTAAAATCCTTCAGATCAATTTGTCATCTGCCTAAGATCTTTGAACAAATGGATTTGGATTTATAGTGAATACCGCAGACCCACAAATGGTCGTAATAATTTTTCCACCAAATAGAAGTATAGAATTTTATGATGTATGGAACATGATAACTATTATCATTGGAAATGAAATAAATGGACACGTTATCTGGATAAAAATATAATTTAAAGTTACATTATTATTAAATTCATGACTTTTACATAAAAATCTTATAAAATTCCTTGATTAAGTGTAATTACTTTGTTTTATTTGAAGAACGAGCGCTTATGTCTGATTAAGGGTGAAAAGGAGAATAATAATAATTATTATATATTTGGCTGATTTAAACAGCGCCATTTTTGTGTAAAATCATCTCAAAGGCGCTTTACAACTGTACACTTTACTTATATTCTAACTAAACTAAAGTGACATATTATATTTTCTGATTTAAAATTGGAGGTACGATAATCTAAAGAAGTTAGATTTTAGTCGCGATCTGAACCAACTGGGACTGTCGATGGTTCGTAATTTTGAAGGCAATTGGTTCCAGGCAGAGGGGCCGACAACGGCAAAAGCGCTATCTCCAATATGTGTTAAACAACTTATAAATGGAATATAATATTTACATTGTTATATTTAGAGGTCACATAAGAATATGTTTATGCATGCCCTATTTTAAGATTTAAAATAAATAAAAAATAAACTATTATTAATATTTAAAGCATTTCCTTTGTGGGTAAACATTTTACTAAACATTATTAAATATTTGTAAACAAATATCGATAATAGGTTGTTTATTAATTTGTAATAACATTCAGTAAAAAATAAATAGGTCGTGGGCATACAAAAGAAATTGACCAAGTGTCAAAGTCAATAATGTTCAGGGGAGCCATTTTAGTGTTTTTCTTGAGTTCAATTGCTTCTCAAAGATCAGATTTTTCAAGTAGGTGGTTGGTAATTTTACATCATATGAACGGTACTTTCAACTTTAATGTAAAGTATAAACGTGCAGAATGATGAACGTGAAATACTGTGTTATGTGGCCACTTAAACTAACCGATGACAGAAATGCCAAGACTACCTAATTACCTTCTTTTAAATATTCTCCATCTCTGCTGAAATATATATATCGTAATAATTCCCTATCGGGATAAATTCAACCCTTATCGACTAAATTTTGGACAGTTAAAAAATATTGCGCATAATTTTTTTTATTTAAAAAAAAAAAAAAAAATATCTGCGTTCTTATGATTTACCCAAATATTTAATTTTGAGGGCCATTTTCAACGAGTTGTAAATAACTCACTATTAGAAAATGGAATCAAGTTGGGGTAGGGTGGGATTCGAACCACAGACCTTTGGTCCGTGAGTCCGAGACACTAGCCACAGGACCACAACCCGATATAATAATAATTAAACCCGAGATAATTTACCTATATTAGGTTAACATATTACATTTTAGGGAAGGTAATCAAGAAGTCTAGGCATCTACAGGGCTTATGACCTGTCATTGGCTGGTTTTAATAGTAATAATAATGATTTATCAACAAAAACTACTATTTTTTTATCTACTACATACATACTTAGGTAATAGATTTATCTGGATTATGTCTAGTCTGCTTAACTAGGCACAACCTGTTTTGGGGCAGACATTTTTATGCAAAAAGTTTAAGTGGCCACTTTACACACTGTGTAACATTCACCATTCCGCCCATATTTGAACATCTATAGTTTTTCAATTCTTTCGTCTGTTGATGGTTATGAAGTTAAAGATCTGAAACCTTTATTTATGCGGGTGAGATTAATCTTATTGAATTATTTCACCTAAACACTAGGCATTGTCTGTAAATCTTATTTTTTTAATTTCTTTACTTCTTTATATTAGGTTATTTACTTGCATTAAATTACTTTTTAATTTTGTCGATATTATCATTTTAAGCATAAAAAGGAAAACTACTTTTTATATTTCACTTTTTGTGCTGTGACATGTTCACATAATTTCCATACTTACTAGTTCTTTGCTCAATGTATTATTATTGCCTTTTTAAAATGATTTTTTATTATTATTTTTTTTAAATTATTCTTATGTTGTTGAAATTCCATTTGTCGATGCGTTTTGAAGCTGCAAGACTTTTTGTGATGCCATATCATCTATCATATTATTTTAATCATATTATGTAAATGTTATCAGCTATCAAATATCTAAATTTAGTAAATGGGGTCTAGAATTTCAATCGTCCATGCGCTCAGTAGCTGCAAGACTTGTTGTTATCTAACTTTAAATTTTATAAATTTGCTTTTTATTTCGTTGTTAAAATATCACTTAAACTCTAAACTTCATTGTCAAATAATTTAAAAAAAAATTAAAATGTAAATAGGGGCTAGATTTCTTATTGTCCATGCGCTCTGTAGCTGCAAGACGTTCTGTTATCTAGCTCATATATATCATAATTGTAATATATCATAATTGGAGACGAGGAACTAGAATCCCAACCGTCCATGCGCTCTGTAGCTGCAAGACGTGTTGGGATATTTATTTATTTATTGTACAGCGCCTTTGAGGTGATTTTCACAAAAATGGCGCTATTTAAATTATCCAAACATTATTATTATTACTTAAAAAAATATTTTGAATTTCGGAAACATTTATGGTATTCGCCAAAGACTGCTCAAAGCCCCTTATCTAACGCTAAACTCTGCAAATTACCTACCTTGGGCACAGTTTCTCCAAGAGATATTTGTATCTTCGCCACGCTGAACCCTGCAGGAAACGGTGGTATTTCGTTAGATCCTAGTTCCACCTGCAGTTCCTTGCAAAGGCTCGAGGAGCCGAGCCAAAAGTCGTTGCCGAAAAAATACTGTCCGTTGTAACGCCCTGAAGAATCAGCCACTGGAAAAAAAAATAGAATTAAAGTGTGCGTGTGATTTATTTTTTATTTTTAAATTATTAAATTTAATCTTGAATTGTGCACAAACATATTCTTATATGTGCTCCAAAAATAAAATTATAAATGTTCTGATGTTGACAATATTTTCTGTAGTTCATAAAAGGGTCGACTTTCAATGCCTTTATCGCCGTCAGCACAATTTCAGTATATATCAGGGGCGAATCAGCCATAAAAGCGATTATGTGCAGCTTACCATTATATTTGACTATTTTTTTATTTATTTGTTTTATCTTTATTAATTTATTATTTTATTTATTTATAAAATAATATACATACTTAATAACAGGGAATCTTTATAAAACAAATTAATGTAAAATGAAAACGGAGTGTTCTCTGTTTATGATAGTCTCCATCTAACATGGCAAAGCCTGTTCTAAGATGGAGATTTTTTATCTTTAGAGCATAAGTAGTCCTTTACTAATAAAACAATAACATAAAAAAGAAAAACTAAAACTACCAAGGTTATATATGTGCCAAGAATACATGTTATTTAAACATAAATAATATAGTATAATTTATAATAAAACAAATATAAAGCAATGAAATACATAAAAATATAAATAATATGTGTACCAATTATATAAAGTAGTACGTGTATTGATTTACATATATTTTTCAAAAAAATCTCTCGCTACACTATTTATATGTGCAGTTATTTTTATTTTAAAATTTGTTTTACATTTTGAGTCTTTTATATTTGGCAATAAATTATTAAATATTTTTGGAGCAATTACATTGTATTGCTTTTTACCGAAGGCGGTTGATACAAATGGGACAATACAGTTAATTTGTTTCGCTGAACGAGTGTTTATATTCCGTTGGGTTCTTTTGACCACACTTAATTTATCATAAAATTTAAGTAGTAGGCACCTTACAAACAATTGTCTTACATCCAATATCTTTAACTCAGTGAATAGATCTTCCGTCGAATACCTCAAGGGTTTTTTGAGAATGATCTTCATGATCCATTTTTGTGCTATTTTTACTGGTTCAAGGATTAAACGAGAGCAACCTCCCCAAGCTAAATTGCAATATGATAGTTTGCTTTGGCAAAAAGCAAAGTAAATTTGTCTCATAAGTTGAGCATTCAAAATATTTCTTAGGCTTTTATAAATGTATGCTTATTTCCGTATTTGCTTGGATATTTTTATAATTTGATCTTTCCAGATAAGTTAAGAATCTATTTTGACACCTAAGTATTTAATTGAATTTATTTGTTCTAAATTTTCACATTTACACAAAGTATTAGGTATGCACGATTGAATCTTGAGTGAAAAATTTTCAGGTTCTGTTTTTTTTTGTGATACTGAAGCAGATGAATTTGTTTTTTTAAATATTTGAGGTGAGTAAATTATTGTCCAACCAATCTTTTACGCGTCGGATACCCTTTTCACATTTTAGTTTTGCTTTCATCCAAGATTCGGAGTCAAATATTAGTACCGTGTCATCAACGAAAGTTATTGTTTTGCCTCCAGTTGGTAGGTTGCAAAATGTATTAATATAAATGTTAAACAATAACGGACCTAAAACACTTCCTTGAGGGACATCGAAGTTTAAGGACATTTGTTTACTACGGACACTATTTATACATACACTTTGAGTCCTCTTACTTAGATAATTTGTAAACCATGCTAATGGTTGTCCAGCTATTCCGATTTCACGTAATTTGTGAACTAGTAGTTTGTGAGACACTGTATCGAAGGCCTTTGCCAAATCGAGAAAAACTGCCACACATTTTAGTTTTGCTTCAAGTTTACTTGCAATGTGTTCTGTTAGTTCCACAACTGCATCTTCTATACTTAGTTTTTCTCTAAAACCATATTGCTGTTTTGACAGGATACTATTTGACTTCAGGTAGGTAGTAAGTCTTTTTTTAGCAATTTTCTTTATAATTTGAAATATCCAAATTATTACCAGATTTATAAATGGGTTTGATGATCGCTAGTTTGCAGTGATTAGGAAAGATACCAGTGCCAAAACTAAGGTTGACTATATGAGTTAAGGGTGTTGTAATGTATTGACTATATCTTTTACATAGTGCTGAATTCAAATTATCAGTTCCTGCAAAATAACTATCTTTTCATTTCTTTATTGTTTTAATTATTTCAGTAGAATTTGTTGGTTCCAGTGACGTTAAAGGATTATACACATTTTTTTCTGTGTCATTATTTTCTATAATCAATTCCTCTTCTTTTTTATTATTGGTCCTTGATATCTTTTCTGCTAAGTTTGATCCTACAGTTGTGAAATATTTATTAATATGATTTAAAACTATGTGTGGACTTTAGATAATAATGTTTTGATTATGGGAAAGTAAATAAAATAATTTATATTTATTATAACTGGACGGGCGCCCCTGAAACGTAAGACTGATCAATTTACCTTAATGTTACACAAATGACCAAGATACACTGCGATTGGTGTACCAATGCAGTGTCCTTTGCACTATTATGTGCGGAAAAGGAATGATAATTTATTTATTTATTTTTACGTAAACGGCATATATTTCCTTTAACATATATTGAACATAAATATGGAAAAAAATACATATATAAATACATAACAAAAAATTGCATAGCAATAAAAATAATAACAAGTAGGTAAATACACATAATCAATAAAAAAAATGAACGAAATAAATACATAAATATGAAAAAACAAAAAAAAGGAAAAACATTTTTTAAATATAAAGAAAAGTTTAAGAATATTATTGCGAAAGAAAAAAATAAATCTGACTCGTTTTACAACTATCAAGTCCAGAACCAAATATATCAGCCTTGTCCTCATACTGATTGCCATATCTGTGGATCCTAGGGATAGGCAGGTGCATGTGATAGTTGGTCCTAGAACTTGCAGAACAAAAAGGAGATCTGTGGCGGGTATGTCGACCAGGTACACGGAAAAGATACCTTTATTTTCCCACGGTTAATTAATCTACTACTAGTCAAATCATTCTTTAAGACCATACAGTTTAAATGACCATTGTATATAAAAATTTCGCTCATAGGACTAATGCGATATTCTACGAACGTTATTAAAATTACAGCTGGTTTAAAATTTAAATGAAATATTCTTTCGTAGTGTAATAAATGCTACACTAATTTAGTGAACTCAAGGATGAAGCAGTTGTAGAAAATTATGTAATACAGGCTATGATCTAAATAGTTCAATGCTCTCATTTATGTCTTAAGAAATTACAATGACAACAGGAGGTTGGGTGCATTTAAGTTATGTCACAATGAAATTCATGACAGGCAAACATACAACCTTAACGATATTATAGAAGTATTGTGGTATTGCAATAATAATTTATGTCAACATGATAACAAACCTAAAAATCCAGTACTTAGCAGGTGCTATATTTAGAAAGCTGGTTTTAGATAGTTTGTCCTTAAGATTTATATTAAAGCGATACATTTTACATTTTAATATTTCTATGAATTTAATGCCTTCCAGTTACTGACCTACCAATAAATATAATTTACGTATAATACGCTAATTAAAAAGCGTGTTTATTATGTAATATTAATTTACCAATACTTGTCATATAATTTATTATATAAATAAAACACGAGTGATACTTTAATCCACAAATTTGTGGATTAAAGTATTACTCGTGTTTTATTTATATAATAAATTACAATGAACTTCCATCAAGAATTTTCACTTACAAACTTAAATGTCTTGTCATATAACACCAACGCTACCTGTAGCTCAATCACAAAAAACTATCGACGTGCTTAAAAACATGCTAAGCGTTTGAGCGATCACAATGAACGATAATGAACATGCTTAAGCTATCGCAGTTATGAATCAATGCGAGTGTAATCTCTAAGTCAACGTTCGTGTCGGTTTGTTTTTTGTTTACCTAGTAAATAAATACAGATCATTGGCGATAAATCGGCGTTTAATATATAAAATATTTCAATATATTGCATGCAAAATAGTAAAGGGTATTTAGTACAAAAAAGTGAAAATTAAATTGCAATTTCTATGGCGACTGCTTTTCTGGACATTTGGCTTGTCAACCGCCGCGCCAGCTCAATGCAATGAATAGCATGATACATTATAAATAAATAAACAAAAATAGCAGTTTTGGAATATTTTCCATATTTACACCGGTAAAATTCAAATAGTGATTGCGCAGCAGGATTATACGTCGCGAAACGTAAATATTTCGACATTTAATATTACGTGTTCACGGATGTTCTATTGTGATTGCAAATTCAATAAACAATCATGGTGAGATTTTGTTATTAAGTCGCTTATTAGCACGTCGATAGTTATCTGAGATTGAGGTACTGATTCTTGATATATTACCTCGTTACCTGGGCCTCGATTATAATGGGAAGATTAAGACGTCATACCTTCACCTTGACTGTATAGTTGAAGATAAATTTTGTCTAGCGATTACGAAGATAAACTACCGACACCCTCCTTCAAGTTTTGGGTAGGTACATCGATATGAAACAAAGGGAAGCGTACTTCAGGGTACATATATTTACCCACTAAAAGGATACAGCTTCAGTATTAAGTTGAAGATAAAATTCTCTCTACCGATTACTAAGATACGCTACCGATCCCCCCACCATCAGGTTTTGATATAGGCACATCGGTTTGTATCGACGGGTCTAGAACTCCTTGAGACGTTAGTTTATCTACGCATTGAAAGTGACAATTTTTTTTTCCACAAAGTAATATTTCCTTTAATTACGATTTACTTAAATTTATAATCATTTTGAGGTTGGCACTTTATTTTTTCAAAATCCTATTAAAGATATGTGAGAGAAATAAGTAAATTTTGAAGTCGATTTAAATTCTGACGTAACTGTCAGTTTCGGAAACGAGTGGCTAGATGCAAAAAATAATGTCGCTAGATTCTGCCTTATTAACATATCAGAGTATCTAGGCGTAAAAATGTTGCCGCTATTAAAAAAAAATTTCGTTGTTATATTTTTTCCGTCTGTTTTTACTATCTTCCGGCGTATCGAGTTGTTTAAGGAGACTGCTTTTTAATCGCTCAATTGATAAAGACTGACGATCGTTAAGCATAATGTTTTTGTAGTTGTCAAAAGTTATATAAAAATCATGTTCAAGCAAGCATTTCTTGCTTAAATTGGGACTCATTGGAGTTTATAATCGCTCTGAAGTGAGCACTTTTAATCACAGAAGCCTATTTAAAATATAAATGAGAACTATTTTTATGGTAATAACTTTAAAAAACGCGAACTAAATTTTTGCGGTCATTCATTGGTTTGTTTCGATCATATGATGTCGATGACTAGTAGGTAGAACATATTGAGGTATATACAGATAATACAGGAGTTAAGTATACCGTCTCGATATACACATATGAAGATAGCGTTCATAATTGAGGCCCTGTGTCTGAATCAAACCAGGAACCTTCCGAGTGTGATTCAAGCGTCTTTGCTATTATTCAACAATATGTTCATTTTTTTACGTATTTTATTCAATCAAACGGTGTGGGTATGTTGGTAGGAAGAAATTTCCTTAAGACAATAAAGCCTTTGCTTAACAATGTGTATCCGTACATTATAGATTGTATATATTAATAATATTATAACGTAAATATGTCAATAAAATTATTAAAGTAAATGCCTTAGATGATACATTATAAATAATAATATTTAAATATATATGTACTTGCAATCAGATTCTTTCGAAAAATGAGACATGCGTTTAAATTTTTCGTGACAATCTTGTATTTATTCATAGATATTTTATTCCTGTTTTCTTTGAATCTGACAGGCAAAATTGTTTCCCAATATTAAGCTTAGTTTATCTGGAAAAATATTTTGTTTTCTTATATAATATGTCTTAAAGGAGAATGTACTCGTAGATTGTATTTCTTTTATTAAATATTGTTCTGTTCATGTAAACTAAAATGCCTACATTACAAAATACATTTTTCTACAGATAGGACACGATCGATCTGACAAGATTTTTTTTTACTATTGAGTTTTTACAAAAAAAATTGAGTAAGTTTTGTACGTATTTTCTAAAATTTAAAGACGAGCAGTAAAGGTAAAAAAAACAAAAAAGTTTATACGTTATTAAAAAATATATATATTTTACAAAGATATTGTGTTTGATGTTTCGGCCTTGTGGTGTAGTGATCAGTGCGTTTGGCTTCCACGCATGAGGTCTCAGGTTCGAACCCCGACCGAGTTTTTTTTATTTTTTATTTATTTACAATTTTAAAAAACCCGTTAGGGTTACATTAGAAATTTAATATTGTCTAGTCATTTTATGTCTCGTCTAGTCTAGTTAGTTCAGTCATCATGTGCTTTTTCAGATTGATTTTAAACATAGAATATTTATTTAAAAAGGCGTTTTGAATGTAAAATATTGTATAGTACCTTAGACGAGAACTTGAAGCGTCGGACTGATCATCTTACCTCCATGTAACACAAATGATATAGATACGCTGCGATTGGTGTACCAACGCAGTGTCCTATGCATGTGTAGGTGTGGAAAGTGAATAATGTGGATGATGATGTTAAGTGAGGTTAGGATAGGTTGGGTTGAGTTATATAATATTTTTTAAAAGTATCTTGACTTAACTTAATCATTCTAACCTAACCAGTAGCGCAATCATAAATAACTATCGACGTGCTAATAAGCGACGTGATAACTATTTTTTACTTTTTTTGTATATCGTATTCTCGATCACAATAGAACATCCGGGAATACCTAATACCTAATAACATAATAATTAATTTCAAAATATTAACATTACGCGACGTATAATCCTGCTGCGCAATCACATATTTCAGTTTCACCGGTGTAAATATGGAAAATATTCCAAAACCGCTATTTTAATTTATTTATTCATTATTTATCATGCAATTTATTGCACTTAACCGGCGGTTGGCATGCAAAATGTCAAGAAAAGCAGTCGCCATAGTAATTGCAATTTAATTTTCACTTTTTTGTATAAGATACTCCTTACTATTTTGCAAATGCAATACATTGTATTATTATTTATAGTAAACGCTGCTTTCTCGCCAGAGAACTGTATTTATTTACGAGAAAAAACAAAAAACAAACCGACACGAGCGTTGACTTAGAGATTACACACGCGTTGACTTATGACTGCGATAACTTAAGATAGTTCATTATTGTTCATTGTGATCGCTCAAATGCTCAGCTTGTTTTTAATCACGTCGATATTTATTTGTGATTAAGCTACAGGTGGCTTTTGGTTCAGCCATCTCCAAAGAGCTAGCTTTCGACCTGCCAACACGTTAAACTTTGTGTTTTTTTTATATTAATAAATGTTCTTTTTTTGCAAACCCGGCTAAATCCATTTTTCTTTATTTTGAGCAAATCTCAAAAACTGATACAATACTTAACTTTAACTTTTTTTTACAACTTATTTTTTTTTTTATAATCAGTAAATGTTTTATACGTAAGCAGTGTAGACATAAGCATGATTATGTCAAGAAACAGTAGTGAAATAATAAATTTAATTTTATGTATTCCAACTTTACAATACTCAAGTAGAGGTTGCCGTGTTTGCAACAAATCCAATAATTTAAAAGTCAAGCTCTTACCATAAATAAACCCATATTTTTAACTAGCAATTTTTTTTTTCATAATGTCTTTATTCAATAAAATATAAACATTATAACAATATTAATACATTTTAAAGAAAACAAAGTATTAAAATATATTTTGTCCCGATAAACTATTCAATAATAGTTTGTCATCGGGTGCTCAGACATTAGTTTTAATTAATAAAAAAGCCAGAAAGCATAAAAAATTAAATAAATGTAAATATACTTAAAATTAAATGTAAAAAGTATATTTGTGAAAAATATTTGGTAGTATATAGTGTAAATAGTGAATATAGTTAATGAAAACGTACATATGAAACAGTTAATATTATAAATTAGGATATTAAGTGTATAATAGTGATAAATAATGTTAGAATAAGTATAGATGTAAATATTGTGTTGTAAATATATATTAGACTATGTTAATCGTAGAACTAAATAAAATAAATAATAAAAAATAAAAAATAAATCAAATAAAAAGAGTACAGACATAATACTGTATAAGTATAAAATAATAAACATTAAATAAATTAAAATAATGAACAAATAAATATTTAAAAATGAACATATAAAAAAGAAAAAAAAAAAAAATAAAGTAAGAAAATAGAGTAAAATAATACAATTAAAATGAAAGAAAAGCAATTTACTTAAATATAAGAAAAAAATAAACACATTTAAATTGTGCATGCTCATAAATGTAATCAAAACATGATAAAAAAATAAAACAAAGTAAATCGAAAATTTCAAATTATATCTACAAAAAAAATAAAAATAATAAGAAATTTTATAATTATTGTAAAAAAATATATTCTGAATAAGTTTAAATATATATCTCACTTTTTTTAGATTTTGGATTTTGCCAGTTTTGCAAGTAGTACCCTACATATTCTGTAATTTCACGTTTTTATTTTCACTATTTCTATATGTATGAAATTGAAAATTGAAAAAAAAACTTCGTGTTATCATAATTCATTAAATAACCTAGACATTTAATTCCGCTATAAAATTGAATAAACAGCCTAGCCGTCCGATTGAGTGGCTAATTTAAAGATTTCGCGGGAACATACGAGTATAATTTTTTTTAACATGATTTATTTCTAAAATATGTTTATTTTTTAATAACTGTGAATCACGAAGAACGTGTGAGGTTGAGGTTGCCTTTGTTCAATGTGTGTCAAATAGTACAATAGGTTCTCAAATCATTTATTCTTAACCTCAACCACAAGTATCGCGTTAATAATATTAGATAACGAGTAATTTGCTTTGATAGAAATATACACACGCGAATGACAATTAAAATTTATCTTTAACAAATAAATTCATGTAGAAAACACATCTTAGACATTTCGCTCCCACAGAAGAAGTACTCTGTCGTAAGTTTAAATTCGGCTGTTTCGAATTATTGATGTTATTTTATTAATATCAAGCGAACAGCTTAAAAAAGTGATATTCCGAAATCTTTTTTAACATAAATAAAATTCTTGGCGCACATGAAATTTTCCGAAACAAACCCAGTCCATTTTTGAACCCTTTTTTAAATTTAGTTTTTTTTTACAATATGCATACGAGGTAAAATAGAGCATTAAAAAAAAGGATAATCACATAGTAATGAAATGAAATACATATTAAAGATCTCTGTCTTCATCTCTTCATCTCTGTTGTAATATGTTAATATAAACAGCTCCCCAAGGAGTTGAATTCGGTCCTTGTCTACAAAAATTTGGACAAACTCAAAATATTGTTGGTAAAAATAGTTAACAAAAGTCCCACAACACTTACTACATTTTTATATTTTGGAAAATAGGTGATTAAAAGGTGTTGATTTTAATTTGTAAAAAGATAAATTTAATACATATATTTCATTTAAATTATTTATTGACAATTCTTGATAGAATTCCATTCTAATGATGTAATAACTTATATTTCCATATAAGTTATTAGTTTTAAAAATACTTGGTACACTTCCACTTATTTATTTTGACCAATTAGCGCTTTCACCCTCTAATGGGCATCTTCAGACTGAATCAAGAATTGTCAATAAATACTCGTAATTTAAATGAAATAATGTGTGCTAGTACAGCAAAATTTACAAAATTATACAAAAAGTGTAAATACATATATGTTTTCATGTTTGTTTGCTAACACGTGTAGCCGTGTTTAAGGCATTAACTTTGTCATCAAACATTTTAACTAATGTTAGTAAATATTAGTGCCTAACCACTTACTGACTTGTTTAGTCTACCGGTCTTATAGGATTATTTTCCCTTGAATTAAAATTAATCCATACAATAAGGGAATTAGAGGATTCGTTTGAACTGTTTGTGGTAAAAATTTTCCATCTCGAAAATTTTCGCTTTTGCACCCAAAATGTCAATCTATCTTCTCATTCATTTAAACCGGAAAAAACTAACTTATTTTCAAAAGAATTAAAATTTACTTTGAATTACAATGTTACAACCACGTTACAAACGTGAAGCCAGCTTTAGAAAATCTAGCAATGGATATCGAAACGGCACTATACGTAGAACAAAAACTCATCATTTCAAGTGCGCGAAAATTTTGAATAGCGATATTGATGATATGAAAGAAAATAATTCCAAAGAAAACAATTCTCCACACAACCAAAATACTCAGAAAACCTTAAAAGAAATATATTATTTTTACTAAAGCCGATAAAGGAAATTCAGTTGTGGTTTTAAATACAATTGATTACGTATTAAAAAAAGAACATTTCCAAGATCACGAAACTTTTGAAATCCTTCCGAAAAATCTTATCAACAAATTCCAAGATGGTACCAAAACATCCATAAAATCATGCAAAAGCGAATTTTTTCAAGATAGTAAAATTTCACCACAAATTGTTCAAACGAATTCTTGAACTCCCAAATTATATGGATCAATTAAAATTCATAAGGATAATAATCCTATAAGATCGGTAGACTTAAAAAGTTGATAAGTGGTTATATACTAATATTTACTAACAATGTATAAAATTATGTCAAAAGTTAATATGGCAAATAACAAAATAAATCAAATTCTTACTTTTTGCAGCCCAGGATCGTCCAATTTTCAGCGCTTCCAAATATTCTGACATATCATCCGAACAGTTTTTAGAGACATTGGCGTAATGTCTTTTTTCCCATTTGTGATGGTCGAACAGTTCAATAAGCCAAGTCAGCTTGGTCCAAGTTTCTTTATTCATCTGTGGTTCGGACTTAAATGTGGAAAGTCTCGAAATAACTGGATCCTCTTCGATAGACCCATTTTGATCACTTGCACTTAACACCACATCTTCAACTGAATTTATTTTTTCCAATTCTTTATTTTCTAGACTTTCGGCTACTGGTTCACGCTCACCACTTTCATTGGCAATATTTTTAAAAGAATTAATCCTCAATATATGATCTTCTTTTATTATATTCGAATCTGTGAGATTATTAATATCACTGAATTCAATTATTTTAATATCGTTTAATGTGCTTTCTGAGTACACACGTGGTATGTTATTTATTACAGTTATAATAATTATGATTCTTTTTATTAAAGTAACTATTTTTTTCACTTTGAGTGCCATTTTCACAGAAACAATTTTAACTGTTCTAAATTCACATTTGCTTCATACGACCCATCTTGATTTCACTAGTATTTCTGAAAATAAAAATCTGAATTAAGTCAGTAAAATAAATTTCATATAATTGTCAGACTTTCTTAAAAAAACGACCATATTTTGAATTAATTTTTATTTGAAAACTCTTATTTTGCGATTGTTCCCTTAAAATAGGTTTACAACTTATTATAAATTATTTTGTGTAAAATCTATCAAATGAATCAGATCCGTTAACCGGTACCAGAAAACAACTTTTTTTTTATCACGTCTTTTTATTTGTGTGTTGTCAATTAAGAAAACAATTTGAAAAAATACCTTCTTGGTTAATTTTGGCATAAAACGCAATTTTATCAAAATTTGATATTAAATATTATTTTTATTTTTTATTAAATCATACAATTTTTTTTTTGTACTCTCAGGAGTTACAACAAACTCATTTTGGAAAAGTACGAATAAGTTAGTAAAAAATGAATGTATAAACATATTATGATAACAGAGACTAAAACCATTTAAAATAAGAAAATATGTAAATTTAGGCATAAACAGGACATATGTTCTATCATTGGCTGATTTAAGTGGCCACTTTACATACTTTGTACCAGTCTTTGTAATATATTTTAATATTAATATTTCCCTGGGCCCCGATTACAATGGGAAGTTTATTGAGTTCTCTTCGACTGTTTACTAAGAAAAAACGATATTTTTGTATAAAAATAAGCATATTTTTAACTTAGATTCATCAATTACAAACTTAATATACCCTCTGAAAATATTGATTACTGTAATTTATTATGTACACTAAATATGTCAACTCTTTGTAAAAGAAGAATTATAAATGATTTATTAAATTAATATAAAATGGCGTATTGGACGTCCCGGAATGAACTAGTGTTATCAGCTTAAAAGTACCAGTTCGAAATACTCGGCAGCTAACGTTATTTTTTTAATCTCCTGGCAGTCACAATTATTATTACAATTCACCAATACCTAGACTACACCGGCTAGGTAACGATATATTTTGTCTGTCTTTATATAAATATTGGTTAAGTATTCAAAAGGTAAAAAATAATTTGTTTAAAATTTCTTAGTATTGTTCTTTATTTACTATTTTTTTTTCTTATGCATCTCTATAATAATGTATAAATTTTTATGTATGTATATGTATGTGTGTATGTTTTCATATGTAAATTTCTTAAATATTTTTCTATGTACCCTATACCTATGTTGGTACATTTTCTGATTTTTACTTATTATTGTATTTTTTAGCTTTTCTTATGTTATCTTTAATTTTAACTAAATTTACATACTTATGTTTCACTGCTGCACTTAAATGTAATTTCAAATAAATGTAAAAGCCCGTAGGGCGTGTAAATTAATAAATTAATAAATAAATATATGCATGAACATTTAAAGTATCATCGTCGGTAACCTACAACTGAATATGTTTAAAATAAAAAATGCATGCATATTCTGTGGAGAATTTTTTTTCAATGCAGTAAACTTAATTTTATTTTGTAGATAAATTGATGATAAATGTTAACTTACGGTTGTAGTCGGGACCCTGGGGTGCAATTATGAATCTTTTCTATCCCCTAAAGAGTGGTTAATTTGGAGATATTTATTTTTTTCCATGCGACTAATTTTTGCTTCATATATGGCCAGACTAATGATGAAACGTCAAAAAATATGAACAAGGGAAATCAAACATGATGATTTTATTTAGAACATTATTACGACCATTTTCATTACCCAAAACACTTAATTAGGTTGAATTGATCAAACAGTATTAGTTATATTTCCGTGTTTGAAGCAGTTTGATACACCATTTGACGTTTAATCGTCAATGTGGTCATTATATGAAGTAAAGTGTCGTCGAATTAAAAAAAAATATCCCCAAATTAACCACTCTCTAAAGGGATAAAGAAGATTCGTAATTGCACATCTGGGTGAACCGAATTCAGTCCTTGTCTACAAAAATTAGGAAAAACTCAAAATTTTGTTGAAAATGAATAAATAATTAGGTCAAAAATTATTGTAAAACCTTTCTCTTGAGAATGCTTAACGAATCTCCAAAGATATAATTCATTTTTTTTTCCTTAATATAAAAAAGTTAAAATACGTCATGCCGCCATTTCCCTCTACGTTATCAGCAAATAAAGTTTAAAAAAACAGTGTACTATGACATAATAATTAAATTCAAGTTCTGAATATGAAACGACATTAACCATGATAAATTTTCTTACAGTGTTGAGACTGAATGTATTTTACTGTGGGAATATTTTTTTATACCTCTATGCAAATATTTATCTCCAGACTCACGCAATAATCAAGTGTTCAATACGCTTGGTATAATTATATAACGATGCATACACCATATTAGCTAAAAATATATGCAAGTCCAGGGCCCCTAGAACGGGGATTTTTGCCTATTTAAAACCCCACTTCTTCAAAACAATAATAATGTGGCCCACATAATAAGTGGATATTTAAACAAAGGCCAAATGGTGAATGTTACACGGTGTGTAAAGTGGCCAATTCAACCAGCCAATGACAGGTCATAAACCCTGTAAACGCCTACACTTCTATATTACCTTTTCAAAAAAAATTTCCCTGTGTGTTGCAAAAATTTCATTCTGAATTAAAATGACTTTATATTTAAGTTGTTTTATATTGACATTTTTTTACCTAACACAAAAACTTATTTGGTTTAATTATTTTTAACTGAATTTTTTTTTATAAACCATATTTTTATTATTACTCACGAATCAAAGGTCCGTGGTTTGAATCCCACGACTCAACCCCTTTATTCTCATTTCCTAATAGTAAGTTTTTTACAACTCTTTAAATTACCCATAAAATTAATTATTTAGATAAATCATAAAAACGTAAATATTTCATCTTCTATAAAAATATTTTTTTAAATTATGTTTTAGTGTTATTTTCTTTTAAAAACCTGTATTATTTCTATTTTACCTTTTACATTTGTTTTTTTCGTCATTTTTTTTTGGTACTCAAATGTTGAGATCTGTTCATGTAAGGCTGAGATAAGCATTATCGACAAAATGAATAAATTAGTTCTGCGTCGGTTTAGACATGGAGCGAATGGACAGCGAAAGAACGGCAATGATGCGAATACTGATGGGTGCGAATATCGAGGACCGAGAAAGACATGGCATGATCAAATCTAACAAATACTACAAGATAGATATGTCAAAAATCGAAATAATCGGCGCGCGTGCATGTGAAAATGCGTGAATTAATAGGAATTGAGATATGTATACGAAAATAGAGGGATATGGAATTTTATCCTCTCTGCCTACTCCTACAGAAAATGGCGTTATGGATAAGGATTGTTATTCTTTATATCGCTATTTATTTAATAAATTTATTGCATAAAATAAGTATACATACATATTTAATAACAAGGAATCTATATAAAACTAGTGAACAGAAAATGAAAACGGAGTGTTCTCTGTTTAGGATAGTCTCCATCTAACATGGCTCAGCCTGTTATAAGATGAAGATTTTTTATCAAGCATAAGTAGTTCTATACTAATATAACAATAACAAAAAAAACTAAAACTACTTGATTATAAATGCCTAGCTATAATAATCAAAAATAAATATAATTTATTTAAAAAGTGGCCATATGATCTGTTGCAACAGAGAAGGAAAACATTTTTGAGAAGTGAATATGGAAGTCTAGACATTTACAGGGCTTATGACCTGTCATTAGCTGGTTTAAGTGGCCACTCAACTCTTCTTGTTAATTATTACGGATTAACATGGGTCCAGCCAAAAAAACATAAAACCATAAAAGCCATATAACGTTCGGAAATTCGTAAATATAAAAATTAAGTAAAATATTTTTTCAACAATCTTTTCAGTTTATCCAATTTTTTGTGTACAAGAACTGTTGCCATTGAGTAATAGTTTTGATTTAAGGTAATTTATAAACAAATACGTTTATTTCTATTTTTATATACGAGTATCTTAAGCTTTTTAATCTTTTTTTTCTATTTTATATGATCTGTAACTTGAATTATAAAAATGAAACTCTTATTTTATTGGTTTGTTGGAAGAAATTGCCATTTGGCAATAAACTCGCCAATGTACAAATAACGTTATGTACAAAAAGTGAAATAAATAGATAGGTGACAATTCAATGACAGGGCTCTTTTCTTGCACTAAATAATTAAATTAAATAAATATTATTTTTTCATACGTTTTTAATAAACTTTGCCGCACAATTTTATGCTCCAATTTTATCACACGTAAGAAGACAGTTTTATATCCAATTTCCCGTAGGGCTGAACTTCCTCATTTTCAAGGTATTGCGGTACAAAAAATGGTCGAATCCTCCATGTTAAATTATGTAGAAGTGTCTCTTTTCTTGCTCTTAATCATTAAATCAAATGCAATTTTCCACTCCTACTTTCCTTTAATCCTCCTTCACCACTCCTTATCAATTTCCTTCTTTTCCTTCCTACTGTCTCCTTGTTTTGTTCATATTTATTTTAATTTAATACATAGTATATGTATTCTTTACATAGTTTAAACGGTCGTCGCTTTATTGTAGTATCATTAAGTGAATGCACATTATTGGATGGCGGGCTCTACTATTTTTATGTTTGCATTTTTGAAGTTTTTATTTATAACCATTGAACCAGTACATCTGTTTGTATTCCAAATAAATAAAATGAAAAAATAAATTAAATTAAATAAGCCCTGTTAATGCCTGGGCTTCAATATTCCCTTCTCTAAAGTGTTCTTCGTCATCTCCCTTGTAATATATTAAAATATTTAATTTTTGTTTTCTAATATTAAGTTTATCTCTACAAAAAATAATGTCGTTACCAATTTGAACATCACTTAATCGATAGACGAGTGGAAAGGACAATGAAGAATAGCAAAGCAAAAAATAAAATTGTCACAAGGATTTGCCGAGAGGCATTTATTATGACAATTTTATATCAATGTTTTTTGTTGAATGGGGTCTATCGAAATTCTTTTGACAAAAAACGTCTAGACCAGACATTTTTATTACTGTTATTAGTCATCTCCGCTCATCATCACCATCAAACCTTTATCCGCGCCCGGTGGCGCATGGATCACCGAGTTGTCGAATCAGATTTAGTCAGAGAAGTTTGATAAAAAGGTTTTTGAAAAAAAAATCAATTCCACCAGTTTTTTGGACATCAAAGTGAAAGGGGTCTACAAAGTTGCATTTTGGGTCACATTGAACGTAAAAATTATTTAAAAAATTCCATACTACCTTTGGCCCTTAACCGAGATTCGAAATTTAGAACTGTCTGAACATTTTGTTAATTTTTAAAATTGATAAAATTATTTTTTGTTAGTAAAGATATAATTTAATTGCATTACAAATTCGAATACATTTTGAAACTACCGAAATGCAAAAAGTTTACACTCCGCGGAACTGATTCTGTTGAGCGCCATTGACGAAAACAATTGCTCATTAAAACAATGCTACTCATTTATTACAAAACAAAGTGCAACTCACGCCCTTAAATACTTATTTCATAAGGTTTAATGCACATTATACGATTAAATTTAACTGATTTACTTACTTAAATACGAAATGAAAAATTTACGAAAACTTAAGCTTTGGTTTTGGGCCAAAAGTAGTATCATTTATTTCTTTTGATATTTTTTGCATTCCGAAGAATCCAAAAGGCAGCTTTTAAGACACCTTTCATTTCGAAATTCGGGGAAAAAAATTGGCCCACCATAATGTATACGACCAGATTTAATGATTTTAATGACAGCCAGATCTTATATTGAATGAAACCTCTTACAAACTCTGAATGTATAAGGTAACATAAGGTAACAACGGAGTCCTGGTCCCGTCCCTGATGTATGGGAGCGAAGTATGGACTTGGAAAAACAGGGATGAAAGTAGGCTGGATGCGGTCGAAATGCGATCTCTCAGGCGAATGTGTGGTTAAACTATGTACGATAGATGCACAAATCTTGAGATCCGTACATTATGTAAGGCTGAGACAAGCATTATCGACAAAATCAAGAAATGAGCTCTGCGCTAGTTTGGACATATATGTAATATGGTTGAGATGGAATATTTATTTTAAAAATGTGTTATTACACTATAATATTTCATAGTCCCTGGACTGGCACCTGAAGCGTAGACTGATCATCTTAGCCTCATGTAACATGAATATGTAACATATAACATAAAGAATATGTAACATAAAATGATCAAGATGCGCTGCGATTGGTTTACCAATACAGTAAATTGGTTGCTGGATTTAGGTAGAGAAAAATCAGAAAACTTACCTAAAAACAATAACTCTAGAATAAATTAGCTAGTAGGTAGTCATGTTATTGTTTATTTTGGCTTAAAACATCTGCCTAAAAACAGGTACTACCTAGTTAGGCAGACTAGACATAATCCAGAGAAATCTATTTCTAAGTAGGGGAAGGTGGGGCATGATGGGGTAGTAGGGCAAGATGGGGCCCTGCGATAAAAGCCGAAATCTGCCGAGTTGCTCCAAGCACATCACGCCATTTGATGCTCTCCTTAGACCCCCCACCAATGATGGTAGCGGACATGTGTGCACGCTCCGATACGCAGCGATACTATACGTGTTTTTCGCAAATTTTATGTTATTTTATCGAGTTTTGCCGCTTGTGACATGAAAGGAAGCATTTCGTGATTTTAACTGGCTGATGGGCGCTTTACAAGCTCAAAGTATTGTTATTTACAGTGAGTTCATCAATTATTTCCAGAGAAATTGTATTTTGTAAACAATAAACGTTGTTAACAAGCATAGTAAAAGGGGCAAGACATGGTATCGGTACCCCATCTTACTTCATTGCTTAAACACAATGTAGTAACAGTTTTTATTTTCTTTGTGTAAGCAGAATATGGTCCGAAACTACGTTTGAAAGACCAAGAGGGGGAGTTGGTCAAAGGAATGCATGAATCAAGATAAAGAAGACATTTTGGAAGGGACAAAACGATATAAACGAGCTGCAAGATTTTATTCAATTCCTCAAACTACTTTGAAGCGAAAAGTTATGTTGGCCAGGCAAAATAATAACAAGATAGATAAGGTGAAGATTTTTTTGGGCCCTAAACATTAATGAAAATGAAGTAGCCATCGAAACGATCAAGACGTAACTCTTCTTTTATAAATGATGAAGATGATACAGAGTGCTTGTTTTGTAGAAGGTCATACGTTGAGTCAAATAAAGGCTGGATAGCGTGTCAAATGTGCCAGAGCTGGGCACACTGTTCATGCGCTGGAGTGGATGAAAAAAACCAAGACACCATCCTTGTCTGTCCTAGTTGCGAACCGCAGTAGGCGGTACCCCATCTTTCCCCACCAGTGGGGCATGACGGGATAATTACGACTGTTTTTAATTTATTTATTTCACTATTTTTTTAATCTTATTTTTACTTTTTTGTAACATGTTTGTTAGATTAAAGATCAAAGTTCATAAAAATAAACTTATTTTAAAGGATTTAAAAAAAGAAACGCGTTTTATTGACGTATTACCTTAAAGGCCCCATCATGCCCCACCCTCCCCTATGTATGTAGTAGATAAAGAAATATTATTTAGTATTTTTTTGTTAATAAACCATAATTATTATTTTTATCATTATTATTATTAGGGCTCTATGTACCATAAAGTGCAGATTGGGAATGATGACGATAGTGAAAACCAGTAATCTGGGAGTAGCCATCGCGTCAAAACGCTTGTCCAGGGTTTGCGTGCTTTAATTGTATTATTTTTCACCACAACAGGCCAGGAGGCCCAATTACAGTGGTGAATTACATCACAGAATATCCAGGCTTGAGAAAAATCACATTTGATTTTTGTGTTCTTACCGTGAAACGATCCTGGAACCTTCCGCGTGTGAGTCAAGCGTCTTGACCACTACACAACGGAAGCCGCTGATTTAATAATATACACGCTTCTACATTTCATTATGTTTTATCCCAACACAACACACGGCTCTTAGCCTCATAGAGTTAGGGATACGTTATTATTTTTTTTTTTTGTAATATGTATGAATAAATTAACAAATAAAAAAAATATATATTTGAAATAAATCCAGAATCCTTGACGAGTGTTTTTGACTCGATGTCTACTCTCAGGTAAAAATCATTAAAAAGGAAATCGAGTGGAGAAACGCCGCCTCGTTAAGTATTGGTTAAGGCGTTCGCCTACCATACTTGTTGAGGTCCCGGGTTTTATTTCTGGGAAGGTCGAAATGAAATATTACTTTTTGACACCGGTTTTATACTGGAGTATTTTATCTGACGTAATTAATTACCTCTAATTAAGTGGTTCTACATGCGTGATCATGAGATGTATATTTTGTTGACTTATGTGAAGAAAAATAAATTTAATAATTTAATTATCTAATCTGACGTACAATCTAAAATTATATTTTTTTTTCCATAATAAATTTTATTTTATTCAAAAAACATACAGTCATACATAAAAAGTATTAAAAACAGCGATTTTCTAACATTAAATGTGACAAAAAAATTAATAAATAAGAAACTCAAGTGACAAAAGAATAATAGTTAACATTTGCGTTTTCCGTGGAGGTTATCATTGATAATAAATAAAAATACAGAATGCACACCCCGAGCCATCCACGCACACATACATGAACGCACATATAAAACATACACAAACATATACATTACATGCGGAACATATATTTACATAGCATAAACCACTCGTGATGCACATTCAGCAACTATCCCAAATAATCAACTCCATGAAGAAATTTTCTGTATAAATGCAACGTGCAGTTAAAAATGTCAACATCAAAACTGAGTCCATTATAATTTATACAGGTACGTCTAATGAATAAATTCGAGGTAAAATTGGTTTTACAAGTTGGTATATAAAAGGGGAATTTAATGTGGTATAGCAAAGAGGACAACGGAAAGCAATATTTTGTAAAAGGTAAGGCGAATCAACCATATTATTTAGAATTTTGAAAAGAAAAATTAAATCATATGTAAGGCGCCTTTTTTGTAGTGATTCTAATGGACATAGGCTATTGTGATACAGGTAAATAAAGTTTTTGCTACCATTCGTGATTGCAATATTGTCATGTAAATGTAGGACAATATCCGACAAAGGGTATCCATATAATTATTTTCCAAACACCCAGTGAAAGAGGCAATGAAAGTAGAAGGGTTAACTTCAATTAATATTGCGATACATAAAATTGAAAATTTTAAAAGAGTAACTTGATTATTGAGAAAAAAAACATGGCTTGTTTGTATGAGTGAAACCGAATAGAAGACCCACTGTCTTTAAAATGATGTTGAGTATGTGGAAGAATGTACTTTCACTGAAGTATTTCTTTGAAGCGTATGATTGATAAGTTTACCTTCCTGGAACAAATGAGTAGAATACGTTGCATCTGATTAAACAATGCAGTACCCTATGTACAATCAAATGCAGATAAGGGTTTGATGATGGCGTTTTCAATAATATTTTTGACTAGAATAAATGTGGAGGATGCAAGATTTGTACCTACATATTTATTTATGCTTTAGTGAGTTAGTTTATAACATCTTTAGAATCAATCTAAACTTTTTACATAACAATTTCTGATTAAAATTCCTCAAGAACTTTTGTATTTTTTAAGGTTAATTCGAAATTTTTCAATGCTTTGTATTTTTTTATTTCTCGAGGTAACTCGTCGTACAATTTTAATCCCTTGTGCAATGAGTTTTTAAACTTTTTTTCACCTCATTGGTAATCTTTTTTTTTACCCCTGACTTCGTTATTTAAAGAAATAGTGGTATGGCGTTCTTCTGTATGTGGCTACACTTACGGGGAAACGCCAAACGGTTTATTCGTTTTTTAAAAATATTTTTACATAAATTTTAACACCAAATACTGGAAAGTGTACGCGTTGAATGTTAATATTTCCTTCTAATGTTTATTATTTGAGTTATAGCACGATTTTGGTCCTATTTACCCCGCATAAATTACAGTCAAGTACTACTTAATGCTGCAATATTTTTTATTTTATGCTACCCTGGCAACATTACAAAACTCGCGTTGCCATTTTATTCCCATTCAAAAATAGAATGTGAATCTAAATTCAAATGAAACGACACGTGAAGTTGACGCTTTTCTCAAAAACCGTTTTATTTGAATTTAACCCTTTGTATGACCGTGTAAAATATTTATGCCTTTTTGTATAAATGTCATTTTCTTTGTTAATATTCATCGAAAATGAACTTTATGTACGTATTTAAATAATCATGTAGTCGGTAAACAATATACATGACACATTTATTCGAGTTGAAGCTTGTCGCGTACATTATGAAAAAATCTGAGTTTCAGATTTAACTACGAGCAGATATATGGCAAAAACTTCTGGAACTAAAGGAATGTCTTAATCGTATTTTTTTTAATGTCTTTAAATGCTCTTCATGCTTTGCAATCGCGATGGAAATCTTCACCTTCAGAGGGGATAATCTTTCTTTATTTCTAAATAAAAAAAATTGTGGGAGAAATAATGCGATGAAATAATAAAAAAGCTTTAAATGCGATTATCTCGGAACTTTTAATGACTTTATGTATTATGTCCGTAAAGCCTTAATATGATGTTTTCAAGGGCATTGTGCCTTGTCTAGTAGCCACTTCCACAAATATTGTCAGTTTGAATTTATGTTGATAAGAGATTTTAATTATTTTTTAATTGAATTTACAATTTGATTCCCGCCACCCGCCTCGCATCAATACATCTACTCATGTAATTGAAACTTTGCCATACAGAGCGTGACGTCATTGAATTACCGTGACGTCAGGCCGTTATTATTGATGGTGGATTTACATCATATCGATTACATAAACCCGTTGCATAAAGTGGTATCGCACTAACTTGTTCACTGCATTTGTTCGCTGCACTTGTTCGAGCGATAAACAACACATATACTCTAAATTTGTTGCGACAGAGAGAGGGGAATACGGAAGTCTAGGCATTTACAGGGCTTATGACCTGTCATTAACTGGTTTAAGTGGCCACTTTACACACGGTCTAACATTCACCATTCTTCCTATGCTTATATTTATTATTTTATTTGATCCAATATAAAATACAAATACATAGTTTAACAAATAAAATGTTTATATAATAGGTACGCACATTCAATATATATTTTTTTTAATTTATGGATTTAGCCTCTCCTCTGCCCCACAGGCACGTTCCGGAGTGTCAATGTATTATTTAATTTGTACGTAATTGTACATACTTTCACATCAATTGTTGTGTAAAAATTCAAAAGAACCATAAGAAAAGATATTAAAACATTCCTACATCAATAAAACGAGAAAGGACTTTCAAGAACTATGTGCTTAAGGGTCAAAACCTCCAACGCTCATTATGTGTAAAGGATCTAGGTGTCTTCCATGATAGTAAATTACTTTTTGACGCCCATGTTGACAGCATCATAAAAAAAGTCATCGCGTGCGCTTGGCTTTGTTATGCGTAGCTCTACATCGTTCACTATGGCAAAGACACTTAAAATCCTTTACTGTACATTAGTGCGAAGCAACTTAGAATATGCATCACAAATATGGAATCCTATGTACAATGTGCAGATATCACGCATTGAAAATATTCAAAAAAAAATCGTAAAGTTCATGTGTTTCCGGTTGAAACTTGAGTTTAAATCTGACCAGTATATTCATATATGTAAAAAACATCACCTACTGCCTCTGCAAAAACGTCGTGAAATAGCGGATATAATTTATTTACTTAAAATTGCCTCCGGTTCAATTGACTGTCCTGAACTACTTTGCAAACTTTCTATCAATGTTCCTTCCAAAGTTTTAAGAAATAACCCTCTTCTTCACATACCTCTTGTTTCATCTAATTATAGGCAAAATTCATATTTATGGCGAACTTTTAATAATTTTAATGTACTAAATAAATCATTTAACATAGATTTATTTGAAAATAATCTCAATAACGTGCGGCGTTTGCTTTCAAAATAACTCGAAGTATTTTTTTTCTTTTCTTTTAAATTTACATTTAATTACTACTCATTTTGTGTTCGAGAATCTTTTTTAACTTACTGTGATGCTACTTGTGAAAACCTGTAATTGGCTTATTTGTTATTTGTTTTGTTATATAAATATGATATAATTATAGCTGTTGGTTATCCAAATAAATAAAAATAAAATAAATAAAATAAAGAAACAAAAATTTTATTCTGATATATGAAACATATTCCTCAGCTTCCTGCCTAGTCTTTTAAGCAATCCATTTATGGACTCGAGCTTTGATGTTTAATGTTTAATTATCCACATTTCCTCAAATCTTCCATCTGTTGACTTTTGTTAAATAAGAGAGCTGAAACCTTTATCATGCGCGTGAGATTTAATTGGCTGAACCAATTCACCTACTCGTACTAGGCAAAGCCTGAAAATTGTTTGTTTTAATTGTTTTAATTTTGAAACGTCTTCTTTTACCAGCTTGTTAATTCAACAATGTTTTGAGCATGTTCAAATAAAGTTGATTAGTTCATAAGCCTTGTAAATGCCTAGACTTCCATACTCCCTTCTTCAAAATGTTTTCCCTCTCTGTTGCAACAAATTGAGATCTAAATAACTCCCACGAGAAGAATTCCAGCCTGTCTGCAAACATTTGGGCATACTCAAAACATTGTTTAAAACAGTATTACTCTTTCATTTAATAATTTATCTGGTTTAAAAAAAAAACGTACAAAAAATGTTTAGTTTTTTTAAACGTATTATTGAAAACATTATTTTTCACACTGTTTTCAAAATATAATATAAATAAAGTTGAACTCACATTATAAAATTTGATTGGACTGATTTCCTTACTTAAATTCAAAATGACAGCCGGATTAGCGCAAAAAATCGACTTTTAAAAAAATTTCAAACTCTGGTTGAGGGCCAAAAGTAGTATCAAATATTTTTTTTACGATTAATCCAAAAAGCAACTTTTTAGACCCCTTTCATTTAAAAATTCGGAAAAAAAAAAATTAACGACCCACCCTTAAATACATTCATGTCACTTATACGACTCAAAATATTCAACGTATTAACCTTAATTAATTATGGATAACTTATACAGCGCCATTTTCGTAATAAAATACCTCAAGGGCGCTTTACATGGTGATTCTATTGTTAAGTTAATTTGATTGAAGCTTTTAAATTTGTAATTTAATAGAGAACAAGTGGGTTTTAAGTTTTTTCCGAAACATCACTTCACTTTCACAGCCTCGCACCTCTGCTGGGAGAGCATTCCATGCCATAGGGCCTGCGACCGCAAATGCGCGTTTACTAAATTTAGTGCGCTGTTTGCGTAGAGGTATAATAACTTTTCCTCTCGCCGTAGACGTAGCTGATCTAAGCGTGAGACGCCTGTCAGCTAGTTCATCTGGAATGCATAGTTCCCTTAGATATTCCGGAGCCGAGTTGTGCAGTGACTTATACATAAGCCAACAGAGTTTGTATTCGACCCTCTGTGGAAAACGTAGCCAGTGTAGTTCCCGAAGTAGTGGAGTGATATGACTGAACTTAGAGATTCCGAAAATAAGTCTCGCTGCGGCATTCCATACAGATTGTAGGCGAGTCATTTTGTTCATTGGTAGACCTGCATAGATACCATTACAATAATCGACTCTAGACACTACAAACGCATTTATTAATTGACGGGCGGCATCAACCGGCAAATTTTTGCGTATGCATTTAATTTGTCTCAGCTGGTAGAAGCATGAACTTATCGTTCTACTAATTTGAGCGTCAAGAGATAGGTCAGAATTGAGTAAAACTCCCAGTAGTTTAACGGTGGGTAAAGCGGTACTCCCTACATTAGGTAGAGCCGTATCCTGGATCAAATTCTGTCGTCTGGCTGAAGCCACCCACAGTTGTTCAGATATTCTATGCCAGACAGTTGCAATGATCTAAATTTGTTGCAACTGAGTAAAAACATTTTTGAGAAGGAAATATGGAAGTCTAGACATTTACAGAGCTTATGACCTGTCATTGGCTGGTTTAAGTGGCTAATCAAACGAAACATATATGTCTAGTTCAATGTTTCCGACCTCGTCAGTATAACCAGGTCGTTTGCGAACTACACATGTCTACTTTCGATAATTTGGTTTGATGTTTGAGTTCAGGGGATTTAAAGCATCAAGGCACGAGGTCACAAAACATAGGCGGCCTCCGTGGTGTAGTGGTCAAGACGCTTGACTCACGCACGGAAAGTTCCGGGTTCGATTTCCGGTGAGAAAACAAAAATTGAAATGTGATTTTTCTCAAGCCTGGGTGCTCTGTGAAGTAATTCACCACTGTAATTAGGCCTCCTGGCCTGTTGTGGTGCAAAAAAAAATGTAAAAAAATAAGACAGACAGATGGGCAGACAACACATTATTTAGAGAAATCTATTACCACCAAAAAAATTGACCAGATTTTACAATTGTCACGTTAAAAAAACATTATTATTAATAATGGCATAAAAACATGTCATAGTAAAAATAAAATTATGTTTTTATTACGTCAGTGGTTAGTAGACAGGACGTTCCTATATTGATTTATTATTTCTGTAAAACATTTTATCTCTCATTAAATACATTTTTGTCATTTACTTAGGTTATCCTTTCCTTTTGTTTTATTTCTTCCTTTTTTATTAGCATTTTTTAGATCTTAATTTTAATAGGTACTTTTAATTTTATTTTTATTTTTTTTGTAGATATGGATTGAAATTTTCAATTAACTTAGTTTTATTTTTTTATCTTGTTTTGATTACATTTATGAGCCCACACTATTTTTATATGTGTTTAATTTTTTACTTATATTTAAAATATATTCAAGTAAATTGCTATTCTTTAATTTTAATTGTATTATTTTACTGTATTTTCTTACTTAAAAAAAATCTTTAAAGTATTTTTTATGTTTATTATTTTATACGTATACAGTATTATGTCTGTACCCTTTTTTTATTATTAATTAAAACTTATATCTGAGCACCCGATGATAAACTATTATTGAATAAGGGAATATGGAAGTCTAGGCATTAACAGGCCTTATGACCTGTCATTGGCTGGTTTAAGTGGCCACTTTACACACTGTGTAACATTCATCATTTTGCCTATGTTTAAACATGCATATGTCTTCAATTCTTCCATCTGTTGAATTCAGTGAAGTTAAAGAGCTGAAACCTTTACTGTTGTGAAGAGATTTATCTGACTGAATTTTTTCACATACTAGGCAACGCCTGACAAAAGACTGGATTTCACCCCCTCGGGAGTCATTAAGATTAACAAATTACAACAGGGATGGAGAATACCTTAAAAAAATGAAATTAATGAATCTTAAAATTTATTTTTTTGTTAATCTTAATTACTCCCGAGGGGGTGAAATCCAGTCTTTTGTCAACCAACATTTGGACAAACTCAAATATTGTATTATTGAATAGTTTATCGGGACAAAATATATTTTAATACTGTTTTCTTTATAACGCATTAATATTGTAATAATGTGTATATTTTTTTAAAAAAGACTAAGAAAAAAATATATAAACAACATTGTAAAAAAACCCTTATTTTTTGTGAATAAAATTACTCAATAAAGTATAAATATCAAATTTCATATAAATATTGCAAATTGGCTAAAACGTTATGATGCCATGTGTCAAGAGGGAGTCGTCCAGTCGCGTAATAAATTTGGTAAAAATGGTTCCAGGTTACATTCGAAATTTTTGAGCACACACTGTTTCATTTCATTTGAACACGCACAGTAATTTCTTTGGTAAATAGATCGCTTGGGCTGTTGGCATATTTCATGATAGTGAGACTTCCCTTAAAAGAGCACAATCAAGTATAATCAAATAATATTAACCAAATAACTGTTCAGGAACACATGTTACATTTTTATCCCTGATACGATATTTATTTACTTATTATAATAATAACAATAATATTTAGCTGATTTATATAGCGCTATTTTTGTAAAAAATCACCTCAAGGGCGCTTTACAATTGTATATCTAAACTTACATTCTAACTAAACTTAAGTGATACATTATATTTCCCGATTTAGAATTGAGGGTATGATACGAGTAGTCTAAAGAAGTGGGATTTTAGTTGGGATCTGAACTGACTGGGACTGTCGATAATTCGTAAGTTTGAAGGCAATTGGTTCCAGGCAGAGAGGCCAGCGGCGGCAAAAGCACGATCTCCAAATCTAGTGTTTGGGGAGCGCCGGATTTCGACAAGTTTTCCTCTTCCTGAATCAAATGCTGACCTAATAGTAGATTTTCTTTGACATGTATTTTCCCTAATACAAAGGTCTGATAGGTATTTTGGAGCCATTTCATGAAGGGATTTGAATACTGTCCAGCAAAGCTTGTATTTTATTCTCTCTGGGCTTTTTAACCAGTGCAAATCTCGAAGATGTTGTGAGATGTGAGAATATTTTTTTAGTCCCGTAATAAGCCTTGCTGCTGCATTGAAAACAGATTGAAGTTTATTAGTTTGATATTTTGGGAGATTTGCGTATATTCCATTACAGTAATCTAGACGCGAAACGACATAAGCATTTACAAGAGCTTTAGTTGTATCTATAGGAATACTTCTTCGCACGGATTTGATTTGTCGGAGATGGAAGAAACCAGCACTTACACAAGTGCCTTTTACAATAAAATGAGTTAGTTATACATACAAAAATTTTTAAAATTAAAAAACAGTATTCATAAACTATAAAAATAATTAATTAAAATAACAAGAAAAATATATATATACATGTAGGTATGTATGTCAGTATACAAAAGATATAAAAAATTCAGTATATGTTAATATACAATGAGTTAACGCCAGATGGTTAGCATAAGAAGCTTTGACAAATATTTCATTAATCATTACTATAGAACATCATAAAATATTTGTACAGAGGTGGTTTTAATTCACAGCGACTCGAGTTAAAAATGTCGATGTGATGGGTAAATTCATTTCCTAGTCTGTGTATACGCGGTATAGGTGAGGGACAAAGATAGTTGGTTTGAGAAGGGTGTATTTTACCTAGTTCTACGTATTGGTATGTTAATATTTATTAAATTCAGGAGTTCGCAACAATCGAATTTAGAATCAATGATTTAATATAAAAATATTAGGTCAGTTATTGTCCTGCAATCCCTCAGAGTAGGTATATTACATTTTTTAACAAAGACATGTGATTAATTTGTTTTATAGGAATATGCAGTTTGAAATTAATGAACCTTAATTTTTTTTGTTGGACTCTTTCAACATTTTTTATGTAAACTTTTAAAAAGGGGGACCATGAAGTAGAATTTATACAAGAGTTTGATTATTTTAACTGATTCAAAAAATAGGAAGGGAATTTAAAAAAACATATCAATATTTAAATATGTCTTTATCAAGAATGTATTGACAATTTTCTGGTCAGGCGACTACGGAAGGAGGTCCCAACAGAATGCCCGTTCGAGGTTTTTGCGTAGCCTAAACTTCTTAATACCGAGAACACGTACGATGTTTGCTCGAAGAAACTTTTCATATATAGCTCCAAGAGTGTTCAACGCCTTGGATGAACGTATTTAGTTCTCCAAAACAACGTCTTTATTTAAGATAAAGATCCATAATTGGATTGTATCGAGGGGTAGAGACCACTGTATGAGATTGCTTCGGGAATAAATATATAACAGCGCTGTTGTCTTCATTATTATCCATGTACGTATATGTGTATATCATCACTGTTATACGTATTATGATATAACTTTTCTGCATTCCATTTTTCGACATGTATAAATTTTTATTATTTATATTTTTCTATTATTATTTTGTATATTGTTTTAATATGTTAATAAATATTTTTTATTTATATATCAAAGAGTCCTGAGTTAACACGGAATTTTCTAACAAGTCGAGACATAAAAAACATATTATTGTGTCCATGATAAAATTGTGTATTTTATGCATTAAATAAAAAATAAAAAATATATATTTTTATTTAAAATTAATTTATGTTCACAGAAATGTGTTCATAATATCGTTGCCTACTTTATTTTTTTATACAAATTGGTAATATAACTAATTGTTTTTCGTTTCTTTCTTTACTGTCAGGTCTAAATACAAGATTTCTAAAATTGAAATATAAAAATATTTTCGGTTGAATTTTTTTAGTGTATTCAATTACTTATTGATTTTATTATATACTCAGTGACCCAATATTTTTTGTGGCCACCCGTCAAAACAAGTACAAATAAATGATGTAGAACTTATATTTGGCGGATAATATTTTTGAATTTAAAGAATATCCAAAGGCACATTTCTTTAAAATGATTCAATCATTTATTTGTATTATAATAAGAATAAAATTTAAAATTTTCAATTCACTCATTGATGCGCCTGAACTACTAAGCTCAAAAAAATTAAATATCCCAACTAGAAACCTCAGACAAAACTTACTCTTCAATTTTGATAACCATAGAACTAACTTTGGTTTTCATTCCCCTATGCCCAGAATTCTTAGGTCTGCCAACAAACATACCAGTCTTGATTTCTTTGATAATTAGTTGTCTTCTTTCAAATGATCACTGAATCAAATTCAATTATAAACACCTCTCTCCCGCTTCCACTCCCACAAAGTCTATTATATACCATTGAGTCTTTCTACTTTTTTTAATAATTATTTTCCATGCATAAATGTGTCCATAAAAATTCCTATTGGGCGTGTATATAAATAAACAAATATAAATAAATAAATAAAACTAAAAACAGAGTTTTTATTATATCTTGAATCTTAAAAATGGTGAACGAAAGCACTTGAACTTTCCGACAAACGCGTGACGATTGCGAGATAGTTAATTTATAAAAAAATAAATACCTTTATTAAAATCAATTAGGCATTAGCCAATAAGATTTAGTTTCAATTATTATTTTGTCTTTTTCATCAAAGTTTTATATTTCTGATATTATATTTTAAATGCATACACCAAAATACTTATATATATTATTTACTACGCACCAGCACCGGAAGATTTACCCGAATTCACCATTTAAAAAAAATGTATTGTGTAATTGCATTTCTCATAACTGTAAATAGAAAGAAAAAATAATAAAAAAATGTATTTAATAATAAATAAAAATAGCATCCTATACCTGCGTTAGGAATGCTTTAATAATGTCATAAATCATACTTGGAAATATGGTATATTTCACACAGCGATAAAAATCCACATAGCACAATAATATAACCTAAGGTAGGTCGGTATTTATAGAATACTAATTATTTTTTTTATTAAATTTATTTAGTTAATGCCAGGCAAACGCAATAGGTGACTTATCTCTACTTTATTTCCTTTTGCCAGATTTTCAGTTAAGAGTAGCCCCTTAATAAATTTTATATAAATACAAAATATATATTATAAATATCAATCCCCCTAGTTTTTGCGTGCCGTTTGGATTTGAAGGATTCGTGTTAATTGGGCCTACGTGTTCAATAAACAGACACTTGTACACTTCGGAAATGTATATAGATAGTGCAAATGGCTATGTATGCGTAGCCTCAACTAAAGTAAATCTACCTGGACCAAGTCGTGTCCTCAAATGAGGACAGAGGGCGTAAATAGGTTAAAATGTTTTTAATTTTTAAATACCCTTTTTATTTTGAAATCGTATAAAACGAGGTTCGAGCGCACTGACTTTCTGTCATCACAATGACCAATTATGCTATTCAGGTGTCTTTGACTAAAAAGATCAGGATGGTTTATTTATTTTACGATCTTTATTATTTTAGCGTGGAAAAGATCACGATCTTAATTATCGGGTTGCAGCATTATCAGATCAAATGTACTGTAAGATCTTAATCGGCGACTTGGAACAATCAGAGATACATTCTCTAAACAAAATGTATGGTCAATATTACAATCAATCTTCAAATGTATTATTGTTTTGGACGTGTAATGTCACTGAACTCCTCCTTAAGGGCATAACCGATTTACGTGCGGTTTTCTGAAAAATGTAGATCTTTGCGCTGCGCGTGTTCGTAGATATTAACATTGAAATCAAATCTGTTAAAAAAAGTTAAAAAGTTAGAAGCACAAATCTTTGTTTCATCGGGCTAAAAAAATAAGGGATGTTGTTTTTTTGTGTTTTAAAAAGTTTGTTTTTGAATGCTTGCAAATAACATTCGCTTTTTATAGATCCCAATCAGATTATTTCCTTACATTCCTTATGATTTCTTCTCATTTATTTCTTTTTACTGGATTTTTGGTAATACTTAAATAACATTAACTGACACTCAATACATTTTTGAAAATCGCATTTCTGAATAAAGTGCACCCCTGTTGAGATCGACACTATATTAAAAAAAAAATTCTTTTGGAACTCAACCATAAACAAATATCTAGGTACCTACTTAAATTCAATATTTTAATAATATTTTTTTAGTTTTGGAATTCAATCATAAACAAACATGAAAAGTCTTTTTCCAAGCTAATAGTAGGCAAGCCAATGTTCGGGCAGGACAATGTCTGTCAGGTCTGCTGGTTATATTATAAAGATACATAAAGTCTACAATCTGTCTCCTAATTTCCAATTTATCCAAACCAAAATGTTCTAGGTGCCAATCATAAGATTTCCTGGGTTCCGCCCAGGTTAAATTTAAATGTTAGGTTAGGAAAAAAAAATTGGAACAGAAGTCCTATTTCCGAACGCTTTTCTACCACAAATTGATTCCCATTTTCTAGAAGAGAATTATTTATCCCTGGTTTTTAATGGTCCCGAAAATTAACATATTTTCGAAAATCATTAGAACGAAAATATTATTTTTTTAATTAATAAAAAAAATATTAGAACATAATATTTTGGTAATCATTATTTCTTCTATTAACACTTTGTATTTTGGAGCTGTGTAAACACGTGATTATATAACCACGCGTTGTGTCCCGGTCTCGTGTTTTCACGTGGTTTACCAACTGTCTAAAAAATGCACTTTATTGACATCTAGTGACTTTTATTAGTATTTATTCGCTGCTGGTAAACCAAGTAAAAACACGAGACAGGGACACAAAGCGTGGTTATTATAATCACGAGTTTATACAGCTCTAGAATACAAAGCACAAAAAAAAGCGTGAGACGCTGTAGGTATATGTGCGAACATTGCAATGTGGCTCTCCATAAAGGCCAATGTTGGCTAAACTATCATACAAAAATGACTTAATAAATTGTTTCAAAGAAACATGAAAAGTTTCAAATGATTTAACCCAGTGTTTTTATAATTATGACATTTTTGAGAAACCCTTTACAAAGCAGGAAATTTTACAACAATGAGCCGGGCCAGGGTAACTTCTATGTGTATTCGGCCGGTGCTCAAAGTGTTATAAGTCACTTTCCCAAAAAACATCAATCTGAGAAAAAGCTATTTGATAGCTTGGAGAAAAATCATTTTATTATTTTGAAGGTTTTATGTACACAACATAATTCAATCATGTCTTTTAATTAAATTCCATTGGAAACTGTTTTCTTCTGATACATTAAAAAATATATGTAGTGGTATTCTGAACCTTTTGTACCCCAGATAGTGATAAATTTACGGATTTTTATTTTTGCATGTGTTTACATTTTGTTTCATATCCGGCTTCACTGATAATTAAACAAGATTTTCATTAAGAACATTTTTGCGATCATCAGTATTACTCAAATCACTTAATTAGGTGAATCGACCAAACAGTACTGGTTTTTTTTCCATTTTTTAAACAGTTTTATACATCATTTGACTTTTAATTATCAGTGAAACCATTATACAAAGCAAAGTGTCGTCATATTAAAAAAAAATCCCAAATAAACCACTCTCTTAGAGGTAGAGAAGATTTTGAATACCACATCTTGAAGATTTTTAACAAGGCAAGGTGACTAAAATTGGATTAAATGGCTTTTGCCTGTTGGTAATCTGAACAATGCAAGCTATAAATGTAGTAAAGGAAAGGAAACATCAAAAATAATTATCGTATTGTTGTGTTTAAAAATTAATTTTCATTAAAATAAATATTTTATTACGTGAAAGTGTGTTAATGTTTTCAATTATTAACTGTTTATTTTTTTTTTGCAATTTTGTTTCTATTTTATATTATCTTGCACACTTGCCAAACATAAGAGCCTGACTTATTGTTAGCAAGTGCAGCCTGAAGTGTTCTATTTATGTATTTTTTTCATGATTAAAGGTTTACTAATAAAATTAAAAAAACAATGTTTTTTTTTATAATGTAAATTCATACAGTAAAAAACAAATAATTCGCATTTACGCTATATTACCTTGATGTCATTTGCCTCTTAAAGAACATAATTTTATGCTTCAAATGGCATAGGTGTTTTTCTCAAAACTGCCATTTTTAGGTTTAGTGACGTTTGCCTAAACGGTGACGTTGTATTCTCTAGATCCATGTCTGCTATTTGTTAGATTTTCACATTTTCTATTTTGTAGTATTTCGTGTCTTGTATAAAAAAAGACTGCTCGTCGATAAGTAAATCAATTATTTTGTTAATAATTGAATGGGGAAATCAAATAGTTCTGAAAATTTTCTATTTTCGTTTTATTTGCACGCAAAGCGTTTAAAAGTGCCGACAAAATTAAGTTCCTCATCAGAAAATAGCGTGTCGGCACATTAGAATACTATTTTGTATACAGTGAATAAATAAATATATAAGCTATCTATATTATTTATTTATTGATAATATATACATTTTTTAAATACGTCCAGAAGCCTTTTACATGACTGGTATAAAATTACAATGTAAGCGTTTCATTACGAAAGTTAATATCGATGTCTAATAAATATAACATGTGTCTAATAAATAGTTTTTTTTTAATTTTCGAATAATATTATGCTTTATAGATATATATAAATATAGATAAAGTATTACATAAAAGTAGGTAGGTACTTTAAAAAAATATTTTCACGAATTATAACAATTTTAGGCAATGTTCAAACATAGGCAGAATGGTGAATGTTACACAGTGTTTAAAGTGGCCATTTAAACCAGCCAATGACAGATCATAAGCTCTGTAAATGCCTTGACTTCCATATTCCCTTATTTAAGGTATTCTCCTTCCCTGTTGTAATTTGTTAATCTTAATGACCCCCGAGGGGGTGAAATCCAGTCTTTTGTCTATGAACATTTGGACAAACTCAAATATTGTAAAAAAAATAAGTAAACAATATATATAAGTTAAGAGTAGGTGAGCAAAATGCAAAAAGTCAGTGATTTTTACAGCGTTCGAATACGCTAGGAGTTTTGATTTTATCGTCGTAAGAATCTTTAATTTTAAATCCGCCGGTGGAAATTGAAACATATACATTTCTCTACAAGTATTCGTTTCTGAGCTGGTGTAGTCTGACAATTGGAGAATTAACGAAATAATTCTGTCATTTTTAATACTAATAATTTTCTAATTATTTTAAGTATTGCTTTAAAATAGTTGTACCCAAACAAGGACTGGAACAAACACTCGTGGAAGTTTATCAAAACAGAAAAAAGGAAAAATCTAGGCATCAAATCATTTACACGGCTTATTTATTTATTGTTATTTATTTATTTATTTATTTTTTCATTAACGCCCAAAAGGCATTTACGAAAAATAAAAAACATGCTAACATACTTAATAACAAACACAGAATATACAGAAATTTTTGTGAAATTAGTTAAAAAAGAATATAATAAAAAGCTTTACGAAGTAAAAAAAAAAACAATAATAAATAAAAGGTATGCAAGAAAAAACAGAAAGCATATAAACAAAAATGCAAAGATATAAGCTTATGAAATAAATTCTGTAAAGCAAACACAGTTAATAAAGTGTTACGGTAAGCAAGAAGGATAAATTTAAGTCAAATTAATAAACAAGCAAGAAAAAGGCGAAAAAAGAAAAATATGTTAATATGAAATGCGTATTTGCCAATACTACAGTGCAATTTGATATAATAGTAAAAAACAAGTATAAGGTAATAAAAATAAACAAGTAAGTATTTTTTTTAATTTATAGAATTGAATTGTCAATAATAGTTTGACGAGCAGCTACAAATAAACTTGATATTGTGGACTTATAAGATAGTAAAGAATTTGACCGAATGTCTGCAGCCGTTCCATAAGTGTTACCTAACCTATGCAGTCTCGGTATCTTATGACCTGTCATTGGTCAGTTTGCGAATTTATTAAAACATCTTTGTTATGCATATTAAAAAAGACTAAAATTTACTTAAAAAACCATAAAGCTTTTCAATAAGTAGTACCTACAATATAGAAAAACATAACGGATTTGAATAATTAAGCTCTTAATTAGAATTTCACTATAATAATAGTAATATCAAATAAAAGGGAATATAGGTATTTGGGTGTTTATGTTCATCATAATTTCAAATGAAATTGCCAAATTTTTAAAACATGTAGCAGACTACGATCTCCTGTTACCACTTTTTATAAATTATATTTTATATTTCCAAAATATACACTAAGGATTGTTTATTTTTCAGTAGTGGAGTCTATAATAAGGTATGTGATAAAATAAAATAAAATAAGTCATGAGGTCATTCAACCAGAACCAATAGCAAAATGATGCAGGATCTACAGTATTCCATTGTAAGGAAAGTTGTACCAATAGAATTATTTAATCCGAGATATAACAAAAGACTCCTTTATAAATCACTCAAAACTCAGTCAGTACAAATAATTTTGTGGTTTAGCATTATTTTAGAGCAGTTTAATTGTAATATTTTTAAAATTTACCAAAATCATATTCACAACACTCGTTTTATAATTATGGAGATTTAAGACTGATATATAATATGCTTGATTTTATGTTAAATTTTTTAAACAATCAAATGCCCAAATACTTAATTAATAAGAAAGTGTTAAATAAAAAAAATCATAAGTTTGTTACTAGAAATAAGGAAAGAATTAGACCACCATTAAAAAAAATTCCTAAAATTGTATTTTGTATAGAGGCAAGAAAATGTTTGTAAAGATTTCTGAATGCGTTAAGACTGAAAAGAGTTTGAACGAATTTAAAAATAAATGTTTTGTTAACTGTAAAATGATGTAAACATATATTTAAGTAAAGTAAGCGCAAATATTAGTTTATACACTATGTAATATAAACTAACTTTAGAAATAAATAAAATAAAAAAATTAGTGCGTCAAAGTACATGTATTAAGTATTTAAACACTTAATGAAAAAAATGCATTTTGAATCTAGAAAAAAATTACGTAAAATAGATGCTCACATAAATGATGAACGACTAACTGAAATTGAGCATGTTAATTTTTTAGGATTAACAATAGACAGACAATTGACATGGACAATTCATATCAACAATTTAATTAGCAAAGTGGCAACATTTTCGAACTTATTTAAAAATTAAAATTTTTATTCCAAAAACGGAAAAAAAATGCATGAAGCCTATGTAAAAACTAAAATATGTTATATGCAGCTACTAGGGGGAACAGGAAATAAAAATGACACAAACAGACTACAAAGACAGTAAAATAAAAAAATAAAGTTTGTTTATGATCTTCCCTATCTAACAGCAACTAGAGAACTTTTTAAACAAACTAAGCAATTAAATATAACTGAACTCTTCAAACTAGAATCATTAAAATTCCATAAATTAGCCACTGATGTAATTGTAGACGAAGAAACAAAACTTAAAAAAATTGTCGTAAACATGGACACAATACGAGAACATCAGAAAAATATCATAAACAACATTCTTAAACGAGACAAATACAGTCGAGACTAATAAACCGGGGACTGAAATTATACAATAAACTACCAGACAAAACTATACTTTTCGTTTACAAAAAACTGAGACAAACTTTTCAAAGGATGTAAAAAATATTTTTATCAACAACAGTATGAATAAAAAAGTAAACATTATTTTTGTAAAATAATAATAATAATAATCAAAATTTATTAACAAAAATAACAATGACTTTATCTACTAAATAAACACTTAGGTAATAGATTTCTCTGGAACATGTCTAGTCTGCCTAACTAGGTACAACCTGTTTTAAGGCAGACATTTTTATGTAAAAATAAACAATAACATTACTTCCTACTTGTTAAAATACTAAACAGTTATACAATATTATTTAATTAGGAATTTATTTTTAGTAAATTTTCCGATTTTTCTCGACCTAAATCCAGTAACCAATTTTTAACAAATTTGTTAAATTGAATCCGGGTCATGGTTTTGCAATCTTTGGGTAGCATATTGAATATTTTGGGGGCCAGAAACCTGAAATTTCTTTGCCCGAATTCAGAGATTGTGATAGACCCCATGACCCATCCTCTAGTCCATGAATGTTATAATCCACAAGGGTTAATAAATAAATTTTCAAATGAAAAATAATAAAAATCAACAAGACGAACAAACAATAAGCACGACTTTAATTACTCTTAATAAACATACATGCGTAACTTACGACCAGATTGTATAGTTAACATTTATCTTTAATTCACAATATTTTAACAATCACTTTACGATTATATTATTTTTTTTAGTAAAAACCTTTAGCACTCACTTTAAATTTAGTCACTTTTTTTCAAACTTTGGAAAAATTTATTTTATTTTAACAGAAATTCAACAAATCTGCCTCAGTTCGATTGGACACCGGTGTAAGTAGTTGATTGCACGCGAGTTAGCGCGAGTTAGAAGCGGAATCGACTATCCGTACTAACGATGCAGGTATACTGGTTATTTAGTGGGTGAATGGCGAAATCCCACCACGGTACGCCGTGTATTGGAATCGAACCCTGAGCGTCAGGTGTGGGCATGACTTTAACCACTGTGCTAAGGTGTACACTTTTCCAAAATGGTAAAGTCGTCAGAAAACTGTAAGGTATAATAAATAAAAAATACGGATAGTAACCGACCTAAACAAGATTTTCAAGATTTAAATACAGTATTTTGAGATTGTTCTAATGTTTGTAGACAAAAAATTGGATTTCACCCCCTAGAGAGTCATCATTATCAAATTACACCAGGGTGGAGGAATATGGATGTTAAAATGGAGGAATATGTTTTGAATCGGGTTGTGGTCCTGTGGCTAGTATCTCGGACTCACGGACCGAAGGTCCGTGGTTTGAATCCCACTCTACCCCAATTTGATTACCATTTTCTGATAGTGAGTTATTTACAACTCGTTGAAAATGGCCGTCAAAATTTAATGTTTGGTAAATCATAAGAACGTAATTTTTTTTTTCTTTTAAATAAAAAATAAAAAAAAGTAGGAAAATGGTAAATGTTACACAGTGTGTAAATTGGCCACATAAACCAGCCGATGACAGGTCATAAGCCCAAAATGCCTGGACTTCTATATTCCATTCTCTTAAATGTTCTCCATTACTGTTTATTTTTTAATTTATTTTTTTACTACTCTGATAAAAAAATGCAAGTATTTAATATTACAACTAAATCCTTTTTTTTATATGAATTTAATACATATACTTAATTCATTACTATTATATAAAATGTTACTATTTAAATATATTGTCCTATATTTCGGTATAATATTATGTTGAAAATAGTATATGTCCTTAAATTTGTTAAAATAAAAAAATTAAAAATTTTTACACAATATTGACCACGGGAAATGGAAGGTTGCATTAGATTTCACTTTCTCAGTAGTGTACAGTGCTCCATACACAAGACGTACAACTTTCCTAGTGAGTCAGGCCATGTAGTAAATGCATGTATGTAAGTGCAAGTGGCTTACTGACGGACGGAACACTCTAGAAATGCATTGGCCAAGACGTTTGTACGAGATGCACTTTTAACGCAATCAGAACCGTCTGTCATATTTTTTAATTTATTTATTTATTTAAGTACTGCCGGTTCGATTTTTTTCTATCGCACAAATCTGCATACCTACATACTACATACATTCATACAAACAAGGACACGTTTAACATAAAAAATTAAACTGTTTGTTTTTGTTTGTAAGGTATGGAAAAAAACAGTTATAAATAATCGAGAAAATCTATTTTTTTGCAACAGAGAGGGAAAACATTTTTGAGAAGGGAATATGAAAGTCTACGCATTAACAGGGGTTATGACCTGTCATTGGCTGGTTTGAGCGGCCACTTTACACACTGTGTACCATTCACCATTCTGCCTATGTTTAAACATATACATTTCCTCAACCGTTTCATCTGTTGAGTTTTGTGAAGTAAAAGAGCTGAAAGCTTTATCATATGGGTGGGATTCATCCGGCTGAACCAATTCACCTACTAGGCAACGCCTGAAAACAATTTTCTAATTCATGTACTTTTTCTTTTACCAGTTAGTTAATTTGATAATGTTTTGAGCATGTCCAAATGTTTGCAGACTGGCTGGATTTCCACCCTGGGGAGTGCTTAAGATCTTATTATTTTGCAACAGAGAGGAAAAAGAAAAGTTTTGAATGTTGCCTATTGGGAAGTGGGTTTTTTTATATTATTATTTCATTAAAATATGTTGTGAATCATAAAAATGCTAACCGCGCTAAAATTTTGGGTATATTTTTTTATGATTCAGTTAGGGAAAATGATATATAAAAAATACTTTTCAAATAAACATATAAGTTAAGTCCCGGATACAGACATCTACTGAAGAAATATTCCATAAATCACAACTTATGACACCAAAGCAACAATACGTTACAACAATACTCACTTACAGGCTCAAAAACTATTCTTACTTAAATGAAAGACATAACCTCTACAATACATCACATACAAATCATATAATCACCAGATCCCCAACACAAAGACAACTTAAACAAATACTAACCAATACCAGTTTTGGACAAAGACATTTTGAGTATTATTCAATTAAAACAATTAGTAACGAGAAAATGTTCAAAAAGGCTATAAAAAATGAATAGTGGAGCTAGGTAGAAGTAAAATGGATTGTCTCATTCGCCCAAACCAATATTGAATAAACTGCTCCACAAGTGTATAGATTATGTTCTGTTTTTGTTCTTTCATTGTGCGTTTTGTTATATAAATAATATAGATGTACATAAATTTATTACAATCATAAATACGTTGTGTTTAAAACTGTCTGAACATTTTGATAATTATCTCTGTTTATTAAGTCTTCTTTGTTTATTTTGAAATGTGAAAACATTTTTAAAAAGTATATTCTTAAATTTCCTCGGCACGGGTAACCCCAGTGAGGTCACATTATTTTTTATTTATAATGAGCTGAACCCGGCAATGCTTTGCTATTGCTAGATTTGAGTTCATACTCGTATATAGATTAAATGAACAAAATCGAATGCTGTCGAAATACGATCTCTCATGTGTATGAGTCGTAAAAATATATGCGATAGATGCGTAAATGTTGAGATCCGTACATTATCTATATAATTTCAAAACTTTATAAAAAATAAAAACCGTTCGGATAAACATAAAAAAGATGTTGTAACTTTTTATTGGTCAGTAGGTACCTAGGTACTCGTTTATGATTGTATTCCAAATATGAAAAAAACAGATATTTAAGTTAAGTAGGTACCTAAGTACTTGTTTATGTTTGAATTCCGAAACATAAAATAATAAATTGTTTTCAAATAAAGAATTATTTTAGCAAATGTCAAACTCTGCTCAGGGATGCACTTGAGTTAGGAATGCGATTTTCAAAAATGTATAGAATCTCAGTTGATATTATTTTAGTATAACCAAAAATCCTGTAAAAAGATATAAATGGGTAGAAATTAAAAGGAATTCAATGAAATAATCTGATTGGGATCCATAAAAAACGAATGTTGTCTGTAAACATTCAAAAACAAACTTTTTTTATACAGAAAAAAAACATCCATCCATTTTTTTTGTATGCGCGTTCTCGGCAAATGCAACCCTGGTGATTAATAAAAAAAACATTAAAGATCCTAACTTTTTTGTACTTAATAAATTGAAGATTTTATGAGCTTTAAACCTTTTCGCAGCAAAGACGTACATTTATCTGAAAACCGCACGTAAATCGGTCCGGTAGTTATCGGGTCCATCGAGGAGAACCATTCGAATATTGCCTTATATATATATAGATCATAGTGGAAACAAATATAAATAAATTAATATATTTTTTTATTAAATAGAAATTTCTTCGTTTCAGAAACAAAATATAATATTTTCTGTTTGTTTCTTAAAATATGTTGTAATGTTCCCTGTCATAAAATTAAGGTATTGTGCTAACTTAATGTGTTTGTGTTTCTATTTTCCACTCCGTTACTCTGTGATATTATGCTCTATGTGTTATTTTCACAACTTTCAAATAATAAATTTAACTTAATCCCAATTTTGGTCTAATTAGAAACGTTCCTAAGATAACAAAGAACCGTTTTGCGAATTAGTTGTAATTATATTTATGCTGTTTGTCCCTAAATAAAATAGTTATTTGATCTTCTTATTTCCCAACGTTGTCGGAAATACTATAAAAGTTGAAAATATTGTAACAATTTTCCAGCCGTAAAGTAAAAAAGCGTGTCATATAAGTAATTTAAAAAAAACTGGCACTGTAGGCAGCCCAAAATTAGTTTAAATGTAGAATTAAAACATGATACTGCAAAAAAAAGCTACTTTTAGTCTAGTCACTTAAACCAGCCAATAACAGTTCATACGCCCTGTAGATGCCTAGACATCTTTATTTTTATTTTTTTATTCGTAAATTTCATAAAAAAGTACATGTTTTTGTAAAATTCTGAACAAATCTACTTTTACACATCTAGTAAATTTTATCACTGTAACTCTCCAAAAAAAAAGACTAACTCTTGTGCTTGGAGAGTGACTTACACTGTTTTAGTTGTTTATTTATAAGAGTTTATATAATTTTAAATACAGTACATGAAAAGAAAAAGAAAAACATTGGATATATAAAGATATATTACCTTCTCCTAAATGTTATTCATCTCTGTTGTAATATATTAATGTTAACAGCTCCCCGGGGAGTTTAATCCAGTCCTTGTTTACAAAAATTTAGACTACTTTTTGCCGTGCTTCTTACTAGCAGCAAAGAAGACCTGCAATTCTTGGTAACAAAAGTCTTCGATGTATGCAAGAAAAGCAATTTGATTATGAATGTTGATTAATCAAAAGTGATGGTTTTTGAAAGGGATGAAAATATAACTAAATGTGATATCAGTGTGAACGGAGATATTCTGAATTAGGTAGAAGAATTTGTGTACCTGGGAAGTTTGTTTACTAGGGATGGAAAAACCGAGAAAGATATTGAAAGGAGGGTGAGTGCCGGGAACAGGGTAAACGGTGCACTGAAATCTACTTTGGCAAACAAATGTTTATCGCAGGAGGCTAAACGAGCAGTTCACAACAGAGTTCTAGTGCCAACAATAATGTATGGAAGCGAAGTATGGAAATGGAAAAATGACGATGAAAGTAGGTTGAATGCTGTCGAAATGCGATCCCTTAGGCGAATGTGTGGTAAAACGATGTATGATAGGTGCACAAATGTCGAGATCCGTGAAGTGTGTAAGGCTAATACATGCATTATTGACAGAATCAAGAAAGGGGTGCTGCGTTGGTTTGGACTTGTAAAGCGAATGGACAGCGAAAGAACGGCTAAAAGGATCTACGATGCGAATGTTGATGGATGCAGAAAACGAGGAAGACCGAGAAAGACATGGCACGATAAAGTCCATCAAATACTTGAAGATGGACATGTCAAAAGTAGGAATAATTGGCGTGCGTGCGTATGAAGATGTATGAATGTAGAGGAAGCGAGGTCTTAATGCCAAGATAGAGTAATATGGCGTTCTATTCTCTCTGCGTATCCCTACGGGGAAACGGCGTGAAACCCTGTGCAGTAAACCTTATGAAACACAGCCTAAAATGCTGTGTTTCATAAGGTTTACTGCACAGGGTACTGCATTGGTACACCAATCGCAGCATATCTTGATCATTTTTGTTAGATGAAGGTAAGATGATCAGTTTTATGCTTCAAGTACCAGTTCAGGATCTATTAAATATTCTAGTGTGAAAACACCTTTTTAATATATATTTCATATTGACCAAATCGGGAATCGAACTCACATCACGTTCCCTGGGAGATGTGAGTGATATGACAATGTTCTTAGGTCTTTTATTTTCTATTTTTTTTGGAACTCGACTGCAGGTAATAATATTATCCACTTTGAGAGGCACAGAGACTGTGCGGCAAAGCGAAGTAAACAAATTAATAATATTCTCAGTATTCCTTTCGGGTACCATTTGTATCTCAATGTTATTATTTCTAGCCGACTGTTCCATTATATTAAGTTTCGATTTTAATTGACAGAATGATGTACTAAGGAGAGAATAATCATTAGACATTGCACTGACCTTTTTATTGAGATTATCGTTTATTTTTATGATGTCGTCGTATTTTTCGGATAAATACTGGATGGATGTGGTAATATCCTTCAATTTCTCAAAAAGCTCTTCCCGAATTTTTTTGAACTCTTTGTTGATTGTGGAAGTGATTTCAGATAAAATATTTAAGTAAGATTTTTCATGAATATCAACTTCCAACGAGGTTTTGGGCGAGTCTCTGCTTAAATTCCTTTTTGTTTTGGGATTTGTTGACATTTTAACTTTAAAAATATAATTATTTTGACAGGAGAAAAATAACTGAACTTTTACAGCTAATAGTATTGATTTATTAAAAAAAATACAAATAAAAATATATTAGCGCTCTCATAATTTATTAATTAAGGAAATCATACCATCTTTATATAAATACAAGGTACAAAAGAACAAATAAAAAAGTAAGACCAAATACAGGTTTCACATTAATGAATTATGAATGTAGTAGGAGAGGGGAAAAATAATTAAATTTAAAAAAAATATAACATTAAATAAAAAGTACATAAAAGGGAGAAGACATTGTAAAGCTCCAACTATACTTTCCTCCCCTCTCTCTCTGCTTCCATGAACATTTATATTTCTTGGTAAAAATTCACAACTAACAATAATTAGTTAGACGCAGGTAGTAGATGTACACATGAATAAGTAAAAATTAAGAGTTGAAATTAAAATTAAAAATGTAAAATTGAAATTAAAAGTTCAAATGAAAATTTTAAATTAAAATAAAATTGACGTAAATAATTCATTTTAAGGGGCCATTTTTAACGAGTTGTAAATAACTCACTATTAAAAAACGGGAATCAATTTGGGGTAGAGTGGGGTTTGAACAATGGATCTTTGATCTGTGAAACCGAGACATTAGCCACGAGATCACAACCAGATACATTATTTTTCTGTTTTTTTTTTTTAATTTTTGTTTTCCAGGTAAAAACTGCAATACTGGAAGAGTTAAAAGACACGGCTATCGTTGCATCCGTCCGAACGAGATCATGTGACATAATCTCAAAACCCCTTTCACATTCCCAACCAGTGAGCGCTGCAATAATGTGCAAGCCATTTCTAGCTATAGATGCATATTGTGCAATGGTTACATAATGCATACACACAAACGGACTAACAACACGCGTGTATGTTTATATTGCGCTTACAGGGTTGCGAAACTCTCTGTTTATTTACAAAAATATTTATTTTATTTTATTCATACAAATACAAACATATACAGGGTGTTCGTTAAACCCTGTCACATCCGAAAACTTGATGATCAGTATGAGCAAGAAGACATTTTATTTTATTTATTTTAAAGAAACAAACAGTCGACAATGATAAAGTAACATTTTTTTAAAATACAGTTTAAAGGCAGACCAGCGCATTTTTCAAATAAAAATCATACATATTATTAAATTGTGTTACAACAAAATCATGTGTTTATGTGTATTTGTATGAGAGTAAGTGTAGATGTGTATTAGTGTGGGAGTAAGTGTTCGGGAGTGTGCATCATTAAATAGTAAGTGGGATCGTATTGCAGTCAGAAATAATAAGTCTTAATTTATTTTTAAATAAATTATGAGGTATGTAAAATATATCAATAGATGAAAAAAAAACATTATACTCGTAGTTAGAGCAAAAACGATAGAGAAAAGAGTGTTGTGCTAAAATCTTTTAAAAAAACTACTTTAACGACTAAAATCTTAAAAAATAAAAGATTAATAAAATACTTTTTAAAGTCTTGAAATTCTTTTTAGATGCCACCAGATCTGTACATCTGACATGACCTATAACAGGGCCACGGATAGTAGCGAGAAGTTTCATTCGGTAATCATAGAGAGGGGGAAAGGGACAAGACATCCGCAGCAGCAGAAGGAAGAGGAATCACCAATATTGAAAACAAATAATTTTTTATTAAATTTACCATGACCTGATAAAAACTGATTTGTCCAGTGATCGGGGATAACACAAGAAGGTTTTAAGCGCTGACGGATTGAAGGAATAAAATAATGGTAACTACACTGGACAACAATTTCAAAGTATCAATAATATTTGAACAAATTACTGCCGTCCCTGCTTTGAAGCTTGACTCTCTGTAATAGTGCAAAAGTTGTCCGCTAGCTAATATTTTAATGTTCATGATTAATATTTCTTATTTTATTTCCTGCGAAGCATCAAAGAACTGTTTTGCTGTTTGCTATTTTTTTTTACGGTAAATACTCAACGGGCATTTTTTTTAAAAATAGTGTTGTTTCAGAAATTTAAAAGGTTACGGACAAAGTAATCATTTATTGCGTAAGATATGAAAATTTTTATGAAAACGTATTGTTTGTTTATGGATTAAAACATAATAGGCCCTTCATAGCCGGACCGAAAGGGGGGATTCGAATCCCCCATCGATCGATTTTAATTTGATAACTCAAGTATTATTAAAGCTGTTTGCCGTATATTTTTACAATCCTAAAATTAATAGAATGAACCATTTTTTGTTTTTATTTTTGATTTTGAAATAGTTGTTTTTTTTTTCGGCAAACTAACAAAAATGAATAAAATACACGAATTAGTAAAGCATGTGTACGCGAAAACATGAATAAATTATTGCACGGTCGTAAACACTTCCAACGTTTTATTCTCCTGACGCCATATACAAGTAGGCGCTGGGGTCGTTTGGTCTCCCCGTTCGGATAATGTGTAACTTTTGGATGCTTAGTAAGGGAAAGGTTTGATTCTCGTACGGAAGGTTCCGGGTTCAATTCCTCGTGAGAACACAAAAATCATAAAATGGATTATTGTCAAACGTGGGAGTTTAGTGTTTGTGGCGTGCTGTGGTGCAAAATTCATAATAGTTTGAGTATATCCAAATGTTTGTTGATGAGGCTGGACTATGATCTCCAGGGCATCATCCAATATTAAACAAATAAGCATACAAATAAGTATTTTCAGGCGTTGCCTAGTAGGTGAAATAATTTAATCGGATGAATCTCACGCACTTTAATTTCACTAAATTCAACAGAAAAAATAATTTAAAAACATGGACGTTCAAACATATGCAGAATGGTAAATTGGCCACTGTAACCAGCCACTGACAGGTCGCAAGCCCTGTAAATGCCCAAATATTATTTTCTCCTTTTTTTTCTCTCTGTTGCAATAAATTTGAACAGAATATAAATATGACAGACATGTATATAACATGTGTGCATATTTTATTTTACAAATTTATTTTGTAACAAAAACATAAATGGACCAGTTGTCTTTTATAAATAATGTCGGTAGCGTGAGTGTTACGAAGATTTTTTTTTAACAAAGAGAAAATTTTTAAACATATATATTTTAAACACGAACAAAAGTTAAACAATCGGCAGATATATACAAAAAAAATCTAGAGGAAAATGTCACATACAACGAATACCGATAAAAATATATGAAATGGATTTAGAAAAATTAATTGTATTTTCAAAATCAATATAGATATTGTGGAGAAATGTTTTTATACTGGGCGACTGGAACTGAACCCGCCATAGAAAATTCGCACATAGAGGAGGTCATTTGCTAATCATTGGACCTTACTTTCCCTTGCTAAAGTTTTATAGTTTGGGAGGTATGTCAATTTTTACATTTTATTGAGATTTTTGCAAAATTTGACCGCCAAGCATTCAGAACTTTAAGTTTTTTTCATTCATTTAGTTATTATTTTTTTTTATTATATGTTGGTAGTCATAAAAATTTGTGAGTAAAATACGTCAGAACTTCCCTCAAACTAGGGTTAAAAAACAAGATATTAAGCTTTAAAAAAATATATACCTAAAAAAACTTTACGATCAAATTCAACCTGAAAAAAACCTACGGTGTTTCAATAATTTATTTTACTCTTAGGCAGTTGACTAGTTTGTCACCTTTTTTTGTTTAAAGCGTAATATCTTATTTTTCAACCCTTGTTTGAGGGATGTTTCGAAGTATTTTGATCACAAATGTTTATGACTACCAACAAATAATTAAAAAAGACTAAAATAATGGAAAAAAATCCGTTCTGAATGCTTCAAGGCTAAATTTCTACAAAATCTCAATAAAGTATAAAAATATTAATATATCCCAAATTATAAAATTTTAACTACCAACAAATAATAAAAAAATACTAAAATAATGAAAAAAAATCAGTTCTGAATTCTTCAAGGTTAAATTTCTGAAAAATCTCCAAGTATAAAATTTTTCATATATCCCAAACTTTAACATTTTAGCTAATTCTTTCGCTAAAATGTTATAGTTTTGGTTGTTACTCAACTCATCACTCAACTGACTCTTTGATGCACCTGAACTACTGAGCTCAATAAAATTAAATATCCCATATAAAAAATATTCCACACTATTTTTAGCCCTGAACCGATGTTTGAAGTTTATAACTGTCTGAACACTTATCGATACTGTTAATTATCGATATTGATAATTTTTTTTGTTAGTAAAGATATAATTTAATCACATTACAAATTCAAACACGTTTTAAAACTACCGAAATGCAAATAGTTTACACTCCGCGGAACTGATTCCGTTGAGCGCCTGGCTAATATTGACGAAAACAATGGCTCATTAAAACAATGCTATCCATTTATTTCAAAACAATGTGCAACTTATGCCCTTAGATACTTATTGAATAAGGTTTAATGCACATTATAACATTTCATTGGACTGATTTTCTTCCTCAAATACAAAATGAAAGCCGGTTTAGTGCAAAAAATCGACTTTTTGGAAACTTTAAGCTCTTGTTGAGGGCCAACAGTAGTATCCAATATTTTTTTGATAGTTTTGGCATTCCGAGTAATCCAAAAGACGACTTTTCAGACCTTATTCATTGGAACATTCGGAAAGAAAAAAAATATCGACCCACCGTAGAGTATATTTATTTTATTTTATTTTATTAACATAAACGGCAAATCTGCCTTTTACAAAAATTTATACTAACATATTAGGCTTAATATTTTTTTTTAAAAAGGGTAAATATCGTTATACCCAAGATTTATAAAAAAAATAAAGTTCAAAATTATACAGCATATTCAGTAGAAAGTTTAAATAATTCAAGAATAAATGTAAAAAACAAAATTAAATAATAAAACTTTCTACAGTAATACAACAAGAAAATCATAGGTACTGTTTCATACAGTATACGTATTTAAAGTATTTTAAAATATAAATATTTCAATAATTAATTATATTTTATACTTATTTTGTCAAGATTTCTCAATAAATATAAAAAATTACATTTAAAAAATAAATTTTGACTTAAGTTGATTTTGTAATCTATGTACACATTTTTAGTTACTTATGTGTATTTGCTTGTTATGATTATGCAATTTTATCATTTTAATTGTGTATTTATATATATTTTTTCATACTATTGATCAATATAAGTTTAAAAAAATAAGAAGGTAAATGAAAAGTGCGTTTAATGACCTTATTTCCAATGCATTTTAATTTTTATAGAAAGCATACAAATCATGAAATATTTACCGTAAACGTCATCTTCCGCAACAAAATTACGTGAAGCTAATGTTATGCGTGTTCTAGCACGCAATGGTTGATTCCACTTGCGTATTATAGATTGTATGACATAGACCACAGGCTATGTATGCAATCATCACACTTACATGATTTTTCAGTTACTACGTTACCAATCCAATGAACATGGATGTTTAAACACAGGCGAAATGACGAATGCGACACGCTTTGTAAGGCGATAATTAAATTAAAGTACTGTTATCATAATCCTCTCTTCTTCTAATAACACTAATCAACATCATTCTTATATATATATATAGTTGGATAATTTATAAAGCGCCATTTTTGTGAAAATCACCTCAATGGCGCTGAACAATTAATAAATATCCCTGTACGTCTTGCAGCTACAGAGCGCATGGACGGTTGGGATTCTAGTTCCTCGTTTTCAATTAAGATCAATCAAAAATTATAATAGATAGGAGCTAGATTACAGGACGTCTTGCAGCTACAGAGCGCATAGACAGTTAGAAATTTAGCCCCCATTTACACATTTTAAAAATTGACAAATAAATTTAGTGTATTACAAAATAATAATAATATGAATAGTAAAAAGGAGTAAGATTACAACACGCCTTGCTGCTACTAAGCGCATAGACGATTGGAATTCTAGACCCCGTTTACAAAATTAAGGTATTTTAAAGTTGAAATATTAAAGCTAGATAACCAATCATCGTGCAGCTACAAAGCGCATGGATGAGAGGAATTCCAGCAAAGTTAAAACAATATCAGTAAATTTATAAAAAAATAGAGTATAGTAGTAAATTGGTCAAGTGTTTATACCAAGAAGTAAGCAATAAAAAACTAAATAAATCAAACACTGTTTCAACTCCATGGTTAACAAAGGGAGATAGATGTCCGAAGAGAAGCTTTTGTAGACAGTAGGTAGATATCGTCGCCATGTGGCCCGCTGGCTAGTAGATAGTTTCTGGAAACGCACGTGTGTAGTACTACTCGTATTATGCTTTTTGTTCCAATGACTTGGTGTCCATTTTGGTCCGTATTATTTCGTTTTATGAGACGCAACATTCCTGTTCAAATTCACTTCTTTACATGAATATTACACAAACGCGTGTATAAGCGGTTTGATTTATAATTTTGTATATTATTAGAAGGCAGATATTTGAAATATGTATTTATCAATAAATGTCAGTTCACTTTTAGTAGCACTGTTGTAATTTTTTTAATTATGGGTGTAGTGTTCTAAATAGCAAAATTCTTGTCTTACAAGTACCAATAGGTACACTTAATGCAGTTTTTATGCTATTTTCAAATATGTATTCGGAATTCCTCCATCACCCACAGAGTTTCTTCAAAGCAATGGATAATACTCCCGGTTTCATGTACCTCAAACAGAAGTTTCATAAAATCAGTGATTAAAAAAATAAAGAGGGAATATTTGTAGGTCTACAAATACGATATTGAACGTGTTCACGTGTTGTCTACGAAGATTCGGAAATATTGCTAAAGTAATCTTTATTTCTAAAATAAAATATACCTACTAATTTATTTGATATTTTTTATTAATGTTTTTTGTAGTTCTTTTTTTTAAGTATAACGTATTTACTGTTCCGTCTTTATTTATTTATTAATATTAAATTTTTGCGTATTTTCTTTCTTTTACACATCGTCAAAATGTTGTGTTTATTTAATAAATTTGATTACCTACCCTGTTCTTATTGTTAAAAATTCGTCTTTAAATACATTTTTTAAAATGATTATAGAAAAAAAAGACGTTCGAAAAATGATTAATAAATTACAACAAACTTCAACCAAGAATTTTTACTGACAAATTTGAATGTTTTTTTATAAACATTTTTTTAAAATTCGTTTTTCCTTCATTATAAAGATTACTTTTTAAAAGGAAAATAATTTTCAATGACAGGGTTTTGAGCCTCACATTTGATTCAGAGTCCACGACACTGCCACAGGACCATAAATTATTAAATATTATATTATTTCTTCCGAAATTTTTTGATGCTATAAAAGATTCAAACCTTTAAGTAATTCCCTCCAAGATATTGGTTAGTAAGGTTCGTCAACAGATGGCTCTTATGTCTTGTTTTAGGTTAAAGAAAAAAGAAACTACGACTAATACCATCATTATATTTAATGGTATTTAGAGAGGATATAACGCCACACGCAAATATAATATTTAATCCTAGCTTTATCCATATACATACATATTGTCACAAGTGCAATGAGGATGTTCAGTTTTGCTGGAAACTGGATGTAAAGAATGTTTTCTAACGCGCGGTAGTTTCTCGAAAAGGCATTGAAAAATTAATTAAAATGATTTTAATTAACATTTGCTGAAATTTTTCAAATTTGTCCTGGTTTGACAGGACAATGGCGGCTGCTGCGGTGATTGGTGTGTGGTTCAGGGATTGTGTTTTGTAGGTGATTTTACATGAACCCATTTCAATCTTCTATAAAATCATACAACTCTCTAGTATGAAGTAAATGGAATACAGATCAACCGTTTGGAATCCGCATTACAACAAGTACTTACTTGTTTATTTTTATTACCTCATACTTGTTGTTTATTTTTTATTTTTATATCAAATTGCATTGTATTGTGTCGCGATAATATATGCTTGCTTGTTTATTAATTTAACTTTAATTTGTCTTTCTTGCTTACCGCAACACTTTATATACTGTGTTTGCTTTACAGAATTTATTTCATAAGCTTACATCTTTGCATTTTTTGTTAATATGCTTACTGCTTATTATTTTTTTTTACTTTCTACAACTTTTTATTATATCCTTTCTAACTAATGTCACATATTTTTTCTGTATATTCTGTGTTTATTATTTAGTATGTTAGCATGTATAGAAAACGCAAATGTCAACGATTATTCTTTTCTCACTTGAAATTCTTATTATTTTTTTTTTGTCACATTTAATGTTTATATATTTTTTATTTATAAAAACTTAGTTGGTCTTTTTATGTTAAAAAGTTGTTGTTTTTAATACTTTTTATGTACGACTGTTTGTTTTCTGAATAAAATAAAAAATAAATTATTTTATTTTTTGTAAATGCCTTTTGGGCGTTAATGAACAAAACAAATAAATAAAATAAATAAATAAATATATATCGCCACCCTAGACTGTAAAACTCGTAACTCGGGTAAAATCGGGATTTTGTCGAAAATGAGATTTTTTTTATATATATTCTAAAAAAATTATTATTCATCAAACATACAATACAAAAAGTACATATTATACTACCAGGAGTTATTAAAGAAACTCATTTGGGACAGTACATAAAAAAACATTTTTTGTGACAATACATAATATCATACATAGTTAATACATCCGAAATAGTAAGAAAAAAATATTGTATAATTAACATAAAACACGGTACTTTAAACCATCTTGTATATAAATTACATTAATAACTATTACTTTCAAAAAGATGTAAGTAACATTGTTTGATTGCGACACTTCTGGATTTTTTATTCGATTTTTCGTGTTTTAGATCATCGGGCAGTTTATTCAATTCAAAATGGCCAATATTTTCCAAAGACCTACTACCGAACTTTGTTGAGCGAAACTTAGACACATGAAGATTCCCTGAGTAACGCGTATTGTACTTGTGAATATCATGATTTGAATACTATTTGAATGTTTAAACTGTTTTACAACTTCGGTGACCTCGAAAATGCATAAAATAGTTTCAGATGATTAGACATCAAAATTCAAAATTCAAACATCCAAACTCCATCACATTTATAAGCCAAAATGCAATACTCGTAAATTTTGTTTTCGGCCATTTTGTATTGAAATCTCTTAATTGTCGCGCGTCTTGTTCATTGCTACTATTTTCAATTGGATTTTTTATTTTTATAAATAAAAAATATCTTTTACAAGAATGGGCGTCTAAAACAGCTTTGTATAATGTTAATGTGGACTATTGGTGCAAATCAACTATCTATATCAACATTCTCAAATGCACTCCAGAAAACTAATCATTTGACAGATATGATAAAATTTACTGTCGGCCTCGTGGCATAATGGTCAGCACGTTAGCCTGCCATGCAAAAGGTCTCGGGTTCGATTCCCGACATGGTTAACATGAAACATTTATTTAAAAGGGTGTTTTCAAACTAGAATATTTCATAGCCCCTGGACTGGTACCTGAAGCATTTAAAATTGTATGCTTTTACAATTTTGTATTATTTATTTAATCCAGAATAATGTTCTCTCACTGAGGTGTCCCGTGCCGAGGGAAACCTTTTTCAATAAGTACAATGAAACATGCCTTACATTAGTTATTTAACATAGTTAACATAATAAGGCCATAAAAACGTAATCAATCTGATTAACGTAATTATCATCGTAAACATGATAAGCAAAATAAACTAAAATAATTGGTTACGCCAAATTTTCTTTGTTATATTTATTTGCAGCATACTGGGCCCTGATTAAAATGTTGCGTTTCTTACTGTGAGAAGGTACCACATTTATGTCTCCGGCCCAACATGTTCAATATTAAAAATTAAACAAATACATTTGACAAAAGAACAATTGTTAATATAACTGAACTGTCAGTATTCATGTGCTAAGATAACTTTTTTCTTCATACCGCGATGGCGAACTAGTTACTTTATCCACTGTGTCGTGAAATAATTATAATCAAGAAAAGCATCTCAAGTGCCTCTCCTTCATGACCCACGATCTGATCTGATCCTGACTGCCGCGAGACAAGTTACAAACAATAAGGTACCAGAACTCCAGTACAAGGTAGGAATTGCATTCATTGTATTTAGGGTTCAGTGGCAATGTAAATAAAGGATAACGCATCCCGCGAACCAGCAATTTCGAGCGTGCATCTGCTAACGGGCAAGTGGCGCGATCAATAATCATAAAAAAACATAATGAATTTATATAAACTTAAAGACAAAATTTCATAATCAGGAAACAATTTTTTACCTATTTGGCTTGATCCACTCATCGATCCGTGCGCAACCCTTGTCCACTATTCATTTCTTAATAGCAATTTTATATTGGGAGTACTTACTGATGATTAGTCTTCTAAATTTCAAAATACTTAAAAAAATGTTTTAAATTATTCGTCTACTGAGACACGTATTTGACATTTTAAATCCGCCGAACCGTGGTATAAAATTATTCTGAAGACGGTTGACAACTTGATATGACGTCACGACATAAAACTGTCACAATACAAAACATAATTTTGACAGTTTATTTTGCCATAAAAAACACCTTATTACTTACAATCAAAAGTTAAAAATTTAGTTTAACAAGTGTAGTATTTATTTATGCAAATAAACAAATTACAAAAAAATAATTATTTCCTTAATATGTAACATGATTAGAATCACAGTTGTCAGAAAAAGTGACGACATAACTTTGTAGTAACGTCAAAGGAGTTATTTATATTGACACACGAAAAATCATTTGTATTTGGTATGTTATTTTTTTTTTTTAGTACAATGCTTGACATATAAATCAACATAAAAATATAAAATCAGCTTTATAACTAAAAAAAAAACTAATATAAACCTAATTATTACAAGGGTACATCATTTTGCAAAGACGTTAGAGATGGGACAAATCGATCAATGTAAATTGATCAAATAAAAAATAATTCACTGGATGTTGTTTATGAAAAAAGGATAAATGTCTCATTTTTGGTGAATAGTTGTGTTAAACACACTATAATAGGCTTGTTTTTGCGTTTTTTATATCAATTTTCGGAAACAGAGTTTCATGATTGCATGAAAGAACTGATAAAATCGATTTGATCAGTGATCAGTAATTTCCCATCACTAATGAAATTAGTTTTACAGCTGTCATTTAAATCAAGCGTTATTTTGGGGACTTTAGTGTACAAATTAATGAATTGGATTTCTCGGGTTATTTCTGGGCCTCAATTACAATGGGAAGTTACCAAAATTATCTTCAACTGTCTTTAAAGTAAAATCGAAATGTATCTACGAAAATGTATATATTTGTTAACATATTACAACAGAGATGAAGAACATTTAAGAAAAGGTAATATTGAAGTCTAGGCATCTACAGGGCTTATGACCTGTCAATGGCTGGTTTATGTGGCCACTTTACACATTGTGTAACATTCACCATTCTTCCAGACTTCTATATTACCTTTTCTTAAATGTTCTTCATCTCTGTTGTAATTTGTTAATATAAACAGCTCCCCAGGGAGTTGAATCCAGTCCTTGTCTACAAAAAATTGGACAAACTCAAAATATTGTTGTATATGTTTGTATTATATTATACTTGAAATATATCTGTACCTAAAAACATTAACCTCAGGAGTCGCATTGAACGAAATGTTTGGGAAACAAGATTTTGTGCGATTTTAAAAACATCATAAATTTTAAACCAAATGAGATAATTTTTAACCTATAAAGAACTTTCAATGTAAATTAATATATTATTTTTATAATAATAGTTCATATTATTATAGACTACTGATTTTTTCTGCATTAAAACGAAGTATTTTTACTTTTAAATTAAAAAAAGGCATTTTGACAACGAATGTTGACTTTTGTATTTTATCTTCTAAGGTTTAAATATATTTTCTCTCAACAATATTTGAGTATGTCCAAATGCTTGCAGACTGGCTGGATTTGCTCCCTAGGGAGTTATTCAATTTTTAATTTATTTCAACAGGGAGGGAAAACATTTTAGAGAAGGGAATATGGAAGTTTACCCATTTACAGGACAGGGAAAGTCTAGGCATTTACAATGACAGGTCATCAGCCCTGTAAATGCCTAGACTTCCATATTCCCTTCTCGAAAAGGTTTTCTCTCTCTGTTGAAATAATTTTTAATATTTTCTTTCCCTTAACCAACCCATAAACCTTGCTCCCTTCTTCAATAGTTTTTGTTACTCCCGCTGATCTCTCACTGTGTACATATGATACATATTATTTTAGTTTACAATAAATAACGCCGAAGAAATCAATGTGTTGCCGAAACTAGTGATTAAAAAAATCGATAATAAAGTGGTGCATAAAAGGTGTGTTTTATTAATTTTAATAGCTATAAATTAATCATGGTCCCTAAAGTAAGCGCTTTAAAAAGTTGTTTTAAAAGCTTCAAATCTGTTTAAAAAAACTTTAATATTCATATCAACCTCGAGAAAATTTGTTTAAAAAGATTTTAACAAACCTAAAATATGAATATGTCGGTATAATAGATTCGATGAGGTCAGAGACACACCCAATATGAATGATGTATGTAATCTTATATATTTTTATATTATTATATCCATATTTTCGCAACCCTTTCAGAATCAGAATTTGGAATATGTTTGCCTCATTAATCACTCACTAAAATGATTGATGCGTTAGTTTCAGGGCACTGCGCTAAAAGGACACGATCTCCAATCCAACGTAGTCAAATAAGGCCTTTAATATAAAATCGTAATTGAAGCGAATTAATTATACCGCGTTAATTAAAAACCAGCGCATGAGTGATCATTTTTCGTTCGCTTTCACTATAAAGTATAAAAATTTAATCAAAGGAACATAAATAAACATGCATGTATTAACTTATTTACTTCGTAAGGTTCAAATACCTATGACCCGTAATTTGTAATTTAAAAGAACTGCGCTTAAGGTATTTGTTTTTTTTTCTTTATAAGAATTACACTGGGTTTTCTTTTCATTTATCATTTCGTCGGCCTCGTAGTGTAATGGTCATCGCCTTTGCCTACCATGCAAGAGGTCTCGGGTTCATGGTTGACATGGTTGATACGCAGTAATACTGAAAAGGGCGTTTTTACACTAGAATATTTCATAGACCCGAGACTGGTACCTGAAGCGTAAGACTGACCATCCTACCTTCATGTCACAAAAATGATTGGTGAACCGATGCAGTGTGAGAGGGAATTATAATAACATTAATTTTTCAAAATCGGCAGCTTAAACACGTAGATTTCTCGTGGAGGCTTACAGTTACCATGCTCTGTCGGAACATCACCGACGTCATTATCGTCATCTTCAAAATTATTATCATCACTGCTCTACACCATAACCAGCTGAGTGCAGTGTATTATGAGCTCCTCAAACCCAACGAAACCATCATGTGAGATCACTATCGACTACGATTGATGAGTTTGAGCCGAACATCGTAGGAAAAACGGCCGCAATTTGAGGAGCACGGCAAAGTAAGTTTGCAGCATGACAACGCTCGGCCACATGTTGCAAGGCCAGTCAAAACATACTTGGAAACGCTCAAATGGGAAGTCCTACCCCACCGCCGTATTCACCGGACATTGTTCCTTCCGATTACCACTTTTCCGATCTATGGCTTATTGCCTGGCTGAGCAGTGCTTCAATTTCATAAAGAATTTTATGAAGATTCTCGATTTATCGATAATCTCAAAAGATGATACCTTTGTTGTATACACCATGATTTGGTCTGACACACGTTTTGTATATTCGAATTATGTTTCCAATAATCATGTGTTCATTGTAATATATGACATTTCTTAGGCATCCAGATGTTTACTAACTGAGATGAATATGTTCTCATCATCACTATGGCAGCATCATCTGCATGGCATGTGATGTTAATGACCTTATCTCCCTAGATTAGTAAATTCAGTACTTTTTTTTATTCTTAAAGGCATTTTTTATATTTATTCTGCTTGTGTAAGAAAAGGTTTTAGGCGTATAAATCGTTGTGCTATATTTAGTTATACAGGTGCTAAACTTGCTTTGTTTCTTTGTTGTTCTCAATATATGTTATTTTCTAAATGTTTATATTATTTATGTCCCGAATTGAGTTGTTGTAACTCCTGGGAATGTAATTCAACGTATTATACTTGTAAAATACGTTGTGCTATATGATTTATAAATAAATAAATGAGTTGTTCTGTCGAAATGGTATTCGTATGCTGCCAGAAATAAGGGAGAAGTAGTCGCTAGCGATGGACAATACTTTCAATGACATGTTCTCTACCAATTTTTTTAGAATTAATTTTCACGATAAAACGGCGAAAACTTATTTAAGTCAGTATACATTAATGATGAAATAGTGAATGTAGAATCGGTTTGGCCGAATGGCAATTTATTTTACTTATACCTGTCTCCATTAATTTTTTTATAGCCTTTTTAGACATTTTATCGTTACTACTTGCCTCAATTGGCAGTGGAAGCAAATGCTTTATTTCAACTTAAGAAAACTGAATATTATTTATTTACAACAACATCAACAACAAACCATCACGCCGTTTCTTCGTTAGGGTAGGCAGAGAGGATAGAATACCACATCACTTTATCTTTGAGTACATATCTCATTCAGCCTACTTTCATTCCTGTTTTTCCAAGTTCATACTTCGCTCCCATACATCGGGGTCGGGACCCGGACTCCATTGTGAACTGCTAATTTTGCCTCTTGCGACAGATATTTATTTGCCAGGGTTGATTTAAGTGCACCGTTCACTCTGTTCCTGGCACTTACCCTCTTTCCAAATCCTTTTCAGTCATTCCATCCCCAGTAAACAAACTTCCCAGATACACAAATTCCCCCACCCGAGTTAGTAAAACCCCTCTCAAAGTTATTTCACATTTAGTCATACTTTCATTTCTTTCGAAAACCATCACATTTGATTTATCGACATTCTTCAGCAAATCGTTTCTTTTGCATACATAGTATGCTTTTGTTACCAAGAATTATAGTTCCTCTTTGTTGTTAGCAAGAAGCACGCCATCATCAGCATACAAAAGACAATTAACAGTTAAATCGCGCATTTTACTGCCATGCTTAAACTTTTCAGTTTTTACCGACTTTTTCAATCCATTTGACATGGGAAATTACATTTCCTTAGAACATATTCTTTATAATTTGTACAGTATTCAGGCTTATTTACACAGTACTCAGAATATTTTGCACATGTATTTCTAAAGTGCCACAATTAAAAAAAATGTCATCTAGAGAAAAAGCTGAAAAACTATTCGTGAGCTTGATAAAAAATATTTACAAAAGCAAAAAGGTTTTCCAAGGTAATTGGCGCTAAAAAAAATTTATTTCAACAGAGAGGAAAACATTTTTGATGGGATATGTATGTACATACACAATGGGATAAATGATACATTTGAGGGAATATGGGAATCTAGTTTCTTAAAAAAAAAAGTTTTCAATTTTAACACTTGTGCTCGAATGATAATTTTTTGATAAAAAAAATCTCTAGTTTTGATTGTGATTTCAATATGCAAAACGCGAATGCATATTTTATCCCGAGTTTATGAAAACAAAAAGTATTTTTTGAGATGCGTCAGTTTACCCGATCAAGATTAGTAGACAGTTTTTTATTATTTCTAGTTACCACGTAACTGTAGATTTTTTTTAATTAAAAAGAAACAGCTGAGGCTCAAGAATGCCAGCAAAAAATATATTCAACAATATTTGAGTATGTCCAAATGCTTACAGACTGGCTGGATTTCCTCCCTGGGGAGTTATTCATATTTTAATTTATTTCAACCGAGAGGGAAAACATTATTGAGAAGGGAATATGGACGTCTAGGCATTTACAGGGATTATCACCAGTCATTAGCTGGTTTAAGTGGCCACTTAACACACTGTTTAACATTCACCGTTCTGCCCATATTTGAACATCCACATTTCCTCAACTCTTCCATCTGTTGACTTTTGTGAAGTAAAGGAGCTGAAACCTTTATTATGTGAGTGAGATTTATCCGGATGAACCAAATCACCTACTAGGCAACGCCTGTAAACAAATTTCCAATTTTTATACTTCTTCTTTTACCAGGTAGTTAATTCAACAATGTTTGAGTATGTCCAAATGCTTGCAGACTGGCTGAATGGTGAATGTGAATGAACATGGGCAGAATGGTGAATGTTACACAGTGTGTAAAGTGGCCACTTAAACCAGCCAATGATAGGTCATAAGCCCTGTAAATACCTAGACATCCATATTCCCTTCTTAATAATGTTTTCCGTCTCTGTTGAAATAAAAGGTCTATAGATTGCCTGAACACAACCACCCCATCCTATTATAGCATATGTTACCACTGATTGGAAGAGTGCAAAGTCATAAGCCCTGTTAACCTTTCTCTCACTAAGCATCAAAAAATTACACATGATCTGAATGGGGGGACCAAACAACCCCAGCGCCTACTTGTATATGGCATCTGGAGAATAAAACGTTGGAAGGGTTTGTGACCGTGCAATAATTTATTTATGATTGCGCATACACAAATTTTACTCATTCGTGTATTTTATTCATTTTTGTTAGTTTGCCTAATGCTTATGTACATACAGTGAAATAGACCCTTGGATTATTTACGTCTTTTTTTAATACCAAATAAAATACAAATAAAAAAACGCCTTTTTTTTAAATTTAAAAATAAAAACAGGAAAATGCTTCCTTCTATTAATTTCACGATTACAAAAAGATATAGGGCAAATAGTTTTAATAATACTTGAGTAATCGAATTAAAATCAGTCTATCGGGGATTCGAATCCCCCCCTTCGGTCCGGCTAGATTAATAATGCTTAGACAACCATATTCCCTTCCCTAGTACGTAAAATTTTTATGGTTGAACGTGATTATTTTACGCACAGCTCACAACTAAGAAATAGAGGATTGCACAAGAATATAAAACACCATTTTTATTTTATTAATACTAGTATTTGGTTAAGAAAGTTACTGAGGCGCTTGAAAACATAAAATAAATAACGGGATTTACTAGCGTATTTTCTACATGGATTATGTATTTAATTTTAGAATATATATTATATTAACAACCAGAAACTTAAGAAGATTTCTGATTCCATTTATTCAGAAAAAAAAATACTTGATGATCCCTAAGAACCTACAAAATATCTAATATCGAATAAGTGGTATTTACCTGTGGGTATCACGACACGGCGACTTATAAATTGATAAGTGTTTAGTTATTCAGTTACTCGAGTAATCGTAAATCGGTTGACTGGTTGTAACAATTTAATCAGAGAGAATCTGCGTCGATTGCTAGCGCCATTTTATAAACAATGATAGAAAATAGAAAAATAAAAAAAAAAACAAATATATTTTTTTGTTTTTTTTGCTTTTTTACAATAAACATAATAATAAAACTGAGAATTAAAAAAATAAAGCATAATTACATAACAAAGAAATATATATTAATTGGAAAATAGTAAACCTAAAAAATCCCACAAAGGCATGGCCTGTTCGTGGGTATACAAGAAAGTGTTGATGAATTTTCGCTCCTATAATAAATAATGGACCGTTATAATATTTTTGTGTAACATAAGAAAGAAAAAATAAAATATTCTGTAAAAGATAATGTGGTATTTTTTTTTAAAGTAAATAAAAAAGGAAATATTTTTTTTTTTTTTAAACACATAAATACTCATTATTAAAGGGCAACAAAATAAATCGTAGAAAAAAAGAGTTTATATCTTTAGTTTGAATCCAGGATAGTGCATGTTTTTTAAAAGAAGGGAAATTTCGAAAGTTTGGAATCAATGAAATATTATCAGTAAAAAAAGAATTAAAAATTTTTGGGCCATTAAAATATGCATGTCTCTGTGCGAGCCTCGTTTTACAATGCGGTATTTCTAACACACGATTCCTTCTTTGACTTGATCTATTTGAATTACTTGTAAATAAATTTTGGTTCTTAAATATTTATTTTAAACATTGAAAACAAAATATTATTTTAAGAAAACCACTCAGAAAGCAGACTAATATTTAAAAAAAGGAATAACTCGCTAATTCCCAATTCTAGAGGCTTGTTAGCAGACGCAAAGGCAAAAATATGGAAGAACGTTATGGAAAATATACCACAACACCCAGACCAATTGATGAAAAAAGAATTCTTGTATTTCTTTCTTGCAACTGGCGGAAACCGAACCCGCGATTCCAGTACCGCAGTTAGCAGTCTAACCAACTGCGCCTCGGCACCTGTCAATGACAATTCTTGATAAAATTTACAAGAAGAATTAAAAAAATCATATCCAATCAACAACATGATTTTAATCAACGTTGAGGTGATCAGAGATCTTGGGATACCTTTTAATAACAAATTGAAATTTAACCAACACATTGATTACATCTCCAAGAGAGCATCCAAAATCTGTGGATGTGTTTTGTGAATATCTAAGCCATTAAAATCCCCTTAAATTGAAATCACACCGTACTATATTAATCAATTGTTCGTAGCTTGCTAGAATTGAATTCTATAATATGGTATCTTAATTATAATATTGATACAATGCGGATTCTATAAGTTCAACGTAAAATGTTTAATCGATAATATTTAGAAATGGAATAAATACTTTTATGAATACTACTATGATCCTCTAGAAAAGTTTTACATTTTCAGTTTAGAGTTCAGACGAGTTTTGGCTGGTTTAATATTCTTGCACAAAATAATATCTAACTATATAGATGCCCATGATATCCTTGCTCAGATTAACCTTTATGCACCTCACCATAACTTGCGTACCAATGCTGTCTTTGCTGTGGGAAATTTTAGATCGAATGTCGGATTCTTTTCCCCTTTGCCAAGAATCCTCAGGACTGTTAACAAAATCTCACAAAAACAATACAGCCGACGTGTTCTTGTGAACAAAGATATGCATTCAAGAAGCAAGCGGTGTTATCACTCCTGATTTGAGATGACACACTTTCCATGACTGCCTAGATCTTGTCATGACTATACCTATTGTACATCTAAACAGATTCTAAGATTGTTCAGGTTGAGTTCATCCATCGTATTATATATCATAAATGCTAAAAAAAACTTAAATTGTTCATGTATCCTCACCATATATTACTAAATGTGAATTTGAAATAGAAATACAAGCTCATTTAAACTTTTGCCTTCATTCAAATTTAAATATAGAATCAGATAAATGTAATTGTCCTATTATAGATGTTGTAAATAATCATAAATATTTGGGATGAATTATTGATTCTAAATTTAGCTGGGGTGTTCATATTGATGGAATCTGCGACAGATTAAGGTACTGGCTTAAGGTGATTTATGAAATCAAAAGCATACTACCTTTCAAAACGTTAAGATACATATATACCTCGCTCATTGAATCCATTATATCTTACGGAGTGCGTGTCTGGGGTCTCACCTTCCAGTCTCATCTGGGTAAAATGTATGATATTTAGGTGAGACTGTTGAGGGGGATTTTACCGGATAGCATAATCCGTGAGGCGAAACATATGGGCGAAGGTGTTTATTTTAAATTCTGTAATGTACTGCCGGTAAAGCAACTTCGTGACTACAAATTGATTGTAGATCACTTTGTTGATCCGGAATATAAAAAAAGAGTTTCCCACACTCACAACACTAGATTAAAAACTTAGGGCTCCCTGTTTGTTCCCCGAATTACAAATTACTTCGTAGAGCGAAAATTAAATTGCGTTGTTCCAAGATTGTTCAATGATCTCCCACAAACCATCATTAATATGAAAGATCTTCAAATGAAAAAAAAAAGAACTGAAGAAATATCTTCTAGATTCTTTATACTGCCTGTTTATAAATAAATTTGTAATATATCAAAAAAAAATTGTCCAACCGAAAAGTCTTTAGACTTAATGGGTAACAAATTTGGAAATGTATTTTTTAATTATAAAATAAACGCTACTCTGCAGCACTAAAACTGAATTGCCGATCTGTTAGAGCTCTCGCAAGCTGTTAATTGGCTTAAAAAAACCTTATTTTCTTTGTACTTTTTTAATGGATCGTGCTCATTTTTATCTTGCTTACTATAAACAACGTTTATATTTACTGCATTAGATATGTTCTTTCTAATAGCTTTAACTTTAGTGTGAGGATCTGGACGGATGGTCGGTTGTGGTCTTGTTGAGGAACTTCTATTCTTCTTTAGGAGAAGCCGGACTATTAACAAACAACAACAGACATTTCATTACACTTTAACAGTGTTCAGCATTTTGTGTCCTATGTATTTCAACGATTGCCCATACTATTTGTATTATCGCTATATTTACCGGTACATATCGAGACGGTTTAAAATAAAGTCGATATTTCTGCGGTTAGATCTGATAGGATGCGCGTGAGTTGATTTGAGGTTAAATGAGAAAGATGGATCACAATGAGGAATTCCAGCCCAACCCGGAATTAAAATTTAAAAATGTTTTCGTAAACACGTAAATATTAAAAAAATTTCGAGTAGGATGAAAAAACTCAAAAACGCACGCAAAAATAAATAAAAGATGTTAAAAATAGTATTCATTTTAAAATCGTAAATAATGACATCACTCCTTATATCTACGTGTAGTATTCCCGGTTTCCGCTTTAAAGCCCCCGCACCTTGTTAGGAAAGTTTTGACCATAGAAAAAAAAAAAAAGGATGTAATTTGTATAATTTGACATTTCAACCAGAGATTATGTCAATTTTCTAGGTTTTTCTAAATCGAAACGTTCGTAAAAACAACCATAACATAGAAATGAGCAAATTACGATCAACTAAATGAAGTAATCAAAGCAATATTCCATAAATTCTTGTCAGTTTTGTTATTGGCTGGAGAAATACAACTTACCGCGGTCAGTGAAAGTAAGAACGCCAACCGTTTCATGACGTCACTACTGAAAAGTGACACACTGATTACAGTCATTTGGCGCGGTATTTGATAAATGTTACTTTGAAAAATCATATCTTTGTAAATAACGCACAAATATATATATACATATATATATGTGTATTTGCTTAGTCAAATAGTACGCTTATAGAAAAAAATATTAGAAAACAGTGGAATTCTTCATTGTTGAAATTATTTATTAAACAGTTACACACGAGTAACTTCATGTTATTTTGTACGGAATGCACAATAGCGAACACTGGCGGAGAGCTGGTGGCCGGGCGACACAAAATGCCAAGATGAAATGTAATGAGTGCTTCCGATGCACGGCGTTTAATATCTTGTCCGAGCTGACTTTGCAGCGGGCTACGCGTCCAGACCTGTCACCCTTACGGCTTTGGTGTTGTGCTCCTCAATCTAAAAGGCAAATGTCAGATTTCATATTTTTCTTGCCAACATTTTGTTGAGTCGATGTCAATTAAAAAACCCTACGAATTAAACGATTTTCTATACACATACGAGTACTTATGTAGTAATGTTTTTTATTTATATTCATTTATCACTCTCTAGGGGTAATAGAAGTTTTAGAATACGAGGAGAAGGCTCGGCAAAGTTCAAACTCTACTTTCCTCCCCTCTCTCTCTGCTTTCATGAACATTTATATATATATTTTTTATCAATATTCCTACAGAGATGAGGTAGAATTTTTTAAAATTCAGGATTATCGATATTCGAGCGTTTACAGGGCTTATGACCTGTCATTGGCTGGGTTGAGTGGCCACTTTACGTTTTTAACAACATTCTCATTTAATAAGATATATACAAGAATCAAAATGATACCAATGTCGATATTCGCTAATAAGCGGAATGGGGAATATTGTTAAAAACGTAAAGTGGCCACTCAACCCAGCCAATGACAGGTCATAAGCCCTGTAAACGCTCGAATATCGATAATCCTGAATTTGAAAAAATTCTACCTCATCTCTGTAGGAATATTGATAAAAAATATATACCTACTCCCCCTCGGGAGAAATCCAGATTTGTGTATGTACAAAAATACACATACCAAAAAAAATAATGTTGTGATTTATATATATTATTAAATTTGACGACGAGCAAATTTTCCGTGTATGTGGGCACCGCCAAGGAGACTTATGTCCTCAGATGCAGTGTATGGTATATGATGGGCAAGCTGTATTACAAAAATTCACAACCAACAATAGTTCATTAGGTACAGGTAGTAGATATATGTAAAAGTTAAGCAGTAGATAAATTTATAATGTCTTTAACAGATTAGGGCCTCGATTATGATGGGAAGATAAAGACATCATACTTTCACCTTGACGGTATAGATGAAGATAAATTCCTTTCAGCGATTATAAAGATATACTACTGACCCCCACCTTCAAGTTTTGGGAAGGTACATCGATATGAAACAAGAAGAAGCGTACGTCACGCTACACATATTTACGCTCTAAAATGACATAACTTTAGTATGACGTCAAAGTTGAAGATAAGCCTCCCGGCTGACTATAAAGCTACATTTCCGATACCCCCACCATCAAGTTTTGATGTAAGTACATCGGTTTATACCGACGGTTCTAGAACCCCTCGATACGTTTATTTACGCATTAAGTGTCAAAAATTTTGTTCTACCGAACAATCTTTCCTTTAATTATGATTAATTAAAAATTTTAATCGTTTTGAGGTTAGCACTTTTTTTCTTAAAAGCCTATTCAAAATATGAGAGAGAAATAAGTAAATGTTAAAGTCGAATTAAATTCCGACATAACTGTGACTTCAATAAAACGAACGCCTAGATGTAAAAATAATGTCGCTAGGTTCTCTTCTATTAACAAATAAGAGTATCTAGGCGTCAGACATAGAATATATGCCTCAGAAAGTTACCACTCTAAAAAAAAATTTAGTTATATTTTTTCCATCTGTTTTACTATCTTTCCAAGTGTATGTATCGAGACGTTATAGGAGCCGGCTTTGTAGTCAATCGGTACAGATCGGTAGATACATACAGACGATCGTTAAGCGTACCGTCCAGGTGATTTCCAAAAGTCATGCAACATTCATGTTCAGGTGAGCATTTTTCGCTTGAATTGGGATTTATTGGAGTTCATAATCGCTTTGAAGTGAGCGCTTTTTATTACAGAAGCCTATTTAAACTATAAATGAGAACTATTTTAAATGTTAATGACATAAGGAACGTGTACTAATTGTTTGCGGTCATTCCATTGGCTTGTTTTGATCATATGATGTCGATATGACAAGTAGGCAGAACATACCGAGGTAAGATACAAAAGCTAAGTATACCGTCTCGATATATACAAATGAAGATAGCGTTCATAATCAAGGCACTGATAAAACTATAGTACTCACAGTGTAATTTATCATCACAGGTAGTCTGTATTCTTCGAGGAGTGCTATTCATAGCCCTATTCTGCAGAACAGTAAGTTTATTTTTGCCTTTCACTTACCAAAAACAAAATACTACTACAATAATTTATATGAGGCACAATTATGGAGTTATAAATTACCTGCACGAATCTGCAGTTATATATCTTCTGATTCTTCCCATAAGAGAAACCTTCCTTGCTATCTTATTTGTCACATATCTTGTATTCTGGGAAAAACAATTTCCAGGCTATCGATTAGGTAATTTACAATTTTATAGAAAAAGCTCATATCTAACATGATACGCCGAGTTGCGAGATGTGGATTTTAAGCCGAGAGCAGCCATCGCCATCGAGTCGGAAACACTCGTGCAGGGTTCTAGCTCTATTTTACACATAGAACTGTATTTTTTATCCTTCTGGAGACAGAAAAAAAATACTTATGTTTAAAAACATGCTTTCGCATTTGGAACCGTATTGAATGGCGTACGTACTAAATCCAAAGTAAACTCCGTGTAAAAAAATATATGAAGCAATAAATAAGTAAAGATTTGTGTAGGAATCGCTTACTTTGAGTGGAAACGAGATAAAATGGACTTCAGTAAAGTTATTAAGGGACTCGGGTAAATAAATAAAATACATTTTTAGTAACACTAACATCCGTACGCTCCGTTGATTTTAAAGTTCCTTTTTTTATTTTTTACCTTTAATGTACCTTCCGTCATCCATTCGTTCTACATGACCAAACCCTCGCAGTGACCCTTTTTTAATTTTATCAACAAGGAAATTAGAGCATTTAAATGTACTGTTCGAAAAAAGTTATGAAAACTGATTTCAATAAAATTTAATAACTTTTTACTGCGTCACTAGTTCTTCCGAATCAACTGAATGAGTATTGTGATAGATTTTAGGTTAACCGAAAGCCAATTCACCATTCAGCAAAATTCACCAAAGAGAACTTGTGACGTCACACACGGAATAATTTTAAAATTACAAAACTTGAAAAAATAATAGCGCTGATAAAACCTTACTAATAAACATTAAAATATAAAAAACAGCTTAGTTTCATTTATTTATTTACATACATATAGTTTATTACACATTATTTGAGACATCCCAACTCCATGGGACTAAAAATCCTGTATTGAGATGGGACGAGCAATTAGTTGACTTAGACACATGAGTATATCACCACAAATATAGGATCAGAAACACAATAAATAATTTTTAAAAACATGTATATGGCACATCAATATGGTAAACAGTAAACTCAAACATTTATCAAGGAGTTTCCTACTTAAATCCCTCCCACTAAGGAAAATCCAGTCCTTAAGTCGTCTCTTGAAAATAGTTTTTGTCTTTGAGAGCTTAATACGCTCTTCCAAAATATTGAACACTCTCGGTGCGATAAAAGAAAAATGTCTTTGAGCAAAAATCGTACGGGTTTTGGGTATGACATAATTCGTGCTCAGGGAAAACCTCGTACGGACATTTTGCTGAGACCTCTCCTTATTGTTCGACCAGAAGTGTGTAAGTGCTTCTTTTAGGTATAGTTGTTTCATATCTAACACCTTCATGTATTGGAATAACCGTTCTGACGGGTATGTTGAAGGGCGCTGGAATATTATAGCAGTTCACAATGGAGTCCTGGTCCCGACCTTTATGTAAGGGAGCGAAGTATGGTCTTGGAAAAACAGGGATGAAAGTAGACTGAATGCGGTCGAAACGCGATCTCTCAGGCGAATGCGTGGTAAAACTACGTACGATTTTTTTATTTTTTTAAAATGAAAAACCCGCTTAGCCTCTATTTTGAGTCTTGTCAGCAGGTGGGATAGAGGGAATATGGAAGAAGGTAATTAAAAATACACCACAACACTCGGACCAATTAAAAAAAATCTTTCTTAGATTTTTTTCTTGCAGCTGGCGGGAATCGAACCCGTGACGCCAGTTTCACAGTTAGCCGTCTAACCAACTGCGCCACGGCGCCTCTCCATTGATGCGCAAATGTCGGAATCCGTGCATTATGTAAGGCTGAGATAAGCATTATCGACAAAATCAGGAAATGAGCTCTGCGTTAGTTTGGCCATGTAGAGCGAATGGACAGCGAAAGAACGGCTAAAAATAATTTAGTTTATAGATGCAGAAATAGAGGAAGACTGAGAAAGACATGGCATGACCAAATACAACAAATACTTAATGATGGACGTGTTAAAGGTCGGAATAATCGGCGCGCGTGCATGAGAAGATGAATGAACGTAGAGAAAGCGAGATTTGTATGCAAAGATAGAGTGATGTGGCATTATATCCTCTCTGCCTACCCTTACGGGGAAACGGCGTGATGGTTTGTTGTTGTTGTTGTTGGTATGATAATTTCTGTGAAATTATGAGAGGCTTTAAAATTGATGCCGCACAACCCTTATAGTCTATAAACAAAAAATAAAAAAAACTTATTTATTATACCTGTCTTAAATTTGCACTCTCGCCCGATTTCATTATTCGCAACCCTATCATACATTGATTTCCCACACATTCAGAAAGAGATCGCATTTCAACAGCATTCACTCTGTTTTCATAATTCTTCTGCCAGTTCCATGTTTCACCTTCATACATGCAGTTTGTCAACAATTTTATATCAAATCCAATTAATCTTGATATGGTTCTCCGACAAACTGTATATTCTTCCGGCAGACACGAGGTGTCTGGCCGTTGTTATTTTATGATATAGCTTATAACTACAACGTTGTACAAGGCTGTTTTTAAAGCCGATCATTTCCGAAAAAAAATATTGCGCAAATCGGACAAAATTGCGGCTGCTATTCGAAATATTTTTTACCCCCTAGAAAGTGGTTAATTTAGGGCTTTTTATTTTTTGCTTGCGATCACACTGATGATTAAACGTTAAGTGATGTATAAAACTGTTTAGAAAACTAAAATAATTTAACCTAATTTAGTGTTTTAGGTAATGGTTTAAGGTCGCATTTTTTTTATTACAGGACTCACCAAGCTTATTAATTTGGCTTGTCGGTAAAGATCCTTGACATGAAAACATATAATCACACTACATAATTGTATAATAATAATTAATACTAACTTAAATAAAAGGATCGAAAAAAAGTCAATATATATATTTTCAAATAATATTTATAAAAATGTAAAAAAAGCAAAAAATAAGTACACGATATCGAAATTATAAGATAAAAAATAAATACAAAACCGGAATACCAAAATTTAAAACAGAAGTGTATACATAATTAATAGGCATAAAGCCCTTTTTTAAAATAACCTTATTTCTTTGCATGTCCATATTTATTTCCATATCTATGTCTATATCTATACCTATATCTAAATCTATATCTATATATATATATATAAATCTATATCTACATCTATATCTATATCTTAACCATATCTATATCTATTACTATATCTATATCCTTGTCAATATCTATATCTGAATCTTTGTCTATATCTATATCTAAATCTATATCTATATCTTTATCTATATCTATATCTATATCTATATCTATATCTATATCTATATCTTTATCTCGTGTTTCATTCATCTCTGTTTTACTATGTTGATATTAACAGCTTCCTAAAGAGTTGAATGCACTCCTTATCTACAAAAATTTGGACAAACTCAAAATATTGTTGATAAATCCACCTGGTCCATGAAAAAGTATAAAAATTGAAAAATAAAAAATTCAGGCATTGCCTAGTACCTATGTTAGTGTTATAATTCAATCAAGTGAATCTCACCCGCCTAAATAAAGGTCTCCGTTCTTTTACTTCAAAAACATCAACAGATGAAAGAATTGAACTAATATAGACTTTCAAATATAGGCGGAATGGAGAATGTTACGTAGTGTGTAAAATGGGCATTAAAACCAGCCAATGACAGGTCATAAGCCCTGTAGATGCGTAGACTTCTATATTGCCTTCTCCAAAATGATCTTCATCTCTGTTGTAATATGTTAAAATATCTGTAGGATTTATGAATCTAAGCCGATGATTATTTCATTTATTTCTTGACGATGGTTGACAATTCAGATCAATCCTTTTTTTAAAAGCAATTTTCATATATTTTTACAGTAAACTATCAATTTTTGTCGTTTTCGAAGAAAACAAATCCTCAAATATCTCGAATAAAAGTATTTTGTTCTTTAATTTATTTAGGAATTGATTATTCTGGCTTTGCCTTATAACTTTGGGATGATTGATAAGTCCTTTGTTAAGAACTAATTAAACAATTAATAATAGACCTGTTAACTCAATACTCCCCCGGGTATTTGAGAACTTGAAACTCCAACTTACAAGCAGTGGTAACAGACCTTCCCTAGAATCAAATCGAACGATTCCGTATAATCAATTATTGATTTTCTGACGTAATGAAAGATTTGAACCAGCCATTACCAAAATGGTCTATATCGAACCCCAGGGATCAATTCCGATTAGCAAGGGGCTCGTGTCAGTGAGAAAATGTCAGTTGGGGTACATGAGATGTAAATGGGCGTCCAGAGACAAAATCAAGAAAGAAGTCCTACTTTGGACTTAAAAAAGGGGCTAAAAGGGTTAACGATGCAAACGTTGATGGGGCAGAAAACGAGGAAGACCGAGAAAGATTCTGTATGACCAAACTCAACAAATACCAAAATATTAACTCAGATTTATTTAGAATACGAACAGATTTATTAATTTATTTATTTATTAACGGACATTGTTATACAATTTATAGGGTTTAAATATTACAAACAAATCATCACGCCGTTTCTCTGTAGGGGTAGGCAGAGAGAATAGAACGCCATATCACTCTATCTTGGCATACAGACCTCGTTTCCTCTACATTCATACACCTTCTTATGCACGCACGCCAATTATTCCTACTTTTGACATGTCCATCTTCAAGTATTTGATGGACTTGATCGTGCCATGTCTGTCTCGGTCTTCTTCGTTTTCTGCATCCATTAATATTCGAATCGTAAATCTTTTTAGCGGTTCTTTCGCTGTCCATTCGCTCTACGTGTCCAAACCAACGCAGCACCCCTTTCTTGATAATGTCGATAATGCATGTCTCAGCCTTACACGCTTTACGGATCTCGACATTTGTGCACCTATCATACATGTTAAACCACGATGTGAATGTCCCATACATCTTCACACATGCTGTGCTGTCCTTATACAGTGACGCAATAGCCCTTGTCAGGTTACCATTCACTCTATACTCCGATAAGACCTTCCACAATTTCTCTCTTTCAACTCTATCAAATACCTTTTGCAGATCGACAAATGCGAAGAAAAGTTTCCGGCCAGAAACTTTTCTGTCATATTTTGCAGAGCAAATGTTTGATCCATACATCCTCTTCCATTCATAAATTCACTTTGTATATCCCACGCTCTGTCTTTAGTCACTTTTCTTACTCTCTCAATCGGTATTCTACCATAAATCTTTCCAACAGCGCTATATAACTAAAGAATAGTTTTAAAAATTAAAAATAAGAAAAGAAGACAATATCTGGACTATTTATTTAGTGCTTGTTTAAATAGTTATTAACTTAAACCAAAAAAGTCCAGATCTTGTCTTGAGTTATCACGACAAAGACGGGTCATTGGAAAATTAAAGCCATAGTTTGTTCTATGATGTCCGATGAACAGTACTTCATTGTATCTCAACCTACGTGTCGGAATATTGAATTTATGAATATTAGATATTGAATAAGATTTTTTTTATTTATTAATTTATCAAAAGCATACAAAAATTAACATATAAATTATTACCTAGTCCTACTGAACTGCATAAAATGCAGTTCGTCAGCAGGTGCTTTTAGTTCAGTTCTACTATATACACATAATCTTATCGCTTCAATTCTATAAACATATAAAAACTCCTATTACCATGAAAAAAATAAAAATATGTACATCGAAAAAAAAAAATGTCCAAATAAAAAACAAAAACAAAAAAAAATCTTAATATTAAAAACCACGTTCTTAAAGCCAGATTCTCAGTAGACGTATTTCTCTTGAGCCAGATAAGTTTTTTTAATATTTGATGGGAGCATATTATACATTTTTGGTATATTGTACTCTACTGTTCTTTTTTGTATTTATCCATATCACCGTCTAATTATTATGTTAATTGAAAAATGAAAACTCCAAGCAAATTAGTTTTGTTTTTTGGTTTAAACATATATATTTTAAACTCAATTTGAGACAGAAATAAAACGAAACATTAGTATGCGGTAAATAACATTAATTTATTTATACTTTTACATTGTATGTATTCTTTTTTTATACAGAATAATGTTCCCTCACTGGGGTGCGTTCCGTGCCGAGGGAAACATTTTACAAAATGTAAAACATGCCTTAAATTAGCTATTCAACAAAGTTAACATAATAATAACAACAAAAAAACGTAATTAATCTAATTATCATTAACATCAAAAACAATAAAACACTAAAATAATCATAAAAAATTTAACCAATTTATATAGACCGATAGAACTGATTTCATAAACAGTACACACATTTTACCTATTTGGCTTGATCCAATCATCGATCCGTGTGCAACCCACCTCCACTATCCATTTCTTAACAGCAATTTTATATTGTGAGAACTTACTAATTGTCCTTATGGATAATAGAAGTAGATTGTACACTTTAACCGAGTAGTAAGCCAATCCTCTTTGACCGAAGGTTGTATTTATTTTTTTATTTTTTTGCAGTATCAGGGTGGAGTATCTAGTAACTCTTGTATTTGTAACGGGAGGTAGAGAATAATGTTTACGTGCGTAAAGTTCATACTAATGAATTAAGCCGCAAAATATTTTTCAGTCTACACTCACTTAGAAGGTTGCAAAAATTCTTACCCATTAGTACTAAATGCACTCTTGTACAAGCATTACTACTACCCATTCTAGATTACGCTGATGTTTCCATGACTGATTTAAGCTGTGAGCAACTCGATAAACTTGAACGACTTCAGAATACATGCATAAGGTACATTTTTGGTCTTAAGAAATATGACCACATTTCTGATTATTGTAGGCAACTGAAATGGCTCAAAATTAGACAGCGGAGAGACTATCACTCCCTCTCACTTCTGTTCAATGTACTTCATAGTCCTAACGCTCCTATATACATGTGTGAAAAATTTCAACGCTTATCAGTTCATGGTTTACCTCTTCGTTCTCATTCTCTAGGCACTCTCTTAATACCCATACACAATTCCTCTTTCTTCTCTAACTCATATAGTGTCCATGCGGCTCGACTGTGGAATCATCTCCCATCCACCATCAAAGATGTTACTACATTATCTCTGTTTAAATCACGTCTGAAGAAACATCTCCTTTCTCTTCCTTAATCTCTCCTCCTTTCCTTTTTCCTCTTTCCGCTTTTTTCCTTTTTCCCATTGAGTAATAGTTTTGATTTAAGGCAATTTATAAACAAATACGTTTATTTCTATTTTTATATATTTTTAACTTTTTAATCTTTTTTTTTTCTATTGAATATGTTCTGTAACTTGAATTATAAAAATAAAACTTTTATTTTATTGGTTGGTCGGAAGAAATTGCCATTTGGCAATAAGCCTGCCAATGTACAAATAACATTATGTACAAAAAGTTAAATAAATAAATAAAGTGACAAGGATAATTTCGTGCATAACCATTGAGGTTTATAACTAGAGTAAGTATAAGCGTTCAAAATATGGTCCCTCAACCTGCGGCCAATCGGCATATGTTTGATATAACGGACATAAGTCTGTTGCGAGCATTTCTCGGCTACTTTTGAATTTTTGGTCTCCTCGTAATTACTAAAATGCCTACGTGTACCTACGCTGAGGCACTACACAGATCGTTCTGGAAAAGACAAAAAAGCAATGGGTTAACCGTTCACCGGTAATTAATATTTTCATCTTAATATTTGTTTAAAATAGATATTTTAATGTAAAAAAGCGTTTATTTATCATGTTACCAATACTAATGCCCTATTGATTTCGCCAGTTACCTTACTCTTTCGACCGCGTATGCGGAAGGAAGCAACATACTGAATAAAACTCACAGTAGACCGATATAAACAATCAGTGCTTTTTACTGTACTACGTGTTTTGATTGCTTAAAGTCGATTTGATATGACGTAATGCCACTTGCATCCCTCGCTGGTCTTTCTCTTTCTTTTGAAAACAACTTTTTAGCTCAAATTTTTATGGAGTATCGTCTCAATATATTTATTATATCTTGATATGTATAACACAATCGTAAATTAAACAATCAAGGCAAAACAAAGAACCTAAACATTTTCGTAATTAAATTTAATACTAAATAAAACCTTGCAATGTGCAAAGGAAACGACAAACAGACAAACTAAAACTCACACAGATCATACAAAACTTGACTCAGTAGCTTAATCACAAATAACTTTCGTCGTGCTAATAAACGACATGATAACAATTTCTCACCATGGTTGTTTATCGTATTCGCGATCACAATGCAATATCCGTGAACACCTAATATTAAATGTCAAAATATTTACGTTTCGTGAAATGTCCATAAAAGCAGTCGCCATAGTAATTGTAATTTAATTTTCCCTTTTTTGTAGTGGATACTCTTAACTATTTTGCAAATGCAATATATTGTATAATTTTTTATAGTAAACGCCGATTTTTCGCCAATGAACCGTTTTTATTTACGAAAAAACAAACTGACACAAGCGTCGACTTAGAGATTACACACGCGTTGACTTTTGACCGCGATAACTTAAGCATGCTCATTTTTGTTCATTGTGATCGCTCAAATGCTTAGCATGTTTTTAAGCACGTCGATAGTTATTTGTAATTGAGCTACTGGTTGACTTTGGCGTTTGGCGTTTGACCACGTGACCACGATAAACTAATCTACTTCCACTATGATCGGTAACGTTGGTTAAGGACTTTTTATCGGCGTGATGTACATTTGTGATTGAGCCACAGGACCAGCGATTGAAGACAGCGATTTATAAGGACCCCATTATTTTGTGACATGTTTTAACTTTAACCAATGACTCATCAACTTTTCTGTCATCTTTCACTTTGACTCGTACAAAAGGTTGTTCAACGCTGGATATGAGTTGGTTCTTAGAAATCTTTAGTTCAGTAATGTAAAGAAGTCGATAGCGAGTCGCAAAGCATCCTTTGGAGTGAAGAGCTGTTAAGGAAAATTAAACATAGTTATGCATAAAGCAGCCAGTCTACAATTTTGGAAAAGGGTACTAAAAACAACCAGGCCGCTTTTATACAAAAAAAACTGTTATAATAACCTTCTGAAAATAGTGTTTATCACAAAAACGACATTTCTCAATTTGCAGAAAACACCCACAACCCTAGAAATGTCTTACGGTATAGATCCGGACGGGAAGATTAATGCCTCCAGAAATCTAGCTCTCTTAAATAAATTAAAGTAGATGAATAAATACACAAGTATTTTTATTACATAAATTTATTAGTATACTTATTTTTTAAAATTTAAAATTTGTTATTATTTATTTATGTTTGCACCACAACAGGCCAGGAAGCCCAATTACAGTGGTGAGTTACATCACAGAACACCCAGGCTTGAGAAAAGTCACATTTTAATTTTTGTGTTCTCACCGGGAATCGAACCCGGAACCTTTTGTGTGTGAGTCAAGCGTCTTGACCACTACACCACGGAGGCCGCCTTATATTATTATTATTACTATATTTAGATTAACAAATTACAACAGGGATGGAAAATACCTTAAATAAGGGAATATGGAAGTCTAGGCATATACAGGGCTTATGACCTGTCATTGGTTGGTTTAAGTGGCCACTTTACACGCTGTGTAACATTCACTATTCTGCCTATGTTTGAACATCCACATCTCTTCAATTGTTCCATTTGTTGATTTTAATGAAGTTAAAGAGCTGAAACCTTTACTGTTGTGAGGAGAATCATCTGACTGAACTATTTCACATACTAGGCAACGCCTGAAAACAATTTTTCAATTTTTAAACTTCTTCTTGGACCAGTTGGTTTCATTACAATATTTGAGTTTGTCTAAATGTTCGTAGACAAAAGACTGGATTTCACCCCCTCTGGAGTCATTAAGATTAACAAATTACAACAGGGTTGGAGAATACCTTAAATAAGGGAATATGGAAGTCAAAGCATTTACAGGGCTTATGACCTGTCATTGGCTGGTTTAAGTATATATATATTTGAACATCAATATTTCTACAATTGATTTTAGTTAAGTGAAAGAGCTGAAACATTTATTGTTGTGAAGAGATTCATCTGATTAAATCATTTTTTCTTGGAGCAGTTGGTTTTTTTACAATATTTTGAGTTTGTGCCTCCTTAACAAGGCATCAGGTTCTCGACGTTCTAACGTCCACTGCTGACTGTTCGTTTGCAGTTTATGTCTGAACCGTGGTACGCGAACCTGACTTGGGAGGACGCTCAGGAGCTAGCAGCCAATAAGGACGTATGGAGGCTCTTTGTGGACATCATATGCTCTAACTAGAGAGCGGACATGGAATGATGATGATTACATTTAAAAAAAAAATAATAGATCAATAATGCTTAAAAATAAACTTATTTCTTTAATATAATACAATGACCATATCAGTTTTTTTATCCATTACATGAATTGCCTTTAAGGGTAAAGCTTCAAATATTAGCATTTCAGTACGGTATCTTCAATCTTGAAATACCGGGTTTTTCGATAAGCAAAAGCTCAAACCCGGAAGTGTTTCGGACATTAACGCAGATTATGTACATATCTTAAAAGGGTCTTTTCTGAGCTTCAAGCTTTTTGGCTCGCACAGGACTATGTCATTAACAGGCGAACGAAGGCTCCCTTTGTACTTCCAAGCGTAGTAGATCGAGAACAATGCGATTGTTTTGTAAAAGCTCGCCTTTGGAACTAAGCTTTTGTAGGTCGATACACTCCTGAACTTTTTGTGTATGAAGAAGTATTTTTTTTGATGTGATTGAAACGTCCGTTGTATATACCATATAAGGATGCGGAAAATGTACAAATTTCAAAGTAAATTAAATAAACATACAAAATAATATACACCCTTGGCCCGCATGTGTCGGGAATAAAGGTGAATTTTTTTCGATGCTGAGATTACTAGTTTTAGACTCTTCCTCTCTAATAATGAATCATAATATTGGATGCGTATTTTTGTTTATTTCTTTATATATAAATTGTACATTTGTGGATTCATTGCCATATTCCAACTTCTTCCAACCAACTGATAATATTAAGATTCAGATTATTTAAGCTTTCACATTGATCCAAAAAACGTATTATTTATAAAATCTTATTGTAGCATTATTTTTCTTTTTCATTATAACCTAGCTAAATACTAGTCACTTTATGTTTATGTTAAATTATTCTCAATTTTAATTTGCTATATTTGTATTAAGAACATGAGGTTTTCTCACTTCAATTTTTTATCTTTTATTTGTCATCTTATATTTGTATGTTTTTTTTTTTACTTTTTTGCAGTTTAAAAAAAAAAAATCACTAAATTGTTTAGTTTTAAATATTTAGTTGAATTATATAGTTATATAACATAATGAATTGTTCACTGCTGTGATTATTTCTGTAAAACTTTTTATTGTTAAAGGTTCTTTGAACCGTTGATATATAAATAAATAAATAATATGTATTATTAACTCATCTTTGTTTACTATTGTTTTTTATGGACTATATGTTTTACCTTGCTTGTACTTTTTATTTTATTTTTAATACCTTATAATATATTTACATTGCAAAACCATAACCCGGATTCAATTGAATAAATTTGTAAAAAATTAGTTAATGGGTTTAGGTCGAGAAAAATCAGAAAATTTACTCATTTTTTTTTACATAATAAATGGTATAAATTAATATTGTACTACTGTTTAGTTAATCAACTAGTAGGTGGTAATATTATTGTTTATTTTGCGTAAAAATGTCTGCCTTAAAACAGGTTGTACCTTTACAGGTTAAACAGGTTAGACAGACTAGGCATGATCCAGAGAAATCTATTACCTAAGTTTAAATCGGGTTGTAGTCCCGTGGCTACTGTCTTGGACTCACGGACCAAAGGTCCGTGGTTCGAATCCCACTCTACCCCAACTTGATTCCATTTTCTTACAGTAAGTTATTTACAACTCGTTGAAAATGGCCCTCGAAATCAAATATTTGGGTAAATCATAAGAACGTAAATATTTATTTTTTCCAAAAAAAAAAAAAAAATTGTATGTAGTAGATAAAGTCATTGTTATTTTTGTTAACAAACCATGATGATGATGATTATTATTATTATTATTATTGTAGTTGACAGTAGTGGTGAATTGAACATTTGAATAAATAACCCAACTTTTGTCAATAATTTCTTAGGAATAAACAGTATCATTTATATTCATTTATTTATTTATACTTTTACATTGTTTGTATTCTTTTTTTTATACAGAATAATGTTCCCTCACTGGGGTGTCCTATGCCGAGGGAAACATTTTACAAAGCTATTCAACAAAGTAAACATAAAAATAACAATAAAAAAAACGTAATTAATCCAATTAACCTCATTTTCATTGACATAGTAAACAATAAAAAACTAAAATAATCATAAAAAACATTAAAAATTTAAATAGGCCAATAGAACAAATTTCATAAATAGTACACACATTTTACCTATTTGGCTTTATTCACTCATCGATCCATGCGCAACCCACCTCCACTATTCCTTTCCTAATAGCAATTTCGTATTGTGAGAATTTCCTAATTGTCCTTGTGGAATAAAAGAATTGCATTTATCCGACCTCCATTCATCAGGATCTCCAATTATCCAGCTCGTTATCAGGAAAAAAAGGAAAAATATTTCATTTAAATTGTGCAACTAACTTTTCACTGCATTCATTGTGATTCCTATTCGCTGTATAATTTCAAAAGCAATGATATCTGGCACTCATCAATCCGGATAACCGGTGTATACTTATGTACACTTGAACATCTTGTGTAAGAAAAACATTAAAAAACACGCTTTGCTATCTAGTGTGTGTAATTCTGTAATATCGAAGACACAGCCCCCGTATCATCAAATGCGTATAAAATACAATTTAGTTATTTTTTTACTCATGCACACTTGAACAACCTGTGTAAGAAAATCATTAAAAAAACACGCTTTGTATTTCTTTATATTGTGTGTAATTCTATAATATAGAAAACACAGCCCCCGTATCATAAAATGCTTATAAAATACAATTTAGTTATTTTTTTACTTATGCACACTTGAACAACTTGTGTAAGAAAAACATAAAAAAAACACGCTTTGTATTTCTATCTATTCCGTGTAATTCTTTAATATCGAAGACACAGCGTTTCGTACCATAAAATGCTAAAAAAATAAAATTTTCTTTTTTTTTTTTCTTCGTTTTTTTCTAGCGCATTTTTAGTAGAATTTCCTTATTTCATAGTGATAAAGCAACATGTGAGTATATTTTACTTCAATGAAACAAAAAAGTTATAATAATATTGTTCTCTTGTGTAATGAAGTGGCGCCTCGACATTGCTCGCCATAATCTAAGGTGAAAATACGGAAATGTGTCCGTATGAAGAAAAATGAAACCGCGTTTCCTCTCAAAACTTTCTTGAGGCATGTGTAGCACGCGGACGAACGTGCACGAACACGCACAGCGCAAAGATCTATATTTCTTTGAAAACCGCACGTAAATCGGTTAAGCCGTTTAGGAGGAGTACGGTGACATCACGCGTACAGAGGTATTATATATTTAAAGATATGTATTAAATAAACGTGTGAGATTGTCCTTAGAATTTTGACACGGAATCTAACCATATATCTTTCATTATATTTGTGTTCATTTTACGTCGATTTCTTTTACGCCGGTGTCTCTCATAACGGAACCCCGGCGTAAAAAGACGTTTACCTATGTATACAATATATTAACACCCGCCATCGACAAGTTACACTAGTTGAAAAAAATGGAGTTAATTCTTTAACGATAATTTTTGCTTTGTAAAAAGTTTTTGGCTGAGGTAAGACGAAAGACTTTTTCTTCTTACTTTAGGATTAGAGATTCTACATAATGAAATAAGCCTAATTTTTATTCGATTAGGGTTAGCCGAAAACACCTTTCCGGTCCCGGCCGTAGCGAAGAAAATTTTACCATGTTTTCTTTCAATTTGCTTCATAAATATTTATACTTCTCTCCGGGCGTTCAAAAATCATTTACTTCGGCCATTTCTTAAGACGTGAATGTTTTTCTAGTCACGTAGAAAATTCTGATTTAAGGGTCAGATATTGGAAACATCACTTTGCGTCATTCCAACAGACACAATACTACTGATGATCAAACTGTTAATTATATTAGGATACTAAGATACATGGATATTTCATGTGAGATTTATTTTTGCTTTTTTTAGGTTAGTTCATAAAATCTTAAGAACTTATTAAAATTTTAAAAACATTACAATTTTTGATCAAAATTTCTAAAGAACGTATTTTTTCAAATCAATTTGAAATATTTCAATGTTTTCTATTTTTTCAGGTGACTCATTGTACATTAGGGTGGGCCAATACTTTTTTCCGAATTTCGACATGAAAATAGTCTAAAAAGTTCCCTTTTGGATTACTCAAAATGCAAAAATTTTTTTTTTTAATATTTGATACTCTTTGGCCCTCAACCAGAGCTTAAAATTTTCGACAAAGTCAATTTTTTGAGCAAAACCGGCTGTCATTTCGTATTTAAGCAAGAAAATCCGTCCAATAAAATTTTGTAATGTGCATTAAACCTTATTAAATAAGCATCTAAGGGCGTGAGTTGCACTTTGTTTTGTAATAAATAGGTAGCATTGTTTTAATGAGCCATTGTTTTCGTCAATATTGGCCAGGCGCTCAACGGAATCAGTTCCGCGGAGTGTAAACTTTTTGCATTTCGGTAGTTTTTAAACGTATTCGAATTTGTAATGTGATTAAGTTAACAGACTACAACAGATAAATATTTTTTTAGAGAAGGCAATATAGAAGTCCAGGCATCTACAGGGCTTTTGATCTGTCATTGGCCGGTTTAAGTGGCCACTTTACACACGGTGTAATATTCACCATTCTGCCCATATTTGAACATCTATATTCCTTCACTTCTTTTATCTATTGATGTTTGTGAAGTTAAAGAGCTGAAACCTTTATATATGTGGGTGAGATTCATGCAATTGAATTATTCCACCATCATACTAGGCAACGCCTGACATTTTTATTTTTCAATTTTTATACTTCTTCATGGACCAGGTGAATTTATCAACAGTATTTTGAGTTTGTCTAAATTTTTCTTCTGTTGTAGTCTGTTAATATGAGCAGCTCCCCAGGGAGTTAAATACAGTTCTTGTCTACAAAAATTTAGACAAACTCAAAATATTGTTGATTAAGTTATATTTTTACTAACGAAAAAATAATTTTATCAATACAGATAATTTACAAAATATTCAGACAGTTATAAACTTCAAACCTTGGTTGAGTAGCCAAAAGTAGTAGATCGGGTTGTGGTCCCGTGGCTAGTGTCTCGGACTCACGGACCAAAGGTCCGTAGTTCGAATCCCACTCTACCCCAACTTGATTCCATTTTCTAATAGTGAGTTATTTACAACTCGTTGAAAATGGCCCTCAAAATTAAATATTTGGGTAAATCATAAGAACGCAAATATTTCTTTTTTTTTTTAAATAAAAAATAAAAATAAAGTATGGAATATTTTTTTAAATAATTTTTACGTTCAATGCGATCCAAAATGCACCTTTTTAGACTCCTTTTACTTTGATGAGTAAAAAAAAATAAAACTTCATACATCATCCGCCCACTCTTTTTTACATGTACGTATTCAATTCCTTGTGCAGTGAGTTTTGAGGCTCTGTTTTTCCCCTCATTGGTAATCTTATCTTCTTTTATTCCTAGTTTTGTAATAATCATGTAAATTCACAAATTGGCTAAATTTCATTATTTAAATATTTTTTTAAGCCCCTTAATTATTTTTTGCTTGACTATGAGCAAGCGAATGTATGTGTGCATTATTTTTACCTATACATTATAATACATATTTCTGTTGAGTATAATCCTCATCGCCTTATTTAGAAGAATTTGAATATTTCTAATTTCCCCTTCATCAGATTTAAAAAAATGAAAGAATATATTGTTTTATAGATAAGAAAACTATTCTTTAAATCTATTACATTTCTTAATCGTTATTTTTTTGGTAACATATTAAAAATGTGATAAATAAATGCAGGAGCTTACGTTAAAACTCTCAAAAATGCCTTTTCTGTCATACTCCGCGCGCCCGCTAGAGAAATTCCATTTAATCATTAATCTTTCGTAATATCAAATAAAATTCTTTTAAAAATACTGCAAGTGTCTTAAAATCACTTCAAAATAATTAAATATTCATACTAATTCAATCAAACTTTCGAAATAATTCAAAACGCTAGAGCCGCCTGTCCCTATACAAATTTAAATTGCATGTTTTGACTCACAGCACGCCGTGGCATTTAAAAATAATTCTAACACGGTAAAAATCCTTGTACTAACAAAATGTGTCCCGTCAACACGTTATTTTATATTTTTTGCAACGTCAACTATGGTGAAGTTGTATCGTGGGATTTTCATGTTGGTGTAATGGACACTGACAACATTAAATCCCAGGTCCACATACACCAACCTAACAAGGCATCAAGCGCGGCGAAACGGAAACGCAAATCAAACTCTCTCCGATCAGCAACCGGTTCCGGTCGGCCAACATGACACAGCTAACGACATTCGTCGCAAATGTAAATTTAATTTGCGTTCATTTTTTACTGCTGGATTTCATTAAGTATTGTCTACATTTCTCTTTTATTGTTCATTATTGTTGTAGTTAATTAAGTTATAAAATAAACAAATAAAACTCCACATAACATGTAAATAAATATTTTTTATTATACGCTTGAACTCTCTATTTCATGTGCCAGAAGTTCGTTCGAACTATGCTCAGAACTCTCCGCTTATACGTTTAGCTCGTAAATATAATTTAAACTTTCCCCTTATTTAACCGTTTGATTGTAACAAATTAACATTTAAAATGCGCGTTTTAAAACACACTTTTTCGTCTTATACTCAGTTTCTATAATAAAATCTTATTTTATCTCTAACTCCTAATATTTTTAATGTTTTTATATTTTTGACACTTAATATTTCCACACATGTCCTCCCTCATTCCATTATAACACCCACTCACCTACCCTCTTACACAATTACACTTTAACTAACAAACTAGCATGTGCTGTACGAGTATTTAATGTATTTCTATGGATATCTGTTATTGGATACTGTATATTTTATTTGTTATATTTTTTTTACATGTCTTACTGTTGATATCTCCAATAAATGAAATAAAATAAAAAAGTTACAAAATTTCTGGTAAGTCAAGTTTTGTATAATCATTGTGTACATGAAAACAGTTCACTACAGTGTAATAAGTGTCTTGATGAAACCGATAAACATAGAAAAGTCGGTGAGTAATTATATAAAATTATTTACCAACATTTTAAACAGTCAAAAATGTCGTTTCTTTTTTCCAGACCTCGTATATAATATATGAGATTCTGTAACTCTGTTTTTGATTTGTATACCACTAATGATGGGTCCTTTACCCTATTTAGTTAGTCCCGTCCTCTGAGGCGAACTCAAGCGTTTTTTCTGCATCATTACTTTTCTTCCAAATACAATAAATTATGTTACAAACTTATACTGTATTCGTAAACCCATATATTTATATTTATTCGGAGTGTTTTCTAAAAGAAGATACGCAATACGTATTTTTTTACTTGCATTATTATTACATTTTTTCAAATCGTTCTATGATACATATAATATTAAATTTTCTGCCTCCGGGTGAATAACAAATATAGTTCTGTGTGTAAAAAAAGAACCAGAATCCTGAACGAGTGTTTTTGGCTCAATGGCAATTTTCGGGTAAAAATCCTGAATAGGAATTCGAGTGGAAGTAAGTCCGCTTCAAAGAAGAATACCACAAAATTTGTCTGATTAAATACACTTGGGTGGGTCCTATAGTTATTGGACATGCTGCAGCTATTGGTTGTTTTAATTCTAATGCTCAAAAATAAATAAATTTAATGCGTTCATTTTAAGAAAAAACACGCAAAATTAGTGTTTCTTTATGGTAAAGATACATTCTTACGTTTGCTTATTTTTTACTATTAGATTTAAGCTAGGGTTTCCTAGGACATCGGTGCCCGTATCTTAACGGCCGTAGTGAACGGTGATGCGGTGGACAGCCGTCGTAACGGTGACTAGAGAGCGGTTTTATTTTTTAACGGTGTTATGAACACCGTTTTCCCAGGAAACCACTCTCTAATCACCGTTACGATGGCTGTCCACCGCATCACCGTTCATTACGGCCGTTAAGATACGGGCACCGCTGTCCTAGGAAACCCTAGCTTTAGAGTGTTCAATTACTATATCACTCACTTTACATATTTCTAGAAGCCGGAATTCAAGTTTTTTATTTCTTAACTTTCTTGTTCAATTAAAAAAAAAACATCCAAAACCAGTGACCATTTTATGGTGGAAATAAATTCTTACGGGTACTAATTTTGTACCATTTGATTTAGAGTGCCCAATTACTATCGCATGTTCAATCACTATAGCTCTCAGTTTACATATTTTTAAAAGCCAGAACTTGTGTTTTTTCTTTCATTACTTTCTTATTCAATTCAAGAAAAAACATGCAAAACTAGTGACCATTTTATGGTGGAAAAAAGCCTTACGTGTATTCATTTTTTACCATTAGATTTAGAGTGTCCAATTACTATGGCACGTCTATTACACTAACTTTATATATTTTGAAAAGCCGGAATTTAAATTTTTTACTTTCTTGACTTTCTTGTTCAATTCATAATCAGAAAAGTTAATGTTTTTCTGTGAAAGCGGTGCCATTATCTAGTGGATGGCCGTAATAAGACGTCCGTAATGGTGTATTGAAATATAAACTTAAAGAAAGCGGTGTCGTTATCTGGCGACCGCGATAAGGCATCTTTCAAAAAATTGCGTAGTTCTTAAAGCGCCAGTGATCTGTCATATTTTTCAGAACTCAAATTATAGAAATCAATAACGTAGAAGTAATATAATTTAAAGAAAAGTCACTAAATCAAAAAACAATATTGAAGTTTAATGATTGGAAAATTGTTTTCAGGCTTTGCCTTCTATGTGAAATAATTTGATCACATGAATCTCTTTACAAAAATAAAGGTTTTAGCTCTTTAACTTCACTTAAGTCAACAGATGAATAAATTGAAGAAATATGGATGTTCAATCATGGGCAAAAATTGTGAATATTACAGAGTGTGTAAAGTGGCCACTTAAATCAGCCAATGACAGGTCATAAACTTTCTTCCCTTCTCCTCAAATGTTCTTCATCTTTGTTGTAATTTGTTGATCTTAATAACTCCCTAGCCCTAGGGGTTGAAATCCAGTATTTTGTCTGCAAACATTTGGACAAACTGAAAATATTGTAATTAATGATAATTCAGAAATGTTTGAGTATGTTCAAATGCTTGCAGACTGGCTAGACTTCCATTTTCCCTTCTCAAAAATGTTTTCTTACTCTGTTGAAATAAATTTAAATATTAATAATAATAATTTTATGTTGATAAATGTATTAAAATACTGTAATAAACATCGATATTTGTAAGCGAAAACGAAATATTTCAGTGGTAAACCATCTTTAAAACCAGTATTCCATGTTAACTTCGACAGGCGCCGTGGCGCAGTTGGTTAGACGGCTATCTGTAAAACTGGCGTCGCGGGTTCGATTCCCGCCAGTTGCAAGAAAAAAATCAAAGAAAGATTTTTTTCGCAATTGGTCTAGGTGTTGTGGTGTATTTTTCATTACCTTCTTCCATATCCCCTCTATCCCACCTGCTGACAAGCCTCAAAATAGAGGCTTAGCGGGTTATTCCTTTAAAAAAAAAAAAAAAAACCTTTTCAGGAATTCAACCCGTAACTTCAAGCGTGGTAGGCGAATGCGCCAACAACTACACTACGAAGTGGACTTGAAGATTTCATTGTTTAATTTTTACCTGAGAGCAACCATCGAGTCGAAAGTCATCCAGGGTTCCGGTTCTATTTCACGCATACAGAACTGTATTCTTCATCAGCCCAGACACGTAATATAACAGAGTATAACTTACAAATTGTTGTAGTTTACTTGTGTCATGTTTAATTTATGGTGCTTTGCAACATAAACAGTTTCCATTTACCATAAACAAAGCGTAATTTTGTGTTTTAATGGCGGGAATTCGGACCAAGATGGCGCCCCAGGACCTATCATTAATTAAACGTGTTTATGTTTCAGAACCACTGCATCTGACGTCATTTATATGCGGTTATCGTCCGGAGCTACGCTAAACTAACCCCAATTTATTCTCCTTGCCAGTGATCCTCAAAGTATAATGCTATTGGTCAATTTATGTTATTCGTATGGAGCTTTCGTGTACCAATCACTACTATTTGTGCACGAGATTTTTGCATATGAATTCAACTTTTTTTACATTATACCTTTTGACGAGTTAACTTGGTTTGGCTGTCTGATAATAACTAAGAAAATCATTCGATTATGTCATTTTAACGAGCCGTTCTGTCACACCCGCCCAACCTATAAAAATAAAAACTTTAATCAACATTATAAACGCAATTATGCTCTTAGTTCTTTCAGGGCCCCGATTACAATGGAATGTTGACATTTATCTTTAATTTAATATACATGTAAAATTTAGTTTCCTTTATGAAATGCAGAATATACATACAATTTTTTCTTCTAAACATTGTAACGTCCTTTTGTGAGGAGTGTGAAAAATGTCCAATTTTGATCAAATAAAAGAATGTCAACTCTCAGTGTATCAACGGATTTCAAAGATTTACAAAAAAATTGAAATTTCATTATACAGAAAAATTAAATGATGCATTTATTGGTTGACAGCCACGCTCTGTGCATTGTTGTGAGACAATGCAAAAAAGTGAGCCGAACAAATAAATGCAGATCAAATCCACCACAAAATATACACTATTCACCAGTGTTGCTCAACCAGTAAATATGAGAATCTCTCCAAAATGTGGACAATCATTATGTCCGACCTTCCCACAAGATGTGTGAAGAATTAAGATAAAAATTAGGATTCAAAATTTTAAAAATCTCGGAGCCTCAATAATCACTGTGTATTGCTAATTAAAACATGTAGACCAGGTAATTGCAAAATAACAAAGACATTTTCTCTAAATTACAATTTTAATTTTACAAGCAAAAATTATACAGTTTTGTACGTTTACCTAGCTAAATATAAATTCTAAAAGACCAAATTGCAAATGATTTAGAAATTAAATGAAAATGAAAATAAATATTTAATTCTTGACACCAATCATCCACGTTAAATTCTTTAAAATCTTCTTTGTAGACATTCAAAGTTTTTTTTGTTTCAAATAGCCGGAGTATTATGTGAAAGGTTCCAGTTTTTAAAAGTAAATCCAGCCAACATCTTAGCGTGAGCCATAGCTGTCCGCGTCATTCCTCTGAATAAAACTTCGACCGATCTTATTGACGTCGATTCGGCATCAGGTTAAATAATTCAGATTTTATATATGAAAATTGACGTTAATTGTCGAGATTTAGACAAATGTAATGATCCTCTATTATAAAGATGGTAATATACCATATCTTTGAAATACGTAAAAAATAAAATGGGGTATTTAGGAAACCTATAATTATGGACAAAAATACATAATTAGATTCCGTGTTCTGGCAACTTAAAACGACAATACCATTACAAATTCAATTGCACAGTACTTACATGCCGTAAGGCGATGCTTCCTCGATATAAAAGAAGTACATCTTATATTTTGTTACGTTACACGTTTATTCCGCTTGTCACGGGCGATCTTTTCCTTTTTTTTTAAATGTACAGTCTGACGTGGTATTGCCATGCTTGAATTTTTACGTAGCAAAAATATCATTTAGACCCTGCTTAATTCCGCGCTGCTTAAATGGGGCAGGAATAAATATAGTCGTTACAAAATGTTCAATTATAATTTACCGACAAAGATACACTTTAAATGTTCATGCAAATATACTCATTTTCGTACACACTTATCGTTTTTTCTTTATGGACAGTCGAAGATAATTCTCTTATTTTTCCATTGTAATCAGGGCCCAGGAAGCCGTAAGAGATTTAGATTATTATTTTTTTTATCATAAATTAAACACTAGCAGCTATTAAGCTGATGCGTGTATATCAAGTGTATAAGTGTACGTGGTTATTAAACATTATAAATTGATGTGTGCATCTAGTTGACATTAACTGAACTAGCACCAATCACTTTTTCGGGAGGGCCATTCCATTTCTCCACGACTCGGTTTTTTAGGAAGTTCTTCCTGGGGTTGGACAAGAAAAAGGTAGTGTTTAGTTTCAATGAATGACCTCTGAGACGGCGGTTTTCATTGATAGTGAACATTGATTTCAACTTGGGAACATTATATTGCTCAGTTAAGATTTTGAACATTTCAATCAAGTCACCACGCTGCCTCCGCTCTTCCAGTGAACTTAACCCGAGCCCCCTAAATAATTTTACTTAGGGACATTAAATGAATTATTTTAGAAAAAAAAATACACGAAGGTAAGATGATCAGCTTTACTGATTCACGTAACAAAAGTGATCAAGATACGCTGCGATTAAAACATTTCATGAACTTACATACTTACATATTAGTTTCTTTACAATTGGTGGTAATCAATAAATCACAAACAAATGTTAGTTAAAAAAAATATTGCGGATTTTCCTAGGGTGCAGCTCAGTGTAGCGTTACTCAAGTGCCATTTGTTTAAACCAAAACAGTGAAAAAAATATTTCGTTTTACTGTGACCTCACGGCACATTACAAAATTATAACTAAAATATTATATTAATTTTAATTATAATCTTTACTTAAATTTAATATCTTTTATATTTCTAGTTTACATAATATGACATGATTTAAAGTTGCGTTTTTAATCATTTCTCCCAACAACATTTTATGCGAAGCACTATCCATGATTTGAATTTCACGATTATTCCCGTCAGAATTTTAGATTTTCCCACCTGGAAAGCTTTTTTCAGGAACCACGAAATTTCACAATACCCCTTTGAGGACCTTTCAGCTTCATACACTTTCGTAACCAAAAAAACTGTTTCAAATATTGACTTAAATGTTATTTGATAATCGATTTCTAGTAAAAGAAATATTTTTGAAAAATCTCAGCTTGACATGTTACAACAGAGTTAAATAAACCTTTTACTATTTGATGTAAATACGTCTATTTTGCTGATGATAAAAAAATGCGCTTGTATCTCATGCAGACTGCGCAAAAATGCAAGAAGATCTCGACAGATTATTTCACTTTTGCAAGCAAAATTTACTTGACTAAATATCTCTCTTTTGTATTATCCGCAAATCTTGTTAAGAATTTTATTTATCTTTGGGACTTTACACTGGGGTTAAATTAATTGGATATGATAAAACCGCCGAAATTATAATTTAAATTTTATTGAACTAAACCACACTATGTGCTTTTTACGTAACAGTTGCAAATTCTATTTAATTATTCCTCAATATATACAATATACTAGCGGACCCGTCAGACGTTGTCCTGCCCAAACGTCGCGCGTTGGCTTTCCTGCTTTTAGCTTGGAAAAATATTTTTAATTGATAAGTTGCTGTTTGAGATTAAATTCCAAAACTAAAAATTATTAATATTGAATTTGAGTAGGTACTTGTAAATAGTTGAATTCCATAACATAAAATAAATATTTTTTCAAATATGGCATCCTTTTTGCAAACGTCAAACTCCGGTCTTCTCACCAACAGAGGGGTGTCCTTATCTAGGAATACGATTTTTGAAAATGTATTGAATTTAATATTTTTTTAGTGTTACTAAAAATCCAGTAAAAGAATTAAATGGGTAGAAATTTTAAGGAAAAAATATTATTAAGATTCACAAAAAACATTCTGGTAAACATTCAAAAACAAACTTTTTTAAACACAAAAAAACAACATCTTTCCTTTTTTTTTGTAAATGCATTCTCCTCGAATGCAACCCAGGTAGGTTTATAAATAACATATTTATGCTCATTAATTATTTTTTACATATTAGACTGAAGATTTTAATATCTACGAACACGCACAGCGCAAAGATCTATATTTCTCTGAAAACCGCACATAAATCGGTTAAACCGTTTAGGAGGAGTTCGGTGACATCACACATATAGAGGAATTATGTATATAAAGATACAAAAAATATATAATTATAACAATATAAATATAAATATATAACATTGGTATAAAAAGCTGTGGATTTAACACACTAGTTTATAAATACACTTTCTCATTTAATGTAGTCACGTATACATAAGTCGATTATCTAGTACTGGCGCGTTTGCAAAACACACTTAAACGCATTTTTAATGTACAGAATGTTTATTAAAAAAACTTTAACATTAAGTTTAAGTTGAATGTGCTATTAACAAATTCAGTTCAGTTCAATTTACTACCAAATAAATCGGTGTTTGTTGTAAAACTATTATTATGATATGTTTGTAAAACAGTAAAGAAAGTAAAAAAGATACAAATAATTAAAATTAATGTAAAATCAAGTAAAAGTTAAGTATAAGCAAACATATTGGCCCTTGTTTTTTTTACTGGGTATTGTATATACCTGTTCTGAAGTAGACAGCATTTTTTTTATAAATATATAAAATACAGCATTTTTTAGAGATGTCTTAAAATAATTGATACAAAATAGAGCAATATATTATGTGTACCCATAAGTGATCAATTATTTTTAGGGTTTGATAATGACGGTTTAATAACACTGGTGGAGACGAATTTTAAACTGAGTATCCAGGAAATAGCAAACACTCTTAAGGCTACTTGGTCAATAGTTAAAAGACATTGTCACGTAATCAGGAAGGTTTGCAGTGTAAAATGATAGAAAGTAATAAATTTGTAAATTAACATTTAAAAAAAAAAACAACAAACTGACAAATAAAATTGTTTAACCCAAAAATTCTTAATAGCAGCTCCAACCGGCTCTTTTCCATTTTTAAAATCCACTCTTTGTACCAATATTAAATTTGTTTCCAGCTAAGCATAATATTTCATGTAAAGGCCAACAGGGATGGAGAATACCTTAAAGAAGGGCATATGGAAGTTTTGGAATTTACAGGGCTTATGACATGTCATTGGTTGCCAGCCAAAAAAATTAACAGCCAATGACAAGTCATAAGCCCTTTTAATGCCTAGACTTCCATATTCCTTTCTCTAAAATGTTCTTCAACTCTGTTGTAATCTGTTTATCTTAATGACTCGCTAGGGGTTGAAAGTCAGTCTTTTGTCTACAAATATTTGGACAAACTCAAAATATTGTAATAAAACCAACTGGTCCAAGAAGAAGTTTAAAAATTATTTTCAGGCGTTGCCTAGTATGTTAATTAATTCGATTGGATTAATCTCTTCACTACATTAACGGTTTTGGCTCTTTAAATCAACAGATGGATAAATTGAAGAACTGTGTATATTCTGATATAGGCAAAATGGTGAATGTTACACTGTGTGTAAAGTGGCCACTTAAAACAGCCATTAATATGTCACAAACCTTGTAAATGCCTAGACTTCCATGTTACCTTCTCTATAATGTTATTCAACCCCGTTATAATTTGTTTATAAAAAAATAATTGTACAATGCAATGTGAAAATATTTTTTTAATAAATTATTCATAATAAAAATATGTCAAAAATGAATAAATTATATATTGCAACAATATATGTACAATGTACATTGTGCATTCTTAAAAGGTGTCACCAAAAATGGAGGGTGACACTAACACTCATCCAGACAGCCTTAAAAAAGTTTGAAGGCTTTCTGATAAAATTAAAATATTTAATTTAAAAACAGATTTTCAATTCCCTTTATGAGAAAAGAAATTTTCATTTTAAATACGTATTTGATTTTCTAGAGAAATTCACTGAAATGGAAAAATTAATTTCCGATTTTAGAATCATGATTTGCCGAAAGGAAACTCGCGACATACAAGATAGATAAAATTTAAATGATGAAAATTTAAAATACAACTCGATCAATTTTTATCTTATGTATGTATATTATTTTTAACAGTAAAATTCAATGTTGTATTTTAACTACGAGTACTAAATTCTTGTGATAACAAATAAGATTATTATCATCCGCGTGGTGCATATTTATTTACATATACGCCCAATGGTCATTTTTAAGGACATATTTATACATATAAAAATATTATAAAGGAAAGTAGAAAGACACTACGGTATATAGTAGACTTCGTGGAAGTGGAAGCGGGATAGAGGTGTTCATTATTGAATTTGATTCAGTGATCGTAAGAAAGAAGACAACTTGTTATCAATGAAGTCAAGAGTGGTATGTTTGTTGACAGATCTAAGATTTCTGGGCATAGGGGAATAAAACCCATTGTTAGTTCTATAGTTATCGGGATGAAAGAGTAAGTATTGTCTGAGGTTTCTAGTTGGGATATTTAATTTTATTGAGCTCAGTAGTTTGGGCGCATCAAAAAGTGAGTTGAGAATTTTAAATAGGACTATAGAAGGTCGGATTTGTTTCGACGGTCTTGGAGAGAAGATAATATTTAAGCTAGTTTCTAACACGTGTATTGGTTTCAGCATAAACCTAACCTAGAGCCTATCTTTTTTTAAAATCTAGTTTGAACTGATTCAATATTTTTTATGTGAACATCATAAAATTTCAATCGAATTCAGAGTTTCTTGAGCATCTATTACTGGAAGGTAAAGTAAGGGGATCAGTCTTACGTTTAAGGTGCCAGTCTAGAGACAGTAAAATACTTCAGTGTAAAAATACCTTTTGAACAATATTTTTATCGACCCTGCGAGGAATCGAACCCGGAACCTCAAGCTTGGTAGGTGAACGCCCTAACCACTACCACTTGATTTCCTTTTATAGGATTTTTACTTTAGAGCAGCCTTCGAGTCGAAAACGCTCGTCCGGGGTTTTGCTTATATTTCACACATAAAACTGTATTCTTCTCCGTCTTTGAGACAGAAAATGTAAAGATATTTTTTATTAAACTTGCGAAATATTGTTTATTAAATTTACATTTGACCGAATATTTACAAAAGTCGGAAAGGATCATGAAACAAGTCGATCTTGCGATTTCGGCAGTTTCCATGCGTACGCGCTTCCACAAATTACGTCCGGCCTTAACGGGAAGCCAGCTTCCCAAGCAAAAGTCAAACGACAAAATTGTAAGGTCGGCACTACTACGCCGACTACAATCCAATCTCAATAGTCTGCTGGCGGAGCGGAGCGAAGACCGTGATTTGTAACAGAAAACGTTTGTTTTAGAGAACCTCATATGGAACTAAATGGAAGAAGTCAATGAATAAAAGTATCTCGGTTACATTTTTTTACTCTCCAGAGATAACCAGACCGCTGTGCTTTAGAAAAGAGTCTGACTTGGGTGAGCAGTATATGGCAATCTGGAGAAGTTCTTCGACAGCAACATTCCTCAACCCAGAATGTATGACCAACGTGTACTTCCAGTGTTGACATATGAAACTCCTGCTTCATAAAAACTTACACTCTTATACTCACCAAATCGACTATAAGAAAACATGAAAGAGACATGCTCCATATGAATCTCTCAAACTAAATAAGAAAAGCTGAGATACGCAGAAGGTCAGGAGTAACGGATGCAATTAAAAGAGTGGCTAAGCTCAAGATATAAACAATTTAAAAAATCGTGTGTCTCAATGCATCCTAACCGTCAACAACTGGATGTCATCAAACAGACTCAAACTCAATCCATCTAATACTGAGCTTCTATTGACAGCGACAAAAAAGCGACAACACTTTTTAGACCGATCTCCAATTTCAATCACAGGTTGTGATCTTACCCCTAGTATAAATGTTAAACTACTGGGTGTTCATTTAGATTCTGATCTTTCTCTTTATTTTCAGGTCAATAAAACGGTAAGTGCTGGTTTCTTCCATCTCCGACAGATCAAATCCGTGCGGAGAAATATTCCCATAGATGCAACTAAAGCTCTTGTAAATGCTTATGTCGAATATACGCAAATCTCTCAAAATATCAAACTAATAAACTTCAATCTGTTTTCAATGCAGCAAAGCTTATTACGGGAGTAAAAAAATATTCTCACATCTCACAACATCTTCGAGATTTGCACTGGTTAAAAAGCCCAGAGAGAATAAAATACAAGCTTTGCTGGACAGTATTCAAATCCCTTCATGAAATGGCTTCAAAATACCTATCGGATCTTTACGTTAGGGAAATTACATGTCAAAGAAAATCTACTCTTAGGTCAGCATTTGATTTAGGAAGAGGAAATCTTGTCGAAATCCAGGGCTCCCCAAACACAATATTTGGAGATCGTGCTTTTGCCGCCAATTGCAAGAATTGCAAGATTGCAAGAACCAATTGCCTTCAAACTTACAAATCATCAACAGTCCCAGTCAGTTCAGATCCCAACTAAAATCCGACTTCTTTAGACTATCATACCCTCAATTTTAAATCTGTAAATATAATATGTCACTTAAGTTTAGTTAGAATGTAAGTTTAGATATACAATTGTAAACCGCCCTTAAGGCGATTTTTGTCAGAAATGGCGCTATATAAATCAGCCAAATATTATTACATTAAGCCTAAATGGTCACTTGTGGAATATGTTGACAGACTAAAATACCAAAAATGGACTAAAAGGACAGTCAAGTGGACACCTAGCGAAGACAAAAGAAGCAAAGGAAAACCCCCTCACGATAATCAGATGATATAAAGAGAACGGCTGGTGACTGTATGCAGAAAGCGTAAGACAGGAACTTAGGGAAGAATAAAGGCGAGGCTTATGTTCAGCAGTGGACAAAAATGACTGTTGGAAAATAAGAATCATAAAGAAAATATACATGTCATAAAATTAAAAATAAAAAAAAAAATTGTTTTACATACAACGCTATTTTTTAGGCCCCATTGAAAAATTAATTAAACCCACTTTCTTTTTAAACACTTCTGCGGTCTTTAAAAACTGTAACGGCTTTTATACATCTCTCGAGTTTAAAAATGTAAATAAAACCTTAATGAATCTGTTTTAAATGCGACCCGGGTTTTAATAAGAACTTATTTAAAAACAGCTCGGTTGATTGTGATCTAGATTAATGACCAAACAGATGTTTTCCAGTTGAAGGCATTTCGTGAAGAAAAATTTAAAAAAACATGCTTCTAAAGAGTGGCGACAAATTTGTAATTTAAATTAAACATTTTTAAATAGAAAAAGTCTAAAGTAGACTGTTTTAAGAGCCACAGACTTAAATATTTTCCCTTCTATTATGTGCTATTAAGATAATACGCCTCGTCATTGGCCTCGCGGTGTAATGGTCAGCGCGTTTGCCTACCATGCAATAAGTCTCGGGTTCGATTCCCGACATGGTTGATGTAAAATATTTATCTAAAAGGGTGCTTTTCCACTAGAATATTTTGCAGTCCCTGGACTGGCACCTGAAGCGTAAGACTGATCTCTTTAACTTCATGTAACAACAATTATCAAGGTACGCTGCGGTTAGTGATAAAATGCAGTACCCTATGCATCATTAGGTGCCAAAAGGACATCCACCATCAAAGATGTTACTACATTATCTCTGTTTAAATCACGTCTGAAGAAACATCTCCTTTCTCTTCCTTAATCTCTCCTCCTTTCCTTTTTCCTCTTTTTTCCTTTTTTCCATTGATTAATAGTTTTGATTGAATGTAATTTATAAACAAATAGGTTTTTTTTTATTTTTATGTATCTTTAGCTTTTAAACCTTTTTTTTCTATTGAATATGTTCTGTAACTTGAATTATAAAAATAAAACTTTTACTTTATTCGTTGGTTAGAAGGAATTGCCATTTGGCAATAAGCCCGCCAATGTACAAATTATGATATATATAAAATTATGTACAAAAAGTCAAATAAAAAAATAAGAAAGGTGATGATGAAGAGAATACGCGAAGATAGACAATTTTGATGAATTAATATTTAGACACTGTTTTTATGCCGCTCTCTCGCAAATGCCCTCCTGATAATGTGCGAAAAAAGATAATCGTCAAAATCGAAATTTTGCTGTCCCGTTTTCCACACCCAAAAATTGAATTGATTTGTTTTTTTTTTTTTAAATGGTGTTCAAATAACACTTTCAGTCGTATGTTTTTTTCATTATTCAAAATTATTTATTATATTTGTATGTCGTGCGTTCGAAGACGGCAAACTGGGCACTTTTTTGAGTTTTTGGATGATTCTAGCTCCCACTAGAAATTATCAAAAAATCAAGGGTTAGAAGCACGCCAATGATAAATCTATAGTTTGTAAAAATAATTCGTCTTGTGCCATAATTCAGGGAGAAAATGCGGGAATACGTTTGAATTAAGAAAAGTGAGACCGTGTTCATTTAAAATAAAAATTTATCAAAATTGTAGATTTACGTATATTGATTCTCAGACCAATAATATTATACTGATTATCATTGAATTTTAATAGTTGCAACTAAAATGATAGTCATTTCAATTGAATAAAAAACAACTCATTTTTGAGCATTTATTTATTTTTTGTTTTTTTTTCTGAATTCACAAACCACCTGATAGGATAGAATCATAATTTTAATACAGACACTGGATTGAAAGTTCTTGGTGTTGAAAATAAAATGTAAAAATTGGACAACTTGGAAATCTTAGAAATTTAAAAAAAGATTCATAATGAAAAAAATTATGAACAATATTTCCTTTCGTCCATTTTTGTCCTGTTTAAAAAATCGTATCCTTCTCACTTCACACCTCCCACCTTTACAAGAACAAAATGACTTGACTTATTAGCTCCTTTCGTTTAGATTTAATATTTAGTCAACACTCTCAAATAAAATAAACCAGTCAACACATATTTGGAAACGCTCAAATAGAAAGTCCTTCCCCTCCCGCCGTATTCACCGGACATTGCTCCTTCCGATTACCACTTGTTTCGATCTATGACTCATGCACTGGCTTGACAGCACTTCCATTCTTACGAAGATGCTAAAAAAACAACTTGGTAAAACAAGTATATATGGCAAAAATGAACGGTAACGTGAGACGAGGACGACTGAAAAAGATGTGGCATGATCGGATAAACTAAATTCTTAAGTCTGGTAATGTCAAAAGCGAGCAGAACCGAAGAGCATGAATGACATGATGCATGAATGTGGAAGAAGCTAGAAATGCATGCCAGGTTGGACGCGTGAGGCGGTCCATTGAACCAGGGATCTCGGGGTGGTGTTTGACGCTAAGTTATCATTTTATCTACGTATAACTTCAACAGCATATTTTTTTAAAGATGGAGAAGTTCTTGAGAATGTTGAAAGCATAAAATATCTAGGAGTTTGGATTGACTCTAAATTACCTTTTTCAAAAAATGCAGACTATACGAGTAAGAAAATCGCAAAGAAGGTATCCCTGTTAGGAAGGATAAGGAATAAATTAGACATTAAAACCTCTCTGCTGATATTTAAAAGTATTATCGTTCCCCCACATTGATTATTGCTCCAGTATTTTATATTTAAGTAATGAAGGAGATCTAAAAAGACTCCAAATAATACAAAACAAAGCGATGAGGATAATATTAAGATGTGGGAGACGAACAAATGTTAAGAAAATGATTCAACTTCTAGATAGAAAGAATCAAATTCAATGTTGCCAATGAAATAAACAAAATTATTAAAGGAATAGGTACGAGATATTTTCAAAATAAACTAAAAAATAATGAGTTCTTTCATAACTATGCAACAAGAGGATCTAAAAATATAAGACTGGAAAAGAAATCAAAAGCAATGTCCCAGAACTGCCTTATGTACAAGGGAATAAAACTATTTGAAGAAATGCCAGAAAGCATAAAAAATTAAATTAATGTAAATATATTTAAAATTAAATGTAAAAAGTAAATATGTGAAAAATATTAGGTAGTAAATAGTGTAAATAGTGAATAAAATTAATGAAAATGTACATCTGAAACAGTTAATATTATAAATTAGGATACTAAGTGTATAATAGTGATAAATAATGTTAGAATAAGTATAGATGTAAATATTGTGTTGTAAATATATATTAGACTATGTTACATAGAACTAAATAAATAAAATAAATAAAACCAACCATACTAACTTCTAAACACTGTTCTATGTTTTATTTCTTTGAAATTGTTTTTTTTTTTATTTATGTTGTTTTTTATACTCATCTTCTTTTTTTATACCAACGTTACTTCTAAACACTGTTCTATCTTTTATTGCTTTATATTGTATTTTTTAAATTGTATGTTGTTTATATTCTCATGTTTTATATAACTTCCATATATATAAAAGCATTATGGGCGTGAAAAATTAAACAAATAAATGAATAAATAAAAAATGGCTTGATTTGTCGATAACCTCAAAAGATTAGTCGTTCTTTTGAGATGGTATTTGTTTGTTGCCAAAAAAATAAGATAAAGTAGTCGCTAGCGATATACAATACTTCCAGTGACATGTTATTTACTATATTTTGTTTAAAAATACATTAATTTTCATCTAAAACCAACAAGAACTTTTTTCTATATTAAGCTTTTTGTACATAATATAAATAGCATATTGGTGGACTTATTGGCAAATGATATTATTTTCTAACCAACCAATAAATTAAAGTGATTTTGATATTATTTAAATAACAAAACGTATATAAAATAAAATGCCAAAGATTAATAAAAAAAAACAGAAATAACTGTATTTGTATATAAATAACCTGGGGTAAAGATGAAAGAGAAAATAAAGAAAGATTAAGGGAGAGTTAGGAGATGTTTCTTGAGGGGTTATTTAAACAGAGATACTGTAGAAACATCGTAGATAGTGGATGGGAGATGATCCCACAGTCGAACAGCATGGACCCTTTTTAAGTAAGAGAAGAAAGAGGAATTGGGGATGGGTATTAAGAGTTTGCTTTGAGAATAAGAACGAAGAGGTAAACCATGAACTGATAGGCGTTGAAATTTTTCCCGGAAGTATATATTATAGGAGTGTTAGGACTATGAAGTACAGTGAACAGAAGTGAGAGAGAGTGATAGTCTATCGCTGTCTAATTTGAGCCATTTCAGTTGCCCACGATAATCAGAAATGTGATCATATTTCTTAAGACCAAAATACCTAATGCATGTGTTCTGAAGTCGTTCAAGTTTATCGAGTTGCTCACATCTTAAATCAGTCATGGAAACATTAGCGTTCAAGTCCCTAATATAATAAAATAACGGAAAACGCTGATTTTGATTTACATATGTTTTTTATTATTATTACCTATTTTAGTTTTTTTTTTTTACAATGAACATAAGAGGTAAAACAGAGAATTCAAAAAATAAAGCATAATTACATAGCAATGAAAGACATATTAATAGTAAAAATAGTAAACAAAAATATCCCACAAAGACGAGGCCTGTTCGTGGGTATACAAGAAAATGTTAATGAATTTTTGCTCCTATAATAAATAATAGACAGTTATAATATTTTTGTGTAACATAAGAAAGAAAAAATAAAATATTCTGTAAAAGATAATATGTTTTTTTTTTAGTAATTTAAAAAGGAAATAAAAAATACAAAAAAACACAAAAGTATTCCTTATTATTAAAGGGTGACAAAATATATCATAGAAAAAAAGAGTTCATATCTTTAGTTTGAATCCAGGATAGTGCATGTTTTTTAAAAGAAGGAAAATTTTGAAAGTTTGTTTTTTCATGTTTTATTATTGAATAAAATATACAATACGGTGTGAGTGGCAGTGAAATGATCTAACCAAATCTAGTATGACAGTAGATCCGTATGGTATGTTGTTTGTTATTTGTCTAAATATTATACATTTCTACAAGCCGCAAAAAAATATTTCATTGAATAAAAATAGAGGTGAGAGATTGTCGAGCAAGATTTTTTTTTTCAATAACATTTTGAGTATATCCATGTTTATAGACGGGGCTGGATAACACTGCCTAAGATTGAAAGTTACTGCAGCTGTTGGATTCACAGGAAATCAACACCCACTTTCTTGTCTTAAAGACAATGCAGAAATTAAATCATACACTTCCTGTGTGTAAACAGTTGATATCGAAACATTCAAATGACTCATGCCAAAATGCAGACACGAGCGAATATCAAATTGCTGACAGCCAGGGAAATATAACACGATCTCAAGACGACACTATGGAGTAATCTGAACACTAGACAATTTCTATGTATAAACAGTAGCATCCTAAGTTATTTAGTCCGACATTCATAGTCTGTTATATGTATTTCAGTGCTCAGTTGCTCAAGTAAAACACTTACGCAGTTACTCTCTCTGTTAGCCTGTTTATATGTACAACATGTAATTAACACACATCAGAAGAAAAGAGCAGAGCTCTCATGCATCTACAAGCATAATTCCTACACAGTAAAAAGGGAAAACATTATGGAAAAGGGAATATGTAAGTCTGGGTATTTACAGGTGTCGTGTTTTATGACGTGTCATTGGCTGATTTAAATGGCCACTTTACACACTGCCTATTTTTAAATATCCGTAGGTCAAAAGCCCTGTAAGTGCCTAACATCCATATTCCATTCTTAAAAACGGTTTTCCCCATATGTTGCAATAAATTTAAATTTTTAAAACCAGGAAGGAGTTAAATCCACCCTTATCTACAAACATTTAAACATACTCAAAAAAATGTTGATTCAACTACCTGGTATTAACATAAGTATATAAATTTCATGCCCGCCTTAAGGTGTGATGGTCAGCGCGTTTCCCTACCAAGCAAGAGGTCTCGGGTTCGATTTCCGACATCGTTGACATAAAATATTTATTTAAAATGGTGTTTTTACACTAGACTATTTCATAGTCACTAGAATGGCACCTGAAACATAAGACTGATTATCTTACCTTCTATATAACTAATAAAAAAATATATAAATTCAAAAGCATTTTCAGGAGTTGTCTAAATGGTGAAATAATTGAGCCAGATGAATTTCTCCCACATCAATAAAGATTTCTGATCTTTTGTTTCACAAAAGTCAACAGCTGGAAGAGTTAAGGAAATGTGGATGTTTAAACATAGGCAGAATGATAAATGTTACGTTCTGTTTAAAGTGGTCATTTAAACTAGCCAATGACAGGTCATTAGCCCTGTAAATATCTAGGCTTTCATATTCTCATCTCAATAATATTTTCTCTTCGTTGCAACAAACTTCTTTTTACAATATTTGAGTTTGTCTAAATGTTTGTATACAAAAGACTGGATTTCACCCCCTTGGGTGTCGTTTAGATTAACAAATTACAACAGGGATGGAGAATACCTTAAAAAAGGGAATATGGAAGTCTAGGCATTTACAGGGCTTATGACCTGTCTATGGCTGGTTTAAGTGGCCACTTTACACAATGTGTAACATTCACCATTTGGCATATGTTTGAACATTCATATTTTTTGAAGAATTGAATTATAATTTTCATAAACAACATATCATGTTTTAAAGCTTCTTCCATCAAACTAAAAGCATTAACCTTTATCATATTTTTTATTCAATGTCTTTAAGAAAGCTACCCATATTTTCTTTTTATTCAAATAAACCTCCCTCGAATGACAAAAAGCGACCTTTTCCGCCCCTTCCATCCGGAAGCATCCCTATTTTGCGTACCTACTAAGGGTTGTTGTCATTTTAGTCACCCTCAACCAAAAATGTAATGCAAAGGGAACATTCGCATTATTTCGCTTTGCGAATACTGTGGTCCTGAAAGTTCTGAAACAGAAGACTCAAAATGACGAACAAAAAATTGTTTTGAGTGTTTGCAAACCAAGAAAAAAATCATGTATATGTATTATTTATTTGACAATATTTCATGTATGTCCAAATGTTTGCAGGCCATAACTGAATTAAACCTTTAAGGAAGTATTTTGTTACATATATAACAAAAAAGATAAATAAAAACTAATCTGAATGCCTTGACTTACATGTATTTATTATTTTATTTATTTAATTTAACAATGCGCCCAAGGGGCATTTACAAAAAATATACAGGTAAGTACAAAACATAGTAAGTAATAATTTAAAAAATAAACAACGCTTTTTTGTATACATGTAGAAACAATAAAAAGCATACTGCCATGCAAAATAAAAAGTAAAAATTTACACAGAAAAAAAAAATATGGATGTAAGAAAAATAATTGAATTAAAAAGCATATTTTAAATAACTTGTAAAGAATTTAAACAAAAATATTTATATATTTACGTATAAAAAAATGGTTTTAACAAATTAATGTTAAAAACAAATAATAAAAATTAGTTTACAGTAAGTATATATAAGATAAAATTATATAATATGGTACATAAATATATTTGATACATTAATTTAAAAAAGAGATAGGATAATAATAATACACATCAAAAACAGAGAAAAAATTGCATGAAAAAGAAAGTTTTTTTTTTTTTTAAAGAAAAAATAAATATTTGCGTTCTTAAGATTTACCCAAATATTTAATTTTGAGGGCCATTTTCAACGAGTTGTAAATAACTCACTATTAGAAAATGGAATCAAGTTGGGGTAGAGTGGGATTCGAACCAAAGACCTTTGGTCTGTGAGTCCGAGACACTAGCCACAGGACCACAACCCGTTTTATTACGACTTTAATAATAAGTTCATTCATTATTATATTATCTATCTTTGTCACTCACCTATACTACGTATACATAGACAAGGAAATGAATGTATCTATCATATATTTAATCATTTATTGCCAAATATAAAAGACTCAAAATATAAAACAAATTTTACAATAAAAATAACTGTACATATAAATAGAGTATCCAGAGATCTTTTTGAAAAATATATGTAAATTAAAAAACGTAGTACTTCATATAATTAGTACACATATTATTTATGTTTTTATGTATTTTATTGCTTTATATTTGTTTTATTATATAGTACACTATATTATTTATGTTTCAGTAACATGTATTCTTGGCACATATATATTCTTTATATTTGTATAATAACGATTTTTAATTTCTTACGTTTGATTAGCTAGGCATTTATAATTAAGTAGCTTAAGTTTTTTTTATGTTATTATTTTATTAGTATAGGACTACTTATGCTCTAAAGATAGAAAATCTCCATCTTAGAACAGGCTGTGCCATGTTAAATGGAGACTATCAGAAACAGAGGACACTCCGTTATCATTTTACATTAATTTGTTTTATATAGGTCCCCTGTTATTAAGTATGTACATTATTTTTTTGCAATAAATTTATAAATAAATATCGACATTATCAACTCGAGTCTCTGTGAATTCAAATCTTATCTCGCACAAAAGTTAGGGAAATTATTCAACTCCTAGATATTATGACAATTGATCAAATAATCAAATTCAATGTTGCTAATGAAATTAACAAAATTATTAAAGGAATATTTCCGAGATATTTTCAAAACAAACTAAAAAATAATAAAGTCTTTTATAACTTTGCAACAAGAGGATCTAAAAATGTTAGACTGGAAAACAAATCAAAAGCAATGTCCCAGAACTGCCTTATGCATATTTGAGGAAATGCCAGCATAAAAAGTATAAAAAAAAGGTATATTTAAAATTAAATGTAAAAATAAAAGACAATATACACGTTGTTCTTTAAACCCGGTCACATCCGAAACCACGATAATAAGTATGGGCAAGAAGACATATTTGCATATTAAAAAAAATATTTAGATTAAAGAAATTTTTTGAAAATAAAATATTTAAATAACAAATGGTTTCTTACTTCTGCAGGGGAGAAGTGAGGGGAGCGCGGCGCAGTATCAGACTCCCCCTCTTTCCCCTCCTCGTTTCACCCCTGCAGAAGTAAGCAACCATTTGCTTTTTTTGATATTTTATTTTTTTAAATTTTATTCGTTCTAAAAAAATATTTTAATGTGCCAATATGTCTTCTTGCTCATACTGATCATCGTGGTTTCGGATGTGACAGGGTTTAAAGAACACCCTGTATAATGTAAATAGTGAATATACATAGGTGTAAATATTGAATAGTCTGAATATTATAAAAAACGATAGTAAGTGTACAATAGTGATAAATAATGTTAGAATAAGTATAGATGTTAATATTGAGTTGTAAATATACATTAGACTTTGTTTATCATAGTACTAAATATTTTATTTTTTTTAAACGACTAACGAACTATTTGCAAAAGCTACTTATGTTAACGATCTGGTGTTAACTCATTTTATTTTCATATATACCGGTTTTTTATATCTTTAGTATGCTGACATACAAACATGCATATACATATTTTTCTTGTTGTTTTCTTGACCATTTTGCAAATTTTACAAGAGTTTTAGATTTGAGACTTTTTTGCTTTTAATGTCAAATAAAAAAAAGTTAGTGAGTGAAGATTGGCACTCAAAAAACGCTGAAAATACTTTTTAATAACGGAAAAAATAATACTTCTTTAGCTACTCGTATATGGACGCTAGAGGGCCGATGCCATATGAAGGTTTTTATTTTTTTATACATCAAAGTGAAAGGGGTCTCAAAAGTTGCATTTTGGATCACATTGAACGTAAAAATTGTTTAAAAAAATATTCCATACTACTTTTGGCCCTCAACCGAGGTTTGAAGTTTACAACTGTCTGAGCATTTTGTTAATTATCAATATTGATCAAATTCTTTTTGATAGTAAAGATAAAGTTCAATCCTAATACAAATACACGTTGTAAAACTACCGAAATGCAAAAAGTTTACATTCCGCGGAACTGATTCCGTTGAGCGCCTAGCTAATATTGACGAAAACAATGGCTCATTAAAACAATGCTACCCGTTTATTACAAAACAAAGTGCAACTCACGCTCTAAGATGCTTATTTAATAAGGTTTAATGCACATTAAAAAATTTAATTGGATTGATTTTCTTACTTAAATATGAAATGGCAGAGGGTTTAGCGCAAAAAAATACTTTTTCGAAAACTTCAAGTTATGGTTAAGGGCCAAAAGTAGTATCAAATATTTTTTTAAATATATTTTGCATTCCAAGTAATCCAAAGGGCAACTTTTTAGACCCTTTTCGTTTCAGAATTCGGGAAAAAAATTATCGGCTCACCCTAATGGACGTGTAATAAGATAGTGAACATATTGGCATTCATAACTCAATTTTGCTAAAAATGGTTTATTGAACATACAAGAACTAGGGCAGCAAGATGGAAAAATGGAAAAAATAATTTTGTTCTATTTTTCCAAATAAATAAAACGAAAAAGAGATGAGTGGTAGAACAAAAAAAAATCGTCCGTCTCTTTCTACCTAATTCTGCGAACTTAAAAAAAATCTTTTCGAGGCGGTTATTTTTTTAAATAAAAATTATGCGTTCTCGGGAATTACTGTAATATTTTAATGCAGGGTCTTTTAAGTTCGGTGTACAAAAAGTTTTGAAGAATCTTCGTTTTACAGCTCATCTGTTGAGGTTATGTTTATTGAGTTGCACAGTTTACTGTCGAGACCAGCAGTATAAGGTATAAAAGCAGTAAATTTCAGTCAGTCGAGGCGCAATATCAAAAACACGGCCATCGTTTTATTACCAAGAATAAAACATAACTTTATACTACCGACAGAAACGTTACAGAGACATTACTATATTCCTACAGTTCGGTAGTAAACAAACAGTACATAATTCAGGAAAGTATCTTTGAGGAATGAACTTATAAATATTGCATTCGATTCGTGTTATTTATTAACAAATCTTGATGGAATATGGAATAACTTATACTTGAATCTGTAGAATTTCGAGAAATTCTTAAGAATTTGGAATTATCAAGAAAGGAGCTCTGCGTTGGTTTGGACATATAGAGTGAATGGTCAGCGAAAGAACGGCTAAAAATATTTACAATGCGAATGTTGATAGATGTAGAAATAGAGGAAGACCGAGAAAGATATGGCTCAACCCTTATTATGCCTCTCACCAAATTACCATAGAAAGAGTTCAGAATAAGTTGTTGAGATATGTTAATTTTAAATTAGGAATACGTTATGAATTTCGTAACTATGATTATTTATTAAATATATTAAATTTGATTAAATTAAGGGACAGGAGAACTATTAATGATTTATTAGTTATATTTAAAATCGTTAATTCAGTATTGGACAGCCCTGAAATTTTGGCCCTCATTGGTTTTAAAGTACCAGTTAGAGTGACTAGGCTAGTTCAACTTTATCACTGCAACAATCATATCTCAATATATTCTAGCAATTCAGTACTGAATCGTCTACATGCGCTGGGTAATAAACATTCGGATTTAGGTGAAATATTTTTATTGAAATTTCCAGCTTATAAACAATTACTTGTAAAACATTTTAGAGTGGAATCAATATTTTAATCATGTTCTTTCTAAGTAAGCATTGAAAAAGTTGTTACTGTATATACTCCACTGTAAATATTTATGTATGTATGTAATGTAAAAGGTACTTGTACCGTTAATTCTTGAAAAAATAAAAATAAATATTAAATAAATAACCAAATCCAACAAACACTTGAAGATGGACATGTTATAAGTCGGAAAAATTGGCGCATGTGCATGAGAAGATGTATTAATGTAGAGAAAGCGAGATCTGTGTGCAAAGATAGAGTGATGTGGCATTTTATCCTTTCTGCCTTCCTTCAGGGGGAAACGATGTGATTTTGGTTTTTTTTTTGTATTTATTTTTATTTAAGAAGGTAAACATGAACAGAAAATATAAAAGGAAAAATAATGAAACCCACTAAACTGCGAAACCGGCTTGTCAGCTGGTTTCTTATATTTTCTTTACAAAGAAGAAAGTTAGTGAAATTATATAAAATTAAAAAGTGATCTATATATTATTTAGAACTAAAAGCATACGAATTTTTTACACAAAATTTATTTACAAAAATTTAAATAGATGGCTGTTAACATAAAATATTAATCAATATGAAGCCTTGTTACATATTAACCATTTAATTTTAAAAAATTCTTGAAAGTTCTGTCAACATTTTCTTTTAAGTTCTACTTAGGAATCTTATTGAAAATATTAGGAATTTTATAACAAAGTGTTTTTTGGTCATAATTGTTTACAAACCTCGGTACTGACAAGCCTTTACGTTGTGCTAGCCTTGTATTATCTGCGGCGGCCTCCGTGGTGTAGTGGTCAAGACGCTTGACTCACGCACGAAAGGTTCCGGGTTCGATTCCCGGTGAGAACACAAAAATTAAAAATGTGATTTTTCTCAAGCCTGGGTGCTCTATTATATTATTAAACTATGTACTTACTTATAAATTTAAAAAAAAAATGTAATGTAACTCGCAGACAAGCTTCGGCTTTGCGGGAACAAAAATACAATTTTGTATGTTACTTATTTGTTAAAATAAATAAAACTTAAAAAAAAAAAAAAACATATAAGTAAACAAAATATCCAGAGAATAATATGTTTAAAAAGTAAGAGAATCTTGTAACGAAAAACTCTCTCAGAGGAGTGAAAAATGTCAATGTCCAAAGTAATATTGTTTAACATAGAGATAGTCTTTCCAACAGGCATAACCATTGGCAGGTTGGTCCTGTATATTGAAATGTGAAACAGTCTATGTTGACGCTGTCTAAGGTCATAAAAGGAACATAAAAGCTAATGCTCCGCATAATTTCAGGGTTGTTAATAATACCGCCTAATAAGAAGTGCATGGTTAAATACACATTCCTTCTGGTCTTCAAACCGCTGTAACCGAGCATACCCTGGAGGAACTCAGTGGGATAAAGCCATGGATAATATCCGCACTCCTCATGTAGAGAAACCGAACAAATTTCTTCTGAACCCTCTCCACCATAAGAGGGCACTTTGCGTTTTTATTATTTTTTTGCTTTTTTAATAAATTATATTTATAAATATTTAAATTTATTTCAACAGAGAGGGAATTTTTTTTTTTTGAGAAGGGAATATGGAAGTCTAGGCATTTACAGGGCTTATGACCTGTCATTGGCTGGTTTAAGTGGCCACTTTACACACTGTGTAACATTCACCATTCTGCCCATGTTTGAACATCCACATTTCCTCAACTCTTCCATCTGTTGACTTTTGTGAAGTAAAAGAAACAAAAAAAAAAATTCCCTCTCTGTTGAAATAAATTTAAATATGAACAACTCCCTAGGGAGGACATCCAGCCAGTCTGCAAGCATTTGGACATAATCAAACATTGTTATATTTGTAAAGTTCATGTGATTTTGATAGCATTATTTTGAGTGCCAGATTCTTATTGACTAATTTTTTATTGCTCCAAAAAGCATAAAATAAATTGTAATGCCCAAAGGGGCGATAGTTTATGATGCCCCAGACCCAAAGGACTAATCAACCGAGGCCCACAGATCTAATAAAACTAGGACTGAAAGGCCGATTACGTGTGACCCGAACGGCTAAATTTCCTGGCATATAACAGACTGTTGCGTGCCAGTAACTCAATTAAAAATATAACTTCAAAATAGTCGTATAGACGTTTTATCGTTGATATATATTTATTTTGTTTATATAATATTTTTGATGTTCATAATTTATTATTCTGACTATTTATAATCTCTCATCGTTCACCTTGATCTTCCTATCTAAGATATCTGAAAACAGGTAAACATAAATACAAAATTCAGTTAAGTGAAATAAGTACACACTTATTATTCTCAACAAAGTAGTCTTTTTAGCGTGACCAGGCAGGAATATTGCTTCCTGAAGACTGAAATTAGCGTAAAAAAACCTGAAAACATAGTTCAACGGAAGCGAAATGAAACTTTAGGTTTCGATGTTGGAATGTGGAACAAGTTGACTAAAAATAGGAAGGCAAATATTCGGTAAGAGAAGTATTGATTCTGTATTATTCAAATATTTTTTTGCGTTTAGTTTTTACAAAGCATGAAAAATTTACGTTTATTTAAATGCTCTTTGATAATTATATTATTATTTTTGGGAAACCAACAGTTCTACACGCATATTTATAGTAAACAAACAGATATAGTGTATTAACTCAGAACTCAGAACTAATGACAGATTTCCACAAACTATACAAAGATAGTAAAGAAAATATATTACAGATCAAATAAATACATACAAGTTTATACATATAAAAATGTTATTTTCATGTACTCGTAAATATTTTTCAATAGTCAAATATTTTTTTTATATTTATTTTAAGAACATTAAGTTACTGTAAATTAGGCGGGATTAGGACAAGAATGCTTGAAGAGAGGATAAGGAGGGAAAGGGAGATGTACATATTTATTATTACAATGTCTACTAAGTTACATAATGCATTTTAATTCTAAATTTTAAATCATCATATTATTATTAAACTTAGTAGTTCTGTACAGTCAACTATTCCTGTCATAATTTTGTGAAGCAGTGGTTGGTCCGCACACAGTCTGCGGTATTGTAGAGAAGTGATTCTATGGTATGTATTATGTTCCAATACATCTTCGTGATTGTAGAACAATGACGCATGTTACGATAAATGCGACATTAACTTCCTTTTACATTTGACATTGAAAAAGTTTTATATCGACTTTATATTTCAGGTTTTAATAAAGTTCATTATATACAACTGTATTGCAGGACCGTACCGTGTATAGAAGCGATTATGCGCAGCTTCCTATTATATTTGACTATCCAAAATTATGTTTTACGGTTACGTTAATTACAGAAAACCAAACAAATAATTATTTTTTCTTATAAATCATTGCTACCATTTGTATTTTTTTCAAATATGAATAAAAATATTAATTAAAGAAGTCATTGTGTCGTGTTATCGCATATTTATAATCGAGAAACTGTCAAGTGCAGATTCTGACCGCATGATCTGATCCTGCGTGCCATGAGTGAAGTCCGAAAAATAAGGTTGTTAGGAGCTCAGAATAAAGTAGGTAATTGCATTCATTTGCATTGGGGTTCAGTGGCAAAGGATATAATGATAACGCAAATCCGCAAACCAGCAATATTTGAGCGTCCATCAGCTTCTGGCGAGTGGCACAAGTGTTTTATGTTTTTAATATTACATTTTCTTACATTTTTTTATTGTATTGGCTTATATTATGTATTGTCACGAAAATGTTTTCTTTTTATGTACCGTCTCAAATGGGTTTTTTTTATCTTACTCCGGGGAGTATAATATCTTGTTCATAAGTTATGTTTTTTATTTTTTTTTAAAATACATCACAAAAAAAATTGACCTAAGTATCAAATGATATACATTTATACGTATCAAGTAGTGACACAAAGCGTCAGCATTTTTTTAAGCCGTTTTAATGTAAAGTTAAAGAAAATCACATGCGTCATTGTTCTATAATCATTACGGTATTATTAATACTTGTATTAACTTTGTGGTCAAATATCTCATTAAATTAAAGTAAAACTATATTTATTTCATCATTCGTATTGGTACACTAATCGCAGCGTACCTTGATCAATTTTGTTACATGAACGTAAGATGATCAGTCTAACGCTTCAGGCGCCAGTCCAGGGACTATGAATTATTCTAGTGTGAAAACACCTTTTTAAATAAATATTTCATTCAACCATGTCAGAAATCGAACCCGAGACCTCTTGCATGGTATGCAAACGCGCTGATCACTATACCACGAGGCCGACATTTGTTACGTGTGTTTATATGGTAAAAAACTTTTTCACATATTCACCCTGTTGTGAATCGGTACACAAAAAACGGCTTTTATTATACAAGGAAAATCTTTATGCCTGGATCCAATTAAGGGTGTGTTTAAAAACAAAATTCCAACAGACCGAATATTTTTCGGACAAAAATTTTCAGAAGTTTTAAGGGCCATTAAAAAGATATTTCAGAATACTCCCTAAAATTATATATAAATTACAATTTCATTACTTGGTTGTATTTCACTTCAATCCGGAGCAATAAATCTTCCTTAATTAATTCAGTGTGTAATGTAGACGGTAAATATCGATCATTCGTTTTAATATTATAATCAATCACTGATTTGAGTATTCTAATTTGTTTTTAAAACATAAAACAAATACCGTACAATTGTTTTGCCTTGTTAGAGTTATTATCAAACGACTGTTAATGTTTATTTATTTATTTATTATATACATACGGCCTAAGCCAATTACAACAGTTACATGAAGAAACATAAATGCAAGAAACTGAACAAAAAGAACATAAAACTATTTAGCAAAGACAAACAAGGGCAAAACAATAATAGTATACAATATATTCAAAAAAACGAAAGACCAAAAACTTTGAGCTAAACCATGCCAATCCAACTTCATCTCACACTGTTTAGTCGCGAAGAGATCTACGAAAAGCCGGAAGATCTATCCCAAAAAAATCCAAGTCGTGTGATGAATTGACTAATCTACACATTCTGGACATTGGGGCATAAAAACCAAAGTTGCTCTTAGAAGATTTTATAAATAGCAGATTTTGACTTCTGGTGACACGGTTGGGAACATGAATAGAAATTGATTGCAACAGAGATGGGACATCACTTAAAGCATTGAGTATTTTGAAAATGCATATAAGGTCCATCTCAGTTCTACGTCTCTCCAATGAAGACAGATTAAGAGATTGCTCTATTTCAAAATAAGAATAATTACACCTTTGTAATCCGAGCAACCATGCCACTTTTCTTAGAAAACGGTGTTGGACAGACTCGATGTGGTCAATATGAGTCCTGTAGAATGGAGACCAAATAGGAGAAGCGTATTCTAATATATTATATTATGAACACTGAAGATCCTTTTGTACATTTAATTTTAATCTATTTAACATTTTTAATTGTTGTTTTGTGATTATTGAAGTTCGCATATAATTGGTAAAAGATGTTCAGTGTCATTTTTTTTTATTTTATGAATTATTAATAAATTGTTATATATTTTACTGTTTGTGAAATAAAAATAAAAAATACAAGTCAAGGTACTTGAACGCATCACGCCGGCGTGTACAATGATTATAATTATGGGAAAAATCAATAGTTAATTATGTAAGATATGGCGGTTACCTAGAGATTGGGAATTTTAAATTTGTATTTGCGTTAATAAGAAATTTATTTAAACAAAACAAACAAACAAACTATCACGCCGTTTCCCCGTAGGGGTAGGCAGAGAGCATAGAACGCCATATCACTCTGTATTTTTTACAATATACATAAGAGGTAAAACAGAGTATACAAAAAATAAAGCATAATTACATAGCAATGAAATATATATTAACAGTAAAAATAGTAAACAAAAATCCCACAAAGGCATGGCCTGTTCGTGGGAATACAAAAAATGTTAATAAATTTTTGCTATAACGTCCGACGCTTCCGCGCAATTCACGATCAGTGAAAACGAAGCCGAAAATTCTTCAGATAGTGAATAAACTTTTAAAAAATCATGTTATTCTTATTAAAACTACTTTATAACAATTTATATTCATTGTTTTATTTATTTCATATTTAAAATACAGCTAAAATAATTTATTCCGACAATTCGTAATTCGGCTCCAGTGTGCGCTGGCTAATGCAGCAAATTTCCGTCGTCATCACCAAAGTACTTACGAAACGACCCAAATTTTCACTGGACACGGAGCTATGAGAAGTTACCTATACAGGTTTAAATTAAAAAAAGATGACTATTGTCCATGCGATGATATTTCTTCACAGAGTATCGAACATTTGTTATTTCAGTGCCCATGTTTCAGTTTACAACGCCATAATCTTGAAGCAGAATGCAGGAAAGATGGAATATCCTTAACAGATATCCACACTGTAGTTAAAAGTAGTTATTACGCGCCATTGTTCTTGAACTTCGCAACAATGGTGATTGGACTCATAAAGGTAATAAACCAAAATCAGTGATCGAACATCCCATTTCCAAGACAAACAAAAAAGATTTTTTCCGAGTACCTTAGCCTTGAACATGACACGTAAGGCTACTAAATACAGGGGTCCAAATATATGTATCAACTCTTCTATTTGTAGACTTGATATTTTTTTCAATAAAGAAACAAGCTATTTTCGTATTTTGTCTTAACTTTGAAAATCACATTTGTTTCCGAGGCACATACAATATCTGGAAAATGGGTTAAATTTCTGAGTGGTTCGGAATCTTTTCAATGCCGAAAAAATCTGTAGAATTGGTGAGAACCCCGAAATTTTCACTAACAAAGTTTGAATTCTAACGCTTCGACCCTGTTCCATTACGTATCCCCCTTTTTTGATTTCGAGTACCGGAAACACCCGTTAAAGGAAACGGATGGCATTACGAGTGAAAAGTTTCCAAAAAGTTTGAAAAAAGTTTTTTTGTAAAACCGTTGATAAATTCGAATATTGAATTCAGTTGAAGCGATGCTAAAAAATCTTCAATTACGATGGTCGGTCAATTTTTTTCCTATATAAAAAATTGAAAGCATTTGATTTGTGGTAAAACATTATAACACTGGGAATCGAACTCAAGCATCTTAACAACTAAGCCACGGAGGCCGCTACTAGTTGTATATATAGGATTTATTTATTTATTTTTGCTTTATTAAGTTAATTCATAACATCTTAAGATTTAATGCAAACCTTAATTAATATTCCAATTTTTTATCAAAATTTCTCAACGGCATATTTTTTCAAATTAATTTTAAATATTTCCTTTTTTTATCACCTTTATTTTTTATTTTTTGAATTGATTGTTGGATTTAGGTTGTTGAGGGTTTAAGCTCCTACACCAGTTGGAGATTGCAAGGAGAGACGGTGTCGGTGTTCCAAGGTGTATTTATTACAATATTTGAGTTTGTCCAAATGTTTGCAGACAAAAGACTGGATTTAACCCCCTTATGTCTGAGTACCCGATGACAAACTTTTATTGAACACAATAATGTTTGAGTGTGTCCAAATGCTTGCAGACTGGCTGGATTTCCTCCCTAGGGAGTTATTCATATTTAAATCTACTTCAACAGAGAGGGAAAACACTTTTGAGAAGGGAATATGGAAGTCTAGGCGTTTACAGGGCTTATGACCTGTCATTAGCTGGTGATAAAGGTTTCAGCTCTTTTGCTTCACAAAAGTCGACAGATGGAAGAGTTGAGGAAATTTGGATATTCAAACATGGGCAGAATGGTGAATGTTACACAGTGTGTAAAGTGGCCACTAAAACCAGCCACTGACAGGTCATAACCCCTTTTAATGCCTAGACTTCCATATTTTTTCTCAAAAGTGTTTTCCCTCTCTGTTGAAGTAGATTAAAATATTATTGAATAATTTATCGGGAAAAATATATTTAATAATACTTTGTTTTCTTTATAATGTATTAATATTGTAAAAATGTGTATATTTTATTGAATAAAGACTCTATGATTTAAATAATTTGCTCTGGGGTTGAATTCGTTTTCCATTTTTTACGCCTCAGTGGTTTGCCACACTAAATAACACTTTAAAATCTAATATTAGACCTAAAACAAAGCTCCATGAAGTAGCAACTTCACCTACCTATATATAATACCCAAAAAGGCTTCGACGGAACCGTAGCGTGTGCCTTTTAGTACTTGATCGTAGGCCTTGTGCTACGGACGTGTTTCGCGAATCCAAAACTTACGCAGTCGTTTAACAATATATTTCATACAGTTGAACGGAAACTTTGCATAGCTTTTTAGTCCTTAATGCGGTTGATGTACACAAAAAAAACTTGGTGAAATTTTAATGATTTCAAATGATAAAATGAATTCAGTCTGAAAATGATAAAAAATTAATTTAAAAGACAAGTTAATTTGTTTTTGTCATTTGCAACTTTCGTTTTCTTGTGGTTTTAATTTACCTGAAATATTTCGAAACGAGAAGACTTAAGAAGAAAATGTAAGTAAGTTTATTATCATTCTATATTGTTTTGCATACTTTCGTTGTTGAGTTGACAGCATATAAGGTAACATATTTTTGTTTAAAACCTCTTACGTCCAAAGAGTTTATGAATAAGATCAAAAGCAAACTTAGAAATCTCCATTAAAGAAGTAACTGAGATATTTGCGAAAAACTTTTAAAAAAGAATTGTTAGATTTTTGATCATGCTTCAGTGACTAATAATAAAAATAATAATAATATCAATATTGATAATTTGAATGAAAATTATGTGGACGAAATAAAGTATCTCGGGGTTTACTTGGATAGATATCTAAGTTTTAAAAAACATACTCAATATGTAACAAAAAAAAATCATTTATGGGAAGATAACGAAATGTTATAGATTTAAAAAGTAGTATTCTTATATATAAAACAATAATATGTCCACACATAAATTACTGTTCTTCCATTCTTTTTTTATGTAATGAAGGAGAAATTCAAAATATACAAATTCGTCAAATAAGGCAATGAAGATTATACTAAACAAATATATATATATTCTAATATAGAAAGAATGCACAAAGAAATTGGCTTACTCACAGTAAAGCAACAAATTAAATAAAATGTGGCAATTTTTATACATACAATAATAAAGGGGATGAATAAAATAAATACAATAATAAAATTTAACCAACAATGTTATACATATGAAACAAGGGGTAAAAAAAAGATAAGATTACCAATAAGGAAAAAAACAGAATCTTAAAACTCACGGTACAAGAAACTGAAGCTGTACAATGAGTTACCTGAAGAAATAAAGGAAATATAAAAAATTGAAATATTTAACATTAATTTGAAAAAATATGTTTTTGAGAAATTTTTATTAAAAAAATAGTAATATTATCAACAGTTTGAATTAGTTCTTAAGATGTTAGGAACCAACTTAATAAAGCATAAATGAATAAATAAATAATAAATGGAGAATGGTTAGTTTGCGGTGTCAAGTAGTATAATTGAAATCTGTTGTTGCAAGATTTAGAGACGGTTTTGAATTACACTATTATTTAGGTAGGTATTATTTTATGTATACTTTATTTTGGCAGCAATAACTCATTTTCCGTTTTTGGTAGAGATTTCTAACTTTATTTATTTATTTATTTATTAACGGACATTGTCCATGTATACAATTTATAAAGTTTAAATATTACAATAAAAGAATATTACAATAGTTTAAAACATTTAAAAAAAGAAAGAAGCATTGACAAACATAAGGGACATCGAGACAAGATCTGGACTATTTATTTAGTGCTCGTTTAAATCGTTGCAAACTCAAACAAAAAAGTCCAGATCTTGTATTGAGTTAACAATACGACAAAGGCGGGTCATTGGAGAATTTAGGCCATAGTTTGTTCTATGCTGATCGATGAACAGTACTTCATTGCAACTTACTTCAGTACTTCAACTTTGCTTGTAATACAGTGTAACTCATTTATCATTATTTTTAAAAAACGTAATTTTGGACCATAAACTTTCTTCTTAAATTTAATAAAATAAATCATGTAAGCATATCCCAATTACTTTTTAAATTTTATTTATTTAATAACCTGAAGTACAAAAATTAAACTAAATTAATTTTTAAAAAGTCTGGTCAAAATGGTTGGTGAAAACTTTTACTTTTCAAATAATTATATTAGTATCATCACTATTATGAATATAATAAACTTTTCTGCTCACACAAATGAAAAATACGCATTCAATCAAGATATATATAAGCACAATATACGAAACTCGTGCTTCTCAAATGTATCTTAATTTATCTCAACGAAGTTCGGCAAAAAGTCTGGAAAATATTGGCTGTTCGAATAATCGAATATTAAAGTCGAATAGTAAATCTACAAGTATAGCAATTAAATAATATTACTCGAGTCTTTTTGATAGTGATAGCTATTAATATTATTTATATAAATAGTTATATTATGTTTTCTTTTTATGTACCGTTCCAAATGAGTATTTTCCCTGACATATCATCTTTTTTTATTATTATTAAATCGTTTTATACAAAATATTTTACAAATCCAAATACGCATAATAACATTCCCAGGGACTTAACGGAATAATATTACTTTTTAAAAAAAAAACTAAAAGCTTTGTTTAATAAAGAACTACAGAGCAAGTTTAGCATCTTTATAACTAAATACGTCACAACAATATATAAGTAAAAAAGGCAAACATACATGAACAAAATAAATAATCTTAACAATTAAATCTTTATTATTAAAACTAAAAGATAATGTTTTGAGTATTTCAAAACGTTTGTAGACATTCAGCCTGTCAACAAACGTTTGTACATATTCAAAATATTGCTAATTAAGCTAACCGGTATAAGAAGAAGCATAAAAATTGAAAAATAGTTTTCAAGCATTGCCATCTTCAGGGTAAACTGAGTATTGCCACTCAGTTCACCCTGAAAATAGCTCCTGCAATGGTAGCCGAAACGTCGGATCAAATCCAACACACACGGTATCACCCAAAAAAGAAACATTTTGGTAAATTTTCTAGTTAATATTTATGCTTCAATTTTTTATTATTATCGTTCTTCTCTTCTTCTCTTTGTGCCCTGTCAGGTATTCCCAACGTCGGCAATCACTCTGGCAAAAGTCTCTCTGTAATGCGCTGCTCGGAAAATCTGCTCCACAGCCCTGAAGCCAGTCTAGTTTCGTATACTTCGCAGCCAGGACATCTGTCTTCTTCCAGCCCCTCTGTGACCCTCAATCTTGCCTTTCAAAATTAAATGAAGCAAGGGGTACTTTTCTCCACGCATTAAATGCGACAGATATGAAATTTTATGAACTTGTATGGCGGTTCTCTGTTCGTTCTAGCTCGACTTAAGGCTTCTGAGTTTGTTATCAGGTCTGTCCAAGATATCTTAAGTATTCTGCGATGCAACTACATCTCAAATTATTGTTATGTTTTCTAATTTTTATTTATTTTAAATTTTTTGTTATTATTATTATTATTTGATTTTTTAAAGCATCATTTAATGAAAAAACACACGTCAAAAAGAAGGCCCTGCCTAAACACAGGATTTTTTTAGCTCGTCGAGACCTGAAACAATGTACCTCTTTGCATTTTAAAACTGTGAAATAAATACTTCAAACGAGGTGAGTTGTGACGTAATGCGAAATGCGAATGAATGACTGCAATCTGGGGGTCGCGGTTGGGGGTTGGCCGGTAGGGGGTGAGATATGAGATATTGTCTGCGAAAAACGCTGCGGTGAGGCCTTAGAATAGCAATACTCCACTCGCTTGTAGAGTAGCCCATACGGACCAAACCATTCAATGATTATTAATCTCGGAGCTCAGTTTACAGCAATACAAGTAGGTACCAGTCGCGAGCGGTGATTTTTTCAATCTTTAATCAACAATAAATTGCAATTTAGTTTTACCTACATATAAGTACCTAATATATACATCAATGTTAGGGCCTTTATGCTAGCAAGACGCTTCTTTCAGTGCAATAACGAAGTGAAGAAAAACATATTTACCTCGTATTTGACGTCCATGTATACAGCGGAACTATGGAACAATTATACGCAAGCAGCATGGAATAAATTAAGGGTCACGTATAATAATTCATTCAGGCAATTATTCGGACTGCCTAGGTACTGCAGTACCTCTAAAATGTTGACAGCTGGACGGGTAAATACCTTCACTGCCCTACTTCGCCAAAGAGCCTGGAGCCTATGGGAACGCCTGAAAAGCTCTAATAACGCGCTTCTCCAAGCCACTGCAGGGTGGATCCATTCACCGTTGTTCGAGCGATGGCGGGATATGCTAAGACCACCATAAGTGCTGCAAATATAAAATTTTGTTTATGTTTACATTTATGTTTATATTTATATGGTAGAATTGGCTCTGCACTATGTAGCCATTTTACTGGAATAAAAAATAATTTTTTTAAATATTTTTAAAAGTAATATAATTATAAATACCTTTTTTTTCTCTGGTTCTTTGAATATCAACTCAAATAACAATTATTATTAATTTTGCGATATACACCGTTTTAATTCAAAACTCGTACAAAAATGTATTAAAAAATATAAGTATGACATTCAGTAGATACTTCGATTATGACTTCTCTATTTTTTATTCAAAATGTATTTATTTAAAAACCCTTACGGATTACATTTATTTAACAAAATATATTTTCTTTTTCAAATTCATATTCTATTGTTAATGATAATATTTTTATCATGTTTTGTTAAGGTTGTCTAAGTCTTTTGTCTGGTAGTTTATTGTATAATTTCAGTCCTTGGTTTATTAGTCTCGACTGTCCTTGTCTCGTTTTAGAATGTTGTATGTTATATTTTTCTGATATTCTTGTATTTTGTCCACGTTTACTACGTTTTTTTCAAGTTTTAATTCTTCGTCTACAATTACATCAGTGACTAATTTATTAATACATTTTAAAGATGAAAGTTAAATCGTTTCCATTGTGATTGAAATGTCAACACAGCAGTCTGAGCACTAGCCGATTTTTCTTCAAATGAATATTGCCAAAAACGGCCACTTTGAACGCCACATGTTCTATGTGATACATAATATGTCAAGGATTTAATGTTTAAGAAATAATTCTTCGGAAATAATGTTGACTGGGTTAAAGATGTAAAATAAAGTGTACTTTTTCGTATGGAGAAATAAGCCTATCGGCTAGTTTCATCGCTTACTGAAAACGAACTGGGCGCTGGGCGCACTTTGTACATGTATTTATTTTTTTGTACATCCAACTGAACTCATTTTATATTGTAAAAGGCACTTGTCCCGTATAATAAATTAATTAATAAATAAACAAAGTCAAATATAATTGTGAGCTGTGCAGAATCGCTTATTTGGATGATTTGCTAATATAACATTTTATTTATAATTCTCAAGGCACTCTCTTAGTACCCATCTTACAGTTCATCTTTCTTCTCTGACTCATATAGTGTCTATGCGGTTCGACTGTGGAATCAGCTCCCATTCACCATCAAAGATGTTACTACATTATCTCTGTTTAAATCACGTCTGAAGAAACATCACCTTTCTCTCCCTCCTTTCCTTTTTCCTCTTTCCTCTTTCCTCTTTCCTCTTTGATCTTTCCTCTTTCCTCTTTCCTCTTTCCTCTTTCCTCTTTCCTCTTTCCTCTTTCCTCTTTCCTCTTTCCTCTTTCCTCTTTCCTCTTTCCTCTTTCCTCTTTCCTCTTTTTTCTTTTTTCCCATTGAGTACTAGTTTTGATTTAAAGTAATTTATAAACAAATACGTTTATTTCTATTTTTATATATCTTCAGCTTTTTTTCTATTGAATATGTTCTGTAACTTGAATTATAAAAATAAAACTTTTATTCTATTGGTTGGTTGGAAGAAAATGCCATTTGGCAATAAGCCCGCCAATGTAGAAATAACATTATGTACAAAACGTTAAATAAAATTTAAAATTAAAAAAAACAACGGGTGCAAACCGAAACCGGCCGTTACACGTTTGTTGTTAAACCAACAATTTATATCGCTTTTGTTCTACGTCTACGCAATAGAGCTAAAAGGCGTCTCTATAAGCGAGCAAACTACGAGTATTACTCAGATAGTAAGGGCGATGTCACTAAAGCGAGACTCGAGTAGGACAAAGCGTTTGATGTACTCCAAACGTATTTTTTGTAGTGGCGAGACATTTTACGTTCGTGTTTGCGACATTTAAAACTCCTTAGATTTATTAACAGAAGCACAACTGACTTCAAAAATATCAATACTTACCTTTAAAACTCTCTTCTGTTCCCTAGTTTGCCCGCACCTAGAGTATTCTTCAGTTATCTGGTCTCCGTGTTATGATGTTCACAAAAAAAAATATTGAATCAGTTCAACGTCCATTTGTAAGAAAGATGGGCTGGAGGTTGGGCTTATACCAATATACGTATAATGAGTTAGAAACTGGCTTAAATATTATCATGTCTTCAAGACCGTCGAAATAAATCCGCACTTCTAGTCCTATTAAAGATTCTCAACCCACTCTTTGATGCGTCTGAACTACTGAGATCAGTAAAATTAAATATCCCAACTAGAAACCACAGACATAACTTACTTTTTCATACCGATAACCATAGAACTAACTATGATTTTCATTCCCCTATGCCCAGAATTCATAGGTCTGCCAACAAACATACCAATCTTGATTTCTTTGATAACAAGTTGTCTTCTTTCATACGATCACTGAATCAAATTCAAATATAAACACCTCTCTCCCGCTTCCACTCCCACCAAGTCTACTATATACCATCATGTCTTTCTACTTTCATTTATAATTATATGTAATATAATAATTTTCTGTGTATAAATATGTCCTTAAAAATGCCCATTAGGCGTACATATAAATAAATAAATTTGTAGTGCGTCTTGTACGCGTGACCCAACATTACCCAATACTGTGCGAAAAAGACAACTGCACGTCAGACTGATTATGCCTAACTCAAATCGACGATTTGTTGTTCTGTTTTCCACTCCCCAAAACTAATAAGATTTTTTATTTTTTTTGAGAAAGAGCATTAAAATATAATTTTCTGTCAGTACCTTTTCCGTTTTTCAAAAAAATAGAATCTAGGTAGAAATTACGGGAATACGTTTGTATGAAAGATTATTATTGAAATAATTTAACAGAAAAATATTTTTATAATTTCCATACATTTTTTACATAATGGCAAAATAATGCAAAAAAATTAAATCAATATGATGATTAATAAAAAAAATAAAATATATATACTACCTGGGACTAGGTACCCAAGATACCCCCCTTGATATGGTTTTTCATCCAGTGGTGCATAGGCATTGGTAAAGTAAACGCAGTGTATTTTGATCATTTATTACATGAAGGTAAGGTGATAAATCTTCATTAGACTAATATTATTATTATTACTGTGAATAATTTAAATATCGCCATATTTTGAAATTCACCTCAAGGGCACTGTACAATAAATATCCCAACACGTCTTGCAGCTACACAGCGCATGGACGGTTGGAATTCTAGTTCCTCTTTTCCAATTATAATTTAATTAAATAACAAATAACAGACAGGAGCTAGATTACGGCCTGTCTTGCAGCTACGGAGCGCATTGTGAACCCTAGCCCCCATTTGCATTATTTGAAAATTTAACTAACGAAGACTAATCACCTTACCTTCTTTTAGTAAATTAGCAATCCAGCATCAGTGAAATATTGCAATTCAAACAACATTTAAAATTACTAAGTGTTATTAAATATTTGTATATAACTACTTACTGACTTTTCTACATGTTTCGAGTTGCACTCGTCTCTTCGTAATGGTCACTTTATACCTATTAAACTCACGCATCTCCCTTCATCTCTTCCCTCTTTTTTTAATTATCTCTCCCACAGCATAAAATCTTTGCATAATCTAAATCAGTGCATGTTTGTCATAATCAGGACATGTGCTTATTAAAATGCATGTCGTATTGGTTTTATATTTTTGTGCAACTACTATAGTGAAGGTTTATAGTAAGTTGTGCATGTTGGTTTAATTGGTGTCCTGACGAAGAAACGGGTACGTCTCGAAACCGATAAATATAGAAAAGTTGGTAAGTGGTTATATACAAATATTTAATAACATTTAGTAACATGTTTGTCGACGAAGTTGATGCTATAAATATGTTTTTTATTTTTATTTGTTTAAATAATATAACTGTACATTTTTACAATTTTTAAAAACTAAACTAAAACTTAACTAAACTAAAATCAAAATTAAATACTAAAAATAAAAGAGGTTATATTCATACTAACTTATATAATATTATTTACATTTATAAAAACAATGAATAACAGATTCAACAGTCAGAGAGATCAAAATATACATGGATATACAAATAATAGTATTTTAATTTATTTTTTAAATACAAAAAAAAAATGAAAAATTACAATATTTACACATTAGCTACTATTCATATTTAAACTTTTGATCGAGTAGCCACTCTCTTATTTTGCTCTTGTAACAATGTGAGTCAAATTTAAGTTCTTTCGGCAATAAATTAAAAATGCTAGGTACTAAATATTTAAGAGTTCTATTACCATACTTATTACATACTTTTGGTACTACCAAACCATCACTATACGTGAAGCGTGTAATATAGTTATGTTTGAGAGGAGACTTGAATGTATTACTATTAAATTGTTCTAAAATGATGCAAAGCCACAGTAATTCTCGAACAGACAGAATTTTGATTGTTTTGTACAGAAGATCATTATTACTTCTTAAGAAGATCATTATAACATTTAAATTCGTATTCACCCTGCAAGGAATTGAACCCAGGACCTAAAAAATGGACAACGTTGACCACTGTTAAGTAAATAACAGCATTTATCGAAACTATTCCTGGCCGATTACCTTTCTTTCCTATCCTTCCCTTGACCCATCCTTGTGGTACCTACCTAACAACAAGATTAAAGTAATTGAAAATTAAAAGATTTGGCTTTGGAATAAAACAATAAAACATTTTGTCACTTCACATACGATTGAATAAAACGGTTTTAGATTCGTAGCGCGTCGTTGTAAACATCGTTACAATTCATAGTGCATTTCATCATCCAGTGGTAAAGATTTAAGAACATTCATATCATATAAAAGGTAGGTATCCATTCCATGTTCCTATCCTTTCTTCAAATATTCCCTATCACAAAACTGAATGAAATTCGTTTTTCATTTACAGTCCGCCTTTTCGTTAACAACCACTACGTAACGAGGCGGACATAGAATTAAGAATAGTTCAGAAGGAGCGTAGAATCATATTTGAATACATCGGACTGTGTCCAATAATTCCCCCACCATGCTCTAGTTTCGCCGCGCGCATTTGTGAGGTTGCAACGTAATGTTGCTTAATGGGGAAAAAAAATCATAACACAAATATAAAGTGAAAAAAAAAGCAATCTGTTAATTTCTCTAAAATTTCATTGTGCCCGCTGAAATATTGATTGACACAACAAAGTAGATAAATAAAGAATCATTTAATAGGAGCAACTGAATTAATGAACTTTAAACTTTATGACAAATTTATTTTACATAAAACGGATATTTTTATATCATGTTAAATAATATTTGATGTTTTGAAGATAATGTCAGTCAAATGTCTACCACAGAGTTGTGTAATCTGAGATCCAATTTTCAAAAATTATTTTATTAGATAAGCAAAGTAGGGTAAAAAATTAACTACCCTGGCAACACTAACGAAATTTTCATTTTGTTTCTTCGACAATCTGACAGATGAAAAAATAATTCAATTTTTAAGTAATGTATTTGTTATATACACATTCATTTGCTAATTACACATGAAATGTGATTGCATCTCATTTCTTTAAGATCCTAGCTGTATTTTTACACTTTAAAAGGACACAACACGGCATATTTGAATTAAAATCAGGAGTTGCGTACTGAGCGACGTCTACAAAGAAACTAATGGGTCAAAACGTAAACCTACTTATTTACGAGTAGTTGAGTCGCCTTCTGTTTGATGTGCGTATGCGGTTTCCGGACTATTTTTAATTTTATGGAGGCGGATTTAGCTCTGCTTGATTTTTTTATTTTGGATTTTAACTTGCCTTCATAACTGTATTTCTCATCCGCCTGAACACAGACAACGGTTATGGTTCATGAATAATGTAAATCACTAATGACGAATCAGGGTACCTTCGTGATTAACTCAATATTGATTTGACTGGGGATAGTTTAATGCTTGAAGTTCGATACAATCTGTCTTTATCTTAAGTATAACTTCGGCAGTCAATTAGTTCTGTGACCAGATTTAGAATTTAGATAATTTACGAGTAGTTGATAATATCTTCCTTTCCGAACACGTTTAATACTATCAGAAAACGTAATACTTAATTATTTATGTCTTAACATATTACAACAGAGATGAAGAACATTTCAGAAAAGGTAATATAGAAGTGTAGGCATCTACAGGGCTTGTGACCTGTCAATGGCTGGTTTAAGTGGCCACTTTACACACTTACGATGGGAACGAAAGGTAATCGGCAAGGAATAATATCGATCAATGCTGTTATTTACTTAACACACGGTATCACCCAAAAAAGAAACAAATTGATAACAGTGACCGTGAAAACCCTCGCACTGATGAATTCATTGTTTATCATTTGTCAAAATCAAAAACATTCCAACAGTTGTGTAGATTTGATTATTCACTCTTGTCACAAGGGTGCTATTATCTCATTTTCACTTTTCTGCGGCTGGCTGCTTTCTGCATAACTACGTTAATTTGTGGGTGTCGATAAGGGTAGAAAAGGGGGTAATTGTGTTTATGGTTGGTTAGGGGTAGGGAGTGGGAGGGGGTGATTGTGTTAAAGGTAGAATTAGACTTATTAGGGAAAATATTTAAAATGGCTTTGACTTTAGTTAAACTGATTATTTATAATATTTAAATTTTGTTTGACGCCTATTTTTATTTCGAGAATTTTCTAATTGTTTAATTAATGAGTTTTATAACACAAAAGTTATTTTATTTATAACTCTAAAAAATAACAATGAACCACAAAGTTAGTGCTATAATAATCCAAAATAGATATTTTTATTTTTTAATATTTATTTATTCATACAAATATTTATTTTTTTATTTTTTTGACACTTTATATACATATACAATATATGTATACATATAAGGGCGGGCATATTGCCTTAAGACAATTTCTTCCTACCTACCCAAACCGTTCAGTTTGAGAAAATTATGAATACATGGACATATTGAATCTTACAATTATATACAAAAATTAAAAGCAATGATTAACAAAAATAAATATAAATATTTAAAAAAATAACACTATACTATGAAGAGAGGAGAGGGGATGAGAAGGGAAAAAGAAGGATAAAAGAACAATTTAAATATTTAGATAGTGACATTTCAATCTTGACTTAAATGTAAATAAAGAAAGGGCGTCTCTAACATTAGTGGGTAGATTATTCCACAATCGAGCGGCTACTACTGTGAAAAAGGGGGCAAGAAAATTAGAGTGATGACAGGGTATTAAAAGGGTTCTCTCGTTACTAGAACGAAGAGATAGTCCGAGCTGTGAAAGAGGTTGAATGAGCTCTCTCAGATAAACAGGCGAAGTGGGATTATTTAAAATATTGTGAAGGAGTGATAGAATGAAACAAATACAAACATATTGATACAAAAAAATACAACAATAACGTATTCCGTTTGTTTATTAGGGAGTTCATGATAGACGCAGCGCAACCTCCCCAGCCAACTATACCATAGGTTTCCACTGACTAGAAGAGAGCAAAATACACATTTCTGAGAGTGCCAATGTCCAAGATGTTCCTAAGTGTGCAGAATACATGACACAGTTTTCTTTATCTAGCCAGCGATTGGACCTGAATCTCCATCGAAGATTTTTGACATTGATTATTCTCAGCTAATCTAAAATACGCTCTTGAAATCTAAAATACGCTCTCAAATTTAAGGAATCGATAAAATTGTTCGAAATTTAAAAAAAAAAGATCAGAGGCCTTATGCTGGAAAGATGTGACATTTTGGCACCCACTCGAAAATTGTGTGTGACTTTTATTGAGTTGGGCTGTTACCTTTTTTGATGTTCGTAAGATTAATCTGGATGAATTAACAAATTACAACAGGGATGGAAAATACCTTAAATAAGGGAATATGGAAGTCTAGGCATTTACAGGGTTTATGACCTGTGGATGAATTAGTTTACTCTTGATCATTTCCTGTGAAATTCAACCTGTCTACAAACATTTCGACACGCAAAAAATTGTTGATACCAAAATTCGTTTATAAATTCAAAACATCGAACGCGTGGGTGATTTAACGACGTTTTTTTCATAAAACCACATAAACTGCATTATCAGTCACCTTGAGGTGATTTTTGATGAAAATTGTTCCTAAATTATTATTCTTTATTTATCATTACTTAACTTCATAATCAGAAGATTCCATGCTGTATTCAATAGTAACAAGATAAAGCTTTTAAGAGGAAACGCCGTGTGACTTTTCTTCATATAAACGTATCCCGTATTTTCTCCTTGGATTATGGCTCTACAGCAGTGAGTTTTTTTTACAAACTATAGGTATCAACAATATTTTGAGCTTTCATCTGTTGATGATTGTGAACTTACAGAGCTGAAACCTTTATTTGTGCTGGTGAGATTCATCTAATTGAATTATTACATACTAGGCAAACTCAAAATATTGTTGATAAATCCACCTGGTCCATTAAGAAGTATAGAAATTGAAAAAATAACATTTTCATGCATTGCCTAGTGTGTAAATGAAATAATTCAAATAGATGAATCTCACCCGCATAAATAAAGGTTTCAGCTCTTTAACTTCACAAACATCAACAGATGAAGGAATTGGAGGAATATAGATGTTCAAATATGGGTAGAATGGTGAATGTTACACAGTGTGTAAAGTGGCCACTTAAACCAGCCATTGACAGGTCACAAGCCCTGTAGATACCTAGACTTCTATATTATCTTCTCTTACATGTTATTCATCTCTGTTGTAATGTGTTAAACTATAGGTATTTACTATTAGAGTGTCTGTATCTTTTTTCTTTTTAATAAATTGTTTCTTATAGGAATTAGGACCTACCAAAAACCCATAAAAACGCCTTGTTTAATCTGTCGTCTTCGAATGTCTATACAAATATAATATAAAAAATGATTTTGAAAAACAAAAAAATACCAATACAGAAAACATTTTGATACTTTTTCTTTAAAAAATCAACCGAATCGGTTCAGTTTCGGGGAGCAGAAAACGAGACAGCGAACCGTCGATTTTAGTTAGGTAAATCAGTCTAACATGCAGTTGTCCGAGTTATAGAAAAACAGATTTCAAATACCTATTCTTCTAGAGTAAATTGTATAGGACCGCGAATCCTCTCAACTAGGGACAAAACATGGAATAAAAAACAAAGGAAATGATAAAATTATTTATGTATTTATATACTCCCAAGAGGCATTTACGAATATAAAACAGGCAAGTGCAAGCAAAGTCGAATTTGTAAAAATAATTGAAATAAAAAACAACATAATATATAACAAATTACAACGGGGATGAAGAACACCTTAAAGAAGGGAATATGGAAGTCAAGGCATTTACAGGGCTTCATTAATCAAGCCAATAAACAGGCTTAAATAAGCCCTTATAGGTTGGCATTAATGAGTAATACTTAATTTAAACATTCTTAATATCTACTTAAATTAACAAAGTGTATAATTAACAAAAGGTGTGTATATAGCATAATCTAGGCGGAAATGGCAAGTGTGACATGAGTCAGGAGAGACAACACCGCTTGCTTCTTAAATGCCTGCCTTTGCTGTAGGAACACATCGACAGTAGGGCTTATCTATCATTGGCTGGTTTAAGTGGCCACTTTACACACTGTAACATTCGCCATTTTGCCTATGTTTGAACATGCATATTACTTCAATTCTTCCATTTGTTGATTTTAGTGAAGTTAAGGAGCTGAAACCTTTATGTAAAGAGATTTATCACATACTATTATTTCACATACTAGGCAACGCCTGAAAACAATTTTCCAGTTTTTAAACTTCTTCAATGACAGGTAATAAGCCCTGTAAGTGCTACGACTTCCATATTCCTTTCTTTAAGGTACTCTCCATCCCTGTTGTAATGTGTTATTCTTAATGACTCCCGAGGGGGTGAAATCTAGTCTTTTGTCTACAAACATTTCGAAAAACTCAAATTTTGGAACATAATATTATATAGAAACCAAAAAAGCATACTACACTCCAAAAATAACAACAACACCAACAAACCATCTCGCCGTTTCCCTGTAAGGGTAGGCAAAGAGGATAGAACGCCACATCACTCTATTTTTGCATACAGATCTCGCGTTCTCCACATTCGTACATCTTCTCATGCACGCACGCCGATTATTCCGACTTTAGACATGTCCATCTTCAAGTATTTGTTGGATTTGGTCATGCCATGTTTTTCTCGGTCTTGTTCTATTTCTGCACCCATCAACATTCGCATTGCAAATATACTTAGTCGTTCTTTCGCTGTCCATTCGCTCTACATGTCGCTCAACCAGCCCAGAGCTCTTTTCTTGATTTTGTCGATAGTGTATATCTCAGCCTTACATAATGAATGGATCTCAACATTTGTGCATCTATCGTACATAGTTTTACCACACATTTGACTGAGAGATCGCATTTTGACAGCGTTGGGCCTACTCATCCCTGTTTATCCAAGTCCATACTTCGCTCCCATACATCAGGGTCAGGACCAGGACTCAATTGTGAAATGCTAATTTTGCCTCTTGCAACAAACATTTGTTTGTCTTTTTTTATTTAAGTGCACCGTTCACTTTGTTCCCGGCACTCACCCTCCTTTGAATATATTTCTCAGTCATTCCGCCCCTGGTAAACATATTTCTCAGATACACAAATTCCTCTACTTGTTTTAGCATAAATTTTCTGGAAGTATAAATTTTCTCCATTGTGACTTTTGCCGCTTTTAAAATGAATTACTGAAATATTAATTTTTTCATCAAGTCCCCGATTGATTCATTTTCAGAATCGTAATATATTGATTTGAAAACCCCTCCACGTGGGCATTTGATAAATTATGGATAATTGATTTTAAATAAATAATGACGACTGTCAAACAAAAATTGAGTGTGGTTGATATATCTGTGGCTTGAGTTTAAAAAGGTCAATGTTTTCATTTCATTTCAATTTTTTCTTGCCAACAGTTTTGTAAAGGGTTAATTTTAATTTAGTAACATAAACGGCTAATCTGCCTTTTACAAACATTTATAATACTAACATATTTGGCTTGATGTATATTAAATTTTTTTAATACATAAATTTCCTTATACCCAAGATTTATAAAAAAAAATTATACAAGATTTATATTAAAAAATAAACATAAAAATTATACAGCATATTAAGTAGAAAGTTTAAATAATAAAACATTCTACAGTAAAACAAAACAATTTATCAAAAAAACAAAACAAAAAAATCACGCCAATAGTAAATATCTACTACTTGTAAAAAAATCACGGCTCTAGTGCTTTAATCCAGGGAGAAAACATGATAATCGTAGCTGCTCCAAATTTAATTTACTTTGTTCCAATTCAGATATTTTTAATACAAAATTTTGTTACTTCAAAAAAAAACTTTTTGAAACACTGTAAAATAAAACATTTGTCGGTGTGTAATAAGTTTATGTTCCTTTAAATATGTTTATTTTATTATGATATAAAAAATTTCAATTAGTCAACTATATTATGAAAATCCCTCTCCTCCACTCTATTTCCTCATCCCTTAACCTTTATACGAACTCTTTTTTTTCTTTTTTTCATGTCTTATACAATATATTATTTTTCTCTTTAATGTGTAAGATGTTCTCTCATTATATTTGTGAAAAACTTTGACTAGATGTATGTACTATTTTTTATATTTTGTATACTTACATAACAACTGTTGTTTTCCCTTAATAAATAAAAATATAATAAAAATAATACGTGTGTATGAATAAAGTCCGTACATCCACAAAACTTTTTTACATAAGGAAACGTTTATAGAAATTTCTCAATGCAATACATACTCAAACAACGAAAAAAAACAATTCGCATTCCAAAGCACATAGGTATTTTTTTTTTTACAATAAACATAATAATAAAACAGAGTATTAAAAAAATAAAGCATAATTACATATCATTGAAATACATATTAATAGAAAAATAGTAAACAAAAAATCCAACAAAGGCATGGCCTGTTCGTGGGTATACAAGTAAATGTTAATGAATGTTTGCTCCTGTAATAAATAATGGACAGTTATAATATTTTTGTATAATATAAGAAAGAAAAAATAAAATATTATGTAAAAGATATATTTTTTTTTAATAGTAATTAAAAAAGAAAATAAAAAATATTTTTAAAAAAAACACAAAATTATTCCTTGTTACTAAAGGGCAACAAAATAAATCATAGAACAAAAAAGGTTCATATCTTTAGTTTGAATCCAGGATAGTGCATGTTTTTTAAAAGAAGGAAATTTTGAAAGTCTGGAATCAATGAAATATTATCAGTAAAAAAAGAATCAAAAACTTTTGGGCCTATAAAACATGCATGTCTCTGTGCGAGCTTCGTTTTACAATGTGGTACTTCTAACACACACAAATTACTTATGTATTTTTAAAATCATTCATAAATTAAAAATTATAACGAGTTGATTGTGTTGAGAAAATACACACCTCACTTGCCTTCTCCGCCTGCATATCCTAGATGGCTTTAAATCTATTCTTAGAATAGGATAAGTACATTCTAGAACTCGGGAAGTTGCCAAAACTTCCACAAACTCTATTCAAACATGACTCACTTGGATTCTTGAGAACTCAAACGACAAAATCTTTATGTAAAACGATAAGCATCGCAATTTTCCCTACCTCGATAAAGTACGGAAAACATATCTGAAGATTGAATTTAAAAAAAAAAAAAATATTTATTAAACACTCTATCTTTGCATACAAACCTCGCTTCCTCTACATTCCCACATCTTCTCATGCACGCACGCCAATTATTCCTATTCTTTTTTTAAATATTTTTTTTTATTATCAATAAATTTCATAAAAAGTACATGTTTTTGTAAAATTCTAAACATATCTACTTTTACACATCTAGTAAATGTTATCACTGTAACTCTCCAAAAAAGGAGACTAACTCTTGTGCTTGGAGAGTGACTTACACTGTTTTAGTTGTTTATTTATAGGAGTTTATATAATTTTAAATACAGAGTACACGAGAAAGAAAAATAAAAATAAAAACATAAAACAATCATACATTCATACTAATAAAAATTTAATGTTGTTTTTACACGTGTTCAAAAAATTTCTTTAGATTAACTTTTTTTTTTATTGATACATTATTTTTAATCGTTTTTATTTCATTGAGAAGATTATAATAATTTTTTACACCTTTGAAGACAAAGCTATTTTGACCATGACTTGTATGGAATTTAGGAATTTTAATATTATGTTGTCTTTACATGTCCATCTTCAAGTATTTGATGGACTTGATCGAGTCATGTCTTTCTCGGTCTTCCTCGTTGTCTGCATCCATCAACATTCGCATGGTAGATATTTTAGCCATTCTTTTTCCGTCCATTCGCTCTACATGTCTAAACCAGCGCAGCACCCCTTTCTTGATTCTGTCGATAAAGCATGTCTCAGCCTTACATAGTTCACGGATCTCCACATTTGTGCACTTATCATACATCGTTTTACCACACATTCGCCACACCCGCACATTCCAAGTACCTATATGAATATAGTATGTACACTTTATTTTTTATAAAAACAAAAATTGACTAATAATATACGCTATACTATGAAGAGAGGGGGAGAATGGAAATGAAAAAAGGAGAAAAAATTGAGAAACTCGAATATTTAGATATTGACATTTTAATCTTGATTAAAATGTAAATAAGGAATAGGCATTAGAGGGACATTAGAGGCTAAATTATTCCACAACCGAGCAGCCACTGTTGTGAATAAGGAGGCAAAAAAATTTGAGCGGTAGATTGGTATTGAAAGGGTTTCTGATTACTAGAACGAAGAGATAGCCCAAATTGTGATAAAGGTTGGAAGAGCTCTCTCAGATAAATAGGCAAAGTGGGATTGTTTGAAATATTATGAAAAAGTGGCAGAATGTGAATGTTTCTCCTGTGCCTCATACTGAGCCAATATAGTTGCGTGCGGTATTCGGCTGTGTGGTCGAATTTGCGAAGACATAACGTATACGGACATTCTTCAGTCGTTTCAACTTATCAAGCAGTTCAGAATTAGCATCTGGGTAACATACGTCTGCATAGTCAAGGAGTGGAAGTAAGTTCAGGACTAATGTTTGCTAACATTGATTGGCAAGAAATTCTGAAGTCATTTAAGATGTTGCATGATTTGATTTATTAGATTCCCTCGGCCGTCCAGATGCTCAATGAGTTTTTCTGGGTAATGTGATAATTTAATTTTAAAAATTCACCGTGTGCCTAGCAAACTTTTTTCAAATTATTGCATTTGCGAATTTATTTAAAACTAGCAACGAGAGATTACAAAAAAATACAAAATTTTTCAAAACTACCGTAATGTACTTCATAGTCCTAACGCTCCTATATACCTCGTTGAAAAATTACAACGCTTATGAGTTCATGGTTTACCTCTTCGTTCTAATTCTCTAGGCACTCTCTTAATACCCATCCACAATTCCTCTTTCTTCTCTAACTCACATAGTGTCCATGCGGCTCTGCGGCTCGACTGTGGAATCATCTCCCATCCACCATCTAAGATGTTACTACAGTATCTCTGTTTAAATCACGTCTGAAGAAACATCTCCTTTCTCTTCCTTAATCTCTCCTTTCCTTTTTCCTTATTTTTCCTTTTTCCCATTGAGTAATAGTTTTGATCTAAGGTAATTTATAAACAAATGCGTTTATTTTTATTTTTATATATCTTTAGCTTTTTAATCTTTTTTCTATTGAATATGTTCTGTAACTTATATTATAAAAGTAAAACTTTTATTTTATTGGTTGGTTGGAATAAATTGCCATTTGGCAACAAGCTCCCTAATGTTCAAATAACATTATGTACAAAAAGTCAAATAAATAAAAAATAAAAAATTGGTTACGAAATTAAATAAATGTCTGCAATTTGTTAATACATTCATTTATTTATTTTGTCCACATTCTAAACAAAAATAAACAATAAAAATTATGTGACCTCACTTGAGTACCCGTGCCAAAGAAACTTAACAGTATAAACATATTACAACAGAGATGGAGAACGTTTTAGAGAAGGGAATATTGAAGTCTAGGCTTCCACAGGGCTTATGATCTGTCATTGGCTGGTTTAAGTGGCCACTTTACAGACTGTGTAACATTCAACATTCTGCCCATGCTGAAACATCGATAGTACTTCAATTCTTTAATCTGTTGACGTTTTGTGAAAATATTGTTAATAAATCCACCTGAAGAAAAAGTATCAAAATTGTAAAAATACCAATTTCAGGGGTTGCCTAGTATGTAGGTGAAATAATTCAATAAGATGAATCTCATTGGCATAAATAAAGGTTTTAGCTTTTTTTTACTTTACAAACATCAATAGATGAAAGAGTTGACGGAATATAGATGTTCTGATATGGGCCGAATAGTGAATGTTACACAGTGTGTAAAGTGGCCACTTAAACCAGCCAATAACAGGTCATAAGCCCTGTAGATGCCTAGACTTCTATATTCCCTTCTCTAAATGTGCTCCATCTCTGTTGTAATATTTTAAAATTAACAGCTCCCTAGGGGGATGAATCCAGTTCTTGTCTACAAAAATTTAAACAAACTCAAAATATTATACCAGTTAGTTTAATTAACAATGTTGTGAGTAGGTGTATCCAAATGTTTGTAAACAGACTGGATTCTCCTCCCTAAGTAGTCATCGAGATCTAAATTTGTTGCAACAGAAAAGAAAAACATTGTTGAGAAGGCCATGTGGAAATTTAGGCATTTACACGGCTTATGGCGTCTCATTATCTGGTTAAAGTGGCCACATTGACACAATGACAAGCCGTAAGCCCTTTAAATGTCAAGACTTCATATCCTTTTCTCAAAAATGTTTTCGTTCTCAGTTGCGACAAATTTTACGTTATTTAAATTAGTGTTTGATTTGTTAAGCTCAATTTAACGAATAAAGTGGAATCTTTTAATCTTCATGTTTACAGAAATTATAAATATAAAGGACTAGAGTGACTTATCAAATTGTGTATTTGAATCTCGTCCAATAGATTAAGTAATGTTTTTTGTCTTGATTGCAAATTTATTTCCGAAATGTCTTTTCAAAGACGTACCGGTTGCGATTCAAACTAATTTGTCAAATCAGGGGTCTTCAAAGTGTGGCTCGAGATTTTTTCAATTTTTTTTTTTATATGGGAGTTGCTTTATTATTTACCTTGCTTATAATATTCAAGGTTTATATTTCAAAAGTGGATTTTTCTGCAAATTAATTTCTTTAAATTTATCTAAACTGTTAAGATCAGGAGGGATATACTAATGTGGGCTAATCAGGAACTTCTCAGCATTTGCTTATGTGGAGAGGAAACCACTCAAAACTCTTCAGGAGAAGCCGGCCTGTTGGCAGTAGTCAACAGGTCTTCCGTTCCACTAGAGGAGTGTTCGGCATTTTCTTCCCTACTTTGGTTTATTTTACCAATAGCCTGCACTATATTGATCATGTATAATACTACCTCTCGTGTGAGTTCTTTATTGGCTCGAGATTCAAAACCGGCCCAGCATAGTAAAATACTTTTTTACATCATTTTTTCAATACCAACGGCAATAACCATATTGCTTCTTTTAGGTATGCTTGGTGTCACAAGTTTGCGGGCCAGAAGAAGCATTGCCTCGCCTATGGTGGCTTTTAAACTTCTGAATGGGTTAATTTACAATTCCAACATTTTGTAGTTATGTGTACCGTGCAACTATTTAAGAGCTAGGCAACACAGACCATATATTACGTACTTTATATGTTCTTCCTGTAGCTTAATCACAAATAACTATCGACGTGCTAATAAGCGACGTGATAAAAATTTCTCGCCGTGGATGTTTATCGTATTCACGATCACAATGGAGCATCCGTGAAAACCTAATATTAAATGTCAAACTATTTACGTTTTGCGACGTATAATCCTGCTGCAAAATCACATATTTGAATTTCACCGGTGTAAATATGGAAAATATTACAAAACTGATATTTTTATTTATTATTTATCATGCTATTTATTGCATTTAGCCGGCGGTTGGTAAGCCAAATGTCAAGAAAAGCAGTCGCCATAGTAATTGTAATTTAATTTTCACTTTTTTGTATTAGATACATTGTATTGTATTATTTTTTTATAGTGAACGCCGATTTTTCGCCAATGAACTGTATTTATTTACGAGGAAAACAAAAAACAAACCGACACGAGCGTTGACTTAGAGATTACATACGCGTCGACTTATGACTGCGATAACTGAAGTATGTTCATTATTGTTCATTGTGATCGCTCAAATTCTAAGCATGTTTTTAAGCACGTAGAAGGTTATTTGTGATTGAGGTACAGAATGCGGTACGAAACTATTATTTATTTGCCTGTGGGGAGGAAGATTGGTCTATTGAACAACCTACCAAGAGAGGTGGATCTTTTCCACGCCGGGATTACCAGTCTTAGACTCTTCCACTCTAATTATGTATCGTAATGTGTGTTAGCGACTTGTTCGTCTTTGTTTCCTGTTCTTATTATATTTTTTTTTATTTTTTTTTAATAAAAATAAATATTTACGTTCTTATAATTAACGCAAATATTTAATTTTGAGGGCCATTTTGAGGGAAATTATTTTTTAAAGAATCATTGACACATTTTTTGTAATGCAGTTACAAGAGACAAAATGCTCGTACGAGGTTTTCCTATAATTTGAATGATGTTATACAAAAAAAGTACGACTTTCGATCAAAGAAATTTTCGTTTTGAGGCTCCAAAAGTATTATATGTCCTGGGTAAAACATATTAAGTTCTCCAGAACGATGGTCATTTTCAGGAGAAGTAAACGAGTCGGGATTCTGTCTAAGTCTAAGGGAAGAGACGATTGCAGGAGACTGCTGCGAGACATTGTATAAATTTATATACTTTTAAGCGTGTTATCCATATGTTTATTAAAATGAATGTTTATGGAAGAATTTTTATTTTAAACATACTTTAATAATACACATGCTTCTATTTTACATTATGTTGTATCCTAACTCAACACAGAGCTCTTAGAAACGGGTCGAGAATGCAGACGGGAACTTACATTATATAAAAACCGCCGTTTGGGCCTTGGGTCAAAATGTTTCGAGACCCCTGCGTTAAACCGAGCTAAATCTTTTCATAAATTTTACCCAAATACGAGTTCCCTACGAAAATTTTATCGACGCCAACGCACTTCTAGATTTAACGCGTCGAATTAAAATAATGGCTTTGGTCGTTACCTGAATATTCTCGTGTTTAAGCTCCGTGATCATTTATAACAACCCGTATATAAGACATTGAGGGTGACTTCCCTAGCATTCTACAAACGAAAGGGATTAAAGTATAGCTTTTACCCAGAATAAAACATTTCAAATAACTTGTTCATCGACCGAGAAGTCGCTGTCGAGAGATCTGTTGGAAGATCATTCCGATTTGAAATTATTACGTACAAAAGAGAGGGAAAACATTTTTGAAAATAGAATATGGAAATCTAGGAAAATATATATTTTTAAATTTTTTTTATGTTTTTAATATATAACTATAAAGTTATGCCTAGTAGGAAAAGACCCGTGCTAAGGCAGACTAACATATTTGTTTATTTATATATTTCCATATACATACACACACACGTGTGCACCCTTATAAACATTCATACACATACACACATACATACACGCACATACACACATATACATGCACATATACATACATATATGTACACATACATATACACATACCCACATAAATCTTCATACATATATACGCACACATATACATAAACACCCTTACATACACATACATATATATATTATTTTTATCCTTCTTGTAATTGTATTGTAAAGTGTTTCAATTGTCGTGGATAGTATTAATGTTAATAATATTTACCTTACAATGTAGTTTAAAAGGGTTCCGGTTTCTTTTCTACCTAACTTAATAAGCCACTAGGTTATTTTATTTTTTTGCAAAGAAGTTACATTGTGTTGGGTGAATAAAATATCTTTAACCCTATTATAAATTCTAGGAGCCATAAAGCTAAAAGATGTTTGTCCTAAAGAAGTTCTCGTCTGCTGTACAATGTGTTTCTGTGACGTCACACTACGAGTTGATATATTGTGTGCTGTTAGGACGTGGTCAATTTTATTATTGTGATAATTAATTATTATTGTTTTGGCATACAATCGTCTAACGTCCAAATCATTAAATTCCTCGAAGAGTTGCTCTGAAGGGTAGCGATACGGTTTTTTATTTATTACTCCAAGAACAAACTTTTGACACTTGATGAGACGGTCGAGACAAGACAATGATGCACCTCCCCATCCTAAGATACCGTACGACAATACACTTTGTACAAGCGCAAAGTACACAATTTTTATCAATGAGATGGATACAATGTTTCGTAGAATTTTGAATATATATATTATTTTTCTTAGTTTATTTGTTGTTTCCATTATATGACTATCCCATCATAAAGAATCATCTAAGGTTAAACCAAGGTATTTAATAGTTTTAACTGTCTTCATATTAATCATAAATTAAATATGTACAGTGCTAATTACGTGTAATCGGCTGGTTAAAGTGGCCACTATACATGGTGTATAATGTTTACCATATTGCCTACGTAAACATCAGTGGCAAATAGCGATTTTATTTACAGGTAAGCTATAAAAAATATCCTATATTTGTACCTACAAAGGAGGTACATAATATAATGTAAGTAATATATACTATAAATTGATATTTTTCTGTAGCTCTGTGTGATACAACCACTCTCATCCATGAAATCAACTCAAACGATGTAACTTCGTGATATATTATATTATTCAGATATATTATCTATTACTTTAATTAATTAATTAAAAAATAAATAAAAAATAAAACTATGAATTCAGTCGATTTTAGGTATTCAATTGAAATGTCAACTGGCTGAATTGTTCTAGTAATAAATAGTGCTAAAAACGGCTGCGTGGAGCGCTATATGTCCTCCAATATGACTCATGAAAGTAAGTATGTTCTTATGTCAAAAGTACCATCTCAAAGAAAAATAGTTCTTAAGAAACAATGTTTGAAATACTATTTTCCAAATCAAGAATCTTCAAATAATTTGTGTAATCTGCAAGTTTAATCTAAGGGAAAAAACTCGCACTGGGGTTAAGACATTTAAAATATAGTATACTTGTTTGTATGAAAAAATAAGCTGGAATGATCGGCTAGTTTCTTGGTTCACCGCAGGTGCTGGACGCGCTTTATTTATAATTATATTTATATTAGGATAAAAATACAAACGGCGGAAATGATTTAAAATAAATGGTTATTATTTATTCGTTTTTCTATTAATAAAAGTAACAATAAAACATTGTTATGGTTAGTTAAATATAATGGTAAGCTGCGCATAATCGCTTCTATACACGGTTCGCCCCTGGTAAACATTTACATTTCTTTTATTCTACCATTTGTCGATTTTAGTGCCTGAACGAATATTTTGTGCCGTCCTTTCTCATTAAAAGAAAGTAGTTTTGCTAACCCTTGGTGTTGGAATTGTCAAACTTAGTATATGTATATGTTTGGATAATTTTAAATCGCCATTTTTGCGAAAATCACCTCAAGGGCGTATCTACCCACCCACAATTCATTTTCACTTGATGAATTTTATGTTGTTTGTTAAAAATTTCAACCGTCCATGCGCTCAGTAGCTGCAAGACTTGTTGTAATCTAACTTCTTTTTTTATAAATTTGCTTTTAATTTAGTTTTTTAAAATATCACTAAAACTCTAAACTTCATTGTCAAATAAAATGTTTAAAAATAAATATGTAAATAAGGGCTAGATTTCTTACTGTCCATGCGCTCTGTAGCTGCAAGACTTGTTGTAATCTAACTTCTATTTTTATGAATTTGCTTTTAATTTAGTTTTTTAAAATATCACTAAATCTCTAAACTTCATTGTCAAATAAAATGTTTAAAAATAAATATGTAAATAGGGGCTAGATTTCTTACTGTCCATGCGCTCTGTAGATGCAAGACGTGCTGTTATCTAGCTCCTATATACCATAATTGTAATATATTATAATTAGAGACGAGGAACTAGAATCCCAACCATCCATGCGCTCTGTAGCTGCAAGACGTGCTGGGATATTTATTTATTGTACAGCGCCCTTGAAGTGATTTTCACAAAAATGGCGCTATATAAATTATCCTAGCATTATTATTACTATGCAGCGCTACACGCCAGTGGCGGTATTTCCATAAAGTCCATAAGCCGGGCTTGCCTATTAATTTTAGTTCAAAATTACCAAATCTGGACCAAACGCTAAAAAAAAATTATTTTCATTGTTTAAATTTCGCGCCGGATAAGAATTAGAGATCTATTCGACTACTGTTTGCATCCCGACATCCGAACCGTATGAAATCCATGTGCGCGAACGACACTATGTCTTCTTATCTCGCTCACTCATTTTGGATTCTCATGGGGATTGCGGCGCAATTCACATGTGATGCAAACAGTAAACTCATAAAATGTTTGTCTGTCTCCGTTGAGTTTAATATGGGAATTTGAAGCCAGTTTCTTTCATGAAAAAGTTAGCAAAAAGCTCCTCTCGTATTTTAATCTCCTCTTAAATTAATAAATAGATCAGCTAGAATTGATAAGGAAGAGGTACCCGAACTTTTTAAAAAGCAAGGGTGCCTGTCCGTAAATGCTATTCTCTGGCTCAAATTTGTTACCAGATATCGATTTGATAGTAACTTCCAGAAAAGGTATATACATACACATAATACAAGGCTAGCACAACGTGGCACAAAAGGATTGTCAGTACCGAGTTTTTTAAACAAGTATGGCCAAAGAACACGTCATTATACAATTTATAATATTTTTAATAAGATTCCTAAGCAGATCTTAAAAGAAAATGTTGACAAAACTTTTAAGAAAAAAATAATTAAATAGCTAATATGTAACAAGGCTTTAGATTAATAATCGTTTTATGTTAACAGTCATTAATTTAAAAAAATGTTAATAAATTTTGTTTAAAAAATACGTATGCTTTTCGTTCTTAATAATGTTAATATTACTTTTTAAATTTTTATCATTTCTCTAACGTTTTTCTTTGTAAAGGAAAAATAAGAAAACTGCTGACAAGCCGGTTTCGCGGTTTAGTGGGTTGCATTATTTTTCCTTTTATATTTTCTGTTCATGTTTACCTTCTTAAATAAAAATAATTACAATAAATACCATTCAAAGTTTATTATGCTCTTTTTTATGGAATTTGATAATTTGAAACAGTGGTTTTTATATAAATTGATTAAAGACCCGTACTGATTAAGATTTCTAATAATTCACTAACATTTTTGTGCAAACGTCATATAAAATGAGTTCGGAGATGGCCAAAGTTCCGTTTCTATTTGCCTATCTACAATGATCCTTATATCGTATATCAATAATAATTTATTATTATTAAATTTATGTATCTATGGGTTCTTATGACTATTATTCAACTTTATGTATGCTATATTATCTGAGAAATAACTTATTTATAAAATAATACTGTGTTTTCTTTATTTCGTTTATTTAAACGAACTCAAAAAGATTATCCTATGCATATTTTCATAAGATATTGTAATTCTTTATAATATGCCTTCTGGATGCTTTGTAAACTGTACAACTGTAGTAAAGAGAACAAACATCGTGTTTTCACACAAATAAATTCATCATCATTCCCTTTCGGCACCTTATGGTGCATAGAGCACTGCATTGGCACACCAATCGCAAAGTATATTGATAATTTTTGTTACATGAAGGCAAGATGATCACTCTTACGCTTCAGGTACCAGTCCAGGTAATATTACATATTCTAATAATATAAATAAACTATGCATTGGTTGCAACGCCAAACAAAATACTAACAATCATTAGTTTTGTAATATTTTTTCGAATGGATTATTAATCATAGTAAAATACAAAAAAAAATAGTTGCGGGAAAACTCAGCACTTAAAATTTGTAATTTAAAAATAATTTTAATGTGTGCTCAATAATGGCAAAAAAATGTTTGAAATTGAACGTAGTTGTGCAGAAAGCAGCCAGTCCACAATTTGCAAAAATTAGATACTGGTGTTTTTGGATGCATTAAGGTCAATTCTATTTTCTGCTAAAAACAGTCAGGCCGCATTTATACAAATCACTATATTAATCGCCTTCTGAAAATAGTGTCGATCACAAAACCGACCTTTCTCAATTTACCGAAAACACCCACAGCACTAAAAAAAAAATATGGTACTTTAAACATCATTAAAACTGGTCAAATACATAATTATATACTTGTTTGTAATATGTAAAAAAAATGTATTCATTGTTTATCGTTAATTGTTGTGTAAATTTGATAATGCACTCTTTTTACAAAAGTGCTATTATCTCAGTTTCACCTTTCTATGGCTGGCTGCTTTCTGCAAAACTACGTCAATTATGGTAATAATTTAGGTTGCAATATTTATTTATATTAATTTAGGTTGCAATATTTATTTATATTAATTTATAATATTTATATTTTTATATATTTCATTTCTTTATACATGTTTTTTATCATTTATTTTACTATATTATTTCTGTTTAAGTAACTTAAGTAAATTATTGGCACATATATTTACTTTATATTTGTATAATAATGATTTTTAATTTCTTTCATTTGATTAGCTAGGCATTTATAATTAAGTAGTTTTAGTTTTTCTTTTTATGTTATTGTTTTATTAGTAAAGGACTACTTATGTTCAAAAGATAAAAAATCTCCATCTTAAAACAGGCTGACCCATGTTAGATGGAGATTATCATAAACAAAGAATTTCATTTTACATTAATTAGTTTTATATAGATTCCCTGTTATTAAGTATGTATACTATTTTTTTGCAATAAATTTATAAAAAAATATATAAATATTTTTAAAATATTTTTTAACTATATTTCGCTGGCTGTAACTAGGTAAGTACACGTAAATATATGTTACGTTACTGTACTAGGCAAGTATACATACGAGCACATTGATGCAGTTTTAAATTTGCGAGAAACGTGGAATCGTGACAATAACAATTTGTCTTTTGAAACAACATGTTTGTTATGGCGATCAAAGTGACTTTTTAAAATAATAAATGAATAATAAAGTGCTGAATAGACATAACATAACCAGAAATAAATAAAGAAACGTAATTACAATATTTTGTGTAAATTTTGCTCGTGAGTAATGCAGATTGGCAGTGAAGTTTTGTTTTTTCAATAAAAAATACGACAAACACGGATCCAACAATATTTGTTATTTTTGCTTTTCGCTGTTTCCTTGCAGTTTTTTTTATAATATATCTAGTTTATTTATTGGTGTGAGGTGATCATTGAAGAAAATTCGTTTTTCGTCTCCAGGAAAGTCAATATCTTTGTGGTGAGTCCTTTATTTAATTTAATTTTACTCTGTAGTTGATGCTTAACATTTCTCCGAGTGAATTTTACGATTATATTTTTAGGGCCTGTTGAGGCGTTTATTTATTTATCAATTTATTTAAGGGTCAGGTCACAGAAATATCACTTCGTGTTACCCAAATCAGAATGAATATTACTTATAATTGATTTATTATTCTATACGGATAGTTATGTAAATAAAGAGATACATCCATAGATACAAAGAGATACATCGATTGAAATTTCGAATTAAAATTTCCTAAATCCCATGAGAAATAAATTATTCAAATTACGTAAAAACACACGAAAATGCCTTTTTATATGCATCTTTGTGGCTTTTGCAGACATTTAATTCCAAAATCATTCCATAATCCAAGACTAAATAAGTTAAATAATATTCTAAATTGCATCAAAGTAATTCAATTTTCACTGTAATTCGGTTAAACTTTGGGAATAATTCGAATCGTTAAAATAGCCATTTTGTATGAACATACCTAAATTAGAGGGTGCTCATAAATGCAACCAAAACAAGATAAAAAATAAAAATCAAACAATACAAAAAAATATGTATAAATTTTATCTACAAAATAAAAATTGGAACTTTTATTTATTTAGTTTTTTATTCCTTACTTCTTAGTATTAACTCTTAACTAATTTACTACTTTGCTCTATGTTAATGATTATTTTTTCTATTTTTTTTTATACCATTTTGAGTTGCTAGAATTCCATTCCACTCGTCCATGTGCTTTGTAGCTCCACGACGACGATTGGTAACCTTGCTTATTTATGCAAATATTATAGTCTACAAAATACCTAACTTTGTAAACAGAGTCTAGTATTCCAACCGTCCATATGCTTACTAGCTGCGAGACGTGTTATAATCTTACTAATTTTTTTTTTTTTTTTAAATCATTATTTCGATCAAAAAAGTTTGATAATATTAGCTTTCATATAATGAAAATTAAATTTATTATAAAATCATTTCTACTACTACTACTACTACCATCCCGCCATTTACCCGTAGGGGTAGGCAGAGAGAATGGGCCGCCACACACGTCTATCCTGGCATATATTCCTAGCTTCTTCCACATTCGTACATCTTGTCATACATGTCCTTCGGTTCTGTCCGCTTTTGACATGACCAGACTTAAGATTTTGGTTTATCTGATCATGCCACGTCTTCCTTGGTCGTCCTCGTCTCACGTTACCGTTCATTTAAGTCATACTTGTTTAACCATTCTTTCGTCGTCCACTCGTTCTACGTGACCGAACCATATCAGACACCCTTTCTTAATCTTATCAATTATACTTGACTCAGTTTTCATTTCATTTCATTTCATTTTTTTTTTGCACCACAACAGGCCAGGAGGCCCAATTACAGTGATGAATTACATTACAGAACAACCAGGCTTGAGAAAAATCACATTTTTTCATTTTTGTGTTCTCACCGGGAATCGAACCCGGAACCTTCCGTGCGTAAGTCAAGCGTCTTGACCACTACACCACGGAGGCCGCCCGCAGATTTACACCCTCGCCTGATTTCATCATTCGTAACCCTGCCATCAATTGATTACCCACAGATTCGTCGAAGAGATCGCATTTCAACCGCGTTCACTCGGCTTTCATCCTTCCTTTGCCAGTTCCATGTTTCACTTCCGTACTGCCAGTTTAGCTTCGATTGACATATTTTTATTAGCAATTACTGTGCTAAGTGCTCCGTTCATTTTGTTGACTGCATTCACTCTCCTTTCAACATCGTTTTCTGCTCTCCCATGTCTTGAAAACATGCTTTTCAGATACACAAATTATTTTACTTGTTCAAGACATTTGTTGTTTACATTTACAAAATTATTTCTAACTTAATATTTCACCGTAAATGGATTTCTCATCGTCCATGCACTTTGTAGCTGCAATACGTGACGTAATTAGGCTCCTATCTCTTATAATTGAAATATATCTTAATTGGAAACGAGAAACTAGAATCCTACCGTCCATGCGCTCTGTAGCTGCGAGACGTGCTGGGATATTTATATACTGCACAGCGTCTTTGAAGTAATCTTCACAAAAATGGCGCTATATAATTAAGTCGACTATAATAATAATATATTTCAAAAAATAATAACGTATCACTAACTCTAAGAGTTCAAGAGGGATACAACATAATGGAAAGTGGAAGCTTGCATATCGTGGTTATACAAGTAAAAGTGACCATTTGCGAAAATGACGAAATTGAGATTATTGACTTTTTGACATCGTATTAGCATAATGCTTGACTGGTAAAAATGCCAAGTCGATCCTACACTCCAAAAATAATTTAGTTTTTAAAATATGTGAACATTTGATAGAAGCTCACAGATTTTTAACAAGTAAAACTGACCAACACACATAGTCACTTTTATAATTTAATTTAAGATCCAAAGAATTGACCAAGTAACTGTTAGTCAATTTTATTAAAAGGTAAATGTCACCAGTGAAGAGTTAATTAGAGTTGGTAGTCAGTAGTTAGTATGCGTTTTGTATTTGACAGATACGACTTTTTTTTATAAAAAGAAAATTAATAAAATTTGTTCTTTAACCTTTATAAATATTAAAAAATGGATTATTGAAACGAAAAATTCCAAAAACATAATTTAAAATTTTTAAAAAAATAATTAAAAAATACCACCTCCCTCAATGAACGAAACAAACTTTACTAGTGATATTTTTTCAAATACATTTATACTTTACAACAAAGCTAAAAATACTGTAAATATAATGTAAAATTACCAAATCTGATCTTTGAGAAGCATTTGAACTCTAGAAAAACACTAAAATAGCTCCCCTGAACATTATTGATTTTGTCACTTGGTCGATTTATCTTGTATGCCCACGATATATTGTACCAGCTTTTTTATGTACCAGCTTGTAAAAAAAAATATACCTCGAATTCATTCATTCGTATCTGTAGAAATTATAATGGACTCAGTATTGATGTAGAAATTTTTAACTGCACGTTGCATTTATACAGAAAATTTCTTCATGGGGTCGATTATTTGGGATAGTTGCTGAATGTGCATCTTCAATGGTTTATGCTATGTATATGTGCCGCATGTAATGTATATGTTTTGTATGTGCGTTGTGTGTGTGTTGGAGTTATTGTGTGTGTTTGTGGTGGCTCGGAGTGTGCATTCAGTATTTTTATTTATTTCAATTTATTACCTCCATGGAAAACGCAAATGTTAACAATTATTCTTTTTTCACTTGAAATTTCTATTTATTTATTTTTTTTTGTCACATTTAATGTTTATATCTTTTGCATAATTTATGAAAACTTAATTGGTCTTTTTATGTAAAAAAAATTGTTGTCTTTAATACTTATTGTGTATGACTGTATGTTTTCTGAATAAAATAAAAAATAATAAAATATATTAGTTTAATCTGATGAATAAAATCGATGTCATTAGATTGGATTTCAATGCCGACTGATTTACCTATATTGAATATTTGTTTCTTTTTAGTACTCCGACGATTTAAATATTTTAATCCCTCCCCTTAGTAGTTGTGTTCTAAAATAAAATATAGTTTTTTTAATATTATTTACCTCCTGCTCTATTCTGGGAATTTTCTTATTGTGTAGTGTGATAATATTTTTCATCTCGGCTACATCCTGGCTCGAGAAATTGACTTCTTGAAATCCCTCTGTTCTTCTTTTAGATTTTTTTCATTTCTTCGAATTTCGTATCTATTATATTTATAATCTCAGCTTATCGTGACATTTTGTATTGGTAGATTTATTTTTAAAAATACGTCTTGTTTGAGCGAGTGAACGAATGATTATTTATTTTATTTATTTTTTTTATTTATTAAGGAAAAACAACAGTGGTTTTAAAAGAATACAAAATATAAAAAATAGTACATACATCCAGTTAAAGTTGTTCAGAAATAGAAGTATAAAGAGAAAAATAATATATTAAATAAGACACTAGAAAAAGAAAAAATAAAGAGCTCGTAAGGGGGTTAAAGGATGAGGAAATAGAGTGGAGGAGTGAAGAAGGGCGATTTTCATAATAAAGTTGACCAATCCAACATTTTGATACTCGTATCATAATAAAATAAACATATTTAAAGGAACATAAACTTATTACACTGACAAATGTTTCATTTTACAGTGTTTCAAAAAGTTTTTTTTTGAAGTCACAAAAGTTTGTTTTAAAAATATCTAAATGGGGACAAAGTAAATTAAATTTGGGTCAGCTACGATAAATAAACTTTTTAACAGTTTTGAACATATTTTTTTTAGGCAATAAATTATTTAAAAAATTAACTTGTCGTGTCGACTTTACGGGACAATTTTATGACAGTTATGATTTATATAATAACGCCTTTTAAACAAAATAGTCTATAAAACCTAGATTGCCCACAACTGCCTGAAAAAAATTAAATTCGCATTCCTCAACGTACAACTCGGCTGCGACAATTGTTGTATGTTGGTATTTCAAGCATAAATAAAAAAAATATGTGTCTTGTCCCAAAATCCTTAATTACTATATCAATTTTTTTCTGAAATCAATATATATTTCCTTACCCTAAACAACAATAAATAAAATTTATTTAAAAAAGATGCATGAATACACAAAAAAAAATTAATGCCTACTCTTTTGTAAAAACATTATGATAGCAATATACTAAATTAGTTGTTAACACCTTATTTTTAATAGTTTATATTCGTAGGTATTATTATATATTGATATTTTAAAATAAACAAATATGCAGGTATGCAGATATGCAGTTATTGCAAACATATCCAATGGGGAAAAAATAATGTTTACTGATTATTTGAAAATGACAGTTATTTGAATTGAATTTATTACCAGTAATTCAGATATTTTTATTTCGATATTGCACCCTTGGTTAAATCTGTAAAACATACCCTTGTTCCACGCATTGGCCTCGTGGCGCGCACGTGTATAGATGGCCAGTCTCGTTTAATAGGGTATAGAACCTTTATTGCAAATATTAATTATAATTCAATCTAACTGTACCTATTTTAAAAAGTTGTACATTTTAATTTTTTTGCATACTTTCATATTATATTTATTTTCTTTTGTTTGAAAGAAGAAATAAAGGAATGCTGATCCGGGGTTACTCCGTATAGATCCGCCGGCGAAAAGATTTTCACGACCGAGTAAATCCATTTTGAATCTAGAAAAAAATGTCATAAAGTAGATGCTTACATAAATAATGAACGACTTACAGAAATTGAACATGTTAAATACTTAGGACTAACAATAGACAGACAATTGACACGGACAATTCATATCAACAATTTATCTAGAGCGACCACGTCTACCGTAAAATGGGCGCAATGTACGCAACGTTTGCACTAACGGACACTCATTTTAAAAATAAAATTTTATCATTTGAACGAGCTGTTTAATTGTATAACTTGCCGTTATTTGGTATAAGTAACTGAATAATAAAAAAATATTTGACAGATGTCATCAAAACATAACAGCCGCCACGGGCCGTCAAAATCTACCAGCGCCAATTAAAAAACCTTTTACATAAGGAATATCATATGATGTGTAGATTAGTCAATTCATCACACGACTTGGAATTTTTTGGGATACATCTTCCGGCTTTTCGTAGATCTCTTCGCGATTAAACAGTGTGGGATGAAGTTGGACTGGCACGGTTTAGCTCAAAGTTTTTGATCTTTCGTTTTTTTGAATATATTGTATACAATTATTGTTCTGCCCTTGTTTGTCTTTGCCAAATAGTTTTATGTTCTTTTTGTTCAGTTTCTTGCATTTATGTTTCTTCGTGTAACTGTTGTAATTGACTTAGGCCGTATATATATAATGAATAAATATCCGTTAATAAAGTCTCTATTGCGATATCGGCTTTCTATTAGTTTTGAAATAGACATTATAAATGAACTTTTAAGGCGAATGTCTTGTTTTGATATTCTCCAAGGGCGTTATACACAAATTTATTCAAATGTGGCATCTGCTAGGGACCCTTAGACTTGCACCTAGTTTTGACAACTTATGGTGATCTAAAGGCCGTTATAATTAAATTATTTTGGCGGTTACCAAATAATTGGCAACTATGACGCCAGCAATTTCAGTTAAAACCCCGTTTAAGGAGCAATGGATATACAATATTATTGCGATTAAAATATTTAAAGCATTAACTTTACTTGACGACAATTGATTCATTCACAGAATCTTAAATTAATATAACTTTTTTTTTATTAAATCGACATATATTTCTTCACTCTAAAGAACTATAAACAAAATTCTACAGCCTTATTTGCAAATAATTATTGCAATTTAATATATGTGTAATTTAATATTTACCAAAAAATTTTTTTTAAATATATTTTCAAATTATATTTTTATTCTCCTGTTTGGTAAATCAAAAAACGTAGTACTTTATATAATTGGTACTTATATTATTTATATTCATTTCATAGCTTTATATTTGTTTTATTATATATTATACTATAATATTTATGTTTAAGTAACATGTATTCATGGCACAAATAAATACTTTATATTTGTATAATAACGGTTTTTAGTTTTTTACATTTGATTAACTAGGCATTTATAATTAAGTAGTTTTAGTTTTTCTTTTTTATGTTATTGTTTTATTAGTATAGGACTACTTATGCTCTAGAGATAGAAAATCTCCATCTTAGAACAGGCTGTGCCATGTTAGATGGAGACTATCATAAACAGAGAAAACCCCGTTTTGATTTTACATTAATTGGTTTATATAAATTCCCTGTTATTAAGTATGTATATATTTTTTTTACAATAAATTTATAAATAAAAAATAAATAAATAAACATTGTACTAAATGTTATTAAATATTTTGCATATAACCACACACCGACTTTTCTATGTCTACCGGTTTCATAATTAAACATTTATACCAAAAGAAAGAGAAGGTTTTGGTTTGCTTTTGTCTCAAAAGATGCGGATATAAAAAAAAATAATGATCAATTCTCAATGACTGGTGTTTTCTCTATGCCTACATATTATTTCTCGCCCCTTTTCAACCCTTACCTGATTGTTGTAGGTACCCTGATAATATTCCGGGCGTAATGGATAGGAGAGCAGGTTCGTAAGGTTGCGTGGGAAATTCGGGGATAAATTTAGCCCTTTGTTAGGGGCGAGAAAGTGATTGTAGAGGAATCGAAGAGAAGTCGAAATGTTAACACGTATAGTATGTAAATAGTTTAAGGGCTGGGAAAATCACAGAGAAATATTTTCACCGATATAACTTATTAAAATGTACATAACTTAAATTTCAACAGAAACGGAGAACATTTTTAAGAAGGAATATGACAATCTAGATATTTACAGGTCTATATGACAATCTAGATATTTACAAGTACATACAGTAATTTTTTTCTGTCACCCTCAACCAAAGCAAGTCAACCCAACCAAGTCAGCCAGCACAGTCAGTTCAACATACCATCGCCGTAACACTTGCGTGACATAATTCAAGTAACTATTTACTCGCCTTGTAATAAATACTCACATAAACACATACCTCGTGTCTTTTGTAAATCTCCAACTCGGGTAGGAGTTCCGATCCCCCACGATAAGCAGAATCCTACAGTCCTACATCATTATACTGGTAGAATACGGTACTACAAAAACTCCGCCCAACACAAAATGCCTCAGTTTGGTTTCTTTTGATTACCCCTACTTATATAAATATGTATTACATATTATTGTGATTTTGGCAACTAAAATAATGTGATTTTGATTGTCCATGAACAGTATTACTTACCTTTGTTCAACAGTCAAAGTTACTTTATTTTACTGTTATATTTTTTTGTAAATATAATAAGATAAATAAATCAATATGATTCAGTCAGATGAATCTTAGTCACATAAATAAAGGTTTCAGCACTTAAACCTAACGAAAATCAACAGATGAAAGAATTGAAGACTATGGATGTTCAAACATGGGCAAAATGGAACACCATTTGTAAAACGGCCACTAAATTACTTTATTTTTATTTTATTTAATCGTGGAATAGGGCGCACATAAATATATTTTTATGTGTGCTCTAATAATAACAATAATTTATTGAAGCCCTTCACTCAAAGAGCTATTGCTGAATCAGAATTAAAGATGTTGTCACAGATTGGTTCAAGGTCCCCACCGGAGTTCGCCAAGGTTTCATCCTTGCACCGTTCCTTTTTATAATCCTTATGGACTTCATTCATAGAAAGTCGATTCCACTAGATCGAGATATATCCATCTCCCCCTCTCAAAAACTCTGCTACCTAGAGTATGCCGATGATGCGGTTATAATTGATGATTCAGTCGGGGGTCTTCAGGTCACGGTAGATAAGCTAAATAGGTACTCCGCATGCATAGGTTTAAAAATCAATATTGCTAAAACCTATGTACTGCGTAATACTTCGTGTTTTAATGCTCAAATCCCCTGACTCTGTCAAACCAAATCTTCGAAAGAGTCGAGAGTTTCAAATACCTGGGAGTATATGTTATAGAAAATGGCAGCTTTCAAAAAGAACTGGGAGTGCGATTAGGAGTAGCGGGCGCCACATTCAACAGTATGAAAGCTGTTTGGAAATCAAACCAAATGCTGCCTATATAACGCCTGCATAACACCTATTCTCCTCTACAGATGCGAATCGTGGCACCTCGGGGCCCAAAATAGAAAAATTCAGAGTTTTGAGAATAGGTGTCTCAGAAGAATTTTAAGTGTGCGATGGTTCGACTTTGTGAGGAATGAGGTAATAAGAGAACGGACGCAGCAAACTCCGGTGACAACTATCGTCAAGCGGAGGCGATACGATTGGCTAGGCCATAAACTGCGGGTGCCTCCTGAATGCCTTAACCACACTTGCCTACTTTACAAGGCATCAGGTTCTCGACGTCCTGGACGTCCACTGCTGATAGTTTGCCGGCAGTTTATGTCTGAAATTCGGGACGATAACCTGACTTGGGAGGACACAAATGAGTTGGCAGCGGACAGAGATGCATGGAGGCTCTTTGTGGATACCATATGCTCCAGCTAGGGAGCGGACATGGAATGATGATGAATAATAACAATGTGTGTACATATTCTGTTTCAATTTTGAAATACACTTTTTTTCATTAATGTTTTAAAAATGTATTCCAACTCTGTTGTTTTGCTATATGTTAATCTAGATAACTCCCTAGGGATTAAATTCAGCCCTTGTGTAATTTTGTTGATTAAAAATGTTCATGGAAACGGCAAGGGAAGGGATGTGAAAAGTTCCGCCAATTCTCTTAATGGCAATCAATTGACAATATCCAATTTTTTTTTACTTTTATTTTTTCTTTTGGCTTCTTCTGCTTGCTTATTTTCTTTCTCCTTTTATAACCATGATAATATAAACAAACCTGCAGTTGCTTAAATTTTTTATACCAAATACATTTACCTCATTATTTAAAACGGTCTATGATTACTGTAAAAAAATTAAGTTTAAATGAGATTATGAATTCAACATATCGATAGCAGTTATGTAAACATATGAAATGGTTGAGGAAATATGTATGTTTAAACTTGGGAAGAACGGTGAATAATACAGTATGTGAAGTGGTCACTCAAACTGCGAAATAATGAAGTCTGAAAGGTGCCTAAAATACCTGGGAGTAATCATTGACTGTCAATCTCAATGGACCAATCGTCTAGAAATAATTATTAATAAACTGAGATATTTAACATATGTGTTCAAACGGCTAAGTATTTACGCCCAGCTAAATACTTTTAAAATGGTTTATTATTCACATGTAAATACATCGCTTTCCTATGGAATAATTGGATGGGGGGAGCTTATACCAAACATATTAAACCATTAGAAACTGTTCAAAAATGTATATTAAAAATAATTCTTTACAAAAATTGTTGTTCCCTCTTCAATTGTTTCAAGAAGCTTAATTTTTAGGCATACGACAAATATATTGTTTTCGGTGTCTAAAATATATATTTAAGAACCTTAATTTATTTACAAGTAATTTAAATAGATCAAGTCAAAGAAGGAATCGTTTGTTAGAAATACCACATTGTAAAACGAGGCTAGCACAGAGACATGCATATTTTATAGGCCCAAAAATGTTCATTCCTTTTTTACTGATAATATTTCGTTGTTCCCAAATTTTCAAAATTTTCCTTCTTTTAAAAAACACCCACTATCCGGGATTCAAACTCAAGATATAAACTCTTTTTTTCTATGATTAATTTTGTATTTTGTATTTTTATGTTTTTTTTTAATAATTTTTATTTCCTCTCTGTGTTATATAAAAATATTAAAACTGTCTTTTTATAATAGACATATTCATAAACATTTCTTGTATACCCACAAACAGGCCATGCCTTTATGGGATGTTTTTGTTTACTTTTTTTACTGTTAATATGTAATTCATTTCTATGTAATTATCCTTTATTTTTTAATACTCTGTTTTACCTCTTATGTATACTGTAAGAAAAAATTTTTTTTTTTAAACCAGCTATTGACAGTTCATAAAACCTATAGATGCCTAGATTTCGATATTACCTTCTCTAAAAGGTTCTTCATCTCTGTTGTAATATGTTAATCTTAACACCTCCCCAGGGAATTGAATCCAGTCCTTGTCTACAAAAATTTAGACAAACTCAAAATATTGTTGACCAATATCTCATTTTTCAAAATTTTGGACCGGCTGCTTTCCGCATAACTACGTTAAAACACGCCTACCCAAACGCCACGTAAGATAATATTACAATAATTGAGTGAAATTAATTTACGTAGAATACTTACTGTACATAGTGTGTTTAATAGGAATTTCTCCGTGAGGAATTAATTATTTGCTCTGTACCTAGGTAGTATTAAGTTTTAGTATAAGACAGTAAGCTTAGTTGTGTGAAAATGAACACGACTTAATCTAATTCTGCTTAGAATGAATATGGGTGATCATAATACAGATACTGTACAAGTATACAGGTGACTGGAACTGAACCCGCCATAGCAAATTCGCATAAGGAAGTCATTTGCTAATTAATGGACCTGACTTTCCTAAACTGAAGTTTGATAGTTTGGAAGATATATCAATTTTTATACTTTATTGAGATTTTTCCAAAATTTGACCTTAAAGCATTCAGAACTTGTTTTATTTTTTTCATTATTTTAGAACAGAGATGAAGAACATTTAAGATAAGGTAATATAGAAGTCTAGGCAACTACAGTGCTTATGACCTGTCAATGGCTGGTTTAAGTAACCACTTTACACACTGTGTAACATTCACCATTCTGCCCATATTTTAACATCTATATTCCTTCAATCCTTTCATCTGTTGATGTTTTGAAGTTAAAGTGCTGAAACCTTTATTTATGCGGGTGAGATTTATCTAATTGAATTATTTCACCTACATACTAGGCAACGCCTGAAAATGTTATTTTTTCAATTTCTATACTTCTTCATGGACCAGGTGGATTTATCAACAATATTTTAAGTTTGTCCAAATTTTTGTAGACAAGCCCTGTAGATGCCTAGACTTCTATATTACCTTATCTTAAACGTTCTTCATCTCTGTTGTGATATGTTAATATAAACAACTCCCTAGGGAGTTGAATCCAGTCCTTGTCTACAAAAATTTGGACAAACTCAAAATATGGTTTATTATTTTAGTATTTTTTAAATATTTGTTGGTAGTCATAAACATTTGTGATTAAATAATAAAAAATAAGGTATTGCGCTTTAAAAAAGAAAAGGTGACGAATTGTAAAATTAACTTAGAGTAGAATAAATTCTTGAAACAGCGTAGTTTTTTTTTATTTTGTGTTAAATTTGATCTTAAAGTTTTTTTTTTGTATTTTTTTTAAAAGCGTAATATCTTATTTTTTAACATTTGTTTGAGGAAAGTTCAAACGTATTTTAACTGTTTATGACTACCTATGAATAAATAACAAAGAATACTAAAATAATTAACAAACTTAAAGTTCCGAGTGCTGGAAGGTGAAATTTTGGAAAAATCTCAATGAAGTATAAAAATTGACCTATCTCTCAAACTATAAAACCTTAGCTAGGGAAAGCAAGATCCAATAATTACCAAATGACCTCCTCTTTATGCGAATTTTCTATGGCGGGTTCAGTTCCAGTCACCTGTATACTTACATCGAAACTTTGATAACTCTTTCATTCATTTTTATTGGAGCAAAATACATTAAAAATCTTGTGCGAAATCGAAATCGAATTGAATTGAATAAATTATTGATTTTAAACATTTTCAAACTGAAATGTTTCATTCTTCCTGGATGGCGTAAGACTGATTATTAATATTATGGATACCTTTTATAGCGCCATTTTCATAATATAATACCTCAAGAGCGCTTTACAAAGTGATTCTGTAAATAAAAAAAAATAATTTAAACTTTTTAATTTTGTAATTTAAGTAAAACAATTTACTTTATCATCTATGGATCTATTGAAATGATTAAAATAACAAGTGGGTTTTAAGTTTTTCTGCAACATCACTTCACTTTCACAGTTTCGCAACTCTGCCGGGAGCGCATTCCATGCCATTAGGTCTACGATCCTAAATGCGAATTTAGTGTGCTGTTTGCGTATAGGTATAATAATTTTTCCTTTCGACGTAGATGTAGCTGATCTAAGCGTAAGACGTCTGTCAGGTAGTTCATCTGAAACGCATAGTTCCATTAGATATTCATGAGCAGAATAGTTCTGTGACTTATACATAAGCCAACAGATTTTGTATTCCACCCACTGAGCCCTTACAGGGCACTGCAGATTAAACAAACACCTTGCTTGAATGAACTTTTCCAAAACTTCTAGATGTAGGTTTTGCAGTGCAGATGGGGAAACACCTATTCACATTATATGTGAATGTGATGCTTTACATCTTAAAACAAGCCTTAAAAGAAGAAGAAGAAGGATATTAAAGAGCTTGCCCCCCACCCAATATCCCGATACTTTACGGATCTGGGCTTGGAGGGGGAGATTTAGCGAAACTTAAACTCTCGCATTCTACACAGTAGCCAGGCTCTTTAAAACCTGGGCTTTGAGAGCGAGAACTATTTGAAATAGATCTTCACGGGTTGCGGTGACGTCAGGAGCTTGAATAGCATTGACTCCCACCTCTAAGAATAAGAATTCCACCCTCTGTGGAAAACGTAGCCAGTTCACGATTAATAATTTACGAAAAAGTGGAATTGTATGACTGAACTTCGAGAATCCGAAAATAAGTCTCGCTGCGGTATTTAATGCAGACTGTGGGCGAGTCATTTTATTTTGGTAGACCTGCGTAGATACCATTACAATAATTGACTTTAGACGCAATTAATTTTATTTATTTTAGGTGGTAGAAGCATAAACTCCTGATCACCTTACCTTCATGTAACCGGTAATCGAACAAATCTGCATTTGGTTCATTATTGTGTTACTCTATGCACCACTGGGCTCGGAAAGTGAGATGATAATAATGACATATGATACATAAAAATCCTTTATATTAAAACTTTTTTAAGTTTCAAACAGCTCGCGTTTTTTACAACAGCAAAAAAATGCCACATTTGTAAAGCGTAATGACGTCATAAATAGTTATTAGGTATTCCAGCGTCTTGAAGGTTCCATCTGAAGTACATATGAAATATGGTGCTTTATGATATTAAAAGCTATGGTATCTAATTTATATCCATTATAATTTCTCTGAGTTTCTCACTACAGAGAAATCTGCTAGCTTTCTACATCTCTATTCGAGTAGCTAAAAAATACACTACCTGGGATTCATATTAGGATCGTGTTTATTTTGTTTTATAATAAACAAAGAAATAAGGGAACAGACGCAGCAAACTCCGGTGACGGCTGTATTTAACCGGAGGCGATACAGTAGGCTGTGCCATATATGCCAATATCCTTGTTTTTGTAATTTTTATTTTAAACAATCGAATGCCCAAATACCTCATTAATAAGATAAGGTTAAATAAAAAAATCATGTATTACTAGAAATAAAAAGAGAATATGGCTGCCATTTAAAAATAAAAAAAACACAATCCCAAAATTGCATTATGTATTCTTCTTCTTTCTGTCCCATATCAGGTCTCCCCGACGTTGGTGATCACTCTAGAGTAGGCGTTCCGGTCTTGTGCCAACTGGAACAGTGACTCAACCCCGCGCAATGCCGTCCAGTCGTGGATGTTTCTCATCCAGGACATCTGTCGCCTTCCAACTCCACGCTTTCCCTCGATCCTCCCCATCATGATTAGCTGTCGAAGCGCATATTTGCTTTCGCGCATGATACGGCCCAGATATGCGAGTTTTCTCTGTTTTATTGAGGACAGTAGTTCTTTTTCGGCACTGGATCGTCTCAGCACCTCCACGTTGGTCACTAAATCTGTACACGGAATTCTCAGCATTCTCCGGTGAAGCCACATTTGTATATGTATAAAAGGTTTAAAAATGTATGAATTGATTCCTGAATGTATGAAGAATGAATAAAGTTTGAGTGAATTTAAAAATAAAAGTTATTTATTATTATGTTATGTAAGATGGTGTAAATAGATATGTTTATTTTTATTTTTATTTTTTATTTTTTATTTAAATCTTAAAGTAGGGCACACATATCATACATATTGTTATGTGTGTTCTAATAATAACATTGCAAATATATTTAATTTATAAATTGTTTATCACATATGTCTTGACCATTATTTTAAATTTTGATATGTTTTTTTCTTCATAAATATTTTTTTCCATTTCGTAATACTTTTTAATTGCTTTTATTCATTCAAAATTACACTAGTTTAAATATAAATGAACTTATTAAGGCTTTTTGGGCTATGCCCGTGTCAATCTACAATAAATATCAATAAAAATACATAGTAAAATTAATTTGATCAAATTATAATGACATAGAATAACAAAAACATCTAATAAAATTAACAAATAATAAAATTCCAAAAAATAAAATGCAAAAAAGATAATCAGAAATAATTTTAAAAATATAAATTATACAAATTAAGAATCACACATAATCAAATATACAAAATAATGGTATCATTAAAATCAACAAAATAATAGTAAAATATTGTAGTATTTAAAAAAAACAAAATAAGAGTATCATTGAAATAAACAGAAAAAGAAAATAAATATATATAAACATAATAAAAAAAATCATCGCGTGCGCTTGGCTTTGTTATGCGTAGCTCTACGTCGTTCACTATGGCAAAGACACTTAAAATCCTTTACTGTACATTAGTGCGAAGCAACTTAGAATATGCATCACAAATATGGAATCCTATGTACAATGTGCAGATATCACGCATTGAAAATATTCAAAAAAAATTCGTAAAGTTCATGTGTTTCCGGTTGAAACTTGAGTTTAAATCTGACCAGTATATTCATATATGTAAAAAACATCACCTACTGCCTCTGCAAAAACGTCGTGAAATAGCGGATATAATTTATTTACTTAAAATTGCCTCTGGTTCAATTGACTGTCCTGAACTACTTTGCAAACTTTCTATCAATGTTCCTTCCAAAGTTTTAAGAAATAACCCTCTTCTGCACATACCTCTTGTTTCATCTAATTATAGGCAAAATTCATATTTATGGCGAACTTTTAATAATTTTAATGTACTAAATAAATCATTTAACATAGATTTATTTGAAAATAATCTTAATAACGTGCGGCGTTTGCTTTCAAAATAATTCGTAGTATTTTTTTTCTTTTCTTTTAAATTTACATTTAATTACTATTCATTTTATGTTCGAGAATCTTTTTTAACTTACTGTGATGCTACTTGTGAAAACCTGTAATTGGCTTATTTGTTATTTGTTTTGTTATATAAATATGATATAATTATAGCTGTTGGTTATCCAAATAAATAAAAATAAAATAAATAAAAATAAAATAATTGAAACGATAATTCAGATATATTAGTTCAATAGTCTATTAACAAATATAAGTATATAAAAACCATCAAACTTCCTCATTTTCAATGGATTGTGAATAACGCACTATAAAAATATACTGTTTAAAGAATGTGTACATTCATTAATTAATATAAAACAGAAATAATACTATCCTGACACTAAAGTTGCTGTCCATCTACTGTAGGACAAAATAATTTGCTCATTTCATTCCTTTCAAAGGCTGAGAGCGACTCGTTTCAAAGTATTAAGTTTAAAATGTCTACAATTTGAATTTACAGAAACATTTCATAAAAGAAGCACTCTCATCTTAAGGGAATATGCAAACCATGCTGATTCAAACAAAGAATCCTTTTTATCATTGATATGAGTGACGCTTGATACTTAGATGCATAGAATTGGTTTCGGCCAGTTTCGACCAATCAAACGAGTTTCGGCAAAAAAATTGGCTGAAACTTCGGCTCAGCCGAAACCTGCGGTTGACATGAGTGGGATTACGTTCGGCTGTACTCGGGGGGGAAATTAACACAATTAGAGGTATTTAATTGGTGTCCGTTCAACTAATTAGTTGTTGTTTTGCCATTGTCTAACATGAAAATTTTGAAATTTTTCAACTATAGTTAGTAGTTTTAGGATCTTTCCTATTCATATTTTCATTGAATAAAGGTTTCAGCTCTTTTACTTCACAAAAGTCAACAGATAGAAGAGTTGAGGAAATGTGGATGTTCAAACATGGGCAGAATGGTGAATGTTACACAGTGTGTAAAGTGGCCACTTAAACCAGCCAATGACAGGTCATAAGCCCTGTAAATGCCTAGACTTCCATATTTCCTTCTCAAAAATGTTTTCCCTCTCTGTTGAAATAAATTTTAATATGAACAACTCCCTAGGGAGGAAATCCATCCAGTCCGCAAGCATTTGGACATAATCAAATATTGTAGCTAGAGTTCGTCCATGTCATTATCATTATCATTCCCTTTATGCACCTAGTGGTCCATAGGACACTGCATTGATACACCAACTGCAACGTACCTTGGATCATTTTTATTACATGAAAGTAATATAAAAGTCTAGGGATCCACATGGCTTATGACTTCTCATGGGCTGGTTTATGTGGCCACTTTATAAAGTGTGTAACATTGACCATTCTGCCTATATTCGAACATCTATATTCCTTTGATTCTTCCTATAGAATCACTTTGTAAAGCGCCCTTGAGGTGTTATATTACAAAAATAGCGCTATATAAGTTATCCATAATAATAATAAGTCTAAGAAAAAGTTTGCCTTAAAACAGCACGGTCGATTTTGCGAAGGAATTGTATTTATCGATTCTAAATTTTACTTTGTTACTACTTACCCATAGAACTATGAATAGTCCAGAAACCGCATACGCACATCAAACAGAAGGCGACTCAACTACTCATAAATTAGTAGGTTTACGTTTTGACCCATTAGTTTCTTTGTAGACGTCGCGTCGCTCAGTACGCAACTCCTGATTTGAATTCAACTATGCCGTGGTGTCCTTTTAAAGTGTAGAAATACTGCTAGGATCTTAAAGAAACAGGATGGAATCACATTTCATGTGTAATTGGCAAATGAATGTGTACGTAGCAAATGCATTACTTAAACATTTAATTATTTTTCCATCTGTCAGATTGTCGAAGAAACAAAATGAACATTTCGTTAGTGTTGCCATGGAAGTGTTTTTTTTTCCCTACTTTGCTCATCTAATGTGAGAACTAATGAAAATTGGATTTCGGATTAAACAACTCTGTGGTGGACATTTGACCGACATTATCTTTAAAACATGAATATTTTTTTTCCGTTTTATGTAAAATTAAATTTGTTTTTTATTTTAAGTTTAAAGTTCATTCATTCAATTACTCTTATTAAATGACCCTTTATTTATCTACTTTGTTGTGTCAATCAATATTTCCGCGTGCACAACAAAATTTTAGAGAAATCAACCAATTTTATTTTTTTTTACCTTACATTTGTGTTTTAATCATATTTTTTCCCATCGTGCAACATAACGCGGCATCAAGAATGCGCGCGGCGAAGGTAGGGCCTAGTGGGGGAATCGTTTAACACAGTCCGATGTATTCAAATATGATTCTACGCTCCTTCTGGACTATTCTGAATTCTATGGACTAACCGTTAAAAGTTTTATTTTATACCAAAAAAATTCAAGAAAAAATGGCTTTCAAATAGACCGGTTGATCCTAAAATTGCATGTATCATTTTGGTTTTAATGGGGTTTCGTAGGCGGCATTCTGTGTTTGGTTTTCATCGATTAAAAAAGTTTCATAAAAAGTTTATTTTGATTATGTAATTCTATGAAAATTTAATACAAATGGCATAATGATTCTTTCGTGTTTTGTCTGACATTATGTCGAATAATTCCTTAGTAATATTATTGCTCGGCTTTTTCACAGCGAGTTCTACATTGTTCCGGGAAACTTCGGGAGAAAGCTTCCCGACTGAATTATGATACACTCACTCGCTTTCAGGATTATGTCACAAAATGGAGATTATTTCAGAACGCCTGAAAAGTGATTACTTCCGAAAATGGAGGGTTTAAACAAACAAGATATTTAATTAAACAAAGTCGTTTTGACGTTGTTGTTTTCAACTGAATTTGAAATATTTGCAAATGTTTGTAGACAAGTTTTGGATATTACCCCCTTAGGAGTTTATCTAAATAAACTTAGTTGTAAAACAGAGATTGACGCGAATATTTTCAAGAGATTTAATTATTGTTTTTTGCTCTACTTTGGTAAAAATTAATTTGTCAGAATGCGTTACACTCCAAGTATAAAAACAAGTTGGTACATGATTACAACACCAGGTTTACTAGTATGGAAGGGCTAGCTGTTTCTAAATATTGCAATAAATATGGCAAAAGGACACTGCAATACAGTATACCTAAAATATTTAACATGTTACCAAACAATTTCAAAAATACTGAGTTAAATACAGGAGTGAGACGTTTGCTCAAATTATGGTTAATAGAAAAAAGTTTTTTGTATTAGTGAAAGTTTTTAATTTTTGATAATTTTATATGTTTTCAAGTAAAATTATTATTAATGTAGGTTAAGTGTGAATAATCGATGCAATTTATAAGAACCTGCTGACGAGTTGTATGTGTGCAACTCAGCAGGACTTTAATTGAAGACTATTTTGTAAATATTTTTGAAAAAAAAATAGAAAAAAAAAGGTTTTTCAATAAGGGTGGGTAGATGTTGAAATGAAATAAAACAAGTTGTGTGTGAGGTATTGACAATATTCTTTTTTTTATTAAAAAGACCCATATTTATTTATTTATTTATGCTTTTACATTGTTTGTATTCTATTTTTTTATTCTGAATAATATTTCCTCACTGTGTTCCGTGCCGAGGGAAACATTTTACAAAATGTGAAACACGCCTAAGATTAGCTATTTAACAAAGTTAACATAATAATAACAATAAAAAAACGTAATATATCCAATTTACCCATTCATCATTAACATAATAAACAATAAAAACTAAAATAATCATAAAAAACAAAACAAATTTTTAAAAAAACAACAGTACACACATTTTACCTATTTGTCTTGATCCACTCATCGACCCGTGCGCAACCCACCTCCACTATCCATTTCTAAATAGCAATTTTATATTGTGAGAACTTACTCATTGTCCTTATGGATAATGGAAGTAGATTGTACACTTTAACCGAGTAGTAGGCCAATCCTCTTTGACCGAAGGTTGTTTTTTTTTTTTTTGCATTTTCAGGGTGGAGTATCTAGTAACTCTTGTATTTATAACGGAAAATAGAGAACGATGTTTACGTGCGTATAGTAACAGAGCTTTTACATAAAGTTGTTTAATAGATTTGACATTAAGATTTTCAAATAAACCGAGGGAGCTAGTTCTGATTGGGACTCTTAAGATAATTTTTATTAAAGCTTTTTGTGCAATTATTATTTGCTTGATAAGTGTGTCATATGTGCCATTAATAATAATAATAATGAGCCATATTTTTTTCACATCATTGCCACGATCAGCCAATAACTTACTGTTCTTAAAAAAAAAAAAGTTCTTAGATTATTGAAAAATATTTACGAGTACATGAAAACAACAAAGCTTATATGTATTTATTAAACATGTAATATATTTTCTTAACTAACTTTGTATAGTTTGTGGAAATCTGTTATTATTTCTGAGTTTATACACTATATCTGTTTGTTTACTATAAATATGTATGTAGAACTGTTGGTTTCCCTAATAAAATAACACTTTACTATATTATTTGCTTAATTTTAGTATGTTTTACCACTTGTGTGATTATTTAAAAAGTAATGATTGTATTGAAGAGTTTTTAAAATGTAAGCTACTGATGGGAAAACTGTTTTAACTTTCCCTTGAAAAAAAAAATCTTTTTGATTTACGAGAAAGGCCAACGATATGTCGATGTATTCTCGCACAGCCACAAAAATTTAATGTACGGTCCCACGTGTAACAATCTTCTTTGCTAAAAAAAACGTTACAATATTAGCTCCTAAAATATGTAACGACCCTTATGCCAGATACAAAAGATTTAAAATGCAAAATGAATTTTTGAATAAAAATAACCGTAAGTAAATAGCGTAAAGGATTTTCTTCGAAATGTAAACATATACGAATATACTAATAAATACATGGAAAGTCCATATAAAATGTTTACCTTTATATAATTCGTACACTTATATTATTTATACTAAATTGCGTTATTTAAACAAGTTTTTTTCACGTTTATTACTCCATTATTTATGCTCAAATGACATTACAGGTATGTGTAGTGTGTACGTATTCTTAGTATAGACGGTGTTCTATTAACTCTTTATTAGGAATAAAAAAAAATATACCGTAAAAATTGACAAAACTCTTAATGTTTTTGAATAGCATCCATTCCGCTAATGAGTAATGAAAATTTTAATCTTTCTGAGGTGGGCACTTTTTTCTTAAAAGCCTATTGAAAATACGAAGGAGAAATATGACAAATAATTGCGAATTCGGACAAAATTGTCAGTCTCGGAAACAAACAGCTAAATGCAGAGATAATTTGGCTAGATGGTGCCCTATCAACAAATAGCAGCATATTATTTTTTCTTTTTCTGGTAAATTAACATAAAGCAAAATCTAGCTGTAAAAATATTGCCATTTAAAAAAAATATATTATCATATGACAACAGAGATGAAAAACATTTAAGAGAAGGTAATATAGAAGTCTAGGCATCTACAGGGCTTGTCTACAAAAATTTGGACAAACTCAAAATATTGTTGATAAATCTACCTGGTCCATGAAAAAGTATAGAAATTGAAGTCTAGGCATATACAGGGCTTATGACCTGTCAATGGCTGGTTTAAGTGGCCACTTTTCACAATGTGTAACATTTACCATTCTGCCCATATTTGAACATCTATATTCCTTCAATTCTTTCATATTTATTTATTTATTTTATTTTGTTCATTAACGCCCAAAAGGCATTTACAAAAAATAAAAATAAAATACTTGCTAACATACTAAATAATAAACACAGAATATACAGAAAAAATATATGATATTAGTTTAAGGAAATGATATAAAGTTGATGTATGGAAAAACACCAAAGCGGTGTTTACCCATAAAACCATTGGCAAAAATAAGTAAATAATAAAATTGAGTTTTAACTAAGGATGCCGATAGTGATAAATAATCATACACGTGCGTTTTAGGAAATTTTGAAAGCTAAAGTAAATTCCTTGCAACTAGCCACGGTTAAATACTTGGGTTTTTGCACTTATTAACAGAGGTCAATAAAACACGACTCCGTACGACGAAGTAAATCCCGAAATTCTTTCAAGGGACCGGACTTAATCCTACCCCATCATAAAAGGTAAAACTTCCCGTCTCCGGAATGTGAGAAACTTTGCTCGGATTATCTGCATGCCGAAAGATGCATAGGGCACTAACACGGTCGACAGATATTCCGGTCGCTCATATGTATGGAGGCAAGATGGTCAGCTTACGCTTCAGGTTCCGGTCCAGGAACCTCTATCAACCATCAACCACGAAGCGAAATTATAAATAAATTATATCTCAATATCTATGTTTGTATTTAAGTTGATTTAATTAAATAAGTGTAAGTTAATTATAAGTATTATTATAGTTTTGTTGGATATAAGTTTAGATGTAAGATTTGTGTAGTAATAAGGGTTGAAAAAGGACAACATTCTAATTGTGCTATATGTGTGAGGGGGAAAGGAGACAGACACGATCGGGTGGGTCTATAAAATGGGCCACAGCCCTTACAGTTTTTTTAGTTGAGTGGCAGGTCTCCGGACCTCCGAAGTGTTTTCAGTTGAGGGAAGATAGTCGAGGGAGTTTTTAGTCGGGAGAAGAAAGTCGCGAAACTCGTCGCGGGACAAGTACTCGGACTTGTCCCAGCCTTTCGGTTGAATCTCCAAACTCCGGACCTTCGAAGTTTCATGGCCCAGTCTGTCAGCTTTCACCACGTGGCCACCTGCAACCATGTCCAAGGCGTCCGCCTACCGCCAGCGAAGGAACCATCTCCGCGCCCCTTGCCGCCCCTCAAGAACGACGCTTCATCAGCGCACATCGTGATGACGTACCCCATGCGTCGTCCCCAGACGTCCGCCTACGCGCTAACCGTGCACCCTCGCCGCAGCTGGATGCTGCCGCCGCAAACAACTCCGCCTGCAACACGCAGCCTCGCGCGTCGTCGACAAGACGTCCGCCTACGCGCTAAACATGCGTCCCCGCCGCAGCTGGATGCTGCCGCCGCAAACAACAACTCCGCCTGCAACACGCAGCCTCACGCGTCGTCGACAAGACGTCCGCCTACACGCTAACCACGCGTCCCCGCCGCAGCTGGATGCTGCCGCCGCAAACAACAACTCCGCCTGCAACACGCAGCCTCACGCGTCGTCGACAAGACGTCCGCCTACGCGCTAACCACGCGCCCTCGCCGCAGCTGGACGCTGCCGCCGCAAACAACTCTGCCTGCAACACGCAGCTCCACGCGTCGTCCACAGACACGACGCTGCCTACGCGCTAACCGCGCGCCCTCGCCGCAGCTAGATGCTGCTGCCTCCAGATCGTTTTTTTGGTAGTATTAAGTTTAGTTATAAGTCCGTAGTATTAAGAATTAACTTAAGACCTTTATTTGTTAAAAGACTATAAAACCTACATGGGAATTTGATCAAGCACTCTTTCATTATTATATACCCCTTCCTCTCAACATAATATTACAAGGCAATCTAATTATTTTCTACTAAATTCTGTTAATAATTAAGATAAACTTTAGACTTAAATTAAACAACTGAAAATCCCATATTTCTACTGTGTTAAAGTTTTACAAAGTAAAAAAAAAAAAAAAAAACAATAATAGCAACAATATGCAAGAAAAAACAGTAAGCACATAAACAAAAAATGCAAAAATATAAGCTTATGAAATAAATTCTGTAAAGCAAACAATAAATAAAGTGTTACGGTAAGGAAGAAAGAAATTTTTAAGTTAAATTAATAAACAAGCAAGCATATATTATCACGAAAAGATAAGAAATAAAAATATGTATCTATGAAATGCGTATTTGCCAATACTACAATGCAATTTGATATAATAGTAAAAAATAAATAACAAGTATATGGTAATAAAAATAAACAAGTAAGTATTTTTTTAATTTATGGAATTGAATTGTCAATAATAGTTTGACGAGCAGCTACAAATAAACTTGATATTGTGGACTTATAAGATAGTAAATAGTTGGACAGAATGTCTGCAGCCTTTCTATAAGTGTTACCTAACTTATGCAGTCTCGGTATCAATGAATTGTTTTGTTGGTTGGAAGAAGTACTGGATCAATGAAACATTAAAGTACTCCTAGTGTTGACAGCAGGTACTCTAAAATTAATCAATAAATTAATTAATTAATATGTTGATGTTTGTGAAGTTAAAGAGCTATAACTTTAATTTATCCGGGTGAGATTCATATAATTTATTAATTAATTAATTATGGATAACTTATATAGCGCCATTTTCGTAATAAAATACCTCAAGGGCGCTTTACATGGTGATTCTATTGTTAAGTTAATTTAATTGAAGCTTTTAAATTTGTAATTTAATTAAAATAATTTATTTTGTTGTCACGTGCTACGGATTTATTCAAATGATTTATAATTGAATTATTTTACCTACATACTAAGCAACGCCTTAAAATGTTATTTTTTCAATTTCTATACTTCTATTTGGACTAGGTGAATTTATCAACATATGAAATAATTGAAGGAATATAGATGTTCAAATATGGGCAGAATGGTGAATATTACACAGTGTGTAAAGTGGCCACTTAAACCAGCCATTGACTGGTCATAAGCCCTGTAGATGCCTAGACTTCTATATTACCTTCTCTTAAATGTTTTTCATCTCTTTTGTAATATGTTAAAATAAACAGCTCCCCAGGGAGTTGAATCCAGTCCTTGTCTACAAAAATTTGGACATACTCAAAATATTGTTGAAATATATATATTTTAGCCAATTTTTTTCCTATCTTTCTGAGAGCATGTATCAAGATCTCGATAGTCTGCTTTATACATAGGATGGAAAGTTAACCATACCGTCTTAGGAACTGTCAAATGTCTTATAAAAATCATGATCAAGCTAACAATTTTTATTTCAATTGACATTTATTTTTATTTTCATCGTTTTGATGTGGCTGGTTTTTATTACAGAAATCTATTTAAAATATGAATGAGAACTATTTTCAATTGTAATTAGGTAAGGAACGCAGAGTAAAGTTTCGTCGTCACTTATTAGTTGAATTGTATCATATGGCGTAGGGGACGACAAGTTCGTACAGCATACCGAGGTAGATAGAAATAGTAAAGAAGTTAAGTATACCGTCTCGGTATGTACCGATGAAGAAAGGGTTTACAATTGACCTTTAGGAGATATTCCATGTTCATGTTAAAATGCTCTAGTGGTGTACTATATATAAGATGTTATTATTCGTGCAATTAGATGTTAACATAAGACACAAAAAGCTATGGTTAAGGGTGTACGTCATCCAAAAGAATTGTTTTTCTGCCGTACAAGATATTGTGTTTGCTTTCAAGTTCCATATATTGGTTACAAACCCACAAAAAAAATTCAAGTGGACGAACCTAGCATTTTTGACACCTGTTGTAATAAGTTTTTTGTGTCCTCTTGTTTTCCTATTTGGAAAAAAATGACAACCTATGCTAACACTCAATAGATTCCTGAAAACAAATTAGGAAATAAAACAAATTCATTAATAAAAATTATATTTTTTACTTGTGTCCTTTAGCAGCTAAGACGACATTTAAAAAAAAAATATTTTATGCAAAACTTCTAGAATGATCCTGAAATCCTTCAAAATGTGTTGTTTTTAAAGAATATCACGTGCGACATTATTCAAATACTTTCAAGAATATCGTGTAGTGAAGGGTGATATTCAAATAACTTGTGAAATATTAGCTTTCGTTTATTTGGGAATTGCATATTGTTACTAGAGCTTAATCTAAAGGGAATATCGCTGACTCGAATCACGCGTGTACTGGGGTAGTGATGTAATTTTTTATTTGAAAAACAGAATCCCGAAATCGCATTACATGTAAAGGTTTAAAAATGTATGAATAGATGCCTGAACGTATGAAGAAAGGAAAGAGTTAGAATGAATTTCAAAATAAATGTTATGTTTACTGTAAGATGATGTAAATAGATATGTTATTGAAGTAAGTGTTAAAATTATTTTGTATACCGGGGAACGGGGTGGCTTCGGAAATGGCAGGGGAAGTCGGACAGTGGCAGATTGTTTCGTTTCAAGGTAATCTGTAGGGAATCACAGTCCTCTTGCGTCAGTATGCTCGCAACGGCCTGTCGCTACGCGGTATGTTTTGTAAAGCTAGGGTTTCCTAGGACAGCGGTGACCGTATCTTAACGGCCGTAGTGAACGGTGATGCGGTGGACAGCCGTCGTAACGGTGACTAGAGAGTGGTTTCCTAGGAAAACGGTGTTGATAACATTTAACAACACCGTTTTCCCAAGAAACCACTCTCTAGTCACCGTAACGACGGCTGTCCACTGCATCACCGTTCACTTCGGCCGTTAAGATACGGTCACCGCTGTCCTAGGAAACCCTAGCTTAAGTCGTTATTATACAAATGTAAAGTATATCTGTTACTTTAACATAAATAATAAAGTATAATAAATAATAAAAAAACAAATATAAAGCAATGAAATACATAAAAATATAAATAATATGTGTACAAATTATATAAAGTACTACGTTTTTGATTTACACATATTTTTCAATAAAAACTCTCGCTAAAACACACTGATTATTAAAATCAAATAAATTCGAACCGTGAAATCAGACGAAATGATTTTCATTAAAAATATTACTGCGGTCCTAAGCATTACCCAAAACACTTAATTAGGTTGAATCGACCAAACCGTATTAGTTTTTTTCAAGCAGTTTTATACACGTCCTGCTAACGAAAAGCGGACTGTTATAAAAAAACTCATTTCATTCTATTTTGTGAAAGGTTGGAAATATTTAAAAAAAGGAAAGGAGCACAGAAATGGACCCACTATTGATGCTATGAGAAAGTTCTTCTTTTTTGGCACTAGATGATGATAGTTCACTTTGAATTATGATATAAATTGATTTATTATATTGAGTACTAATAATTTATTATAATAATTCACAACGACGTGGGACGATTCCAAGAATCCTTTATCCTTTCGCAATGTTAAATGCAATGTTGTTTGTGTGAACTGATATTGCAAGACCGTCATGTGGCATACTTTGAGATTGAGGCATGCTTGGGCATTAGTTTTACTTGCATAAATTCAATATTGCATGAACATTTGATCGTCAAAAAGATTTGTTCGCGATGGGTACTGCATAATTTGACAATCGTTAAAAAAAAAGGCTCGTGTCGATTGATGAAAACAAATGTAATGAAAAAAAAATCAATTGCGGTGCTTCAAAAGACGTCTATAAGATCGTGATAGGCGACGAATCATGGATCTATGCATATGAACCCGAAACTAAACAACAATCGACTGTGTGGGTCTTTCAAGACGAGCCAAATCCAACTAAAGTTGTTCGCGCACGAATCTCTTCGAAGCAAATGGTTGCCTGTTTTTTCGGAATAACTGGACATGTCACCACTGTTCCATTAGAACAATGTAGAACGGTCAATTTTGAATGATACACCACCATTAGTTTGCCAGAACTGTTCGAAAAAATAAGGGCAATTAATTGCAGAAGACGAATCATTCTCCACCACGACAATGCAAGCTGTCTCATATCAGCGCAAACAAGTGAATTTTTGAGCATTCAATTCGTCGAATTGATGGGTCATCCGACGTCCAGTCCTGATTTGGCACCCAACGATTCTTTCTTATTCCCGCATTTCAAAAATAAATTGCGTGGTCCACGTTTTTCGATGCCTGAAGAATCGATTGATACGTTCAAATCACATGTTTTGGATACCTCAATCGGACTGGAAAAGGTGCTTCAAAAATTGGTTCAAACGCATGCAAAAGTGTACTGATGTTCAAGGAGAATATTTAGAAAAACAAAAAAGCCATTTTCGATTATAAATATTTGTTTTTACTTTGTTTATCTCAAAACTTAAGTAGCAACCCTCGTATTATTATTATTAAAACTTATTGCAACAAAAAGGAAAAACATTTTTGAAAAGGAAGTACAGAAAACATACATGCAAGAAAAAAATATTCAATATTTTTACACTAGGATATTTCATAATACCTGGACATCTGAAGTGTAAGACTGATCATCCTTCCTTTTTTTAACAAAAACGATCAAGACACGCTGCAATTGGTGTATCTAAACAGTGCTCTATGCACCATTTGGTGCGGAAAGAGAATAATGATGATGATGAAACCAAAATTATAAATAAAACAATTGTTATAATTGTAAATATTGTTTGAAAATGCTGTTTTAAAATGATGCAGAGCCACAATATTCCTTGATCTGGAAAACACAATACAATATTCGCATCCCTATGCCTTTAAGGTAATGCATTCCCTTAGCGTGACAGAGCGCTATCGAATAGGACTTAATGTGACGTGTGATATATTACTAAGCTTTTGGCCCACCCCTCCTTTTAATATTGATTTTTTTTCAAAGTAAAGAAAACATTATGCGTCGTTTTATTTTCGTCTGTGTGTAGGACAAATCTATTATTGTTGATTATATTAAATTCCAAATCTGAATTTATAATGGTTTGGTTCGAAATAGCGTCATTATAAACAAAATGACAACCGACACTCACCTTATACTGGGGTTAACTTTTAAAAGACTGGGCTAAAAAATCCTTTGGAAACGGTGCTGTGACGTCGTACTATATTAAGCAAAGGACGGAATATCCTGAAGTATAGACATTTAAAATAAAAAAAACATAGAGACGTGTTGTTTAAAAATTTATTTTCCATAATTTGTAAACACGTTAATATATTTAAGGCTTTTTATAGCGACATAAATTAAAAGTCACTATTACGCCAATCACTTAACTAGCGTTCTCTCCTGCGTACTACCAATAACCAACTGATTTTGGGGGGGAGTCGGGGACACACTATGCACTAAACTATTATTTTTTTAAACGTCTTTACAAAACCGCTTAATTTTTACTGTTATTGCTACTTTTATAAAAAAAACAAAACGCCCATTTCTTATCTAAATGTTTGAGTTGTTCCTTTCTATCCTCTCTACTCTCACTGTAGTAGATTTTTGTTTTATTTTAATTCCAAATTTTGCATAAAATTATTTATTATTTATTACCTAGAATATGTCCATGTACTTGTAATTTTCTCAAACTGAACGGTTTGGGTAGGCGGAAGAAATTGTCTTAAGGCAATATGCCCGCCTTATATATATGTATATGTATATATTTATATAAATCATATATTTATACATATAAAAACAAAATAAAACATTTGCCATTCAAAAATACCATACAATGCACTTAAGCACTACAATGACTTACCTTACCACTTGACAAATTTCAATGGAGACTAATTTAAAATCAACCTGAAAAAGCACGTGATGACGTCACTAACCAGATCATCATAATCAACTTTAATTACTTAAATACGTTGTATTTATTTGAGTACCGACGTACCTATGTATAGTCTAAATTTAAAGAAGCGTAATCGAGAGATTGACCGGGAGGTCGAAAAATAATTATATTTCAGTTTTACAAAAAAATTACTATATGCTTTTGTCAGAATCATTCGAACCTTAGAACTTTATTGTTTTGATTTAACGTAATCAATATGTTTTTGAATTCTGCAATTTCGAAAGAACCGTGTTTTTTTATGGGAGGGTCTGATGTCTTGCGGGGCTCCCGCTGGCACAGCGCGGGTTCAAACTGTGCAACTCGGTTATAAGCTTAGATTTTACCCTGTCTGCGTAATCTTTAAGCGTAAAAGCACTATAATTAATGATACGAATCATAAACGTATAAAACAAATTGCGTCAAAACGTGGACACTCACCCAAAGCACTTAAAAAAAGATCGAAGCCTTTGAAATGTGGTGCTACGGGAGGATATTAAAAATTTCCTGGGTGAATAGAGTCCGAAACGATGACGTTCTCCGACGAATGGAAAAGACAAAGAGATACAGTCCATTAATAAAATAAAACTTGAAAACTTTGGGCATGTGATGAGAGGCGAAAAATATAACATTTTACAATTCATTCTACAGGGAAGGATTGGAGGAAGACGCAGTGAAGGTAGAATGCGCATCTCTTGGCTAAAGAACTTGCGTGACTGGTTCTATTGCAGCGCTCAGTCCTTGTTCAGGGCAGCTGCCAACAAAGTGAGAATTGCTACGATGATATCCAACTTCCATCAGCGAGAGAAACGATAAGAAGAAGTGTTTCAAAATTGCAAAATCCTATTATTTCTATTTTTTTTTCATTTGTTTATTTTACATAAACAATCAGTCGACAATGATGTAATAATAATATAAAAATGATACAGATACCTGTAAGAAAACGAATGGATTATATAGCCAGAGCGAGGATACAATATTTTGATTGCTAAAATGGTCAATCTGGATTGTGATTATATTGATTATGAAACATATAATATAGATTATGAGCGAACTATCAATATCGACGAATGGATAAAAAGGGAAATAACAAGCGAGAAACTTGTTTGTTTACAATTAAACATACGGTCACTCACTAAACATTGGGATGAGCTGATTCTCACACTAAATACATCGCTCGAAAATATCGATATTTTAACAATATGTGAAACGGCAGTCAAAGACGAAAGACAATTAAAATTATACAAGATAGAGGGTTTTAATATGTTTTATTACTGCCGAGAAAACAAATCAGGTGGTGGTATTGTACTTTTCATAAAAGATAATATCGGTTTTCAAGAAAAAAAAATCCAAAATATTGGGGAAGTGTGTGAATGTATATATGGAGTTTTATCATTAAAAAGTGGTAAAAAAATTCATCTCTTCTCAATCTACCGACCACCAAATAAAAGTAAGTTTATTTTTATCTGTGAAATAGAAAAACTACTCAGGAAAATCGACGAGAAGGACTCTATTATATGGCTCGGAGACATCAATATAAACCTTTTGGAACAAAACAATGGTACCGTACAAAAATACGAAAACATGATGGCTTCATTTGGATTAATAAGATGTATTAAAGACGTAACGAGGGAAGCAATTGTGCAGCAGAGGACCGTCTGCTCGTGCCTGGACCACATTTATATTCGTGACAAAGAGAGCATGGTATTGAGGACATGTGTTCATGAAAGCTCTATAGCAGACCACTACATGACAGCTGTTTTCATCCCATTAAAAAAAACCGTACACATCGTAAGGAAAAAAACATCATCATTTTTATCTGACAAACTTATTGATACTTATATTCAAAAAATAAATTGGAACATCCTAATGGTAGAAACAGATCCTATCACTCTTTATAACAAAATTTTAATTAATTTTAATACAGTGTATGAAAATAGTAAAATGGTGCGTTCGGAAGAAAACAATATCAAGCATTGTTCCAGAAAGATATGGATTAGTAATCATCTTTTAGAAAAAATTAAAATAAGAGACTCTTTATGGAGAAGATGCAAAAGTTCGCCCAAAAATATATCTTTTGGTACTGAATATAAACAATACAGAAATAAATTAAATAAATGTATTATACAGGCCAAGAAAACATACTATAATGAGAAATTTCACGGCTGCGGAAATAACATCAAGGCGACATGGATCCAAATCAATAAGGTGATGGGAAGAAAGGAAAAAGCCGATTGTGACGAAATATTGGAAAAATACTTTTTGAAAACGGAATCTATAGAAGATACAGCAGAAAAATTCGTTACTTTTTTTCAAGAAGGAGTAAATAAATTACTTCACAAATGCAACATCAAAACAAATGTATCAACATTTAAATCAAGACTTCACTCGATGTATTTACCTCGGGCCAAAACCTCACAAATTACTAAAATTATTGGGACAATGAAAAATTCGAGAACTACGGGTATAGACAATATAAGAATGTATGATATTAAAAAATATGTTTCAATTTTGAGCCCTGTGATTACGCATCTTATCAACCTTATTTTGAGTACTGGTTTAATTCCAGAAGTGTTCAAGCACAGTATAGTGAGACCTATTTACAAAGGGGGAGATCATTCTAATGTAAATAATTATAGACCGATATCTTTATTGCCTGCGATCGAAAAAATATTAGAAAAATATGTGTGTATTAATTTGGATCAATATTTGGAGAAGTTCAATATTATTGATCGTTGTCAATTCGGATTTCAGAAAAAAAAAAGTTGCGACGATCTATTACAGAAATTCGCAGATTACAGAAATAATGAATTGAATGGCTTACAGCACATCTTGGTTTTATTTATAGATTTTTCAAAAGCATTCGACACTTTATGTCACTCAAAATTATTAGAAATATTAGAGTCAATTGGGATAAGGGGAACACTGCATTCTTTTTTTCAAAATTATTTATCGGGGAGAAAAATGAGCGTCAAAATTAAAAACATTTTAAGTTCAGACAAGGAATATTTATCCGGAGTACCTCAGGGATCGATTTTGGGCCCAAAATTATACATAATTTATGTGTCATTTATAAAAAAATTGTTTCGGAATGTTAAAAAATTTATCTTTGCAGACGATACGGCACTTGTGATTTTGGGGAAAAATCCACTAGAAATGCAAGAAAAAATGCAAAACGATTTTAATAAACTTTTGAATTGGGCACATGATTTTGGTCTCATTATTAATACAAAAAAAACAAAATGTTTGTATATCAAATCACCTCATGCTAAAAAATACATACTTCAAAATTTCATTGCCCATAATGTTGACTGTCTACATAATAAAATTCCACTACACTGTAACTGCGATATTATTCAATTTGAAAGTCAATATAAATATTTAGGAATATATATAGATGTAAATTTTAAATGGAATTGTCAAATATCTAACCTTTGTGATCGATTGCGGACTCTAGTTAGTACTTTTTATAAGTTATCGTTTATTCTGCCTAAAAGTACACTCAGAATTATTTATTTTTCCTTGGTGGAGGCTATTCTAAGATATGGTATCAAAGCATGGGGTCACTCAACAATCACAAACATAAAAATGATACAGAGTTTACAGTGTTCCATCGTTAAAAAAATAGTCTCTAATGATATTTACAAAATAAGGAGTAACAAATGTGTATTATATAAATCTATTAAGGCGCTGCCGGTTCGAGGAATTCTGTGGCTCTGTATCATTTTGGAACAAAGAAAAAGTGATGAATTCAAAAATTTATTGGAACATGGTTATAACACAAGATTTACACAAAATGATGGTTTAGTGATTCCAAAGACAAGAAACAAATATGGGACAAGAACTTTAAAATATGTGGTTCCAGTTATGTTTAATTTGTTACCAAACAATCTGAGAAATGGCACTACCAAAAGTGACAAGGGCAAAATAATAGACTGGCTATTCGATCAGGAGTTTATATATTAAAAAAATTGAATATTTGTAAATATAGATATATATAAAATAGAATTTATAACTAAGTAATATTTTCATGGATGTTTGTGTGTGTATATGTATGTTCACATGTATGTATGTATGTATATATGTATGTGTATATATGTGTATATATGTATGTATGGATATGTATGTGTGCATGTACGGGTATAAATATGTATGGATATGGATGAGGATGATATATAGATATAGACTTACATATAGATATAGATATAGATATAGATATAGATATGGATATGTTAATAAATAATGTTTTTAATAAAATGCTTTGTGCCCATTAAATATGTAAACACTTATGTTTAAAATTTTGGTACTCCGGTTCTGTAATTATTTATTTTTTATCTTAAAATTGCGTGATCATTCACTTATTTTTTTTGCTTTTTTTTTACATCTTCTAAATATTTTTATTTTTTTGAAAGCATCAATTACATGTACTTTTTTTTCGCTCCCTATATCTAAGTTAGTAGTAATTATTATTATAAAACCATGTAGGACTATCATATGATTAATTGTAAAGGATCTTTACCGACAAGCCATATTCATTGGCTTGGTGAGTCCTGTAAAAAAAAAAAAATGTCAAAAATGTCCTAAAATAACTAAAATGTAATATTGTATGTACATAATAAATAAATAAAAAAAAAAAAAAAAAAAAAAAAAAAGTTTTTAAATAAAAATCATACATATTAAGTTGTGGTACAACAAAAGGGTGTATTTGTATGAGAGCAAGTGTAGATGTGTGTTTGAGTGTATTTGTATGAGAGCAAGTGAAGAGGTGTGTTTGTGTGTACTTGTGTGGAAGTAAGTGTTCAGGTGTATTTAAGTGTGAGCATCATTAAATAGTAAGTGGGATCGTATCGCAGACAGAAATAATGAGTCTTAATTTATTTTTAAATAAATTAAGGGGCGTGTTAAATATATCAATGAATGAAAAAAAAGCTTTTTAGTTAGAGCAAGGACGATAGAGGAAAGAGTGTTGTGCATAGTTAATGCTACAGACTGGCAGATGGAATAAATACTTATTTCTTGTCACGCGAAAGGGGACATTAAGATTAATATTGGAGAGTAGGTTAAAAGAGTCTACTTTATTATTTAATAATTTATATAAATTAGCATAATTCAGATATAGTGCGTCTATTTTCAAGGGTAAAAAATTCATTTTGTTTAGCAGATTGGCTGTAAGTGCAAAGCGTTTTATTGTTTTAATAATCTGGGTATTTAAAAAATTTTCTTTAAATATTTTCAATCTTTCTATGTTTGTTATGTATTGTGGGCTCCACACAATGGATGCAAACTCCAAATTGCTGCGTACAAATGTGTTGTATAAAATTTTCAAAGTGTTTGGTTTTTTAAACAGTTTCGAAGTTCTTAAAATAAAACCCAGCATTTAAATACTTTAAAAATTGATGCGACTGATTATTAAATATGCATTGAATTCATGATGGTTTAAAATTGAAACCAAAGCTATAACTGATGATAGAAGCTTGCAAACGCCCTTTGGGAGAGATAATTACAAGAGCCGCTCCACTGACGGAAAATATAAAATATTGAATTTTTCGGCGTAATAAATGATCCAGAATCCGTTAGAGCCTTCTATATCTAGGCAAATCCCTACTCAGCTGTAAACCATGTATAAAAGGGTAGAAAATAATAATAAATGATCTTCGACCGACAGTTTATCTCTTCCTTGACGTTTATCCTTTTCGATTAGAAAGTAGGACCACAATTTTTTTACTGGGGCAGTAGTATCAAACAGGCACAGTCAAGATTGACATATATAAGAATATATATGTCTCGTATTATATCTTTATATCTCTGACGTTCTGAGCAGTTATTTGGTTTTTCTAATTAGTTTTTCTATTTAGTTTTTTTACTAGGTTTTTCGTATTTTCTATTTTCTCTCTATTTATCCTCACCTCTGTTTTAAACAACATGATTTGGTCTGACACACGTTTTGTATATCCAAATTATGTTTCCAATAATCATGTGTTCATTGTACTATACGACATTTCTTAGGCATCCAGATGTTTACTAACTGAGATGGATATGTTCTCATCATCACTATGGCAGCATCATCTGCATGGCATGTGAAGCAAATGACCTAGTCTCCCTTAGTAGATTCACTACTTTTTTTTATTCTTTAAAGCGTTTTTTTACATATATTTATTCGGCTTGTGTGAGAAAAGGTTTTTGGCGTATATATTGTTGTGCTATATTTAGTTATAAAGGTGCTAAACTTGCTTTGTTTCTTTGTTGTTCTCATTATGAAAATTTTCTAAATGTTTATATTATTTATGTTCCAAATTGAGTTGTTGTAACTCCTGGGAATATAATTCAACGTATTATACTTGTAAAATACTTTGTTTTATACGATTTATAAATAAATATATTTAAAAACATTTTAAAAATTAGAAAGGCTTTTTAAAAAATTAATATTTACCTTATTTATTTATATATACGGCCAATGGGCATTTCTAAGGACATGTTTATGCTTAGAAAATTATAATAAAGGAAAGTAGAAAGACACAACGGTATATAATGAACTTAGTGGGAGTGGAAGTGGGAGAGAGGTGATTATAATTGAATTTGATTCAGTGATCGTTTGAAAGAAGACAACTTGTTATCAAAGAAATCAAGACTGGTATGTTTGTTAGCAGACCTAAAAATTCTGGGCATAGGGGAATGAAAACTATAGTTAGTTCGATGGTTGTCAGTATGAAAGAGTAAGTTTTGTCTGAGGTTTCTAGTTGGGATATTTATTTTTATTGAGCTCAGTTCAGGCGCATCGTTGAGAATTTTAAATAGGACTAGAAGGTCGTATTATTTTCGACGATCTTGAAGACAAGATATATTGAAGCTAGTTTCTAACTCATTATACGTATATTGGTATCTGGATGAGCCCAAACTCCAGCCTATCTTCCTTAAAAATTATTATCAATATTTTTGATGGGAACATCATAAGTTTCGTGATCATCTTTACTTGTAATGCAGAGGCATTCCAGATGAACTAACTGATAGTCTTACGCTTAGATCAGCTTCATCTACCACAAAGGAAAAATTATTACACATCTACGAAAACAGCGCACTAAATCCGGCGAATGCACATTTGCCGTCGCAGGCCCTACAGCATAGAATGCTCTTACAGCAGAGGTGCGAAACTGTAAGAGTAAAGTGATGTTTCGGAAAAAAACATAAAACCCACTTGTTCTCTAAATCATTAGCATGTGATGACAAAGTACATTGTTTTTCTTAAATTACAAATTCAAAAAGTAGAAATGAAATTTATTTCTTTATACAGTATTTCGTAATAAAATACCTCAAGGGCGCTTTACAAGGTGATTCTATTGTTAAGTTAATTTAATTGAAGCTTTTAAATTTGTAATTTAATTAAAATAATTTATTTTGTTGTCACGTGCTACGGATTTATTCAAATGATTTAGAGAACAAGTGGGTTTTAAGTTTTTTCCGAAACATCACTTCACTTCCACAGCCTCGCACCTCTGCTGGAAGAGCATTCCATACCATAGGGCCTGCGACCGCAAATGCGCGTTCACCAAATTTAGTGCGCTGTTTGCGTAGAGGTATAATAACTTTTCCTCTCGCCGTAGACGTAGCTGATCTAAGCGTGAGACGCATGTCAGCTATTTCATCTGGAATGCATAGTTCCCTTAGATATTCCGGAGCCGAGTTGTGCAGTGACTTATACATAAGCCAACAGAGTTTGTATTCGACCCTCTGTGGAAAACGTAGCTAGTGTAGTTCCCGAAGTCTAGAGCCTAGACTTCCATATTCCCTTCTCAAAAATGTTTTCTCTCTCAGTTGCAACAAATTTAGACGCAAAACATTATTTTTTTGAACACTTTAAAAAAAAATTTTTTTAACAACAGCATGTTGAAATAAATTTAAATACATATTTACAACTCGTTGAAAATGGCCCTTAAAATGAAATATTTAGGTAAATCATAAGAACGCAAAAATTTATTTTACTAAAAAAAAAAAAAAAAAGTAGAACGTCGTTTCAAATATTGGCGTCACATTTGTCAAGGCTAAACGTGTCGCGTTTTTTTAACGACGTATTTTTTGACAATATTGTTTTAACAATTATGAATGAAAACATTTTCCCACAATATCCATATTGATTTTAAAAATACAATTAATTTTTCTAAATCAATTTCACGTTTTTATCTGTATTCGAAGAATGTGATATTTCCGTATTAACACTACTTATTTTGTATAATTGAACGGTAACCGTATTGGGAATTAGTGTAAATATTCCTTCATATATTTAAGTAGCTGTGTACTGCATAATGAAAGGTGTTGCTTCTCTGAGGTGCCGCGATTCACTTCCGTAGTGGAGGATAGATGTTATGCAGGCATTATATAGGCTTCATTTGGATTTCACGGAGTAAAAATTAATAATTAAAACACCTTAGTTTATATATGAATAGTAGCTTAGGTGTAAATATTTTATTTTTTCATATATTTTCTTGTATTAAAAAAATAAATTTATATATTATTATTTGTATAAACATGTTTATTTTGATCCTTCCGGCTGTTAATTTTTATATGTTATTCATTGTTTTTATAAATGTAAATAATATTATTAAGTCAGTATAAATATAATCTTCACCAACAAGCTACAAAAAGTGGCTTGGTGGGATTTTAGTTTTAGTAAAAATATAACAAGTGAAAATTTTTTAAATTGTAAAAATGTATAATTATGTTATTAAATCAAATAAATTAAATGAAAAATTAATTAAATTAAATTAAACCTAATTAATAAGTTGTGATTACCTGATTAAAAACTCTAAGCACGATGGAACATCGTATATATTTCACAAAATTACCTAAGAATATTATGTTTTTATTTTTTCTGTTAATTTCTAGTAGTTATTCACATTTTGCGTGTTTAAAAAACTTGACAAAGTTATATTTTTCGTGGCTTGAGCTTTGGTTTTCTGTAACCAATAAAGCATATCTGAACCTCAAAGGCAGACGGATGCAAATCCAAACGTCAAATGTTCAACAAGCGCCTAAAGAATCTACTCTCTCTAAGTGATTTCTAATCATTTATATCATTAATTTGTATTTTCAGTATCTTAAAACATCGGTTCTTTCAGTATAAGATTTAAATGTCTTCAAAATCAATGGATATGATTATAAACTGTATACGAAAATATCGTTTCATCAAATTCTGGATTTGCACCCGTCTACCTCTGAGGTACAAATATATATATAGTACTTTTAAATGTAAAAAATATAGTCATTTTTCGATTTTTCTAACCGAAAAACGGGACGAATGGATTTTGTCTCAGATTTAATTTTATTTTTATCAATCCCTCTGACGTTTGATTGATTGAGAAAAGGATTATTTTTGTGGACTTATAGAAGAGACGCTTATGTATTTCGTCAACCAACCAATATGATAAATGATCCGAGATTACGTCTTAAAAATATTTTTTGACATTAGTTTGACTTTTTTCATTTGAAAATAATTAAACCCACGTGAATTATTATGTTAATTGGATAGGGCTGTAGATCCGTGGTTAGTGTTGCGGACTCGCGGATAAGAGTTCCGAGGATCGAACCTCACTCAGTTCCAACTTGGTTCCTACTTTCTAATAGTGAGCTATTTACAACTCATTAAAAATGGCCTTTAAATTGAACATTTTAAATCATACGTTCCTTTTCAATATTTCTTATCAATAAAAATAATGAGTTCTTACCTCAGAGTAATAATGCTTACCTAGAGAGAAGCCCTAACACTATGTTTCATAGAACGCAAGCGATGTTGGTCTGTTGGCTAGCAACCAATTGGTGGCCATTTTGTTTTATTTGACAACATAAACATAACGGTTCGATCGGATGCTTTTGTAGCTGTGCTTGGCTTTGTTTGTAAATAACTTGAATATTTTCGTGTTACGTGTGACTAAGGAATTCAAAAACATAGGCACTTTGAAGTTGATGTATACTTCATTAGTGAGAAGCCACTTAGAGTATAACTCTACAATATGGACTCCTTACTACAACTGTCACCAAAATTCTCTTGAAAGAGTCCAAAAAAAATTCTAACGGTACATACATTTTAAACTTTGAATCAGTCATGCCTTTTTAAATTACGATTTTTTTCTAAAAACATTTAATTTGTTAAAACTTAACGGTAGAAGAAAAATTATAGACCTTTTAAATTTATTCAAAATTGTAAATTTAATATGGGATTGCCCTGAACTATTATCTCTCAGCAACTTCAGGGTGCCTGGAAGAATGACTAGACAGGTGCCACCGTTTTGTAGCAACAATTCACGGACAGTGTATACTTATAACGCCGTATTAAATAGACTACATGAACTCGGCAATAGTTATTTCCACGTATCTGATATATTTAGTGTAGGGTATTGTTCCTACAGAACAATTCTTTTGAACTTTTTCAAAGATGGTGAATGGTAATTATATTTATTTATTCATGCATTTCATAAAATATACAGTTTTTTGTTCACTTTGCCCAGCTGTATGAAACAGTACCTTTGATTTTATTGTTGTATTACTGTAGAATGTTTTATTATTTAAACTTTCTACTGAATATGCTGTATAATTTTTATGTTAATTTTTAAATATAAATCATGTATAATTTTTGGTTTGTTTTTTTTTTTTTTATAAATCGTGTTTTTAATATTCATGTTTTAAAAAAAAAAAATTATACATAAAGCCAAATATGTTAATATTATAAATGTTTGTAAAAGGCAGATTTGCCGTTTATGTTAATAAAATAAAATAAAATAATAAATAAAAATCCACTATGGTAAATTGCAGTATGTTTGGTTGCAGCAGTAGGAGCGTCATAATATTTATTCGACAATTCTCGACCTGAGTACGGCCCATTGTTTTGCTGCAAACTGTTGCTAACTTAATACCCAATAGTCATAGAATGGTTTTCCTACGTTTGGGCTCCTCTCTAGGTTACGCATTATTACTCTGAGGTTCTTACTCCATTGTTTGATAATATATTATGAGTCTTATTTAGTTTGGTCTAGTAATTTGTTGTTAAATCCATGATTGCGATTGTTAAAATTGTCCTTGCCTTGTCTGGTTTTAAAATATTTTTTTACACAATTTTATTATTTTACAAGAACACTATTATAGTTTCGGGAGAGCACTCCTCCCATCGACGGGTGATATAAAACTAATATAGTAAACACAGAATATTGTTCATAATGTCAGAATTTAAACAAAAAATAAACAAATTACTCAGTGGAACTTAGAGCAGGGGGGTTTTTTCCCCTTATCTAAGGTGTTAGCATATGAATGGATAGTTATCTAAAGTACAGATATGAAAACATGATCAATGAGGGACAGGACATTAAGTAGAATTTATTTCTTAAAATTTAGCACATAAGTGGAAGTTACAATAATTAAGTCTAAGATTTAATGTGTTGGAAGACATCGCTCGGTTAAGCGAGTTTTAACAGACGCGGGTCTAAGAGGGTGAGTGGGGTGAGAGGGGTCGCAAAGGAAACATAGTCATAATTCTGACATTGTGAACAATATTCTGTGTTTACTATATTAGTTTTATATCACCCGTCGATGGGAAGCATGCTCTCCCGTACTATAGTAGTGTTCTTGTAAAAATAATAAAATTGTGTAAAACTAATAACAAAGTTTTATTTTCTTAATAATTTGTAATTAAATAAAGTTATTTTTATCTTAAGGATCTTTATCCTTAAGATAAATATCAAACCGGTCACTGGATATTCCAAATTTGTGGATTAAAGTATCACCAAATTACAACGAACTTCCATCAAGAATTTTCACTTACAAACTTAAACAAAGGGTATTCGTTGAATATATTTTTGTAATATACATAAACGTATTAGATGAACACACTGAAATTGAAATTGAAATAAACAAAATGAAAATACATCTGCATGCTGCTTGTATAACAAATTTGCTACACCTTACTTCATTAGGCGCAGATGCGGGTGATTGAGTAAGGGTTAATTAGAAACTAGCTGAGTGTTGTATGTACATAGGAGCACGGTAGTATACAAAACGTTGAACTTGCGTGTTTCTCCTATACCCGTCGAAGCTTCCAAAACAGACAAGCTCAGCTAACCAAGCTAATCGATCACTTAATTAAGAAAGATCAATCACACACTATTGCTGTGATCGTAGAAGCTAAAAACGAGCATAAAATTCATTTGAAACTTAGTGGGGGAACGCCCTGTTAATCAAGAGACACATTTATGTTATTTTATTAACTTGTGCGTATATTTAAAAAAAAATTGCATTTACATCAACGTCGTCGATTTATTTTATGTATTTTGTTTATTTTATTTTATTTATTTGATTCATTCTTTTTAATTTAATTCATTCTATTTACTCTGTTCATTCCTTTCATTCTGTCCATTTATTCATTCATTCATTAGTTTTATTTATTATGTTTTATTTTATTTATTTTAATTATTTTGTTTATTTTATTTATTTCGTTTATTTTGTTAATTTTATTTATTTAATGTATTTTGTTTGTTTGATTTATTTTGTTCATTTGGTTCATTTTGTTCAATTTGTTCAATTTATTTATTTTTAAAATTTTTATTTAATTTATTTTGTTTTTTTTATTATTATGTTTTGTTCATTTTGTTCATTTTATTTATCTTGTTCGTTTTTTTTACTTATATTGTTATTTTTGTTTTTTTTATTTATTTATTTGTTTTATTAGTTGAATTAATTTTAATTATTTTGTTTATTTTATTTGTTCTATTGGAGCGCTAACATTAAACAAGAAAGTTCAGTGTTACGAGAATTTGTATATTTGATTTTATTTTATTAGAGAACTCAACAGCTCCACATACATATTTATTATTAATAGAACGACGTATTGCGTGGACTCGGAACCAATAACAGTCTTCAAAAACTAAAGTAATGAGTGATGCAAACCAATCATGTAACATCTTAGTTAATGGACAAATCATTGAAAAGATTGATAGTTATATATACCTAGGACACGAAATAAGGCTCGGGAAAAATAATCAAGAGGTAGAAGTTTAGCTTAGAAAAAAGTCATTGGTAAAAATATATTACAATGGATAAAGTAATGGAGAATGCACACTAAAATTTAAACTCATTAAAATAGTATTATATCAACTCATTAGTTAACCCGAAAAAAAATTGATAATGATCCTTAAGATAAAAATAACTTTATTTAATTTACTTTCATGTGATTTTGAATTATCTATCCTTACCTCTGTTTTGTATCAATACATTGAACTCCTTAATAAAGATACCAGTCTCGAAGATGTCGCGAAAACTATGAAACCGGTCACTGGATATTCCAAATTTGTGGATAAAAGTATCTATCGTCTTTTATTTATATAATAAATTACAATGAACTTCCATCAAGAATTTTCACTTACAAACTTAAATGTTTTATATTTGTTATCTGAGCAATAAAAAAATAATTTAATGTATTATTGGCAAGCTACTCTGTATTTGAAAGATTTAATAAATCCACATGCCTTTTCAGATATTTTTCCTTATTTATTTATCATTTTGTTTTTACAGCTAATTGGAGTAAAATCGACACTTAAATGTGATTTATTTCTATTTTAAGTGTTTTTTGCTGTTCAATCAACTCGGATTACGTCGCCCTCTCAATTTTTGTCGTATTCGTTTACCGAATCTTAAGTACTTAAATTATTCTCGAAACATTTAACATTTCCCTCGTTTTCCGAATGGGAGCTTTCACAGGACAATAAAATCAATACGGAGCTCCTTAATCCCCAGAAATATTGGAAAAGTTTGACAAAAAGGCTCCGAAAGAATTAAAATATACGAATCTGTATCATGCGAACGTTTTATGCTTTTTATGGCTAGTAAAAATATTAATTATTATTTATTATATTTACGACCTAAGCCAAAAACAACAGTTTCATTTAGAAACATTTGTACAAGAATCTGAATAAAAAGTAAAATAAATATTCAAAAAAAAGTTATTCTCACATAAAGAAATAAAATTTACTTAGATATAGAAAAGATCAAAAAAGTCCATTTAAAATTAATTTTGTTACTAACCGTACACCTACATTTACAGACACAATTATTCATAATTCCCCAAATCACCAAATTGCCCATAAACATTTCGCATTCCATTCAATGATAAGGGTAAATTAATTTGTGTCGAGTTGTGGTCCCGTGGCTAGTGTTGCGGACTCACGGGCCGGAGGTCCGAGGTTCAAACCCCACTCTACCCCAACTTGATTTCCATTTTCTTATAGTGAGTTATTTACAACTCGTTGAAAATGGCCACCAAAATGGAAATTTTAGGGTAAATTATAGGAACGCTAATATGTCTTTTTTTTTTTTTTTTAATGTTCCACTAGCTGTTACTAATTTGAAAAAAGAACTTAATATGATTAAATTAAACAGATTGTTAATAATAATGGATACAATGAGAACCTGATTGATAATATATTGAATCAAAATTAAAAAAGCAAACTTATTAACCAATATTACCAACTAAACAATGGAGGCGGATCCTGCTTATAAATGTCACTTTTTCCAAATAACTATCTAAATTTCCTATCATCAAATTCTACACAACTAATAATACTGGAACATTGTTTCAAAATCACAAAGAAAAAGGAGCTTAATATGATAAAACTGGCATATTTTTTTTTATTTTTTTTTTTTATTTAATATAATCATACAATGCATATACATTATACTCCCAGGAGTTATTAGAACTCATTCCGGGACTGAGGAAAATATAACAATTTTATAAAGTACATGATATAAAGAGTTACAAGAGACATCGCATTTCTGGCTAATCTTAAACCAGTTCATACAAATAGAAATTTGAAGATCAACCAGATCAGATTAATTTCAATAGAGATATGCCAGTTTAAAGTGTAACAATTATACAATATATGCCAATTAAATGTAAAGATTGCGATTCAATCTACATTTGCCTAAATAATAATGATTTTTCTGAATTCGAAATCCATCTGATAGAAAAAAACTGAATTTTAATAGACACTGGATTAAAAGTATTTCATGTAGAAAATAAAATATTAAAATTAGACAACTTGGAAATCTTAGAAATTAAAAAATCGATTCATAAAAAAAATATATAATAATAACCCAACAAACAATACTTCCTCTAGTCAACTCCAGTAGGGCTAAGTTCAGGTGAATTTCCAGGCCAGTCTAAAAGAGTTTTCATTTTTTCATTTAAATACTTAAGCATAAACTTCGATACGTGACAAGGAGCTGAGTCCTGTTGAAATACAGCCCCACCATTAGGACAACATTTATTCCGTTCTGTACTCAAGTGCTGCTCCAATAGGGCTTTATACTTTAGGCTATTTATCATTCTTTCTATTGGTATCAAAGATCCGGTCCCCATATACGAAAAGCAGCCCCAAAACATCTTCTTCACAGAATATTTCACCGTTTGGTCAACGTGAGCCACAGTTAACTTTTCATCCCCACTTTTTCTAACAAATTTTGTGCGATATCCCTGCACGAGAAAGTGGGTCTCATCTAAAAACAGCACCTTTCTCCAGTCTTCTAAAGTGCATTTGGTATATTTACTAGCCCAAATGAGCGTTTGCTTCTTCATACGTGCCGTCAGGAGTTGTTTCCAGATTCAATGAGTCTTCTTCGTACTGTCGAGTCATGTGTCATTACCCCAGTGGCTGCTAAATACTTACTAAATAATTGCTCGTAACTTGTTTTTTGGGGTTTAACTTACTATTTCTGATTTAAGATATTTCATCTCAGGACACTAATTTTCCGGTTTCTTCCACATTTGCCAATTCTCTTTGCTTCAGCTGACCCTGTTTCTCTTTTCTGCTTAAAAATCTTGCTGACTGCTCCCTGACTCACAAACCATTCATTTGCAATCTCTTTCTGAGTCATTATGGTATGTTTACTTAGGGTTAAAACATTGTTGACGAATCCACATGGTCCAAGAAGAAGTATAAAAATTCAAAAATGTTTTCAGGTGTTGGCGTTGCCTAGTATGTAGGTGATATAATTTAATCAGATGAATCCCTGGCGCAACAATAAAAGTTTCACCTCTTTATGTTCAAAAACATCAACAGATGGAAGCGTCAAAGGAATTAAGATGTTCAAATATAGGCAGAATGGTGAACGTTACATAGTATGTAAAGTAGCCACATAAATAGTGTAGCGAGAGATTTTTTGAAAAAGATATGTAAATCAAAACACGTAGTACTTTATATAATTAGTACACATATTATTTATATTTTTATGTATTTCACTGCTTTATATTGTTTTTTATTATATGTTAAACTATATTATTTATGTTCAAGTAACATGTATTCTTGGCACATTTTATATTTGTATAATAACGATTTTTAATTTCTTACATTTGATTAGCTAGGCATTTATAATTAAGTAGTTTTAGTTTTTCTTTTTTATGTTATTGTTTTATTAGTGTAGGACTACTTATGCTGTAAAGATAAAAAATCTCCATCTTATAACAGGCTGAGCCATGTTAGATGGAGACTATCATAAACAGAGAACACTCCGTTTTCATTTTACATTAATTACTTTTATATAGTTTCCCTGTTAAAGTATGTATACTAATTTTTTGTAATAAATTTATAAAAATAAAAATTAACCAGCCAATGACAGGTCGTAAGCTCTATGGATGCCTAGACTTCTATATTTCTTTGTGTAAAATGTTCTTCATGTCTGTTGTAATATTTAAATATAAAACTCCGTGTAATGTGTAAGTGAATTTTTCATTTTAATGCGCGCAATAAATAAAACAAAACTTTCGGTAAGTCTAATTTTAGCACAATCATCTTAATACGAAAACTGTTTACTACACAGACATAATCAGCATCTTGATGTTCCTAAAATGGTCCCAAAAAATTATCTTGGCATTCTCCTACTCGCAGGCATAAAATAAAATTAGGCAGCCACATGGGTTAGAAAATGGTATAAGATCTTGTGCGAGATTCAACCCAACGTAATACACAAACTGGATGAAATCTGTGGTGAAATTCAGAAATATTAAAACACGTCCTATTTTTCAACAAATATTTTAACAACGATCTGCGCGCTCATCCTACGCTCGTAATACTGTCGACTATCAATGCATATTTGTTGCTGTTTGTATTTATCTTCGGACTTACATACCCGAATACATTTTACCCATTGCTGGGGGAAGATGTTAAACTCATCAATAAATCCCAGGAGCACACAACATAACCTCAAACAACAAAATCTTGTCCGCACAGCATGTTATTATGCAATGAAACCTAGCTGAATAGTAATAAAAATACATTTTGAGGAATACTAGTAATTGAAATTATGTTTAAATATATTGACTGCCAAAAAAGAGGCATGTACCTCGTTTTTTCAGAATATTTGCTTTAAAATACATTTAATGGCTCCGTAAATTGACACATGCATTTGGCTACTAATGGTAATTACAGTGACATTTAGTGATTAGGGAAATAAGTAGGTGAGCTTGAGCGTCTTCTCCCATTAGGCATTTTCCCCCGACTTACCTTATACTATATTTTGCGAGTCACAAATGATTTTTAAAATATTGCTACTTTGAAATCGATGTACACAGCTCTGGTTAGGAGCCAGTTGGAATACAACTCAACTTGATGGATTCCGTATCATAGTTCTCACCAATATACTCTTGAAAAAGTTCAAAATATTTTTTTCAGAAATGTTAACTTTAAACTAGGAATCAGACATAAATTTATTAACTATGACTTTCTATTAAATACTTTAAACTTGTTAAAACTAAATAAGAGAAGAAAAATTATTGATTGGCTGAATTTATTTAAGATTGTTAACTTTACATGGAACTATCCAAATCTTCTTCTTCGCAGTCTCAATCCTGGGGATTGGTCTGCAGCAAAGTCCTGCATCTCGTCCTCCATTGCTCTCTATTTTCTGCAGCCCTCTTCGGCTCGACATATGAGGCGTAGTTTAAATATTCGCACACTTGCTCCAAATATTCCCGTCGGGGGCGCCCTCTATAATTTGTCCCCTCAGCCATTCCCTCTATGATGTCGTGCAGGAGACCCACAAAATGTGGCCGATCCATCGGGCTCGCCTCTCTGAGATGGTTTTGATTAGGTGCCTCCCTTCTTCGTTTCTGTTGAGAACCTCGTCATTAGTGATGTGGTCTCTCCAGCAAATTCCTAATATTTTTCTTTAGCACCGCATCTCGAAGGCCTCTAGTCTTTTTTATCTCTTTCGGTAAGGCACCATGTCTCACAACCGTACATCAATATGCTCCATACATATGTCTCGGCAAGTTGCTTGCGGAGTTTTAGATTGATATTATTTGACTCAAAAATCTTTGATTTATTTTTAAACGCAAGCCTTGCTTGGTGTATGCTACAGTCGACTTCTCTTTTTGTTCTCCCACCCCAGGTGATCCTGCTTCCAAGGTACACAAACTCTTTCGCGTTTTTCAGAGTTGCTTCTGACATTACTATATTCATTCGTTGCTCATTACGGGCCACAGCCATTACTTTGGTTTTGCTCCTGTTTATTTTCATATTATATTTGTTATTTAATACATTCTCCATGGAGGTCAGAGCCTCGGTGAATTCTTCTTCACATTTAGAAATCAGGGCGATGTTATCGGCAAACCTTATCATGTCTATCTTTTCTTAAATCTCAAATCTATTAGCACTCATTAACTTCAAGGTACCTGGACGAAGGACTTGTCAAGTACCTTCGTTTAGCTGCAACAATTTGCCAACAGTATACTCATATAATGCTTTTCTGAATCAACTCCATGTACTCGGCAATAACTATTCCGACGTTGCTGATATTTTTAACATAAAGTATAGTTTATATAAACCAACTCTATTTAATAATTTCAAAGATGGTAAAAGGTAATTAACATTTGTTAGATTATAATTCTTTCTATGTTTACTTTTGTATGGGTACTATTGTCTACTATTAATACGTGTATAGTTACTTTTTTTAATTTTTTTAATAAATATTTGCTTTCTTATGATTTATCCAAATATTTTATATTGAGGGCCATTTTCAACGAGTTGTAAATAACTCACTATTAGAAAATGGTAATCGAGTTGGGGTAGAGTGGGATTCAAACCACAGGCCTTTGGTCCGTGAGTCTGAGACACTAACCACAGGACCACAACCCGATTTTCACTACTTCATTTTTTAGTTACTTTAATTATTATTACAATTTTTTAAATATCTTTTGAGACATAAAAGAATTTTATTGTTATTAACATACTTATGTTAATTAAAAATGTTATATGCACACTTTATTTCATTTGTTTATATAAGTATGTTCTTTATACGAAATTGCTGTGTGATTTGTTTGTTTTTCACATTAAATTGAAAGTTTTAGACCTTATCTTTCTGTAACAGATGATCTAAATACATTGCAATTTTTTTATCAATGTAGTGTTCTTTGTACCACCGGCCGCGGATAAGGGTTTGATCATGATCATATGCATACACACCTTTATATATTATGTCGTTATCTACTATCTATAATTATATTTAAAATACTAAACGAAATCTTTAAAAATGTCACAAAAATACATATTCTTAACAACGTTTGCATTCTGAAATTCAACAGGCATATTTTAGTCTTCTATCTGAATAAAACTTCTCTTCCTTTGAAATATAATCCTTTGTATTCAAATTCATATTCAGAATCCCCCTCACATACATAAATGTTTCGCAAAATACAGTCTTGTTGAACGGGGAACATTCACGAAATAACGTAAAAGTAAATTTATGGATTCTGCTCGATTCCTAGTGATCTCGAAATTAAATATCGTTGAATTTTCTCTTCGACTTTACCAAATCAACAGATAATCGAAGAAAAATTAATGTCAAGAGCTTGCATTTCATACTTTTTTCATATAATTTCATAGAACAAAACAACCGATTTCTTTCGAGTACCTAATAGGAATCTCCAAAATTGATGTAGTTAAGTCCATCAGAGATTTAGAAATTGTGTTGGACTATAAACTGACATACAACGAGCATATAGATAATACAGTAAATAAATCACTGCAATTACTTGGCTTCGTTAACAGAATATCCTCTGATTTTACTAATGTCGGTACAATCAAAACTCTTTATTGCTCAGCTGGTCTGGTCTCCATTCTATGTGAATCGCATAAATCACATTGAATCAGTCCAACATTGCTGGCTTCGAAAAGTAGCGTGGATGCTTGGACTAGAGGGAGGTAATTATTATTTTGCTGACATAGAGTCAATGTTAAATATTTCTAGTCTACAAAAACCTAGAACTTATATTTGTTCCATGTATATATTCGGCATACTAAATGGTATAATCAACGTTCCATTATTACTGGGACAAGTAAAATTCAATATTCCGATTCGTAGATTGAGAAACAATGAATTACTGTTCATCGATCAGCATATGGAACATACCAGGGCCTTAATTCTTCAATGACCCGTCTTTATCGTATTGTTAACTCAAGACAAGATCTGGACTTTTTTGGTTTCAGTTTACTGCGATTTAAACAATCACTAAATAAATAGTCCAGATCTTGTATTGATGCCCCTTATGTTTGTCAATGTTTCTTTTCTTTTTTTAAATATGTTTTTAACCATTCTTTTAATTGTAATATTTAAACCCTATAAATTGTATAAATAGACAATGTCCGATAATAAGTAAATAAATAAATATTGGCATAAGTGGTGCAAGCTTTTCTACCTATCTTTCTTAACTCATATTACAGTATTTTGAGTATGTCCAAATGTTGTACATAAAAAACCGGATTTTACCCCTAAGGAGTTTCTTCTTAACGCATAATATTATATATTGTATGGATCACGGTCCCGCGAAACGATGCGATAGACCCAGCATCTCTTATCTCTTTTGGCAATTCATCAAACATTATTTGTCTTTTATGATGCAAATTGTTCCGAGTTGCCTGGATTCTTGTTTTTGGTAGTCTGAAATATTCTCCTCCCCTCGTAAAATGTTAATGGATTTCGTTTTTACTAAAAATGTTTTTTTTTAAATATATTTTCTTAAGCCCAACGATATAATTAACGAAAGCCCTTATGGATTGCCAATAAAAATATATTAAAGTATGTTGATTTAGTTATTTAATTATTTTTACGACGCTTGCACATTATTACATTTTTATTTATATATCTTATTTATAGAAAGTTGCTTTGACCATAAAAACAGTTATCAATGCAAAGAAAAAATAAATTAAAAACAACATTTTTAGAAAATGGTTGTAAACATAGTAAAAATACGAAGTAAAAAAACATATTTCAAAGCACAGTAAGCGACACAGTAAAAAAGGTAGGAAAAAAATATCTAAAAAACAAAGAAAAAAACATACTACAACGTGCAGTTAAAAAAACATATCAAAAAACATGGTTAAAAACATTGTGAAAAACATTATCAAAAACGTAGTAAAAAGTAATGTGGATATTCAAATTCAATAATTAAAAAAATATATTAGCAATGCAAGTATATACGTATTATACAACATTTTATTTAACTCTGGACAATTTTTGGATCATTTGGCAACATATCGAACATTTTTGCTATAACGGGATCTAATGTTCTTCGACCATATTTACAAGTATATTGAACAGAAGTAAATCTTAGTTATGTTCCAATATATTTATGTTTGTACGTGATATGAAATCTGTAATTTATTATATGTCTGTTTTTACAAATTGTTTTTTGTAAATGACTACTGGACATGATTTCGTGAGTAAAATGAAATATTTTCAGAATACAATAAATTTACATTCCAGCCTTTTCTCATTATTTCTCCCTTCCAATCATTCCCACAGCACAATTCACTTGGCTCGTATCTCAATACGACATAATACATATTTCGTGTCAGTAATGATAGCTTCTGATATTCCGAAAACGGAGAAGGAATCTTTTGTTAGAATTCTTGTGTTTTCTTAGGATTCATATTTGAACAGGAATACACTTAAATGGAACTAGGGCTGTCAATTTATTGCTTATTCAGTTACCGGTTCTGTATTTTTTAACTCACCGAGAAAAGTACTTGTTTTTTTTATAATTTTTTTAGTGTTAAAATAGTACAAACATAATATATTAATGTCCTAATATTAACTTATATCTAATTAATTTATTGATTTGGTGTTTATTTTGTAGAACTCCATATTTAAACTTATAATAATTAAATCCTCGTAATGTTATTGAGACACATTTAATGTATATATTTTTACCGACATATTGAAACCATTGTATGAATTCCATAATGTGTTTTATTTTTATGTGAAAAATAAAATATTAGAGATCATACACTGATTTGAGTCTACTGAACACTTTATTTTATTTAAATAAACCAATTCCATTACATGTTGAAAGCAAAGGGCGTTAACTTAATATACTCGAACAATTGAAAATTAATAAATATCTAAATAACCCGAATTTTAAAATAATAATTGAACAAACCAACCTAATATCTTCACCACTATCAAACATATTTAAAAAGACTGTTATTCTTCACTTTTTCCCTTTATGTCCACGCTTACATGACGCGTAATTAAAAGATAAATTATGTTACAATTGCATTGATATATTTTGATAAGAAATTCTTAAAAATAGAATTATTGCATAATAATACATTTATGTTTATATAAATTTCTTCATAATATTTTAATCATCTATTAAAATTAAAATGAACAGCAACCTATTATAATATTATTGATTTATTTTCTGCAACAATTATCTAAAGTTAAAAAACTATAAAGCTTTATTAATTTTCTCACAATACATACTTGTATGTCAATAAATACTTTTTTTGTTATATTTTTTTCCGAAATTCAAATATAAATACCTAAATTCCCCATTACCTATTAAACACTTAGCCTTGCCCGTAACTATTGGTTTTTCCCTCAATTATGATTAATGTACATGCTATAGTTCATAAAATTATTGTTATTTTTTACTTAAGTAGCTTGAATTATATAACTATATAAGGACATTTAATCCATCTAATCTTCACATTCGTTTGAAAATACCCTAACAAGGCGAATCAATTGTCACGAAATATTTGTTTTTATATTTGTAAAAATAAAATAATATGTTCAGTAGACTCAAATCAGTGTTTGATTTCTTGTATTATAAGTTTTTATATCTAATTATTATTAAATGTTAATAATGTGGTTACAGCTTACCCACCACATACCGCACACCGCATCTAAGGACATAAATCTCCTTGGCGGTGCCCACAAACACGGAAAATTTGCTCGTTGTTAAACGAGAAAAGCTGCCCGAAGGAGCTCTCTGAAATCTGATAGCCTTAGCATCTTTGTGCTGAAAGAAAGTAATCCAGAAGTACATAATATGTACTTCATTGGATTGAAAAGAGAGGGAATTAAATTTTTCACTGACTGGGATTGAAATGATTGGACATGATCAATTCGCCGAAATGATTACAAAACTTTTTAAAAGCTTTGAAATTCTTTTTGGAAGCCACCAGATCTGTAAATCCGACAAGACCTATAACAGGGCCACGGATAGTAGCGATAAACTCCATTCGGTAATCATAGAGAAGGGGAAAGGGACAAGACCACCGGATGCGATGTGGTTACATCACAGAATGCTTAATATATCTTGGACAGACCTGATAATAAACTCAGAAGTTTCAAATCAAATAAAAACGAACAGAAAACTCTTAACCACCATAAAAATCCTTAAATTTTATATCTGGGGCATATAATACGTGGAGAAAGATACCGCTCGCTTCATGTGATTTCGAAGGGCAAGATTTAAGGGCTAGAAGAAGGCAGACGTCCTGACTGCGTAATATACCAGACTAGACTAGCCTCAGAACTGTGCAGGAGATTTTTCGGGCAGCAAAAAACAGAGAGACCATCGCCAGAGTGATTGCCAACGTAAAAGACAAGAAGAAGATAGAGAGAAAATTGGGGTGAAAGAGAAATCACAAGTCAATGGGCATTTTGTTTTAATATTTCAATTTGAAGTAATGCTTAAATAACACTCGGTATGGCAAGTAAATACATATTTTTTTAAGCAACTAAAATTTCGGTTTGTGAATAGATTGCCAACCCTGTAAGGAGATTATTTCAGTATTTTCAGACTATATTTCAGGAACGAGCTCAAACCATAACAACTCACTACGTGTATTTCCCTTATAATATTTAATTAACGCTGCTATCTCCACGTAAGATGCTTTGTCTGCTAAAAAGAGAGAGAAATGCTATTTTTCAAACGGGGTGTTTATTTTATTTCTTCATTAACAAACCCGCTTGTATGACATCATTTCATAAGATATTCAGTATTTTTCTGTTTAAATTTCAGTTTAACGTGAAATAACGACTTTGATACTACTGATAAACAGAAAATGTTTGATTTAAATTTATTTTAATAGAGAGGGTAAACATTTTTGAGAAGGGAATATGGAAGTCTAGGCATATACAGCGCTTATGACCTGCCATTGGCTGTTTTTTTTTTTTTTTTAATATTGGGGATATCAACAGTAATACATGTGACAAAAATCTAACAAATAAAATATACATAGAATAAAACCAATGACAGATATCAACAGAAATACATTAAATACACATACAATACATACTAGTTTGTTTGTGTGAGTGTAAGTGAGTGAGAGGGTGGGTGAGTGGGTGTTATATTGGAATAAGGGTGGAAATGTGTGTAAATATTATTGCAGAAGTGTCGAAAATATAAATATATATAAAATATTAAAAATTAGAGATTACATAAATTTTCTTTTTTTTAAATAAGATCATTTAAGTGGCCACTTTACACACTGTGTAATATTCACCATTGTGCTCATGTTTCAACATCCACATTTCCTCAATTCTTCCATCTGTTGACTTTGGTAAAGTAAAAGAGCTGAACATTGTTGAATTACTACCTGGTAAAAGAAGAAGCATAAAAATTAGAAGATTGTTTTCAGGCGTTGCCTTGTAGGTGATTTGGTTCAGCTGGATGAATCTCACCAACGTGATAAAGGTTTCAGCTCTTTCACTTCACAAAAGTCAACAGATGGAAGAGTTGAGGAAATGTGGATGTTTTAACATGGGCAGAATGGTGAATGTTACACAGTGTGTAAAATGGCCACTTAAACCAGCCAATGACAGGGCATAAGCCCTGTAAATGCCTTGACGTCCATATTCTCCCTTCTCAATAATGTTTTCCCTCTCTGTTGAAATAAATTTAAATTTGAATAACTCCCTAGGGAATAAATCCAGCCAGTCTGCAAGCATTTGGACATACTCAAACATTGTTGAAGAAAATATTCAGCTCATAATAGCAATGCATAAATATAATATTTTAAATCCCATATCCTTGAATAAATCGCAATTACAGTTTTGTTTTATAAATAAAACCAGAACCCTTAACGAGTGTTTTCGACTCGATGGCTACTCTCAGGTAAGAAAAAACCCGCAATAAAAAAATCGAGTGAAGATTAGTCCGTCGTGTTGTAAAGTAGTTAGCGCGTTCACCTAAAATCCTTGAGGTCCTAGGTCCGTTTCCTGGCAGGGCGGACGTGAAATATTGACGTTAAAAGCTGGTTGAATTTCAATATTGCTTTGTTTCTAGACTGGCCAGTCTAAGCGCAAGTCTGATCAGCTATTGTTTCATTATTCTAATTTTTTTTCATAAACATCCTTAATTACTCTCTTGGTATTTAAATATCCACATCTTTAACCCCTAAACGATTTAATGCGCCTTTAAACTTCCCAAAGGCTAAATAATTTTTAATTAAAACATAAAAATGTCAGGCAACCGGGTCTTCACCGTATATATCACTTAATATTTTCCATAAAATTTGGCTTTCTCAATTACCCGCATAATTTTGTACCGCCATTAAACGCAGTGTTTGAAACAAAAAAAGGCATAATAAAATATATCATTTCAGTTCAGTGGAATTATAAAGTGGCTTTTACTTATTAAACAAATTTGACAAAATCATGGTTATTTTTCAAATTTATTGGATCTGCGAGAAAAACCATTTTTGAGAAAGTAGCGTGGAAATCTAAGCATTTATACGGCTTATAACCAGTCATTAGCTGGTTAACGTGGCCATTTTACACACTGTGTATCATTAAACATTCTGCCTATGTTTTTAGAAAATATTTTTTTGTATTGGAGTTACAGTATTATTGACATTTCTTTAATGACAAGGTTTATATTTTACAAGTGGATTTAGATTTCAATTCAATAATTTATGTGGGAGTAGTGTCAGGAAAAGGAGGGATTTTCAGCAGTCAACCTTTATAGAAACTTTTCTGCATATCTTTAATAAAGAGAAAACCACAAAAACCTCATTCAAGAGAAGCCCGGCTATTAATAGACATCAGTAGACCTTCCATATCACGTGTAGAGATCTCTGCATTTTGTATCCTGTTATCATGTTTGTCTTTATTATCACGTCGGGGTCACCACTTTGGAGGTAAGCCGGCGTAAAGTTTGTCGGGCACGCTTTTGAAAGTAGATGAGGTACGGGGAAATATGAACGCGCGTGTATTGTAACGTGTTCCTTTATTGACTGTATGTGACTCGTTCTACCTGACATCGGCAGTTATGCGTGAACTTGAGTGAAGGTGTGATAGGGGTGTACATTAGGGTGGACCGATATTTTTTTTCCAAATTTTGAAATGAAAGTGGTCTCAAAAGTTGCCTTTTGGGTTACTTGGAATGCATAAAATATTTTAAAAATATTCGATACTACTTTTGACCCTCAACCAGAGCTTGAAGTTTTCGAAAAAGTAAATTATTTGCTCTACTCTAAATCGGCTTTTATTTCGTATTTAAGTAAGAAAATCAGTCCAATTAAATTTTGTAATGTGTATTAAACCATATTTAATAAGTATCTAAGGGCATGAGTCGCACTTTGTTTCGTAATAAATGGATAGCATTGTTTTAATGAGCCATTGTTTTCGTCAATATTAGCCAGGCGCTCAACGGAATCAGTTCCGCGGAGTGTAAAATTTTTGCCTTTTGGTAGTTTTAAAACATATTCAAATTTGTAATATGATTAAGTTATATCTTTATCAAAAAAAAAAAAATTTTATCAACACAGATAATTATCAAGATGTTCAGACAGTGATAAACTTCAAACCTTAGTTGAGGGCCAAAAGTAGTATGGAATTTTTTTCGAATAATTTTTACGTGCAATGTGGTCCAAAACGCTACTTTTGAAACCCCTTTCACTTCGATTTCTAAAAAAATAAAAAACTTTATATATCATCGTCCCACTCTAGACTGCATTGTCCGCTATAATCTGTGCTAATCTAACCATTATATATACCCAACATTATTTGGTACGTGTATTTGTACACAAATCTGGATTTCTCCCAAGGGGGAGTAGGTATATATTTTTTTATTTATATCCCTACAGAGATGAGGTAGAATTTTTTCAAATTCAGGATTATGGATATTCGAGCGTTTACAGGGCTTATGACCTGTCATTGGCTGGGTTAAGTGGCCACTTTAAGTAGATACTACAACATTCCCCATTCCGCTTATTAGCGAATATCCACACAGGTAACATTTTTGATTTTTGTATATATATTACTAAACGAGAAACCATTCACAAGCGAGTTGGAGCGCCATCTTTGTATTGATAATGAAGTTAAGTATTTTAATTAGCAGATTACTTTACTTTATGTAGTTAAGACTCTTTCGACTCTTGCCACTTAACCCAGCCAATGACAGGTCATAAGCCCTGTAAACGCTCGAATATCCATAATCCATAATTTGAAAAAATTCTACCTCATCTCTGTAGGGATATAAATAAAAAAATGATATATACCTTTTGTGACTTATTACCGAATGGATGTGCCTTAGATCTTTATCTGCCTATGTTTAAACATCCACATTACCTCAAATCTTCCGTCTATTGACTTCTGTAAAGAATTTGGTTGGTAAAAGAAGAAATAGAATCGATGAGGAATTTCAGTGTTTTTTTTTTATATTTCATCGCATCGCATTCGCACGTAGATCCTTTTAGCCGTTCTTTAGCTGTCCATTCGCTCTACATGTCCAAACCAACGCAGCACCCCTTTCTTGATTATGTCGATAATGCAAGTCTCAGCCTTACATAGTTCACGGATCTCGACATTTGTGCACCTATCATACATCGTTTTACCTCTCATTCGCCTGAGGAATCACATTTCGACAGCATTTAACCTACTTTCATAATTATTTTTCCAATTCCATACTTCGATCCCATACATTGAAGTTGGCACTAGAACTCCATTGTGAACTGCTAGTTTTGCCCCCTGCGATAAACATCTGTTTGCCAAAGTAGATTTCAGTGCACCGTTCACCCTGTTCCCGGCACTCATCCTCCTTAAAATATATAAAATAAAATGCAACAAATGCAAAATTCGAAGATATGTTCAAGCATAGGAGACAAAAAATAAAGAGAGAAGAAAAAATAAGAGAAAGGAGATGCTTTTTTGGGCGTGATTCAAGCAGAGCTACTTTAGAAACAACTTTCATGGTGGATGGGAGATTATTCCATAGTTGAGCGTCGAGCGACGAGTGTCGAGCGTCGAGTCGAGCGACTCGTTTTATATTTATCAAGTCCAGAACCAAATATATCAGCCTTGTCCTCATACTAATTACCAAATGTGTGGAGCCTAGGGATAGGCGAGAGCATTTGATAGTTGGTCCTAGAACTTGCATAACAAAAAGAAGATCTGTGGCGGGTATGTCGACCAGGTACACGGAAACACACCAACTCCAGCATAATAATATTAGTAATATTAGGTCAACAATGTTTGAGTATGTCCAAATGCTTGCAGACTGGCTGGATTTCTTCCCTAGGGAGTTATTCATATTTAAATTTATTTCAACAGAGAAGGAAAACATTTTTGAGAAGGGAATATGGAAGTCTAGGCATTTACAGGGTTTCAACAGATGGAAGAGTTGAGCAAATATGAATGTTACACAGTGTGTAAAGTGGCCACTTAAACCAGCTAATAACAGGTCATAAGCCCTGTAAATGCCTAGAATTCCATATTTGTTTCTAAAAATGTTTTCTCTCTCTGTTGAAGTAAATTTTAATTTTAGGTCAGTTAGGATTTTTTATCGGAAATTTTTAAAGATTTGCTAAAGATAACAATTGATTATAATTAAATAAACCAGCTGGAATGTGAAGTTTAAAATTAATATATTTTAGAAACTTCTTCTGGATGCGCTCAAGTGAATCAGAATGTACACTTTAATGGGGCGACCAGACTGGAGAAATATATTTTATACAAATTCTAACCAGGGAGCAATAAAGTGTCTTGATTGGTGTGATATTTTTAAATTATGTCAAATATGTCAGGAATCGAACTCGAAACCTCTTGCATGGTAGGCAATCGGTCTGACCATTACTTAGACCACGAGGTGAACGTTTTACGTTTTTAGGCAGGTGGATGAAATTTTTAGTCAATATTTTTTGTCTTCTACTAAAATATAACACCATTCATAATCCTTGCTCGTGAATTTGATTTATATGACTCTAATATTTTACTAACATAAATTTATTAGGATACTATTTATCTGTTTAATAATAAATAATAATATATTTCTCATTGGATCTCCATAACGAGAATGTATGTATTTTTATTTACAAGTACTGGAATATCAACGATAAATAAAATTTCCTGAAGATAATTGAAAAATAGATTCCGATAACCCCTTTCAGACCGGGTGTATATTCAAACACACGCACTTTAAGATTTATTTACTCGCATACCAACCGAAATAAAATAGAATCAATATGTATTGTCTTCTTTAGATTACCCCTTGTAGGTTGGATTCGAATCGATATTTTAGCTGCCCTTACAGTAGCTATATTTAAGTTTTTTTCCTAATGGAGAGAACAAGAGGACGCAAAATTTATAACAAATTATTCAATAATTTATTTATTTATTAATTTTACACCTTTTATCAAAACACAATTTTACGTTCACTTTGCCCAGCTAACAAGGGTACATACCCCGTTCCAAGCTAGGCAATTACATTCTAATATATAATAAAAGTTAACAAATTAATAGAGAGCACTGACAAAAAAAATATAAACTTATTCGTATACACATTTTGATACAGATACATACACACATACACATATATACACATATATATAATATATACACACATATACACACACACACACACACACACACACACACACACACATACATACTCCCATGCGCATACACATACATACATTCATAAAAACATAGACAATTTAATTATGCGAAACTTCATGGTTGCCATCTATAATTATATTTTTTTAAACTATTACTTATTTTCGTATTTTATTTTCGATATCCAGTAAGAATCTCTAATCCGTGGCATGCATCAACTTTTCTGACTCCCTACGACCAATGTCATGAAAGAGCGAGGTCAACACCGTCCGCAACTTGACACCACTCCCGTCTTTCCGCGATTCTGGCAAAAGGTTGTGGACCTAAACTGGAAAAACATTTATTAAAATAAATAAATAAAGTAGGTCCCAAATGAGATGAGAATATGTATTAGTAGTTTGTGCCGTGTCGCAGTCGACAGTAGGTATATTCAAAGGCATTTTGTTGTACGTCGCATGTTGTTCCTGGAACCATGTTAAGTTTAATTTAAGCCGTTTGCCTCTGTTTATGTTGCGGCATGGTTCAAACTAAAATAAACACATCATTTTTTCTATCCAACCCTTCTTACTTACACCCTGACGTGACTTCTGTAACTATAGCCGCAACGTCGGAACGAAATCAACCTTTACGGAAAAGCCAAAAAAAGACATTTTGTATTTTTATTCTTTACTTCTTTTAGTTTTTTTAGCCTAGTGACAAATCTTAGAAATGTGATGACATTTGCGATAAAGAAAAGTAACCTCGTAAATCTCTCTAACCTATAAAACATTTACACATTATCATAGAGATTTACTTTAAAGATTGCGAAAATAAAATGGTTCTGGTGTCTTTGAAACTACAAATAAATTGTCTCTGAAGTAGCTCATGTTTTTATTGTATTTATATGGTCTACCTTAAGTATTTAAAAAATGTAAAAATATCTCAACTTTAGTAAATAAATGCGTAGAGGAAAGGTGGCATATTTAGAATACCATTTTCATTTTAAAGTGCGAAATGTACTAAAAGGATATTTAATAAATCAAAGTGTTTTTTTTTATAAAAATGCACATAATTCGGAATACTTTATTCCGAATGAACGTAGCTATGCAGAAAACAGCCAGTCCACAATTTCGAAAAAATGAGATTTTGATGCTATCGGGTGCAGTAGGGTAGTAATTCTATGTTCTGTTAAAAACAGCCAGACCGCTTTCGTACAAAAAACTGTATTAATCACCACCGAAAAATTGTGTCGATCACAAAAACGGCATTGCAAAAAACACCCACAGCACTAGAAAAATCTCACAGTAGTTTCAAAATCATTAAAACTGGTCAATTACATTATAGATTACTGTCGGTTATATGAAAAAAAAACTAATGTGTTCATTTTTTATCATTTGTTAAAGTCAAAAACATTCCAACTAGTGAGTAGATTTGAAAAATTCACTATTTTCACTAAGGTACTATTATCTCAGTTTCACTTTTCTATGGCTAACTGCTTTCTGCATAACTACAACCAAATTACGTTCACTTTTAATGATAGGGCATAATTATTTGTACTAACTCCACACAAAAAGCACTGAAGAGCTAGTTCTGATTGAGACTCTTAAGTTAATTTTTATTAAAGCTTTTTGCGCCATTATTATTTGTTTGATCAATGTGTCATTTACACATCCCTATCCAATAATTCCATATTCCTAAACTGATTGACTTATTGCGAAATATTTTTTTTTTAAAGTTATTTTAGGCTAATGATAATTCTTATAGTTTTAAAAAAGTAATTTTTAAAAAAAAAAATATTTTTAACATGTTCGATTTGATTAGTGCATCGTAAATTCCCATCTATATAAATGCCTAAATACTTATTTTTTAAAGTACTTATTTAAAAATTTTGATGGTTGTTGTTTTTAAAGTTACGTCACGTCTAATCCATTAGACCGCTCCTACACCTGTTCGGCTAATTGGCCACCGTGGAATATTAACACAAATTTATAATTACCAGAGTCGTGTAATTTTACACAAAACATTTCAAAGCCATAACTTTAATGAAATTGCGTTGCTTTGTATAAGCCAGCATAATAAAAAATTGACGTTTCTTTCGGAGTAGTTAGCACGTGTGTCACGGACTTTTTGTCCGTATGTAGCGGGAACCTGAAGCAAATACGATTTTAAGTTTGTCAGAGTGAGATGGATTTGAAATGGACGTGAAAAATTTCAACGCTTATCAGTTCATGGCTTACCTCTTCGTTCTAATTCTCAAGGCACTCGTTTAATACCCATACACAATTTCTCTTTCTTCTTTAACTCATATAGTGTCCATGCGGCTCCACTGAGGATTTATCTCCCATTCACTATCAGAGATGATACTACAGTATCTCTGTTTAAATCACGTATGAAGAAAGATCTCCTTTCTCTTCCTTAATATCTCCTCCTTTCCAGTTTCCTCTTTTTCCTTTTTTTCATTGAGTTATAGTATTAATTTTAGATATTTTATTTTTTTTAATATCTCTAGCTATTTTATTTTTATTTTCTATTGAATATATTTTGTAACTTGAATTATAAAAATTAAACTTTTATTTTATTGGTTGGTTTAATGAAATTGACTTATTTATTTATTTATTTATTTATTAACGGACATTGTCCATGTATACAATTTATAAGGTTTAAATATTACAATAAAAGAGTAGTTTAAAACATTTAAAGAAAAAAGAAAGAAGCATTGACAAACATAAGGGACATCGAGACAAGATCTGGACTATTTATTTAGTGCTCGTTTAAATCGTTGTAAACTTAAACCAAAAAAGTCCAGATCCTGTCTTGAGTTAACAATACGACAAAGGCGGGTCATTGGAGAATTTAGGCCATAGTTTGTTCTATGCTGATCGATGAACAGTACTTCATTGTTTCTCAATCTACGAGTCGGAATATTGAATTTTACTTGTCCCAGTAATGATGGAACATCGATTATACCATTTAGTATGCCGAACATATATATGGAGTCAATATTAGTTCTACGTTTTTGTAGACTAGAAATATTTAACATCGACTCTATTTCAGCATAAGAATAATTATCTCTCTCTAGTCCAAGCATCCACGCTATTTTTCGAAGCAAGCGATGTTGGACTGATTCAATGTGATTTATGCGATTGACTTCCCGGTTTCTGCATATATACGGTTAAATTTAATTTTTAATTTATTTTAGAATACAGGAATTGAGTTACATTTGGCTGTATATATTTCAGGGCTTTAGGTAAAATCCTGTATTGTGCTGAAATGTTTTACAAAATTTAAACATGAAACAATAATAAATTTGCAAGGTTTTGATATTGTCCAAATGTTTGTAGACAACAGACTGGATTTCACCGCATAAAAATAAATAAACATAATTAAAATATCGATCGACAATAATTCGATCTAATGAATCTTCTCACAACAATAAAGTTTTCAGCTCTTTAACTTTACTAAAATCAATAGATGGAAAAATCGAAGAAACATAAATGTTCAAACATAGGCAAAATGGTGAATGTTACACAGTGTGTAGAGTGGCCACATAAACCAGCCAACGACAGATCATAAGCCCTGTAAATGCCTAGACTTCCATATTCCCTTCTCTCAAATGTTCTACATCTCTGTTGTAATTTGTTAATACTTAATTTGTTGAACGCTTTGGATACAATTTATGTATTTCTTTTTTTTTTTGAGTAGCTTTATTTTAAAAATATACAGATTAATATACAAAAGAAAAACCAAAAAAACATGATTTAAATAAATTGATGGTAAAAAATTAGACAATTAACATTTAAAAATACAAACAAACCTTTCAATTTTATAGTAATTAAGGAAAATATCATTGAATATTTATTTTTAAATACCAATATTAATTAAATACAAGATAAGACTATATAATGGTGAAAAGAGAAACAAAATTAATTAAATTACCAATAATATTCGTAAGCAAAATTATGCATCAAACGATGAAGCATTTTTCAAATTATTATATTAAAAAACATTCGGAAATTAAAAGTTTCAAATTTAGAAAATAAGGGTGGTTCAACCCTTACGAATATATTATTAATAATCTGTATAATAAGCGGAAAGTCATCTAGCTCGATAAAACAAGGGCACGTAATTATATTCAGCGCAAAGGCACACTTCCTTAATTTATCTTCGTAACAAGGTTCTATTTTTACCATTTTGGTATAAAAATACCTTTATTGTACTCAACCCCGCGTAAAAACTGCCTGAAAGATCAAAGGAAAAACTTAATACTGCTAAAAAGAAAAATACACAGACCCCTTGCTATTCACTTATCAACATACTACATATGTTTCCATGATACATGTATAATATATACATATACATATATACATATACATATATACGTGAAATATGTTAACGAGTGTGTATATTTTGTTCGAAACAAGAATGTTCGATTCCTTTTCTAAAACTGTTTCATGCATCATTATTGATGTTTAAAAAAATTTCCCTCTGCTAGGGAGTTCAGAACATTATTATCATCGAACGAGACATTTTTAAACTTAATTTTTTTGTTTTGAATTCTGTTATTTTTTTTTCCATTTGATTTATGTCTTTTTTTTATTATTAGGAAATAATTATTTCACAAATTTACCCTAAAAGCAGGGTTAGAAAATATCATGACGTTATGATTAACAAAATATTCGATATTTACACGAGGTACCAGTGTATTCAGAAATAATGTTTTGTTCGTATTTATTGCCATCGTAGTTTATCTATGGTATTTACTAGTGTTGGGCTGAGTACTCGTTTAATACTCGGTACTCGGTACTCGGTACTCGGCGTATTTGGTGTTTTTTTATTACTCGTACTCGGCCGAATAACTCTTTAAATAACGAATATACTCGGTTTAACTAAAGTAATATAATATTTTGGAAAATGTAAAGAAAACGTTAGGACGTTCATTAATCTTCGAAACCCATTATCTTCCACTGTGGAAATTGGTTGGTTGTCAATAGCAATCATTTCGGCGACAGCTTTGTGGATTTCTTTAGCCCGCGAATAATTGGACGTATATATGCATAAAAGATCCAACTCAGTTTGGATCTTTTTTGAATTTATTTTAAAAATCGATAGAAAATATCTCATTTATATTTAAACAAAAAAAATCCATCCAATTAAATTTTAAAACACGGTCCATAATGCAATTCTAGAATTTATATATTTTGCACAAAGAGTTCAATGATATTTGGTCTTAATGTAGTAGAAAAATGTTTTCATATAAAAGATATGTAAAAGAAATGTTTGCATCAGGAAAAGAGCAAATGCATATATTCCGTCTACTTTATATAATTACATAAAACTGATCATCTTACCTTCATGTAACAAAAGTGATCAAGATTTTCTCATAATTCTAAATTATCCCTGGATACGCTACGATAGGTGTACCAATGCAGTGCCCTATGCCCAATTAGGTGTGTAAATTGAATAATGATGATTTAAGATAATAAATTACAAATACATTTGTATGTCTGCATAGGCAGACAAATAAATATAAAAATGGCATATTTCATGGATATAATGACGTGTCTATTAACTAATTATTTATAATAAATCCAATTTAATAATAAAAATAATGATAATCATGATTTATTAACAAAAAAAATACAATTTCTACATACATACCTAGGTAATATATTTTTCTGGATTTTGTCTAGTCTGCCTAACTGGGTACAACCTGTTTTAAGGCAGATATTTTTATGCAAAATAAACAATAACATGACTACCTACTACCTACTAGTTAATTTATTATAGAGTTATACAATATTGATTTATAATATTTATTATTTTAGAGGGTTTTTGAGTAAATTTTCCGACTTTTCTCTATACAAACCAAGTAGCCAAATTTTACAAAATGTAGTTTGTACTTGTTTTGCATTTAAAAATCTTAAAATCTGTTTAAGCAAAAATGATCCAGCTCCATAAATAGGCATAACTCATATATGAAATGTTGATTTTGAACAAATGAAACAACATTGACAAGAAAAATACTATTTCCATCATTAAAAAATTTAAATTTACTGAATTTAAAATTTTAATTTACTGTCTTATATTTCACTTAAAGATTCTTCTCATCGTTTCTTTGAATCCCTTAAAATAAATATGTGTTTATGTTTTTCCTTTTTTAAAAAAATGTTATTACTATTTTATTTTATTTTTACATCTGAGCATGTTTTTCATTCTTTATTTCCATTCTTAATTCTTAATTACTCTTACAAATTTTCTTCATTTTTAATATTATTTCCATTTGTAAATATTCACTACAAACTACAAACCTTAAAATATATTTTTTTCACTTAAATTTTAATTTTTAAACAACTTTCATTTATGTTTTCTTTTTCCTTCTCTTTTTTATACTTTCATAATTAACCTTACATTTAATTGCTTTTTAATATGGAAACTTCACTGGTCCATTAGAATTAAGTCTAATTGTGTAAAATATTAAACTTTGTAACTGTACTGTATGTTTCCTGAATAAAAGAAAATAAAAAATAAAAATTAACAATAATTTTTCAAATCAAGTAGTTATCTGTAATTTTATATTAGGGTGATATTATATTTCCTCAAATATCTCAAAACTGTAATTTGACAGTTGGATCTTTTCTGCATATATACGTCCAATTTATGTCCCACTTTCCCGTAAATGACTCCTGGAGGCTTTGTTGCACCTTTGTTGCATTCGATTCCGACGATGAACTTGAAGCAGCCGCCTCGTGATGTTGAGATCTTTCGGATAGAGGTTCATTCTGTAAATCTTTTGACTCTTCTTTGTGTTTAATTTTAATATGGTTTAACATCGCCCGTCGTAGGAGCATTAAGTTCAACACCACTTTATGAAATCAAAGAATAGCACAAGAAACATTTTACTTTGGTTTTATCTTCTTCAATCTCATCGTAAAATTTCCAAATTCGCAATCTTTTGCGAGAATTCATCTTGTCAACAATTTCTGTACACGAGAAATAATGTTTTTCAATTATTTATGCAATTTGACGCGCACCGAATGATATTTTGTTGTAAAATAACAAGCCACCGATTAGCCGAGACGGGGCGGGAGGTGGAGTGCCGCGCGGACCTGTTTAAAACTGTTTTCGCGCCCCAAACAAAGCATTTGATTGATCAAACCGAGTTATTTGGCCGAGTATTCGGTTTGGCAAACATCAAACCGAGTAAAACTCGTACTCGGTAACTCGGTAAAACTTGTACTCGGCGCATCTCTAGTATTTACCCTGATTTGAATTTGATCTGAAAGACATTGTCGCCATTATGAGTTAGCTGAGTGTTGTGTACGCTTCGTGGTGCTTGTTTGAAATGCCGAATAAAATTGAAAATCGCGCTATCATAATATACCGCCTATAGGACAAAATATGTCCCCAAAGCTCATGACGTAATTCCACATTTTTTTGTAATTATATCGCAGACTTATCTTTAAAATTTCATAAACTGTTAAAGCTCAGTAGCTCAATCACAAATATCTATCGTCGTGCTAATAAGCGACGTGACATCAATTTCTCACCATGGTTGTTTATTGTATTCACGATCACAATGCAACATCCGTGAACCACCTAATATTAAATGTCAAAATATTTACATTTCGCTAGATAGATAGAAGTCTAGGCATCTACAAGGCTTATGAACCGTCATAGGCCTGTTAAAGTGGCCACTTAACGCACTGTGTAAAATTCACCATTCTGCCCATACTTGAACATCTATATTCCTTCAATTCTTTTATCTGTTGATGTTTGTGAAGTTTAAAAGCTGAAACCTTTATTTATGCGGTTGAGATTCATCTATACAAGGATTGATTCAAATTATTTTGAAAGGGGAACATCAAGGTCTAGGCATTTGCTGGGCTTCTGATCTGTCATTGGCTGATTTAAGAGACCACTTTACACACTGTGTAACATTAACTATTTTGCCTGTTTTTAAACTGGAAAAAAAAGAGCTGAAGAAATATCTTCTAGATACTTCATAGTGCCTGTTTATAAATAAATTTGTAAAATATAAATAAAATAAATTTTATTTAAACCTGTCATAAAAAAAAATGTGTTCCGCCGAAAAGTCTTTAGACTTAGTGGGCAACAAACTCTTATGTGTATTTTTAATTATAAAATAATCGCTGCACTACAGCACTGAAACTGAAAAACAAGATTTCATCGATTCTTCCATTTGTTGATTTTAGTGAAGTTAAAGATATCCATCATGAGGTGAAATCCATTATTTTGTCTGCAAACGTTTAGACTAACTTAAAATATTGTAATTAATTTTAAAATTTTATTTTGATTTTTTTTGTAATCTCTTACAAATGTATTTGAATGGGAAAAAACACATGTTGAGACTTTACTTTGGTTTTATGATTTCTGAACCGGAAAGAGATAGAAAAAGGAATCAAGCTTTCGGAAATGCTTTTTATCCCCTCGGCTTATCACTGCCATAGCAGCTTCCCCAAGTTCTCTTCATTCCTCTATCTACATAACACTACCAATACATTTACGTCATGTTAAACATACAGCGTGTACAATTTTAAACACTCCTTCGAAAGATTATAGGGATTTGATATTAGTCAATTACCGTTATTTAAAATTATGCAGATCATAATTATTACATGAATAGCAAAGAAAATTACTTTAAAAAAAATATTTTTTGGCAATTCATCCTCATAATAATGATTTGTGATATATTGATATTATAGATACACGTCTGAAAAAACATCTCCTTTCTCTTCCTCAATCTTACCTTCTTTCCTTTTTTTCCTTTTTCACATTGCGTTATAGTATAGATTCTAGTAAAATTCTAAAACTTCTAAATGTTTCACTAAATCTTTTGAAAATTCATTTGTAAATAGAACCTGCAATATGTGTAATCATACATTAAATTGTAGTGATATTAATAAAATATATTTGACTTCCTTTAAAAATGAAATTTCCAAAAAAAAAACCCGCATAAATAAAGGTTTCAGCTCTTTAACTTCACAAACATCAACAGATGAAAGAATTGAAGGAATATAGATGTTCAAATATAGGCAGAATGGTGAATGTTACACAGTGTGTAAAGTGGCCACTTAAACCAGCCATTGACAGGTCATAAGCCCTGTAGATGCCTGGACTTCTATATTGCCTTTTCTTAAATGTTCTTCATCTCTGTTGTAATATGTCTTCCATTATATTTGTGTTCATTTTACGGCGATTATTTTTACGCCGGTGTCTCTCTTTTCTATTATTTACTATTATTTCTATTTTTGAATATCTTTAGCTTTTTTTAAAAATATGTTTTGTAACTTGAATATGGAATTATTACTTTTTTAATTATTTTTACTTTTAAATAAGCCAAATATTACTATGGTAACCGTATCAATATTTGTCGTGTGACGTCGGATAAATTTTCTACAAGGGTTTAAATTGTGCTTATTTTGAATTTCCCGAAAACGAGACGTTTTGCGCCCTGTGGGAAAAACGGCACGAATGACGTTATAGTGCCAAACTTGATATACATGTTTTTTAGAAGCGCAGTCGGCGGTCATAACGCGTGACATCGAAATGACATGATGCCAACTGCAAGCCGTTTTGTACATGTTCATTTTTAAACCCGAAAATTATCAATGAAACCATGTTTTGATTACATTGACAGTTATATCATTAGAATCGTAAAAATTCATATTAAATTTATACGGTATTCTTAACGTTGTTCCCGATTTTTTTTAATACCCTATTATATAAATGAAACTTTTATTTTATTGGTTGGTCGGAACAAACGTCCATTTAGCAATAAGGCCACACAATGTACAATTTACATTTTGTACAAAATGTTTATGAAATAAATAAATACAATATTTGGACATAATAGGATATATATTTGTTCGTCTCCAGCTAGAATACTGTACTCCTATTTGGTCACCTTACTATAATGTAAGTATTAATAGACTAGAAAGGGTCCAACATTTTTTTAAGCAGGTCGACTACCGGTTATACATTAACTTCTTTAACTATGCTGAAAGTATGCAGTACCATGGAATAAAGTCTCTTAAAAATCGAAAAATAATATTAAACCAGTTATTATTATACTAATTAATAAATTAATGTATAATTATGATTATCCTAACCTACTTGAAAGACTTCCATTCCATGTGCCATCTAGACCGACAAGACAAAGTCTTCTGTTTTACACAGAAAACGCGTCAACAAACTGTTTGAAACAATCTACAATACCTAGTATATGCGACCAATTTAACAATAGATTTACCAAAGCTGAATTTTTTGTGACAATGTATGTAAATTTAAGTAAAAAATCATAGAAGTTTAGAGAGAAGCAGATATTTAACTTTATTATTATTTACATATTTTTTTTCATTTCTTTTCATTTACATTTGTTATATTTAAGATAATTTAAATTATTGTATTAAGTGTAAACAATTTATTTGCTGTGTGCATGAGTGTCCTACACTAATATACAAAGAAATTGACATTATTTGTGTACATACTGTTTGTTTACCCAACAAAATAAATAAGTATCTATAATATCAATATATCACATACGAGTAGTTACATAATATTATTTCATTTTGTCCGAACCTTGCTTCCAATCCGCATGTGTTTACCGCACCATACGACATTTCTCAGGCATCCAGTGGTGGTATTCTGGATCTTCTCTACCCCCTAGAGAGTGATTAATTTGAAGATTTTTATTTTTTAATATGATGACACTTTGCTTCATATAATGGCCACACTGATGATGAAACGTCTAATAGTGTATAACACTGCTTCAAAAACGACAATAAAACTAATACGGTTTGGCCAATTCAACTTATTCAAGTGTTTTGGGTAATGCATAAAATTTTCCGAATGAAAATCATTACAATAAAATAAATAAAATAACTTTGTTTTAAACCACTAATTTTAACATAAAATTAGTGGTTAAAAACAAAGTTATTTTATTATAATGAATAATCACAAAGTTAGTGCTTCAAATATAAACTTTAAAGAAAATCTTCATGTTTGATTTCACGTGATTATTTTTTTGACGTTTAATCATCAGTGTGGCCAAATATAAAGCAAAAACTAGTCACATAGAAAAAATAAATATCCCAAAATTAACCACTGTCGAGGGCAGTGGTCAGCAAACTGTGGCTCGCGAGCCACATGCGGCTCTTTAACCACTTGACCGCGGCTCACACAGAGCAAGTTTCACCTTCATTCGATTTAGTTCATCGACAGGTTCTAAAGAAGAACTTTAAGGATATTTGGATATAAGCCCGAATTTCAAAAGGTACTTTATTGTAGAACCGAATGCAGTTCGAGGCAAAAGAATTATTAATTTTAGCCTTAATGGTAGCCAAAACGTAGGAACAAATCGAACACACGGTATCACCCAAAAAAGGATGCTTATGATAAGGTTTGTAATTGTTTCGGCTAATTGATCATGTCAAATCAATTTAATCCCAATCGGCGAAGAATTCATTTCCCTCTTTTCTACAATGCAATGAATGCATATTAAGTACTTTTATATTTCCGTTTTTCAGCGCAAAGATACTAAGGCTACCAGATTACAGAGAGCTCCTTCGGGCATCTTTTCTCATTCAGCAACGAGAAATTTTTCCGTGGATGTGAGCACTGCTAAGGGGACTTACATATTATATCTATGTGTACGGTATGTGCAAATTGGGCCTTCTGGCCAATAGCCCTTAAGAAAGGTGCAAAAAACATCCTTTGTATTCTAGAGTACACAAGTACATATTATACATAATATGCAGGTATGTATGTATATGTATACATAACATCCAGTTTATTTCATTTCTGAATGGTTTAGAATTGTACGCCGTATCTCGATGATTTTTTTACCTTTATAATGCGTTCGTTTTAATATTTCCATGCCTCTTTTAAATTCTGCGCTACCAGTATAAAAATATGAAGGGGCAGTATCTGCGGATTTACTGATTAATGGTTTATCGTTTTTTGGGGTTATTATTTTTGACAAAGATATGTTCGGAGGGGTTTAGTATTCACAAAACTTTTGCGTGTTGTCGACCCTTATGTATGGCAGCTAAGTATGGAATTAAAAAAACTTTACATCGTTAATTCAAAATAAATTGCGTCGTAAGTTATGTACTCACCTACTCTCGATATGATTAGAGCAGTGTCGTTTTAACTGTCCGGTAGGTCTTATATTATAATCATGTATAAATAAATAATATAAAATTATGATTAATTGTTCATTCGTACATTATTATACCTATTTTATACATCATTAAAAATGTAATTTATAGATCAATCGCGCTATTTTTCATCAAAATTTTTGGTCCTGCTCGAAACAAACGCGAAAATTTAACGGTGAGCCGTAGATACGTAAAATTAGAAATGAACACTTGAAATAGTGCAAAATGTAGGCCAACGGTGCTATTTTCGAGCCAAATTCGACTCGACTTCCACTCGATATACAACAATATTTTTGACAGTATTTGATCAACAATGTTTGAGTATGTCCAAATGCTTGCAGATTGGCTGGATTTTCTCCCTAGGAAGGTAATTACATTTAAATTTGTTTCAACAGATAAGAAAAACATTGTTGAGAAGAGAATATGGAAGTCTAGGCATTTACAGGGCTTTTGACTTGTCATTGACTGGTTTAAAATATAGAATTCTTTTTGCAAATGTCAAACTTTGCTCCTCTCATCAACAGTGTTGCACTTTATTCATGAATGCGATTTTCAAAAATGTATTAAAAGTCAGTTGATATTCTTTTAGTATTACCAAAAATCCAGTAAAAATAAATAAATAAGAAGAAATTTTAATTAATTAAAAGAAGGAATCTGATTGGAGTCTACAAAATGTGAATGTTATTTGTAAACAGTCAAAAACAATCTTTTTTTAAACACAAAAAAAAAAAACATTCTTCCATTTTTTTTGTATATGCATTTTCGTCGAATGCGGTTGCATGCTGGTAGGTCGATGAAAAAAATATTTATGCTCTTAATTTTTTTTTTACATATTAGATTGAAAATTTTTTATAGTCTTTATTCAATAAAGTATACACATTATTACAATGTTAATTAACAAAGTACTTAACAAAGTATTAAAATATATTTTGTCACGATAAACCATTCATTAATTGTATGTCATCGGGTGCACAGACATTAGTTTTAATTATTAATCAAATAAAAAGAATACAGACGTAATACTTACACGTATAAAATAATTAACACATATAATTTTGTTTTGATGCTTTGAAAAATATTATTAAGAAGAAAAAAACTCAACAAAATATGTAGTTTAAAGAATTTTTTTTTTTTTAATAAGAAAATTGAGTAAAATAATACAATCAATATTAAAGAATAGCAATTTACTTAAATATGTATTTTAAATATAGGAAAAAAACACATATATAAATAGTGTGTGCTCATAAATACAATCAAAACAAGATAAAAAATAAAACAAAGTAAATAAAAATTTCAATTCATATCTACAGAAAAAAAATAAAAAAATTAAAAGTACCTTTAAAATTAAAATCTAAAAAATGTTAATAAAATAAGAACGAAATAAAAGAAAAGGCTAGCATAGAAAATAACAAAAATGTATTCAATGAGAGATAAAAAAATGATTAACGTAAATAATAAATCTATATAGGAACGTTCTGTCTACTAACCACTTACGTAATAAAAACATAATTTTATTTTTATTATGACATGTTTTCATGACAAGTGGCAACATATTAAATATAAATATAATATGTAAATTAATTACACCTGTAATCAACCTGGATCCCATGTTTGTCCATTATATTTATTTATCTTTGCATTTCTCGTTTTTTTTTTTTCGTTTTTGGTAATATGTTACCGTTAACAATTGTTTTTTTTTTGTTATAATATTTTCTACATGACGAAATACGATAGTTATCTCGGATCGGAGTATGAAACCCAGGTTGTTAACAGGTATAAAGAAATTTAATAATTCAGATACCAGTCTTGAATATGACGCAAAGCAAATAATCCGTTCTTTTAAAATTTCTGATTTGTGGATTTAAGTATCACTCGTTTTTTATTTCTATCATAAATGATATTAAAAAAATATAAATCCAATCCCAAAATACCGTTTCAATATGTGGAAAAAATACGGCTACACAACACTACGGTAATCAATTACTGGGCCGATTGGATTCTATTCATGAAAACCTTTTAGGATTTTTTCATCCCTCCACAGTTCTCAGTAATTTTAGGAGAAAATCCAAACATGAAAAGGCTAATTATCTACCACGACGAAAGACTAAGATTGAAGCTTCGGCGTTAGTCGTCTTTTTTGGTATCGTAAATTGCGACCCCCTAAAACCGTACTAGCATTTTTTATTATTTTAATATATTATTTTTTAAGGGAAACCTACAGCTTATTAACTCAATAGTACTTAAAATGTCACATGATTAGAATGACAGTTGTTAGAAAAAGTGACGACATAACTTTGTAGTAACGTAAAAGGAGTTATTTATATTGACACACGAAAAATCATTCGTATCTGGCATGTTCATTTTTTTTTAAAAACAATGCTCAAAACATAAATCAACATTAATATGTAAAATCAGCTTTAAAACTAAAGAAAACTATAAATAAACCTAATTATTAACGACGTTCTTATACGGTTACATCATTTTGCAAAAACGTTAGAGATGGGGACAAATTGATCAATGTAAATTGATCGAAAAAAATAAAATAATTTGATGTTTTTCATGAAAAAAGGAAAAGTTTATTTTTTTTGTGAATAATTGTGTTAATATCACTATAAAAGCCTTGTTTTTGCGTTTATTATATTAATTTTTGGAAACAGAGTTTCATGATTGCATGAAATAACTGATAAAATCGATTTGATCAGTGATCAGTAATTTCCCATCACTAATTAAATTAGTTTGACAGCTGTCATTCTAATCAAGCTATATTTTAAGGACAATAGGAATGCCACGTGATCATGAGTCTACATAGAATTCAAGATTTGGTATATCGTCATCTTAACTTGTATATCTCGTAAGTCCACAATAGGTCAAACATTCTATTTTCTCGTTTTCTGTAAGGACAAAAAAAACATTTTTATGCAGTTCAAGAATTCAAGATAATATAATTATTTTACTATTGTACATTATAAAACATTAAACCTATTAGTTCCTTTAAACGGTCAGCTAATATTAAAATTTGTTACAACAAAGAGGGAAAACATTTTTGAGAAGGGATGTGGGTGAGATTCATCAGTCTGAACCAATTCACCTTTTGGGCAACGCCTGAAAACAATTTTCCTATTTTTATACTTCTTCTTTTACCAGGTCGTTAATTCGACAATGTTTTGAGTATGTTCAAATGCTTGCAGACTGGCTGAAAACTCCTGACAGACTTCCTAGGGAGAAAATCCAGCCAGTCTGCTAACATTTGGACATACTAAAAAAAAATTTGGATCTACTGATAGTTTGTCTTGTGAGTAAAAAATTTTGTATTCGTACATCATCATCATTTCCTTTCCGCACCAAATGGTGCATAAGGCACTGCATCGGTACACCGATCGCAGCGTATCTTGATCACCAGTCTTACGCTTCAGGTACCAGTCCAGGAACTACGAAATATTCTAGTGTGAAAACACCCTTTTAATTTTTTTTTTTTTTTTTTGTTATTTGAAAATTTATTTATAAACCCTTACGGATTAATACATTCATTTTACATAAAATAATATATACATTTTTCATTTATACTCTGTTGTTCAAAATAATATTTTTTACATCTTTTGAAAAGTTTGTATGAGTCTTTTGTTTAGTTTTGTCTGGTAGTTTATTGTATAATTTCAGTCCCTGGTTCATTAGTCTTGATTGTCCTTGTCTTGTTTTAGAAAGTTGTATATTGTATTTGTCTGATATTCTCGTATTATGTCCATGTTGACTACAATTTTTTACTAGTTTTAGTTCTTCGTCTACAATTACATTAGTGGCTAATTTATGGATAAATTTTAATGATTCTAGTTAAAAGAGTTCAGTTATATTTAATTGCTTAGTTTGTTTAAAAAGTTTTCTAGTTGCAGTTAAATAGGGAAGGTCATATACTAACTTTAATATTTTATTTTGTGGTCTTTGTAGTCTGTTTATGTCACTTTGATATCCTGCTCCCCATAATAGTTGCATATATATTTCATATCAACCATGTCGGGAATCGAACCCGAGACCTTTTGCATGGCAGGCAAATGCGTTGACCATTACATGACGAGGCCGACATTCGTAGTGTTGCATTTTTTGTTTTTAATTGTCTGAAAAATCTTTGCCACAATTCACTACTGCAGCAACAACTATTCTTACTATCCCACATTACCATATTGGGGCCTATATACTAACATACGAGTATAATGCATGGACATGGTGTATAGGGTACTTCATTGGTATACTATTTAATCCAATTCAATTCAACTCATTTATTTAAAATATAACATATACTTTACAAACATATATTTAATACGTACATATTATAAAAAAGAAAAAAAAAACACGAAAGAGACTCATGTCAAAGTAGTAGGAGAATCCTGCTCCGGAAAACCCCTTCGGATACATGGAACAGATCAACATCCAGAGCGATGTTGTTCAGCATAGCGGTAGCCCTTCTAACAGGCATTACCATAGGCAGGTTGGTCCTGTATATTGTAATATGAAACAATCTATGCTGATGCTGTCTTAGGTTATTATCAGGAACAACAAACCAATGCTCATCATAATCTCAGAATTATCGATCATACCGCGCAACAATCGATAAAAATGTGTAGTCAAATACACATTCATTCTAGTCTCTAAACTATTGTAGACGAGCATACCCTGGAAAAACTCGGTCGGGTAGAGCCGAGACCCGCACTCTCTTATGTAGAGATATCTCAGAAACTTCTTTTGGATTTTCTCTATCATAAGAGAGTACATCAGTTAGTGTGGCCCCCAAATCATCAAGCCACTCTCGAGTCTACTTCGCACCAAGGAGTTGTAAAGCGTTCTCAGTACGCGGGTATTTTCGAAAACCCTGACAGTACGCAGAACAAATCCTAACATCTTCAATGCGTTACCACTGATTGTCTCTATGTGTTTATGAAATGTCAGAGTGCTTACAAATCTAACGACCAGATCCTTAACATTCGATGTTCGTATCAGATTCTGGTCATTCATTTTGTAGCTAATCGCAACGTATCTTGATCATTTTTTGTTACATAAGGGTAAGATCGAGTGGGAATATGTCCTCTTTTTAATGTTGCTTGGGGAATATTGACTTTGACGATTGTTCAAACTGCAATATTTCAATATTATGAAATTTATTTAAATTTAAATTTTTATTCCAGTAAAATGGCTATAAAGTGCAGAGCCAATTCTACCATATACACATATAAACATGAACATAAATATAAATATAAACAAAAATATAACAATAAACAAAAATATAACAATAAACATAAATATAAACATAAAATAAAATTTTATATTGCAGCACTTATGGTGGTCTTAACATATCGCGCCATCGCTTGAACAACGGTGATTGGATCCACTCTGCAGTGGCTTGGAGAATTTCGTTATTAGACTTTTTTAGGCGTTCCCATAGGCTCCAGGCTCTTTGGCGAAGCATGGCAGCGAAGGTGTTTATTCGTCCAGCTGTAAACATTTCAGAGGCACTGCAGTACCTAGGCAATCCGAATAATTGTCGGTATGAGTTGTTATACGTGATCCTTAATTTATTCCACGCTCCTTGCGTATAGTTGTTCCAAAGTTCCGCTGTAAACATGGACGTCAAATACGAAGTAAATATGATTTTCTTCACTTCGTTACTGCATTGAAAGAAGCGTCTCGCTAGCATAGAGGCCCTGACATTAATGGCTCTTCTCTGTCTCTCTATGTCCTGATCGTCTTTACAATTATCAGTCAGTATGTGCCCTAGATATTTGACTTTAGCAGTTACCGTTAAACTGTTGTTGTCTAGGAATACAGGTGGTGATGGGTGCACGAACTCAGAAAGTGACGTCTTGTGTTTAAATATAAGTACGGCAGATTGTTTTGCATTGTATATCATATTGTGGTCAATTGCATATTTTTCGCAAATATTGAGCAACAATCTCATACTATTAATAGATGGAGTCAATAATACCATATCATCTGCATAACTAATATTGTCAGCGCAGACGCCGTTAACATGACATCCGACTTTGGATAAATTAAGAAATATTGAAATATATAGAAATATCATGTGTCGAACCCAGGACCTCAAGAATGGTAAGCAAACGCGCCAATCATAATACAACTATGCGTACTTATCTCCGTTCGATTTCCTTATTCATTATTTTTACCCGAAAGCAGCCATCATGTCAAAAACAATCGTCTAGGGTTTTATTTTTATTTTACATATAAAACTTTTTATACACCTGGACATGGAAAACATATTAAATTATTACGCACGTTATATTCGCAATTTAAAACCGTCAAGCCGCTTGAAAATAAAATATGAAAAAGGAAATAATAACGTATTAAATATTCTAAACATGTTTTAGCTTTAAACATGTGCGACCCTATTAAGGAAACGAATGTTCTTTTCAGAAGAGTAATTATTTCAGGCGAATCTTTCAGCGTCCTGTACTTTGTTATCCTGAAATTTCAGTTCCAGTTGTGAAGGAAAATACTTCTTTCAGAAGCGATATTTATTCGGAAGTAAATTTTCAATGAGAAATGAAGCGTTGCATGCGATTAAAAGTAATTAACAGATACGGCACGTTCAGAAAGTAAGTGTACTAGAATTATTAGAAAAAGTGTATTTAAAAAAAAATACATGCTATTAATTAAGTTTGTTTACGGCCTAAGCCAATTACAACAATTATTTTTATTCATTTACGGACATTGTTTATTTATACAATTCATAGGGATGAATATTACAATACAATAATGTTTTTTTTTTTTAATAAAAGGATTAAAGAAGCATTGACAAATATAAGGGACATGAAGACAAGATCTAGACTATTTATTTTATGCTCATTTAAATCGCTGTAAACCTAAATTTTAAAAACCCAGATCTTGTCTTGAGTTAACAATACGACAAAGACATTGAAGAATTGAGGCCATAGTTTTTTCTATGCTTATCGATGAACAGTGCTTCATTGTTTCTCAACCTACTAGTCGGAATTTAGAATTTTACCTGTCCCAGTAATGATAACACATCGATTATACCATTTAGTATGTCGAATATTTATCATATTAAGTCAATATTAGTTCTACGTTTTTGTTGACTAGAAATATTTGACATTGACTCTATATCAGCTGTCTCTAGTCCAAGCATCCACGCTACTTTACGAAACAGGCGAGGTTGGACTGATTTGATGTGATTTTTATGATTTACATAGAATAGATACCAGACCACGGAGACATATTCTAGAAGAGAGCGAACAGTTGAGCAGTTAAGAGTTTTAGTAGTGCGGACATTAGTAAAATCAAAGGATATTTTGGTAATGAAGCCAAGTAATTTTCAATTAAATCTCAATTTGTATATCATATGTTTTTTTTATGTAATAAATACATCAAAAATGTCATAATGTATTCTAGATTTACTATACCCGCGCACAGACGATGCCTCTTTTAGGATTTTTGTTTTTAAATAAATTAACAAATATAAATAAAAAAAATATAAATAAATTATTCACTGACTGAAATTAAATTGATTGGACATGATCAATTTGCCGAATTGATTACAAAACTTTTTAAAGCATTGAAATTCGTTTTGAAAGCCACTTAATCTGTATTTCCGACAGGACCCATAACAGGGTCACGGATAGTAGCGAGAAACTCCGTTCGGTAATCATAGAAAGGGTTAAAGGGACAAGACCATAGGATGTGTTCAGAAAATTCGCAGCAGCACGAAGAGGAATCAGCGATATTAAAAACAAATCATTTGTCGTTAAATTTACCATGACCTGATAAAAACTGCGTAGTCTAGTGATTGGGGATAACCCAAGAAAATAATAATATTTTTGAAATTTTTTTTTTTCAAAAATATTTACATCATGGTATTAAAATTTAATTCCTGCTGAGTTGTATACATACAACTTGTCAGCAGGTTTCTTATAAATTGCTTCGATTTTATTCATACTTAATCTACATTAATAATAATTTTACTTGAAAAACAGTACATATTATACCACATTTTATTACATTATTAAACATTAAAAACCATCACTAATACAAAAATCTTTTTTCGATTGACCATAATTTGAGCATACATCTCACCCCTGTATTTAACTATGTATTTTTAATATAGTTTGGTAACCTATTAAATATTTTAAGTATACTGTATCGCAGTGTTCTTTTGCCATATTTATATTTATGCCATAGTTGTATCTAGGAACAGCTAGCCCTTCCATACTAGTAAACCTGGTGTTGTAATCATGTACCAACTTGTGTTTATACTCGGAGTGCGACGCATGCTCACAAATTAAGTTGTACCAAAGTAGAGCCCTAACTGATAATTTATTTACAGATTTATACATCAATGATATTGAAATATTGTGTCTCTGGCGGTATACATCTTTATGTAGTAGCAGTTTGATCATAGAATTTTACAAAGTTTGAATAAAATTTATATTATTTTCATTTGATAACCCCCAGGAAGTTATAGCGTATCGTATAATTGATTCAAAGAGAAATAAATAAACAATTCGTCAAGTATTAAGAGGGACATATTTTAATATGCAAAGCAATGTCCCAGAACTGCCTTATGTACAAGGGAATAAAACTATTTGAAGAAATGCCAGAAAGCATAAAAAATGAAATTAATGTAAATATATTTAAAATTAAATGTAAAAAGTATATATGTGAAAAATATTAGGTAGTAAATAGTGTAAATAGTGAATATAATTAATGAAAATGTACATATGAAACAGTTAATATTATAAATTAGGATACTAAGTGTATAATAGTGATAAATAATGTTAGAATAAGTATAGATGTAAATATTCAAGTCAGGGGAATGCGGGGCATAGTTAGAAACATCCCAACCAAATAAGTCCAAGAGCGCCTTGGTTGCTAAGGCTGTGTGAGGACGGACTTATTCGGTTGGGATTCAACCATAAGCCCTGTAAATGCCTAGATTTATATATTCCCTTTTGTAAATGTTCTTTATCGCTGTTGAAATACATCAATATTAATGACTCCCAAATAGGTTTATTCCAGTTCGTGTCAACAAAAATTTGGACAAACTCAAAATATTGTTCATAAAAATAAATATATATATTTTTTTTATTATTTGTTGATTCATATTTTTTTTCAATTGTAAACTATGATTAATAATAAAAATAATGTGACCTCACTGGGGTTACCCGTGCCGAGGACAATCAACAATAGACTTTTTTTTTAAATATTTTTACATTTGAGAATAAACAAAGAAGACTTAATAAACAGAGATAATTAACAAAATCTTCAGGCAGTTTTAAACACTACGTATTTATGTTTATAATTAATTTATATTACAAAACGCACAATAAAAGAACAAAAACATAGCATAAGCCATACATTTGTGGAGCAGTTCATTAAATATTGCTTTGGGCGAACGAGACAATCCATTTTACTTCTACCTATCTCCACTATCCATTTTTTTATAGCCTTTTTGTCATTTTTTCATTACTAATTATTTTAATAGATAGTGGACGTAGGTTATTGGTTTGAATTGAATAATACTCAATTATAATTTAGTTAGATTAATCTCTTCACAACAATAAATAAATCAGCTTTTTTACTTCACTAAAATAAGCAGCGAAAGTACATTCTTCCATATACCTGAAACCGTTTTAAAGACTGTGAGTCTTCCTATCAGTTTCACTCAGACAGGAAAGCAATGTTTTTTTGTCATTTTTGTCAATAAACGAGTTATTCTTGAAAAAAATTCAATTTCGTATATCGCGATTTAAATTGAATTTAACTCTTCTACTTCCACTGCCCCTTTCACTGAGTGTTTCACCAGTTGTTTCACATTTCCTCAATTTCCGTTGGCCGAATAGTGAATGTTACACAGTGTTTAAATTGGCCACATATACCAGCCAATACAGGTCATAAGCCCTGCAAATGCCTAGACTTCTACGTTTTATTCTCAATAATCTTCTTCGTCTTTGTTGTAATTTGTAAGTTTAAAATATGTTATTTTCTTATTTGTAAGGCGGAGGCCTTTCTTGCAAAATAACGACGATATCTATGGTACAAAATGGTTTGAAGTAAAAACAAAATTATTCTCAGACAGTCTTAAGGATAAAATATGTTTCAAATGTTGCCCTTCTATCCAATTTACGGTAAATAAACCGGAATAAGGGATGTAAGAATGTGGAACTACGCGATTATAAACCTGAAGAGGAGTTAGATATGGGCACGTGGAAGTTGAATTCGGGACAGTGAAAAATTTTCCTGCCCGCCTTTTAGGTGTTAAAAAGGGAAATAAAAACAAATGCTTGTTTTTACGCCGTGAAAACTTTTCCTGATTTATTAATGCGGTAGGACTGAGCTGGGATCCTTTTTTCTAACCTATTTTAATAAAAAACATTTCCAAGGTATTACGTTAGACCCTTACAGAATGTTGAGTTGATAAGGATGAGAGAGAACCAAAAAATTCCCCTTCAAAAACGTAAATCCATTAAAAACCATGTGTACTAAAGTATTTTAATGTTTTAAACGATTTTGAAGACATTTTAAAAAAACTAAACTTTTATATAGTTTTTTCATAAAAACTTAACTTTTACATAGTTTTTTCATGAAAATTTAACTTTTAAATAGTTTTTTCCATAAAAACTTTCCTATTCAATTCTTTTTTTTATTTATTTTTTTTTTTTTATTTATTTTATCCATTTTATTTATTTTATTTATTTTATTTATTTTATTCATTTTATTCATTTTATTCATTTTGTTCATTTTATTCATTTTATTCATTTTATTCATTTTACTCATTTTATTCATTTTATTCATTTTATTCATTTTATTTATTTTATTTATTTTATTTATTTTATTTATTTTATTTATTTTATTTATTTTATTTATTTTATTTATTTTATTTATTTTATTTAATTTATTTATTTTATTTATTTTATTTATTTTATTTATTTTATTTATTTTAGTTATTTTATTTTATTTCGATTTCATTTTAATTTATTTGGGAAACCAACAGTTCTACATACATAATTAAAGTAAACATACAGATATAGTGTATAAACTCAGAACCATTAACATATTTCCACAAAGTTTACAAAGTTAGTAAAAAAAATATATAACATACATAAATACATATAAGTTTACATAAAAATGTTATTTTCATGTACTATATATTTTTTAATAATCAAGTTATTGTAAATTGGGCGGGATTAGGACAAGGATGCTTGAAGAGAGGATAAGGAGGGGAAGGGAAATGTACATATTTATTAATATAATGTCTACTAAGTTACATAATGCATTTTAGTGTAAATTTTTAATCTGACAGATATATGTTTGTGTGGTCTGTCATTAAATTTTGTGTTGTACACTGAAAAAGTCATATGAAAAAAAGCATTTTTAACATACGATATTTTACTTATTGGTACATTTAACAGGTGGTACCGTCTACAAATCTTGGCTGCCACATGTATTGTTATTAAACTAAGTAGTTCTGCTCAGTCAACTATTCCTGTCATAATTTTGTGAAGCAGTAGTTGGTCCGCACACACTCTGCGGTATTGTAGAGAAGTGATTTCATCACTACTCTACAATCCGCATTATCTTTAAATCATCACAACAAATTTTGCTGACTTTAAGATCGTATAATTTTCTTACTTTTTATCAGACTATAGTCCAAATGTACTTACATGACAATGAGTTTTTCTATTAGAAAATGTAAATTATTTGAATACAAAATTGATGGAAGCAAAATCTTAAATATTAAATACATTTTAACAAAATTCTAAATCAAAATCAGTGTTTAAATCTATGTAACAAATTTACTGACTTTGTTTGGATATCAATTTAGTAAAATAAATAAAACAATCATTCTTCTTATTTTTATCAGCCCGTTTCTCTCCACTGCTGGATATAGGCCTCTTTCAAATTTTCCCATGTTTTTCTGTCCTGGGCCCTCTATTTCCATCCATGGCCCACGAGTTCGACAACGTCGTCAGTCCATCTCCTCTGTGGTTTCCCTACTTCCCTTTTACTTTCGTAGGGTCTCCAGTTTAGTATTCTGGGGGTCCACCTATCGACTTGTCTCGCCACATGACCCGGCCCCTGCCATTTTTGTCTTCCCACTCTTTCTGCTATATCGGTCACCTTTGTGCGGCGTCTCATCTCCTCATTCCTTATTCGGTCTCTTAAGGAGACGCCCAACATTTTTCTTTCCATAGACCGCTGAGTGCACTTCATTTTGAGAACATTTTTAGCAGTGAGTGATTCGGTTTCAAGACCGTATGTTACCACCGGCAGAACGCGAGAGTTGTAGACTTTGGCCTTCAGATTATTTGGGATTTTCTTATTTCTGAAAACGTGTTTCAGCTTTCCAAACGCAGCCCAACTTCAACCGATTCATCTAGGCAGTTCCGCGGTTTGATTAAATTTTCCCAATTTAAGTAATTAAGGAGATCTAAAAAGACTCCAAATAATACAAAACAAAGCGATGAGGAAAATATTAAGATGTGGGAGACGAACAAATGTTAAGAAAATGATTCAACTTCTAGATATCATGACAATTGATCAAAAAATCAAATTCAATGTTGCCAATGAAATAAACAAAATTATTAAAGGAATAGTTCCGAGATATTTTCAAAATAAACTAAAAAATAATGAGTTCTTTCATAACTATGCAACAAGAGGATCTAAAAATATAAGACTGGAAAAAAAATCAAAAGCAATGTCCCAGAACTGCCTTATGTACAAGGGAATAAAACTATTTGAAGAAATGCCAGAAAGCATAAAAAATGAAATTGATGTAAATATATTTAAAATTAAATGTAAAAAGTATATATGTGAAAAATATTAGGTAGTAAATAGTGTAATAGTGAATATAATTAATGAAAATGTACATATGAAACAGTTAATATTATAAATTAGGATACTAAGTGTATAATAGTGATAAATAATGTTAGAATAAGTATAGATGTAAATATTGTGTTGTAAATATATATTAGACTATGTAAATACATAGAACTAAATAAATAAATAATTAAAAAAAAAAAAAAAAAAATTGATTTTGCGTCCAATGTAAATGTACTCGTCAACAGCACCAATAGTTTTACTTCCAGTACATATGTTGCTAGGTATTGGACTAAAAATCTTGGTTTTGTCTTTTTATTTCTAGACCGATCTTTCCAGAGGCTTCGTATAAGTTTTTAACCATAGTTTCCAGTTCATTTACCTCTTCAATTATTATAACTACTCGTATATCGTCTGCAAAACGGAGGTGATATGGTGGATGGGGGGGAGATGAACAATCATTATGTCTGTTAAAATATTCGGTTATATTTTAATTTCATTAGCTAAATCTGTTGCTCTTGGTTATCTGAACCACACGACAATTCATTGTTTGTCATTGGCGTTGGTTAGTATAAGGGGGTGTATAAGTTAAACTAAGGTTAGAGGAAATTAATTAATTCTCGTGTGGAGGGTAGTTTCAAATAAATGTGGTGGTAGACCAAATTTACGTTAAAAGTTGTAATTGTAATTTATCGATCAGGTGTAAATATTCAAAGAATTTAATGCTGCCTTAATTTTAAAGGGTTATTTTATCTTGTATACATAAATTTTAATATTTGTTAATGATAATGATAAAATTTATAAATAAACTTATCAATGAAACTTCTTGGTTTAGTTTTACTTTTTATTATAAAAAGTAAAACTAAACCAAGAAGTTTCATTGATAAGTTTATTTATAAATTTTATCATTATCATTAACTATGGAGTTTTATCAAGAAATATCAACAAAAAACATAAATATTTTTAATATTTGTGTTTATTTTGTTTTATTTTTATTTTTTATCTTGTTTCGGTTGCATTTATAAGCACCCACTGCTTTTACATTATTTTCTAAAGTTTAAAATATATTCAAGTTTATGTTCATGCTTAAATTTAATTGTATTGTATTTAATTTTTTACTACTTAAAAAATATTTTTAACTGTTTTATTTGATTTTGTTAAGTTTATTTTTTTACTTTCTTCTTGATACTATTTTTATTTTTTCAAAGCATCAAAAACAAAATAAATATACGTTTATATGTTGACCTACAATATTATGTCTGTACTCTTTAATTTGAATCTAAATAAAAATTAGTATCCAATGACAGACCATTATAATATACGATTGTTTTTCGGGACAAATATTGTTTTAATTCTTTATGTTTTTATTTTTACAATATTTAAATATTGAAATAACATATGTATTTTATATAATAAAGGCTCTAATAATAATAAAAATAAAAATAAACAATAGTTTTTTTTCATTAATTCAATTTTAAAAATATTTTTATTCTTTCTATTTTTATAATCTGCAAATTTATTTACTTGGTTTAAGTTTTAGTTAGTTGCAAATTGGTTTTAATTATTTATTAATTTTAATTTCATTTAATTATTAGTTTGTCGTATATTTTTTTATTTTATATATTTTTTATCTTTATTTTTAATGTTTTTACTTTCTCATAAATGTTTTATGTATTTAATTTTTGTAATTTCACACATTAAAAATATAGCATTATTATTATTAAAGTATATATATATATATATATAGAAGATATGTAGCTTTAGAATAGGTATTTTTGTATCTTGCAATTAGTACATGTCTGTCTGTCGAGTCTATCCAACACCGTTTTCTAAGAAAAGTAACATGGTTGCTTGGATTGCAAAGGGGTAATTATTCCTATGTTGAAATAGAGCAATCTCTTAATCTGTCTTCATTGGAGACACGTAGAACTGAGATGGACTTTATATGCATTTTCAAAATACTTGCTATAAGTGATGTCCCTTCGGTGTTGTAGTCAAAATCTTTTCACGTTCCCAACCATGTCACCAGATGTCAACATTTGTTATTTATTAAATCTTCTAAGAGAAACTTTTGTTTTTATGCCCCAATGTACAGAATGTGTAAATTAGTTAATACGTCACATAAATTAGAATTCTTTGGGATAGATCTTCCGGCTTTTCGTAGATCTCTTCGCCACTAAAACAGTGTGAGATGTTTATGGGTTGGCATGGTTCAGCTTGAAGTCTTATTTGTTTATCGTATCAATGAATATATTGTTTAACATTATTTTAGTGCCCTAGTTTGTCTTTGCTGCATAGTTTTTTTATTATTTTTGTCCAGTTTCTTGTATACAGTTTTTATTATGTAACTGTTGTAATTAGCTTCGGCCGTATAAATAATAAATGAATGCCAAATACTTATTTTGTTTTATGTTTTATTGCAAGTAATTGTGTTTTGTTTTTATTTTAAGATTTTTTAAGGTAGATACTTTTAATTGCAGAAGCCTTTTTAAAATATGAAGGAGAACTATTTTAAATTTTAATTAAGTAAGGAATGCAGGGTAAAGTTTCGGCGTCACTGATTGGTTGAATTCGATCATATGACGTCAGAGATGACAAGTCAGTAGAGCATACCGAGGTTGATAGCTATAGTATAGAAGTTAAATATAACGTATCGGTGTGTACCTATAAAGATAGCGTTCGTAATTGCCCCCAGGGCCCCGATTACAATAAATGGGAAGTCAACATTTATCTTCAATTTTATCTACAAAGCAAAATTAAGTTTTCTGTAAGAAAAGCAAAATATTCCTTCATTTTGTTCTTCTAAAGATGTTCAATTATAGGTTACTTACGAAGATATTTTATATGTTCATGCAAATATACTAATTTTTGTACACAATTATCGGTTTTTCTTAATAGACAGTCGAAAATAACTCTGTTAACTTCCTATTGTAATCGGGGCAGAGGGACTGTTAAATATTAGTTAAAAAAGACAAATTTATTTTTATTCCTCTTTTCCAGATCTACTCCTTAGTCCGTGCGAAACCCACCTCCATTATACACTTCTTGATAGCAATTTTATAATGTAATTACTTACTAATTGTCCTTGTGGACAATGGAAGTAGGTCGTACACTTTAATTGAGAAGAAGATCAATCCCCTTTGACTAAAAGTCGTGTTAATTTTTAATTACTTTTGCAGCATCAGGGTTGAGTGTCTTGTAACTATAGTATTTGTATTTTATTTCATAGGGGATGGTATATAATTATTAAATGCATATAAAGGGTACGTGGCAAAAACAGGCACATTGCATTTATTCGATTTTATCAAAACCATAATTTCTCCTTAACGTGTTCAATAGAATGAGATATTATGAATGATCAAAATATGTATCACTGTCTTATAAACTAAAGGAAAAAATTAAGGGTCACGTTTAGAAAAAAAAACTATCAATAATGCGACTGTTGCTGCATTAATGTTTTCTTTTCTTTTTTAAAAAATATTTAATTGCTCTTACAGTTGTTAAATATCAGAAAACTCGCCATGTATGTATACTAGGGTGGACCGATATTTTGTTTCCGAATTTTGAAATGAAAGGGGTCTAAAAAGTTGCCTTTTGAATTACTCAGAATGCAATTTTTTTTTTTTTAAATTTGTAACTAATTTTGGGCCTCAACCAGATCTTGAAGTTTTCGAAAAAGTCGATTTTTTGCGCTAAACCGGCTGTCATTTCGTATTTAAGTAAGAATATCGGTCCAATTTAATTTTATATATTTGCATTAAACCTTATTAAATAAGCATATAATGGCGTGAGTTGCACTTTGTATTGTAATAAATAGGTAGCATTGTTTTATTGAGCCATTGTTTTCGTCAATATTAGCCAGGCGTTCAACGGAATCAGTGCCGCAGAGTGCAAAATTTTTGCATTTCGGTAGTTTTAAAACGTGTTGAAATTGTATGTTTAAACATACACACTTTTTTAACATATTCTTCCGTTGACTTTTGCGAAGTAACGGAGCTGTAACCTTCATCATGTGGGTGAGAACTGATAGCTGTGAGAAAGAAAAGTAAAAAATGGGCAGAATAATTAATGTTACACAGTGTGTACAGTGGCCACTTAAACCAGCCAATGACAGATCATAAGCCTTGTAAATGTCCAGACTTCCTCATTCCCTTCTCAAAATGTGTTCTCTCTCAGTTGCAACAAATTGAGATCTAAATAACTCCCTAAGGAGGAAATCCAGCCTGTCTGCAGACATTTGGACATACTTAAAACATTGTTGAAGAAGTATATCCTTTAGAAGGCAACCCTTCCATTACCTTGAATTTTTTACTATACGTTTTGCCTCGATTCCGAAACTAAAAGCTTTTTAAAGTACATTGCAAGGTAAATAATATTAATATTTATAGTATCCACGACAATTCTTTATACAATATAAAGACATGAAGGATAAGATAATATATATATATATATATATATGTCTGTATATGTGTGTGTTTACAGGATGTTCTTTGAACCCTGTCACGTCTGAAACCACGATGATCAGTATGGGCAAGAAGACATATTAGCATATTTTTAAAAATATTTAGAACGAAGAAAATTTAAAAAAATAAAATAAAATAAAAAACAAATAGTTGCTTACCTCAGCAGGGGTGAAGCGAGGGGAACGCGATCACGCGGTTGACGGAGTATCAGACTCCCCCCCCTCCCCCCACCTCGTTTCTCCCGTGCAGAAGTAAGCATTTTTTTTTTAAAGATTTCAGTCGTTCTAAAAAAATATTTCAATATGCCAATATGTCTTCTTGCTCATATTGATCATCGTGGTTTCGGATGTAACAGGGTTTTAGGAACATCCTGTATATGTTTGTATGTGTACGTGGGTATGTGTATACATAAATGTATGTATATATGCATGTATATGTGTGTATATATTTGTGTATATGTATGAATGTTTATAAGGGTGCACACGAGTGTGTGTATGTATATGAAGATATATAAATGAACATAAAATTCAGTCTGCCGTTAAAAGTTAATAAGCGTGGGTCTTCTCCTACTTGGCATTACTTTATAATATTATATTTATTTTTAAAAAATATATAAATATATATACATTAAATCAAAAAATCTATTTTACATTTTTATGGTTGGAACAATTCCATTTTAGAACCTTTAAAACAGAAGTGTGTTTTTTCACCACACTTCTGTAGTATATAAAGCCAAGGAAGCGTGTTCTAACGGGAATCGAAATCGATATGATTGGGATGAAATATTTATTTCAATTTGTATCGAATAAAATATTCACCTCTTGCAAATGCACTGACCACGTAGCGGACAGAATAAATATCTAGGTTTGTTTAAACAGCCGTCGTTCCCTAAAAAAATCTCTTATCTGTAATTTTCTTCCAAAAATAAACTAGAACCTTCAAGAAAAAAAGAAAAATTGGGATAGTTTTCTCGTACTTTTCTTTTACGCGAGTTCTTTACACTTACTTTCAATCCGATTATCTCCAAATAAACTCTTAAGAGTTATTTTGAAGATAACGAAAAATTTATGATAGTTGTAATTAGATTTGCTTGGTTATTTGAACTTACAAGAAAGTTGTAATAGAAAACTATTTCGCACGATTTCACTTATTCGTTTGAGCAATAACCGTTTTCTCTGGACAATGAGTAAGTTGGGTGTTTTTTTTATTGACTATCTAATCTAACAAAGCAAATTTTAAAAAATAAAATATCTATCGATTTTTTTTTGAACTTTGTAATTTTAAAATTACCCCGCCCGTGACGTCACGAGTTGTCATCGGTAAGTTGTGCAGACAGAGTCAAAACACGCTAAACGTTTAATAAAATTATTTCATTTAAATTATTCTTTGAAAATTCTTGGATGAATTCCATTGTAATAATGTAATAACTTATATTTAAATCATCATCATCATCATTATCATCAGCCGTCTCTTATCCAATGTTGAACATAGGCCTACCCCTTTGGTCTCCATATTTCCCTATCCTGAGCCAACCGCATCCAACCACTTCCTGCAACTCGTCTTATGTCATCAGACCACCTTGTCTGAGGCCTGCCGACACTTCTTCTACCCGTTCTGGGTCGCCATTCCAGGACTTTTTTTTGTTGGTCCATCTAGAGTCTGTGATTCTGGCTATATGACCAGCCCAGCTCCATTTCTGGTTGGCAGCCCTATGGACCACATCGGTGATCTTTGTTCTCGCTCTAATCCATGTATTGGTTTTTCTGTCTCTCAACGAAATACCCAGCATTCTCCTTTCCATGGCTCTCTGTGTCACTGATAATTTGTGTAAAATTTTTTAGATTTTTTCCGAAGTATTTACATTACTTAAAGAAGAAACTTTTTGATGCTTGTGTTCTCCCTGTACTGACATATGGCTGTGAATATTTAAATATAAGTTATTAATTAAAAAAATACTTGGTACACTTTCACTTATTTATTTTGACCAATTAGCGCTTTCACCCTCTAATGGGCATCTTCAAAAATGGCTAATCGGAAACTAGAAATCTTTCACAACACACAACAACGCTATAATTTGATGTTGATAATTGAAAACTTGTGATGTAGTTCTGCTTTAACTGTCCGGATTAATGAGTGCCGGCCGTTATCCGGATATGCAGAAATCAGATTAATTTTCTAGTTAATCTAATTATCCGGATTTCTTCATATCCGGACAACGGCTGGCACTCATTAATCCGGACAGTAGGAGTTTTACTATATACACCAAATTTGATCATTATTTGCTCATGTACTCATGAAATTAAAAAGCGGCGAGTTTTTTTATCGATTACGATGCAGTCATTCATTCTGAAAGTGATTTCTTATTTCTATATTTTGAATTTAAGATTTACATTAAATTCAATGACTAGTCAGAACGTCTCGGGCTAGAAACGTCTTCAATTTTAGAATAGAAAGCTTGAATTTACTAAGTAAGTACGAATGGCAGATTGCTTAAATTTAAGAGAACTTTGTGAGGAGAGCGAAATACGAAGTATTAAGAATCTCACTGCAAGGAAACGTTGAAGAAAAACGCAGTGTAGGAAGACGTATCTTCCGACTTAAAAACTTTAAGTAGTTCCACTGAAGCTCCGAATCTTTATTTATATTAGCTGGAGACCAAATTAAAATTGCAACGGAGGTACGCAACCCAACCTTCGAGTTGAGCGGTGCCATAAGACAAAAAGCTTGTTTTTTTAACGAATCAGTGGTTAGTGGTGATTTTTTTATTGCGAAGCTACAAAAATATATTTACAAATTTATATCTACATTATTATATATATATATATATATATATATTGGGACGGGTTGTCAATTTTTTTAAAGTTCGAGATTAGCAATTAGCAAAAATTGACAAATCTGCTTCCCTTCCATACTTTTACTTTTATTTGTTTTTTTATGTATCTTGATATTTTTATGTCTTTTCGTAGTATTTAGTACTCACTCTTATTTGGCATATTATTTATTACCCCTTTTTTACTACAGTGAGTAAGTTTCTAGAAACCATATCTCAATTGAACGCAGTTATACAGAAAGCAGCCAGCCGTAGAAAAGTGAAACTGAGATAATAGCACTTTTGTGAAAAGGGCGAATAATCGAATCTACACAACAGTTGGAATGTTTTTGACTTTAGGCAAATAATAAATAATGAATACGTTAGTTTTTGATGTTACGAACAAGAATCTAATAACATATTTGACGTGTTTTTATGATTTTTAAAATACCGTAACATTATTCTAGTGCTATGGGTGTTTTCTGCAAATTGAGAAATGCCGATTTTGTGATCGCTACTATTTTCAGAAGGTGATTTTAACCGTTTTTTGTTCAAAAGCGATCTGGCAGTTTTTAGCAGAACATAGAATAGACCTTACTGCATCCGATAACACCAAAATCTCGTTTTTTCATAACTGTGCACTGGCTGCTTTCTGCATAACTATGTTCAATTGTCGTTTTAATTATGTTTTTTCTATATATATCATTTTTCTATCGATTTCAATGATACTAATATTTTGTCTTTTTTTTCAATACTGCTATATTTGTGTTATTTATATTTTATTATGTAAATACAAAAAAAAAATGTGATGAAGTACCTGTCTAGATTTAATCGTCACATCACGCAGGTTTAAATATCGGGCAACTTGGGTTTAGGTTCTACTGAGGTCGCCGCATCCTCAAGACGCTCGTCATAGGAGGCTGCTGCGTCCGTCCTCGGACTTTAAGTTTATTTATAAAATCGAACCACCTCATACCTAGTATTCTCTTCGAGCAATTTATATCCTGTAGTTATTTTCATGACTAAAAATTGTTTTCTTTTAATTGCCAAGTATCTCCTTATGTTTTCATGTAAATATTTTGTTTACTTTTTATGTTTATTTATTTACAAATGTTTTATCTTTTTTATTAACACTAGTATTTACACGTATCTTTAATTTTCTAAATATAAATGGTATATTCTGTAATTTATTTTTCTTCTTCAATTTTTAATTATCAACGATATATTTTCAAATTTATATTTATGCTTCATTTTTTATTATTATCGGTACGTTTTTCAATTTATATTTTTGTTTAATTTCTTTATTACTGATGTTATATTTTATAATGTGTATTTATGCTTCAATTTTTATTATTATCGGTATGTTTTCTAATTTATTTTTATTATTATTACCTGCATGTTTTCTAACTTATATTTATATTGATTTTTTTCTAATGTTATTATTATTCTTTGAATTTATTAAGAATTATTTAATGAAATAAAAAAAAACACGTAAAAAATAAGGTCCTTCCTAAACACAGGAATTTCTTAGCTAGTCGGGACCTGAAAGAAAGAATCTCTGTACATTTTAAATCTGTAAAAAAAATTACTCTTAAAACTCAGAAGTTTGGTGTTCTGAGCTTTGATAAGGTGCCAAGATTCGCACCTATATACGAGAACTCGCATTATACAAGAGTTTAACAATTGGCATGTGGTTTTGACCAAGTATAGACTAGAGTTGCAGACAGCACGCATCAAGTTAAAATTGCTCCAGCAATTCCTCGGCGGGTGCGAGCTCTTTGTGCTGTGCTTCCATCCTCAGTTATGTGAACTACCAACTCTTCCCTAGTAGTTATTGTATGTTCAATAGAGAATTTTGCAAATTTTACAAAATACGTTTTATTTCTTTTTAACACTTTGTATCCCTGAGCCGTGTAAACACGTGATTATATAACCATACGTTGTGTCCCGGTCCCGTGTTTTCACTGCATTTTATTGACATCTAGTGACTTTTATTAGTACTGTTTCGCTGCTGGTAAACCACGTGAAAACATGGGATCGGGACACAATGCGTGGTTATTATAGCCACGTATTTACATGGCTCCGGGATACAATGCACAAAAAAGGAGTGAGGCCCTGTATATGTGCGATCATTGCAATGCGCAATGTGGCTCTCAGTAAAGGCCAATGTTGGCAAAACTATCATACGAATATGACTTATTTAATTGTTTCAAATAAATAAGAGAAGTTTTAATTGATTTAACCCAGTATCGTCATAATTTTGACACTTTTAAGAAACCCTTCACAAATCATGAAATTTTACAAAAATGAGCCGGGCACAGGGTAAATTCTATGTGTATTCGGCCGGTGCTCAAAGTGTTAAAGTCAAATAAGAAAAATCAGTGAGTGGATATTGGAACTCAAAAATGCTGAAAATACTATTTACTTACGAAAAAAATAATCATTATTTAGCTACATGGACGCGTAATAAGATAATGAACATATCATCGTTCACCATTCCCTTTTCGCACATAATGATGCATAGGGCACTGCATGGTACACCAATCGCAGCGTATCTTGATCATTTTTGTTACATGAAGGCAAGATGATCAGGCTTACGTTTCTGGTACCCGTACACGGACTATGAAATATTCTAGTTAAAATGCACCCTTTTAAATAAATATTTCTTGTCAACCACGTCGGGAATCGAACCCGAGGTCTCTTGCATGGTAGGTAAACGCGCTGACCATCACAGCGCGAGACCGAACAACATATTGCCATATGGCCGAATGAACATGTTGGCATTTATAACTCAATGTTCTAAAAATGGTCTATTGAACATACAAGAACTAGGGCAGCGCCAAGTATTTTAAGATATCAAGATTCCTGATCCTTTGTCCATTATCATAGAGAGGCTGCGATTGGGTCATCAGGAGACCTCTGATGATGTCCACATGCTCCACTTAGAGGCAGGTGTGAAAAAGAAGAAGAATAAATAAGTTGAGATAAATAGTACGTGGGACAGCAACCAATTGCTGAATGTTTTAAGAGTCCTTTCAACTGTTTTGAAAATATTTAAATTCCAAATGTTTCGTACCTCCATGACCTCTAAAATGTGAGCCTTTATCATTGTTTAACCACAGAATAGATATAACAAACGGAGAGAAAATTATCTACATTCTATTATTTGAAGTTTGATACGAAATAACACTCTTCATTGGGATAGTTAATTACATTTAAATATCAAAGGCAAAATTTCTATTGTTCTGGCTGTACTGATAACTTTTTATATCAACATCAACTTGAATAATTACCTAACTGGATTAGGGATTAATTTGAATCTCAATTCAGATGAAGGACACTTGATTAACTTTCAATCTCCAAAACTTGGTAATAATGGTATTATTTTTTCCTTTTTTTAAGTGTAAGAGGTGTAGGTAGGTGTTGTATAACATTAAGAGAAAAGTAAAACATTCAATATTAATTCTTACTGACAAGAAACAGTAGGAGAGGCCAAGGAAGAGTGGATTTTATTCCCACAGACGTCCATCTTATCTTTTAAAACCTAGTTTAAAAAAGTGGAATGAAACTTTTCTTTTTTATTCTACCGGTCTGTATTTTACATTCACACTATAGATTTTATAACATATTCTAGATTTAGTATTCCCACGCACAGGACTTAGGACATGGGAATTAAATATAAATATATATACAAGGTGTTCTTTAAACCCTGTCACATCCGAAACCACGATGATCAGTATGACCAAGAAGACATATTGGCACACTAAAATAATTTTTTAGAACGAATAAACTTTACAAAAATAAAATATTTAGATTTGGTTCAGCCGGATGAATCTCACCCACGTGATAAAGATTTCAGGTCTTTTACTTCACAAAAGTCAACAATGAAAGCATCCACCCCTTTCCCGAAACTGTTCATAAAGACTTGAGTCTTTCTTCAGTTTCACATATCAATATCAATTTTTTTTTTTTAAACTAATTAAGCGAAAATTTAATATTTCTTTACAATCAAACCGCGAAAATAACAAAACAAATAAACTTTAAAAACTTTCATTGTACCCCTCACTGCAGTATTGTCAGTTTGTGATCAATCAAATACACATGGTCAGCACAATCACCTTTTTCTAATTTCCCAGTATGACAGTGGAGGAAAACAGTGTTAGTTCCAAATTGAGACAAAAGACAAAAGTCAACAGATGGAAGAGTTGAGGAAATGTGGATGTTCAAACATGGGCAGAATGGTGAATGTTACACAGTGTGTAAAGTGGCCACTTAAACCAGCCAATGACAGGTCATAAGCCCTGTAAATGCCTAGACTTCCATATTCCCTTCTCAAAAATGTTTTCCCTCTCTGTTGAAATAAATTTAAATAATAAATCTTATTTATATTTTTAATTTTCTCTTACTTATCAATACATTCCATCAAAATATTTGAAAATATGTTTTTTAATTGAATTAAACCGAGCTTTTCCCTTATTGGCTGTATCCGTTTGAATTAATAATCGCAATCATTAATATTAGTTACAACCAATATCGGACCTGAATCATTCCGGTTGGATAGAATTAATTTATTACTCAAAGTGTGGTTTTGTTCCACCCGATCTAAGCATTATTGTTTCCCTTTATTACTAAAATTACACCTAAATAACTCATAAATTTGTACGTACAAATTTATAAGTTGTTAAATTTCGAATTATTGAAGCAAATTACACAAATTACTGTATTTTTATTAATATCGTTGACAATTTTAATTATTTATTTATTATTTTTAAATGAACATAGGACTAACTGTCAACTCAAATGAACTATCATATTGAAAAAAATGTTAACAAATTTGTACAATCTTTGTTACAATATGGTATTGTAGGGTGGGGTGGTGCATATGCCAATATATTAAACCCTCATAAAATAGTACAATAATTAATTATTAAATTAATTTTGAAGAGACCCTCAACATTCAATACGGAAAGTCTATATAAAATATTTAAGGTTCATACAGTAGACACTCTTAATAAAATAAATTATATTGTACAAATTTATAAAAATGAAATGATAAAAGAATTTGAGATGAATAAGTCATTCAAATACCAACATAATATTAAAATTCCTAAATTCCACACAAGTCATGGTCAAAATAACATTGTTTTCAAAGGTGTAAAAAAATATAATAATCTTCCCAATGAACTAAAAACTATTCAAAATAATATGTCAATAAATAAATTTAAAGTAAATCTAAAGAAATTTTTTGAACACGTGTAAAAACAATATTAAATTTTAATTAGTATGAATGTTTTATGTTTTTTATTAATATATCCTATGTTTTTTGTTTCTCATGGACTCGTATTTAAAATTATATAAACTCTAATAAATAAACAACTAAAACAGAGTAAGTCACTCTCCAAGCACAAGAGTTGGTCTCTTTTTTTGGAGAGTTACAGTGATAACATTTACTAGATGTGTAAACGTAGATATGTATAGAATTTAAAAAAAAACATGTACCTGGAGACATGAAGAACAAAGTAACGTGGTCAACAGAGAGGTCACTGGGTGCGGTAACGCCCAGTCACCCCAAGCAAGTCAGCCCAAAGAGTCAGCCTAACCAAGTCAGCTCAACGCAGTCACTCAGTTCCAGCATGGATTTCAAGTGCAGTCAGTTCAACTTATCATCGACATACTATCGTTTTCCGTAAAAATTCCGTACATTTATTCGCCATGTAATAAATACGCATCAAACATCATCCTCGTGTCTTCTGTCAACCTCCAACTTGAGTAAGAGCTCCAACTACAAGAAGTCTCGCAAAGGTTCGCTTTCGACCTTATAAAACTCGTCTGAAACCAAGTACGAGCCCTCATAGGGCACTGCTTATTTAATACACCTTGCTAAAATGGACCTTTCTGAAACTACTAAATGATGAAACATCTAATAATATTGCAAAATTTGTGATTCTTTATACTGCAAAATAAACCGCATCTTCGTTAGACCGTTGGACAAACCTGAGAATATAAGAGCACTCGCCCCCTACACAAAAGCCCGTTAGCCCCGATTACAATGGGAAGTCAGCATTTATCTTCAATTTAAAATTTAAAATCGGGTTGTGGTCCCGTGGCTAGTATCTCGAACTCACGGATCAAAGGTCCGTAGTTCGCAGCCCACTCTACCCCAACTTGATTCCCATTTTCTAATAGTGAGTTATTTACAACTCGTTGAAAATGGCCTTCAAAATTAAATATTTGCGTAAATTATAAGAACGCAAATATTTCTTGTAAAAAAAAAAAATAATATCTACAAAGAAAATTTAAATTTTCTATGTGAAAAGCAGAATATGCGAACAATTTTTTCTTGTAAACATATACTTTAAATTTTCATGCATGTTCATACACAAATATCGAGTTTTTTTATCGACAGTCGAAGATAACTCTGTTAACTTCCCAATGTAATCAGGGCCCTGATGCTCTTATATGACATTGAAAGGGGAGCATCTTGCATGTCTAGCCACTGCCATTCGGATACAAAACTGACATTTAAGTCAGAATTTAACACGACTTAATTTTAAAAAAAAACATATTTTTAATAGACTTTTAAGATAGAAACTGGCCACCTCGCAACGATTTAAAAATTAAATAAATTGCAAATGAAGCAAAAACTTTTTGACAAAAAAAAAATTGACACTTTTAATGAGTAGATAAATGTACGGTGAGATACTTAACCCGTCGGTGCATACCGAAGTACTTGCCTCAAAACTTGAAGGGGGGGGGTCAGTAGTGTATCTTTGTAATCGCTCGGAAGAATTTTTCTTCAACTATTTAGTCATGGTGAAGTATAATCGCGGCCCTGGGCTTGAAGGATACATTTAGCAAAAAACCACGGACCCTCCACTCACTCGCCCGAATTTTCAAAGGCTTGGATAGCAAAAATTAATTTACGGTGACCCGTTACAATAGACCTACATAGGTCGCAGTGACGTCAGAAGCTTGTTTGGCACTGTCCCCCATTTACATGAATATAATCTATTTTTAGACGAGAATATTACAACAGAGAAACGTTTAAGAGAATAAAATATGGGAGTCTAGCCATTAACAGGGCTTACGACCTGTCATTAGCTGGCAAGTGGCCATTCTGTGTAATATTCACCACGCTACTTACGTACATTAAAAAATATATAAAAAATTTAAAATTTTTTACAAACATATACACTTTTAAAATATAAATAATACGTATAAGGCGAAAAGCACAAAGGAAAAAAACGACACGAAACACTACCTCCAAAAAGAGACAACCTCTTGTGCTTGCGGCGTTAAAATTATATGTTAACTCAAGTACAATCTAAATGTCATAAAATAATTTTTAATGGTCGTATAATACAACAATTTTAAATACATTTATTTATTTAACTAATTTACAAACAATTTTTAATTTAAACAAATCATATTAAGAAAAACAATAATAATACAGTGACGAATATTTTTTAATAACATTTCTGATTATCGTAGGCAACTGAAATGGCTCAAAATTAGACAGCGGAGAGACTATCACTCCCTCTCACTTCTGTTCAATATACTTCATAGTCCTAACGCTCCTATATACCTACGTGAAAAATTTCAACGCTTATCAGTTCATGATTTACCTCTTCGTTCTAATTCTCATGGCACTCTCTTAATACCCATCCACAATTCCTCTTTCTTCTCTAACTCATATAGTGTCCATGCGGCTTAACTGTGGAATCATCTTCCATCCACCATCAAAGATGTTACTACATTATCTCTGAAGAAACATCTCCTTTCTCTTCTTTAATCTCTCCTCCTTTTCTTTTCCCTCTTCCCTCTTTTTTACTTTTTCCCATTGAGTAATAGTTTTGATTTAAGGTAATTTATAAATAAATACGTTTATTTCTATTTTTAAAAATCTTTAGCTTTTTAATCCTTTTTTTCTATTGAATATGTTCTGTAACTTAAATTATAAAAGTAAAATTTTTATTTTATTGGTTGGTTGTAAGAAATTGCCATTTGGCAAGAAGCCCGCCAATGTACAAATAACATTATCTACAAAAAGTTAAATAAATAAATAAAAATAATTGAAGGAATACAACAAAAAAAGCAAAGATAAGTTAATACATTAGACAGGCATTATGGAATCTAGGTTATTTCTACAAATATACAGAAAACTTATTGGGAATATTTCTTCAGTCTATAAGTAAAAAAACTCAATTTACAATCAAAATAATTTAGATCTTGATTTTCATCTGCAAATCTAATCATTTTGGGTAGAGGCGCATGGATACCATAATCAGTCTTACGATGACCGAGGAACGAAATTTCATTTTTTCTGAGTCTACGTAAAGGAACATTAGGTGATATTTGTTAGAGAATAGTCGGGACATCAAATAAACTATTAAGTATCTAAAACATGCAAATTAAATCTGCATTGAATCGACGTTGTGAGAGTCTTGGATATTCGGGAAAAGTTTCATGTCGGTATAGTTATAGTGATATCTTGTGATTCATTGTGTGTTAGCAATTTTTCTTATAAATTTATGCTGAACTGATTCGATGCGATTTATATGAGTAACATATGAAGGAGACCGTATTACGGAGGCGTATTCAAGAATGGGACGAACCAATAAGAAGTAAAATGTTTTTAGAGTTAATATATTTTCAAAATCGGATGTAGCTCTAATAACAAATCCAAAGAATTTACGAGATTTGTTAATGATATAGTCAATGTGTTCATGAAAATTTATTTTGATGTCTAAAATCACCCCGAGATCTCTTATTGAAGTTACAACGGAAAGAATTTGGTCATTAAGTTTATAATCGAAGGTAATATTTTTTTTAGTTCGACGGCAAGAAATTATTTTACATTTGTTGATATTTAATTCAAGGTTATTTATTTTGCACCAGTCATGAAAGTAATCAATATCATCTTGTTGAGCAAGACAGTCACTAACATTTTTAATTACTTTAAAAATCTTATGATCGTAAGCAAAAAGCCAAAACTTTGTGGTAGAGAACAATAAATATATAAAATAAGACTGATAAATAAAATAAAATAAGGTTTGAGGTCGCTAACTAAAAGACTGTATACTCGCATAAAATATTGTAATAAAAAAATAATTAATAATTAAATTATTATTCAAAGCAATTTAATCAATCGTATTTTCTCATTCTTCCGTCTGATGATTTTTGTAAAGTTAACGAGCTGAAGCCTTTATATTAAACCTTAAATAACTCCCTAAGGGGTGAAATCTTGTCTTTTTCTACCAACTTAAAATTCTGTTGTTTAGAATTGATTTTCATATTTCTTTTTCAATTGGTTATTCATTTTACAAAAATATTTGTTAAAAATCGTACATAAAGCCTATAATTCACCCGAATGTTACTTATTTCATTATTTCCCCTCTGCGCTTAGAAACTATTTTAATGAGATTCTGAAATTAATTACTATTAGAATGATAGTTTAGTAAAAGTTTAAAACAATTCTGTTTCCATTAACAGTATTAAAATATTAATTAATTAAGTTTTTCTATAGACTGTAAGAATTTCGAATTCTTAAACTAACAATAATTAATGAAAATTTTGCTTAACATTGCTTTACATAAAGTTTTGCTACACTAATTTAAAAGTTTGTTAATTTTAATCATGCTTCAAAATGTATTAAAAGATGACCCTTTTTTATACATAAAGTATCTTTATTCATTATTTATCATCACTCCTTTGTTGCACTTAATGATGTGCAGGGCACTGCATCGGTATACTAACCGCTGTGTATCTTGATCGTCTTTAACTTCCTATTGGAATACAGGCCCTGGTCTGAATATACAAACTTATCTCTTTCAGTAATTTTTGGCTATAGAATTATATGCTTGCTAAAATCAACTTATAAAAATGTTTCATCGAGATTCGAGGCTGTTCAGTGTTGTTATTCAGCATCTCGACTATTGCCTCTCTTATTATATCTGAATAATGATGAATTTTGTAGTTTTAACTTCTCGAAAAATCGTAGCAGTCCGGCAGTGAAACTACTCCCTCCACATACCCAAAAAACTGTTTCAATGACCGTATGTATTCTTTTCGGTTTCGCTCTTACAAAAAAGCAATGTTTTTTGCCAACAAACGAATTACTCTTTTAAAAATTGTAATTTTCCAATTCCATATACCTGTAGGACTTAGGATTTTGGGAGTTGGTTAGAGTTCCTACCCCAGTTAGAGATACAGAGAAGACACGAGGTTGCTGTTTGATGTTTATTTGTTACATGGCGAATAAATAATGAATTATGTCGCACGAGTGTTGCGGTGATAAGGAGTTAAAGTAACTGCATTTGAACTACATGCTGGGATTGAGTGACGTCGTCGAGCTGGATTGAAGTGAACTGAACTTGTTGGGCTGACTGACTTGAATGGCTAACTGGCGTTGCGTCCTGTGGTTTCTTTATAGACGACGTTCCTTTGCAATTCATTTCATTTCTATATGGTAGGGACGATGTGAACGTACTGCAGAACAATGCTCCTGGTTTAACGTGCAATACTATAAGAGTTGCATTATACGAATGTATTGGATTCGATAGAAAATGATAACATTCGGTCGGTCATTAGTCTACTTCGGGTGAACTAATTTAAAACGTGTGTGTCATCGATTATGGACTATGAAAATTTTTATTGAATGTGGGTTTGGCAAATTATTTTTTATTTTATTTAACTTTTTGTACATAATGTTATTTGTACATTGGCGGGCTTCTTGCCAAATGGCAATTTCTTCCAACCAACCAATAAAATAAAAGTTTTATTTTTATAATTCAAGTTACAGAACATATTCGATAGAAAAATATATTAAAAAACTAAAGATATATAAAAATGGAAATAAACGTATTTGTTTATAAATTACCTTAAATCAAAACTATTACTCAATGGGAAAAAGTAAAAAAGAGGAAAGAGAGAAAAGAAAAGGAAGAGAGATTAAGGAAGAGAAGGGAGATGTTTCTTTAGAGATAATGTAGTAACATCTTTGATGGTGGATGGTAGGTGATCCACAGTCGAGCCGCGTGGACACTATATGAGTTAGAGAAGAAAGAGGAATTGTGGATGGGTATTAAGAGAGTGCCTTGAGAATTAGAACGAAGAGGTAAACCATGAACTGATAAGCGTTGAAATTTTTCACGCAGGTATATAGGAGCGTTAGGACTATGAAGTACATTGAACAAAAGTGAGAGGGAGTGATACTCTCTCCGCTGTCTAATTTTGAGCCATTTCAGTTGCCTACGATAATCAGAAATGTGATCATATTTCCTAAGACCAAAAATGTACCTTATGCATGTATTCTGAAGTCGTTCAAGTTTATCGAGTTGCTCACAGCTTAAATCAGTCATGGAAACATCAGCGTAATCTAGAATGGGTAGAAGTAATGCTTGTACAAGGATGCATTTAGTATTAATGGGTAAGAATTTTTGCAACTCTCTAAGTGAGTGTAGACTGAAAAATATTTTGCGGCTTAATTCATTAGTATGAGCTCGCCAGCAAAGATGTTCATCCATTTGTACTCCTAGATTTTTTACGGAATTATATGGAGGGCCTTTGTCGGATATTGCCAATCATCCTCAGGACCATATTGCAATCACGAGCAATGGCCTGACGATGTCGCAATGTCTCGAAAAAATCGATTATTGGTTTATAAAACGTTCAACTTAGTTATTGTGTTCATTTCTGGCCACCCTATATAGCCGTTTTCTCCGGTTTTCTAACAGAAATTCAGGAACGGAAATTCCGTATATTATCCCTTAACGTTTTTCGAAATCGACCATTTTCCAAAGGTTACCCTTTCGATTCATTTCTTATTCACACATTTAGGTCGCATGGAAATTTCTACAATTTTTGGGATTTCTGCCTACGTTTGTTTACAACGCAGACGAGAAATTTTCAAGAAAATCTTTATGGCAGGGGTTCTCAATCTTTTTAAGACTATAAATCCCATAAAGATATAAGCAAATACTCTCCAAAAAGTTAACTTTAAAAAACCGATCAGTTACTGCATTTTTTTGTTTAAATGAATTAAGAAAACACCAGGTGAATTTATTTATTTATTTATTCATATTTTTTGCTTACAAACCATAATTAATAATAAAAATAATGTGACCTCACTGGGGTTTCCCGTGCCGAGGACACTTAACAATTCAGTTTTTTGAAATTACATTTGAGAATAAACAAAGATGCCGTGTTGTGTCCTTTTAAAGTGTAGAAATACTGCTAGGATCTTAAAGAAACGGGATAGCATCACATTTCATGTGTAAATTACAAACGAATGTTTAAGTAGCAAATGAATTACTTAAAAATTGAATTATTTGTCCATCTGTCAGATTGTCGAAGAAAAAAAAAGGAAATTTCGTTAGTGTTGCCAGGGTAGTTTTTTTTTACCCTACTTTGCTCATTTAACAAAAGAACTAATGAAAATTAGATCTCGGATTAAATAACGCCGTGGGGGACATTTGAACGACATTATCTTTAAAACATCAAATATTATTTAGCATGATATAAAAATATCCGTTTTGTGTCAAATAAAATTTGTTTTATATTTTAAGTTCAAAGTTCATAAATTCAAATACTTTTATTAAATGACCCTTTATTTATCTAATCTTTTGTGTCAATCAATGTCTACGCGTCCACAATAAGATTTTAGGGAAATTAACAGATTGCTTTTTTTTTACCTTACATTTGTGTTATGATTTTTTTTCCCCATTAAGCAACATTACCCAGCGACTTAACGTATGCGCGCGGCGAAAGTGTGTCTAAGTGGGGGAATTATTGGACATAGTCCGATGTATTCAAATATGATTCTACGCTCCTTCTGGACTATTCTTAATTCTATGGGTACTATTAAATACTCTAGTAAAAAAAGAAGAATAAAAAATAAAAAAACCCTTTTACTTCTTCTTCTTCTTCTTTCCACATCCGCTCCTTAGTGGAGCATGTGGAAATCACCAGTTGCCTCCGGTAAACCCTATTGACAGGCAACACTCTCGCCGCCTCTCACGTCAATCCAGAGCCTCTTAGTTCCGCCAAATAAAGTCAGAAGATCGTCATCGACGGTTTTCCAGGACGGCGTGAGCCCGCGGGTTTAAAGAAGGGGCAACTTGGGTTTAGGTTCTTCCGGAGCATACGCAGCACATGTCAAAACTCAAGACGCTCGTTATAGGAGGCTGCTGCGTCCGTTCTCGGACTTCAATGTTTGTTTTAAAATCGAACCGCCTTACGACTAATATTCTCCTCAAGCACTTACTCTCAAAACTCAGAAGTTTGGTGTTTTGAGTTTGGTAAGGTGCCAAAATTCGCACCCATATAGGAGTGCTGGCATTATGCGAGAGTTGAATAATCGGCATTTCGTTTTGACCTAGTATTGACTTGAGTTCCAGACAACACCCATAATCTTGTAAGTTCAAGCAGTAGTCCTACAAGTTATTATGTATAATTTTAACAAAAAGTGTAACTTGCGCTGAGCCGCACTCGAGTGGTTAAAGAGCCGCATGCGGCTCGCGAGCCGTGGTTTGCCGACCACTGCCCTAGGGGGTGAAATCCATTATTTTGCCTATAAACATTTGGACAAACTCAAAATATTGTAACTATTTAATTACCTAAAAAAATTCTTCCATATTCTACGTGAGCGAACACGCGGGTAAAAACTAATATTACTATTTGTAACATTTTTGTTATAAGTGTTTTTAAGCATCGAAGTGATGTCAAGATAAATTTTTCATTATTGTAATCATATATTTCAATTTTTAGAAAAATAATCATTTGCGTTCTTATTTTTTCTTCGTCTTGTTAGTCGTTTGCTCTTGGCAGAGAAGCCATGTTCACGTCGGCGGGAGGGAAGCACGTCGTTACGATCCGCCTCCATCCGCTTCTATCTTCAGCGCTTCTGGAGGCATACTGAAAAGGGACGCCAGTCGCTTCTGTCACCGAGTCTGTCCATCTGGTAGAACTTCTTCCGCGAGATCGAGTTCCCTCTCTACTCGTCCTTGACCACTAATTTTTCCATATTGTCTCTTCGTCTCGTAACGCGGCCGAAGTACCTGAGAATACGGACTCGTACAGTGGAAGAAAGACGCTGTCCAATACCCGGTTCTCTGATAATAGATCATGAGTCCTATGAGCTATCCATGGTATCCGCAGCATTCTACGCCAGCACCGCATTTCGAAAGCGTCTAATTTTCTTCGTTTCCTTTCTCTCAGGGTCCACGTTTCTGCGGCGTAAAAGATTATATAACCCTTTTTGGCCATTTTTATTTCTGTAGACTCGATGATACTACGTTGTTGCCAAACTTTTTGCAATTTCTCCATCGCCGAACGACCCCTAGCATTTCGTTTCTCGATTTCAGCTCCTCTTCTGTTTACTACTATCGTTGAGCCCAGATAAATATATCCATTAACGACCTCGCAATTTCGAATTTGCGTTATATTCATTTTTTATCTTATGATTTATTTGTTTATTCGACGGCTTACGCCTTTAAAAAGGTATAAAATAATAATAAAAAAACAATTATAATGAAACGAAATACAAAATTTACGTTACTTTATTTACAGAAAAACAAATAAATAAGTACCATTTATTTTAAATCATTTCCACCGTTTGTATTTTTATCCTAATATAAATATAAATTTTAATAAAGCGCGCCCAGCGCCTGCGGTGAGCCAAGAAACTAGCCGATTATTCCAGTTTATTTTTTCATTCAAATAAGTATACTATATTTTGAATGTATTAACCCCAGTGCGGGTTTTTTCTCCTAGATTAAACTTGCAGATTACACAAATTATTGAAAGATTCTTGATTTGAAAAACAGTATTATAAACATTGTTTCTTAAGGACTATTTTTCTTTGAGATGGTACTTTTGACATAAGACCATAATTACTTTCATGCGTCATTTTGCATGACATATAGCGCTCCAAGCGGCCGTTTTTAGCACTATTAATTACTAGAACAATGCGTCCAGTTGACATTTCAATTAAATACCTAATATCAACTGAATTCATAATGGTATTTTTTATTTATTTTTTAATGAATTATATATTAAGTAAAGAAAAATATATCTATATAATATAATATGTCACGAAGTTACATCGTTTGAGTTGATTTCATGGATGAGAGTTGTTGTATCACACAGAACCACATAAAAATATCAATTTATAGTATACATTACTTACATTATATTATGTACCTCCTATGTAGGTACAAATATATGATATTTTTTTATAGCTTACCTGTCAATAAAATCACCATTCGCCACTGGTATTTAGCAATGTTTGAACTATGCACATCAACAGAAAAAGTAGCATTTTGTCTCGTCCCACGCTGTCTCACATAAAAATTCACACAACTTAAAAGAGTTCGCGGCTGTCAAGAACAATATTTAATAGCTTGAAAAGCAGCACTAAATCTGATATTTCCCTTCTGTCACTAATACATATTAATTTTAACTGCTTCATCAAACATTTGTAATTTAGCTCTTCAATTGGAAAGTTTTATTTGAAATTCATAAATATTAAAAACTTGTTTTGAACGTTTTCCACGCTATGGGTAACACAATGAGAAATTTAACCTAACATAGACAATGTATCTAAATGCTCAAATTTTGGGGGCATTTTTAAGGGGTTGTAAATAACTCATCATTAAGAAATAGGAATCAAGTTGTGGTAAGCGGGTGCGAACCTCACCCCTTTGATCCGTGAGTCCAAGACACTAGCCATATAACCACAACCTGATTCTATTAAAGAGACGTGATGGAAAATATTTAAGAAATTAGGCTTAACAAGACTTCCAAATATTGTTGTAATGTCTCAACTGGCTAGCCTCCCTGTGAAAAAATATGTCAAATCCTCCTCTAGCATACGAATGCTTAAGCGAAAACCTGCATAACTCATTTTTTATTATGCATTCTAGGTTCAAATGCGAAGATATAGGGTTTGAATTTTAGAGCCAAGTACACTCATAAATCACCCAAGATTTCCCATAAAAACATAATACTTTTTTGATTGCTATGTAAAAAACGTTAAAAATGAAAAATCTCTTTCAAGGGGCATAGCTTTAAGATAAATTTGAGTAAGAACCTACAAATGTACATGTCAACATCAACATATAATTGTCATTCAAAAACCAAATTTACAAGATATATTTTTTTAAATAATGATATAATAGTAATTATTGACTGTCAACTTAAATAGACCAATTATCTTAAAATAATTGTTAATAAACTAAGTATTTACGCCCAGCTAAATACGAGTACTATTAAAATAGTATATTATGCACTTGTACAGACGTCGCTTTCTTATGGAATAATTGGATGGGTGGGCTTTTAACAATCATATTAAACCATTAGAAACTGTTCAAAAATGTATATTAAAAATAATGCTTCACAAAAATCGCACTTTTCCCTCTTTTCAATTGTTCCAAGAAGCTAAACTTTTAGACATAAGACAAATATAATGTTTAAAATATATATTTAAGAATCAAAATGTATTAACAAGTAATTCAAATAGATCAAGTCAAAGGAATCATGTGTTAGAAATACCACATTGTAAAACGAGGCTCGCACAGAGACATGCATATTTTATAGGCCCAAATTTTTTTAATTATTTTTGACTAATAATATTTTATTGATTCCAAACTTTAAAAATTTTCCTTCTTTTAAAAAACACGCACTATCCTGGATTCAAACTAAAGATATGAACTCGTTTTTTCTATGATATATTTTGTTGCCCTTTAATAATAAGGAATAATTTTATGTTTTTTTAATATATTTTTTCATTCCTTTTTTAATTACTATAAAAAAAATACTTAATAATCTTTTATAGAATATTTTATTTTCTCTTTCTCATGTTACACAAAAATATTATAACTGTCTATTTATTATAGGAGCAAAAATTCATTAACATTTTCTTGGATCCACGAACAGGCCATGCCTTTGTGGGATTTTTTTGTTTACTATTAATATGTATTTCATTGCTATGTAATTATCCTTAACTTTTAAATACTCTGTTTTACCTCTTATGTTTATTGTAAAAAACAAAAAAAAATAATAAAATATTAAATAAAAATATGTGAAACCCCAATATACCTACATACACTCCTACATGACCAAGGAGCGATTACAAACGCTGTCTTCATCAGAACCAATGTGTAGTTTACTATCTTTTTCTACCTCGGTATTACGTAGCTGACTGTACCGACATGTCGATACGTGTTTTCGGGGAAATTAAAAGAAATGAAATGGTAATATTTATTTTTCTCAGTGGCAAGATTTCTTGCGAAGGGTTGCTATTGAACCTTACGTTGCATGCGCATTATGTTATCGTGAACGTCCAAAGATCTGACGCATGCGCTGTAACTACCTCATTTTTTTATATTTGTACCGCTAGATGGTACTGTCAATGTTATTTCAACTTTCTAATTTAGTACGCTCTCAGTGCCACATGAAAATTTACTAAAATACAAAATAACACTTTTTATTTTAATTATAATTAGTGCTTTAAATATGAATGTTGTAAAATTTACTTATTTCACTTCCGTATTTTTAAAAGGTTTCTGTGATAAAAATTAGCCACCTCAAAATTATTTAAAATTTAAATGAATCATAATTATTTATTTATTTATCAAAAACTTACAAAAATTCAAATACTAATTATCAAGTCATACTGAACTGCATAAAATGCAGTTCGTCAGCAGGTGCTCTTACCTTAAATTCTCTTATCTCTTAAATTCTATAACCTATAAAAACTCTTGTTACTATGGAAAAAAGAAAATACGTATTCCCACGTGCATCGAAAGTATGTTACACGTAAAAAAATTAAAATTTGTCCAAATAAAAAAGAAAAACACAAAAAAATTTCAATACAAAAAAGCACGTTCTAAATGCCAGATTTTCAGCATACGTCTTTCTTTGAGCCTGGTAATTTTTTTGTTTTTTTATATTCAATGGAAGCATATTACAAACTGTTGATACATTGTACTCTAGTGTTCTTTTCCCGTATTTATTATTGAATTTAGGGAGAGCTAGTCCATCTACACTAGTGAACCGAGTATTATATACATGCTCCAATTTATTTCTATATTCAGACAGAGACGCATGCTGAGAAACCAGCTTGGACCATAATAAATCTCTAATGGATAAAATATATATAGATTTGTACCATAAAGATATTGGAATGTCGTGTCGCTGACAATACAATTTTTTTAATTATAATTTGATCATTGAATTTTGTAAGTTCTGAACAAGATTTATGTTTGTAACACTGGACAAAGCCCATGAGGTTATAGCGTGTTTTATAATTAATTCTATAAGTGACAAATAAATTATTAAAGCAAAAAGTACTCGTTTGAACATGGTTGTTGTTACTTCAAGTGCTTGAATATACATATGTTCCGTGGTGTGCGGATGCTTTCGATAGCTATCGATGTACTTATCACAAAACTAGAAAATACAGGGTACAAGATAGTGTATTTTTATAACCGCATGGGAGAATTTATCGTCAACTATAACGTCGTAGTGAAGGTATAGCTTCTGTATCTTCCGATTGTAATCGCCCATCTAGGGTCAAACGAAAGGTTAATTATGGGGTCAAATATATGTTTACCTTTTGGCCGAAATAGCTTACAGTTTTTAGGGCCCAAAATGTTTTATTTATCCAACGTTTGCAAAATATTTTTACTATTTAAAATTCAATAAATTTGTAAAATTCTGGCCATTGGAATTAAGAAAGAAGCATAGTGAAAAATTACTTACACGTATAATTATAAGTAAAAAAATGCATATTATTATTCGCTAGGGGAAAACGGGGTGACATGATACGGTTATTGGTTAGCGATTTTTATTCAAAAAAATATTAATTGTATCGATGAACTCACTGTAGTAGTGTATTTAATCTTCTATTTTTAACAATATTGAACGCATTTTTAAATGGATTAAACTCATTCTATCAGAAAATACAATTTGCTTTAGAAATAAAATTAAATTCAGAAATAAAATTTTCAAATTTAACTTTAATTAATACATAAAATAGAATTCATTTTAAAATATTTAGAAAACCGATATATACAGATACGGTCATCTACAACGCTTCTAACCATCTATGATCACATAAACATTAAGTTTTCCACTCTATAATATAATAGAGATAAATTATTTGAGTTTATTTCGATTGAAATTTTTGTTGAAATTATGGATAGAAAAAAGCAGATTACCTTTTTTTAATAAATAGCATATACTTTTATAATAATATTTTTTTCTAATGACAACACTTATTTTTTGTTTTTTTTAATCTATCGTATTTTTTCAGTAAGCTTTATTTAAATTTAAAATTAAATGTATATCCATCCACACACAGGGCATGCCTTTGTGGGATTTTTGTGTTTATTTAATGGTTTTTTTTTTGTATTTGGAACTGATGTATACCTATTGTTAAATGCAATGAAAATAATACAATTAATAAAATAAAAATAAATAAACGATTTGTATGGAAACTTATTGTTACGCGCACAAAAGCAGGTGGTATTAAATATTTGAATGGACTCTACTTTTATTGGCCTTGTTAGATAAACCCTCTATTTCTACATAGAAAATGTCTGCCTTAAAACAGGTTTCGCCTTGTTAGGCAGACAGTATATATTCCAGAGAAATCCATCAACATTTTGAGTTTGTCCAGATATTTGTAGCATGGACTGGATTTCACACCCAAGGGAGTTATAATATATCACATCAGATATGCACTACATTTTAGAGAAGAAACATATAAGTTTAAGCATTTACAGAGCTTATGACCTCTTATTGGCTGGTTTTTTATTATTTATTTTATTTAGTTCTAAAATTAACATAGTCTTATATATATTTACAACACAATATTTACATCTATACTTATTCTAACATTATTTATCACTATTATACACTTAATATCCTAATTTATAATATTCACTGTTTCATATGTACATTTTCATTAATTATATTCACTATTTACACTATATACTCGTACTACCTAATATTTTTCACATCTATACTTTTTACATTTAATTTTAAATATAGTAGTAACATTCACCATTCTGCATACGTTTGAAAATACATATTTCTTCCATCTGTCGATGTTTGTAAAGTTATAAAGCTGAAACAGTCGTCAATAATGATTTCAGCTTTTTAACTTCACAAAAAATGAGTATCATTCTTACAATCTATGGTTAAACCTCTCTAATATCATCATCATTTTCTTTCCGCATCGAATGGTGCATAGGGCACTGAATTGGTACACCAATTGCAGCGTATTCTGATCATTTTTGTCACATGAAGGTAAGATGACCATTCTTTCGCTTCAGGTACTAGCTCAGAAACTATGAAATATTCTAGTATGAAATCACCCTTTTAAATAAATTTTGCATATCAACCATGTCGGAAATCGAACCCGAGACCCCTTGCATGGTAGGCAAATGCGCTGACCATTACACCACGAGGCCGACAAACATGTGTATGTATATATCGCAATGTCTAATATCAAAACTACTTTTTTAAAGTCAGCCGGCTTACGTAGGATCGTCCCTTGGCAATGTGCCCTTATAAATTCACCCCGGGGTAGGCCGACGCTTTAATAATAAAGCGGAAGTGGATCTGTTTCATGCGAGCCGGATATTGAATCTGTGGACTTAAATAAGAATCCAACCTCACGCAGAGCCTATGTGCTGCTTCTCTATGTTTCATAAATAAGATACTAAACTATTGTTAATTTATTTATAAATTATAATTTCAACTTTGTTTTCGTATTATTTTCTATTGATTTCAATGGTACTATTATTTTTTATGATTTATATTTTAATATTTATGTCTAATTGCGTTTAATATTATCTTCTTTGGAAAGTTATTATTTGTTCAATATGTTTATGTTTTGGGTAACATGTATACAAAAAAGCGTTGTTTATTTTTTTAATTATTACTTACTATGTTTTTACTTACCTGTATATTTTTTTGTAAATGCCCTTTGGGCGTATTGTAAAATTAAATAAAATAAAAAGTAAATAAATAAAAAAATAGTTTATGAATAAATTTTAAGGATTTTCGTTGAAAGAGTTCAGTTTTATTTAACGGTTTTTTTTTGTTTTTTTTTCACATTATGAACAATAATTATTAATAATCAAAATAATGTGACCTCACTGGGGTTGCCCATGCCGAGGACACTCAACAATGTACTTTTTTTTATTTTTTACATGTGAGAACATACAAAAAAGACTAAATATACAGATAAATATAAAAATATTTGCCTAGTTTTAAACATTAAGTATTTATGTTTATATTTAATTTCTGTATACCTTTATTATTTATATTATAAAACGCACATAACGCACCTTTGTGACATATCAAAATGCTCTAAATATACTATAATCCAAGCTTCCTAGTTTGAGATATGTAAAAATATATTTGTATTCATTGTTCTGTATACGTCATCCCTTACTGTTTTGACGACACAATCTCAACTTTTCTATTCTACGGTAATTTATCAAAAAAATAAGTGGTTAAATTTAAAATTGTTTTTTTTTTTTATAATAAATAACCACAAAGTTAGTTCTTCAAATATAAAATTCACATAAATTGATGTTTATTCAAGTTTTTTCATTTTTATATTTAAATGACTAACTTAATTTTGAAGTGCCAGATGGTGCCTATTGAAAAGGAAAATGAATTTTCGAGGTGATAAATTATCGTATAGAAGAAAAGTTGAGGTTATGTCGTCAGAACAGTAAGGGATAGAACAATCAATCTTTCATGTCTGTTCCACCCTCAAGGATAAAATTCATGATGGAATAATGTTTAAATTTCAATAATGTAGGTTTTTTTTTTTTTTTTAATTACTTACAATTTTTAAAACCCCGTTAGGGTTACATTAGAAATTTAATATAGTCTAGTCATTTTATGTCTCGTCTAGTCTAGTTAGTTCAGTCATCCTTAAAACCCACTTGTTCTCTAAATCATTTGAATAAATCCGTAGCACGTGACAACAAAATATTTTTTTTTTTTTTTTTTTTTTTTTTTTTATTTATTAATAAAACATATAAGACATAAATATCATGATATTATATTCCCAGGAGTTGTACGAGAAAACTCATTTGGGACGGTACATAAAAAAAATAGTACATTTCTCGTAACAATACATAGTATACATTTAAACAATAAAAATTTAAACAAATTTTAACAATCTATGAACTTAATATTAAAAAAGGAAAGAAAACATTTAAACAATCTGTGAACTTAATATTAAAGAAGAAAATAAAAACATTTTAATTAAATTACAAATTTAAAAGCTTCAATTAAATTAACTTAACAATAGAATCACCATGTAAAGCGCCCTTGAGGTATTTTATTACGAAAATGGCGCTATATAAGTTATCCATAATAATAATAATAATAATCATGTCCTTTTTCAGATTGATTTTAAATTTGTCTCCAGTAAAAGTTTTCAAGTAGTAAGGTAAGTCGTTGTAGTGTTTAAGTCCATTATGTAGTATTTTTGACTGTCCTGTGTTTGTCTTTGCTTTTTCAATATGATAGTGTTGTGGTTGTCTGGTGTTATATTTGTGTATGTCAGCATTTTTTACTAATATTATGTCGTCGTCTTGTATGTTTCCCAGTGTTATTTTGTGCACAATTTTTAAGGTCTCAATTTTAGTCAAGTAGTTTATGTCAAACTGGTGTGTTTTTTTGTACAGTTCAGTCGTAGAGGTCAGGTAGGGTAGGTTGTATGTTAGTTTAAAAATTTTATTTTGTTGTCTTTGTATTCTTGTTATGTCTGTCTTGTTACCAGTTCCCCAGAAGGCGATCATGTAACTCAATTTACTTTTGACATAGGCTTCGTACATCATATTTTTTTCCTTTCTTGGTATAAAATCTTAGTTAAAAGCTTTACGAATATATTGGGTTTTTTTTTCGAATATAGCAGATAGAAAAATAAGGCAAAAACAATATAAATGATCAGCGTAAAGCTGTCTTGTGTGTATTTTTACTCAACAGTTTCGATTGCGTGGATTTGTTTGCTATGTACGCGGTGCATTTAAATCGTTCACTTCCAAACCCCTCATCAAATCACAAAAAAACCTTTTATGTAGTCTGATAAAGAGTTAGGAAATCATATAAACAAAATTAACAAACCATCACACCGTTTCAGAGAGGATAGAACGCCATAGCACTCTGTCTTTGCATACAGACATCGCTTCCTCTATATTCAAATTCATTCCTCTACATACATGTGAAATAACTAGTGATTGACCAGTTTAGATAGTGTAACGTCCCTTTGTGAGGAGTGTGAAAAATGACAAATTTTGATCAAATAAAAGAATTTCAACACACAATGTATCAACAGATTTCAAAGGTTTACAAAAAAAATTGAACCTTAGTTATTTCGAAAAATTAAATGGTGTCTTTATTGGTTGACAGCTTCGCTCTGTGCATTGTGATGAGACAATGCAAAAAGTGAGCCGAACAAATAAATGCAGATCAAATCCATCACAAAGTATATGCTATTCACCAGTGTCGCTCAACCAGTAAATATGAGAATCTCCAAAATATGAACAATAATTATGTCCAACCTTTACACAAGATGTGTGAAGAATCAAGATAAAAAAATAGGATTCAAAATTTAAATAATCTCGGATCCTCCATAATCACTGTATATTGCTAATTAAAATATGTAGACCAGGTAATTGCAAAATAACAAAGGCATTTTCTTGAAATTACAACTTTATTCTTACAAGCAAACATTATAAAGTTTTGTGCGTTTACTTAGCTAAATATAAAATCTAGAAGTCCAAATTGCAAATGATTTGGAAATTAAATAAAAATAAAACATAAATATTTGATTTTTGACACCAATCTTCCACGTTAAATTCTTAAAATCTTCTTTGTAGACATTCAATTTTTTTTGTTTCAAATAGCCAGAGTATTTTGTGAAAAGTTCAAGGTTTTAGAGGTACGTCCGGCCAACATTTTAGCGTAAACCACAGCTGTCCGCGTCATTCCTCTTAATAAAACTCATACCGACCTCATTGTCATCTTATTCGTCATCGGGTTAAACAATTCAGATTTCATATACAAAACTTGACGTAAATTGTCAAGATTTAGACAGATGTAATGATAATCCATTATTAAGATGGTAATATACCATATATTTAAAATATATTAAAAAAATAAAATGGGGTTTTAAGGAAGCCTATAATTATGGACAAAAATACATCATTAGATTCCGTGTTCCGGCAAATCGAAACGACAATACGATTACAAATTCAATTATATAGTACTTACATGCCGTAAGGCGATGCTCCCTAGATATAACAAACTATATCTTAGCTATTTAAAAGTTACACGTTTATTCATGAATTTCGCTTGTCACGGGCGGTCTTTGCTTTTCAAAATGCATGGTCTGACGTGGTATTGCCATACTTGAATTTTAACGCAACAAAAAATATTATTTGAACCCGCGCTTAATTACGCACTGCTTAAATGGGGCAGGATGAAATATAATCGTTACAATAGATATAGATAAAAGACTGAAAGATTTAGAATGTCCAATTATTGTAGCTTGCCCAACTCTTGATTAAATTATGTGATCAAAAATCGTTTCAAATATTTATTTATTTATTTATTTATTATCATTATATTACATACACAAAATTATAATTTATGTAAAGTTGCTTTGACTGTCTAACTAGGGCTATTTACCCCGTTCTAAAACAGTCAAAAAATATAAAAAACAGTAATCAATTTATAGAAACAGTTATAAAGATACAGGACAAAGTGAAAAACAAAGTAAAAAATGGAGTAAAAACATGGTAAAAAATGTAGTAAAAACATAGTAAAATTGTAGTAAAAACATAGTAAAAATGTAGTAAAAACATAGTAAAAAATGTAGTAAAAAAAAACGTAGCAAAAAAATAAATTATTAAAACAAAGTAATAAATGCAGTGAAAACATAAAAACAGAATACATAGTAAGAAACATATTCAAAGTCATAATAAAAAAAATGAATGTATGTTGTATAGCAAAAAGCATATTTAAAGAAAGAAAAAAAAAACAGCATATTAAAAAATAAAGTAAAAGATGTAATAAAAATATAAAAAAATAAATACATAGTTAAAACAAGTTAAAAAGTCATGAGGATCTTAAAAATTAAATACGTCATATACTTCAAATTTCAGAGTTATAATTCGCTAGAGAAGCCCTTAAGCTCTATTGCATAGAACAAAAGCGTTCTATATTTTTGGTTGGGTGTTTAGTTAAACAACAAACGTGTAATGGACGGTTTCGGTTTGCACTTGCAGTTATCGACCTGAGTATATACGGCCCGTTGTATAACTGTCAATTCTAGCTCACTTCGTGGTTGATAATCATATAATAGTTTTGGCCTAAAGGGGCGACTCTATTAGCCAGTGGCGTATTATTACACTAAGGTTCAACCCCTTATTTGTGAAATAATTACTTACGTATTTTTTTTTAAAGAATACGTATTTTGGTGGTAATTTCTTTGCGTTTTTAGCAAACGCATAATGAGTTTTTCTGGATTATGAGTATTCTTTTCCGACATTACGCATTACAGCGTCCACCATCAGCGTTCAATATCAACTCTATAATGTGACGCTGTAACGCAATTCGAGACGTTGAAAAGAAGTACGAACGACACACGGCATGATACCCCAGAAAAAGTAATTGCGCATCTTAAAATTTGCATACTTGGTCTTGTTATGATTTCACACATCTTTTGTGTTTTAATTATTATGAATATTCCAATACATGAAGGTGCTGGATATGAGACAACTGTACCTAAAAGAAGCACTTACACACTTCTGGTCGAACAATAAGGAGAGGTCTCAGCTGAATGTCCGTACAAGGTTTTCCCAGAGCATGAATTATGTCATACCCTAAACCCGTACGACTTTTGCTCAGAGACATCTCTCATTTATCGCACCGAGAGAGTTCAATATTTTGGAAGAACGTATTAAGCTCTCAAGGACAAAAAATATTTTCAAGAAAGGAGTTAAGGACTGGATTTTCCTTAGTGGGAGTGATTTGAGTAGGAAACTCCTTGATGATTTTCCGAATGTTTGAGTTTACTGTTTATCATACTGATGTGCCGTATATATGTTTTTTAAAATTATTTTTTATGTTTCTAATCCTATATTTTGGTGATTTACTCATGTGTCTGTGTCATATAATTGCTCGTCCCATCTCAACACAGGACTTTTAGTCCCATTATTATTATTATTATGGATAACTTATACAGCGCCATTTTCGTAATATAATACCTCAAGGGTGCTTTACAAAGTGATTATATAAAGATATAAATTTAATTTTAACTTTTTAATTTAAGAAAACTAATGTTCTTTGTCACCACATGCTAAGAATTTATTCAAATTATTTAGATAACAAGTGGGTTTTAAGTTTCTTCCGAAACATCACTTCACTCTCACAGCCTCGCACCTCTGCCTCTGCTGGGAGAGCATTCTATGCCGTAGGGCCTGCGACCGCAAATGTGCGTTCGCCGAATTCAGTGCGCAGTTTGCGTAGAGGTATAATAACTTTTCCTTTCGACATATATGTAGCTCATCTAAGCGTAATACGTATGTCAGCTAGTTCATCTGGAATGCAGAGTTCCCTTAAATATTCTGGAGCAGAGTTGTGCAGTGACTTAAACATAAGCCAACAGAGTTTGTATTCCACCCTCTGTGGAAAACGTAGCCAGTGTAATTCCCTAAGTAGTGGAGTGATATGACTGAACTTAGAGATTCCAAAAATAAGTCTCGCTGCGGCATTCAATACAGACTGTAGGCGAGTCATTTTATTCATTGGTAGACCTGCGTAGATACCATTACAATAGTCGACTCTAGATAATACAAACGCATTTATTTATTGACAAGCAGCATCAACTGGCAAATTTTGTCTCAAATAATGTACAATAAACTTATATATGTAAATAAATAAATGTTTGCTTTCGACAGCATTCAGTCTGAATTCGTTTTCGTTCACCCTTTCATCCTGTCTACCAAACTCTTATATTTGACGTAGTTCTACACTATCAAACAACTCGCCCAAGTTGTTTGACAATATTAAATTTCGCAAAACAAGATAAAACTCCTGTCTCGCTGACTGTGATGTTATTTGATTTTACAAGAATAGAGTGCCTTTGTTAGTAACGGTCAGACAGCTGGAAAATACTTTAAAAGTGTAAAGGATTCAGTTTCCTGGCAGCAAACTTTTTAACATTTAACTTGGATTTGACGATCTAGATTTTCTAAATAAGTGACAGTTTTTAACAGTTGAAATAATGGATTAAATTTATTTAATTAATTTTTCAAAAAAAGTGGTTAATGAAGAGCATCACCATTTGTATTTTGTATATATGATTTATTTATTTATGACAAAATACAAGGTTTATAAACTTTACGTATTACATTGCATATTTTATTTGTACGAAATATTCCCAATCAGCAAAAGTGCTGGTATGAGGGGATATTTTATTTTTATTTTATTTTATTAACATAAACGGCAAATCTGCCTAACCTAAAAATTATACAGCATATTCAGTAGAAAGTTTAAATAATAAAACATTCTACATTAATACAACAAGAAAATCTTATGATTACTTATGATCTTATGAAGTACTTATGTACTGTTTCATACAGCTGGGCAAAGTGAACAAAAAACTGTATATATTATGAAATGCATGAATAAATTAAAATAATTACCATTCACCATCTTTGAAAAAGTTCAAAAGGTTTGTTCTATAGGAACAATACTCTACACTAAACATATCAGATACGTGGGAATAACTATTGCCGAGTTCATGACGTCTATTTAATACGGCATTACAAGTATACACTTTATTATATATTTTATTTTATTTTATTTTATTAGGGAAATCAACAGTTCTACATACATATTTTTAGTAAATAAACAGATATAGTGTATAAGCTCAGAACTAATAACAGATTTCCACATAGTATACAAAGTTAGTAAAGAAAATATATATTACATATCAAATAAATACATACAATTTATACATATAAAAATGTTATTTTCATGTACCTACTCAATAATCAAAGATTTTTAAAATATTAATTTTAAGAACATTAAGTTACTGTAAATTGGGCGGGATAAGGACAAAAATGCTTGAAGAGAGGATAAGGAGGGGGGGGGAGATGTACATAATTATTATTATAATGTCTACTAAGTTACATAATACATTTTTAGTGTAAATTTTAAATCTGACAGAGTGATGTTTGTATAATCTATATTTTTAAATTTTGTATTGTACATTGAAAAAGTCCTACGAAAAAAAGCATTTTTAACATACGATTTTTTACTTATTGGTACATGAAACAGGTGGTACCGTCTACAAATCCTGGCTGGCACATGTATTGTTATTAAACCAAGCAGCTCTGTACAGTCAACCATTCCTGTCACAATTTTGTAAAGCAGTAGTTGGTCCGCACACACTCTGCGGTATTGTAGAGAAATAATTCCATGGAAGGTGGAGGCAGTGAGAGTAGATACATAAGAAATACCGGTTTTGTATTTAAGGTACTTTATAAATTTGTTTTGAATATTTATATAATAACACAATAGTTTAAATAAAAAGTCGATGAAATAACATCACATATCAGTCGTCACACGGGCTGTTAAAACTGTTTTCTTTAGGTATTTTTTAAGTACGTGTATGTTTTGTATATTTTTTAGGTTATTAGAAAGTGAATTGTAAAAATTTATTGCTTTATACAAAAAACTATATCTTTTTCTGTTGGTCCTAGGTTGTTCGCAAGTTAAATTATTTGATGCTCTTGTATTTATTTTATGTATGTTGTAGTTAAAATTAAATTTAATATTTGTCTTTATTTTATTCTTTTTCATCTTAAATATCATTTTTATTTTTTCTGTGTAGATTAATTCCTCTAGATTGAGCATTTTTGTTATTCTATAAAAATCTCTGGTTCTAGTATATTTATTAAAATTAAATTTCCCATAATTTCCCTATCCGCATCGAGTGATGAATTGGGCACTGCATTGGAACTCCAATTACATGGAAGGTAAGGTGACCGGTCATTAAAATATAACAGTAATATATTACAACAGAGATAAAGAACATTTTAGAGAAGGTAATATAGAAGTCTAGGCATCTACAGGGCTTATGACCTGTCATTAGCTGGTTTAAGTGGCTTTAACTTTACACACGGTGTAACATTCACCATTCTGCCCAAATTTGAACATCTATATTCCTTCAATGCTTTCATCTGTTGATGTTTGTGAAGTTAAAGAGCTAAAACCTTTATTTATGCGGGTGATATTCATCTAATTGAATTATTACACCTACATACTAGGCAACACCTAAAAATTTATTTTTTTCCATTTCTATGCTTCTACATGGACCAGGTGGATTTATCAACAAGGTCATAAGCCTTGTAGGTGCCTAGACTTCTATGTTACCTTCTCTAAAATGTTATTCATCTTTGTTGTTGTTACAAAAATAAATGCCAGCATTTACCTGAATGGCTAGAACGTTCATTGAATGAACGTTTGACGGAAGGGTAGAACGTCTAGCCTCTTTAATAACGTAATAGTTAATCCTTATCTAACTTGAAAAGTAATGTTTTTTTTTTAAATTGTGTTAACCCAACCTTTCCCAACCTAACCCGGTGGCTTTCGGCTCGGCCTTTTCCAAAGGGCTAATTAAACGAACGGCATAGCCATAACTGAATATCGCACGCAACTATACTGGCTCAGTATCAGGCATAGAAGAAACATTTACATTTTATCACTTCTTCACAATATTTTTAATAATCCCACTTCGCCTGTTTATCTGAGAGAGCTCTTCAACTTCTATCACAACACGGACTATCTCTCCCTTCTAGTAACGAGAGAACCCTTTTAATACCCTTTCATCGCTTTCATTTTCTTGCCTCCTCTTTCACAGTAGTAGCCGCTCGATTGTGGAATAATCCACCCACTAATGTTAGAGACGCCCTTTTATTTACATTTAAGTCAAGATTAAAATGTCACTATATAAATATTTAAGTTGTTATTTTATCCTTCTTCTTTCCTTCCCATCCCCTCTCCTCTCTTCATGGTGTTATTTTTTTATATTTTTATTTTCTTTATCTTTGTTTTTAATTTTTGTATAAAATTGTAAGATTCAATATGTCCATGTACTTGTAATTTTCTCAATCTGAACGGTTTGGGTAGGTAGGAAGAAATTGTGTTAAGCCCGCCCTTATATGTATATAAATTGTATTTGTATAAATATAAAGTGTTAAATGAATAAATAAATGCTGGCATTCAATGAACAGCCTTAGCCGCTCTGTTAAGAGGGTGTTTTAACTAAATATTTAGCGGAGACATATCTGTATATTATAATACATATCCGTTGATTTAAACTTCCTCTTCGGGCCCTGTTTTAAATAATACATTAATATTTTTTGGTCTTAAAATGATACTTCATTCTCAGATGCTCATTTTTAGCCTGAGTTATGCATCTAAAAACGTAATTTGTTTTATGAATTTTTGTGTTTTATTTTCCTAATAATGAAGAATTTAAAAATGTCCGTTGTGAAAATGTGGAACAGTGCGTAAACGAATTTTTCCCCGTCTTTTGTTTATACATTTAAGAAAGTGAAATATTTCAGCCCCTTGAATTTTATATACAGGATGGCCGGAGAAGTGACGCTCAAAAGTAAAATGTAGATGCCTCAAATTGAGGGGTATCCAAATCACCCCCATGTTTGTTCTGCGATTTTGCGTAGTTAACGAGTTATGATTTTTAAAATGGGTTTTTGAAAATTTTCGACCGGATCTGTTTTTATTTATTTAAATATATTTATTTATTTATTTTATTTATTTGGATAACCAACAGCTATAATTATCTCACATATATATAACAAAACAAATAAGCCAATTACAGGTTTTCACAAGTAGCATCACAGTAAGTTAAAAAATATTCTCGAACATAAAATGAATAGTTATTAAATGTAAATTTAAAAGAAAAGAAAAAATACTACGAATTATTTCGAAAGCAAACGCCGTACGTCATTAAGATTATTTGCAAATAAATCTATGTTAACTGATTTATTTATTACATCAAAATTATTATAAGTTCGCCATAAATATGAATTTTGCCTTTAATTAGATGAAACAAGAGGTATGTGAAGAAGAGGGTTATTTCTTTAAACTTTGGAAGGAACATTGATAGAAAGTTTGCAAAGTAGTTCAGGACAGTCAATTGAACCATAGGCAATTTTAAGTAAATAAATTATATCCGCTATTTCACGACGTTTTTGCAGAGGCAATAGGTGATGTTTTTTTACATATATGAATATACTGGTCGGATTTAAACTCAAGTTTCAACCGGAAACACATGAACTTAACGATTTTTTAAAAAATATTTTCAATGCGTGAAATCTGCACATTGTACATAGGATTCCATATTTGTGATGCATATTCTAAGTTGCTTCGCACTTATTTACAGTAAAGGATTTTAAGTGTCTTTGCCATAGTGAACGACGTAGAGCTACGCATAACAAACCCAAGCGCACGCGATGACTTTTTTATGATGCTGTCAACATGGGCGTCAAAAAGTAATTTACTATCATGGAAGACACCTAGATCCTTTACACATAATGAGATATATAAAGACTATTGGCTTGATGGATTCTGTCGGTATAGCCTCGATATATTTCAAATATTTTTTAATAAATGTGCAAAATGTTGATTTCAAATTTTATGATATGCCTAGAATAAAGATTATTCTTTTAAACCTTAAAAAAAAAATGTTGTGGGAGAAATAATGCGTTGAAAGTAAATAAACTTAAAATGCGATTATCTTGGAACTTGTTTTGCTTTCTGTCAGTCCTCCATCTATATGTATATTATTTTCATTCTACATTAGGCTTAACTAGCAGTTTACAATGGAGCTTTAGTGCCAACTCTAATGTATGGGAGCGAAGTATGGAATTGGAAAAATGATGATGAAAGTAGGTTAAATGCTGTCGAAATGTGATCCCTCAAGCGAATGTGTGATAGGTGCACAAATGTCGAGATCCGAACTGTGTAAGGCTGAGACATGCGTTATTGACATAATCCAGAAAGGGGTGCTGCGTTGGTTTGGACGTGTAGAGCGAATGGACAGCGAAAGAACGGCTGAAAGGATCTACGATGCAAATGTTGATGGATGCAGAAAACGAGAAGAACCGAAGAAGACATGGTACGATCAAGTCCATCAAATACTTGAAGATGGACATGTCAAAAGTAGAAATAATCGGCGTGCGTGCATGAGAAGATGTATGAATGTAGAGGAAGCAAGGTCTGTATGCAAAAATAGAGTGATATGGCGTTCTATACTCTCTGCTTACCCCTACGGAAAAACGGCGTGATGGTTTGTTTGTTTGTTGTTTGTTATTTTCATTTTAAATATTATTTTTATATTTGTAAATTGTTTATAGCCTCTGTATATGCAAAAGCCTTTTGGTCCTAAGTGAACCGTAAGACCACTGATCTTGCCGTCATCTAATAACAATATTACCTAGATTTGAAATGAGCTGATATTGGTGTACATTTACATTATCCTATGCACCATTAGATGCGGATAAGGGAATTATAATAGTGAATCAGTTTTTTGTTAAATATCAATTATTTTTTTACAGATGCAGCAAAACTCTTTTGCAACTAGAAGTACCAAGAGAGGATAGGCGGCCAGCGCACTGGGGGGTGATATGGCAACTACAAGCAGTAGCACCCTTCCACCCATCCTACTCGAACCTGGTCAGGGGCAGAACCTCAATCATGGAAAATCGATCCACAATAATCACAATAGAAGACCAACCCTTATTATATATCAAAAAGGTGATATTACTTTATTTTCTGGTAAAATTATATTTACACTAGAGATAAATCTTATTTTTTATTCAATTGAAAAGTTCGAAAAGTGTACTGACCTTTTCTATTTATTGGGCATTTACGTTTTTAGTCCGTCACAGGATGGAGATATAGATAATAATATTACCTCTCTTTATTTGTATTATTACAATAAAATTAACCTCTCAATATAAAAAAAATAAGTAGCACATCGATAGGGACGAGGTTTTCAATTTTTTTAATGTTCTAGATTAGCAAAAAATAACTAATCTGCTTTCCTTTCATACTTTTATTTGCTTTTATGTATCTTGATATTTTTACGTTTTTTCATAAAAATATTTATCAAAAACCGTTCGAATAAACGTAAAAAAGATGGTGTAATTTTTCGTTGGTAAATAGGTGCCTAGGTACTCGTTTATGATTGAATTCCAGAGCTTGAAATAAATTATTTTTAAATATTTAATTTACGTAGGTACCCAAGTACATGTTTATGATTGAATTCCAAAACTTTAAGCTATTAATTTTCAAATATAGAATTCTTTTTGCAAATTTCAAGTTCGCTATTCTCATGAACAGGGGTGCACTTTATTCAGGAAAGCGATTTTCAAAAATGTATCGAATGTCAGTTGATATTATTTTAGTATTATCAAAAATCCAATAAAAAATAAATGCGAGAAAATGTAGAAATTAAGGGAATTTAAGGAAATAATCTGATTAAGATATATGAAAAACGAATGTTGTTTGTAAACATTCAAAACCAAACTTTTTTATTCACAAAAAAATAATGTCCAACAATTTTTTTGTATGTGCATTTTCGGCAAATGCAACCCTGGTGATAAATAAAAAAAACATTTACGCTCCTAACTTTTTCGTACTTAATAAATTTAAGATTTTCTTGAGGAGCTATAAACACGCTCATAGCAAAGATGTACATTTCGCTGAAAACCGCACGTAAATTGGTCCAGTAGAAATTCAATCCATAGAGGATTCACATCTGAACATTGCCTTTTATATATTTAGACTGAATTTGTATAATTCATCTTAAAATATTTATATACGATTTTTTTTTGTTGTCTTCTTTGGTATTTTATTATTTACTGGCGGACCCGACAGACGTTGTCCTGCCCGAACTGTTAACCTTGGAAAAATATTTTTCATTGATAATAATAAAATACCTTGGAACTTGTTTATGATTAAATTCCAAAACTTGAAATAATTGATTTTCAAATATATAATTATTTTTGCAAATGTCACACTCACCTTTTCTCACCAACAAGGGTGCACTTTATTCATCAATGTGATTTTCAAAAAGTATTGAATGTCACTTATTACTATTGTAGTTTTACCAAAAATCCAGTAAAACGAAATAAATGGGGAGAAATGATAAGAAATGTAAGGAAATAATCTGATTGGGATCTATAAAAAACGAACGTTGCTTGTAAAAATTAAAAAACAATCTTTTTAAACACAAATAAACCACATCCTTCATTTTTTTTGTTTATGCATTCTCGTCGAATGTAATCCTGGTAGGTCGATGAAAACAAGATTTATGCTCCTAACTATTATTTTACATATTATATTAAAAATTTGAATATCTACGAACACGCACAGCGCAAAGATTTACAGTTCGCAGAAAATCGCACGTAAATCGGTTGAGCCATTTAAAAGGAGTTCAGTGACATCACACGCACAGAGGAATTATATATATAAAGATACTTCGGTTTTCTTAATTGTTATTCTATGGCATAACATGCCATTATAATTTTATTAATTTTACTATTTGTTTTTTATTGTTAATGATTATGGCTTAACATGGACACAGCCTAAAAAGCCTTATTAAATTCGTGAATACGTAAAGGAGTGTGATTTTGAATGAATAACGTATGTATATGTTTACATATATATATATTTAAAATATTCACTTAATTCGTTTTAATTCATTATTACATGTTCGATTACAATTCGTGATTCAAGGAATATTTTTCATTTCACTTAGTTTAAATTTATTTCAGACAGCAAATCGGCACAATCGATCGAATTACTAATAAAAATTATAAATATGTAATTGATCCACACTCATGCGTTATTACAAGTTTCAGAAATAATAGATTATTTCCAACAATCAGCAACGCGCCCCACTAGTTCTGATCAATTCGATCCTCAAACCCCGAAATGTATGTCAAACAATTGGAACGTAAACCCTTTTAGGGAGGAGGGTGAAAATGCAACATCTATCATAAACCTCTCTGTAATTAGTGGGGTTGGATCGAAATGATGAGTTGTGGAAATGGGATATTGAACAATGACTGCACAGTGCACAATCAGCGATATGACTCATGATCCCCTAGGAATTTCAATGTTTTTTTTCAATATTTTTAATTGAAAAAAAATATTTTTTCTTTTATTTACTATACGGCACAAGTGCCTTTTATAATATAAAATATAACAATATAACAATATAATGAGTAAGTTAGATATACAAAAATTTAAAGAGATAAAGAACATTTAAGAAAAGGTAATATAGAAGTCTAGGCATCTACAGGGCTTATGACCTGTCAATGGCTGGTTTAAGTGGCCACTTTACACACTGTGTAACATTCACCATTCTGCCTATATTTGAACATCTATATTCCTTCAATTCTTTCACCTGTTGATATTTGTGAAGTTAAAGAGCTGAAACCTTCATTTATGCGGGTGAGATTCATCTAATTGAATTAATTCACCCACATACTAGGCAACGCCTGAAATGTTATTTTTTCCATTTCTATACTTCTTCATGGACCAGGTAATTTATCAATAATATTTTGATTTGGTCCAAATTTTTGTAGACAAGGACTGGATTCAACTCCCTGGGGAGCCGTTTATATTAACATATTACAACAGAGATGAAGAACATTTAAGAAAAGGTAATATAGAAGTCTAGGCATCTACAGGGCTCATGACCTGTCAATGGCTGGTTTAAGTGGCATATAGATGTTCAAATATAGGCAGAATGGTGAATGTTACACAGTGTGTAAAGTGGCCACTTAAACCAGCCATTGACAGGTCATAAGCCCTGTAGATGCCTAGACTTCTATATTACCTTTGCTTAAATGTTCTTCATCTCTGTTGTAATATGTTAATATAAACAGCTCCCCAGGGAGTTGAATCCAGTCCTTGTCTACAAAAATTTGGACAAACTCAAAATATTAGGATATTAAGTGTATAATAGTGATAAATAATGTTAGAATAAGTATAGATGTAAATATTGTGTTGTAAATATATTTTAGACTATGTTAATCATAGAACTAAATAAAATAAATAATATTAATAAAAAATAATTCGTCAATCGTTACTATAGAACATCGTAAACTATTTAATAACAGATGATTTTAATTCACGGAGACTCGAGTTAAAAATGTCGACAAGTGGGGTACGAGGGGCGTTCAATACACTCTCGGTATGGGTATGAAGGAAAAGACTTAGGTTAATAATTATTTAAACCCTCAAAAAAATATGATCTCGGTTTGCCATCAAAATGCTCGTAGTTCGCTGCTTTTAACGAGTCATCGTCGTCAAATCGTTTCCTTTGAATGTCTTTCTTTAGATTTGGAAACAGAAAAATATCACTCGTTGCCAGGTCTGGACTATACGGTGGGTGATTGATTTCTGCGAAACTACATTCACGAACTGCAGCCCTTGCAACTTGAGCCTTGTGCACCGGTGCATTGTCGTGGAGGAGCAGGACCCCTCTGGCCAATTTCCTCATTGATTGCTTCCCTTGATTCATAAAGAATGCTAGAGTAGTATTTTTCAGTGATATTGATGCCCTTTTTCTTGTAATCTATCAGCTAAATTCCCTGGGAATCCCAGAAAACTGTAGCCATTACCTTCCCTGCGGATTGTGTCACCTTAAACTTCTTTGGATGCTCTATACCTTTTAGGTGCCGCTGCATGAATTTCTGCTTACTCTCAAGATCATAGTGATAAACTCAGGTTTCATTCCCAGTAACAATTTTGTCGATAATTTCTTTAGAATTTTCACCACAGAGCCCTAAAAACCCTTTGCAGTTTTGTACGCGGTGAGAATTTTGGAGTGGCCTTAAAAATCTTGGCACCCATCTTGCACTGACTTTTAACATATGTAGGCGGTCGTGTAAAATATAAAAAATGGTACCAAGGAATAGGCTAGTAATCTCGGCTACCCTTTTCACCTTCATTCTGGCATCCTCCAATATTTAATTTTCTATTTTCTCCACATTTTCTTCATTACTGGCCTCGATTTGCCGACCAGATCGCTCGTCGTCTTCTATGCTCTCTCTGCCTCTCTTAAATTCACTGGATCGCTTTTGAACTGTCGATAATGAAGAAACAGACTTAAAAAAACATATATATATAGAAATACTTTAGTTGAAGCCATTTTTTATAGATTTGTATTCTCTTTTTTGAAAAAAGAAGATAATTCTAATTGTAATATTCAATTTAAAACAATATCTTATTGACTTTTAGACTGACCTTCAGTACAGCCCTAATTGATTTCGAAAAGGCTGGTCTAAAGGTCACGAAAAAGTCAATAAGATATTGTTTTAAATTGAATATTACAATTAGAATTATCTTCTTTTTTCAAAAAAAGAGAATACATTTTTTTTTAAAACGGCTTCAACAAAAGTATTTCAATATATATTTTTTTTAAGGATTACCGAAGGCATAATTTTAAGTATAAATAAAGGAAAATGTCACAAAAATGTATATGATTTAAAATGCTTGTATTTTTTTTCAAAAACAAAAAATTAAAGTTTGGCCCCCGCCACTTTTATGTTAAATGTATTATCTTCAAATTATTTAAACAATTTTTTATTCAATACTTAGTCTTTATTGAGATCCCAGATACCTAAGTTTAGTCTAAATTTGAAATGGCCTAATCTGCCAGTCTAAAAGTAATTATATTTTAGTAACATAAAACATTTAAGCATATTTTTTAACAGAAATACCTTTAAAATATATTGTTTTTATCTAATTTATGTGTTTTTGTTTTTTTATTATTGCCCGATTAAAAAAAAACATCCATTTAAAAATAGCAAAATCGTATGATTTCCTAATTTTGCGTTGGTTTTTTCCCGACAACAGCCTTAATGGGAAAGGTGTACACCAGCAAACCAACGATAATTGTGATCTTTAAGAACATCTGAAAAGAAATTTTCAAAATAATAAACATTAACATACCAATACGTAGAACTATACAAAATGGTCTATATTATTGTCACCCTTCTCAAACTAACTATTTTTGTCACTCACCAATACCTAGGAAACGAATGTACCTCTCATATCGACATTTTTAACTCGAGTTTCTGTGAATTCAAATCATATCTTTATAAATATTTTATTATGTTCTATAGTAACGATTAACTAATTAATTTATTTATTAATTAATCATTTGCAAAAGTTTCTTATGCTAATGATCTGGTGTTTATTCATTTTATATATTTTGTATGCTAACATGCTTACATGTATATGTACATATTTCTTGTTATTTTTCTTTTTCTTTTTATACCCATGTTTTAATATTGTTTTTTAATTTTTGTATATCTAACTTACTCATTATATTGTAAAAGGCACTTGTGCCGAATAATAAAAAAATAACACCAGATGTCTGCAAATATGTTATGAAAAATATGCTTTATAAATAATTATAAATAAATATGCATTTTAGCCACGAAAAGAGGCAGCCATTCAAAGAAATTGTTAAAAACCATTAATTCTATCAATAAAATTAAAATTACATATTTCTCTTTCTGTAAATAGTTATTTAAAAATAACACCAGACTGGAATATAAAACGTACACCCTGTACATATATTGTTTTGAGTACTGCTACTTTTAAATGTATTGTGTCCATACTCAACGCACGGCTTGTTTGCAGTGCCATAGAGTTGAAATACTTGGCTTCATTTAAATACCCTATATGGATGGCGTTATGCCAAAATGTGTCAAGCCGCATAATCTAATAAAATTAGTTATTGTCAGAATCGTGATCCAAAAGTGATATTCTTACTTTCAAAAAAAAGTTTTATGAGTTTAAACTTACAAATTCTCTGTAATGTCTATGTGTTAACCCAGTGGTCGGCAAACTCATTAGTCAAAAGAGCCAAAGATCGGCATTACGGCGATTAAGATTTCTTTTGAGAGCCAAATTTCTTTTCGTTAAACTGTTTCCTCTTCAAAGCCAACGAACCTTTAAATGCAGTGAAGATCTCCGTATTTACTCTTTGTTATTGAGTAAACATTCTTTAAATTAGCGATGTAAAGCAGATTTAACGACAATTGTGTTAACAATTTCGATCACTAAATCCATAACATTTGAAATTTTTCGCCTCTTGATGCAATGGTAAAAAAGCAATTCATGATTAATTTTTGCTTCAAAAATAGAAAAAAAACCGTTCTGACTTCGGTCATAATTTTAGCTCCATATTTTGAAATTGAAATAATTTTATCAAGTTTAATATGACGCTTCTCCATGCATTTGATTACGGTATTTACAATATCCTCAATAATTCAAAAGGCGATAGTCCGAGAAGTTCTTATTTAGAACCTGTAGACTAAATAATTTGAACAAAAAGTGTAACTTGCTCTGAGCCGCACTCGAGTGGCTAAAGAGCCGCGGTTTGCCGACCACTGTGTTAACCAAAAACGATGGATGACTAAAAACAATGTAACACTTCTTTAAGATGCTTAACGTATTGTTGCAAATGAAAGTCAATATGCGGTTAAAATAAATTCAGTTAATTAAATAGTGTTAAATGGTTGTAATGTATAAAAAAGGGTGTTTTTACACTAGAATATTTCATCGTCCCTGGACTGGCACCTGAAGCGTAAGACTGGTCATCTTGCCATCATGTAACAAAAATGATTAAGATACGCTGCGATTGGTTTAACAATGCAGTGCCTCAGCACCATTAGGTGCGGAAAGGGAATGATGATGATAATTTTACGTTTAAATAAAATATAAAAATTACGATTTAGACATACATATATTTTTTTGATTAGTAACATTGGTTAAAATACAGGGTGTTCTTTAAACCCTGACACATTCAAAACCACGATGATCGGTTTTGTGCAAGAAGACATATAAGCATATTTAAAAATATATTTAGAACAAAGAAATATTTTTTCAAATAAAATATTTAAAAAAACAAATGGTTGCTTACTTCTGCAGGGGAGAAGTGGGGGGAGCGCGGCGCAGTATCAGATTCCCCTCTACCCCTCCTCGTTTCTCCTCTTCAGAAGTATGCAACCATTTGCTTTTTTTGATACATATATTTTATTTTATTTGTTCTAAAAAAAAATTTTATTGTGCCAATATGTCTTCTTGCTCATACTGATCATCGTGGTTTCGGATGTGACAGAGTTTAATGAACACCCTGTATATTAGCGTTATCGTTATTACAGTGGTAATAGTTTTTAAGGTGTTCTGTAAAAATATCAAACCTTATTCCACTTTTTATATTTAAAAAAAATAAAATCTAAAAGTTTTATCAGCTTTTTTTATTCCAATAAGTACTTTTTATAGATTACAATTTAAAAATGCTCTTGGTGTTAAACGTCAATTATCTCAGCTTGAGATTGGTGTGGCTTAACACATCTTTGCAAAATACCATACATGTATTTTGAATATGTAAATAAATAAATAAAATAACGTTTTATTTGGCCACAATACAAACATTTACATTTCATTAGTTTACTTGGCTAAAAGTTAAATGGGAAAACCAAAAACATTATATCATTATAAACTAAGTCTAACTAAGGGTTGTTCTGGGCGTCCATTGTTTTATTTAAATAAGAAAAGTAAACATCTTTAATTGATTACTCAAAATATTCAAGATGTGGAAAGGGATGTTTATTTCCTCAAAATTTACGAATCCTTTTAAATCCCCCGTTACCACCCCCTTCCGCGCTAATTGGTGAAAAGGCCACTGCCGTTGGCACACACGAAAATGCTTGCTTATATTTTACTGGGAATTTCAATTCTTCTTTCTTTTTTCTTCTTCAGCCTTATTCTCTCCACTGGTGGATGGCGGCCTCTTCCAAACATCTCCATTCCTTCCTATCACCCGCTTTCATCATCCATGTATTCATCACCGGCAATAGAGGCGATGTCATCCACCCATCTTTTCTGTGGCCTTCCAACACTTCTTTTGTTTGCCCATGGTCTCCACTTTATTATTCTGGGTGTCCACCTGCCATCATTTTTCCTCGCCAAGCGTCCTGCTCACTGCCATTTTAATTTTGCTGCTCGATCCATGATATCCACGACTCTGGTTCGGGGCCTTATTTTTTCATTTCTTATTCTGTCTCTTAGACATACACCGAGCATCTTTCTGTCCATGGATCGTTGCGTGCATTAATTCTGGCTACTTTTTTTGTGTTACAGACATGGTTTCTAGTCCATATGTTATCACCGGCATTATGCACGATTCATATACTTATCTTTTTAAACATATAGGGACTTCCTTATTTTCAAAAATACATTTTAGTTTGCCAAAAGCAGCTCCACTAAGCCCTATTCTTCTTGGTAACTCCGCTGTCCTGGCTATATTTACCAACTTTGACTTGGCGTCCTAGATTCTATATCTAGACATACTTAAAATTAACGTTAGTAATTTCCAAACGTACCTGTCTCTTCGTCAGGACTCTCGCAGTAATGCATTTAATAAAAATATTTTTTTAACAACAGCAAATAAAGTGTTCACAAAAATAATGTTTTGCGTCTAAATTTGTTGCAACTGAGAGGAAAAACATTTGTGAGAAGGGAATATAGAAGTCAAGGTATTTACATCCAGTCTTTTGTCTACGAACATTTGGACAAACTCAAATATTGTAATAAATGATGAGTTTAAATATAAAATGTATTGAAATAACAAAGGCGATTTACATCATAGTAACAAAATCGGGTTGTGGTCCTGTGGCTAGTGTCTCGGACTCAAGGACCAAAAGTCCATGGTTCGAATCCTACTCTACCCCAACTTGATTCCCATTTTCTAATGGTGAGTTATTTACAACTCGTTAAAAATGCCCTTCAAAATTAAACATTTGGGTAAATCATAAGAACACAATATGGATTAAGAATATGGGGACTAAGTTTTAAATCTTATACGGATAGAGTCTTGAACTTACAGGTACAAATTTTAAAAATTATCGTACCTGTAAAAATAAAGAATTAGGCAAAAGACAACAATAAAATATTATTTGATTTTGTTAACGTTTTGCCAATTAACAAACAGTGTCAGCAGGGCTTATGAACTTTCATTGGCTGGTTTAAGTGGCCACTTTACACACTATGTTACAACAATTTTGCCTATTTTTTAACATCTACATTTCCTTAACTTTTCCATCTCCTGAATTTGTGAAGTAAAAGAGCTGAAACCTTTATCATGTGGGTAAGATTCATCCGGCTAACTCGTCAGTACCTAAGTACTAATCTGTAAATTTTAGTTTAATTTATATTTACACCTGATGATGGGTAATTCTAAATACCTGAAACTAATAGTGTTATTATATTAAACTCGTGTGTGATTAAAAATTACAAAGTGTTTTATTTAAAAATAAATTTAAAATGTTTTTCCTCAAAGTCCTGAAACAATTAATATAATTCAAGACTGTTCTAACCACAGTGTGAAGCGAACTAAATTGTCATTTTTAATAATTTCCTGTCATTATAAATGACAAATTCTTTCAACATTTTTGGCACAAAAACTTTAAAAAGTTCAGCTTTATTTTTAGATGTTGAATTTTCCGCTGACTTCATTTTTAATTTTACGCTTTCGTTACCAATATTTTTCGAGTACCCCATCCAAACATCTTTAAAGGGTCCTTGCTTTCCCCCTTTTAAAATTTGATTGATAACAGACAAATTTTAATTAATTATCTTTTTTACAGTATCTCCCGAGAGTGTCGTGGTGCCAATAGTGTCTTCGATCATAGGATTTCCGATTTTAGCACTTCTGGTTATCTGCTGCCTCAGAAAAAGAGCTAAATTAGCAAGGTGAGAAAATATATTACTATTTGTTTTTTTTTTTTTTTTTAATTTATTTATTTAAATGTACAATACAGCACTACTGCCAATTACAACGATAGCAGATTAAATAATAAGAAATCTACATAAAAATGATTAAAAAACCACAATAGATTATTAAGGTCTATGAAAACAATAATAAACAAAGACAATAAGTCACTAAAACACATTTTTTTATTTTTTTTTTATTTTATAAATTTATCGCATAATGTAAGTATATATATTTAATAACAGGGAATCTATATATAACTAGTGATTATAAAATGAAAACGGAGCGTTCTATGTTTAGGATAGTCTCCGTCTAATATGGCTCAGGCCGTTCTAAGATGGAGATTTTTATCTTTTTTAAAAATTATTATTATTTTATTTTTTTACAATATACATAAGACGTAAAACAGAGTATTCAAAAATAAAGGATAGTTACATAGCAATGAAATACATATTAACAGTAAAAAAAGTCAACAAAACAATCCCACAAAGGCATGGCCTGTTCGTGGGTATACAAGAAAATGTTAATTCATTTTTGCTCCTATAATAAATAGACAGTTATAGTATTTATTTTGTAACATAAAGTATTCTGTTAAAGATTACATGGTATATTTTTTTATAGTAATTAAAAGGAAATAAAAAATGGAAAAAAACAAAAAAATATTCCATATTATTAAAAGGCAACAAAATATATCTTAGAAAAAAAAAATTGAACCCAGAATAGTGCGTGTTTTTTAAAAGAAGGAAAATTTTGAAAGTTTGGAATCAATGAAATATTATCAGTAAAAAAATAATTAAAAAAATTTGTGCCTATAAAATATGCATGTCTCTGTGCGAGCCGCGTTTTGCAATGTGGTATTTCTAACACCCAATTCCTCTTTGACTTGATCTATTTGAATTACTTGTAAATACATTTTGGTTCTTAAATATATATTTTAAACATTAAAAACAATATATTTGTCTTTTTTCTAAAAGTTTAGCTTCTTGGAACAATTGGAAAAAGTGCGATTTTTGTAAAGCATTGTTTTTAATATAAATTTTTGAACAGTTTCTAACGGTTTAATATGATTATTGTAAGTTCCCCCCATTCAATTATTCCATAGGAAAGCGATGACTGTACAATTGCATAATATACCATTTCAATAGTATTTAGCTAGGCGTAAATACTTCGCTTGAACACACAGGTTAAATATCTCAGTTTATTTACATTTTTTTCAAGATGATCGGTCTATTTAAGTTGACACAGTCAATGATTACTCCCAGGTATTTTATGCACCTTTCAGACTTCATTTTTAAAGTATAAGTAGTTCTTTACTAATATAACAAAAACAAAAAAAACTTTTTAATTATAAATGCCTAGCTAATCAAATGCAAGAAATTAATAATCGTTATTGTTCAAATATAAAGTATTTATATGTTCCAAGAATACATGTTACTTCAACATAAATAATATAATATTATATGCAACAAAAACAAATATAACGTTATATTATACATAAGAATATAAATAATATGTGTACCAATTATATAAAGTACTACTATTATTAATTTATTATTAATCTACATATATTTTTCAAAAAATCTCTCGCTTCACTATTTATACGTGCAGTTATTTTTATTATTACGATACATAGTTAGAGAGGAAGAGTCTAAAACTGGTAATCCCAGCATGGTAAAAATCCACCTATCTCGGTAGGCTGTATATATAATATATTACAACAGAGATGAAGAACATTTCATAGAAGGGAAAATGAAAGTCTAGCCATACGCAAGACTTATATAACGTGTCATTGGCCTGTTTATGTAGCCACTTTACACGCTGTGTAACATTCACTTCTTTCTTCAATTCTTCAATCTGTTAATGTTTGTAAAGTTAAAGGGCTGAAACCTTTATTGATGCGGGTAAGGTTCATGTGACTGAATTATTTCACCGATACACTGAATGGCAATACCTAAAAATATTGTTTAAAATATATCGAGGTTATACTGACAGAATGCATCAAGTCAACAGTCTTTATACATTTCAAATTTTTTTTGAATATAGGTACAAGATGTTGATTTCAAATTTTATGCTTTGCCTAGAATAAAGATTTTTCTTTCGAAGCTTATCAGCGCTATGATTTTTTAAAGTTTTTTTTTTAATTACTCCGCGTGTGACGTGTCAAATACTTCCGCTTCTTTCTGGTCAGCTCTACCGATTGATCCGTTAACGGTACGTAAACCGGAAATCTTACAGAACTCTCTAATCATCGGTTTATTTATATGAACCAGTGACGTCGTTCAAAGTAGTGCGTTGTAATTAAAATATTTTTAATTATTTTTTTCGTACATTTTTAAGAAACTTTGCCGTACAATTTAATACTCTAATTTTTACCGCGCGCAAGAAATTATTTTTTGTATCAAATTTCCCGTAGGGCTGAAGTTCCTTATTCTTTTTTTGAGTTAGTTTTTTTTAATTAGCTGGTTGATATTGCTTTAAGCAATAATTAACTACAATACAACACCTTAAGTTGACAAATAGGTTTGTTCTATCACTAAAGAAATAACACTCTTAATATCCCATGTATTTAATAATTTACACAAAAACTTTGTTTAACCAACTAAAATAGTGGTTCTCCATAAATAATTTAACTAAATACCGCTATAAATGTTCATGTTTTTCTCTTAACTCATCTTTGATCATAAATAAGCAAATATATCAAATTAGTTGAAAAGTAGTGCTGTGTTTAGGAAAGTTAGACAATTGTCATGCCAAAGTAAATTTCGGGCGATAATTTACTGCTGCTCGGGGCCATTATTTCATTTGATATTAGTTTAATTCGGTCAGATCTAAAAAACTCAAGTCATACATAATAATAATAATATGTAGGCACTTACATTTATTAAAACTCTTTGAAAATATTTTTTTATAATCCATTTATATCTTTATCTTTATATGTGTGATTCTTCTGTACGTGTGATGTCACTGAACTCCTCCTAAACGGCTCAACCGATTTACCTGCGGTTTTCAGCGAAATGTAGATCTTTGCGCTGCACGTGTTCGTAGATTTTAAATTTTCAATAAAATCTGTAAAAAAAGTTAGAAACATAAATCTTTTTTTTATCGACCTACCAGGGTTACATTTGACGAGAATGCATACACAAAAAAATGAAAGGATGTGGTTTTTGTGCATTAAAAAATGTTTACAAACAACATTCGCTTTTTATGGATCCCAATCAGATTATTTCCTTACTTTCATTTTAATTTCTTCCCATTTATTTGTTTTTACTTAATTTTTGGTGGTACTCAAATAATATAAACTGACATTCAATACATTTTTGAAAATCGCATTTATGAATAAAGTCCACCCCTGTTGGTGAGAAAAGCCAAGTTTGACATTTGCAAAAAGAATTCTATATTTAAAAAATAATTATTTTATTGTTTGAAATCCAATATAATCTTCACCAACAAACTACAGAAAGTGGCTTGGTAGGATTTTAGTTTTAGTAAAAATATAACAAGTGATTTTTTTATTTTTTTTAAATTGTAAAAATGTATAATTATACTATTAAAATAAATAAATAAATAACCATAAACAGTACCTAGGTACGTACTTAAATTCAATATTTGAACATTAATAATTTTTAGTTTTGAAATTCAATCATAAACAATCACCTAGGTACCTGCTTATCAATGAGAAGTATTTTTCCAAGGTAATAGCAGGCAAGCCAACGTTCGAGTAGAACAATGTCTGTCGGGTCCGCTAGATGTAGATATATTATTGTTGATGCGAAAATTTATGACTTAAAAAAAAACTTTTTGAAACACATGAAATATATAATTAATTTGTGCTTTCAATATGTTTTCTGTTACTTATCATAAGTGAATTTCGAATTAATCAATTGTATTTATTATTTATTTATTCATGCATTATTAAGTTAGTTTATACCATCTTAAGAACTAATGTAAACTTTTAATTTCATTACAATTTTTTAACAAAACTTCTCAAAAACATATTTTTAAAATTATTTTTAATATTTCGGTTCTTTTGTTTCTTCTGGTAACTCGTTGAACAGCTTTATCATTACCACCGAGTTAAGGGAAGAAAGAGGAATTGTGGATGGGTATTAAGAGAGTGCTTTGAGAATTAGAACGAATAGGTAAATAATGAACTGATAATTTTTCACGAAGGTATATAGGAGCGTTAGGACTATGAAGAACACTGAACAGAAGTTTAATGGAGTGATAGTCTCTCCGTTGTCTAATTTTAAGCCATTTCAGTTGCATACGAAAATCAGAAATAGGGTCATATTTCCCCAGACCAAAAATATGCCGTATGCATACGAAGCGTGCTTCACCCAGCGTGGTTTTTGTTTCAGGGAACGTGCCAGAAGACGAAACTGCGGGGCCATCGGCCTGTCTCTCGTGCAGCTTGGAGGGGGGCGCGGGGGCAGGCCCTCGCTGGGAGCGCGCCTCGGTAGAGAAAGGCCCTCCTTGGACCTGGACACAGTACTAGAGGAGAGGTCTGATGCCGAGCAGACGCAGGTACTACTTTCTCTCACTCAGCCTTCTCTCGAGTCCCGTGTTGAACGGAGGCCTGATGTCTGGACTTTCGCAATTCCTTGTCAGCCGCCACCCTTAGCCACCTTGAACCTGCAACCTTTCTGATTTCGTCGGACCATCTCCCTGCAATTTTGCGTCCTAATCTCGGCCTCTAGTCCAGGTTTTATTTTAATTTCATTTTTTATGGCCATTTACCATTCTTGGTCAAATTAGCCAGAAACATGAAATATTTACAAATGTTAAAAACGAGTAAAACAGTATTACAAAAAACAAGTCAGAAAAATCAGATAAACTTTATACAACTTTGAAATACATATAAAATAATAATATATTTTGAATAATCCCACTTCGCCTGTTTATCTGAGAGAGCTCTTCCAACCTCTATCACAGCATAGGCTAACTCTTCGTTCTAGTAACGAAATAACTTTTTCAATACCCACTCACCGCTCTTAATTTTTTGCCTCATATTTCACAGTAGTAGCTGCTCGATAATGCTGATAATTCTTGCTGAACCCTTGATAGATTGCGCGTACGATTGGTTTTAAAGGTGGTTGGTTCTACACTGCAATGTTTCATTGTTCCTGAACTGGCATCTGAAGCGTAAGACTGATCACCTTACTTTCCATTACCGATGCAGTTCCCTATGCATCACTGGTAAACGACTATTTTGATTAGGATTATTATTAAAATCAAACAAAAATCTTTCAATTTTTTTTAGACGGAGCTAATGACGCCAGATAGAGAAGAACGGATTCTTCCGATCGGACGCTTGCTCAGCCAACCAGCTCGCTACTTCCTGGAGGGCAGCAGATAGCATCAGCCTCGAGTGGTTCTCCTTCAGGATAGAACTACTCCGTGGAGGCCGCTGTCAGATGACCAGACCAGCACGTACCCGTTCACCGACCCTGGTGATAGCTAGTGTAGAGAACATGCATAAACCTTGACCAAGTAATATAAGGAAAATTGTAAATAAGTGACTTTTTATCTAATATTTTAAGTATGTTGAAATTAGTAATGCATTGATCAGCGCTTCTGCCGATATGGTACCGATATTTATAGAAAAGCATCAGAGATATCCATATCAATACCGATATGAAAAATAAATTTATAGATAAGACACTACTGTTTACTGAAAAATACTCTTTCAATTTACTTAAGAGAGAACAGTTATTTGGTATTTTTTGTTCTGTATTTGAGGGTATTAGAAGCAACTTAAAAATCTCCATTGAAGAAGTTACTGAGATATTTAAAAAAAAGATTGAAAAAAAAATTGTGAGATTTCTAATTATGCTTCACCAACTCAATGGAGAATGCTTAGTTTGCGGTGTCAAGTAGTATTATTGAAATCTGTTTTAGCTAGATTTAAAAACGGTTTTGAATTACGCTTTTATTAGGTAGGTAGGTTTATGTGTATAGTTTATTTTGGCATCAATCACTAACTTTCCGTTTTTGGTGGAGATTTCTAAGTTTGCTTATAATCCCCTTTTTTCTCGTTAATAAATAATATTCAATTTTACACTTCCACTTTCCTTCATTTATCCTATACCCCTTTGCTTTGACGATATTTCATACACCAAGAATACTATAATAATTTTGTTTTTTTATATTGTTTAAACCGCCGCTTTTTGATTAAAAAGGAAATGGTCAAAACTCTCATTTTCCCCATATTATTGTACGCCGCAGAATCGCGGACCCTGAGAGAATTGAAACGAAGAAAGATAGACGCTTTTGAAATGTGGTGCTGGCGTAAAATGCTGCGGATACCATGGACGACAGCCCATAGGAATAATGTATCTATAATCCGAGAACCGGGTATTGGACAGCGTCTTTCTTCCACTGTACGAGTCCGTATTCTCAGGTACTTCGGCCGCGTTACGAGACAAAGAGACAATATGGAAAAATTGGTGGTACAAGGACGAGTAGAGAGGGAACTCGATATCGCAGAAGAAGTTCTACCAGATGGACAGACTCAGCGATAGAAGCGACTGGCGTCCCTCTACAGGAAGCCTCCAGAAGCGCTAAAGATAGAAGCGGATGGAGGCGAATTGTAACAACGTGCTTCCCTCGTGCCAACGAGACCACGACTGCTCTGCCAAGAGCAAACGACTAAACAGAAGAAGAACCGTCGCTTTATTTTGTAAAATTTAAGTTAATACATATACATAATTGTATGGCAGGCCCTTCTGTGTATTCTCTTTTTATTTATCTAAATGTTAATCAAAGTTTATGATTTTGGTAGTGTGAGGATTGCAGCTCCTACCTCAGTTGGAGATAGACAGAAGAAACGAGGTTGGCGTTCAATATGTATTTATACGGTTCTTTGTTGAGAAGCACGAGAGTAACGGCGATGAGTTGAACTGACTTCACTCGGACTACATGCTCGGACGATTTGCTGCATGACTGAGTTGAGTTGACTCGGTTAGGCTGACTGACGTTACCACGCCCTGTGGTCTCTTTATAGGCCGCGTTCCTTTGTACTTCATATCTCCATGGCGGAAGTAAAGTTAATGTACTCCAGGACTACCAGAACCTTTGTTGGTTTGAAAAGATACTACCGAATTATTTAAACCTAAAAGGAAAAATATTTTTAAATAAAAATATGCCCAAGTATATATTTTTTTAGAATTTTTATACTTCTGAGATCAACTGGTTATGAGTACGCAAGTACTAGATTGCACCTAAATATTTTATAGGTAATTTAAAAAACCAAATTAAAGCAATTGAGAAATAGAGATATTCAAATATGTGCCGAGGCTTACAAATGATTAAATTTATCACTAAACCCTACCAATAAAAGTTTTTCTTTCTTGTAAATATTTTCCAGTCATCAAAGGAGATTTTCCATCCTTGTATCAATATAAACATTTCTGCGCCTAATTAAAAAAAATAATGCTTGAAAATTCTAAAAACTTGAATTGTAAAATTTTAGTAGGAAAGACATTGCGAGTGAGTGAGTGAATAGTGAGTGGCTAAGTAGTGTTCCTAAAATAGATTTTGATTTATTTGCGATTTTATATTTCTACAAATTCAATTACCTAATTGTTTGATATTTTTATTTAATTTATTTACAAAACATACTGTTATCGTACATATAATAAAACAAAATAATAAAAAAAAAGAACAATTATTTTTTATTACAAATGCCAAATACCGAACGACAATATAATGCCATTCTATTTCGTGTCTACGTCCATGTCTCGTGCGGTAAGAGGCACGGTTGGGGTATTTTATATAGGGGAGGGGAGGCATAACGGGAGCTTTAACTCTTTTAGACCTGAATTAACTCTTGTGGATGTATTTATTACAAAAATATATTTTCTGCTTTGTTTGAATTTTTTTATACTTTATAAAATATTTGACATTCATTTTTAATAAGCGATGGGTCTTAAACTGATAAGGAATCGAAAAAGTTCGTGTTACGTGTGTTTAGTGGCGGCTGAAGGGGTTAAAAATGGGGGGTATTTTTTTTACTAAATAAGTACATGTGTACTCGTATATCACAATAATTTTAAAAACAATTTTTTTTTTGTAAAAACACACGAATGTATGTCTATATAGATTTTCCCAATATAATACATATATTTACAAAATATCTTACATAGCGAGTGCACTTTATCTTGGCTCATAGAGTTTCTTAAAAAGGGAGTTGAATCCAGTCCTTGTCTACAAAAATTTCGACAAACTCAAAATATTGTTGATAAATTCACCTGGTCCATGAAGAAGTATAGAAATAGAAAAAATAAAATTTTCAGGCGTTGCCTAGTATGTAGGTGAAATAATTCAATTACACGAATCTTACCCGCATAAATAAAGGTTTCAGCTCTTTAACTTCGCAAACATCAACAGATGAAAGAATTGAAGGAATGTAGATGTTCAAATATGGGCAGAATGGTAAATGTTACAGAGTGTGTAAAGTGGCCACGTAAACCAGCCAATGACAGGTCATAAGCCCTGTAGATGCCTAGACTTCTATATTACCTTTTCTGTTCTTCATCTCTGTTGTAATATATTTCTTAAACAGGTCTTAATTCGCTTTAGCGTCGAAAAACATATTTCACTCTTAACTCAACTGTCAGCGTAATTCCACAAATAAAAATTACTAGTACAGTTAACTTTCAAAACACAAACAAATGACTAAAAACGTAAAGGATTTCAATTGTATGAGTCAATATGAGTTTAGTGCATACGAAACCGGACCCTAACAAACACAACATAATTGGACACGTGCACGAAACAATTTATTATAATAATATTAATTCATAAAGCACAATTCAATCTTGTAAAAAGGGACTAGAAAAAAAAAAGCTTATGTTAATACTTTTCATTAAGAATTCGTCCTTTTTAAGTATATGTATGTAAAATACATAGGAATTCATTTACCATCGTATCTCTTCCAGTCTAAACAAATGCTAATGATATATTATTATTATCAATCTCATTCTTATCGTCCTTGTTTCATATTGTTATCTTTACCGGGACAATGCCAGCGTTCGAACTAATTTTGAGCGAAATGTTCCTATGTTCATGTACGCACGGGGCGTTTCATCTCTTTCTTTCTCATGAGAAAATCTAGAGATAAGACATTAGCTTTGGGACTGTTACAGAAATGACCCGCGCATTCGACATAACATGAATATTTGACGGCGCACGTGCTGTAATAGTATTTTACATAACATCTTTAAAAACATGGGGGATTAATAGGTCCTTATATTTATATTTGAGTGAATGATTTTAAAAATAAATATATGTAACGCAATTGCATTATATTATATACTTTCTTTATAATGTATTTTAAGTCAATTATTTGAATTGGTAACAATTTTTGGGGGGTCTTTGACCCAATGGACATAAGGGAAAGCCACCACTTCGTGTGTTATTATCTTTCAATGTATATTTATTCCATCAAATTTATTTAATTTTCTCTTCACTCTCAAACTGAGCGCTAAATGTCGATCTAAAATAGCCTGGCTGGGCAACACACGGCTAACATATCGAGTTTTATGTATTTTTGGATATCCCCTTATGCTCATCGTTTCCAATATGCCTCCCCATTTCATACATGTTTTTAATATTTTGAAAAAGCTCATGGCTTTACAAAGTTTTCAATTTAAAAAAATGTGCAACAAATGGTACCATTTCTTCCACCATTCAACACCAGCTTTAGCCGAAACTAAATGAAGATCATCACTAGAGCCTTTACAAAGGACTGCAGAATGATTACACCTTGCTAGAATGATCTTTTCTGATTTTAGATGTAGGCTCGTGGGAAGATTAACCAATAAATATTCGAGATTGGGTGGATTGGGATGAAGAATTAACTGTTTTCATCCTATATAAATCTGCACAGGCCCTATTTAGACAATGACCCCCCATAAATATGAATAAGAACTAGATAATATTAGGATTTTTGGGCAATGTTCGACATTTCATTTAAAATAAAAAATATTGTAAACTCAATTCAAGATCTGGACTTTTCCGGTTAAGTCTCATCATCATCATAATAATTTCCTTTCCGCACCTAATGGTACATAGGGCACTGCATACGTACACCAATCGCAGCTATCTTGATCATTTTTGTTACATGAAGGTAAGATGATCAGTCTTTCAGTTCATGTGCCAGTCTAGGGACTATGATATATTCTAGACTATAAACATCTGTTTAAACATAGAATTTGAGTATTCTGAATCCGATTAAACTACTCACAAATAAGTAGCTTTACGTTTTGGCCATTAGGTACTCTCGGTCGACGTCGCTTAGTACGCAACTGCCAATTTAATTTCAATTATGCCGTGTTGTGTCGTTTGCAAGTGTCAAAATACTGCTGGGATTAAAGGGGAACACGGTAGGATCACATTTCATGTGTAAGAAGCGAATGCACAAATAATATATTTTAAGAATTTGATTATTTTACCATCTGTCAGATTGTTCAATAAAATTAGGTTGTCATTTTGTTAATATTGCCAGGGTAGTCGAATTTTTTACCTGGCTTTCTGTTAATAAGCCTTAGTGTAATATAACGATATTAATTTACTTACTTACTAAATGATTTTTTTACGTTTGCCTAAGTAAAGCACCTGTTTTTTTTATAGTCCAATCAGTAAAATATGTTTTGTTGTAAAATATAGCATTACATAACACAAAATTATCTTATATTTGTGTATATTGTTCACGGTCAGGCAACAGTACGCGGCCAGTACACGCATGCGCGTAGGCAGGATGTCGGGTAGAGGAGGGACTTTTGGACACAGTACGATGTACACCAACTTGGTGCTACGCGCCTTTTTGTATATTCTATGTGTTTAAATAAATAATAAAACTTTAATTAAATAAATAAAAAAGTCTACCTCGATTTAAACGAACACTCAATAAATAGTCCAGATCTTATCTTGATGTTATTAAATATTTTGTCAAAGCTCTGTTGTTTATTATTTTGTCTCTTGTATTTGTAATTTCGGCTATATGTAAAATGTAGGTTTACCCTCATAAACGTATGATAATCCGTAAATAATAATTAATGAATATATCGATAAACAAATAAAAGTATTCATTTTATGTACATAAAAGGGAATTATTTTGTTTAAATCATCGATACAAAAGTCATTCTCCTTTTATTTATTTGTATATTAAATAACCTAAAAAAGAAAAGCCTATTTTATTTCAGCAACATTTAGTATGTCTATATCCTTGTAGACAAGTACTGGATTCTACCCCTAGATATATCAACAGAGATGAATAACAATTTGGAAAAGGGAATAGAAATGTCTAAACATTTCATATTTGAGCGAATGGTGAATGTTACACGGTACGTGTAGCAGCGGCAAACAATGATTTTTTTATAGGTAAGCTACAAAAAAAAATTTTTTTTTTCCTGTATAAAGGTATATAAAAAATGGAAATATACGATTCGTGGTTGTTCATAATAAGCAACAGTAATTTTAAAATACCTGATTTTCCTATAGCACTTAAAATGTAATGACTTAAATAAACTATTATGAAAATAAAATGTTATTAGTGTTACACAATTTTTATGCTTTTACAAGAACACTACTACAGTTTCGGGAAAACACTCCACCCATCGATGGGTGATATAAAATGTTCATAATACGCAACAGGGATTTTAAAATAGTTCTTGTTTCTGATTTTACAATAACACTTAAAATGTAATGACTCTTGTTCACGTTGAAATTCAATAGTGGAAATATGCGACTCGTGTTTGTTCATAATAAGTAACAATATTTTTTTTAATAAGTTTTTTTGCTGATTTTGTATAAACACTTAAAATGTAATGACTCTTGTATCGTCAAACGGAATGATTTGATTGGTTTCGGAACTCAATTTTATTTTTGGAATAAATTCTTCAACATCGTTCATGTATTTACACTATCTCTTCAATTCAAACATCCCGCAATTCCACCGCATTCGGTTAACTTGATCATCCCTAATTCTTCAATGCGATTAATATATTTAATTTGCCATATTTAGATTAATATTTGATCTAAAATAGATATTTCGGGATACGAGAGACGTTAATGGCTTATGAAATAACAACATATCCATTTTCCTAAAATTAGGCATTAATGTTTACATTATGGTTTCTGAAAATGTTGACGATTTGTAATGTTGATACTAAATTACAAGGACGTTTGAACTTACAGCCTTATGCTGAAACTATTTCGTTTCGTAAATTCATTCGTATCGTATGAGAAGGAACGAGAACAAAATATAGTTTTGACTGCGTTAGAAAGAGATGAATATTTGAGGCCCTCAGTTTTAAAGATGGCTAAAAGATCCCATACCTATTTCAGAGAAAATTTCGAAAATCTGTTTTTGATTGAAATATTTACAAAAAATATTTTTTATTGGATAATATTTGGTCCTGTTAACACTTAAAACAATTAACCCAAAGGTTTACCTAACAAGAAACGCTATTTTTATTAAGTATTAAATATGCAGTTGGCCGCTTTTGATACTATTTTTAGCGTTTGGCTATCTTTGATACTGAGGGCCTTATATGACTAACGAACGAACGAACTTACGAAACGAAATTCTGACAGATGCATCTGTCTCAATTTCGTTTCGTAAGCTCGATCGTTCGTCACAAATCCATCTCATTCTAACGCAATCAAAACCATATTTCGCTCTCGTTCCTTCTCATATGATACGAATGAATTTACGAAACGAATTAGTTACAGAAGGCCAGAAGACTAGGGACGATATACTTTACTGAATTTGACTACCCATATTTGAAGAAAAAATTGTTATATAAGTTAAATCTCTTAGTCACGATATTGTTTTTCTTTCACTAATCTTCTGAAAACGTGTCGGTAGCTTTTAAAATCAACCATATTTTATTTTTATTTTACATAACTCTGAGTACCATAGTATATACAATTCGATTTCTAACCACGTCATGTGAACACACGAACCAGTACACTATGAGGCCGTTAAGCAAAAAAATTACCAGCAGGAAAAATGGGCCCGCACAGAGGATAGACGCAATCAATCATTTTTAGAATAATAATATATAAGATATAAGCACAACATATAACTACTCTACATTTTTTCAAATATTTGTTTTTTTTATTGTTTTTCTTGAATATATAAAACATTCCGATCAACATATTAAACAGAGATGGAGAACATTTAAAAGAAGCTAATTTTTCATTTTGGGCATTTACATTTACATTGACATGTCTTGAGCTGGTTTAAGTGGCCACTTTAGACACTGAAACATTCACCATTTTGCCTATCTTTGGACACACTTATTTCTTCAATTGTTGTTTCATCTGTTAATTTTTATGAAAAGGTAAATACAGTTTTTGCTACCATTCGTATTTGCAATGTGGTCAAAAGGATAAATGACAATATCCGGCAATTCATTAATTCATTCATTCCATGTCAGCTCCCAAGTTAGAGCAAATGGTATCCACAAAGAGCCTTCATGCATGTCTATCAGCTGCCAACTCCTTTGCGTCCTCCCAAGTCAGGTGCTCGTCCCGAAGTTCTGACATAAACTGCCGACGAACAGTCAGCAGTGGACGTCGCGGCGTCGAGAACCTAATGCCTTGTTAAGTAGGCAAGTATCCACAATATATAGCCCAGCCAACCGTATCATCGCCTCCGCTTGACGACAGTTCTCACTGGAGTTTGCTGCGTCCGGTCTCTTATTACTTCATTCTTTATTACTTCATTCTTTCTCATTCTGAGACACCTGTTCTCAAAACTCAGAATTTTGCTGTTTTGGGCCCTAGTGAGGTACCACGATTCCCATCCGTAGAGAAGAATAAGTTTTATGCAGGATTTATATAGGCGGCATTTGGTTTTCACTGAATAAATATCCGATCTCCAGATAGCCTTCCTACTGTTGAATGTAGCGCCTGCTACTCCTAACCGCACTCCCAGTTCTTTTTGGAAGCTGCGATTTTCTGTCCGACAAAGGCACTCCATATCATTTGCCAAACTCCCGTTGAAAGTGGTAGCATCATCATAGGGCACTGCATTAGTACACTAATTGCAGCGTATCTTGATCATTTTTGTTACATTAAGGTAAGCTGATCAGTCTTACGGTTCAGGTGCCAGTCTAGGGTCTATGAAAAATTTTTTAAAAACATATTTTTAAAAATATTCAAGTCAACCTGTCGGTAATCAAACCCGAAACCTCCTACATGGTAAGCAAAACGCGCTGACCACTACACCATGAAGCCGACAAATTACACCGCGAGACAGAAAGTAATCGATTCAATTAAAATCGCGATGTATGCAATTGAAAATTTTCAAGGAATAACTCGTTTATTGACAAAAAACATTGCTTTTTTGTATTAGTAAAACCGACAGAAAGACCCACGGTATTTTAAACGGTTTCGGGTATGTGGAGGAAGTACTTTTACAGTTGAGTTTTGTGAATTCAAAAAACTGTAATCTTTATTGATGTGGGTGAAATTCGTCTGACAAATCTATTTCACTAAAAAAAAAGACCTGCCATATTAAAAATAAAATTACCCATTTGTAACCTCTGATTTTAATTAGCAGTTCACAACGGAGTCCTGGTCCCGACCCTGATCTATGGGAGCGAAGTATGGACTTGGAAAAACAGGGATGAAAGTAGGCTGAATGGTGTCGAAATGCCATATCTCAGGCGAATGTGTGGTAAAACTATGCACGATAGATGCACAAATGCTCAGATCCGTACATACGTAAGGCTGAGACAAGCATTATCGACAAAATCAAGAAAGGATCTCTGCGCTGGTTTGGACATGTAGAGGACAATGGACAGCGAAAGAACGGCTAAGAATATTTACAATGCGAATGTTGATGAATGCAGAAATAGAGGAAGACATGGCATGACCGAATCCAACAAATACTTGAAGATGGACATGTCATATGTCGGAATAATCGCCGGGCGAACATGAGAAAATGTATGAATGAAGCGAGATCTGTATGCAAACATAGAGTGATGAGGTGTTATATCCTCTTTGCCTACCCTTACGAGGAAACGGCGTGATGATTTGTTGTTGTTGTCAACCTCTGATTCTGAATACGCGATTCCGATAAATTATTCTTAAAAAATAAAGAACTATATTATTAATAACTAATATTATTGTTCTTAATTATTATCTCTACGCCCATTTTATATAAAATGTGTTCAATCCAAAATACGTTAGATAAATTATTGTCTAATAAATCATTTTTTAAAAACTGTTGGCTCTCTCGTAAGTCATTTCAAGTAAGTGTTTGTACCAAACATCCCTCGGGAGTGTATTAGTATAAGAACCAGCCCTTAAGTAGTGTTACACAGCATCTTAGGGGGGTGATCGTCAAAAATAATCCCCTCGTAATCACTTCCTAAGTAGTCTCGTCTTATCTGAAGATGTTTCGAGACATCTGGACGGGGGAGGTTGATGTACTACGATAATAAATAACTAGCCTGGTAAGATTTGTAAAGATTTATTGCGTTTGTTGGTGCAGAAATTGCCTGAAAATATGACGAATTCGAAGTAATATGACATTCGTTTTTGTAATAAGAAAATTTAATAGTACTTTATTTATGTTTACACATTAACGATTAAATTTTCAAATTACTTAATGCTATAAGTGATGTCCCATCTCTGTTGCAATCAATTTCTTTTCACGTTCCCAACCGTGTCATCAGAAGTTCACATTTGCTATTCAATCAATCTTCTAAGAGCAACTTTTGTTTTTATGCCCCGATGTCCAGAATGTGTAGATAAGTCAATTCATCACACAACTTGGAATTGTTGTTTGGGATAGATCTCTTCGCCATTCACACATTGTGGGACGAAGATGGATCGCCATGGGTTAGATCGAAGTCTTATATGTTGATCGTGTTTATGAATATATTGCATGCCACAAACAGGGATATGTGATGCCACCATGGCTGTTCAACGTGTATATCGATAACTGTATGAAAAACTTAAGAATGGGAGCAAAAACGGGTGATTTAACTGTCAATTGTCTTTTGTAGGCTAATGACGCCGTGCTTCTTGCTAACAACAAAGAGGAACTGCAATTCTTGGTAACAAAGGTCTACGATGTATGCGAGGGAAGCGATTTGCTGATGAATGTCGATAAATCTAATGTAATGGTTTTTGAAAGAAATTAAAGTATGACTAAATGTGCAATCACTGTGAATGAGTTTATACAAAAACAGGTAGAGAAATTTGTGTATCTGGGAAGTATGTTTACTAGGGATGGAATGACTGAGAAAGTTATTGAAAGGAGGGTGAGTGCGGGGAACAGAGTGAACGGTGCACTTAAATCAACCTTGGCAAATAAATGTTTGTCGCAAGATGCAAAATTAGCAGTTCCTTGCTGTATGGGAGCGAAGTATGGACTTGGAAAAACAGAGATAATAGTAGGCTGAATGCTGTCGAAATGCGATCCCTCAGGCGAATGTGTGGTAAAACTATGTACGATAGATGCACAAATGTTGACATCCGTACATTATGCAAGGCTGAGATAAGCATTATTAACAAAATCAAGAAAGGAGCTCTGCGTTGGTTTGGATATGTAGAGCGAATAAACGGCAAAAATTATTTACGATGCAAATGTTGATGGATGCAAAAATCGAGGAAGACCGAGAAAAACATGGCATGACCAAATCGAACGAATACTCAAAGATGGACATTTTATTTTATTGAAATAAACGGCACTTAGTACCTTTTACATATAAGTTACAAATACAATTAAATATACATACATGTAAGCATAATTATAAGTAATATAGAGCATTTAAAACAATATTATAACTAACAAATTAAGAAAGTCTAAAAAAGATAAATTATATAAAAAACATAAAATATTACCACTTATAGAATTATTGATAAAAAAATATAATTTGATATTAGAAATACTTTGAACCAGTTAAAAAAAATTAGAAAACAATGTTGAATAACGTTAAACAAAAAAAAAGGTATAATTATTTAAAACTAATACTTAGATAAATTATAATAATAAAAATACTTTATAGTTTTATTCAACTTTTGTTTTATTCCACCAAAGTGGAATATACAAGTGTATAATCAAATAGTTAGTCGACCTTTCAATGAAAAACCTTATCTTTTTTTTGCAAGAGTAGCCTTTTTATGATCTTAGTAGTATTGAGTATTTTACTTTTGGATTTATAAGATTTATTTACGTCCATAAAGCTAATCCATCACAAGAACCCACACGAAATAATTCTCCAATAAAGCAGAAATAATAAAAATGAACACTTTTTCTTATATCGCGTTTGCCAGACGTCCATATTTCTTGTCTATCGAAACATTTTATATTTCATAAATCTTGTGCGTGACGCATGTCTCATAAATAATTCTCTCAATTACGTGGTTCATTAGAGACAGAAAACGACCTTCTATTAGTAGCGACACAAAGACAAAATAGACATACACCCCGTGTCAATGTGTCACTTTTCAAGAAGAGATTGTGACTATCAATAATGTTATATGTATTGATATTGTTATAAGTTGTGTTCGTTTTTTTTCCAAATGAAGAGGAAAACGAAACAAAAAAAATCACAACAAATTAGTCAACAATGTATTCGCCTTCATTATTTTACAACAAATATAGCAATCGACATATATTATTAATCAATAATTCATAGCATCTTCTCCTTACACTGCGCAAATATCGCCAGCAGCTTAATTCCCTCGATTGAACGCGAACATGAAGAGGTTTCGACAATGATCACTTTCATCTTCTCCCTCACTTCCATTTTAAAGGTCAGGAGCTCAATCACAAATAAATATTGACGTACTTAAAAACATGCTAAACATTTGTGCGATAACAATGAACATGCTTAAGTTATCGCAGTCATAAGTCAACGCGTGTGTAATCTCTAAGTCAACGCTCGTGTCGGCTTGTTTTTTTGTTTTCCTCGTAAATAAATACAGTTTACTGGCGAAAAACCGGCTTTTACTATAATAAAATTATACAATATATTGCATTTTCAAAATAGTAAGGAGTATCTAATACAAAAAGATGAAAATTAAATTACAATTACTATGGCGACTGCTTTTCTTGGCATTTGGCTTGCCAACCGCCGGCTAAATGCAATAAATAGCATGGTAAATAATAAAAAAATAAATAAAAATAGCAGTTTTGGAATATTTTCCATATTTACACCGGTGAAATTCAAATATGTGATTGCACAGCAGGATTATACGTCGCGAAACGTAAATATTTTGACATTTAATATTAGGTGTTTACGAATGTTCCACTGTGATCGCGAATACGATAAACAACCATGGTGAGAAATTGTTATCACATCGCTTATTACTGTGTCGATAGTTATTTGTGATTGAGCTACTGTAATCAAATAAAATAATACATGTAACGTAAAAGCAAACACAATACTTTGTGCAACAGAAAATTTAATTTCGACTGACAATAACCTATACTATTTTGTTTTACTTTAGGTGCTCATTTTAAAATATAAAAAAGCGGACACAACTTATGTTAACACCTAATATTATTATGTCTAAAGCTATGTAAGATTGTACTGGAATTAACCAATTGCGTGGTGTTGATTTAACTCTCTAGAGCAACTCGGATTACATTGGAAAGTTAACAAAGTTATCTTTAATTTTATAACAAGTAAAATCTAATTTTCTGTGCGAAAACGTGTATATTTTTATGATTAATGTTCTTTTAGAATAAATTTGAGCTTCGAAACTCTGTATTTTAGTGAGCATAGGTTTAGAAAAACATTACCTATGAGTAGATGAAATTGTAGGAAATATTTTTTGTACAACGAGCGAGTAAATAGTTAATGAGCAAAATCTTTCAAAGTGGTCATACTGACGCGCGCACAGGCTTGCCAAATTAGAAAACTAGGATTTTTAATAAAAGCTTGGGAACATGCAACTTATCCAAATTCCAAAAAACCATGACTTTTTATAAGCAAATCCCCCTTTGTATGACCTGCGGTGCTATTCTGAACCGCTCTCGCGGCCATAGACAACACTTTTACTTTTACATACAAAATACGCGAGATAAAATCTTTTTCTACGGCTGCGAGGGCGTTTGGAATATCACCCCTGGGCTGGTATTCTGAACGAAATTGCGCGAGAAAAGATCGCTCTGGTAGTCTTTTTTTTATATGGGAGTTGCTTTATTATTTACCTTGTTTATAATACCTATACAAGGTTTATATTTCAAAAGTGGATTTTTCTGCAATTAAATTTCTTTAAATTTATCTAAACTGTTGGGATCAGGAGGGATATACTAATGTGGGCCAATCAGGAACTTCTCAGCATTCGCTTATGTGGAGAGGAAACCACTCAAAACTCTTCAGGAGAAGCCGGCCCGTTGGCAGCAGTCAACAGGCCTTCCGTTCCACTAGAGGAGTGTTCGGCATTTTGTCCCCTACTTTGGTTTATTTTACCAATTGCCTGCACTATATTGACCATGTATGATACTACCTCTCGTGTGAGTTTTTTACTACCTATCACCGATGGGATGTAGCATAGATCTTCACCCAAGCTTCTGCATCGCGCCTCCAGCTGTTCGCTCTGTTATCCTGTATTTAGTACGCGTTAAAAATGCGTTTTCCACGTGCGCTTTTGCGTTCAGAATACCACCCCTGGCCACTGGGCTAGTGGTAAAAATTAAAGCATTTCATTGTATCGCGAAGTTTCTCGAAAATGTATGAAAAAAATAATAAAAATGGTTTTTACCGGCAACAGATTTCTGGTTTAAGGATTAACCGTGTTTCTTGACGTTTAGCGTGTTTTGACGTTTAACGGGTACAAATTATAACTATACGGGGTTCAACTTTTAAATGTCAGAAACAAAAACAAACTAATCGGATCATATCAAACGATGTCGTAGAATGCCTGCAAATACTATTCAACAATCAACTATTGATTTGCTATAAGCACCATATCGTCGGTGATACTGTAATACCGGGTAGGGGAGACCGAGGAGGGTTGAATCAGTTTTTACATTACCTAGTATATCTCAGCCTAAAATAGACTTACCTCAATGAACTTTATATCTCTAGGTAGCCAATTTTATACACTATATAATCTAAACAAAGTAACAAAAAAATAATCGGGGTCAATGAGAAAATCGGCTAAAACTAAAAAAACTCTCTGCTTTACAACTCTCCTAGTACCGAGGTAAGTTGAAACAGAGGTCAAGGTAAGTTGTAACAGTTTGGTATTTGGGGATTATAATTATTTTTCAAAATAAAAACAGCACAATTTAAAAAAGTAAGATAATTTATTTATAAAAATACGCGTGAAACAAATTTAACTGCTTTAATCAACCGTTGGTATGTTCATCAATAAAAAATATATTATGTGCAGTAATCATAAATTATAGCAATAGAGTCTTTCGTACATATTTATTGTGCGTTCTGAAACAAGAACAATCAACAATTAACAATTCGGTGTCCAAATTCACACCACAAAACATTATAGTAATAAAATAAATAAAAGAGAAATAGCTTGTTTCAACTTTCCTAGGCCCAGAGAATCGGGTCTTGTTCAGAATAATGGCTTTTAACCTCTAAACTAGAGGCGAGCTGTAAAAATAATATCACGCTTTGAAACTTGAATAGTCAGTGCATATTGGTAATAATATCACGTCAGCGTTCACGTAATACGTATCGAATAACAGGCTATCAAAATACTGGCCAAAAACTTACTTTTGGTATTTTTTTCCGTCCAGATGTCGTATACACACAACCACTCCCTGTAGACTGCTGTTGCCGACCCCATCAAGTGGCACATCAAAAAAACAATAAAGGGCGATGTTGCCAGTTCGCCATCGATCATAGATTTCTCGAAATCGCCATTGTTTCAACTCTCCTCTGTTACAACTCTCCTCGGTCTCCCCTAACTATGAATTGCATTTTTTGGCAAGGGATCTTAGCGAATATTACTCACGATTTTAATCAACTGCTGGAGTATCAGAAAAACTATCACTATTCAGATTAGAAATGGCATTTATTGAAAACCAACGGCTCCTGTTACCTATGGCGCCATATACATTTCAGTAAATCATTTTCGTAAAAATAACAAGTTACGCGATATCGCTACGGTACACTAAATCTGTGCCGCGATTATGAACGCTATCTTCATCTGTACATATCGAAACGGTACACTTAACTTTTGTAGTATCTCTATCCACCTCGGTATATTCTACCGACTTGTCATCTCGACGTCATATAATGATCGAATCCAACCCATGAATGACCCCAAAAATTTAGTCCGCGTTCCTTACTTCATTAAAATTTAAAATAGTTCTCATTTATATTTTAAATAGACTTCTATGATAAAAAGTGCCCACTTCAAAGCGTTTATAAACTCCAATAAATCCCAATTCAAGCAAAAAATACTCGCTTGAACATGATTTTTAAAAGACTTTTGACTATTACCAAGACGGTATGCTTAACGATCGTTTTTATTTATCTACCGAGCGATTACAAAGCCGGCTCTTTTAACTTCTCGATACTCAGGAAGATAGTAAAACAGATGAAAAAAATATAATAATTAAATTTATTTTTTATAGTGGCAACGTTTTACGCCTAGATACATACGAGTATGCCTAGATACATATACATGTTAGGGCAGAATCTAGCCACATTGCCTCTGCTTATATCCTTTCGTTTTCAAAACTGACGTTTTGTCAGAATTAAATTAGTCTTAAAATTTTTCTTAGTTCTCTTTCATAATAAAAATTGGCTTTCAAGAAAAAAGTGCCCACCTCAGAATGATTAAAAATTTAAATAAATCGTAATAAAAGCAGAAATTGCTTTGTGGAACAAAAAAATTATCACCTTTAATGAGTGTAGATATGTGTACAGTGGGGTAATTGATATTTTTTAATTTATTTCAACAGAGGGAAAAAAAAATTGAGAAGGGAATATGGGAGTCTAGGCATTTATGAGGCTTACAACCTGTCATTGGCTGGTTCAAGTGGCCATTTTACACACTGTAACATTCACCATTCTGCCTATGTTTGAACATCCACATTTCCTTAACTCTTCCATCTGTTGACTTTTGTGAAGTAAAAGAGCTGAAACCTTTATCATGTGGGTGAGATTCATCCAGCTGAACCATTCACCTACTAGGCAACGCCTGAAAACAATTTTCATATTTTTTTGCACCACAACAGGCTTCGAGGCCCAATAACAGTGGTGAACTGGAGCTCGGAACACCCAGGCTTGAGAAAAATCACAATTTGATTTTTGTGTTCTCACCGGGAATCGAACCCAGAACTTTTCGTGTGCGAGTCAAGCATCTTAACCACTTAACCACGGAGGCCTCCGCGTATTGGAGCCTTCGGTACATACCTACCTCAAAATTAAGGGTCGGTGGTGTACGAGTATCTTCACGATCGCTCGGGAGAATTTATCTTCAACTATAGCGCCATGGTGAAGGTATGACGTCCTCAACTTCCCGTTGCAATTGCGGCCCTGGGCCCGTATGACAATGTTAAGTTAACAGATTTATCTTCAATGAGGAAGTACAGTGGTTTTTTCATTTTTTTATTTGTAATAGACTATCAAACTCATAAACTGATTGCTAGTTCATGTCTGTTCCCTAAGTTACCTGCTTTTATAGTAGCCGCCCAAAACGTTCTCTTTATTTCCGAATGGGAATTGAGGTCATCTTCTATTACCCTTACCATCAGCAATAAGACATCCGCGCTAGATACTTGGATTATTTGAGATGGTACTTTATCACCAAAAGTAACAGCGAGTTGATTGGCACACTGTTGTTGGTTTAAACCACGACGAAAGTCATAGAAAAGCATCGCACGAAAATGTTCACAATGTAGTTCCATTTTTTTAACAAAATTAATTATCTGTAAACAATACAAATATCACTCGTATGACAAAACGTTCTGAGTACGTTTACCATTAAAAATGGCAAACTTTACGATGACAATGTCAGATTTGACATATTCACACTGGTGTTGCCATATCTCAGAACTAAAGTAGCAACACTCGTACCTACGTGAAATTAAAAGAAAATAATAAATTGAGAAATAAATATTTGTAAGATATAGGACACAGGAAAATAAAAGAAAGGACATATAAAAATCAGATTGAATTATTTATTGTATAAGATGTGTATAAATTAACAGTAAACTTTATAAATATAAAAATATTAATCGATTAATAATGCTTCACTAGAAAGATCTGAACACGGTTACTTTCAACACATTCTCACTCCCTTTTGTTCTGAGCCGCAAACTAAACATATTCCTCCATAATTAAAAATAAAAATAAGATATTTGAACAGAAAAGGTATTTCTGCCTTCTTTCCTGATTATTTCATACGAATATTCAATGTCAATGCTTTTAAAACGTTAAATTATCCCTTATTTATTTTACATAGTAACACGTATTGTCACACGGGAGAGTGTGCGAAAGAAGGCAATATGTTTAGAGTCAATTAGTCGGGGAAATGTATGGCCATAATTGAATATATCGCCCAAATAACGTTGCAACTTGAATAAAATCGTAAAGGGATTTTGCTCCTACTTTAATAGACCAAGAAAAAATCTCTACGTAGCATCCAAAGTGTGTCTCAGTGTAATTACTTTGCGCGTATGTTAAGTAATATGCCATCGAGCAGAGACGCCAGAAACAATACGGCCAGGTAGGCCATCGTGGACGCCTTTCGAGAGCCTTGACCGCATCATTAGGCTTTGCGGTCCTGGAAGTCCACGGCTGACAGTTGACATCTCGGTAGTCAGGTGGCAGAAGGGACCATCACGCTGCCCTAGTTCTTGTATGTTCAAAAGACCATTTTGCAAATTGTAGAAAAGACATTTTATTTGTTTTTGAATTCAAAAAAGTAAAACCAGAAACTGGAGCAGCACTAAAAAAAATGCTGAAAATACTATTTAATAACAGAAAAAATAATTTTTATTTAGCTACATGGACGTGTAATAATGACCATATTGGCATTCATAACTTAATTTTTTTAAAAAAGGTCTATTGAGCATACAGGAACTAGGGCAGCGATCAGTAATTTTTGAAAATGCTCAGGAGAGCTGAAATAAGACTCAATATTCAAGACTTTAATCCACAAACTCAACTATTTTAGTGTAATTTTCAATAATTAACTACCATTTTAAATGATGCAGTTTGTTTGTGTATTTCCTGAAATATTTATCAAAAATGTTAAAAAATGACCAATCATCACCAAACTACCTTCGAGATGACCCAAATCATTACCGGCCACATAGATATGACGAGTTTACTTCATAAGTTTAAAAGAGTTGATGACTTTTGTCCATACAATAATACAGAGTCTAGAATAATGCCTGAGGCAGACAATCGAGTGTTTTGACACCGCAATATTTTATGCTCCTCGAACTAACAATCGCAATGAGGAAGTTGGTGTCTTTTTTCTTTTGTTAAAAGACTACAAAAAAAATATGTTTTTTTACTTTTCGTATTATCATGATCTTTTAAAGTTTTGTATTTCTAAAATAACTTTGTGTGTGACGTCAGAGGTTGTTCTCTGTTAGTTCTTCCCATTAGTTCGTTTATGGTAAGCCAACCGGATATCCTTCCCAACTATCGCATCATTGGTTGGTTCATATGAACCAGTGACGTCAATCAAAGTAGTGCGTTTTTATTAAAATATTTTTATTATATTTTTTGTACATTTTCAAGAAACTTTACCATACAATTTAATGCTCTGATTTTTATCGCGCGCAAGAAAACATATTTTGTATCCAATTTCCCGTAGGGCTGAAGATCCTAATTCTGATCACCTTACCTTCCAAGTAACAAAAATATACATATATCCAAATGTAGAAAAAACGCATAAAGAAATTGACTTTCTCACAGACAAATCAAATATTTTGTAATTTTTATTTATAAAATAATTAACGGGTGAATAATCAAATAAAAAAATTAAGTTAAATTTAACCGACAATGCCATACAAACGAAAATACAGATTAAAAAAGATAAGATTACCAGCGAGAACTCTTGTATTAGGTGTTAACATAAGTTGGTCCGTTTTTTCCAAATTTAAACATGAGCACCAACAGTAAAACAAAATTCTAAAGGTTATGTGTCATTCGAAAGAAAATTTTCTGCTCTACAAGATATTGTGTTTGCTTTTAAGTTACATATATTAATTTATTTGATGACAAGCCTTCGAAATGGAATGTCAAGTAGACGAATGTGAACATTTTCAACACCTGCTGTTGAGTTGTGAGTAACTCACTATTAGAAAATGGTAATCAAGTTGGGGTCAAGTGGGGTTCGAACCTCTGACCTCTGAGCCGTGAGTCGGCGACACTATCGGCTCTATTGGCTGGGATTCGGGACCACAATCCGATTCTGTTAGCGTTCAACTGAGGGAATAAAACTGCAGCAGTGTACGGTGAAGATGCAATGCATTATTGACTAATTTGTGTGTGGTCTTGTTCACTTCATTTGGAAAAAAACAGATGCAACTAACACCCAATACAAGGGTTTAAAACTGTACATAAGTGTTACCTGAAGAAACTAAAAGAATGGAAAGTCTTGAAATATCAAAAATCCAATTAAAAAAATATGTTCTCGATAAATTTTAATTTAAATTGTAATATTGTTAAAAGTTTGCCTTAGTTCTTAAGCTAGGGTTTCCTAGGACAGCGGTGCTCGAATCTTAACGCCTGTATTAAACGGTGATGCAGTGGACAGCCGTCTTAACGGTGACTAGAGAGTGGTTTCCTAGGAAAATGGAGTTAAAAGGTGTTGATAACACCGTTTTCCTATGAAACCACTCTCTAGTCACCGTTACGACGGCTGTCCACCGCATCACCGTTCACTACGGCCGTTACGATACGGGCACCGCTGTCCTGTAGTCCTTAAAATAAAGCTTGATTAGAATGACAGTTGCCAGAAAAAGTGAAGACATAACTTTGTAGTAACGTCTAAGGAGTGATTTATATTGACACATGAAAAATCATTCGTATTTGGTATCTTAATTAATTTTTTTAATACATGCCTTGACATATAAATCAACATAAATATATAAAATCAGCTTTAACACTAAAAAAAACTAAAATAAACCTAACTACTAACGATGTTCTTACAAGGTTACATCATTTTGCAAAAACGTTAGAGATGGGACAAATTGATCGAATAAAAAAATAACACATTTGATAATGTTCACGAAAAAACTGTAAATGTCTTATTGTTTGGTGAATAATTGAATTAAACACACTATAATAGGCTTGTTTTTGCGTTTTTATATCAGTTTTCGGAAACAGAGTTTCATGTTTGCATGAAAAAACTGATAAAATCGATTTGATCGGTACATGATCAGTGATCAGTAATTTCCCATCCCTATTGACATTAGTTTGATAGCTGTCATTTTAATCAAGCTAAGTATTAAGGACTATAGGAAACCCTAGCTTTAGGATGTTATGAACTAACTTAATAAAGCATAAATTAATAAACTAATACAAAAAATGTCTAGATACGGAGTACCGATGCATTGGTCCCATGCGGCGCTGGGCGCAGACGGGGAAAAAATGGTGATGAAGTGGGGTAGGCAGTGAGCATTGCCCAATGTCTATATGGAGAGTAATCCCCTAATTACAATGAAATAATATCAATGTTGGTCGACATACTGAACTAATATTTTGAGCTTATCCAAATTTATTATTTAATTCAATTATTTTTTTGCATGACAACAGGCCAGGAGGCCCAATTACAGTGGTGAATTACATCACAGAACACCCGGGTTTGAGAAAAATCACATTTAATTTTTGTGTTCTCACCGGGAGCCTTCCGTGTGCGAGTCAAGCAACTTGACCGCTGCACCACGGAGGCCGCCAAATCCGCGTAGATACTGTATTTTATTCCATGGGGAGTTCATCGAGACAAAATTGCTTAGAAGAGAATATGGAAGTCTTTTCTGTGTCCAGGCGGATGGAGAATACAGTTCCATGTGTGAAATATAACCAGAACACGGGACAAGTGTTTTCGACCCGATAGCTACTCCCAGGTAGGAATTAACAAAAAATGAAATTGAGTGGAAATAAGTCTGCCTCGTGGTGTAGCGATTGGAGTCTTCGCCTACCGTTGAGGTCACCTATCGAGGTTCCAAGTTCGATTCCTGGCAGGCTGGACGTGAAATATTGATTTTATAGGTTGTTTTTGCTGCAATATTTCTGGCATCCGAAGCGTAGGACTAATCGCCTTACCTTCATGTAACAAATTATTGAAATACAGTGCATTTGGTTTACTGATGCAATACTCTATACACCACAGGTGCGGTATGAATATGATATGAAATTCTAGGCATTTACAGGGGTTATGATATGAACTTAACAAATCATATAATTTTCACCGTTTTGCCTACATTTTAACAGCCACACTTCATTAAACCGAGGGATGAAATAATTTTTTTGATGTGTTCAGACTATTTCGACAAACATTGACAAATTTCTTACTATCTGTTTAGAATGCGGGCTCGGGAGAGTGACCGGTTTGTGTTAGTACACAGGATCAGTGACTCTCCCCCTTCTTGCCCGCCACCCGCTTGAACTCGCCCATGTTGGTAGTGCAGATGGGCGAGCCGTAGAAAGCCATATGCTCTATCTGCGTCGTCTCCGTCCCCGTTTGATTGTCTTTGATGAAGACCTGGATGTCCTGCACATTCTGGAACTTGACAAATCGAAGAGGTACCGGACTGCCATTCAACTCTTTGGGAGTTAATCTAAGGAAAAAAATATATTATTTCATTTGGTTAATTATATGAGGATAATTTATAAAGCGCCATTTTAGTGAAAATCACCTCAAGGGTGCTAATACAGAAAATACCTTAAATAACCACAAAAGAATATCAACAAACAATTTACAGAAAAAAAAACAATATAAAATTCTTCTTCTTCTTCTTCTTCTTATTCTTTTCCTTTCCGCACCTAATGGTGCATAGGGCGGTGCATTGGTACATCAATCGCAGCGTATCTTGATCGTTTTTTGATACATGAAGGTAAGATGATCAGTCTTACGCTTCAGGTGCCAGTCCAGGGATCATGAAATATTCTAGTGTTAAAACACAGTTTTTTTTTTTAATATTTCATGTCGGGAATCGAACCCGAGACCTCTTGCATAGCAGGCAAATATGCTGACCACTACACCACGAGGCCGCAAATAAATACGAAATTATTTCAAAAAATAAAAATTCAGGGAGCCTACGCATTTGATATTTGTCGTCGATATGTTACAAGCTGATGACAAATGACGATTGTCAAAAATCTTGCATACCTAGTAGTAACTCGTGACATTTTGCGGTCTACTCGTACATTTTATGACCGCCAAAATTCGAGAATATCTATATCGTCTATGTTAGTTCAATACCGAGCATGAGTCAAAAAAATTAAAATACGTTTTTTTTGCATTTACAACTGTACGGGTCAATCCACATCGATTGGTATATTTGAATTTCGAAATTGACCAATAGACTACTTGCATTCGATAAGCCCGGTAAATGCCTCGACTTCCATAAATCCTTCATTAAAATGTTCCCTATCTCTGTTTTAATAATAATAATGATAACTCCCTACAAACATTTGGACAAACTCAAAATATTGCCGATTAAAAGTTGCCTGTTATATCAAAAATGTAATTTCCCATTTTCTAATTACTTATTTAATTTTTTTTTCACTTACATTCTAGGCTATAGTGACCAACCGAGACAAGATTTTCAGCTGAAACCGAAACTTACTTAAATAAGTCAAAAGTCACTTCAAAACTCCCAAATTTTATTGTTAAAACAAAAGCTAAAACAAAATGAAGAACTTTTTAATCTTGAAATAGAGCAAAAAAAGAACATTTTTGGAGCAACTATGGCAGCCTTAAATGCCCAGAAAGAGTTAGCTGTGCTCAATCTAGCTCTATTTAAAAATAAATAAACAGCATTTTAATACAGTGATGATTTAGATTTATTTTACACCACGCCGCTGATGATCAAGTCCTGTGTTTTGAAAAATAATTAACAATTAAAAATTCAAATAATTATTAGTTCTTCACTTTTTTGACATTCAAAATCTTGCGATAAAGTCGGACTCTTCCCACAAAAAATGGTCCGTTCGTGGTTAACAGTTTTTTTTTCGGTTTAGAATATACTCGATGATAAATTCGTCATCGGAAGACGAAAAATCAAATAAAATTTACATTTTGTGCAACTTTTCACGGATCGATCAATAGATTTCAACACTCACGACGCTTTTTTGACAGATGTAACTTTAAACCTAACTTTAAACTGTCCCCTGGCGGCCGGTAAAATAAAAGTAACTTTTTTGTTAATACTTAGTAAACTTTTTTTGATGCACCGCATTTTGACATAAAAGTAACTTTTATTTGACTTTAGCCCTGACTTTAACTTAACTTTTGTCGATGCAACCGGCCCTTAGACCTGTTGGTTTAATCAACAGTATTTTGAGTTTACCTTTTTTTGCAAAGATGTCTGTGTATGTAATAAAAGTAGGCATTACGTGATTTCCTGCACAGCCTGGTTGGAGGAAGCCATATCGAAGTCCAGGGTTCGCGGCTGGTTGATAAACAGTTTCAGGGTCTTGGGTCCCTCAGCAGCCGGAGCCTTGACTTTCAAGGAATGGATTTTCACAGCCTAAAATAAATATTTACATGCGTTACAAGTGTAGTCAGCAATACTAAACAAATTGGTAGGAATCAATTAAATGCATCTTATGAGAGTAAGGGCCTATTTCACCACCTCTGAGTAAAGTATTGAATAACTAACCATCACATAACTTAATCCGATGATTAATGTCCCGATTACCGAGCAACGGTTTCACGACCTATGAGTATCCTCTGATTTGCTAAATAGATACTTTGTATGGCAACGTCGCATTTAAACGGTCTAGGCTCACGTCTGATAACGTGACAACGTCTACTGCTAGCTTTCATGTGTTGTTTATTGCAGAGATAATGTAGAACTATTACTAGTTGTTAATTGTATTCGTTCATTACTTTGGGAGTCGCACGTGTTTTTTAAAAACTGCATTATAATGGAGAATAAGCGCGAACGGAGTGTAAATTTTAGTGCTGAGGAGTGCGAAGTACTAATAAGTTTAGTTTTGCGCCACAAAGATGTGATAGAAAATAAAAAAAGTGACAATATATTGTGGAAAGAAAAAATTTCCGCTTGGAAATCAATAGAAGCGGAGTTTAACGCGTGCTCCAAATCCAACCATTTTCGGTCTCACAGGACTTTGAAAGTGAAATACGACGGGTTTAAGAGATCTGTCCGAAAGAAGAGCGCATTGATTAGGGCAGATCTCTACAAGACTGGTGGAGGACCCTGCACGGCGGTTCCCCTAGACTCAACGGAAATCAAAGTCATGGACCTTATAAGCCTGAGCGCCCAAGGAATGTCGACCATATTCGACAGTGACGCGGACTTTCTAAGTAAGTAAAACTGTTTAAAATTATTTCTGTAAGACAAAACAACTAAATGCATAAGAATATTATTGTATTATGGTTTTCTAATTTATGAGGTGGAAGGGGGGTACAATAATGATTTAGTAGGTGTCATATCTAGATGCCGGTTATGTTATAGATGTTTCAGTTTTTAACGCTCTGACAATATTATGATAAATCCAGCATTATGTTTTCAAGTTTTTTATTGCTAAATTCACTAGAATTACTAGAATTTTTCATAGTCACTGGACTATGAAGCAATTGAAGTTGTATTATTTTTAACAATACTCCCCCCCATTCATTCAATTACTTTTTTCAGGTGACAAACAAGGCACAGAGGAGCCACCTACCTTGAGCGAGCCAACAACTGCCCCGCAAACAGTTGAAATGGATATAGAGGTGTTATCTTTGCCATCCACCTCAGCATTGGATGCGGTAAATTTAAAGACTCCTGGGCTGGTATTCCGAACGCGTTTACAGCGCGCTATAATGCGTATTTAGTACGTAAAAACGCGCTATACCGCGCTATAATTTCGTTTGGAATACCAGCCCTGAGGATTCACCCTCAGTTGGAGCTGATTCAAAGAAGCAGTGGGATTCTTGGAGTGTCCCACAGCTCCGCACTCCGAAGCATACGGCTCTGAGGAAAGGTGGAAAAGTGACAGATGCCCGGAGGGATTTAATATACCTCCAAAAAAAAATTTTACTGGAGGAATACGAGGAAAAGAAAAAGGAATGGGCATTTAGGCAACAGGAGAGAATAATAATTATGGAAATACACACTACAAAACTAAAACTACTTTTAAAAAAAATAAACGATTGATCCTCTTGTATAGTTATTGTATATGTATTGTTGTGTAACGTGTTATTATTTCTTGTAATTTACTATTTTTTTCCATGTCAATTATTATGGCTCAACACAGGTACAGCCTGAAAAGTCACGAGTTTATGAATATACTGTGTAAAATGTAAATTGGTCATCGTTCATCCCTTACATCTATGTTATGTAGATTCATGTTTTTATTTATCCATTATAATTTCACAGGTATGCCTTTTAAGTTCTGTAGCTTTGTAATATAGTTATATTGCAATAAAATTATATAATAGATAATAAAAGATTATTACTACCAATTTTAGATTCTTTTATTTCATTTTCCTTTTACACATGATTATTTAACAGGGGGGTGAAGTATTCTAAAATCAGTCTTCTTCTTGGATCATTATCCAGGATTTCATTGCCGGCAACTTCTTCATCTATGTAATCCTGGTTTCTTTCATAATCGAATTGGTCATCATTCATCCTTACAGCTATGTTATGCAGCACTACACAAGCTGTGATGATTGCTGTAGTGCGCTCCACAGATAGGGTTATCCGCCTTCGCAATACAGGGAATCTACTCTTGAGGACACCAAAACACCTTTCAACAACATTCCGGCTACGAATTTGTGATTCATTGTAGAGGTTCTCTGCTGGGGTTGTTGTATGTGCAAGAGGTGTAAAAAGGTAGGGCTGGCTTTGATAGCCACTGTCACCTAACAGAATGCCATTGTCAAATTGCTCAGCCTCAAACTTGGCTTTTATCAAAGAATTATTGAATATAGTCTGGTCGTGGCTGGACCCAGGCCACCGGGCAACAACATCTCTTATGATCAAATCTGCATCGCAAATGGCTTGAACATTAATCGAAAATACTCCTTTTCGGTTTCGATACACCTCGGCATTCGTTCCTCCTGAAACCGATAAAATTAAATCAATCTCGGTTATGGGAGAAAAAGCATAATTAATGTGCAGGAGAGTACATAGTGACATGAATTATATATTATTTAATATTCAATAGTAGTTAAATGAAAGGTCATTTTTATCATAATGCATTGTTATACTTTTAAAGGCAGTATAATATGATTATATAATTTATGTACTATCCTTAATTATTATGAGATAATATATAAATAGCATACTTGGAGAAATTGCAATATGCGTGCAGTCTATAGCTCCAATGACCCTCGGGAAACGTGCCAAATTATAAAACCCCTGTTTTAAAGGACCCAAATCTTGAGGAAAGCAAATGAAGGTTGTCCGGAGAAGTGCTATGGCCTCAGAAACTTCTTTTATAAATCGGCATGCAGATGATTTACTCACACCACTAAAATCTCCAGCAGACAGTAAATACGAGCCCGTTGCAAAATATCTCAATGTCAACAGTAACTTGATAATTGTTGGCACAGCTTTATTCCTGAAATGATAACTCGTATTATTATAGTTCCTAGAGTAAAAAAAATTATATTCCATAATTATGTAAAGAACTTCTACAAACCGAGTGCTTCTGGAACGAATTTGATGTTCAATCAAAGTATGGATTTCATTGACAGCCTGTTTTGTCAAGCGAAATCTTGACCTGAAGTCGACTTCATCTAACGTCTCGAAGTAATTTTCTCTAGGCCTATAAACTTTTTTTCTCCGAATTTCAACCATTTCTTCTTCATAAAAATCGTCCACAAGCTCTATCAGTTCCATAATTTATAAAAACACTTACTTTCCAAACTAACAAATCGAAACACAAACCCTCTTTGCCGGCTGTCAAATTGTTTTGCCGCCATTTTATTTTTTCTCTAGGTTATGATTAGCAGTTAATCATAGGGAAAAGCTTTGAGTAGTTTACTCAGGGACTTACTCGCCGAATAGCGCTACTTAGCGGTGGTGAAACAGATTATTTGTTTTACTCGACGAGTAGTTCTAATCAAGACTTTACTCAGAGGTGGTGAAATAGGCCCTAAGTAAGTTTTGTTCCGTGTCCGACTGGTGAAATAATATACAGTTCTGTGTGTAAATAGAAACAGAATCCTGGATGAGTGTTTTCGACTTAATGGCTTTTCTCTTGTTGTAAAGATGCGAGATGTGGAGTGATTTGATCTTTAAAACTAGACAGGAGTGGACTGAAGAAAATATTTACATTTGTCGGAACAGAGGGAAAACATTTTTGAGAAGGGATTATGAAAGTCTAGGCATTTACAGGTCTTCACTTTACACACTGTGTAACATTCACCATTCTGCCTATGTGTAAACATCCACATTTCCTCAACTCTTTGTGAAGTAAAAGAGCTAAAAACTTCATCATGTAGGTGAGATTCATCTGACTCAACGAGTACTTAAACCAGACAATGACAGGTCATATTCCCTGTAAATGCCTAGACTTCCATATTTCCTTCTCAAAAATGTTTGGCCTCTGTTGCAACAAATTTAGATCTGAATAAATCCTTGCACGGAGGAAATCTGGCCTGCAAACATTGTTGAAAGGAAATTTTGTTTATTTGTTTTTTTTTTCTTATTATAAATCTACTCGATTCAACTGGATTCATTAGTTAATTACATCTTGATAAAAGGTGAAGAAATGTGAAGCTTTGAAACCGGTCTAAAGAAAAAAAAAGTGGTTAAAAATTAAGTTGTTGTATATTTATTTTTCTTTTATGAATAACCACAAAGTTAGCGCTTCAAATATAAATTTTACACATTTGTATTTGTATCTTCCTCCGTGAGTGCTACAAATAGTAATAAATGATATTATGATTATTTGAATGCATGACTTGTCTATTTGTAGCATTCAAGGAGCAAGATAAAAAAAAGATTTTAGTGGGTAAGTCAAATGCTGATTTTCAAGTTTTTATTTTTCATTTGTTTATTTTTCCATACACATATTATTTACAAAGAAATATAATTACAAAAATACACTTTAGAAAAATACATCTTAAAATTAAGCTATGACATAAATTGGAAAAAATGCCCACAAAGACTTCAGCGTCTGAGCGTGGGCCATTCATTTTTTAATTATTAAAAAGTTTTTAGCACATATATATGCTATGATATGAACACGAAAAAAAAGAAAAGAAAAACTAAATTAACATGTGTTGATATTACGAAGACATGACATCTTTGCAGAATGCATTTATTTTTAATTTTAATTAATTTTTTTAAGAATGCGTCTATCTGTTTCTTCCATGCTGATCCAAGACCTCAAACCTACTTTAAAATGTTACCCGGTTAACGGTTTTTACAATTGAAGCCTCCCCACCATTAACCTTTCCCTTACTGTCCTAAAAGCATCTGCGCGTTACAGTGCTGTGTAGTCAATACACATGCAAAAAATTAGAGATTTTAAATCGTAAAAGTGTAATATTCATCGGCAATTGCTTCAATTATTTATAGTTGAAGTTAAGTGGTGGTATTTTTAATCTTATTGCTAAAAACATTAATTCATGCTCTCAAGCAAAAGAACCGCCCCCAACGAAAGCCGGGCAGCTACTAACGCAGCTAACGGGCGTCAGGGAGAAGTACAAGAAACTTTGCTGTTCGTGCGTGTGACGCATAAAAATTGTCTCTCTCGCTCCCAAATATACCCGTTTTATCGAGGGTGAAACGTAAAGAGTGTGCGAGACAATTATATATTAGGATTACTCTTTTACTACGAACGCAACATGCGACACATTGGTAAACTTTTTATTGTATTGGTGATATCTCTGATTTTTGACAAAATGCTTTTTATGTTCCCAATAAGCATTCATTATTTAATAAAAAAAACATTTTTACCGATACGTAAATGTATAATGAAGGAATACCGAAAATCTCAACCCATCTTTTATTTTATTAATGGAGATATTAAAGTAATTAGATGCAATGAGTACTAGCTACACAACACCGGGAAGGGAGAGTCAATGATATATGTTACATTTGGACTGTATTCAGTTGTGAATGCAGTAACTATCTACACCACAGTATCCATATTTCCAGTTTTTTTTAAATATATTTAGCAGTCCTGAATAATAATAATTTGCATTTTTGTGTTGGCTTTCCTGCATTAGTGATCTATGTAAATTCAAAATGGCCAACAATCTCAGTAATTTACGCCGTTACATAAATCATTAATGCATGGAATTCAACTATTTTTTCTTATATCTTTAAAAATGTTCATGATTGTTCTGTTTTTTTTCCACCATTAATTTGTTGGGAGTATTTTCTTTTCATTGTATTTTACGTCAAATTTTAATAAAGTATATTAAGCCTAAGATAATGTTTTATTTGATTGTCTCAAAACACCAAATTGTAACATAGATCATGAATGGTGGGAAGGCTTCAATTATAAAAAAATATGTACCTGGTTAAAGGTAATAGAGATGATCAACTGCTCATCGCAGTCACTTTCCAAGTACCCTCCCTGGGAAGATAGAGCATTCAGCATCGGGTGGTCGTCGGATTCATTCAAACACTCGCACTGTCCTTTAGTTATGAACGTCGCTAGGTCCATCTGTTGAAATTAATAAAAAACAATATTATACAAGCAACAAATATTTAGAAGGCACCAATCGTGGTTCGTATCTCCTACACTAGATCTGGGCCCGTATAACAATGGAATGTTAACAACCTTCCCATTATAATCAGGGCATGGGGGCCTTACGGCTGCAACTTATCAGATTTTGTTTCAGTTAATAAAAGGGTCAATATGGTCCACTCCTGGCCTGCTTCGAATTGACCAGTCAAGCTGATGTGTATGCATTATGTAGCCTAATATGCCTTCATGTAAAATACCGAGCGACAAGCTCAAACCTGCAACGGTTTAGTTGCGACAGACCGCTGCCCACTGCATAATACCGCAAGGTGCTGTTTCATCGGGACAATGCCCCAGCACACGAGACGTTAGTGTCAATGGCTGCTATTCACGGAACTGGGTTGAATGGATTTAGACTCCAATGACTACATGCGTGGCCACTTAAACCAACCAATGGCAGGTCATATGCGTAGACTTCCATATTTCCTTCTCTAAAATGTTCTCCATTTCTGTTGTAATTTGTTAATCCTATTGATTCTTTAGGAGGTGAAATCCAGTCTTTTGTCTACAAACATTTGGACAAACCAAAATATTGTAAATAAAAAATAAGTGGTTAAAAACGAAGTGTTTATATTTTTATTTTAACTATGCTATGAATAACCACAAAGTCAGTGCTTCAAATATTTATATATATGTGTTGAATTTTACAGTTCTCACATTACTGGGTAGCATGTTGAAATTTACTAGTGATTTTTAAGGAGTGTCTTCACAAAAGACTGATTTATTTACCTTTGGTTTTCACAAATTTTCTGTTAATTATGAAATAAAATATAAAGGTAGTTCAAATAAAAAATATAAATACATAATTGAGAAAAATGTATCATAATTATACTGCAGTGGTGGTGGCGTACTTATACTGCAGTGGTGGTGGCGTACTTTTCAGAAAGACCGCCTAGATATTAGCCTATAAAGATGACCTAGACTTAATCTTCAGAACTATTCCGGGATTAAAATGAGATGGCTGCAAGTGACATGGGTCTTAAGATAAATACATCTAAAGTTAGCGAGAAAGTTGCAAATAATCTATGCACGGCAGGCAATTGACATTAGGTCACACCGCATAGACAATGTCAACTTCTTTAAATATTTAGGTACTGAAATTACTAATCACGACAATTATAGTACCGAGATTAGAGCACGCCTGTCGGCAGCAAACAGATGTTATTACGGCTTGTTTAAACGTATTGGATCCAAATTGCTCCAGAAAAACTAAGACCATTATTTACAAAACTCTCCTCAGACCGGTCATTGCATATGGTGCAAAATGCTGGGTTGTGACCAAAAGAGATGAAAACATGGTATTAGTATTTGAAAAAAAACGATTAAGGAAGATATTTGGTGATGTCAACCAAAACGGAGTGTGGAGGAGACGGTTTCATCACGGATAAGAGCCACTGTCTGACGAACCCAACATTGCACAATTCATGAAAATAAGACGATTACAATGTGCACAGAATGAATGATAATCGTACCCCAAAAAAAAAATATTTATATCACTCCGGAAGGCAGACAAAGCAGAGGCAGACCAAAATCAAGATGGCTGGATAATGTGGAAAGTGACATTAGAGCAATATCAGGGTGGAATGGAGACAGATTCTGGAGGAGGCCAGGTCCCAAGACCGGCTGTAGCGTCACTGATGATAATGGTGGTGGAGTACTATTTAAAAAATGGCTACTTTCTGTCTCCAACACGTCAAGGGGTTTCTCGATGGTGTAAGATAAGGGTTTTTTGTCATTGCCGTGGCCTAAAAATAGCCCTGATTGATTTTAAAAGTCAACAGATGGAAGAGTTGAGGAAATGTAGATGTTTAAACATAGGCAGAATGGTGAATGTTACGGTGTGTGTGTGTAAAGTGGCCACTTAAAGCAGCCAATGACAGGGCATAAGCCCTGTAAATGCCTAGGCTTCCATATTCCCTTTTTAAAAATATTTTTCCTCTCTGTTGCAACAAATTTAAAGCACATTTTTTATTTTTATTTATTCATATATAGATACATAAAAAATAATAACGTATCCCTAACTCTATGAGGCCAAGAGCCCTGTGTTGAGTTGGGATACAACATAACAGAAAGTGGAAGCGTAAAATGAATGACATAAAATATTTACCGCGTAAGGATCATGTGTGGGACTTGCATTAATGAACTTATTTTTAACCAATTGCTGCCCTAGTTCTTGTATGTTCAATAGATCATTTTGCAAATTGTACAACAGACATTTTATTTGCTTTTAAGTCAAATAAGTCAAATCGGCAAGAGGAGATTGGCACTCAAAAAATGCTGAAAATACAATTTAATAACGGAAAAATAATGATTCTTTAGTTACATGAACGCGTAATAAGATAATGACCATATTATTATTCATATTTTTTATTTTTTAAATGGTCTATTGAACATACAAGAACTAGGGCAGCGCAATGTCACTTTTTAAAATAAAATCCTATTTGGGAATGACATAAATTTGAGTGATTCCTTAAATTTTTTGTCACATATATCGTGAGTATACTGGCAAAAAACGTTGACTCGAAAATATGCAGATTTGACTTAATGGTGCAGCTTTGTAAAGTTTGTAACGCTCTACAAACTGGCAAAATTTACACTAAGTCATATTAAATTTCATATATCTGTAGTTTTAAGAATAAAATTAAGGTTAAGACGTATACCAGGCATTTTATTAAGGTTAAGTCGTATACCAGGCATTTTATTCAGTCTAAAATCATTAAATAACTTAATATTTACTTAATATAAAATTAAGAAACGGAAAAATTGAAAACATGTTCCTAAATGAGCACTTAACATCTTACTATATTTAAATAAGATGGAAAAGATTAAAATTGGAATGAAACTTAAATGCTTGAATTCACAAAACAGGGATTTGAGAGTTTAAGTTTTTTGCCAGTACACCCATGATATATTCTACAAGGGTTCATTGATATGCTCCCCCCTGACCTGTTTCAAAGTGGATGAGAAACAGTTTTTTTTACTTTCCCTTATGCCTTCTTTCAGCGATACTCAAATATTTCCAGTGTCCCGGTAGAGCATGTGTCTGACCCCTGCAAACCACTCATCTGCACACCACCACTCGGGCTCCAGCACACGAGACGTTAACTCAGTGACTACAGACTATTCCGAAAATTCAAGAAACATTTGCTTGGAAAGAAATTTTTAAACGACAGTGAGGTCATGTGCTTTGTAGACGAGAGGTTGGCAGAGTTCGGACAAATTTTCTACCGGGAAGCTATAGAAATGTTGGAGCATCGCTGGAAGAAGTGCATTCAAATCCAGGGGTGGTATTCTGGGTCTTCTCTACCCCTTAGAGAGGGATTAATTTGAAGATTTTTATTTTTTTCTCTTTGTATACAGGCCACACTTAAGATTAAATGTCAAATGGTGTGTAAAACTGCTTCAAAAACGGAGGGAAAAAAAATACTGTTTGGTCAATTCACCCTAATTAAGTGTATATATTGATTTGGTGTTTATTTTGTAGAACTCCATATTTAAACATATGATATAAGAAAAGAAATCAAACACTGATTTGAATCTACTGAACACTTTATTTTATTTTTTAAAATATATAAAAAAAAAAAAATGTGTTTGTATAAATTTCTTCATAATATTTCAATCATGTATTAAAATTATAAAGAGCACCAACCTATTATATTATTGATATATTTTCCACTACTATTATCAAAAGATAAAAAACTATAAAGCTTTATTAATTGTCCTACAATACATACATGTATGTCAATAAATACTTACTGTGTTAGAAATTTTTCCGAAATTCAAATATAAATACCTACATTCCCCATTACCTATTAATGTTCTTAACTATTGGTTTTTCCCACAATTATGATCAATGTACATGCTAGTGATGTAACGAATGTCCGACTTTAGATATTCGCGAATGCGAATGCGAATATTTGTTGCCGACATTCGCGAATGCGAATATTGACTTGCACGAGCCTGTCGGTGCTGACTGTAGCCGGTTGGCCTGCGCGTAAGTTTATTTCAAAGTTATGTAAAATGATCAAAGACTTTATCTTTTAGCTATCTATCAAAAGCTAAATATTAAAACGTCAGTTTATTCTTCCTTCTGTCTTAAATATTAGTAGCAAAATATAAGTATGTTATTTATTTCATTAATTTAATCAGAGTATGACAAATAATATAATTTTGTTTTTGCTTATTTTATTAGAGTTTCATAAAAATTGTTTAAAGACTTTGTTTATTTGTTATTCAGAGATAAATATGAAATACTGTGAGTATAAAAAACAATATCGAATAATTTAGTTCCTATCCTAGTCAAATAAGATCGACATCAATTTGTGTAGTTGTAAGTAAAATACTTATGTTTTTGAGTTTTGCTTGGCAAAATTATTAATACATTGTAAATTAAGGCTCGCCAACTTATTTAATAAAAGAAAATTATTGAATTGTCTAGTTTTTTTACAATATTTTTTCCTCTGAAGAGATCAACTTTTACTAAAATAATATTCGCAAAACATTTGCATATTTTCTGCGGATACGAATGTGAATGCGAATACTTTGAAATCAGCGAATATTCTCAAATGCGAATACGAATATTTGTTACATCACTAGTACATGCTATAGTTTATAGGATTATTTATATTTTTTACTTAAGCACCTTCAATTATATAACTATATAAGGACATTCAATCCATCTAATCTTCACATCCGTTTGAAAATACCCTCACAAGGCGAAACAATTGTCACAAAATTTTTGTTTTTATATTTGTAAAAATAAAATAAAGTGTTCAGTAGACTCAAATCAGTGTTTGATTTCTTATATTATAAGTTTTACTAATTAAGTGTTTTTTTGGTGATACTTAAGGTCGCATTTATAGTCTAAATGAAAAATGTCATATTTAGTTTGTATTTGTTTGACGTTTAATCATCAGTGTAGTCCTTATATGATGCAAATAAAAAAATTTAAATCTTCAAATTAATCGCTCTCTAGAGGGTACCTATGTAAAAAAAACTTTTTTCCAGAGGTGGAGCTTATCAATGAACTCTCGTATATTTGATTACTAAATAGAAAAATAAGCAAAAACATAAAAATGAAAAAACTAAAATATGATTGCAAAGATATTTATTGGGCAACAGTTTCAATAAAAATATATAGGTATAATAAACATTTAATAAATAATAATAAAATTTGTAATAAGCAAATTAACATAATGCACGGTAACGGATGGTGATAGAATCCATACTTGAGGATTTTGGGCAGTCGGGAAGGATCAGGTTAAACGGATTAAATCATTTCATCATCAAACTTTTATTTTCTACCAAAATTTCTTCGCACAACATTGCCAAAACTTTAGCTGCGTCCTGGAAGATTTCAGAGTGAATATTTTCAGTTATTCTCAAGCATAACTAAAAGGGTGAATAATTAATAAAATATGGATTCCATCAACAGATGAAAGGGACATACATTTGGTTTCAACAACAAATAATAAAAAAAACAATAACAATTATATAATTATATTATGTATAAAGGAAAGGAAAGGGAAAACAAAAGGACAGTTGGTTATATGATAATTGTTTTGAATTTGTAACTATATTAGCAAATATCTAGATGAAAAAAAACATACTAAATATTGTAATAAATTTTTTGCATCGGTAGATCAAAAGGGTTGTCAATAAATGGGGAGTTTTTCCAAAGTAATTAAATGTATTTTTTTTAAACTAAAGTTATTCAGATGGAGAGAACAATCGATGCCATAAGGTGCTATTTAGTAATCATTTTTCTCATATGTACACAGTACTTGACTTATTTTAAAGGTTACAATACTTGAAATGAATTATAATGCAAATAATGAGCTATCATAAGCTGTTAAAACAACATTTGTGTTGTTCATAAGCTGTTTTTTTTAAGTTGCTGTAAATATTAAAAATTAAATTAAAAAGGTATTCAAATAGTTTATCGTTGCAAAATATAAAATAAAACATTTAACTCTTTGGATTGCGCTAAAAAATCCCTTTGCAAACGGCGTTCTAACATCGTGTTACATTAAACAAAAGGCAGGATATTTTGAAATACGGGTATTAAAAAAAAAAATTAACATTTACACAGTTTTTCCGGGCCATACCATGAAACTTCAGAGGAATATTATGTACTTGGAAAATCGCTTTTTAAAAAAAAAAATTTAAAAAATAGATTATAAACGTATTTGACCAACGAAGCAATATGCATCGGTCGCGTGGGGGAGCGGTAGGGTATTTGCAGAAGGGATGCTAGTGTGAGACATCAAGGATTATCTCCATTTAGAATCATTATTTTTTTCATTAAAAAAATGAGTTTGTAAAAAATTCTTATGATTTTATTTAAAAAGTTTATTACGGGGGTTGTTCCTCTGAAGTTTCCCAGTCTGGCTCCGAAACACCGTGACCATAAACTGTTTAAAAATCTATTTATTTATACACAATTTAGGCCGGTTATAACTAAATATATCAAGACTTGTAATCTATCAGCGCCACAAAAGAATTTACATTGCTGTGGGTCTTTAGGAGACAATAAAGTTAATTATTTTACTTAATTCAGTAAATTATTGTTGTTAAGATTAAAAATGCTAATAAACTATAATTTAAAAATCTGTATATATTATGTGGGTAAGTACTTAATGATATTTTTGTTTTTTTCATTATGATATGCACTGGAGGACTGAATAAAGGTATTTTACTCAGTTTGATCTACTATTAAGTAAAACTATCACTATTTGAATAAATGCGGGACAATGTATAAAATCAGCATAGAAATAAACATATTAATAACTAATGTCCGAATCGTTGTAAACAATTACTGGATTATTCCATGACAGGATTGATATCAATATTAGATATATCCATGCTTTCATTTTCTGTAGTGGGCTAACACGCGTGCAAATGTAATATTAGAACTAAGCATATATAGATAATCGAAAAATGCCAAATGTGAATATGGAAGTCAACTACCTAGAAACAGAATAGTGAACGTTACACAGCGTGTAAAGTGATCACTTAACCCGCCCGATGACTTATCGCAAGCACTGTAAATGCCTAGACTTTCATATTCTCAACAGCTCCATCTCTGTTGTGATAGTATGTAATATTGTTAACTTTTTAGTTTTATTATTATCTTATTTAATAATTTATTAGTTTCAAATGTAAAATATAATATAAGGTAAATTCTACAAAGTAATAACTTTATAATACTCGGTAAAACAAAAACAATTTTAAATAATCTCAGACCATATCACGTAAAGGTGTACAAAATATATGTATTTACATATATTCTAAATGATATGATCGTTAAATGAGTATTGTATTGATTGACTGTTATAATTTGAAATATTTAAACAGCACAGAGCCAAAATACTCGAGGAAAACAAAGTGGAATTAACCGCCTTTCTAAACATGAGCAGTATATAAATAAAAAATACTCTAACCTGTGAACAAATTAGGCCCACTATTTGACAGTTGGCATTCTCGTTTGTGATTAAAATATAGAGTTTTATCTATGACAATCCATGGCAGACGTCTAGTGTTAATTTAGAAAAGTTGCCTTTGACTTTATCGCACGAATCTATAATCATCTGAAGAAAATTGGCATGATCAAAAAGCGTAACTAAACAGTAAACTAAAAAAGAAAGTATTGTGAAACCCTTATAAAACAACGCTCATCCCACAATATATAAAATATAATGAAACGAAATATGCAAGACTAAAATATCAGATATAAAAGAAAGAGAGAGCAACCTTACAGGCCGCTTAAGTGGTTTGAATGTTAATAATACTTTTTAAAAAATATTTAGCATTTTGGTATTCGTTGATTGGATATGCAATTATAACTTTGTAAGGTGAGGCCCTTAGAATGGGCATTTATTGGCCGTAAATTGAGTAATTATGTGGTGGGAGATATTGTGTCCCTAAAAAAATCGTCGGCAACAAAACTGTCCAAGCATGTTAGTAAAAAAAATATATAATTGAAACCATCAACTACGACCTAATCGGAAGTGAAATATTCAGAAAAATAAGAAAGTTGTGTGATATGTGTCCATGACTGGATCTTGTGAGAGAAAAGTCCACACAAACATGTTAACACGTTCGATGCATCGGACACGACTTATGTGTCCATGCAAAAATTGTAGCCCCGCGTCGTTCACGGGAGCCGTGTCATGTTGGTGCTTTCAGGGTTCCCAACCAAATATTCAACAGCATGTCTAAAATTGCTACATTTTAGTCTTAGCACTGTAAAAAATCTGTACTTCTACAAAAAGAGATTTCATATTTTTTATATAGTTTTGCGTTTAGAAAATTGCTATTTCAGCATTACATCATTGTTCGCGATTTATTGAACGCAGTGAACATGTTAAACATTTATTTTTATTACAGCTATTCGTCGACTTGTGACCTATTCGACTTACGACAGTTCGACTAGCGATCACAATCCGCGATCAGTTGTCCGCCTGCGCTGAATACAAAAAATCAAGATTTAAATGATTATTCAACCACAGACTAACCCAAAATAATATTAAAAGAAACAGAGAAACCCGATAAATGACAGTGACACGCTATTTCATTTTTGTCGTATAATAATAATAATATCATCACGTAGAGTAAGTAATTGTATGTGTAAGGAAATTATTGCATGATCCGACTTACAATCTATTTTCTGGAACCGATCGCAGTCGTAAGTCGACAAATAGCTGTACTATTGTGAAAATGCTCAAATATCTAGACTTCAAAAGTCTCACCGCAAAGCATGCCGTAAAAAAATATTTTTCCCTTAATTTTGTAGACCATAGAACATCTTTTACGCACAGGGCAGTTTTGAAATAGTAAAAAAAATAGAACTACCTCAATAAACAAGAGATATATGCAATGACAGCCCGCACATCAGAATGTTAAATCCCCCATAACTTTTGTCTGTATTTGTTCTATACACACTGACATTATTTGCAACTTTATCGGAGAATTTGAATTTTCAAAATGAGGTTACAGGCGAACTATCTATCACTTCATGAATTATGTATAATGTCTTTTCCCCTTTATGTACGATTATCTCACTCAAGCTACATCACATTTGTTATTTTTCATACAAATTGAGAGTTAAATTTCTTGCAAAGGTGACGAGTAGCACATGCGTGAGATGACAAGACAAGAAGATCGTTCGCTAGACGTGGTCTCGTTAAATCTTTTGGCGCTGGTATTTTATAAAATATATGTATAATGTTGCAATGAATCCCTGTTTCTTCAAATTACTTATTTTTATAATTAATTATACTTTTATTTAGTAGTACACTACATTCATGCACACGCTAAGAAACCTTCGCTATAAATGTCTGCATTATCGGAAGACTTTAAACAAATTAGGACTTTCGGATATAATACATAAATTACAAAATACATATGTGTGTTTGGAATAAATGCGTGTGATGAAATAATACATTTAAGGACATGTGTTCTTAAAGGATTTCACAAACAATAATATAAATATATAACTACAACTAAAAATAAATAAACAAAATGCAGATTGAGGATAAGATACGGTACGGAGTGATGCGGGGTTGGTTATTTAGAGAAGAACACAATGACGTCGACTCACATGACCGGCTACTGCACTGTCCTCTTCTGCCCCGTCGTCGGTGCCATAATGCTGTCTCACCTTACTCTCCAGAGTACTGGGATCGGCACCTTGGAGACGGTCAATCTTTGTCTGGAAAAATACATATTACATTGTTTCAATGTATTTCATATGCTTACAGGAAATGCACATATTTTTTTAAGGTATAGTCCATTCAAAATTTTAACAACCAAAATCTAGACTATTTAGTCGACAATATTTGCAGACAGGCTGGATTTTGGACATACTCAAAACATTGATGATTAAACTATCTGGTGTAACAAGAAGTATAAAAATTGGATTTCTTTAAGGCATTGCCTAGTAGGTGAAATTAATATATCAGACTGATGAATCTTACCCACAGGTTTCAGCTCTTTTACTTCACAAGAGTCAACAAAGTGTAAAGTGGCCACTTAATCCAGCCAATGACAAATCACAGGCCCTGTAAACGCCTAGACTTCTGTATTCCCTTCTCAAAAACGGTTTTCCTATCTGTTGCCACAGTAACATCAAATTGTGGTAGACTTCTACTACTACTTCTACTACCATTACACCATTTCCCCGGAGGATGGACCGCCACACACGTCTATTCTGGCATACATTCCTAGCTTCTTGCCCTTCGGTTCTGCATGCTTTTTATGGTTTATCTGATCATGCCACGTCTTCCTTGATCGTCATCGTCCCACGTTACCGTTCATTCTAGCGATACATACCTGTTTTTTCATTCTTTCAGATACACAAATTCTGCAATCAGTAAACTCACTTCTTCTTTCAAATACCATACCTTTTACTTACTTTCGTTCATCACCAATACGCTCTCCAAGCATACATCATACATTCTAGCGACTATTTGTTGCAAATCCCCCTTGCTGCTTGCTAAACTGGTGGTACACTTAAACCGAAATAGTCCAAATCTTATCTTGAGTTTACAATGCAACAAAAATGGGACATAAGTGCATTAAGACCATAGAAAAATTGCTCTCAGAGATGATAACACTCGTCCAAGATTCCACTCAACTTTCTAAATCTGCCAAGACACAGATAAAATCTGTAAGATATCCCTAAATAAATAAATAGAAGGTGAAATGTAAAGTAGAAAAATTTGTGTATCTGGGAAGCACGTTTTCAAGAGATGGAAGATTAGAAAAAGATGTTGAAAGGAGAGTGAATGTGGGCAACAAAATGAACGGCACACTAAGCACAGTAATTGCTAATAAAAATATGCCAATCGAAGATAAACTAGCAGTGCACAACTGAGTTTTAGTCCAAATACTTATGTATGGAATTGAAACATGGAACTGGCAGAGGAAGGATGAAAACAGAGTGAATGCAGTCGAAATGCAATCTCTTAGACGAATGTGTGGGAAATCAATGTATGACAGGGTTACAAATGATGAAATCAGGTGAGAGTGTAAATCTGAGTCAGGTTTAATTGATAAGATTAAGGAAAGGGTCTCTGAGATGATTTGGTCATGTATAACGAATGGTAAATTAAGTATATACTGGAAAAAAGAAAGGTAACGTGAGACGAGGACAACCAAGGAAGACGTGGCATGATCAGATAAACTAAAATCTTAAGTCAGATCATGTCAATAGCAGGCAGAACCGAAGGGCATGTATGACAAGAAGATGTAGAAATGTATGCCAGGATAGATGTGTGTGGCGGTCCATTCCCTCAGCTTACACCTACGGGGAAATGGCGTGATGGTAGTAGAAGTAGTAGTAGTGAAATGTAGCTTATTACCTTATTCCTATAGAAGAGGAATGTGGGCATGGCGCTGATACCCTGAGCAGCAGCAGTCTCCGCACACTTGTCCACGTCAACCTTCAAGAACACGGCACGAGGGAATTTCGCTGGAAGCTGTTCGAAGAACGGAGCAATCCTTTGGCAAGGGGGACACCTGGGAATTCAAACAACACATCTCAAATTTGATAAAAGATCATCAGCGGAGAATTTAGAAACATGAAATGGGATTTTACACAAGCCAGAAGTTACGCCTTCGATCTGTTGTGTTAAAAATTCAACATTTTCACCATCATTCCCCTTTCAGCACCAAGTGGTGCATAGGACACTGCATTTGTAAACCAAATTATATTATAGTCCTTAAAATAAAGCTTGATTAGAATGACAGTTGTCAGAAACAGTGACGACATAAAATTGTAGTAACATCTAAGGAGTGATTTATATTGACACACGAAAAATCATTCGTATTTGGTATGTTAATTATTTTTTTTATACAATGCTTGACATATAAATCAACAAAAATATATAAAATCAGCTTAAAAACTAAAATAAACCTAATTATTAACGACGTTCTTTACAAGGTTACATCATTTTGAAAAAACATTAGAGATGATACAGAATGATCAATGTAAATTGATTGAATAAAAAAATAATTCATCTGATAATGTTCACAAAAAAAGTATAAATGTCTTATTTTTTGGTGAATAATTGTATTGAACCCACTATAATAGACTTGTTTTTTGCGTTTTTATATCAATTTTTGGAAACAGAGTGTCATGTTTGCGTGAAAAAACTGATAAAATCGATTTGATCGGTACATGATCAGTGATCACTGATTTCCCATCACTATTGACATTAGTTTGGCAGCTGTCATTTTAATCAAGCTACATTTTAATCAAGCTACATTTTAATCAAGCTACATTTTAATCAAGCTACATTTTAAGGACTATAGGTACGGTGATCAGTCCTACACTTTCAAGTGCCAGTTCATGAAAAACGAAATATTGCAGTTTAAAAAACCTTCTTTGAGAAAAACTCAACTTAAGTTAAATTGATGAAATCATTAACTAATCCTAAAATTTTATTTTATAGTTCGTTCAGTATCATTAACCTTTCCCTCACTAAGCATCCAAGAATTACACATGATCCGAACGGGGGGACCAAACGACCCTAGCGCCTACTTGTATATGGCATCAGGAGAAGAAAACGTTGGTGTAAGAAGAAAAAGTGTTTATGACTGTGCAATAATTTATTTATGTTTTCGCATAAACATATTTCACTCATTTGTGTATATTATTCATTTTTGTTAGTTTGCCGAATGCTTATGTACATAAAGTGAAATTGACCAAATCGGTCTATGGGGGGATTCAAATCCCCCCCTTCGGTCCAGCTACGTCAAATATACTATAGGCACAAATAATTGAATAAATTTGCTGACAACGAAGATATTTAAAAATGGAAAATATTAATTGAAAATTTTCAATCATCATTATTTGATGTAAAAACAGATACATACCTACTAATGTATGTATTATGTTTGTATGTGTGGATGATGACATATTTTTTACTAAAAGTGAGTTAAATAAACAAATTATTAGAAACACTTACAGGTGAATCGTAATAATCATAATACAGGTTTAAAAACCCTAATGTGAATCAGTCTACACATTCATTCATTTTTAGGGCAAAAATTGCAACAGAAAGATGATTTGCAAAATCTGAAAAAACCATTCCGAATTTCAAAATACTCACTCGTCTAAAGAAATATTATGACAAATTAAATTACAGGCTAAAATATTATCGGTACGGAAATACATATTTTGAGAAAAACATTTACGTAGGTGTCAGAGAGAAATATAGGTTAGAATACAATACCATGTAGCTGTGAAGTCTACGACGACCAGTTTTGTACCAGCATTAGCCATTTCGCTCTGGAAATGTCCGTCATTATTTATCACTGTGGCTAAGCCCATTTTTATTAGAAAATATAATCCGATATAAAAAAGCTAGAAACAACTGAACATCCGTCAAAATTACAAAGACAATTGAGAATTCGAGATTCGAGAATAGACTAAATTGATGACAGGCAACAATTTAGAATTTGTGTGGTTACATTAAAAAATATAAATTTTCATATAACAACACAATTTTTTTTTTCAAAAGTTTTAAAAATATAACCATCTTTTTAAACAAAAACATGGTAAATTTAATAAATAGCATAAAATTTCTTGATTTCAAACGAATTTAAATAACAACTTATATTTATAGTGTCATAAAAAGATAAATTATAAATTATTTCTGCATAAACGAATCCATTCGTAAAAATTTAATTTAACACAATAAAAGTACCTACGTAGGTTTAAAGTAACATTGTAAAACGGTTTTTCTTGTTCAGGAGGAATAAAGAATACAATTTTTACATTAACGAAATGGTATTTTTGACTCGATAGCTCTTCTTCTTAGTCGTTTCAAGTTCTACATTATCTCTGAGTCGTTTGCTTTTGTCAGAGCAGTCGTGGTCACGTCGGTATAAGGAAAGCAAATTTGGTTACGATCCGTCTCCATTCACTTTTATCTTCAGCGCTTCTGGAGGCCTTCTAAAAAGGGATGCCAGTCACTTCTGTCACCAAATCCAAGTATAAATGTTCAAAATATATTGTGAATATAATATTCCAATAATCTCCTTAATAATGAACTGAAAACTATACATATTATACAGGGTGTTCTTTAAACCCTGTCAAATCCGAAACCACGATGATCAGTATGGGCAAGAAGACATATTAGCATATTGAAAAAAATATTTAGAACGACGAAATTTAAAAAAATATGTATTTAAAAAACAAATGATTGCTTAATTCTGCAGGGGAGAAGCGAGGGAGTGTATCTGACTCCCCCTCCCCCTCCTCATTTCACCCCTTCAAAAGAAAGCAACCATTTTAGTCGTTCTAAAAAAATATTTTAATGTGCTAATATGTCTTCTTGCTCATACTGATCATCGTGGTTTCAGATGTGACAGGGTTCAAAGAACACTTGTATAATATCCATAAATAAATTTTAAAGAAATTTAAAGAAATTTTTTGAACCCGAGTAAAAACAGCTTATTATTATAATTTTCTGTTTTTCTTTTTATTTTGTATATTTTTTTTCTCATCTTTATTCGAAATTATATAACTTCAAATTACTAAATAAATAAAATAGTGTATGTCACTTTTCAAGCGCAAGGGCTAGTCTTTTTTGAAAAGTAACAGCTTTAACGTTAAAAATTGTAAAAAGTAGATTGTGTACTAAAAAAAACATCTATCAATTGTGAATGTTACACCGTGTGTAAAGTAGCCACTTAAACCCGCTAATGACAAGTCATAAGCCCTGTAGATGCCTAGATCTCTATATTTCCTTCTCTAAAATGTTCTCCATCTCAGTCTTAGTAGTCTCAGTTGAATCCAGTTCATGTTTACAAAAATGTAGACATACTCAAAACATTGTTTTCTACTTTCGAATTGTAAATATGATTGTCTTGGGTAGGCTATATATTTTTTTTGCTTTCCTTGGCTTTGGCATTTGAGTAGTACCTACTTAATATGTTTATAGTCTCTGGTACCTGGTACCTATAATCTATGCATTCGAGTTTCTCTGCATTTCTCGACCGTTTTGTCAAATTGGTAAAATGTCAACCATGTCAACAAAAAGCCCTGATAAAATTGCTTTAAAGCGCAAAGCTTCGAGTAGCATTTCGGAAGAAGGTTCTGACGCTAAACGTAAGCCAGAGGAAAATGGATCCGTACCTGGTACTTGAGTCAATTTCAACCTTCATGTTTTCTTATTTTCGGATACATTTCCTCGGACGCCATTCTAACCTGTGTTTTTAATTTTAGCTCCTGCTCCAAAAATGCAGCGGCTTTGTCCTTATTTGGACACAATCAACCGTCAATATTTAGATTTTGACTTTGAAAAACTGTGTTCTGTATCACTCACGCGAATTAACGTCTACGCTTGTTTGGTATGCGGAAAATATTTTCAGGTTAGGATTACTTACTCTATTAACTTGTTACCATAATATATTTTTAAATATTTAATTCTAAATAGCAAGTAATATGCTCTAAGTATAAGTGGAAACTTTTATTCGAATCTCACTGGTTACATGCCGATACGTATTTATTGGTGAGTATTTTAAATTTGGGGTTTTAGCTATAAGACAACTGTGCATTTATAAATTTGTAATGTACTTAAATGTAAATTATTTTTCTAAATCCCAAAAGGTGTTCCTTTTGGGATTACCAGGAGTCAAACTAGAGGAGGGGAGTGGTCCACCACAAACTTTGAAGTCAGGCAAAGAAATTTTAGGTTTTCGGAACCCAAAATATTAAATATACTGCCCGAACATTGTAAAACCATGACCCGGATCCAATTGAATAAATTTGTAAACAGATGGTTAATGGTTAGGTTAGAGAAAATTCAGAAGGATTACTTTAAAAGGTTATTAATATTTTAATATTAAATGAGCAGCTTAAAGCTGAAATGCTTAAATCTATTAACATATTACTACAGAGATGAAGAACATTTAAGAGAAGGTAATATAGAAGTCTAGACAACTACAGGGCTTATGACCTGTCAATGGCTAGTTTAAGTGGCCACTTTACACACTAACATTCACCATTCTGCCCATATTTGAACATCTATATTCCTTCAATTCTTTCATCTGTTGATGTTTGTATATATATGTATGTGCTAAGAATACATAATGTTACTTAAACATAAATAATTAAACACAAATATAAAGTAATACATTTATTAATCTACATATATTTTCTCTCGCTTTATATGCGCAGTTATTTTTATTTGTAAATTTGTTTTACATTTTGAGTCTTTTATATTTGGCATTAAATCACTAAATATTTTTGGAGCAATTACATTGTTTTTTTTTTACATTAATTTTGATACAGTTCATTTGTGTTGCTGTGCGAGTGTTTATAATTTTTCGAGTTCTTTTGACCTCAGTTAATTTATCATAAAATTTAAGCAGTTGGCACCTCAGAAACAATTGTCTTACGTGTCTAGGTATTTCATTTTGTACCCTGGATTATGAATAAAAAACTTTTAATTTCTTTAGGGAAGAGGTACAAACACACACGCCTACACGCATTCAGTATCTGAAAGTCACCATGTGTTTTTAAATCTGCACACTCTGAAGTTTTACTGTTTACCTGACAATTATGAAGTCATCGGTAAGTTACTAACACTATTCGAATGCTGTAAAAATCACTTTATTTTTTGTATTTTTCTCACCTACACTTAAATAATACCCACTGTAAACTTTTTTCACCTAAAACTGTTTAATTACGTACTCACCTACTTTTATGTAGTATTTTATCTTTATTTATTTATATCTATAAATCAGAGGGCCTTACTTAGAAACCTGGCACAAAATTATGCCTTGTGTTAAAATTAGGATGGCAATACCATCCTTATTATAGTGGTAGACTAAGGATGTATTTCCATCCGTATTCTACCACTGTGCCTAGGCGTAACTTTACACCAAGTTTATAATTAAGACCCATAATGCAATTAGACACTTTTATAAAATAAAAATAATAAAATCTTTTGATAAGTGCCCACATATTGACTTTTATACCATGAAACACTTGAATTTTCATTTTATACCTGCCACGTAAAAGCCCGGGTGTATATAATAAAAATAAATAACTTACCTGTTTCATCTGAACGAGATAATATTACCCAGAATTTAGTTCGTAATGTGAGGAAACTCTAAAATCGTATTGTCAATAAAGGCGATATCAAAAAATATTACAATTTTAATGATTACTGATTTTAGATTCTTCCTTGGATGATATAAAGTATGTTTTAAACCCAACCTTCCTGCCGGCGCAGATAGGGTGTATGGACGCCGATACCAAAATGTCCAGAGCTATTGACGGTACGATGTATATGCCTGGTATTATGGGACTGAACAATATAAAGGCCAATGACTACTGCAATGTTATTCTACAGGTAAATATTTTTAATGGAACAACCCGCTAAGCCTCTATTAAGAGGATTGTCAGCAGATGGGAAAGAGGGGATATTTTTTAAAATTATTTATTTTAAATCTTAAAAATGGGCACACATAAACATATTTTTATGTGTGCTCTAATAATAACAATGTACGAATATTTCATCTACAAGTTATTTAACACATATTTCTTAACCTTCTGCTTGAATTTTGATATTTGTTTTTCTTCATAAATGTTTTTTCCCATTTCATAATATTTTTTAACAGCCTTATACAAAATTGAATTTTGTGACTTTGCCTTTTTCTAAATGGGAATCAGATTTTTATATTTTCTCTTGTATTGTGATTATGTTCAAATTGCTTTTAATCATTTTTTTCCGAAATTCTTTGTTTTTAAAAATATATATATTATACACATACATTATCGTATTGTAAAATATTATTTGCTTAAATGAAGGGTGCGTAGAAACATGCGTAGTCATGAAACCAATATTTCGAGAAAAACGATTTTTTAGTTTCAAAACCGTTTTAAACATTATCGATGAATGAAGTGCTTATCTTTTTTTTGCATATTTGTAATTAATTAACATTTTTGAATGACTCTAAATAAATAGTCGTTAAAATGATCAGCAAACAAAAGTTTTATGCAGATTAATATAAAAATAAACCATTGTAGGGGAAAGAAACATTCTAGTATGCTTTATACGCGGAAGAAACCTTCGAAATCAATGTAATTTTAAACTAAGTGACATTCCAAAAAGAATATTTTGGTTTCAGAGTTAGTTTTCGTCAAGTGCCTGGACAATATGAACGATATTAATAGCAGAATTTGAATATGGTAAAGTTATTATTTTCCCTTCAGCTGAGTCACAGATAATTCATCACAGATAACTCATGAACAGAATTACAGTAATATGCATTTTTCAACACGCACTGTTAAGATCCGCCTGATCAGCGACTGACTACGCCTGTTTTTTAAAATTATGCGTGAACTTCGAATCTTTCTTTTCCATATCATACTGACTGCTCGCGTTTCTTCAGCTTTGCCCAAAATTTTAAATACATTTTGCCAATGATTGGGCGTATATTACGATATTTTGATAGGACACATGGGTGCATACTGTAAATAATTACAACTTGGCATATTTAACTCAAATCTGTAAAAATCATGACTCCGCATGTTTCTTCCGCCCATATGTTAGTACTTTTAATTCATTTAACATCAAATTTACACTTGTCTATCGGTTTTTTTTTTCAAAATGATTCTTAAAGCTTTGTTTTGTAATATGGTTAGCTTGGTTTAATTTTCTTGGTTTGATAAAAATAATATGCCGCTACAGTAGTTAATGTGGAAGGGGGTTATAAAAAATAGGCCACAACACCCAGACCTATTGAGAAAAAATCTTTCTTTCAACTGGCGGTAATCAAACCTGCCACACCAGTTTCACAGTTGGTCACCTAACCAACTGCATCACAGCGCCTGTCTTAATTCAACAGTATTTTTCAAGTATGTCCAAATGTTTGTGGACATGTATTAGATTTAACCCCCCTAGAATTTTTTTGATAGAGAACACCGAAGTCCAGGCATTTACAGGGCTAATGAACTGTCATTCGCTGGTTTAAGTGGCCACTTCATACACTGTAATATTCGCCATTCTACCCATTTTTTTTCCAAATCAATGTCCTAAAACTAGCATATATTTACTACCATGCAAAAGGTCTCAGGTTCGTTTCCCGACATGGTTGATATGAAATATTATATAAAAGGGTGTTTTTACACTAGAATATTTCATAGTCCTTAGACTGATACCTGAAGCGTAAGACTGATCACTTTACCTTCATGTAACAGAAAAAATGATCAAGATACGCTGCGATTGGTGTACCAATGCACTGCCCTATGCACCATTAAGTGTGGAAAGGGAATGATGATGATGAGCATACATTTAGTTTTTTTGGTCCCGCAAAGCCAAGGTTTGTCTGCTGGTTACATTTTTTTGTTCATTTGTTTTTATTTTATATAATAAATCCATATTTCTTCAATTCTTCTATCTGTTCATTTTTCTGAAGTCGAAAAAAATAAATCTTTATTGATGCATGTGAGATTGTAAATAAATATTTAATTCACCAATGTTAAGTTTATAACAAAGGCAAGATATAAATCAATTTCAACATATTAAACAAAATAAAAAAAAGTCAGCCGTATACTAAGCTGGCTAGGTAACATTACGTTTAAGTCATTTATATTTGCAGTGTCTCTCACATGTGCGCCCACTACGCAATTACTTCCTCCGCGAGAACAACTATTCCGGAGTAAAGCGACCGCCGGGAGACTCCCAGTACCTTCTGGTTCAGAGGTTCGGAGAACTGATTCGCAAACTGTGGAACCCGCGAGCGTTCAAAGCCCACGTCTCCCCTCACGAGATGCTGCAAGCTGTCGTCCTCTGGTCCAGAAAAAAATTCCAATTCATCAAACAAGGTACAGTAATATATGTTTACAATTTTTTGTTTATATTTGTTCAATTTTTTATTACATAATACATATCACTTTATTTATAAAAACAAAAAAATCCCACATAGGTATGACCTGTACGTGGGTATACTAAATCTAGAATACATTATGAAATCTATAGTGTAAATGCAATTATAAATATGTACATTAAAAACAATTACATTCTGGATTTTTTTTTATGTATGAGAGCGAAGTATGGATTTGGAAAAACAGGGATGAAACTAGGCAGAGTGCTGTCGAAATGCGATCTCTCAGACGAATTTGTGGTAAAACTATGTAAGATAGATTCACAAATGTTGAGATCCGTACATTATGGAAGGCTGAGATAAGCATTATCTACAAAATCAAGAAATGAGTTCTGCGTTGGTTTGGACATGTAGAGCGAATGGACAGCAAAAGAATGCCTAAAAATATTTACGATGCAAATGTTGATGGATGCAGAAATAGAGAAAGACCGAGAAAGACATGGCATGACCAAATCCAACAAATACTTGAAGATGGACTTGTTAAAAGTCGGAATAATCGGTGCGCGTGCATGAGAAGATGTATGAATGCAGAGGAAGGAGAGAGAAAGATAGAGTAATGTGGCGTTCTATCCTCTCTCTCTGATTTGTTTGTTTGTATAAAGATGAGATTTAAAGACAGACCAGCGAGTTTCTAAATAAAAATCATACATATTGAATTATGATGCATTTTTAAACTAAATATAATATGTATTTGTTAAGGAATTACTAGGTGATTTTTTTTGTAGAACTATCTGAATAAATACATTACACGCAGATAACTGCATTCTTCATCCATCCGGATATTTGTAAAAAAAAAAAATTATTACAGATATCAAATGGAGAAACAAAGTTTATTACCTGGCAATATTTAGATATTTTACTGGGGTAAATTAAATACTTAAAAAGATTCTCAAAATTTCTCAAGATCATTGATTGACTAATTTTTTTGTTCCAGGTGATCCTGTTGACTTTCTTTCCTGGTTTTTGAATTCCTTGCACATGGCTTTAAACGGAACCAAAAAAGTTGATAGTTCTATTATCTACCAGTCTTTTTTGGGACAAATGAGAATATACACGAGGTATTTTATCTTTGTTCTTTTTCTCGCTTACATATTTAGTTGTAAAAATAATCGACTGAGGAAATGTCTTTCAGGAAGCTTCCCCCGACAGACATTGAAGAGGTCGGCAAAACAGATCTCAGTAGCGATGAATACAAGGAGGTCATTACAGAGTCACCTTTCCTGTACCTGACATGCGATCTCCCTCCGACTCCGCTTTTCATTGATGAATTTCGCGAGAATATTATTCCACAGGTAAATTAATATGCTCCGAGCATTAACTTTGTGGTCAAATATTTTAATTAATGTTAGTAAATATTAGTATTTAACTATTTACCGACTTTTTATGAAAAAATATCTAATATTGATGTGCACAAATCGTTAATAAAGGACAGCGGTTTCGAGACATACCCGTCTCTTCGTCAGGACGTCAATTTCTGTACATCAATATCGTATATTTTTTCAACAGAAATGAAGCTGCTGAGAATATGGTAGTCTAGGCATTTACAGAGCTTAGGATCTGTCATTAGCTGGATTGAAATACCGCTTTACACATTATGAAATATTCACCACTCCGCCTATAGGTAGTTGACTTTCTTATTCAAGTACGGCACAATGCTGTCAGGGATAAATGTATGCAAAATATGGTTAATAAATAATGAATTTTGTGTACTCTCATATCAGATGTCTGAGATTCAAACCTCACCACCCCAACTTGATTCCCGTTTTCTTATAAAGAGTTATTAAAACTCGTAAAATATAGCCCCAAAATTGAAATATTTAAGTTAGTTACAAGAATGTAAATATTTATTTTTTTAAAATTAAATCATGGATTAAATACGTTTTGTTTTTTTTTCTATTTTGAACAAATAAACTTGATTAGATAGTGAAAATGCGTTGTAATCAAAATTTTACATGATTTTTTTACATCTTAAATACAAATTTATAAAGATTTTGATTTTATTTTGATAAATTACCTTCCAAATTAAACACCAGTCTAATCAATCTCTTAACTATTTTGTCAATTGCAAATTTAAACTCGATTTGGCTGGTGTGAAAAATGCAACTGATCTGTAGACCATGCATTCTTAAAAATGGCAAATTAATAGCATATATCGGTTGGCGTGCATTACCGCCAATCTGCTAAGTCAACTTTTTCCAGGGAACCGTAAAAACTGTTTTTAAAATTCAATCTAACGCATTATTTTCTCCGATCTGTTCTGTTCTTCTGCAGAAAGATCGCCTACTGTTGGTCCCACACGTATCATATGACTAGGAAACATCCAATAAGAGTTAAAAATCCCCTTATATGTATGACGGTAATGCACGCCGACTGACAATATCCAATCTGTTGCACCAATTTCTGTATAAAATGTTGCATTATGTCCAGTAGTCCTTCAATGTCTTATTTTTTCAGGTAAATTTGTATCAATTGCTCACCAAATTCAATGGTCAAAACTCCAAAGAGTATAAAACATACAAGGATAATTTTCTCAAGAGATTCGAAATAACAAAGCTCCCACCGTACTTAATTTTGTATATCAAAAGGTTTACGAAAAACACATTCTTCGTTGAGAAGAATCCAACTGTGATCAACTTCCCGGTCAAGTAAGTTCTAAAAAGACAGTATGTATCTCGAATCTGCTCAAAAATCGATTATTCAAATCATTTGTAAAAAGCCCTTCAGGTACCCCAGCATCAAGTTGTTTGAGGAATTCGATATATAGGCAATTATATATTTTTAGAATAATGATGTTAGTAAAAGCAAATTATTCTACCAAATCCCAAAAGGAACACTCCCACACTACCAGAAGTCAAACTAAAGGATGGGTCATGGAGTCTACCGCAAACTCTAAATTCGGGCAAAGAAATTTCAGGTTTCTGGGCCCCAAAATATTCAATATGTTACCCTAACATTACAAAACCATGACCCGAATTCAATTAAATGAATTTATAAAAAAATGGTTACTGGATTTAGGCAGAGAAAAATCCGAAAACTTACTCAAAAACATTATAAAATAATAAATAGTATATGTTTCATTTACCACTCGTACGTATTCGGCTCACGAAAGATATGAAGACACAAATTATATGAAGATGCGGAGATATGATTACCTAAATGAGCAAAAGATACATTTGTTCAATTAAACTACTTAAAAGATTCGGTCACTTTGGTGATGCAGATCAAGTGATACGTATCCTCTCAGTGATAGGGTCTTACCCACGTCTAGAAGAGACAAAATCAATTTATTTAAACTTAAAGAGGATAAAGAGAAATTAATTTTTTTTTTTTGTTTAAGAATCAAATGCATAAATTTTAACAGACATAAATCCAAATTACGATACATACAGTCGAACTTGGTTTTTACGAGGAAGATGGGATGAAAATTACTATAGATTACATACATACATTACATAAAACATTTTTAAAATCTGAAAAACACAGTAAAAACGCCCGAAACAAGCATGTCATTCATAAACTACAAAAGCAGCTATAAATTATAATGAGAAGCCGAACCAACACTTTCCAAGTTCACAAAGCTTAGATTTTTTAAAACCCATGTGTGTTCATTTTTCAATATTGTCGGCGAAAAATCCAACTGGTATTAGACACTTACATAGCTGTCATAAACATAATCCGATCCCAACGCCCGGCTGTATTTATCCTTTACGTTAGCCGACCGTTTGGATTTTATTATTCAGGCTCTTATTTCGATAATGATGTTTTTAACAATTGAAGATTTTTTGTGTATTTTTTGACAATATTTTTGTTCGGTATGTCCGAGAAGTAGCTCGTTATAACAGTTAATAATTGTATGGAAAAAACCATGAACTGAAATGTCAATTAATGTTTCCTTATTACATCCGAGATCTCGCTATTTCCGTGATCGTTATAACCGAGTTCGACTGTATATTTAAATATGTATAACAATAAAGTACTTGCCACCCAATAGCCAAGGGTAGACATTTATCACTTTTTTCTGTAATTTGCAGTTACGTCATTGTTGAAAGGCTGTAAATGAAAAACTAATTTCATTCAGTTTCGTGATAGGGAAATATTTGAAGCAATAATAGGAACATGGAATGAATACCTACCTTTGATATGATGTGAATGTTCTTCAATCTTAACCACTGGATAATGAAATGCACTATGAATAGTAACGATGTTTACAACAACGCGCGACAAATCCAAGCACTTTTTTTGCAATTTTATGTGAAGTGAAAAGTGTTGTTTTGTTTTGTTCTAAATCCGAATCTTCTAATTTTGAATTTCTTCTATCTTGATGTTAGGTAGGTACCATAAGGATGGGTCAAGGGAAGGATGGGAAAGAAAGGTAATCGACCAGGAATAGTATCGATAAATGCTGTTATTTACATCGATCGATAAGGTGGTTAATAGGTTTCCTCATTAAGGGTTTAAAAAAAAACAGATATTTTTTAATAATCATTGTTCAATAAGTCCACTTATATTCACTACACACTCTCGCATACATACAATACTCACACACCCATACACATATACACACACCCCAAATATATATACTCACCCTCACTAACATGTACAATAATTAAACGGATACACTAATTTTTTTGTGACTAAAACTAGTACTTAGAGTAAATATTATTACGTTATCATAAAAGTTATACTCATAGTGTAATTGAGACACATTTAATGTATATATTTCTACCGACATATTGTAACCATTGTATAAATTCCATGTTTTGTTTTTATGAGAAAAATAAAATAAAATAAACAGTCATTGTTTTTCCCAAACTGCATGAAGTCAGCTTGTGAATTTGACTTTGTTTTTAGAAACGTTGATTTCGGTGACATTCTAACGCCTGAAGTGAAGGCCCAACATCAGGGTAGGACAGTGTACGACCTTGTAGGGAACATTGTACATGATGGGACACCGGATAAGGGGACCTACCGGGCACATGTGCTGCATTATCCAACGCAACAATGGTATTTATCCAAATTATTTTCTATTTTATTAACTGTCAATTGAATTATTTTATTCATTTATTTTTATAGATCATTAAGTGGGGAAGAGTGTATAATAACATTATGAATCCCATTAAAGTTGTTTAGATAACAATGCTTATAGTAATACTCGACACTTAATTCACAACTTAGTAAAAAAAAAAAACAAATTGCCATGTGGGGTGAATATCGTGTTTTGATAAAAACGATCCTCAATTGAATGTTGTTATGCAGCAAGCAGCCAGTCCACAATTAAAAAAAAAAAAAGATATTGGTGTTATTGAGTTCAGGAGGTCAATTCTATGTTCTGCTTAAAACAGCCAGGCCGCTTTCATACAAAAAATTGACATACTGATAATTTCATGTCAAAATGCCATGAAAATTAATGTCATCTCATACATTTAGAGTTTATATGAGGTTTCATTCAATATTAGATCTGGCTGTTTTCTGCATAATGCTTATTTTAGGTTGATTGGTCAGCCAGACTTAACAAAGTCGCCAAATTTATTTTAAAAAATAGTTAAATTATTTTTTAATTTATCATAACAAATGAATTAAGTAATTCCTTATAATTAAGTACTCTTATCTAAATATAAAATAATATTTATTTATTCTATTTTTTTCCATTATAGACTATGATTAATAATAAAAATAATGTGACCTCACTGGGGTTACCCGTGCCGAGGACACTTAACAATATACTTTTTTTTAAATATATTTTTACATAATTAACAAAATGTTCAGACAGTTTTAAACACTACGTATTTATGTTTACAATTAATTTATTTACATCTATATAAGTTATATTACAAAACGCACTATGAAAGAGCAAAAACATAACATAAGCTATACACTTGTGGAGCAGTTGATTCAATATTGGTTTGGGTGAATGAGACAATCCACTTTACTTCTACCTAGCTCCACTATCCATTTTTAAATAGTCTTTTTGAACATTTTCTAATATGATCAATACACAATGACGTCACATACATCGGAGTTTTATTAGGGCTGGCTGTTTTCCGAAAAATGCTCACCTTAGGTTGTGTTCGGCCAGACTTTGAAAATCATTAAATCTGGTCATATGCATAATTAAATTATTTTTTGTATTATAAAAAAACGAATGCACGCATTATTTATTATTTTTCAAAGTAAAAAACATTCTATCTGTTGTGTAGATTCGATTATTCACTCTTTTCACAAAAGTGCTATTATCACAGTTTCACTTTTCTATGGCTGGCTGCTTTCTGCATAACTAAAATCAATTGGTCCATTTGCATTAAAGATTATCAAGTTCGGCAATAGATCATTTCTCATTTTCTTTAGGTATAAAGTGGAAACAATTTGTCCATTTGCATTAGTCTGTATTCCAATGAATTTATTTGTTTAGAATCTTCTCTTGTCATTGAATGGTGTGAAGTTGGCGAAATTATTTTACTTTTTTTCCACTCAATAAATTACAAATGAATTTCTGCACTTGATGTTTTATTTTAACATCTCTTTTTTTTTATTTGATCAGTAGTTTAAATACTAATGTATTGTTACATTTATTTTCAGGTATGAATTACAAGATCTTCACGTTACGAACATCTTGCCACAGATGATCACACTGACTGAAGCATACATACAAATTTATGAACTTAAAAGAGATTGATGATTGTGTGATTAGTTTGTAATAAATATTTTTTTATTCAATGAGCCTTTTTATATTTCATTTATTAATTTGTTGCAATTGAATTTTTTGTACTAAAAAAATGGTGTAAATTAACATTTTCTAAACATATTACTTTTTTATTTCAGTTATTTATTGTCAATTTTTGGTGGACTTCCATTCTAATGATGTAATAACTTATATTTACATATAAGCTTCCAATTAAAAATACTTGGTACACTTTGACTTATTTATTGGATCAATTAGCACTTTCACCCTCTAATGGTGATCAGTCTGAAAGTGCCTTAATATTTCAAGCAATTCTTTAGCATCCGTGTAATACAATGATTTTATTTTTGTTTCCAAAAAAATAATATAGATGGAAAGGGTTAGATTTTGTCCAGAAGGGGCGAATTCATTCGCGCGTTAGCGAGATACTAGGTGCCAATACATCGCGTCCACAACCTTCTGCTAATTCCAAATACGCGCGTAAATCGCGTGCACTTTGTTAGACTCGCGCTCGATTCGAGATTACGTATTACGTACAAGAGAATCGCGGCGAATTCGCCCTTTCTGGCCAAGTTCTTAGACAAATTAACAATGCTTTGAGCATCCTCTGCTTGCCATCTTACCAAAAAATAAAGAGAGCTTTATTTTAACCTAAAATAAAAAATACATAAATAGTTTTTTTAGATTAATGTAAAAAAACTTACATTTTTTATTTTTATTTATTTAATTCTTTTATGGTTTACAAACAATGAAAAAATAATACATAATACACATAAATATTGAAACAATAAAAAAAATAGACACTACTTATTTTTCATCAATTACATGTAAACACTAACTAAATACATATTTATATAAAAGGAGCAAAATAAATGATTAAATTGAATTTAAATTATTGTAAAAATTTTAAAAAATTTGTAGGAATTAATAATAAAATAAACATGAATAAAATACGTATTTAAATAAAATTAACAAAAAAAATATCTATATATTCATTAATATAAAACGAATAAAAACAATTCATAAAATACTAATAAAAACAATAAACAAAATATGCATCGAAACTAAACCAGCAATGTAATCCATCAAAGTTAAATGTACAAAATTAATATATCAATATAAAAACGCATTTTGTATACACTTCTTAAACCTAAACAATCCAGCGTCAAAAATGTTGATCTCTACGTTTCCAATGGTGTTGTGTAATCTGCACATTCTTGACACTGGGTTGAAGGACACATTATTCTTAAATTAATCTATGTGGAATGTTTTTGGGTTCCTCGAGGTATGACAATTAGGAACACACATTTTTATCGTACTTAAACAGCTTTAACTTTCCAATCTACCATTTACAATCTTATATAAATATAACAAATATATAATATATCTTTCTTCTAGTTTCTAAAGTTTTGAAGTTAAAGTGTTGGAGTCTCTTCAACAATACATATATACTTATGTTAATGTGGATTCTAAATGGTTGATCCGTATTCCATTTTACTTCTTACTAGAGAGTTGTATAATTTTATTGAAAATTGATCGTTTTTACACTTTGCTTAAACAATAATCAACAACTTAAAATAAAAAACATTTTACTGTTTATGGCTAAACACTAAAATACTATAGTGGAAGAAATAAATGCATGACTGGCGGTATGGGAATAGTCGGCTAGTCCACTTCGTCTATTTTGGGCCCCTCTGTGTTTGCTCGGCCCGCCTGCTGGGAACAGCCGGCGGGCTGCCCCTGCGAACTTCCCATTAAGGGGGCCAGGGCGTCCGACAGCTCCCGCAGCCGGTGCTCGTACTCTTCAGCCTCTGCCAACGTGTTGCCGTCCAGCCATCGCACGGTTTCCTCACACTGCCGCTCGGCCGCGCGTCTCCGCTCCTCTCCCAGGGCTGCGCCCGCCTGCTCCAGCAACTGCTTGGCTCCGAACACGAACGCCTCCAGCTTGTTACGCGCGTCAGCCCTCTTGCGGGCGGCCTCATCTTCCGCACGGAAGCGCTCCGCCTCCTCCAACATACGCTCGATGTCTTTCTGCGAAAGGCGGCCCTTGTCGTTCTTGATTGTGATGCTGTTAGACTTCCCGGAGCTCGTCTCGTGAGCCGACACATTCAGAATGCCGTTGGCGTCCATGTCGAATGTGACCTCGATCTTCGGCACGCCGCGAGGCGCGAGCGGAAAGCCAGAGAGCTCGAAGGTGCCCAGTAGGTTGTTGTCCTTGGTCATGGCCCGCTCGCCCTCGAACACCTGTATGCTGACTCCGGGCTGGTTGTCCGCGTATGTCGAAAAGATCTGCATCTGCTTGCAGGGAATGCGAGTGTTGCGCTCCACGATTTTCGTCATGACTCCTCCGGCGGTTTCGATACCGAGAGACAGCGGAGCCACATCCACGAGTAGCACGTCACGGATCTTGGCGTCGGTCTCTCCGCTCAAGATGGCCGCCTGCACGGCTGCTCCGTAAGCCACCGCCTCGTCAGGGTTGATGGACAGGTTCAGCTTCTTGCCGTTGAAGTAGTTCTGCAGGAGGCTCTGCACTTTGGGAATCCTGGTGGAGCCGCCCACCAGCACCACGTCGTGAATGTCGCCCTTGTCCATCTTGGCGTCCCTCAGCGCCTTTTCCACGGGCTCGAGGGTGCTCCGGAACAGATCGGTGCACAGCTCCTCGAAGCGCGCCCTCGACACCTTGCTGTAGAGGTCCACGCCCTCGTAGAGAGCGTCAATCTCGATGGTGGCCTCCGTGCTGGAGGACAGCGTCCTCTTGGCTCTCTCCGCGGCGGTGCGCAGGCGCCTCATGGCCCGCGGATTGCCGCGCAAATCCTTTTTATGCTTGCGCTTGAACTCATCGGCCAGGTGGGTCACCAGCCGGTTGTCGAAGTCCTCCCCTCCCAGGTGCGTGTCCCCGGCTGTGGCTCTCACCTCGAACAGGGAGCCCTCGTCGATGCTCAGAATGGACACGTCGAAGGTGCCCCCGCCCAGATCGAAGATGAGCACGTTTCGCTCTCCCTGGAGGTTCTTGTCCAGCCCGTAGGCTAGCGCGGCCGCCGTGGGCTCGTTGATGATGCGCAGGACGTTGATCCCGGCGATGACGGCGGCGTCCTTGGTCGCCTGGCGCTGTGAGTCATTGAAGTACGCAGGAACCGTCACCACAGCGTCCCGCACGCTACAGCCCAGGTAGGCCTCGGCCGTCTGCTTCATCTTGCCCAACACCATGGAGCTGATCTCCTCGGCGGAGAAATTCTTGCTCTCCCCCTTGTACTGCACCCGCACGGCGGGCTTGTCCCCCGCGGACACCAGGCGAAAGGGCCAGTGCTTGGCGTCCTCCTGGATCTTGGGGTCGGTGAATTTGCGCCCGATCAGCCGCTTGGCGTCGAACACTGTATTGTCGGGGTTCATGGCCACCTGGTTCTTGGCAGCATCTCCCACCAGCCGCTCGCTGTCCGTGAAGGCCATGTACGAGGGCGTAGTCCTGTTGCCCTGTTCGTTGGCGATGATCTCCACATTTCCGTGCTGCCACACTCCGACACACGAGTACGTGGTTCCCAGATCTATTCCGATTGCGACCATTTTAAATTCACCGTTTCTCTATTGAAGAATTTGCTGATCTTCTCTTTTTACAATCGCAGAATTCGAAATTTCGCAACTCTAGTTAGCTTGTGATTCCTTTTTTCTCTAAGAAGTACTGCGAATTGCGGTAAGCGAGATTTTTTCTTTCAATATCCACAGCTCTGGTTTTCAAATGATTATGAAGCTCCGCCAAATGACGCCGCTCTATATACCCCTCAAGCATTGGTCAATTTTTAGAATATTCGACCAATAGAAATCCCGTGATGGTTCTGGAATACCAGAGGAGCTAAACATTTTTCATAGGTCTTTTTGAATCACAAAAAAACATCCGAATACACAACATTTATTAAATATGTATACTTGTTCTTATTATAGATTTTTTATTTAAGAAAATTTTACACATCCTGATTGATATGAAAAAGGGCCTATTATTTTTGAAAAATCTTTTATTTTTAAAAATGAGAGAGTATATTGGTTATTTTTCAGGAACCGTGAATAAGTATTACAATATTTTTATAAAATGCATCCAAAATTGAAATATTTGTGTAAATCATAAAAAAAAAATCCTTATGTACCTACCTACTAATCTACGAGGATTTCGTTCCCGGCTTAGGAAACCCGGGAATATTGTCGATCCCTATCCCGGGAAAATCATAAAGTGATACAATCGGCCAAGCAGTCACTATTTTGACTCTCATTTCCGTTACAGACAGAATTCGAATTCAATTCCAACAGTTCCGAAAACGAGCTTAATTTGGCAGAATTGGCTGAAAAGTCGAGAAAACTAAGCTAAAGGAGGTCATGAGGAAGTTCCAAAATCGCGACAACGTTTACTAAAATTAAACATCGATTTTCAATTGTTTGAGACTAAGAAAACGATTTCTTAAGCTTTTATTTCAGTTTTTTTGCATGTTTTAAGTAGGTAGTCAAAAAATACGTTTTATAAAAACTTTTTTTTGTCCATCCGTACACCTTTTTGGTCGTCCGGGGCGCTTTAAAGGTAATAATGCATTTTTTGTAAATTCCCGGGAAACCCAGTGAATTCTGTTTTTTATTCCCGGAATCGTAAAAACCCCGGGAATCAAGAAACCCAATAATCTACTTAACGCAATAAAAAGTAATATATTGTGGATGTTTGTATCGATTACCCGTAAATTTATGCAGTGTTTTTTAAAATTTAATTCTAAATGCACTACACCATAGTATGTTTCTTTCCATAATAAATTATCATGTTTCATAGACGACGCGACGACTTAGTAATGTTTACTACAAAAATCATAAATACGGAACTATTTTATTACAACCACCATTTGTTTCCTATCACTACAACTGTCACAATCCACCATAGATATACGCGGAATATTCGGGAATCAACGAGAATGCCTAGAAATATACAGAATACGGACGAATCTAGAAAATTATGATATGATTCTATGCTCATTCACCTGTCAGATTAAAGTAAATAAACAAAAATCGATAGGTACGAAAATCAAATAAAACTAAAGCATTAAAATATATTCATCATTAATGGTTTACAAACAAATATTGATCTTAATGCATGAATATATATTTTCAATGAACACTGAATGTTAAATTAATATCTAATTACTTGATACTAAGTGAGATCAATTTTTCTTGGTGGTGCGTTTTCTTTACAATTATAAAGACCTACAAGCTTGCGTGCAGGAATCAGTGTATTCAATAACAACTCTTAAAATTGTATTTAAGTGCGCTATTTAATGTGTGTAGCCTGGAAGACTCAGTTTTCTCTTTCATTACAGCAAAAACATCAGTACTGTACAGGTGTCCCAGTGGCATTTTTTAATGAATCTGAAGTGCTCCATCAACATTCAATAAAATAACATTTTGAAACAGTAAAAGTTATAATTATCTACTATACTGTAAAGAAACAAACATGATATTATATTGATTGCAAATAAATGTGAACAATTGCTGATGCAAGACCTTCCATCAAACGCATTTTTAGTTGGCGACTTGTATTTTTAAACATATTACTATGCGAGTCTTGGAAAATCATCAGCGAGAAAGAAGAAGAATAGAACCAGCTCTCTGTTTTTAAATTAAATTATTATTTTAGAAGGTGGAGTGGAACGAACAAATTGTAAAAAAAAAAACATGTAATTTTATGCTTTTAATCTTGTATAACTATTGTTGGTTTGATAATTGAATAGCTGTAAATTTGTATAACTTTTATAAACATACAATCCTTAGCAATTATTGTAAAATCTGTATGCAAACACCGGGTAATAACTTGTAATAAGTTTTTCATATCATGTTATAATGAATTACTCTATGTGTGCATGGTGTGTATACGTAGTAGGAATTTCTTTTTTATTTTATCAGATTTACCATATTATAATGTATATATCTTCTATCACATATTAAACATGTTTGGTGAATTAACAAATGTTCGGTGATGGAATTTTTAATTGTAAATTAGGTTTACAATGAAATATTGTTTAAGAATGTTACTTATGGTCACTGACAATATACGAATATAAATAGACTCTTACTGCCTTACCACCTGCCTCTTGTATTAAGCAAATGTTGCGTTGCTCTCAACAATTTGTAATACAGACACATAATAAATAGTCCTATAGGTATAGGAATAATAGCTACTTCAAAGATAAAGCAAATAATTTAAATTTGTTGCAACAGAAAAGGAAAACATTGTTGAGAAGGGAATATGGAAGTCTAAACTGAATACATTTTTAAAACTTCCTCCAAATAAACAAACTAAATGCGTGATATTCGCATGATCGGTGGGGGCCAGTTTTTCAGTCCAAATTATGAATATCCCTTGCTCTCCTTTTTAAAAACTTTTACGTTTTAAGTTAGTAGGTACACGTACAATGCATAATGTTTTAGATAATTAAATATACCAGACCAAAACAGAGATTTGATAAATCCTTATGGGTGAATTAATAATTAAGTGATATTAGTGAGTACGAAATGTCTGCGTCCGGGCGGGTGAAAACTACAGTTTTTGGTGTAAAATTGAACCAGATTACTGGACTTGGATTATTACATTTTTCATTACACTTTATATTTATACAAACATATTGGTCGTTCACCGGTTATTCCACATTCTAACACAGTGATCCATTCCAGTTCGAGCAAACCAATTATGCAAAATCCCGTTATATTTTTTCCTAAAACATCAAAGATACCGTGTCCTACGATAAATCAGGTGAATGAAAAAAAACTGGTGGTTTTTAATGTCAACCATATTCTATCAAGGGAAAATAGTCTTTGTTTTAAAGAGGAAAGTTTTCAAATAATATTCTAACGTTATAAGATATAAAATAAAGTGACTTTTATGTGCGGAGAAGTAAGTTGTTGTTATCGGCTAGTTTCTTATTTTGCTAGGAACTGGCTGACCACGCTTTGTAGATATTATTTGTATTTATTTTTTGTATTTATTTTTTGAGTGAAATACAATCGCTGGCAATAATATTTTTCTTTGTCCATAAATACTATTAGAATAAATTATTAATTTCGATAGTAAAATATAATAGTAAGCTGTGCATAATCGCTCATATGGACCATTTGCCATTGGATAGAAGCCCCGGGTTGAATTCCTGAGATGGTCAACATGAAACAATTGCTTAATGGGTCGTATCACACTGTAATATTTTATCATTATTAAACTAGCACCCGAAGCGTAAGATCGATTGCCTTACTTTATAGTAAATAGTTGCGATAAGCTGCATTTATTTTATCTTACAGCACCTTATGCTCCATCAGGTGCGGGTGAGGCTTTGAAGATGATTTTTTTTTAAATACGTTCAAAATCAACAGTTTCTAACTGATTTTTACTTTCAAATGCATATGTAGAAAAGATGCATGAATACACAAAAAAAATTAAGCGTTGTGGCGTTATATCATACTCTTTTGTAGAAAAATTATGACGGCAATATAATAAATTAGTTGTTATAGCCTTATTTTTAATAGTATACATTCGTATGTATTTTTAAATATTGATATTTTTTAATAAACAAAAATGTAGGAACATTTATTGTTGTATGCATTTATTGCAAACATTAACAATGGAAAAAAAATCATGTTTACTGATTATTTGAAAATTAGAGTTTTTATAATTTAATTCATTTCCAGTTATTAAAATATTTTTTATTATTATATTACACACTTGGCTAAATCTGTAAAATGGACCCTTGCGTGCAGGTGGAAATTTACTACACACTGGGCTCGTGGCGCGCACGTGTAAAGAGGGCCAGTCTCGATGAATTTAGTATTGACATTTATAGGGCTTGTGACCTGTCATCAGCTGATTTAATTGGCCACTTCACGCACTGTGTAACATTTATCATTCTGCCTATGTTTAAACATGTGCATTTCCTCAACTCTTCCATCAGTTTCTCAAAAATCAGCAGAACAATCCAATCTGATGTTATTCAATTTATAAAATTACAATAAAGGACATGGGCTGTTGTGATACAAGTAAATACAGTTTTTGCTACCATTCGTGTCTGCAATATGGTCATGAGGATGAATGACAGTATCCGACAAAGGCCCTCTATATAATTTTGCAAACTCATAGTGAAAGTAGTAGAGTTAAATTCAAATCAAATTGCAGTATTTAAAATTTTAAAAGAATAACTTGTTTATTGATTATAAAACATTGCTTTCTTGTATGAATGAAACCGATAAGAATACCCACGGTCTTTAAAATGGTTTCGGATATGTCGAGGAATGTACTTTCACTGTCTCTGAAAAATGTTTTCCCTCTCTTAAGCAACCAATTTTTAGATCTTGACAACTCCCTTGGGAGATACTCTTCCCTGTCTACAAACATTTGAACATACTAATAACATTTGTAAAGCAAATGAGCCTATTGCAGGCTAAGTGAATGAACTGGCAAAATGGTCAAACTTTTGTATTCAAGGTTTTATCCGAATGAGCTTTTTGCTTTTTTTTTACTAAACTTTTGATATATTTAATTAACTCTAGTTTTGTACCTAAAAACTAGGAAAAAAAATATTTTGAATAACATTATTTATAGAAATGTAATATAACCTCAGAATAATAATTCTCTAGAGAAGCCCTTAAGCTCTATTGCATAGAACAAAAGCGTTCCAAATTTTTGTTTTTAGTTTGGACAACAAATGTGTAATGGACTGTTTCAGTTTGCCCTTTGATTTTCAACTCAAGTACCTATGGCCCGTTGTATTACTGTAAGCTGTAGCTAACTTCGTGGTCAATAATCATAGAATGTTTTTTCTTCATATGGGCAACTTAGGTTATTACTCTAAGAATATAACCAATGAGTTTACTTCACCTTCATTAACCGTAGCTGCACAGAATATTACAAAATTTGTTCCTCCCTTGATGTATTTGATTCAAAACTTACACATTTTTTTTTTTTTATTAGAACTACTTTAATTAAATAATATGTATTACTATCACATTATTCTGTCTCTATTCTCAAAAGGCATTTTAAGGGTAATCTCCTCAACAGAATCCCTCCTTTTTCCTATTTTATCCTAATCTTTTCTTATCCTTTTTATCCCTCCTAAAGCTTTGGGGACGAAATCATTATTATTTCATTTGACTCTCTTGTATGATATTCTTTAAATATTATTAAATACTCCTACACATTTTTTTTTTTAAATCTGTTCATTAGTATGTCTACAAAAAGTATTATATAGTCGTGGAAAACTTTAATTGGACTCGTACACTATATTATAGTATGAATTGTTTATAAATTTACTGTTGTTTTTCCAAATAAAAAAAAAACGTCAGTTCACCTCCAAGAGGCTCATATTTTGCATTTCCCTCAATAATTTGAAAAAAGAAATAGCAAATCACGATAAACATGCAATCATCCACGTAACAAAGATATGTGCATATTTCCTTAGTTCATATTTATCTTAATCATAGAAATGACACTAGCAAGAATTTAGAAAAAAAATTGTTTTAAAATAACCAATTGTTTATTTATTCCATAAATTGGATTGTATTTATGAATGAAATGATATGTCTGTTTTATTTTCTGCAGTTGTAATGTTATTAAAGATTTTTTTTCATTACGGCATATTTCTGCTTGGCATCATGTCTGATCATGACGAAAGTCCGTTAGAGAATGCAGGCATGAAAGTCAATTACCCGCGAAATAGAATGCCATTTTCTTCACGCTTGTAATGTATTTATTTATTTATACGTCATTGGTGAATCACAATGCATGTGAGAAAGAGATATACACATTTCCTTAGTTCATAGTTTTGTATAACTCGTTACTATAGCAATGACACTGGCTGTCATTTATGTACCTAATTGACATATTAATACGCATAGACATGCCCTTAAACCTCAAAAATGTGACATTTAACTCATGCCCAAACGCTCAGTCATTCAACCGCCAGCCAAGTGTGACGTTTAGAATTCGAAACCAAAAACCCTTAAACATCGTGAAAAGGATTGTAAATGTGTTCATGAGTGATTAACAAAGCTTAAAACAATAAATATTTTTTTTTGCATTCAATTTGCGAATTTAAGAAAAGAAATTGATTGGGATCCACCAAAAACGAATGTTGATTGTTAACGTTAAAATACAAACTTTTTTGTGTACCAAAAATAACTATCCTCAAATTTTTGATAGCATATGCATGATCTTTAAATGCATCCCTGGTATAAACAAACAAAGTTAGTCACTATGAGTTATTTTTCATATCATTGCTTTTTTTAATATTTTACTCTATAGGGCGCATCTATGTATTTATATGTCAATGATGTAATCTACTAATTCAATAAATATATCTGTTCTGTTTTTCACAATTCTAGAGTAATTGAAGCATTTCTTTATCACACACAACGACATGTTAATGAGTAGTATCACGTATTATCACTATGAAGGTCCACTAGAGAATGAAGGCACTGAAGTCAACTACCAATGAAATGAAATGACATTTTTTTATGCTTGTAACAATTATATAAAATCATGATTGATGACCCCTGCTTTCACTTGCATGTGAAATAAGAGTTTCTTTAGTCTCCTACCAGTCTGATGATGTCAGTCACGGCGAAACCTGGTCACTCATGAAAATCATTAACAAAAGTGGCATCTTACTAAATACAGTATATTATTATCAAAAACATTTTTCATTTTGTGGTATAACATTTTACACTTATATGTTTATAAATTTGCTTGGCAAAGAATGGTACATATAGTTTACTTGCAATTCAAAAAAATAAATTAAATTAATATAAGTGCAAAATTCCAAGGAAATATATTATTTAGCAACTTTACCAAGTACAAAAATACCTCTTCTAAAGCTAGATGCCTTCCTAGCTTCAGAAGGAATTTCAGGGACTTCAGGGGGATTTGGGAACGGCGGTATCAAGTAAAAAAAAAAAAGAGAGATTCGAAAGCTGGGAACCAAGTTTCACAATCACAGGTATGAATGGATGAGAGATTTTTGTTCTTTCGCGAACTGAGGATAAGCGGAATGATCGGAAATTAAAGTGAAAGAACTTCCTTCAGTTACCCGAAAACAGTTTTAAAGACTGGGTCTTTTTATCGGTTTCCTCATATTAAAAAGAAAATGCTCTTTTGTCAATAAACGAATTACTCAATAAAATTTCATTTGCAAACCGCGATTTTAATTTAATTTAACCCTACTGCTTTCATTGCCCCTTTAACCGTGAGTTGAGCAAATCACATATGGGAGAGCTTTTGTTGAATATTGATATTTTTATAAAATTCTGCATAATTACCTAGAATACGTCGATAGACTTGTAATTTTCTCAAACTAAACGGTTTGGGTAGGTTATAAGAAATCGCCTTAAGGCAATATGCCCGCTCTTGTATATAAAGTGTCAAATAAATAAAATTTTCCTCATGACCAATTGTAAACACAAATGGTAGCAAAAACTGTGTTTACTTGTATTACATTTGTAACCTAAGTATAAATGACATAACATGATATTCGGGTGGCGGTTCCCAGCCATTACGCGTATTTTTGAAATATTTTTTTATTTATCATTCTGAAAAACTCGTTAGGAAACGAATGGAAGGAACTCATTATACCTCCCCTACGATAATCTAAACTCAATTAAACTTAAATTATTCTAAAGCATAAAATTAATTCATTTAAAAACCAGTAATCAAAACGAAAGTTTTTCTGAAATTGCAGACGTGAACTAAAATGTTGAAAAGAGCATTATTATTTTGAAAAAAACTCAAAATATTCACAAGGCATGCAAATTATATTATTTTGTATTTATATATTTTCAAAGAGCGCCCTCGTTGTTGCAGCAAAATTTCGAAATTAGATGGTTTATCATTGACATTGAATTCCTTTTTATTTTATGAAAAAAATGCTTTGTTTATCAATATTTTGGTTAGATAGGTACCTAGGTATTATTATCTTAAAACATATATATATATATATATATATATATATATATATATATGTTTATTTTGTTAGACTAGCAACACCATTATTTATAGAATCATAGAATGGCTCGAGAAATCCTTGAGGCGTGATAAAGTTTATGTTTTTATTCAACGTGTCAAATAGTGATTAAAATGTACAATTGTTGGCTGAGCTCAGTCGTAGTCTTTAAATGAAACCACCGGTTAAATTACATGTAATCAAATCGCACACGCTTGTTTGTTTACTAGACCGGCATGGACATCGATCAAGATACATTCATTTATGGTTTGTACATGAAATTTAACTATAATTTGAGTTGTTTTTCCTTTGATTTCCTCTGATACCGGCTTCGTTTGTTTATTCAACGAAAAGGCCTGCCGCACTTTACTATTCACTGCTATTCACAAAAGTGTATGTGTTACCTCGGATTTGTAAACACATTTTTGATATAGAAAAGTCAATCGGATTTAGAATCATTAATTAAGAAATCTATGTTTAACTATTCCTAGTGAGGTTTAAGTGTTCTCGTTTTTAGATCTTTCGGTTGTTTGTTCGAATTAATAGAAAATGAATTGCGCATTTAAAATAAACACGTGATGTTTTTTTAGAAATGCTTTTTTCAATCTGAGATCTGACAGATACCCCTTTTACCAAATATTCAATATAAACGGTTTTTAATTCGCCAATTTGAATGGAATAATATCATAAACCTTGTAATTTTACCGTGAACGTATGTTTTGATTGATAAATAATTGATTTTGTTATCTTGTGACATAATATAATGCATATAACGACACATCCTACGTACAACTATGTTACTGAAAAAAATAAATTTTGCAGGAGAGCGTTTTAAAGATTAAAAAAAATTCAACTCGTGATATTTCGCTGTTCTTATGTAGTAAAGCTGTGAAATTTGGCCCAACGCTTTTAATTGAGTTATTTAATAAGATAAAAAATAAATGTTCTTTCTGAGATCACTAGTTTTTGTTTTATCACTCATACACACATATACTTTGCTACGTAACCTGTCATCAATACTATAAGTCGCCGATACAGGCTTATTCAATGAGATTCATTGAAATGTTTCACGAGTATCTGCCTAGTTACATAGTTTTACTCTGTACTTCATTTGATATCTTCCACTAAAATGTTCACTTACACAGCTTTTACCAAAAAATCGTAATTGAATATGGTCTTATATTTGTTTATGTATCGCTGTCACAACATCAATATTAAATCATTTTCATTATTTTGATAAGTATACCTGTGTTTTTTAATTTTTGACGGAGCATTCTCTCGCTGTCTGAGGTAGAACTGAGCGACGGGCAGATCTCCGTCGCCCGCGCCGCACTGCATTATCCCCGCGTAATTCTTGTAGCTGGCACGTATTTAATTATTCCTCGAATTTTATTTAAGATATATGCAGTTAAACATTTATACGTTTAAAAAAAAACATTTTCCAACGATTTTTTATATTTTTTTAATATTCGATATTAATGTTTCGAAGGTGTAGATTTCAAAAATGCAACAGTTGTATAACCGTGGAGAGGCAGTTACACAGTTGTACGTAGGATGTGTCGATAATATATGGTAAAAACAAATGGGTTTAACACTATAAACAAGGTGATGAAATTTATTGCAACAGAGAGGGAAAACATTTTAGAGAAGGGAATATGGAAGTCTAGGCGTTTACAAGGCTTTCCATCTCATTGGCTAGTTTAAGTGGCCACTTTCACACTGTGTAACATTCACCATTCTGCCTATATTTGAACATCCACATTTCTCAACCCCGCCACCTGTTGACTTTTGTGAAGTAAACGAGCTTTAATCGTGATATTCACTGCCACAATACGCAAAACTCAAAACATCTCTAGAAAATATTGGCCTGAACTAAAAAACGAAGAGTCGAATAAATCTAAAAGTTTAGCAAATGTTTGATAAATCAATATTTAATCTATGTGAAGCTAAATGTTCTTGTTTTTGTTAAGATATGATATTTAAAACACCGTGCACTAGATGTACACCCAACAGCCTGATGCTGCTAGTGTGTATATGAGGCGTGTTTAAACAATGAAGGCATTCTCCACTGTTTTTAGTTTGTAATATGCAATAAATGTTTATTTATTGAACTGAAAGGGTTCAATAAACATATTCCATTACGAAAGTTATTCTTTACTGCTTTATCATACCAGATGGTGCCGACGACCTTCTCTCCTGCCTCTCCCAAGACCTGCTCCTCCCCTCGGTGCTGGAAGAAGATGGGACGGCTGAGGAGATTCTTGCGCAGGCCGCCCTTCACGATGGCCACATGTCCACGAGCCCGTCTCCGCATAACAGCGATGATGATTCCAAAAGGTGAGGAAAATCAAATTCAATAGTGGCAGAGCGGGTTCGAACCTTGCACCTTCTGATTCAGAATCCGCGACACCGCCCACAGGACCGCTACCCTTCTTACTATTTATTATTTTATTTAGAAAATGGTACATGAAACGATTCGAGGTAGAAATGAAAATTCTAATGACCAGTGAAGTTCCCATAAAGGTTACGTGCTAAAATACATATTTATTTATTTTCTTTTTCTTACAATAATAATTTTAAAACTGAAAATGTTGAAAGGAAAAAACAATACTAACAGTAATTAACAATATAAAAGGAGATGAAAAAACATACTAAAAGTCATTTTAAAAAGCCATATGTAGGTAATTAAAAAAAAGTATATAAGTAATTGTAAAAACATACCAAAAGTAATTGAGAAAAAGGGCAATCCAAAAAGTAATAGAAAAAAAGCAATACTAAAAATAATTGAAAAAAGAGTTCTTGCAGTAATAAGGAAGCTCAGTTCTACTGGAAATTGAATATAAAAAATAATTTCTTACATGCAGTAAAAACTAGAGCATTTAATTGTACCGCGAAGTTTCTCAAAAATGTATGAAAGAATGGTTTTTATAAAAGTTAACTTCTTTGAATGACGTCACAAGTTCTTGTGAATCAACTATAGCGTCGACATGTATTGTGACTGGCTCAACAATGTCACGACAACTCACTGACAAGCGCACAGTGACGGCACAGATGAAGTAATTACATTTTTTTTTTTTCTAAATGAAGGCATATAAGTTATCTAGACACTCAAAGTTCGATAAAACAAATAAAAGCAAAGAAATTGATTGTCAGATTAAAAACATATCCTTATCTGCACCTGATGGTGCATAAGACACTACATTGGTAAACCAAATGCTGTGTATCTCGATCATCTGTTACATGAAGGTAAGCTGTTCAGTCGTACGCTTCAGATGTCTAGAGTTAAAATAATATTTCAGAGTAAAACCAATATTTTCCATCGACCTTGCCGGCAGCCCAAGACGGACTTATCTCCACTTGATTTTCGCCTAGTAGTAGCCACCAAATGAAAAACGCTGGGTTCTAGCTCTATTAACTCGCATGTATTCTTCTGTATGAGCCCATTGCAGGCGAAGTGAACCAACTGACAAAATGGTCAAACTTTTGTATTCAATGTTTTAACTGTCAGTTTTTAATATTTTTAAAATTGCATTTTTTTTATTTAAGAAGGTAAACACGAAAAGAAAAATATAAAGGAAAAATAATGGAACCCAATAAACCGCGAAACCGGCTCATAAGCGGGTTTCTTATTTTTCCTTACAACAAAAACGTTAGAGAAAAAATTTAAAAAGTAATATAAACATTAATATGAACTAAAAGCATGCGTATTTTTTACACAAAATTTATTTACATAGATGACTGTTAACATAAAATAATAATCCATATAAAGCCTTGTAACATATTAGCAATTTAATTATTTTTTTCTTAAAAGTTTTGTCAACATTTTCTTTTAAGGTCTTCTTAGGAATCTTATTAAAAATTTTAGGAATTGTATAATGAAGTGTTTTTTGGCCATACTTGTTTTTCAAACCTCGCTACTGACAAGCCTTCACGTTGTGCTATCCTTGTATTATGTTTATACCTTTTCTGGTAGTTACTATCGAATCGATATCTAGTAACAAATTTGAGCCATAGAATAGCATTTACGGACAGGCACCCTTGCTTTTTAAAAAGTTTGGGTACCTCTTCCTCTAGCTGATTTGTTAATTAATTTATGAACCGAGTTTTGTAAAGATTAAATTTTCTTAATGTTGGTTTTACAAGAAAGGCCCCAACTGGTGATACCATACCTAATAATTAATTCCGCTAATGATTTATAAATAAATCTCAATGTTTTTATTGGTACAAAATATTTTATTCTAAACATGTTGCCTATAACTGTCCTTAATCTTTTACATAATTTGGTAATATGTTTATCCCATTAAAAAATGATCAATAGTAATGCCCAAATACACATATTCATTAACTACACAAATTTTTTCACAGTTACATAATATGACAATACCATTAAAGACAGTTGAAACTATGAGATACTATATTAATTTGAAGTTTTGTAGGTACAACAACCAGGAAAAAAATGTTTTTGGATTACACTACTCCATCTTAGAACAGGCTGTGCCATGTTAGATGGAGGCTATCATAAACAGAGAACACTCATTTTCATTTTACATTAATTGGTTTTATATAGATTCCCTGTTATTAAGTATGTATATGATTTTTTTGACATTAATTTATAAATAAATAATAAATACTTGTTACAGAAATGTCCTATTATGATTATAATTATGTTAGTTCATAATTCAGATAAGCATAATCTTTATTGTGTGTATTTTAGCTACCAATATGGAAGCAGTGTGATGCTGTCCAGCTCCCCGGGCAGTAGTAGTTCCGAGGGGCTGTCGGACTTTGGACAAAATGGCTTTGAAGAAATCAAAATATACGATGCTGATTTGGGTGAGTTTTTGTGTATTTTATTATTTCTTTATGTTTGGTTCTTATGATTTACTCAAACATTTCCATTTTTGTGTCCATTTCTAACATTTCGCTCACAGGAGGACGGCCTCCTATCTGTGGCAAATAGAGTTGAGAAAATTCACATAAAATTCAATGTGAATTTCCTCAAGCGTGGGTGTTCCGTGCTGTAACTCACCACTGTGATTGGGCTGCCTGGCCTTTTGTGGTGCAACTAAAATTACAAATACATAAATAACTCACTTCTGTGAAATGGGAATCAAGTTATGGTGCAATAGGCTTTGAACCTCGGTTCACTGATCTGTTAGCCCATGACACTCGCGACGGGACAACTGTTCTTCATTATTTCTGAATTGTTTCCAACACAAAGCTGATAAATCACCGGGCAATTTCATTTTGTTGGTTGTCTTTAAGTGATATTTTGTTATTATGTTTATGAAAATAATGAAAGAGTTTTAACTACCATTAATAATTATGTTGCCTCTCTTATCCAGAATATGTTTCTGTGAGATAGGATCTCCCTTCCGGTCGGCGTTACCTAGTTCTGGGCAATTTCATTTTCACCTTAAACCACGAAGCCACAGTCGCCGGGCTGTCTTTAAGCGATATTTAATTATTATGTTTATGAAAATAATATATCATAATAATTATTTCAAATTCATATCAATATAAGAAAAAAGTTAGTAAATACAATCGGTGAAAATCAGTTAAAAATGGTGAAAAGTAAATCTGCGCTATACTATGAGGAGAAAAGAAAGGATAAGAAAAAACGAATATTCATATGGTGATGTGATTTGAATGTGACATCAGAGGGACACTGATGCAAAAGACAACAGTCTGAAAAATTTATGAAATATAGATGTTCATACATGGGCAGAATGGTGACTGTTACACCCCTGTGTAAAGTGATCATTGAAGCCAGTCAATGACAGGTCACGAGGCCTGTATATTCCCTTTTCAATGAGAGTTCTCCATATTTGTTGCGAGTACAAATGATATTATTACCATTCCATAATATGCTCTGCTCTCTAACTGGAGATAGAGTTCCAATTAGAATGTGTCGCACATCCCATAAAATAGAGTCAAGACAAAAAAAGCTTTTTAGCTAAGTATACTGAATAAATTATATAAGCACCTCTCATGTGCTAAAAATTTACATAATTTTAGATTTACGACTTACCCGCTTAATGGCTGGCTCTGTGTGACACTTACACTAACATGTATTTGAACACTGCCATTCTCAAAAAAGGTCATATTTTAAATATTTTCTTTATGACAATCGAGATTTTCTTTGAAAAATGTAGCATTTTTTGAGACAATTTTTTTTTTTGATACCAACACAGTCATAATAATAAACAATAAATAAAGAATAACAACAAATAACAACACCAATTATGAGTTTCATATAGGAACAAGAATATAAAAAAACAAAACAATAAACAATAAATAAAGAATAATAACAAATAACAACACCAATTATGAGTTTCATATATGAACAAGAATATAAAAAAAACAAAACCTACAGTTCGCTGGGGTGAAAGGAAGTGAGAAAGTGGGATAGGAAAATAGAGAAGGAAAAGAAAAAGAAGAAATAGTAAGTAAATATAAAACAATGAAAAAAGAAATAAAAATGTAAATAAATGTACACATACAACATACATACATATAAAATACAAATGTATATAAATGTACACATACAACATACGTACATATACAATACAAATATTATTCTCTGTGAAATTTCCTAAACCAAAATGCCAAAAATGAAACATGTACTTTTTAAGGTATTCAATAATTTCCGTTTATCCTAAATGCCCAACAAACACTCCTAGATCCCTAGAAAGCAATTATACTTTGAATTCTTCACAGGATTTTCTAACGTTTAACAATTTTACAATAACATGGCGTTTACAATACTCTGAAACGTACCGTTTGTGATGTCGAAAAAAACGCTCTCCTGCTCATTTTATGTTTTGGCATTTGGGATACTTCGGAATTGAATAGACGATATGACACATCGGCATTGTTTTAAAGGCTGAAAAGAAAAACAAAAAACAAAAAAACATGGTTTAAAACGTGTTATTTTTTTTTTGTTTTATTTATTTTAAAGAAACAAACAGTCGACAATGATATAGTAACATTAAAAAAATATACAGTTTAAAGACAGACCCGCAAAGTGTCTAAATAAGAATCATACATATTATGAAATTGTGTTACAACGAAAGGGTGTGTTTATGTGTATTTGTATGAGAGTAAGTGTGTTTATGTGTATTAGTGTAAGAGTAAGTGTTCAGGTGTGTGTAAGTGTGAGCATCATTAAATAGTAAGTGGGATCGTATCGCAGCCAGAAATAAGGAGTCTTAATTTATTTTTAAATAAATTAAGGGGCATTTAAAATATATCTATAGATGAAAAAAAACATTATAGTTAGAGCAAGAACGATAGAGGAAAGAGTGTTGCGCATAGTTAGTGCTACAGACTGGCAGATGGAACAAATACTTATTTCTTGTCACGCGAAAGGGGACATTGAGATTAATTTTGGAGAGTAGGTTAAAAGAGTCTACTTTATTACTTTGCCTGGGAATTCCGCTTTTTTGAGCTATGACTATTTTATCTGATGTGCGATATGGTTTTTACAAAGACCCTTCAGGCCCGTCTTTCGGCTGCAGCTTCTGAGCTTCCTCCCAAGTCAGATTCGCGTCCCATGGTTCTGATATGAACTGCGGACGTCCAGGGCGTCGAGAACCTGATGCCTTGTAAAGTAGGCAAGCGTCTTTAATGCTCTCGGGAGGCATGCACAGTATATGGCCCAGCCACCATTGCAAAATGACACAATTCAGAAATGTGTTATGAAAATACTTGTTCCATTCATTTGCAATTTCAGCTAGTTTGTAGGTTATGTTTGATGAATGAGTTTTGTTTAGGCAGCTGTAATAATTAGCATTCGTAGAATGCATTGTCAACTATTTATATTTGGTAAACATTACCTACCTACAAACAAGCATGTTGGTAAAAAAAATATTTTGTTTTATTAGTAGGTAATATAAAACTCCACACCACTCCTGCTGCAATCAGATCAGCTATCCTATCCATCGAATGGCCATTCCCTCAATTCTCCCCTTTTTAATGTGTTTTTCCACTCATCTTCACTTTATTTCCTTTTTTTTTTTTAGAATTAATTACATGTTTAGTGTAATAATTATGATTTTATTTTATGTTATTTTCTATAGTGCTTTATGTACTTTTATCTGTATATTGTAAGAGCCTTCTGAGCGTTTATTAAATAAATAAATATTTATTTTAAGGTTTTTCAGAAATTGCATCTCTTCTAAATTTAACTTAAATATTTTAATTAAAAAAAATTAATAAATTAAGATTAGTCCTGAAAAATTTTAGTAAAATTACACATAATATGCTTGCCTTTTCTCGTTTTATGAATAGAATTTTTTTTTTAAATAAATTAATCATTTTTGAACACATTTGGTTTTTTTATAAAAACTCAATAAAAATCATAGTAAAATAACAAATAAAATAATTTTAATATTTTGTAGCCCCTTTTTTTGCTTTGAGAGGAATGCGGTCTGACTTATTCATACCTATGTATTCCCGTATTTTCTCCCTGGATCATGGCCCTGGAGCAGTGATTTTTTACACTAAAGATATTTACAACTGGCGTGTGCCTATTGTTTTGTTATTTTGATAAATTCACAGCATCGGCATTTGCGAGAGTGACAGAAAAACAATGTTCAAATCCCTATTCATCAAATCAACTTTTTGGGTTTTTTCTAGTGCTTCAGCTCTTTTTCTATCTGGAGTCTCATTCTTTGTATTTTTGCCCCAAGTATTGTCCACAAATCTTCGATTGGGTCAAGACCATTTCCAGGCCACGGCAATGGCTAAAAAGACACATCTTACATCAAAATTTTAACTCATTTTATGTTCATAATATACCGACTGTTTTATATCTTGTATGGTGACATACATATATGTATATATATATTTATCTTTTTTTTTTTTCTTTTTGTACCTCAAACTAATCTCATCGTATTCTTATATTTTATATTTATAAGGCACTTGTGTCGTATAGTAAATAAATAAAAAGTGCGTTAAACCCGATCTTAATTGCTTTGTAAAGTATAAAAAGCACACATTAAAGAAAACATAAAAATGAGAAAGAAAACTCTCGAAAATACGAGTGTAATGAGGAAAGACAGTATCTATATTTAAATCAAGAGAAATTGGGAGCAACACTTAACTGAACTAAAAGCCGCATTTGTCCATGTGTATAAGAATAATTTATGCACTTGGTAAAAACTACACAGATTTTTGTTTTATTTCATTTTACTCGTGGAACAAGGCCATTTAAAGAATTAAATACAATAAAATTACATGTGTATGCATACATAGGCACTAAAATATATGCAAATAAAAGTAATAATAAAAAATGCACACAGTATCACATTTCAAAGGTTAAATACTTTAAAAAGTTGAATTAATCATTATATTTATAAATTTATGCAACTTAAAGAAGATTAAATTTTAAAAAGATACAATATTAAAAATCAATTGTTATACTAAAATAAACCGTAAATGATGAAATGCCTGAAAAGTTACAAATATTGCTATTAAAAACTGCAATTTTGTGATCTTTAATATTGGATTTTTTCAATCCAAGTAACAGAATATGGTCTCGTAATGTTAGTTTTATTTTATTTTGAAATAAGCAAAAAATTGCCTTGTTAATGAATGGTGTTATTACTTTTTCCATGTGACACCAGATAAATTTTCTACTAAGGCTGCGTTTATTTAATAATCGGAAAAGACAAACATCACGTATGACGCTACCAGCACCGTACTACGCTTGAGTTATAATACATAATGCTCGTTAGATGCACACTGCGGGGATGACGATAACCTCGATGTGATGCCGTTCCATTGTGACGACTTAGAGATTTTTTTTTGTAAAAATAAAATAAAATATTTCATTCATCATTAGCTGTCTCTTGTCCAATGGTGAACATGGGCCTTCCTCTAAAGTTTCCACATCTCTTTATCCTGAGCCATCCGCATCCAACCACTTACTGCAACTCGTCTTATGTCATCAGACCACCTTGTCTGAGGCCTGCCGACACTTCCATCTACAGTCTGCGGTTCTGGCTTTATGACCATCTCCATTTCCGGTTGGCAACCCCGTGGACCACATCGATTTCATTATATCATTAGAATTGTAAAAATTCGCTCCATGTATAAAATGTATTTTTAACGTTATTCTCAATTTGTGATAAGACCCTATTACATCTGTAGGTTTATAAATTTTCAACAATATGTAATATTTTTATTAAATTACAATTTAAAATTATATTGAATATTTATCCAATAATGTTTTGGTTCCAGATAAGATCTACTCGGATTTTGGAAGTCGCCAGAATGGATACGGCGCTATGGAGGAAGCACCCGCAACTCTACCGTACCAGATTTTCTCAAATCCCCACCAGAACATCAAACTTGAGGTTAGGTTTCATTTCAATTGTATTTTTACCACAACAGGTCGAAAGGCCCAACAGCAGTGATCCACGAAGAAGCTCAATGCTACGGGAAATAAGATTTTAAAAATGTATTTTTACATGTAAAAATTAGAGCATTTAGATGTACTGCGAAGTTTCTCAAAAATGTATGAAAAAATTCATGAACATGGTTTTAATAAATATGTACTACTTTGCAACGTCACAGAATTAAGTGATCTCGTGTTTACAATAACCAATTACGGATTATTATAGTTGTCGAAAAATTGTGAAATGGATTACGGTAAGTCCGGTGCTCTTCTGGTGCCTGACCAAGAAAAATAAAATATCGCAATGTAGATTTCAAACTGGTATTTCACATCCACCTCGGCGGAAATTTTTAATTCCTGCAAAAATGCTGCATTGCATTGGCTACGCTCCCTTATACTTCACAATTCACATAAAATTTTAACATTTTGTTATTCCAGTACCTACTTTGTATGTAGAGACCGTCGTTTATTATTATATCTGTGTTTATTTTAATTTGACTTGACTTTGTGCGGAATTAAGTAATAAGAGAACGGACGCAGCAAACTCCGGTGACAACTGTCGTCAAGTGGAGGCGATAGGGTTGGCTTGGTCATATACTGCGGATGCCTCCTGAGAGCCTTAACCACGCTTGCCTATTTTACAAGGCATCAGGTTCTCAACGTCCTGGACGTCCACTGCTGACTGTTCGTCGGCAGTTTATGTCAGAACTTCGGGACGAGAACATGACTTAAGAGGACACAAAGGAGTTGGCAGCCAATAGAGATACATGGAGGCTCTTTGTGGATACCATATGCTCCAACTAGGGAGCGGACGCAGAATGATGATGATATTTATTTTAATATGTTAGTCATTTTCAACTATTTTTGTGTATTATGTCTGGAAGAAAAGGTTATAAATACTGTATAGTACCCAGATGCGCAACAAATATATAATTTGCAATGTCAAAATCCTTCGTAAAAACCACGCGACAATAATGACCCATACAAATAGTAAGAAAAAATGACAATTGACAAACATGAATTTTGACGTCACGAGTGTTACGATCAATCATGGCACATTTTTGTGAAGGTGTATTTTTTTAACAATTTTATTTTAAAAAATATGAATGAAAACATATTTCTACAATTTCCATATTTATTTTGAAAATACAATCAATTTTTCTAAATCCATTTCACATGTTTTTATCAGTATTCGTAGTATGCGATATTTCCTTATTGTATTCTTTATCCGCCAGGATACAAAATTCAAACAAAGAGATTACTGTCCTTGAAAAAACTCAACTAAACTAAACTCTAAATATCTGGGTAAATCATAATGCAAAGATTTTTTTTAAATATGAACCTTGACGTTATGGCCATTTTATTGTCTGTTTGTAATAATTCCCCGTGTTTAATATTGATGAACATTTGTTTTAGGATATGCGAACCTTGATAAAACAAGAGGAGATGAAAATTGAACCGTGTTCTTCAGAAAGAACTACACCTTCGCCACCAAAACAGTATCACAATGGTAAATTTATTATTTTATAATACTATACATAAAGCGTTGCGCTGGATTTGTCATCCAATTTCATTATTAAGAGTTAACATCCTGTGTGTGATATATGATAAATATTTCATACCAAAACTCTTATTAATATTTAAAGCAACAACTTTGTTTTTTACCACAAACAAGCTTCTTTATCAAGGTACAATTTACTAATGAATCTTATCCTATTTTAGTTTAACAGTCTTTACTAAATATTAAATCTAAACATATGGAGCTAACAATTTAAGTCTTGTTGTCATGTCGTTCTTGTAAACTGGGGAGGTGTGGAGTGAGATGGATATGATCTTAAAAACTAGACAGGAGTGGACTAAAGGCAATATTGTTTATTTGGTTATTTATTCTTTTTTTCATGTTGCCTAATTGTAATATTTTATTTTTGGGAACTTTAAATCCAGTGTCATTATTAAAATTATGATTATTTTCTATCAGATGGTTTGAGAATACATAAATATTATTATTATTTAGGCACCTAGAGTGTTCTTTTACTCTAATATTAAAGTTTCTTTTAGTTTTTCCAATGTAGATTGAATCGCAATCATTACAATTTAATTGGTATATTAATTATTGGTATATTACAATTTAATGGGTATATTATAGCAGGCATCCATTTTTTCACATACTCTTCCACTGTCGTAGCTGCTTAGGAATGCTTATAGTTATGGAATAACTAATATGTATTCTTATGCTAACATGCCCCTTCATAATTTCCTTATAATGTATCAATGAAAAAAATGTTTCTTTTTTTAGGTATGCGTATATGTTCCAACTTGCCCCAGTTTAAACTTGAGCGGGAAAACCACAATATACGCGAACAATCTGACAAATTACACGATCTTCAATTTACTAATGGCAATACAGATCGCTGTCAGCTGCTCAAACTCACAAATGGAACAATGAAAAATAGACGGATACTTCTCACAAATGTTTCTGAAAAATTGCTCCCAGAAACACCTCCAATATCCCCCCCTTCTGTTATGAGCCCCCCCGCGTCTCCCCCTACCATCAACAACACAAATGTATTCAAAGTAGAGAACGATAATGGAATTTTTGTACAGCAAAGTTCTAGGAACATGGTCTCTGTTTTACCTGCTGTCCGTTTACAAAATGGCGGACTTGTAAAAAAACTTAAAATTCAACCGAAACCATACATGAAACAAATCCCAGAACAAAATGGCGATCAAGCGAAGAAGACAATTTTGTTAAGTGCTCAGGACTTTGCAGCGTTATCTAAAAAGGTAAAACAGTATTATTTAGTTAACCCTTAATTACAAATTCTCCAATTTAATCCATTAGGTCAGATGTGCATGAATTAAATAAAATATTGTGTTGTGTCCTTGGTAAAACAGCAAAATTCAGAGTTTTGAAAATAGGTGTCTCAAAAGAATCTTGGGTGTGCGGTGGTTTGACTTTGTGAGGAATGAAGTAATAAGAAAATGGACGCAGCAAACTCCGGTGACAACTGTCATCAAGAGGAGGCGATACAGTTGGCTTGGCTATATGCTGCGGTTGCCTCCTAAGAGCCCTTACCACGCTTAAATACGATAAATTTTTCTAAATCCAATCCATACATTTTTATCGGTATTCATAGTATGTGATATTTCCCTACTGTGTTATTTCAAAAGCAATTTTGTATATTAAATAACCCAAGATTAGTTGACATTTAAAATTAAAAACAAATAAAATTGGGATCATCACGAATCAAATATGTTTAAGATGTTTTATTAATTTATTTTTTTTTATCTGACAGATGTCGGTGACCGGTCAGCCCCCAAAAACAACCATTGTAACCCAGTCTGCGTCCAATACTCCGACCACACTCTCTAGTAGATTAACAGACTCTACAATCACAATACTGCCCGTAGAGAACGGCAGTGAACGTCCAGTTTTAGTCTTAAACGGAAATGCAACCAATGCACAGGTAAATATATTTATATTTTTTTAGTATGTCCAAGTGTTTGTACGCAAGGCTGGATTACACTCCCTAGGGAGTTTTTAAGATTGAAATTTAATCCAACCAGATGAATCTCACCTACATCAATAATGGAAATGTGAACTTAATAAAGTAATGAAAATTAAATATTAAAATTAGACAGCTTAGAAATCTTAGAAATTGAAAAAGGGATTCATAATAAGAAAAGATTAATTAATAACCAAATAAATAATATTTTTTATCAATATTCCTACAGAGATGAGGTAGAATTTTTTCAAATTCAGGATTATCGATATTCGAGCGTTTACAGGGCTTATGACCTGTCATTGGCTGGGTTGAGTGGCCACTTTACGTTTTTAACAACATTCCCCATTCCGCTTATTAGCGAATATCGACATTGGCATCATTTTGATTCCTGTATATATCCTATTCAACGAGAAAGCATTCACTAGCGTGTTGGAGCACCATCTATGTATTGATATTGAAGTTAAGTATTTTTAATTAGCATATTACTTTATTTTTATGTATTTAAGACTCTTCCGAGTTAAATTAAGTACTAGTAATCGCCTGCAGATGATTCTGCAATTTATTTATACTTATATTTTGACCAGATCTTATTACACAACATTATTTTTTGGTGTGTGTATTTTTTGTACATACACAAATCTGGATTTCTCCCGAGGGGGAGTAGGTATATATATTTTTTATCAATATTCCTACAGAGATGAGGTAGAATTTTTTCAAATTCAGGATTATCGATATTCGAGCGTTTACAGGGCTTATGACCTGTCATTGGCTGGGTTGAGTGGCCACTTTACGTTTTTAACAACATTCCCCATTCCGCTTATTAGCGAATATCGACATTGGCATCATTTTGATTCCTGTATATATCCTATTCAACGAGAAAGCATTCACTAGCGTGTTGGAGCACCATCTATGTATTGATATTGAAGTTAAGTATTTTTAATTAGCATATTACTTTATTTTTATGTATTTAAGACTCTTCCGAGTTAAATTAAGTACTAGTAATCGCCTGCAGATGATTCTGCAATTTATTTATACTTATATTTTGACCAGATCTTATTACACAACATTATTTTTTGGTGTGTGTATTTTTTGTACATACACAAATCTGGATTTCTCCCGAGGGGGAGTAGGTATATATATTTTTTATCAATATTCCTACAGAGATGAGGTAGAATTTTTTCAAATTCAGGATTATCGATATTCGAGCGTTTACAGGGCTTATGAAAAATACACACACCAAAAAATAATGTTGTGAAATAAATAATATTTCTTTTACTCCACTCCTGTCTAGCTTTGAAAATATTTATATCAAATAACCTTAGGAATAATTAAATAATTTAAGGAAAAAAAGACTTGGTTTATTAAGCTCCACATGTAGTATTTAGTAAACATGGAAAAAATAGTATAGGAATGAATTCATTAGTTACGTAAACCTTAACGAAGAAGCTTGTTTACTTTGAAACCGGTTGGTGGAAAAAAAAAATAGTGTATTGTTTTATTTATTTTATTTAATAAAGTAACTTTAGAAAGGGTAATGTGATATAAATTAAAGTACATAATTCTTTATAATAAAGTTCAAATGAATTATATGGATTAATTTTCTTTTAAAAAACGGTTTGTTTATTTATCAGAGAATGTGTATAAAGTAGCCACTTAAACCACAAAGGTCGTGAGCCTTGTAAATGCCTAGACTTCCATATTTCCTTCTCAACTTTTTTTCCCCCTTTCTGTTGCAATAAATTTATATTGCAAACAACAATCAAACCAACACCAACCAACATCGGGTTGTGGTCCTGTGGCCTGTGTAAAGGTCCGTGCTTCATATCCCACTCTACTAATCTTGATCTAATCTTGAGTTATTTACAACTCAATATTTTTAATTGAATCGGCATTCACTTCGTAACACTTCATTATAAATTATTATGAAAATAAAACTTTGTTATCAGTGTTACACAATTTTATTCTTTTACAAGAACACAACTATAGTTTCGGGAGAGCACTCCTCCCATCGACGGGTGATATAAAACTAATATAATAAACACAGAATATTGTTCACAATGTCATCGAATCTAAACAAAAAATAAACAGATTAATCAGTGAAACTTAGAGCAGGGGGTTTTTATTCTTATCTAAGGTGTTGGCATATGAATGGATGGTTATCTTAAGTACAGATATGAAAACATGGACAAAACATTAAGTCGAATTTATTTCTTAAAATTTAGCACATAAGTGGAAGTTGCAATAAGTAAGTCTAAGATTTAATGTGTGGGTAGACATCGCTCGGCTAAGAGAGTGTTAACAGACGCGGGTCTAAGAGGGTGAGTGCGGTGAGGGTGCATTCCAACTTTTGACATGTCCATCTTAAGAGACCGAATAAGGAGTCAGGAAATGAGACGCTATACAAAGGTATATTATGATATTGCAGAAAGAGTGGAAAGATAAAAATGGCCGTGAGTCAGTGTTGATAGGTGGGACCCCCGAATACTAAATTGGAGACCCTATGAAAATAAAACGAAATTGGGGAGCCCTCGGAGGCTCGTGGGACATGGGTGGAAACAGAGTGCCCGGGACAGAGAAACGTGGAAAAATTTGGAAATGGCCCTGTATCCAACAGTTGAGAGAAACGGGCTGATAAGAAAAGGAAGAATTATTTATTGAATTTGGTCATGCCACCTCTTAATCTGTCTTCCTCGTTTTCTGCATCCTGCTGTTTCTATTTGTGTATCTTGTTTCAGGTGATTTCCCCTCCGATGGTGTTAAAAAAGCGCGAGTTACTTCAGCCCATAGCCGCCCAGGGTCCCGGACTGGATAGTGACAGCTGTTCCGGCCTGGGTCGCCTCACTCCCGACATGGCCATCAAAGCCCTGAAGAAGCAACAGAGAATGATAAAAAACAGGTGAGATTACGCTTATTGAAATGGTGAATTAACATTATTTCATACACTAGCAACATAGAAAATATTAACATAGAAAAATTTGTAAATTTATGTGTTCGTCCAAGCGGTTTTTGATCTCACTAACCGAGTGTGCAACAATCCCTTCCCGGGAAGGCTATTCCATTGCTGCACAACTCAGTTTTTCAGGAAATTCTTCCTGGGGTTGGATATAAAAGAGGTAGTGTTGAATTTTGACGAGTCACCCCTGAGATGGCGTTTATTATTCATAGTGAACATTAATTTTAACTTCCGTACATTATATTGCTCTGTTAGATTTGAAATGTTTCAATTTATGAAGGCACTGGACATTAGAACATTTTTTTTAAACGAGTCATTGACACACTTATGCTCATGTGGTTACTGTATATGAATGTCCAAACTTTGTTTTTTAGCAGAAGGATGGAGTCTTTGTACCAACTCTACGTATGGAATTGAAAAATCGAGAATAAAAGTAGGCTGAATGCTGTCAAAATGCAATTTCTCGGGCGAATGTGAACTATCTATGATGGGTGCACAGATTTCGAAATCCGAGTAGTACGCAAGGCTGAGACAAGCATATTTAAAAAAATAATTATAAATTATTAGTATTTTATTGTAAATTTTATTAAATTGTATAAATTACAACTATTTTAAATAAAATTTCATTAAAACTAATCTTAATAATTATGAATTGCATTAATTATATCGTTGGTAATCTAGAACAACGACAGATGTGCGAAAAATGCAACATTATTAAACTTTAAATATTGTCGGCCCCGTGGAGTAATGGTCAGCGCATTTGCCTACCACGCAAGAGGTCTCAGGTTCTATTCCCGACATGGTTGACATGAAATAATTATTTTAAAAGGTGTTTTTACACTAGAATATTTCATAGTCCCCGGACTGGCAGCTGGCGGAGAGAGAATGTTGATGATGATAAATATAGAGAATTGTCGGTTGGCTAAATGAAATTTTTTTTTAAATATTACAGAGAGTCGGCGTGCCTTTCCCGCAAGAAAAAAAAAGAGTACGTCACCGCCTTGGAAGGTCGTCTGGCCATTGCCGAAGCCGAAATTAACCGCCTTCGCAAGGAAAACGCCGCCCTCAAGGCGAGGCTGGGGTCGCCCGTACAAGCGGTCAACAACAACAACAACACGGCCAGCAATAACAACAATGTATCCGGCGGCAGTTCCAAGAGGCTGGCACCAGTGCTCAAAGCGACCGTCGGTCTCATGGGAGGATCGTTGCACAAGAAGAATGTGGCACTGCTCTTCGGGATGATGTTTATGGTTTCTTTGAATATTGGCGGATTCGGGTAAGAAATAATTTGTACCCCTTGTGCTTGTTTGTCCCATTGCCCAGTTTTGGCAAAAATGAAACACTCCAGTTATCGCAGATTTTAAGATCAAAGTCCAGTTATAAATATATAGGGTGTCACAATAGGAGGTGTACAATTTTAATTATCCGCTATTTTTTGTCTGTCAAATTTAGAATCGTCGTATTTGACAAATGATATCTAGAGATATGAGATAATGGAACACTATACAGCTCCTGAAGGAACTCAAAGTTAATCCTGATTTTTTTAAAGAAAATCATCTTCAACGATGAGGCACATTTTCACCTCAATGAATTTACTGCTTCAGTAATCTTTAAAAAATAGAAAAAAAAAAAACTTTTTATGAATGAATTTTATTTACTTTAATACTGATCATGTATATCCTTCATAAAAGCCATTTCGGGCCCAAAATGAGACTCAAAGTTATTTAATGGTGCATAGTGTGGGTCAAGAAATAAAAGAAATTGCCTTATAAATGCAAAGAACTAGATAAAAAAACATCGTGGCTCGTAGCATTATTTATTTTCACCCGAGTATATTCAGGAGTGGTTTTTTCAGCGGGTAAATTTTGCCCGAGTTATCGCGGGTGTGGGAATTTTCGCACATAATAGCCACCCGAGTATACTTTAAAAGGAGCCTCATCCTCGGGGAATCACTGATGAAACCTGAGGATGTTAAAGAGCTCTCGCCCCCTACCTAATAGCCCGATACTTTTTCCGACGTGGCTGACAAGAAATATTTATGTAAAAAGGTGTTTTTACACTAAAATATTTCATAGTCCTCTGGACTGTCACCTGAAGCATAATCATCTTACCTTCGTGTAACAAAAACAATCGAGATACGCTGCGATTGGAATACCAATCCAGTGCCCTATTCACCATTCGATGTGGAAAGGGAATGATGATGGAAAAGTTATATTTCTATATGGTGTCTTACAAAACAAATAAAAGTCCATTTGCATGTATTCTCAGAACATATTGGCTTCGGGGGGAGACAGTCGGACTATCGAACCGGCTTGTACCAGCTCCTCGACATACTCGCGCGCTGCTCTGGGACCCTCAGGAAGAAGGAGATACCTCCTATTTGGATACCAGTAATTATTGAACAACTTGTCATAATATCTGATTTGTTCTACTTAGAGTACCACTGAAAAGGGTTTTTTTTTTTTAATAGTAAAAGGAAATTTAAATTTATTACTGGGAAAAAACTTAAACTCTCAAATCCCTGTTTTGAGAATTCAAGCATTTAAGTTTTACTCCAATTTTACTATTTGAAATCTTATTTAAATATAGTAAGATGTTAAGTGCTCATTTAAAAACATGTTTTTATTTTTCCGTTTCTTAATTTTATATTAAGTAAATATTTTAAAGTTATGTAAAGCTTTTAGCCTGAATAAAATACCCGATATACGACTTAACCTTAACATTATTTTTAAAACTACAGATATATGAAATTTAATATGGCTTAGTGTAAATAGTGACCGAGCGGGCGTGGCAAGGCGCCGCGAATCACGCCCACGCCGCGCCGCAGAACGCTCGCCATTATGACCAAGCACTTTCACCCATTTCAAACAATAAGAATTGTATTAATGTTTTCAAAAACATTTTTCACTTTGTGGTTTGACATTTTACTCTTATTTGTTTATAAATTTGTTTAAACCACTTTAATTTTTTTTTTAAATTACACTTGGACCGGTTTCGAGGTTACTACCGCATCATCGGGAATTTAACTAACTTATAATTACACGCGTTGCTATTTATATAATAAAATATTGTATGAAAGAGACATAAAATTGAAAGATAGAGAGAGAAAGAAGATAAAATAAATTATAACAGGAATAGTTTTAAAAGAGGACTCGAAGTTAAATTTAATTGATTATTTAATCTTTGAAGTTTTTGATTAATGGCTTTACTAATTTCTAATCGTTCTAAATTATCTAAATGAAAACCATTTTTATTGACATGCAAAATTTCTACACACGTTTCTTGATTAAATTCATAGTTTTCGAATATAAGATGATTTGCGAATTCTGAAAAATTATTATTACTCAGACATCTTATATGTTCTTTGATTCTAACTTTAAATTTATGTGAAGTTTTTCCAATATAGAAATTTGAAAATAATTACACTGTGCATCTTATATTTACCCAACCGCTACAGGTGTTGAATACTCCCCCGGTACTGGTAACTGGCCCTGCCAGCCCACTTCCGTGAACAGCAGCGAAAGCGCGCGACTGGCGGGGGAACTGCAACGCTGGGTGAACGGGGAAGCCGCATACGTCAACCTGTCGCTGCGAGCTCCTTCCTACGAGGTGCCGTCCTTCCTAGACACAAGTAACTATATCTTCTTGTCACCTAGATACCTAACTCTCAAACTACTTGTGCCGTTCACATATTTATTTATTCAATTACCACGTTCCATGCAAAACCTTGTAAAAAAAGCTGAAATAAGGAATAACGGCGGATTGGTCTCCTTCTATAATGATGAAATTGGAATATCAAAAAAAATATTATTGTTTATAGTGTGCGTCTTAATTTTATTTTTAAACGCAATTTGTCAATTAAAATTCTTATTATTAATGATCAGTGTCTTAATTTCTGATTAATTTACAAATTATAACTTTTCACATTTTTTCTTAAACCTTAAAAAATATTTCATAAAGCCACCTCCCCAAAAAAATGACAAAAACTTGAAACAAAAAGTAAAACTTATACCCGTATGCAGAGATAAAACTTAAGGTAAGGAAAGTACATTCTAATTTCAAATGCAGAGAATAACCCGAAGGTGAAGACAATAGAATGTACTTTCCTCACCTTAAGGTTTGTTTCTGCATACGGGTATTAATTTCACAATCTTTACGTAATGTCAGTCAATGAAATAAAAAGTGAAATGATCTCGAATATTACAAAAAATAAGGAAAATTTCAACGCTACATTTGACACTTGCGACTGGATGTTAAATGGATATATTTCAACAAGATGGTGTCTGTGTAACTTACTTTGTTGTTTACATTTTTTTTTTTTTTTTTTAAGCCAATCAACAGGCTTAAGTAAGCCCTAATAGATTGGCATTAATGAGTAGTACTTAATCTAAACATTCTTAAAATCTACTTAAATTAACAAAGTGTATAATTGACAAAAGGTATGTATAAAGCATAATCTAGGCGGAATTGAAATATCATAAGGATTAATGTCGGAGAACAATAATATTTTTTTTAATTTAAACAATATTTAGTTTTATGATTGAATTGTGAGGGTATTTTTGTGATCTGTGAGTATATTTTTGCAAGTGGCTCTAATAACTAATTTGAACAAGAACTCTACATTCAAGGGGTGTACGATAGTCCAAAATCAAATACATTGTGTTACTGTTACGCATTGTTAAATTAATAATTAATTGAAATTAGTAGGTAATTTTTTTCATTGTGTTATTTACTCACTTTTTTGAGGAAGCTATTTGTCTTTAAATTTGTCATATCTGCTAGTAAATTTGTATACTGTTTTATGTAGAATGTAGAGTATAGTTTTTTCTTTTTCTATTTTAAAGTTACAAATATTGTTTTAGAAAAAGCCGAAGATGTGGCTCAAAATAAGGTACCCAAAGTGTATGGCATACAAGATCCGCCACCCAAAATTGATATTCCTGTACAACCACCAGCTGAAGGTAAGATCACTTCTCATTAGCTGTTTTAATCGTGTGTTCTCTGTATTTGAACAATAAATAAGATAGACCAGATCTTATCTCGAGGTAGTAATTATTATTTGTCATTTATTTCAATTGTGCCTGTGTATGTATTTATAAAGATTTGTATTTTTTTAATGAACTAAGTCCGTTAATAAATAGATAAATAAATAATATATCAATCTTAATACTAGTTTAAATGAAGATTTGCAACATTCCTCAATTTTACGTTTTCACTTTTTTTAAATTTTATTTATAATTTTAAATAATTAACGGTCTATAGAGTAAAAATATATTTTTAAATTTATAATTTTGAATTCCCATGAAAACGGTTCATTGCATTGGCAATGTCCCTAATACATCACGATTCGGTTAAATTTTGAACTTTGTGACCGTTTAAATTTAAATAGAACATTGTCATAAACTTGACATCATAATTTTCAAGGCCAAACATGTCGCTTTTTTGTAAAGACATATTTTTCAACTATTTCATTTTTGAAATTATGTATGAAAACATTTTTCCACAATATCCATATTATAAATACAATTAATTTTTCTAAATCCTTTTCACATATTTTTATCGGTATTCATAGCATGTGATATTTTCCTATTATGACAGGTTTTACAATTTTTCTGGCAGTATATTTACACTAGTACTATTTTATTTTTATGTAATTTCATTTTGACCATACATTTTTCATTTCCTCACCTAGCGTTTTCCTCAGTTTTTCACTTTTTTTGTTGCTCCCTTGAAAAACGTAAAATGAGGGTTTTACTGTATATTATCAAGTCTTGTATTCTATTTAGACTCTTGTAACATCAAAGCCACGCATTAAACTGTTTAAATGCTATTTATTGCGAGAATTTAATACCAAACTTCATTGACATCACAGGTCCTGTGTGAATTGTTTTGTAATCGAGTCCTGTACTGTAGATTGACTCTAGCATCGATTATAATGCATTATGTATGTATTTGATTTCAGAAGGCCCTAAGAACCTAGAGCAGCACCATCCACAACCCGACACGTACTACCTCGTGGCTCTCGGCGGCAGTAAACTGCTGCTTCCTACCGTCGCGCACAACAACACGCACCCTCCCAAAGTAGCGCTCTTACTCCCACACCCACACTACAATGGTGAGCACACAAATACATCCATACAAAGGAATTCTTTGTGATTTGATCTAACCGATAACATATTTGATTCAACCAGTAAAGTTTAAAAATGATTTTTTAAATGCATCATAAATCCACATTGCCTGAAATCAATTGTACCCTTAAGCATACTTTTTAAAAAATTTATTATTTATTTTACATAATAATAATATTCATGGAATCTAAATGTTTTAGATTACTTTTATAGAACAATTTTGAAAATAGGCACCAGATTGATAATATATGTGTTTTATTTATTCAAGAATCCATGTCTGAAGAGTATGTGACCCTTCTACAAGTAGATTGCGCCATACTAGACACCACCTTTCTGCGGCTTAAGGCAGATTCCATTCCACAGTTCCTTATGGTAGGTTAAGTACTTTTTTTTTAAACGTTTGATTCAAAGGTGATCGGTAAAAAATAATTAAGTTTTTACTTTTAAATAAATAATTGTAGATTTATTTTTCAGAATGACGTCTTTCCGTTCAAGAAAAAAGTGCACAAACACGGCAAAAACGACACCGAAAAAATGTTTCCAAGCAATTTAAACGGTGAAATAGTAAAGAAAACATTTGAAAATGGAAGCCTTTTAGATTCAAATAATGTGTTCTCAGAAAATCCTGACATTTCAAACACAAAATGGCGTCGCTTACCACGACTCCTTCATAAACAACTTCATCCTAGTCTTTTAAATGATAAAAAAACAAATGCGTCTAATTTAAATTCTAAATTCGGCGGTAGAATTTATAACCAGTCGAAGCGTGGTGTTGCCGGTGGTGAAAATGATTTTTCTTTTTTTTATAAAGTGGTCAAAGGTGGTCCAAAACAAACCGAGCAACTAGTTAGTAAGGGTATTTCTAACATTCCAGGGTATAGACAATGGAGGGGAAATTCCTCCATTGCTGGACCAAAAAGCAATTTTATCAAAGATTCTCATATCAGATACGAAGATAAGTATTTAATCAATTCGTTCAAAAGAAAAAGAGTGTTGCCAGGATCGAAATAGACACACAAGTTTTGATCTCTTATCGAGAATTTTTAAATCTGGGTATATGGTATTAACTCTTTAATTCCACCGAGGTCCAAGTTTTTTTAAACAGGTTTTAGTGGTGGACCCCTATTCGCACCCAATGGTTCATAGAGCGCTTCTTTGGTAAATTATAACTAACAAATAAGTTTAACCACCTTTAAAACCAATGTTTCACATCCACCCTGCCAGGAATGAAACCTAGGACCTTGGCGGACTTATCTTCTTTGAATCCCTTTTCAGGATTTTTATCTGCGAGTATCTATTAAGTCGAAACCACTGGTCGAAGCTTCTGGTTCTATTTCACTAACAGAATTGTATTCTTCATCTGCCAGGATGCATATTCGTAAATACCTGACGTCTTATATATTACTACTACTACTACCGTCACGCCATTTCCCCATAGGGGGGGTGACAGAGAGAACACATTCATACATCTTGTCATACATGCCTCGATTGTGTCTGCTTTTGACATGACCAGACTTTGTATTTTGGTTTATTCATAGGCGCTACTCAGGAGCGAGAGAATAACTAGTGATTCCAAAACATCCCAAACGTGAGACACATCTGTGTCGGGTATTTAAGAATATGCCGCCGAGATACAGTAAAAATTTGAATTTACACATCTTTAATTACCTCTACTGCAAAGTTCACGTTTTCGACGTAAAATTATTTACGTAACTGCCATCAGTTTATGTATTTTATTATTTTTCATTGTATTTTATTTTAGAACTTTTTTAAATGTCAACCTTTTTTAAAAAAAATTTTTGGTTTTTGTTAAATCCAATAAATTGTATCCAATTACTTATGCCTTAACAGTAAGACTACTAAATAATTAGTTCATTCGTACTAGATGTAGTATTAAGATAAATACATAGGTATTTTATGTATTAAATTAATGTACGCAGTTTCTAGTAGAATCGATAGGTAATATTAAAAATAATTTAGTCATAATTTTCCAACTTGCTAAGAAAAATATATTAGAAATGATGTATCACAAAAAACTGCTGTGTAAATCGACCGTTTTAAAAAGAAGCTCGGAATGGTTTGGAAAATAATTAAATGAAAATATTACTAAGCCAAATTTTACTGCAGGCTCTTGAATTGCGGCACCTACCTGACTTGAACAGTTACGAGGGTTGATTGATTTGCTTCACCCGTGGCCCGCTTCAAGTTGACCAGTCGTGCAAAGTACCGAGCGGCAAGTTGAAACCTGCAATGGTTTAGTCACAACAGGCCGCTGACCACTGCTAGTGCTAAAATACTAGACTTAATGGCCGCTATTCGCGAAGCTGGGTTTAAATTGGTTTGAACACCTCCTATATTCACCCGAAATAGTCACTAGTTATTCCCAAAACTTAAGGAATATTGGCATGGAAATAAATTTTTAGATCGGACAAATATTCTACCAGGAAGCTATAGAAATGTTGGAGTATCGCTGGAAGAAGTGCATACAAGTCCGGGGGACTGTCGATAAAAAAGACACATTTTGATCTCATTTACTTAAAAATAGGTGGGGTATATCGATCAACCCTCGTATATTGATGGTTTGTTTTATGTAAAACAACTAAAACTTCAATTTGACTTTTTTTTTTAAATGTAACTAAAGTACATATCCATTTCTGTAATTTATTTTTTTCTGTAAATAAATTAGATTTAAGTTCCTTTAATAGTTATTCAAGTTGGACTTATCTCTAATTTTCGTGTGCTTAAGTTTCTATAGCTTGCAATTGAATTAGGAAGCAGAATATCACAGGGGCTTTTCTCGTCGATGGCTTCTTATACATTTGGTAGTTATGATTCTCTGATGTTTAATTTTTTTCCAGTTTTTATTGGCATAAGATTTTTAATCTCACTGTCAGATTAAATTTATCTCAAGAATTGTACATGCTCCTATGTCTTGGAGAGCCCGTGTAGAATTTTGTTGGATCACTCTTCCCTGCATCTTTTTATGGCAATCGACCGACATATATATAATATATTATAGATTTATGCATATTACAAATTAATATAGAATTATTTATTAATGTAGATAGTGACCTGAGTGAGTTGAAAATTAATTATAAAAATATTTTTTTTGTGATTTATTTCTACAAGATAAGTCTGCGACAAGCTGAAGATAATAATTAATTTAGTGAACTTTTACAAATCACAAAAACTGTTTCTGTGTGTACTACTAAACTATTATTGTGATATTACAAATGTATATTTTATTGTTTTGTTAAAATATTATTGATTAGGTACTTTGTTTATGTTTGTTTTGAGTTTACAAATCTACTTGTGGCAATAATAATAATAATAATCATCGTGTTTTATTAACAAAAATTACAATTTCTTTATTTCCAACATACATACTGAGGTAATAGATTTCTCTGGATTATGTCTAGCCCGCCTAACTAGGTAAAACCTGTTTTAAGGCAGACATTTTTATGCTAGAATAAACAATAACATGACTACCTACTAGTTAATTTATTTTAGAATGTTTTTGAGTAAGTTTTCCAAATTTTCTCTACATAATTCCAGTAACCATTTATCTAATTGAATTCGGATCATGATTTTGTAATGTTCGGGTTACATATTGAATATTTTGAAGCACAGAAACCTGAAATTTCTTTGCCCGAATTCAGAGTTTGCGGTGGACCCCACGACCCATCCTTTAGTTTGACTTCTGGCAGTGTGGGAGTGTTCCTTTTGGGATTTGGTAGAATAATTTGCTTTCAATAAAAAAATATTTTAAAATATAACAAAAACACATTTTGTTTTTGTATTTTTAATTTATGTTTGATCCAATCTCCCAATACACAAGGGTTTTAATTGTTACTCGGCAAGATTTGCATGTTATTTGGCTAAATTTATATAATTTTTCAAAAATTTACAACTCAGAAATGTATACTTTATAAATAGTACAATTTGATGTGCTAATAATTGAAATTATATGTCGTGTTGGTTAGAAACTTCTTAAAATATTAAATATGTTTTATTATATCTTTGATGGGCGGACATAACAGTATAACTGCATTTTTATTCATTTTATGATGTTTATGATAAAATGTTTCTTGTGTATGCCTGCATCAATAGTAACACTATGTGTACTGTTAACAACAGTATTATTAACACTTATATGACTACTCGAAACACAAACAACTCTGTGCCTATTAAACTTCGGTTTTAATAAAATAAGTTTGCGCCTTTCTGTCATGAATGAGGAACTTCAGCCCTATGGGAAATTGGATACAAATTTTTTTTTCTTGCGCGCAGTAACAATTAGAGCAAAGTTTCTTGAAAATGTACGAAAAAATAATAAAAACGCACTACTTTGATTGACGTCACTGGTTCATATGAACCAACCAATGATGTGACAGCTGTGAAGGATATCCGGTTGGCTAACCGTAAACGAACCAATGGGAAGAACTAACACAGAACAACCTCTGACATCACTCGCGGAGTTATTTCAGAAATACAAAACTTTAAAAAATCATACCGCTAAAAATGCAATATGCAAAAAAAAAATAATTGTTTTTTGCTTAGTTTAATAGACTATTAACAAATAAAAAAATTAAAATATGACACTGAACTTCCTCATTGCTCAAATAGTACCGGATAGTCTCAGTTATATAAGTAGACTCATTTCTATCATTCATTGAGTGGTACAAATAGTATAAGTCAGTTGTAGTAGTATAAGTAGACTCATTTCTAACATTCATTGAGTGGTACAAATAGTATAAGTTAGTTCTAGTAGTATAAGTAGACTCATCTCTGTCCCATATTTAATGGTTCAAGTAGTATATCTGGAATATTTCTGTTATTTGTACAAATTACTCATGACGAGTTCTCTAGCTAAATAATTGGGTTCATAATAACGTGTTGTTGCTCTCCTGAAAAGTTACACCATTGCCATTGTACTGTTATGTCTGCCCTTCAAAGATATATAACCTACAAACTGAACCCATCTACCCAACCTAACCTAACCTATTTTTTTTCTACAGTTATGGGAACAGCGAGCTACTGACCGTTTGAATCTTAGCTAATCTTCCGGGACCACTTTTGTATAATAATTAGCAAGCTTTCATGTTGATATATATAGTCTTTTTCACCTTCTTCCTATCTTTTGAGAGAGATTTGGTGTTTCGGACCAAATAATTACACTAGCAGCACTCTGTCTTATGCATTATTCAAATCAATTTGCAATCATGATTTTGCCAAAATGCAGTTTTCCACTCAATCGCTGTTGCGAGACGCTTCCATTTATCATCTCATTTTGGTCATGTGAGCAACATATGTTCCGTTGCTCACATAGCAACATATGTTCCGTATTGTCTATTGTGGCATTTCAGTGGTTACAGTTTGGGCTATTTTCTTTCTCTATCTTTCGAAGGTAGTGGTCAAAGCAACCACGCTCAGATAGGATAATACTCTATTATCCATAATGTAACACATATTATGTGTTTTGTTTAAATCTCTTCGCTTTTCAGCAATGGTACTCTTCCATTAGTTCCTCTCGGGCTTTTTCTTCTTCGATTTTAGTACTGCTACCATTGTTTTTTGCCAGCAAAAGAGTTTGTTTCTTTCTTTTGCCAGCATGTCAATCAAAGCGATTTCAGAAATCACGGGGATTTCAGATATTTTCAATGCGTTTTGTAAATGCAAACTCTTATTCAAGAGCATTTTTGACCGTCATTTGAATATAATACTTTTTTTCATTTTTAAAATATTTTTATTGTTATTTGAATTCGTGGAACAATGAAAATAGATAAATCTATTCGATTAGAGCCCTACAGAACAGATAAGGTGTCTCAACAACCTAGGTCCACAAGCCCCCTTCACCATGAGATCCTAACCTAATCTAATCTAACTCAACTCAGCCCAGCCTGTCCTAACCTACCATAATTTTTAATATTACTGCTTGACAATATTCCATATTATGTAACTGATTATTCCATAAATGGCAGTGAATGCAATTCTATACTTCCAATGATCCAGTACATACTTCTGTAGGCAACTGAATATTATTTTTACATATTAAAGGTTAATAAATAATACCTCATAGTAAGTGAAAATAGGGTTATTTTACGCATTTAAAAATTAATTTTAAAATGATGAGTGCTTTTATTATTTTAGAGACAAATGGCGTAACTTAATTTATCCGAAAATATTGCCATCATTCAAAAAAGGCGTTTTGCCTTTTTTATATGACAACAATATTTCTGCTGTATTAATTTTTGTGTGTAATAGAAATTGGTGATTTTTTATTTGATGTTTAGTATGTAACAGTTTAAAGGTGATAGGAAAAAAAAACATCATTTCAAAATAGTTGAGTTTTAAAGTGCACTCTTGTCGTATGTGTTGGGTTTTTTAACTCGTTTAATTTTAGTTTTTTTAGGCAAGTAGTATTTCTAGATTTCTAACGATGAAGTTTTTATATTAGATACTTGAAATAGTTTTCTTTATTTTAATAAAAAAGAGTAAACAACATTTAAAAAATCAAGGTAAAACCCCGCTCTATCACAGCCTTATTCCCATTTTTCTAGCATGCTAATTCGAGAACTCTTCGAAAACAGCCTGAAAATTTAAATATTCGATAATTAATTAGATCTGAATTTAAATAAAGTTTTTTCTCGATTGATTGACACGGAAAAAACCTAACTAACCCAGATAGAAATCACCCTTCTGTGCTTTTTTATGTGTTTGAAGATGTATATATTTTTTTCAAATTGATTAGGTAAATGCCATACATTAAAGAATATGGCAATGCATTTACAGTAGTACTTACCCCGGGAATGCTTTCTAAATAAAAAACCAAATTTTCATTCTAAACTCAACTGCCGTCTCGGAACTGATAACGTTGAAATTCCTAGGCATCGTTGAATAATCCCATCTTTTGAACAGTAGCGAAAACTATTTCAAGTAACTAAAACGTTTTGTTTGTATATCCATTTAATCCTTGAGGTAGAATTACATTATTGTGTTGCGGTGTGCTGTGTCATGATTGGAGTTTACTCATTATGGTGTGTAGGGAGCTTTTACTTGTCATTATATAAGCCGACTTCCCTGTAGTCGGTCGGCTCCTAATGACTTCTATTGGTTCGGATAATGAATTTGAAGGGGATCTCACGTTTTTGTATTTGGTTGACATTATTAAACGACAGAGGAGGAAGTAGCGATTTTGGACTCGGACTTTGGTCGCGACTGCAATATATTAAAAAATAAACTTTTTAGCTTTTTACAACTGGAAAATCCTTCAGAAATATCAGATTTAGTGTGGTTTGGAATATCTGTCTGAATATGAGTCTGCGTGTAATGCCACTACACCCCAATTGTGAGTTATGGAAAAGGATTTTGAAAAAATTTAGGAATTCCAGAATAGAATTGAATTGAAAACATGTAAATATACGTCACCCTGTAACTGCTCAGTCTACGTTTTATGTTGTGGGACGGGTTGAAGTCCCATAGTAGTGTTGTGGACTCGCAGATCAAAGATCTGAGTTTCAAATCCCACTACCGCGACTCGATTCCCATTTTTCTAACACAAGTTATTCACGATTTTTAAGAAATGGTCTGAAAATTTAAATATTTTGCTAAATAATAAGAACTGAAATATTTCTTTTTATGCATTTTATCCAACGTTTACTCTACATCTTTATTATCTATACTAATGATGATAGTTATCTCTTTGTTTGTTTTTTGTAATGGTCAATCCTGTATAGAAACTATTATTAGCTAGAAAAATAATATTAGCTTAGAATCATCGTTAAATATAATTAGAGATATTGTATTTGTATATAAGTATCGTATTTTTATGTAACTCTGCCAAATGTAAGTGGTACTTTGCAAAAGAACTAAATGTGCAATAATAACGACATAGCATTAGAAAAATATATTAAATGTGTATTATTTCTTATTTTAATTTTATGGCCGCGTGGTATAGCCACTGACATAATCATTAGGCGTAGCTATGAACCGACTCACAAAACTTGAGTTAAATAAGCATGTATGCTATGTAGTGTACAAAACAAAACTACGCCAAAACAGGTATACCTTTTGTAAAATTTAAACTAAAGTATATATATATATATATATATATCAATTAGCGATGGAAAATCACACAATTTAAAATGTGCGCACACACATCACCACGCACACACATTTGTATCGCACAATTGTGCGCTACAAACTTGTAATGTTCAGCGCTATCTGGCGGGTTTTTTCCTATCTAAAATTGTACTGTGTGAAGTTAGCATCAGTGTGTGGTAGGTATATACAATTACAGTACCTAGCGGGTGTTTTACTAACTAAAATTGTATTGTGTGAAGTTAGGATCAGTGTGCGTTATACACACAATGGTACCTAGCGACCCGCCTAGCGGGTGTTTTAGTAACTAAAATCGTATTGCATGATGTTAGCTTCAGAGTGTTGTTAGCAAGGAATGTACTATATGAAGTTGTTTAGCGAGGTGTTAATCGCGGTCAGTTATACCACCTTAACATCTAGGTACCGTTTAAAAATAAATTTGAATTTTATTATAAAATCTTATCTTTATGTTTTTGGTGACGATATTACTATTAATTTTCTATGTATTTTAATTCAATTGATTTTTCAACATTTCGATGCAAGTACACAAGTCGTAATTTACAATGTATCTGCAAAATTAGCAATCGAATTGCCTACAATGTTATTCATCATAATATTATTGTTATTTACTATCGCACAAAACAAAAGTATTAGGTTGGTACTGTGAATTTACACCATGGGGCTATCTTCATATAGTACAATCGTGCAAGTGTGCCCGCTAACACACTGTTAAAAGTAAAAGCTTGTGCTGTCCACTCACTAAAAAGTGTGTGTGTTGCACACTTCAACACACCGTAGTAGTACAATTGTGGGCTACACACGGTGTAGTCTCATCGCTAATATCAATCCAATTTATAGAATAAGTGTTTCAGATATAAAATGACTACATTTAGACTACACAAGAAAATATTCAATTTTTCAAAATGAATTTACTGTAATAAAAATATTGGTACTATCTTTTATGTCATTATTTTATTCGCTAAGAAACATGTCAAAATGCGAGAAGAGCAATAACATTTTTTTCCTTTATCGATGCCTTCTACTGTTTTACCGAAACATGAAAATATTGGCTGAAAACAAGTTACTTAATATATATTATGTGTTTTTAAGTTGCAGAATTTTATTTGTCATGTGTTTTGTAGCTGCAAGATGTCTGTTAACCTAACTTCTTTGTTTAAATGTTATCAACTATTAAATTATTTCTGTTATGCGAGTTCAGAGTTAAAAGTATGGTACGTATATAAAAGCTTTTTTTTGTTTCTTCTTATCGATGAATTTGTAATTTGAAATTCTTTACTAAAGCTGTGAAGAGAAATGTTTGATAGATTGTATCTTAAATAAACTACACACTTACATTTGAAAAATTAACTAATGAACCAAATTTTGTGTAGTTGCTTCTAAAATTCTTCCAACCATCATTGGTTTCACATTTCATGACAATAATATGGTTATTGTGTTTTCTGTTCTAACCTTTGTATATTAATGACTGAACTCTAAAATATTTTCAATTATCCGTCAAATTGATAATTTCTATATGAATTGATTTAATTAAAACATTTATCTATAGAAATAGAAAAGGAACTTTTGTTCTATAGTTCACGCTGAGTGTTAAAAGTGTCAATTTTCACTATATTATGATTATTATATTATTTGTATACAGTAATACTTTTGCATATTAGATCAAAGGCTTATTTGGATGGTCTTTTATTAATATATTTTGTTTTAAGTTGCACAGATTTTATTTACTAATGCCGCGGATAGAATTATATAATAAACATTGTTGAAAAATCTATTAGTATTTTATTTAACTTTTATAATTTACATAAACAACAATCCAAATGATATGCATAGGTTGAAGATATAGAAGCTATACTGACAGAATGTAGTAGTCAACATTCTTTATATATTTAAAATATTTTTAAATATAGGTGCAAGATGTTGATTTCAAATTTTATGCTATTATTCTTTCAAAGCTTTAAAAAAACTTTAAAAGGAAAATTGTGGGAGAAATAGTGCGTTGAAAGAATAAAAAAACTTAAAATGCGATTATCTCGTAACTTGTTTCAATGACTTAATGCATTCTGTCAGTAAAGTCTCGATATATTACTGTAATAAACTGAATATTCTCAATTGTAAGATCAGTTGATTTGAAATACAATGTCAAATAAGATCTGTATATAACAAAAATATTGGTTTTTCTATTTAAAGTAGCGTTCTAATATTGTTCTGTCCCTGTTGTCCACATGTGAACAGCAATTTACAGGACAGGACATTGTTCCAAGACGTTACAGAGATAGAAGGGCAGGCTATCTCTGCAGGACAATAATTATCCTTACAACAGCACGCGGCTGCATTGTCCTCGTATGAACGCGCACGGACAGGACTGTAGGATAATAGTGATTTGCTCCACACATGCGTGTCGCTCCTACTCATTTTTTCTGACGAAATTGTCAGCAGAAGAAATGCCTTTTTAATGTTTCGTTCGTCCTTCAACAATTCCAATATATCTTGGTATAAAAGAAATAATATTTTTTGCATACTCGCTCGTAACAAGCGTCGTTGTGTATTCATTTTCACAGCACTCACGTGTAAACTACTGCTGAATTTTTTTACTGTCCCAGCATCCTGTCCAGCGCGCTCGAAGCTGTTCACGGAGCTGGGACTAGACAATATCGTCCTATCTGTTGTATTGTATCATCCTTGTAATGGGGGAAATAATCAAGGTGAAAAAGGTATGCCTGTGAAATGGGGTACTTTGGTTTATTAGAGAGAGATGGCGGCGAGGTTGAGAAAATAAGATGTGATGAGGTGAGTTGATCTCGGAGGCTATAAAATCAAGTTCCGCGTTGCGTCATGATAATGTAATTCTAATTAAAACCAAATAAATTTAGTGTCCAAAAGAAAATAAAGAAAACTTAAATCTCTCCTGAAAACGTATAAATTGGAAAATAATTCAAAAAGCTTTAATGTTTTATGTACCTATGTTTATTAATCTAGAACATGGGAAATGACTTAGGACTAATTACAAAGATGAAAAAGAAATTACTTGCAGAACTATGGACTAAAGCAGTTTGTGATTGTCACTCTTCACTTATATATTTTTAACACAATGTTGATGGTCCGGATGCTGTGCTCGGACGAGCACAAGCTGGGCGATGTCCTGGGCGGAGATCTGCCATAAATAAAGTCTTGGTAGCTCTCGGGATTTGGCCCCGTTGGTGGACGACAACCAGCTGGAAAACCGGGTGACCGTGGTTGGGGCACAGCGCTGGCGGTGCAGGAAACTAGCGTTCCTTGGGAGACGATAGATGTCCTAGATGTGGGGGGACCTTCGCGGCTAGAAGGCGGCCTCCGATGACCCTCGTGGAGCGGTCGGATTTCACAAGATTTGCTACGTAGCGTGGCTGGCTACCTTGTACGTGTCGACGCGTTGATCTCTGGTATGGACCGAGAATTCAACTCCTCAACTTCGACTCCCGACTGACAACCTTCTCTGACTGTCGTTGCATCGTCTCCGCGACCGAGGGTATGGCTGCGTAGACTCGACTCACTTTCCCGACAGCACTTTCGGCTGCATTACGACTCCGTTCATGACTATCTTCTTTCTAAGGCCTGGGATGGTTTTATAACGCCCAAGCAAGGCTATCTTCTTCCCCCTCTCACTTATTACTTTAAATTCGTTGTCTCTTTTCCGCACTTACATATCAATACTTTCGTAATATTAAAAGTTAAATTAATGCAATACTACATATAATTTCTAATAAAACTGAATTATAATAAACTTAATGTATATAATATAAAATGCATTTAAAACTAATTAATACATACAAAGATTAGAAAAGAAACCATTAATTGATAAATTGGAAATGATCCGCCTCCTAGTGTACCGGTTGGCGCATTCCCCTACCATACTTGAGGTCCTAGGTTCGATACCTGGCAAGGTGGATGTGAAATATTGATTTTCAGTGTGGTTCTACACTATACTGCTTTATAGATCCTGAACTGGAACCTGAATCGTAAAACTGCCTATCTTGTATTCGTACGTATTATAAATATTTGCTGGTACGTCGCGATTGGAGTACTGATGCAGTGCCTCATGTACTACGGGCGCGGATAAGAAAATGATGGCATAGAAGTTTATTGGAGTTGATGACTATATGTAAAAAGTTTGAATAATCGGCGCGCCTACATAAGATGTATGAATTTTGAAGAAGCAAGGTTCATATGTATGACCGAGGAATAAGGTTTAGGTTTTTTATTTAAAAAATGTTTTCCCAAGCGGAAAACATGGGTCGATATTTATTGTTAATATTATATTTTCAAAAGAAAGGTTTTGGAATTCTAGATAATTCGTCGCTCGGTCATTCGAATTCAACCCAAATTGACTTTAACAATAGACAGAATATTGTTGTACTTATTTTTTTTTTTAAATGTAAAAATTATTCAATACTGTTTAAATGAGATTATTTTTAAGGTGGTAGTTAAAATTTGATATTTTTCAGAATTGGCTAAGGTTGAACCAAAAGGTTATTATTATCAAAATGCATTCATTATTGTTTAAGAAATTCTTGAAAACAAAAAATAAATTGGAAGGTTATAATAATTCCTATATAAATATTTTAAACTTTTGCCGTGTTATTTCAAATTTCCAATACAAATAAAGGTTGGGTTTTTGTTACACAAAAATATTATAACTGTCTATTTATTATAGGAGCAAAAATTCATTAATATTTTCTTGTATACCCACGAACAGGCCATGCCTTTGTGGGATTTTTTGTTTACTATTTTACTATTAATATGTAATTAATTGCTATGTATCCTTATTTTTTTAATACTCTGTTTTACCTCTTACGTATATTGTAAAAAAAAAATGAATAATGAAAATACCTGCTAATTTCAAGGGGAAAAAAGTTCTATTTTCCATTAATATTTTAGATATGTACGTATAGCTCGTATCCATCCAATCATCATGTTTGATTTTGCGTGTTCATATTTATTATCAACTATCACCGTAAAACAGTTTTTTTTCTTTTCCAGGATGGTATCTCTAGATATTTGTTTTTTGGTTTTTTGACATTTCATAGACGATTTGTTATTTGAATTTGAGGGAAACTGGGAAAGTGGTCGTGGAAATATCGAGAGATATTATGTCAAAAAGTCGCGATTGTTTTAATCATTCCTTCATCAAAGCACAACTCAGTGTAGTCGGACTGTGAATTCAAAAAAGGTTTTAATATATTTGTCTATAAAAGAGTAATATTTTATGTCTGCCAGTATGCTTGCGAATGGACGAACATTTTTGAGGTTATATTTCCAAAAACACGGGAGATGTTATGCCGGGGTGATTAATAATGTTACGCCATCGGAAATTAAACATTCTAATGCCGACGAAGTGGCGCAAGAAGAAGAGATACTGCACAAGAAAATACTCTACAATACATATTTAGAATCCGTCGATAAGGTTTACGGGAACCGGTCAAACATTGTGGCGAAAATTAAAGCTATGGTTAAAAATCAAAAAGAGCTTCAGGAAAGGGCTCGAACTGTTCCTATTCCTATTTCATTGAAGTATTTCCTGGATGAAAAACAGCTGTCCGAGTTGCAAAAAGACAAAAAATGCGAAGAACCACTTCCGGTAAAGGAATCTGGCGAATTTCCCTTCGAGCAAAGGGCAGATAGTAAAGTTATCGACGAGCAGAACATTCCGGAGACTTGGATGACGGATTACGACTACTTTGACGACGCGTCTTTGAAAATGGTTAGCAAGGAACACATACTGAATCTTAGCGGAAACACCTTCGATTTTCCCGACGTGGATGAACTGGAGTACCAGGAGAGGTTAATAGAGCACCAGAACATGCTGAAGAAATATGGAACTGCCGATCCTGACATTCCGGTGAGCAACGTGAAGTGTGGTGGCTGCGGCTCTCTTCTGCACTGCAAGGACTCCTCCATACCGGGGTGAGTACTCAGTTTCTTTTGAAAATTTCATTCCAGTATGGATTTGATTATTTCAAAATAAACAAACGAGCCATCACCCCGTTTCTCCGTAGAGGTAGGCAGAGAGGATAAAACGCCGCATAAACACAAAGTAATATAAATTTCAATTATAGTACCTAACTGTCAGAATAAGAAAATAAATATAAACAATAACCAGATTTTAGGCACTATGCACATAACATAGCCTAAAATAATTATTTGAAAGTTTAATAACAGTATGAAATAACAGGGTGGATTTATTTTTTATTAATTATTTCATTTATCAATTGGCATGTAAACACATGAAACCTTACACCGTTAGGCCGACTAATCTCCACTCAATTTTTTTAGTAAAAATTTCACCCGCGAGTAGAAACTAAATAAATAAAACCAAAAAGGTAAATAATAAATATGTGTCCACCCACCTTAAATTTACCGGCCCGTACATGACAGACGCAATCAATAATTTTTAGAATAATATATAAGATTTGCTTGGAATTTGACACATGATTAAAATTTTGAAATTCTTTCTTCATATAAATGCTTTTATTAACGTTCTTACTAAATAAATCCGGTTTTCTGTCTCTACAGATATCTGCCGAGTGAAATATTCCTCGGTCGTACGGTCCAACAACTTCGCGAACTGCACTGCCAGCGATGTCACTTCCTGAAGGAGTATAATGTGGCGCTGAACGTGGTGTCGCCTCCCGAAGAGTACCCCCTTCTGCTGAAGGAGATAAAACACAAGTTTGCACTCGTCATTCTCATGGTGGACTTGTTGGATTTCCCGTGCTCCATTTGGCCCGGAATCATCGACATCATCGGAGTCAAAAGACCCGTCATCGTAGTAGGAAACAAAGTAATCATTCTTTTTCTATCCCTTGTCTGTACCTAATGGTGTCCAGAGCACTGCAGTGCTACGCAAATTACAGCATATCTCCATCATTTCTTATATTAAGACACGATGAGCTTGCTAGCACAGCTGGTAGAAGGGAAAACACTTTGAATAAGTATTTCATGTAACCATATCAGTAATTAAACCCAATACTATATTTATCATAGTTTAACGTACTACACCACAAAGCGGATAATTGAAAACCCTTAGTAAAAATATGTTAACTTGAACGTTAACACAAAAATGAATTGATACTTTTTAATCTTTTTTATGTGTGCTTCTATCCAAAACAAATTTAAAGCTTAAAAATGAGAAGAATATGTCAAGACCCTTGTAATAAATGTTAAAATAAACTATCAAAGTCAATTGGTTTCAATTGAGACTCCCCTTGTTGCTTTATCCCGAGAACTGTTTCAAAATTGTCACCCCACCAAAGCAGTACACTTATTTATATAAAATTATTTTTGCATTTCATGTTTTGTATTTGTATCCACACAGTGTCTCGATGAATATATGTCATATATATTTGGCATTTGTGTAGATGTTGGGCCACCAGGAACTTGCCGATGTAAAGGTGCCTATGACAGTAGCTTGTCACTTGACCTAACTTATGTTTTTTTCTTTTTTTTCTAACTATTATTTATATAATATCTGTGTGGGTTTAAGTATATGAATATGTATGTTTTTTAGACGTCATAATTATATATTAAATCATGTAAATGAATGCCTCGACACGGGTTGTGCCCAGTGAGGTATTCATATTTAAAAACAAAATTGTTATGTAAAACATAAAATAAAAATAAATAATGTCAATTTTAATGTTAGTAAATACGTTCTTGCTAGGCCTTCATTTATATTTAATTACTTTTCTACAGAGAAATGCTTTTATTTAGATATGTAGAAATGAGATAGCTATTTATTGTATTTAGATGTAATAAAATAATTTTAAAAAACTGATAATTGTTCAATTACATTTCAGGTTGACTTACTTCCCGAGGACAGCCGCGGCTACTTGAAAAATATCCGGGATACCTTGAAGAAATATGTGGACGAAAGTTCTCTCGGAAAAGCCAACATCAAGCATATTTCTCTCATCTCGGCCAAGACGGGGTACGGAGTTGAAGATCTCATCACCAAACTGCACGTCACTTGGGGCTACCGCGGAGACGTTTACCTCATCGGCTGCACCAACGTAGGCAAGAGTTCACTCTTCAACGCTCTCCTCCAGTCAGATTACTGCAAAACGGAGGCGATTGACCTTCTGCAGAGAGCAACCATCAGTCCGTGGCCCGGAACTACTCTCAACCTACTCAATTTCCCTATCTTGAGACCCGCCGGGTGGCGCACGTTTATTAGGAATCGGAGACTATCCATGCAAAAAGCCGATAGAGTTGCCGAAAATAAACATCGCCAGCTACTGTCCATAGAAACTAATAATCCAAAATACGCAACACTCATCGGTCACATCGGTACGACTTTCTTAAATACGACAAAAATTAAAACCGAAACCAGCGACATGTATTCTTATACTTCGCAAACGGGATTCACACAAGCCAACCACCCGAAGGGTGTCAGCGATACGTCGGATATGTACAAGGAGAGTAAATGGTGTTACGACACTCCCGGAGTGGTCCACCCTGATCAGATTCTGTCAATTCTCACTATCGAAGAATTAATGTCCACTCTCCCCAAGCAGCTTATTCGACCTCAAAGTTTGAAACTTAGTCCAGGAACCACTGTATTTGTAGCCGGACTCGCCAGACTTGACATCGTCGATTGCCAAAGCGACGCTCTAGTGACGGTCTTCGCTTCGCACCATCTTCCTTTGACGGTTTGCAAAACTAGCGACGCGGAGGAGTTGTACGCTAAGCTGATCGGTACGGAATACTTCGGAGTTCCTAGAGGCAACGAAGAGAGGATGGCCAAATGGCCACATCTAAAATGTTTTGATAGTGATTTTGAAATAACCGGAGACGGTTTGAAGAGGGCAGTTGCGGATGTCGTTTTATCCTCGGCCGGTTGGATATCTGTGGCCGTAGAATCGGAACACACTTGTACTGTGAAGGCTTGGACTCCCGAGGCTCGCGGTATCCATTTACGGGAGCCATCTATTCTGCAGTTTGCTTGCGTGGCGAAAGGTAAGAAGATTCAAGGCACTCCCGCTTACACTATTGGAAGAGTTTATTACAAAGGGAAACGTGTGGACCAGTGAGGAGCTGGTAGAGTAGAGCGGTATTATCCGAAAAAACTAAATTTTCTGTGACACTCAATTTGACAACTAGAGCAATTTATCTTTATTTCCATACCTAGTACTAAAGTTAAATCCATATTTATTTATTGCATTTTTGTGTGAATGCAATAAATAAATATGGATTAACTTTAGATCAATAATAGAATTGATAGCCATCAAATAAGTACATGAATTATTGTACATTTTGGTAACTCACATTAAATTGTTTCGAGGTTAGTTTTCTTTGTTATTTTTCGAATAAAAACCCATATTATGGGAATACGTTGGAGCAGTATCTGCAGATAATGCTTTATTAAAGTGTTTGCTTTAAATTATAATAAACAAAAAAGAAATAACACACATTGACCGTTACATCTATAAATGTCTTTAATCAGCCGGAAAGCGTTACGATTTTGGTTTCACTTAGTTTAGTAGATTAGTTAGGTGTGCATGAAGTTTTCACGACAAAAAGTATTTTTTTCAAATTCATGTAGCATTTTCATAGGAACTCCCCAGCAGTAGTTTTTAGCTTTTACCTAAAATATAAACTTGAATATTTCTTTAATGAATGTAAAAATATTTGTATTGTTTTGGAGTTAAAAATATGTTTTTTTGGAATATCCAATTTACTATAAATAATCACATTAAGCGCAGTTTAATTGATCAAATTCAGTTTTGAAAATGTGTTTAAACACATTTACACACAAACACACAAGGGTTTAACCCCTTTAAATCCAAATCATTGTCCTTCAATCGTTTTCCAAAGTCACTACTAAAATTTCAAAGGAGTTTTTACTAGGTATCTTTTGCCCTAGGTGATGGTTAGTAAATACAATAATGTCATGTACAAACATAAAATAAAAACAACATTATACATGAGAAAAATGATTTATTGTTCAATAATATTTATAAAAATCTCACTGCCATCCCATCGTAATATTAGTTGAAGCTACGGAATATAAAAGTGAATTTACAATACAAGTATGTAGCGCTAATGGACGGTCACAATTCGCACCCCCCTCCCCCCCATTAAAAAAATTGTGTAAAGTATGAGGATTTGGAATGTAGTGCACTGTGCCAAACTGCCAAAACTAAAAAGTTCATAAAAAAGCATACTGAGTGCATAATGGCACTTTTCTTATAGGTCATTAAATATCAAAATTAACGATTAAATACACTTTTAAATAAATAATTGTTTTTTTTTTTAATATACATATATATTTACAGTAAATTGAGTGCATTGTTTTAAATATTGATCTCTGGCAAAAAAATGCAAATGTCAAAATCTTCAGTCGTTTTTTTCAGTTAGACGCATTTCGACTTGTGGCACAATAGACAAACGGGGGGTGCGAGTTCTCAATTTATTTACACAATATTAACCTTAATCAACTACATAGTGAAATAGTGAGCTTCATTCTTTACCAATTATGCAGATAACAGTCATTCGTTCAAATAACAATTCACCCACCCGGTGGAATAAAATTAATATTTTGTAAAATCTTTGTGTAGAAAAATAATCAATATAAAATGCAATGAAAATGTTTTGACACAAAATGTCTAAAATATGTAAGAATATAATTACATATAAATACACAAGTCAAAATCATATTTATATACTTAATTTGTTTTGCAAAGTTACATTTTTATAAATCTAGTAAGAATTTTTATCAATGAAACCTTCGTAATATGCATATATTTATTTGTTTACATGTTTTACGCAAAAAATATAATAATTGATAATGTAAGAATATTAATTACTATGTATAAATCCAAATATGCATGAATATGTAATGACATATGTAAATTAGATACAATTCTATCTTTTGTTGACAATAAAACAAGAATGACCGTTACCCCTAAAAATATGGATAGTATTTTATTTTCAAATTAAATATTTTAAAACCCGTTAAAAGGAATGTTTTTGCTTTGCTACCCAAACTTCCACTTCGTTAAAATACTTTGTAAATAAGTTTACAATGACAATCTTATAGATTGAGCGAGACATATTTATATATTGGTAATTTAATACTGAATTCTTAATCGTCCAAAATGTATTTTTCACTTAAAAATTAAATTTAAAACATGATTGCTTTTTATAATTGGCTTGTCTGCCTTTAATACTCTATCTGCGTTAGAAAATGTTCAAATAAACTTAAGTAAAACGTTAATACACAGCAAAGCCAAAATATATTTTTTGTGTTGTATAAAATTTATAAAATCTGCGGAAAATATATTTTTTTGGATTATGTTGTTTTTTGCACCCAAACTTGCTGGAAAAAAAATGATAAAAATAGTTTTAAATATGGTAGCCTTTATAAAAAAAAATTGCTGTTTATCGTATTTTATCGCTTTGTTAAATTTATGAAAATTTCTTACGCAGATAGGGCGTTAAAATTAGACGACTTATTTCATAATATGTAAATATATTATATTAGGCTCAAATTCTCGCAGCAACTCAAAAATCAATTTATATGAGCACTATTCAGCAAAGCTAACACACATTTAAGGACATTTGAATAGTGACCATATTTCATATATTTAATATTATTTACAAGTCCTTTAGAGAAATGAACTTAAAAAGTGTAATATTCACATTTGCAGTCTTTATAAAACATTACATTTTATTGCTTCATTTTATATTTTAAATCCTCAAAAAATTAAGTACATTTTTTACACAATAAGTACTTACTTATCTGCCTCAAAATAAAAATAACTAAATAATCGCCTTAAAAGTAAAAAAAAAAAAAGAACATAATAAAATACTGACATGTGGTAGAAATGGAATGATACATTTTACGAGGTTTAAATTATTATACTTTTGAGTTAAATTGATAAATTATAAATTAATTGCACTACAAAATAGGATACCATTTCAAGACTAAGTTTTGAAATGCTAAAAAATTTAAATTATAAAAAACAGAAATCGTAAAACTTAAAATAAATAAATAACATTTTAATATCAACTTTAATATAAATGGTACAGCATGACTCTTGGGCTTTCGAGTGATTATGTATTTGTTAGTAATTGTCTTATAAAAGAAGTGCAGTGTAATACATAGGAATATAATATTATGTTCCTCGCTGCGGATGAGCTCAATGGAATATTTTTACACTAGATTATATTTTATAATTATGTATATGTTTTATTGATTAAATATGTATGTGCTCGAGTAATATTGGTTAGACACAATCACACCTCATATAAAGATAAATAGTTCCATCGAGAGACTGAGAACTACAGGAACTGTAGCATTCGACATTCATTGGATATGTTAGTTACGTGAAAAATACATCTTATGTTTTAAGCCACACTCTAATGCCAATAATATGAACGCTGAAAACTTAAGTTTTTTGTAGGGCAAAATTAAAAAATATATGCCAGAAAGATGTTAAGCACAAATTTGTATGGAACTGTAATTGAATCAATTTATTTATGCTTTAGCATACACGGTCTTCTGCCTAATTGTTTGATAAGTCAAAATAATGAAAGCACACGAAAATCTGATGTAAATGCCACTTAGATTAGTCTAAAAAATAATATTTTAAAATAGAAAGATTTATAATCCAGTTACTAAAATTTTAGTTCCAATTTTTTTTTCTGTTAGTCAAAAAATTTTATGCATTGTCATTGCGCCGGCAAACTCTGTTAAGTGATTTAAAAAGAAAAGTATTTTTAACTTCTCATTAAGGTTAAAAAAAATTTAGTCAAAATAAAATGACGTATTTTTCCCCTTTCTCACCAATAAAAATGTATTTAAACATAACAGCCATCATTGAAAGATACATTGTTTAAATTATCTCCTTAAAAAAAATCGAAATGTCACTTAACAGATATTGCCGGTGCAACAACGACACATTGAAAAAGAAATTAATATTTTGGAAAGAATTTCATTGAAAACTGTTCCCCGCAACTCTCAACACCTCGATTTCAAGTATTCATAGATAAACAAGACGACCCATGACATTTGCCATGTCTTCGAAAATTGAATACCTAAGAAAACTTACAAGAAATATTTTTACAAAGTGTGATTTTGGAATAATGCAAGTTAAAAAATAGGGTAGTAGATTATGTTTTATGATAGATAATGTATTATACAGTCAGAAGGCACCTGGACACATTATGTGTTGTTTAATATTATACTGATGATTTAGAATATTCACGCTTTCTTTCTTAATTATAATTACACTTAATCTAAACTTATCGTTAACACAATACCCCACTGGTTAACCGGGGAGGACACGAGACTGATTTTTCTCTACATCTAATTTGGATAACCGCAAAAAATTTATATACTGAGGGGATTTAAAAATATAATCAAAATATACAGAAATTACTAATTCAAGAGTTTGAAATGGATTCATATAAAAATTGATTGATTATTATAATAATCCATTAGTTTTTATATAGTACATTTTACAGTGCATAAAGATAAGACCGCCTTGTAATGCAGTGGTTAGCGCATTCGCCTACTATGCTTAAAGGTCTTGGGTTAGATTCCTGGGAAAGTGGACATGATTTTAAAGGTTGTTTTAACTGCACCTTACCTTAGTTTAACAGATGCTCGAAACATGCTGCATTTGGTTTACAAACGCAGCGCCATATGCACACTACTTGGTACAGAAAGGGGAATGATGATGATGATTTATGTTACAGACTTTATTACTTACTCGGTATAGGAATTTTGGAGCGTGTTCATTTAAGAATAAACTTATATGTATCTGTGTAAACACTAATCACAAAGTTTTGATTTTATAACAATTTAACAAGTGAATGCCGATTCCATAATAGTAAGCATTATTTTTGTAAAAAAACCCCTACAAACATTTAAAGGGGATAGATTTTAATGTCATAATGTGTTTATATAAAATCTTAGAGTATCGAGTAAGGTTGGGCTATGTACTTCTCAGTTTTCCAGTGGAGTAATGCCAGAAATAAATATTTTCGAATGATTATAATATGAATTCCTTTGTACAGAACATTAGCCGTACACTAAATGCTTGAAATCAATATAAGCTAGGTTATGTTAGGGCAGTTGTAGTGTTGGTTATATGGTTATTAAATATAATATTATATTATAAGCGGTAAGTTAATATGTAATACTATTTATAATATATCTGTGTAATAAGGAAAGGGCTAAGAAGCATTTAACTGCGATAAATCATGTATTATACAATCTTATAAATTATATTGGAAACAAGACACATGAATACTATAGGAAATTGTCACAAGGTAAATAAAAAAAAACGTGGTTTTACACAATATGTGTCATTTTTAAAAATTACGATGGTAAGCATATTATTATTTTTTCATGCGACATCGGATAAATTTTCTACGAAGGTTGCAATATGCATATTTTGAATTACATTGAACATTTTACGGCCTGTGGGACAAACTGTACATTACGTTGACATGAATGTAACGTGTAATGTGAAAATGATGTGTCACCAACTGCGAGCCGAAAATCCCAAAAGTATAAACCTAAACTTGTTTTTTATACATTGATAGTTATAAATATATCATTAGAATCGTAAAAATCCACTCTAAATATTTCATGTATTTCCAACGTTATTTCCGATTTGTGAAGTTATTAGTTAGCATTGTATTATTTGTCTTAGAAGGTGATATTAACAATTCACAACGGAGTTCTGGTGCCTCTCCCTAATGTATAAGAATAAAAAATAAAAAACAGATAGACGGAGGTTGAATTCTATCGAAATTAGATTTTTGTAGCCTAAAACAATTTATATAAATTAAATCAAAAAATGTATATTGTCTATAGTAATGCTGAGATTCATTCGATAGATTGGCTTAGACATGCATTGTTGATAAGGTTTTAAAAAGGGGTGGTGTGATTTGGACGTTGAAAGTAAATGTTGAGGGATGCGGAAAAAAGGAAGATCGTGAAAGACATGGCATGATCGAATTAAACCAAACACTCGAAGGTGGATATTTCAGCTTGGAATAATAGAGGTGCGTGCGTGAGTAGACGCATGTAAATAAAGCTGGGTCCGAGTATGAAGATGAAGTGGTTCGACATTCTATCCAGGTTACAGCTATTTCTGTTTTTAAGTTATTTTTATTATTGACGTAATTTTAACGGTTCATGAAACAGGCGAAACCTCAGTATATTAGTTTTTAATACCAACGCATTTTTTTCCTTATTTAATGTTTCAAATTAATTATTTAAAATAATAACAAAGACATTATGTTCCTAAATGAACAAACATCCATATAAAAAAGGATGATTTAAAAAAAATACAAAATCAAAAACAGATTTACTAGCTTTTAAAAGTGATTTAAATCAGTGTTTTTCGACCTTTTTGAATATGCGACCCCCTTACGAGTAAAATAAATATCTGGCGACCCCTCCCCGGTACCAACTGTTGCCTCGCTTGTAGTGCCATATCTTTACAGAAATAGATTGATGTATTACTGCGAATGAAAACTCGGTTCGATTCCTAGCAGGACGTACGTGAAACATCAGTTTTAAATGAGTTCCTAAACTGCAATATTTTATTGTTCTCGGACTAGTACCAGGTAGCGTAAGGAAAACTTCACCTTCTAAGTAACAAAAATGATTCAGATACTCTGCAGTTGGAGTACTGATGCGATGCCCTATGCACCACTGGGTGTGGATAGGGAATGATGATGATGATTCACGATTTCATTTCTATTAATGTTGAATAAGAACATTAGATTATTTCAATGGCAATTACATAAACTTTTGTATGTTTAGAACTGAAGTGACGTGTAAATTTACATGTGTCATAAGTTTAAAGATATTTATTTGAATTTAGGGTTTTTCTTGGTGAACATTGTGTGAATGACATTATAGAGTTAAGTCTATAATCAAAACTTTAAATGTCTGTCAAGAAAAGTTTGTTTTTATCATACGATAGTCTATGTAGCCCGTCATCAATTTGTTTGATAAAAACCAATCTTAGAATGATAAATACTATGTTTTTAATACTATCGTTTACAGGTGTTTCTATGTACATAGAAGTGTTATTCAAAATTCTACATATTTACTATGTAAGTATTATGAAATAAATGTTTTTTTTACCTGTTGCGTCAATAAATTAATATGTCATAAAATGTCTACTAAGGTAACTTAGTCTTTAAAATATTTTAATATGAAAATTTTGTCAACATTTCGATAAAACTACAAAAACCTTAAATACACAAAAATACACTAACAAAACAAACGTAATGAAATGTACAAAAATGTTGGTTACATAACTGAAAACGAACATGGAACATGCACGCTAAAATGAGGAAATTTAGTGAATAAAATATTTACTCATTTTTATTACCGTAGGTACTATGTATTCAATTCAACAAACACACTATTCTTTTTAATATCAACATTCATTGTTATTTATTAAAACAGAGATAAAAATATTTCTGTCATTCTTATTGGCTTTGGCTTTCTGACGGCAGTAAAGGAACAAATTTAGGGGGTAATCAAATGGAACATTTAATAAACAGTGCCTTACATAATTAAATTAAAGGAAGTTAGAACGCCATTTTAATCTGTCTTTGCAAACAGACTTCGCTTTCTCTACCATATCTTCTCAAGCACGCACAACAGTCTTTAAGTATTTGTTGAATTTGGTCATGCCATGTCTTTCTCGTTTTCTGCATCCATCAACATTCGCATAGTAAATTCTTTTAGAATAACATCGCTGTCCATTCGCTCTACATGTCCAAACTAACGCAGTACTGCTTTCTAGTAAGAAATCTGTCGATAATGCTCGTCTCAGCCTTACCTCAGCACAGACCTCGACATTTGTGAACCTGGTGTACATAATTTGACCGCGAGACCACAAAGAAACCACATTTGGACAGCATTCAGCTAACTGTCACCCTTGTTTTTCCAATTCCTTACTTTGCTCCCATACATAAATATAATAATAAATTAAATGTTTGGGTTGCTATTAAGTATGTCCAAGAAAATATTTTATAATACAATTTTAAATAGCACTAAACTTCCTCATTGGCAGAATATATGCCATTGTTTTAGAAAAGAATACTGCTTGAAAATAATTTTTCTAAAAATTATTTCGCATATCCTGTTTTTCTTCTAAGAGTGGTCAATTTATTTTTGAATTAAAAAAGGTGGAATTTCACTCAATTGTTTTTCACAAAACACAATAATTTGATCATTAAAAAAAATTCTATCAATGCAGTAAATATTTCAAATTCAATACTCATAATTATGAAAAATTGTTCAAAAACTATTTTTTTAACGAACAAAACATATTATTTTACAAAAAAAACATTTTAGTTCATAATATTATATGATGTAAATTTGATATAAAAATATAATATTTTTTGTCAAAGTTCGCAAAAATTCCCTAGGCAAAAATACCGTAACACAGTAAAATCTAAAATCATTAGTTTAAAATAGATTTTCTTTATGTATTATTATAAAAAAATATCAAAAGGTATGTCTAAGATTGTTACAATAAAAGAAATCACAAATATTTTCTTTCCATTTTGAAAAACACATAAATATATTATTAAAATTATTTATATCCTTAACATATGTCTTAGAATAATTATAAATTTGTATACGCTTATAAACTAATTACTAATGAATATAAGCCACTTTGAAGACACTAGGGTGTTCAATTAAGTGATTTTATTAAATTATGTTAAAAATGTCTTTACATAATTGATAAAATAAATATGTTCATGTAAATAGCATGTATTTGGTGTAATTACTCTACATTTCTTCGCCATTTTTTAACAATTTCAAAACTTGTAGAAATTGAGGTTATTTTAATTAAGATTCCATAATAATTTCATCATTGCCAGTTTAAAAAAAAAATATATCGCAAGTAGGTACTTTTTTTCACAATGGCAACAAAGTAGAATTGCACATTTTAGTATGTGATTTTGCTCCCCAATTTGATTGATAATGATGTATAAAATGCACTGTGTTTTAAGACACTTAGACGATATGTCGATCATTGTATCAGAAAGGCAAACATTTGTTACATAGTCGTATATATGTACCACAGCTTTTTACCACTTATAAATAATCACGAGATTCTCTAAACCTCCATCATATCACCAAAGTAATTACATTGTGTTATTTTTAAATTAATCATTTCATTACATAGGATGAAATTGGAATGAAGACAGAAGTATCTAGGTTGTTGAATTTGATAAGTTTTATCAACAGATGCCTAGCACATGGACTGCATATCGTCGCCCTTATAAAACTCGTAAATCTGCAAATGGTCAAAAATGATATTTTGGCGTTTTCAATTAGGACTTCAAATAATCTACATGTGGGTAAAACTTGTATATCAGTACAGTGTTGAACTATTTTTTAACAAAATGTATTAATCAAAACTTTGCTGCAATTCGCTACTAAAGTAAAAACTGTTTTTACTCGCTCCTAAACAAAAGTGAGTTTGGGACTTAAGAGTTTTACAAGTTAGGCTGACGATATGTGATTTATTAGTAGAACATATAGATATGTTTTTGTATGATCCAGACGATATCGACAATTGATTTCATATAGTTTTTCACTCGTCTGAATAATGAAGTGTACAATGTACGCATTTTTTTGTCTCTATATGAGTCTTTCCTCAGGGGGCGGCTTGAGGACGCTGTCGAGCATCTCGAGGCGAGGGTTGCGGTACTCCTGTCCGCTGGGGCTGTATGTGCCGCGCGTGGCTCGTTTGCTGCGCGCCACGACACAGGCGCCCGCTACGGCCGCGCCCGCTAGCGCGCATAACCCACCCACCACGCAGCCCACGATGATGCCTATAGGGACACCATCATCTGACGCGGCCACCACCAGCTGGAATTATTAAATTTATAAAAATACCATAGTGGAAATACAATTTAATCTGAATTTAACCCTCTCTAGGTGAATTTAACATCTGGACGGATGAAGAGTACAGTTCTGTTGTAGAATAGAATCAGAATCTTGGATGAGTGCTTTCACATACAAGTAAAAATCCTGAAAAAGGAAACCAAGTGCGGATATGTCCGTCTTGTTGTCTAGTGGTTGACGCATTCACTTGCCATGCTCAACCTCAAGGTTCTGGGTTCGATTCCTGGGAGGGTCAACATGAAATATTTGTTTATAAGGTGGTTTTACACTGCAATATTTCACCATCCCTGGACTGGTTCCTGAAGCGTAAAACTGAACAACTTTCTCAGCTTCCTATAAACACATGATCGAGATACACTGCTGATGATAATGTAATAATATTCATCTACATAATTAAAAATATTTAGTATTTTTTCAAATAATACTGCAATGTGTTATTTTTTATTGAATTTAAAAAAATACACACACATTAAAAACACAAAAATAAAAAGTCGAATTTGCATAAAATGCATACGACATTTTCCCTAAATATTGAGAAATTTTATTTACATGGTATCACTTTTTTTAGTATGGCACCACAAAATTTCAACTGTCATTTACATCGAGGACTGTTTCACACTTTTATGATATTATAACTGTTTAAGCTATCTCCTTTTCACATTATGTGTGTATAACATCAAATAATATTTATATTGACATTTTTTTTAACTTTCTGCGTCGTAATTTATTGATGTAAAGACTTTATTCTTCCTAAACATGCGTCAACTGCATGCCACTATTTCGTAAAATGTCAAAATAAAGCTAGGGTTTCCTAGGACAGCGGTGCCCGTATTTTAACGGCCGTAGTGAACGGTGATGCAGTGGACAGCCGTCGTAAAGGTGATTAGAGAGTGGTTTCCTAGGAAAACTGTGTTAAATGGTGTTGATAACACTGTTTTCCTAGAAAACCACACTCTAATCACCTTTACGACGGCTGTCCATTGCATCACCGTTCACTACGGCCGTTAAAATACGGGCACCTCTGTCCTAGGAAACCCTAGCTTTAGACACTTAAACAAAATGGTCAATTACACTGCACCTACTTTGAAATCAGTTTGAGACAATTATTTACACATTTTTTTATTTATCGAATGAGTTACGGAAAAAATTTCAACGTAAAACCGGGGTTACGTAAAAAACAATGCGGTGCCCTATTCATCACTGGAAGCATAGGGCACTGCACTGTTAGATGGTGATGATGAAAAAGAGGTTCCGGTGTATATAATGTCGTCGCCGTCACTGACCCAATAAAAATCATTTTGAGCAATCGCAATTTGAAAGTTTGCAGACAAAAGAAAAATCAAATTTTTGTGTTTTCGTAGTTTTCTGTTTACAATTTATGTCTTTTTGATAAATTCTATTGGTAACTTTTTCTTTCAGATACATTTTCATATATATGGAAGGTTTTTAATGTGGCAAGGAGGCTAAAATTTGGTTGAGTGACTTTTGCTTGTTTATAATCTGGACCAACCCAAAAGAGTTAGTAGTCTCAACCCAAAAGAGTTAGTAGTGACAGGAATTAAATATTACAAATAATTATTAAATTTTGTGGTTAAAAATAACTAGTTTCATATAAGTAAAGAAATCATTTTTAACATGTTATTGTTTCATGTTTTATTATACAAATACCTAAATACTAACAAAATGTTTTTAGGAAGAAAATTATAAAAATCTGCTTACATTGTCAATAAATTCTATCTGCCTTTAGTGATTTATGATTGTTGAGATTTTATTGAAAGTCACACCACTGTTTCTCACTAACAACAAATCATTTCAATTTACGCAACTTTTTTCTAACTAAGTAACGTTAGTGAATTTTGTTTCTTAAAGAACATAATTTTACACCTAGAATATTCAACTCAAAACTGACTTTTTGAGGGTTAGTGACGTTTGCCCGAACGGCGACGATATAATATTCGGGGGTCGGGGCAGCCTCACCTGGTCGGTACAGTTGGTGCCGTCCCAGCCGTCCACGCAGCTGCACTCGTAGAGCGGGCGGTCGGAGCAGAGCTCCCGGCACACGCCCCCGTTGTGGCAGGGCCCCCGCACCCAGCGCGCCGCCCCCGTGACGTTGCCCCCGTCCGCCACGAGGTGTGTCTCGTAGCACGGGTCGATCACGCCGCACGTCGGCCCGCAGAGGCTCGGCATACAGCGGCATCTACACACATCAACAAAATTAAAATATCATCGGTATACCGATAAAATGATTTAAATGATAAAATTGGAGAAAATAGTTAAAATGCAATTATAAGTCATTTTTTGAACTTTATTGACCAAAAAATTTTTTCATACATTTTTTATATACCATTTTCCATAACACTGAACTACTGCATTGTTAAATAAATATGTACTCACTTGTATGAGCCGATGGTGTTGATGCAAGTTCCTCCCTCACCGCAGCTGATCAGCCCCGACTCGCACTCGTCCACATCCTCCTGGCAGTGGCTCCCGTTAAACCCTGACACAAGGAGTAGCACAGTCACTATACCACCACGCGACACACTTATCCTACCCATCCTATTCTCCCCCTCCTCCCAAAACACAACTGTTACCGACCACAAACACAGTATTTTACATTGCCCACAATTGTAAAGTCAAAAGTCATTCAAAGAACTTTCTTAGACAAGAATTTGTCTTTGCTTTCTCATAATTTTATCCATGCTCTAATTTATTATTTAAATAACAAAAATATACAAAATATAAAGGTTTTATGCATCATAAGCGCAAAAATTGCATTATTTCAGTTTTTTTTAATTTATAGGCCTTAGCTTGTAATCTGAAAGCCGTGAAGTCAAGCCGTCTGTTGACAGATAATATTATTAAGTAACACCTGTTTTTTTGACTGATGAATATCACCAACTTATTTGAAGACCGTCTCACATCACTTATATCTATTTATCAATAAGAACTGACGTTATATTACAAATCTATGACAGATGATTTAGTCAGCTTACATAACATTTGCACATATTTAATAAATAATTCGCCGGACAAATGCAAGATATTATTACTAACAATTTAAAACATAAATTATTGTTATGTTTGAAAAGACCACAAAACTTGAGGTCATATTTTACACAACACTTCTTCGCAATTTTCAAAGTATTTTTTGGTTACTTCACAATTAAAATTAACTCTTTTAAATCGGTTTAGGTGTCAAATTTGTAGTTATGAAAGTAAACATAAATCACAAACTAAAATACACGCCAGTATTTTGTAGTAAAAACACAACGTAATGAGCAATGGTTTCACTTGCTTGCATATCCAAATTCTAAATGATAAGAAATCTATTTAAACATACTGCAGTCAAAACGCAACGAAACCTTAAACATAACGATTAATTTATACACACTGATTTTCGATGATAACAAAACCGTAAAATAGAACACGCTAAACTTTTCACTGTGCATAAGTAATATAACTAAAATTGGGTTTTTAATGATATATTCATAGCAAAAGTGATATTTTATATTAATATGTGTTGTACGAAGGCCTTTGGTTATCTTCATTGCCTAATCTTATCAGTTTCAGATGTTTCATACATTCTCTACAGGCGTGTAGGTCAGGAGAGGTACACAACAAATGCATTAATAAATATGTTCACTATTCACTAAGGGCCTTACTTATTAGATTTACTTATACCAGGTTTAAATTAAGAAATAACTATACCCGGTTTAACTGTTTATAACCGATATAAAAAAAAGCTTACTTATAAAAATATTTATTACCTGGAATAACAATTCATAGGTTATTTCATGCTTTTTTTTTTTAAACAGTCAACACTTATATGTGCGCGTGCGCAGTAACTTTTATAACAACGACAAACAAAAGTCAACGTAAAATCAACACTACTACCAGTGTAATGGAGAACCCGGAGAAAACCGTTAGAAAAAGAAATTAAAATTGGGATGAAGAGGAGAACGTAAAAACGAGTTCTTTAGTTTATTTATGTTTCTTTTTTTATCACAATTAATTAAAATACATACAAACATATAGCATTTCAGACATTATTAAAACAAATTATCAAGAATCACTTGAAACGCATTGAGAAGGTCCCAAGGCTTCGAAATTGTTTAAAATTTAAAAATAATCTGATAAACTATCGATTTTGATTACCGAAAAATATGTGCTTATTCCAGCGTTGTACCACATAATGTGCAGGTATAAGTTTCTATGGTCGCTAACCCAGATTTAAACGGAGTTTAACTCTATGCGAGGTTTATAAGTAATATTTTTTGCTATAACATCATTATTCTACTACTATTTTCAAGCTAAACTTTATACCCAATTTATAAGTAAGGCCCATTTACCTAGTTTTTTTATTTGATTACAAGAGAATTAGGAGCACAATAATAATTTTACTGCGTTAGAACATGATATTTTAAATATTTAGGATGCTCCAGATTTATAAATAAAACCTAGAATTGATATTGCGAGAAAAGAAAAACATCATTTCCCTTAACTCATTCACCGCAGTGCTCACATACACCTGTGAGCGCCTATGACGGCACTACTACGCGGTGTTCACAGCATATGTTAGTAATTTATTATCAAAAAGGTTCGTAGCTTAAGTACTCATCAAGCATAGGGGTAATCTTGGTGTACTACACCATAAGAGGTCTCGGGTTCGGTTCCCGGCACGGTCGACATGAAATATTTATTTAAAAGGTGTTCTTACACTAGAATATTTCATGATCCCAAGTCTGGTACCTGAAGCGTAAGACTGATCATCTTACCTCAAGATACACAGCGATTAATGTACCAATGCAATGACCTATGCACCATTAGGTACGGAAATGGAATGACGATGACGATGATGATGATAAAGGTAATAAATTCATGGTCATTAACAAAATAAGCGTTTAAACTAATAAATTAATTATGTCAATTTTTAACATGGAAAATGTGTTAATATGTGTGTTACCGGTACGTTTACACGTTAGTGGGGTTTGCATTATTATTATTATGTTAATTAGTGTCCCGATGAAAAGTTGGTACGTCGTTATGTATAAATATATACACTGGTTTTATGCCAAATTGAAAGTTTCAAATACAAATAAAATTATTTGTCGGTTGGAAAAAATCGCTAATGTACAAGAAACATTATATTAAGTGGGTCAGTATGACACTCAATTATTGTTTACTATTGGTACGATACAGTTTTTCAAGATAAAAACAAACTATTATATTATGCGCAAACAACTAGTATTAATAATTTTACTATTAAATCAACGATTTTACAACACATAATATGTAGCACCACTTCAAATTTGGACACAAATTAAATGAATGTGAGACAATGTACAATATCATAATTTGTTCTATTACACTATACATACAGACTCATATTGTACGTAAGTGTTTATTTGGTCAACATATTATGGTGTCCTGCCTATATTTGGTATCCTATACTTGGACTAACTGCACCGGATGGAATATTTGGCTATAAGTAAGTATATTTATATGGGTTGTACTAGTTTGAATGCATCAAATTTAACACCTTCAGCCACGTGTTTAATCACATATACACGAAATTTAAGATTCATTTGCTAAAGTACCACCGAAATTAAAAAGGGTCGAGTTTATTTTGCATTTCCTTTGCACAACAGGCTATGAGGCCCAATAACAGTGTTGAGTTCTCACCGGGTATTGAACACGGAACCTTCCGTGCGTGAGTCAAGTATCCGTGGAGGCCGCCAACTATTATGTTTATTTTTGTGACCCCCAAAATTGAAATATTCGGGTAAATCATAAGATTGCAAACATTTATTTTTTTAAAACTTTATGCATACATGTTGGTAGTCCGCATTGCACAGAAAAGTTATTTTTAAGTTTAACAACCGGCTTTTCGGTGAGGACACAAACAAATCAGATTTTTCTCAAGCTTGGGTATTCTGTGCCGTAATTTGCCACTGTACGACACCACGGTCCGACGGCCTTCTGGCCTGTTGTGGTGCAAAAAAATATCATCACCTAAATTTAAATACAATGTAAGTCACTAAATGGTAAGTTTATGGCAGACAATAAAAACTTAATAAATCAGTAATTTTGTATGAAACTTTAGTAACAATATTTTGAGTTTGTCCAAATTTTTGTAGACAAGGACTGGATTCAACTCTCTGGGGAGCTGTTTATATTAACATACTATAACAGAGATGAAGAACATTTAAAAGAAGGGAATATAGAAGTCTAGGCATCTACAGGGCTTATGACCTGTCAATGGCTGGTTTAAGTGGCCACTTTAGGTGAAATAATTCAATTACACGAATCTCACCCGCATAAATAAAGGTTTCAGCTCTTTAACTTCACAAACATCACCAGATGAAAGAATTGAAGGAATATAGATGTTCAAATATGGGCAGAATGGTGAATGTTACACAGTGTGTAAAGTGGCCACTTAAACCAGCCATTGACAGGTCATAAGCCCTGTAGACGCCTAGACTTCTATATTACCTTCTCTTAAATGTTCTTCATCTCTGTTATAATATAAAACTTTAATGTTAAGCAAACATTAGTCCAGAGCTTACTTCTTCCACTCCTTGACTACGCGGATGTATGTTATCCAGATGCTAACTCTGAATTGCTTGATAAGTTAGAACGATTGCAGAATATTTGTATTCGTTATATCTTTAATCTTCGCAAATTTGACCACATAACCGAGTATCGCACGCAACTACACTGGCTCAGTATCAGGCATAGAAGAAACATTCACATTCTATCACTTCTTCACAATATTTTAAATAATCCCACTTCGCCTGTTTATCTGAGAGAGCTCATCCAACCTCTTTCACAACACGGACTATCTCTTCGTTCTAGTAACGAGAGAACCCTTTTAATACCCTGTCATCGCTCTAATTTTCTTGCCTCCTCTTTCACAGTAGTAGCCGCTCGATTGTGGAATAATCTACCCACTAATGTTAGAGACGCCCCTTCATTATTTACATTTAAGTCAAGATTGAAATGTCACTATCTAAATATTTAAATTGTTCGTTTATCATTCTTCTTTCCTTCCCATCCCCTCTCCACTCTTCATAGTATAGTGTTATTTTTTTGTTATACATATACATTTATTTTTGTTAATCTTTGCTTTTAATTTTTGTATAAAATTGTAAGATTCAATATGTCCATGTATTTATAATTTTCTCAAACTGAACGGTTTGGGTAGGTAGGAAGAAATTGCCTTAAGGCAATATGCCCGCCCTTATATGTATATTTATTGTATATGTATATAAAGTGTCAAATAAATAAATAAACTTTAGTGTTTTTTTTTTTACTTAATATTTTGTTTTGGTGTAGATGGCTGTTAAATGTTTTGTCAAAAAAACTATAATACTACTGCCGTCATAAGTTTAAGAACAGCTTTTTGATAAAAATCACAAAATGTGTTTCACCATCTGAACTCTAGAACCTACATCTAGAAGTTTCACAAAGGTACATTCTAGCGAGGTGCCTATTCAATCTGTCGTGCCCTGTGAGGGCTTTAGTGATAACTCTCACTCGATTTCAACTAAGTTTCATCAGGTCGAATACAACTACAATATTGAAAGAAACACTGATTTCACAAGGACATTCCTCGCTGTTTAGTGGAGTCGGGTGGTTACCTGTGCCTTGGCAGTCACACCTATAGCTGGCGACGCCGTCGATGCAGCGCCCCCCGTTGAGGCACGGCGAGGTGGTGGAGCCGGGAGGGTGGCACTCGTCTATGTCGGTCTCGCAGTACATGCCCGTGTACCCGGGGGGACATCTGCAGGTCGGAGACTGGGGACAGAGATAACAGATAGTTAATAAATCCCCCTTGCAGTTGCTACTTTTACTATGGAAAATACACATAAAGCGCCATTTTAATACAAATCACCTCACATAGGGCGCCAAAAAGAACAATGTCTTCAGTTTGTCCAGTGAGACAAATAATTGACGTAGGAGCATTTGTATATATTTACTAATTCGAGTAACATTTACGCTAATGCACTTGTCCAATCTTTTATTCTGTTGTTTAAATATCTTCAAATTGGCATTCCATGATGCTCGACAGCGGCTCTGTCGTTTTTTCTTCACCTCAGTAAAACAATTTCCTTTCGTGTTCATTTGGCGGAATAAAAGGAAGCCGCAGAGGGCTAGATCGTCAAATATTGATGTTGTTTTTAAAAACTTTTATAAAAGTGTTGTTTAGAGAATGTAACGATAAGGGAGTTTTTTTTATCTTACCAGGTCGAGATTAGTATCACAGACTCCACCGTTGAGGCACGGTTTTATGGAGCAGTAGGCCGTGTCACACAGAACTCCTTCCCAGCCGGGTAAGCACGCACACGTGAAGTTATTGCCGGTTATCTCGTCTAAAATTAATAGTATTATTTTACAGTAGTATTCCAGTTGCCTAATATCGATAATGTGGAAGTTTAGTGCAAAATATTTGCGCTCTTATGATTTTTCCAAATATTTCAATTTTGGGGCCATTTTCTTTGAGTCTTAAAAAAGTATTATTTTCTATAATAAATTTTGACTAATCACTAACTTGAATGTTTGCAGCTTTTGTTAGTGAAATAAATGAAAAACATATCAACCAACTCTCTGTATATCACCAAATGATCACAATAGCCATGCTCCAGAGCTAAGGGAAAATTTGTACAACTTTCTATTTTCACCATCAAGACAATGATATAATTTTTTTTATTTATTATTAATTTATAAAGGATAATTAATTTATTTATAAAGAATAATTAATTTGTTTATAAAGGATAATTAATTTATTTATAAAGGATATGTCTCTAAATGGCGTACCTCTCTGCTGGAGGCAGGTGGATCCGCGGTGGCAGGGGCGGTGTGCGCACGTGAGTAGGCGCGGGGAGGAACAGCGTGGTCCTGTGACCTCGGCTGGGCATGAGCACGAGAAGCCGCCCGGCTCGTCCACACACGTGCCCCCATTCTCGCAGGGGGACGATGCGCACTCGTCTATGTCCACGTCGCACCTGGAACAAAACAATGGCGCTTTGTAGCAGCTCAACATCGCACGGAACGCGGGACCTACAGATAGAGGGCCCCGTCAAACATTATTAATAAAACCGGATAGATCTCTTTTCCACGCCCAACAGTTTGCCAGCAAATAGGTTTCCATCTAATCGCTAAAGCTCTTTACTATAAATTATTCTTACCATGAAAACTCAGTGAAAAAAATCTTATATAAGTTAACATTGTGTATCATTTGATAATCACGGCATGCATTATTCTAAGTAACTAATTAATTAATCTCAAAATTCCAATTTTTGTGACCTTTCGTCCAATCTAATCTGGATTTAGGAATTTTTTGTGTAAATTGACCTGATTTAAACCCCATCGAAAAATTCTAGGTAATACTTAGGACTAAAGCACAAAGATTGAAACCCCAGACACCATTATTTGGAATTTCATGATAATGTTTGCAGAATTTTTACAAAAAGAAAATGCATTCAAAACTATTTTCATAATATCTTTTTTTATTTCTATTATTCGATTTTTCAAATATTTACTCATTTTAAATAAAAATTCCCAGCACGAGAAAAGACAAGTTAATGTTGTGTAGTCTTGTTGAAATATGTCCGGACTGATCATAATTACCTTTTTTGTTTAAATTCACACATTTGAGTGGATGCGCGGTCTGACTTTTCTTCACACAAACATATTCCTGTATTTTCTCCATGGATTATGTATGGCAATAAATAGAGTGATGATTTTTTTACCCACCATACTTTTTAAAAATTGTCTTAGGAACTAGGATCATCCAAAAACCTTTAAAAATGCTTAGTTTTATCAGCCGTCTTTGAACAGTCCGGTGTACAAATATAATAACTCATTTTGAAAAGAAGAAAAAAAAAAAAAACGGTTTTTTGGGTGTGGAAAATGGGAACATGAGCCCTCGATTTTGTCCATTTTAGTTAGGCATAATCAGTCAGATGTGCAGGGAATGTCAGAAAAACTATACTCAAATACTTATTCATCGAACTGCTCTTCTACGACTGCTGCTGTCACATGTTTTACTACGATACATTACAAAAGCGCGTTACTCACAGCCAGCCCTCCCAGCCGGGCGGGCACACGCAGGTGTAGTTGGCGACGCCGTCTATGCAGGTGGCGTTGTTGCGGCAGAGCGCGCCCGCGCACTCATCCACGTCCAGGCCGCAGTCCGCGCCCGCATAGCCCGGCGCGCAGTCGCAGGCGGGCGAGGTGGCGGGGTCGAGGCAGCGCCCGCCGTGCAGGCAGTCGCGCGCCAGGCACAGCGCGCAGCCGGCGGCGGGCGGCGCGCTGGCTAGTGAGTAGCGCGCGCGCGGAAGCAGCGACGGGGGGAAGAAGCCGAGGAGGGCGGAGCCGATGCGCACCTCTCCCAGGCAACCCTGCGACACACAAATATATTCAGTAAGCTACAACAATAAATTATTCTTTTCATGTGTTGAAAAATTCAGAACTTTAGGCCTCATTTCACGGGCTTTCTGAGCCTCTGTTTTTTACAATCTCAGACACTCAACCCCTTTTGGACCTCACTGATCTTCTGATTTTTTTTTATTTGAAAATTTATTTATTAACCCTTATGCATTATTACATAAAATATTCTTGAATATTTGGAGATCCTCATTACTTTTTACTCTGTTTTTACCATCTTTTTTACTGTATATTAGCATTTTTTTTATTTATTACATCTTTTTAGTATGTTTTTTGCTATACATATATATATTTTTTACTATGTCTTTTACTATCGTACTTGCTATGTATTTTACTGGGTTTTTGAATATGTTTTTACTATGTCTTTTACTACATTTGTATCTACATCATGTATTATACTATGTTTTTCGCTATATTTTCACTATATTTTTCCACGTTTTTCTTTTTTTTACTGTCTTAGAATGGGGTAAATAACCCTAGTTAGACAGACAGTCAAAGAAACTTTGTTGAAAAAATGAATAAATTTATGAATATAATATTTATACACGGGAGTCTGTATTGTGAACTAAACTATTATATTCAGGGAACATATCTGCCAGTCAAATTTTTGCTTGCTTTAAAAATATTTAGTCATTGCTCTAAAATAATTATAATAAAATGTAGAAATATGGTGAAATAAATATTGTGTACTTTGTTTATATTTGTAGATAACATAATACGATGGAAATAAAAACCTTATAGTTCTCTCCAATAGAGCCATCACTGCCCGTCCAGAAATCCACCGCCTCCTCTTCTAACAATCCAGCTTCCGTAGAGAATCCATAATCCACTGTATTCACACTGAATAGTCCGTCGTTGTCCTGAAAACATTATTTTCAAACCTTAATTTTAAACTTTTATTTTTACAATAACTGTTTTTTTTTAAAAGTAATCAATTTTTCGTAAATCATTGACAAGAAAGAAAAACTTACCGGAATCATTGTGTGAGGCGTCCGGGCCGTGGAGTTGGGCATTCCGCCGTGTACTCCTCCCAGGAGGACCTCTCCAGATAGCAACAGCTCGAGCCAGGACTGGCGGTCGTACTCCGCTGTGAAGGCCGGGGAGTCGTCCTTCATCCAGTCGCCAAAACCGCCTGTGAACACACTTACAGTTACTCAATAGTAATTACTGTAAGGTCACGCCCTGTCTTCTGAATCCGCTCCATCATTACTATTATTCCCTTAACCTCAAACAATGAGGAAGTTTAGTGGTTTTAAAGAAAAATATATTTGTTAGTAGACTGTTAAAAGAATGTTAATAAAGTCAAAAAAAGTTTTTTTCAATTTTTATATATCGTTTTATCAACGCTACAATTTTAAGTTTTGTATTTCTGAAATATCTCCGCGTCTGACGTCAGAGGTTCATTTCCGCTTATTCTTCCGGAAATCTTCCATAGCTTTTATATCATAGGTTGATTCGTATGAACCAGTGACATCATTACAAAGAAGTGTGTTTTTATTAAAAAATATATATATATTTTTACTGTACATTTTCAAAAAACTTACCTCTAATTTTTACCCCGCGCAAGAAATCATTTTTTGTATCCGATTTCCCGTAGGGCTGAAGTTCCTCACTTTTAAACTGAAACCTGCGCTATCTGGTTGTACAGACGTTTTAATGACGTCATCCACCGTATCACAACGGTCGCTAGATGACAGCACCGGTCTCTTATGAAACCGTGGCTTTACAGATTAATTGGAAATGATAAATGAATCCCAGATATCCAACCATTATCAAGATTTCTACTGCTGTAGCATTGCTTGATGAGCGGGGTGATGTTTGTTTCCTCACCTCGTATGGTCTTGTCCCCGATGTGGATGTGTATGCGCGTCCAGGCCAGGTCGGGGCTGTGCTTCCTGAAGCGGCGCACGCGCGGCAGCTGCTCCTGCTGCGTCCTCCACTCCACAGCTACCTGGTCGCGGTACACGGATACTGACAACATGTCCCCGCCGTCTGTCTCCATGTGCATTAGAGTGCCGCCGGTTTTGGACCTGAACAAATTGTGCACAATTTAAAAAGAACTATTACAAAACGTATCAATAACAGCTATGTAAAATATCATATCATAACTTATATAACTTGCAAGTCCACAAATGGTCAAAAATGATATTTTGACGTTTTTTCTGTTGGGACTTACAATAATCTGTATGTGTAAAAAACTTAAATATAAATATTTTATTTGTAGTGATTCATTAGTGAAAAAATCTTCGCTACCATTCGCTACGTACTGAAGTAAAGAAGTTTTATTGTTGCAGGAAAAAAAGTAAGTTTGGGACTTACACGTTTTACGAGCTAAGCCGACAACATTATTATGAAGGTACACTAGCAGCTTTTCTATTAACTGCTAATGCACTGTGTTTTATATAATACCAGCGGACCCGACAGACATAGTCCTGCCCGAACGTTGGCTTGCCTGCTATTAGCTGGTTCAGTAAACATTTTTTTGATATTTGAATTTTTGGTAAACTATATACTAAGTCTCGGCCTTTGTCGGCCTTGTGGTTTAATGGTCAGCGCGTTAGCCTGCCATGCAAGAGGTCTCAGGTACGATTCCCGACATGGTTAATATGAAATATTTATTTAAAAGGGTGTTTTCACACTGGAATATTTCATAGTCCCTGGACTGGTACCTGAAGCGTAAGAATGATCATATTACCTTCAAGTAACAAAAATGATCAAGACATGCTGCAATGGTGTACCAATGCATTGCCCTATGCACCATTAGGTGCGGAAAGGGAATGATGATGATGATGATGATATACTATGTGAGATTTGACATTGAGTTTGACATTTCAATCTTTTCATTTCGTCATTGTGCACAGCTATTTATACATTAGTAATGAGTTAGTTTTTCATTTTATGTTCTCATGTGTTTGGCTAAGAGTCCTCGATGTTATCATGCATTTAGTTGACTGTTTGTTACAGATCGCAGCGCTATCTACTGGGTCCAATGAGGAATTCCACTGTTTTCTAATTTATTTATTTTTCTATTAGCGTACTATTTAACTAAGCAATTTTTTTTTTTGTGCATTATTTACAAAGATATGATTTTTTAAAGTTACATTTATAAAATACCGCGCCAAATGACTAATCAGTGTGTCACTTTTCAGTAGTGACGTCATGAAACGGTTGGCGTTTTTACATTCACTGACCTGACAAGAATCTATGGAATATTGCTTTGATAACTTCATTTAGTTGATCATAATTTGCTCATTTCTATGTTATGGTTGTTTTTAAGAACGCTTCGATTTAGAAAAACCTAGAAAGTTGACATAATCTCTGGTTGAAATGTCAAATTATACTCGTTTTTTTCTATGGTCAAAACGTTCCTTACAAAGTGCGGGGGCTTTAAGCGGAAACCGGAAATACTACACATAGATATAAGGAGTGACGTCATTATTTAAGATTTGAAAATGAATATTATTTTTAACATTTTTTATTTATTTTTGCGTGCATTTTTGAGATATTTCATCCTACTCCAAAATGTTTAAATATTCACATGTACATGAAAATATTTTTAAAATTCAATTCCGGGTTGGGCTGGAATTCCTCATTGTGAATCTAAACCATGTAGGGACCCACTCAAACACACAAAAAAATTCATCAAAATCGGTCAAGCCGTTTAGGAGTTCAGTGACATACACACACGTACAGAAGAATTATATGTATATAAAGATATCCATGTAATAATGTTGTGGGCTCCGGATTATCAAAAGGGCTTCAAAATTGAAATATTATAAGAATGTAAATATTTATAACTTTTTAAATGCAGTAATAAATTAATACAATGTGAAACATGAATTTTTGTGTTCACCTAAAGTTAAAGAATTCAATTAGTAGGAAACTTTAAATGGCTCTTATAGTGACTTGTACCTCTTTACCTACATGCCGCAGTAATTATGACAAAGGTAAATTCACACATTTTCAATCAACTCTCCTGAAAAATTACCTGTAGACAATGCTGATGGAGTCAGCCTGGAGGTCTGTAGTGTTGGGGTGCGCCAGGTACAGCAGAGGGGGCCCGTGCCCGTCCAGGGTGGCGTTGGAGAGGCACTCGTAGCCGTCCTCGAGGTCGCGGCACTCCGCGCCCGGGGGGCACTCCTGCAGCTGGCAGAACTCCATCTCCTGGCAGGCCTTGCCCTTGTACCCGCGCGGACACTCGCAACTGGAGAGAGACATTCATTCATTTACTGTGAGAAATTTATGCTTCTGCCCTATGTAAGAAACGTAAATCAAAAACCTTTTTTCCTGGTTCTCTATATACAAAACATCCATGTTGATCAAAATTATCAAAACAGTTTATTTACAGACCACACCTTGAACCTCGCAGACCTCTTCGATTGTGGTGTTCCTTCGATCACACAAAGCCTTTTCAACAATAGATTACTCGCACCAGTTATTTCACATTCTACAATGACCCATTCCCCTTTGAAAAACCCAATTACTTAAACCTGATTTGTATATTGAAAAGGATTCAGGCTCTTTTCAGAATAATAATCATTTACTGCAAACTTTTGTTGAAACCAAATTGCAGATAGTAATGTTAAAACATCATCTGACAATCTTTCTATGCTATGGATTTTGTTTATGCTATTTCCACAACTGTCACACGACTGTCACACGACCAAATGAGAGTAAAAAGAACTGACCTGTAGTCATTCCACGTGACAGTACACGTGGCATTGTGCTTACACGGTGAGTCTGCACAAGAATCATCGGAGATAACTCCTTCGAGCACCGTGTCAGAGGAGAAGGACACCTCCCCAAACTCAGGCGGCATCTCCAGTTCCGACTCTTGCAGGGGGAAGAACTCCACAATCATGACTCGGGAGCCATTTGATATCTGCAGGCAGAATGATTGATATGTAAGCAAACAAGATATTCAACAGGATGTGATACTTGCACACAAAAATTGAAATTTATATGCAATTTGACTCTAATAACTATCATTACCTGACCTGTTTATCGCTGAAATCTTCGGGATTTATTGTCATAGTGATTTTTTATTTCTCGATGTGGAAATTGCAAAATGTAATTCCTTTCAACTCCGAAGAGCGGGATACCGCTTACTCATATTTTCAGGCTGTTTTGTCATGAATTAAAAAAAACTCGAACATAAGTATGAATTTAATATTGGCGAGTGACATGGCGCTTTATTCAACCAATAATAATACACCTATTGAGGAATGCGCTTTACTGTGCAGGAGGACAACTTAACAGTGGAGAAAGAAAATGTAGTCAAAACAAAACGAACTTCGCATCAAATAATGGATTTTTGTTATTCCTCGTGCACTTTCTAAAATAAACTTTGTTTGTTAACTGTATGTTCCGGATGAATATCTCAGACAGCGTCACCATAGACTGTTGTTTCTTTTCCTCTACAGAATCAACATGCTTTTAGATCTGCCGGTGGTTAGGGAAGTAGGCACGCTGAACAGAATTACTTCTGATACTGACATATTCCAAGTTAACAAAACTGTATTTTTGAAATACATAGATACTTATGATTTTGGAAAATGTGCTGCCTCGCTGATATGGAATTTAACTATTCTTTTTGGTAAAGAATTAGGCAATAAAAACAAGTAAAATTTTATTGTATATAAAAACATTACTCTTCAAATTACACGTACATATTTTATAAGCTGTTAGTTTGTAAGAAGTACGTAATTAAAAATCAAAAATATTTTTACAATGAGTCCTTTAAAAAAATGCCTAGATAATCCACATTTTCTAGCAATTATTATTTCATCTCAGTTAAGATATTATCTATCTATTTTTATTTATTTTTTTTATTTCATTTTTTGCATCACAACAGACCAAGAGGCCCAATTACAGTGGTGAATTACATCACAGAACACCCAGGCTTGAGAAAAATCACATTTTATTTTTTTGTGTTCTCACCGGGAATCGAACCCGGAACCTTCCGTGAGTGAGTCAAGCGTCTTGACCACTACACTACGGAGGCCGCCTATCAATGACAATCTCTTCTATTAATTAATGATAATCTCTTCGCCTCTGTAGAGAATATTTCTATTTTATGAATAAAAATTGTAACGCGTCAGAAGTGGCTCCGATTAAGTTTTCTGAAATAAATTAGGTAAAACAAAGTTGTTTTATTTATTTTATTATAATGAATAACCACAAAGTTAGTGCTTCAAATACAAACTTTATACTCTAAATTAGGTATCATTTAAATAATTGTCTTTGGAGAAGCTAAAGTCGTATTCCCGGATTAATATAACTGGTACATAGAAGCGGTATGTATGGAATACTCGCCTGGACATCTTGTATGATTCCCTTGAAGTTGTCAGTTTCTGTAAGTGGGACGGGCGTAGGTACCGGAGCAGTAAGTTCCGCCTGTCGGATCGGTCGAGTTAGGTTCGGTAATGGCTGACCCCCAAGATACAGCACCTTTGTGAAACAAAATACATCATTTTAATATTGTAACGCACCGATGCGATGGAATACTTTGCTCCTCTGACACGTATTCGTCCCGTCTCTTTCACAAATATCACCATCTATGCAAAGGAAGCCTGGACAGCCTATATAAGGACAGTCCGTGATTCTACAAGCAAGAGTGCCAGTGCTTCTTCGTGAGTAAATATCGAACGCTTTACGCCCAGTGAGCTGGATTATTGCCTGAAGATTTTACTTCTGATGCCTTCTTCCAATACGCCTAAGGTGCTGGACTATTGAGCCTGATAAAGACGAAAATGAAAGATAAAGATAAAAACTTGTGTGCGAACTCACGTTATAAATTTCCCTTTTAAAAATAAAGACATTCTTAAGTCAAAGTATTAAAATTGTTTTTCATTTGAAGTAAGATTTTTTTTGTGTTACAATATCTAAATATAAGTAAACCAATCAGTCCTGAAATACTTAGAGACTTACATTCCGTGTGCCATCTAGAATCTAGATTTTGTCTTATCAACCTAGAACCTAGAAGACAAAATCTGTTGTTTTACACGGAAAATGTGTTAAATTAATTATGTAAAACATTCTGTACCACCTAGAGAATATGTGATCATTTTTTCTTATTCTCAAGGCACTGTCTTAATTAATTTCTCATCTGCAATTTCTCCTTCTCTAACTCATATAGTGTCCATGCGGCTCGACTGTGGAATCATCAAAGATGTTTCAACAACAGGATCTCTGTTTAAATCACGCCTGAAGAAACATCTCCTATCTTTGCCTTAATCTCTCCTCTTTTCCTCTCTTTATTTCCATTTCCCATTAAAGACTAGTATCGATATTAATTTATTTATTTACGCATATTGCTAGTTCTATTTTTGTATATCTTTTATTAATTTTTTCCCCCCCTGAAACATTAACATAACATCTTTTATTTTATCGGTTGTTTGGAAGAAATCGCCATTTGGCAATAAGCCTGCTAATATAAATAAATAAATTAAATAAATCAATAAAAATAATATGCAAACAATACAATAGATTTACCACGGTAAATATAATTTTAACTCGAGACAAGAAATATTGTGTAACCTGTTTATTTTGTTTTATATTACATTATCAGCGCGAAAAACTATTTTGGGGTGTGCATGGCATGGGCGCTAACACTTTTAACTCGTTTATTTTAATTTAATAATTTTGACTTATTTAAAGTTAATAAATTTGTAAAATAAATTATCTAGAATCAGCTTTTTTTCCTAGGAATTTTTCAGTGTACAATACAAAATTTAAAGAGATAGACCACACAAACATCACTCTGTCAGATTAAAAATTGACACTAAAAATGCATTATGTAACTTAGTAGACATTATAATAATAAATATGTACATCTCCCTTCCCCTCCTTATCCTCTCTTCAAGCATCCTTGTCCTAATCCCGCCCAATTTACAATAACTTACTGTTCTTTAAAAAAAAAAATTTCTTTGATTATTGAAAAATAACATTTTTATATGTATTTATATAATATGCATTATGTTTTCTTACTAACTTTGTACACTTTGTGGAAATCTGTTATTGGTTCTGAGTTTATACACTATAATGTTTGTATTTAAAAATGTATTTATTATTAATAAACATGTATGTAGAACTGTTGGTTTCCCAAATAAAATAAAATCAGACAACCGTAAGCTACCCTTTTATTTTATATAGCCATATGTTGAGCCTAGAAATGACTCCAAACCACAAAGCGCATCAATTTCAGATAAATCCAAGTAGCCAAGGTCCACAACGCGCCAGGCAAGTAACTGTCTACGCGCCTCGTGCCGTGTCAGCGTTGAACGAGTTAATACAAAAAAATTGCATCCATATGATTTCACCTAAGAAATTTAATTAAAATGTTTTTTAATAAAAATATGCTAAAAATAATCTTACCTGAGCATCCAGTTGTCCCGTAGCTGAAATAGGTTTCCTGAAATACTCACTGCCGTTGATCTTAACCTGAACCAGGGTGGAGTTGCGAACAACCTGGAAAAATAAATAAATAACTCATTCGTGTGACCCTTCTAAGGTGGACACTCGTTGCAAAATACAGTAGTTGTTTTTAAATAATAAAAAATACAGTGATATGTGTAAAATAGAACCAGAATCCTGAACGAGTGTTTTGACTTGATGGCTACTGTACAGGTAGCAGGAAAACAAAATCCAGTGGGGATTATAAAGGTGAAATGTCCAATTTAGAAATTGACGAAGGACATATCGCACGTCCCGTCTAGTGGGCTACAATCAAACTGAGAGAAACGTCTTTAAAGATTTTGACATTCGCAATGTTTGACCACAGATCAATATAAAACAATGTACTCGATATAATGTAATATACATTCAATGAAAATATGTTATGACTATAAATAAATATCATGTTAAAGTGCCATTATGCACTCGTTCAAATCAGGCAGTAGAATCTAAAATATGCACCTAAATCTGGACAGCCTTCAACATTTGATGACATATTAAAATCCCTAGTCGAGTCACATCCTCGAATAACCATGGAGGAATGAGAAAGTTCAGTGGATTTAAAAAAAAAATATTTGTTAATCCATTGCACCACTAATAAAGCTGACATAATTTGTTCATACAACACACTATTTAATTTTGACCCTTTTTTTTTTACAATAACATTAAGACTATATTAATATTTTGTAATAAATTGTGATTATTATATTATGAAATCAGTAACCGAAATATATTTACTTATGTAATTTTTATGAATAAAGTTATTGTCATTCAGTTTTAATGTAAAAAAAATCACTTCAAAGACAAACCGGCAAATCGCCAGCTTTGTGAGTCAGTGACAAATTGACCTTGGCTGGCGATTCGCCGGCTTTGTGTTGCAATGGGTTAATAGACTATTAAGCTAAGCCAATTTTTTTTTTTTACTTTATATACATATATCGTATCAGCACTTTGATTTTTTGAAGTTTTGTACTTCTGAAATAACTCCGCGTGTGATGTCAGAGGTTCTCTTCCGCTTATTCATGATCAGTTCTACCCATTGGTCCATTGATGGTAAGCAAACCGGAAATATTCCATAACTCTCTTATCATCGGTTGATTCATATGAACTAGTCAAGTCAAAGTAGTTCGTTTTTATTAAAATATATTTATGTATTTTTTTTACATTTTCAGGAAACTTAGAGTTACAATTTGATGTTCTAATTTTTACCGCGCGCAAGAAAACATTTATTATATCTAATTTCCCGTGGGGCTAAAGTTCCTCATTATTGCAGAGACCCAAATCCGTATTGTCAACTATGCTTTTATATTTTACATTGCATAGGCAAAACAAATAGAATGGGAATTTGATGAAAATGTGCAATTTCTTTAAGATTCCATATTTTTTTTATTTGTCTATGAATCGAGAGTGTGAATATTAGCTAACCTGTATAAGGTGGTTGAATCCATTGTCCAGTCGGTTACCACCGACCGTGTACGCCTCGGAGGTTTGGTTAAACTGCAGTCGCACCAGAAGTTCACCTTTCCCGAGAGACGCTGCCACAAATGTCTCTTCGGAAGACCCAACCCTTAAGAAAAATTATATTACTAGACAACTAGATAGATAATATAATTGAATAACGGATAGCTTTAAATAGGAAAATATCACAAACTATAAATACTGATCAAAATATATGAAATGGATTAAGAAAAATTAATTGGAGATATGTTTTTATGCATACTTTAAAAAAGAAATTATTAAAAAATATGTCCCTGCAAAAACGAGACATATTTGGCCTTGATTGATAGTTGTAATGTCAAGATTTGTGACAATGTTCTATTTAAATTTGTTTTACTCACCGAGGCTTGGATCCGAGGTAGAAGATCTGTCCTGAGGGCTTCCTCGTTCTGATGAACATGGAGATGTCGACAATGGAGCGAACGGCTCTCCGCGCTGTGTCGTGTACCGCAACAGTCACCAGGGAATCTGTCGTGTTCTCAAAACCGAACGTAGCTGCGGTGACATCTAACGAAACAAACAAATAAAGATAATTAAAGAGATGACAGATACAAAATAAAAAAAAAGTATGAATGAAAGTTTAGTAACAACTTAAAAAACTGTTATGGAAAAAGCTGAGGTACAAATAAATTTTAAAATGCTGATTTAGGGCATAGCTGAGATACTACAATAAAAACAAGAATGTTTGTGTCAAGTGGTGATAGCAGACTCAGGGGCGATTTTGCGGCATTACGAAATTAAAGAGTGCTCATTAATAATGAGCGCCGAGTGATTCCAAAATATCCCAAATGCTAATTCGTCACAACGTCAGGGATACATAGCATCTACTCACTGTACTGGCAGGTGTGGCCGAGGTAGGGGCGCTGGCAGGTGCAGTGGAACGAGGTCCACAGGTCGGTGCAGCGGCCCCCCGAGTGGCAGGGGTTCACGGGGCCGCACTGCTGCACGCGCGGACAGGCGGCTTGTACGCCGTGCAGCAGCCAGGACGCGCTGCCCGAGGACACGGACACGGGGACCAGGGAGCTGGAGGGAGAGCCGTCTGGGTCTGTAGTGTTGCCAGGCAGCACCTGAAAATATAGATTCAAAACACATTTTAGTGTTAATACAATATAATATACACGGCTGGTTCATATAGGGTCAATAAAAATCACCTCAAGAGCACTTTAATATTTGAACTATGTTAACACTACATATTTAACTTTCAATTTTAATATTGCGGGTACGATAAACGAAAGAAGTAAGATTTCAATTGAGATCTTAACTGACTGGGCCTGTCGATGATTTGCAAGTGTGCAGGCAATTGGTTCCAGGCAGAGGGGCCAATCTCGAACCTAGTGTTTGGGCAGTGACAGGGTATTATGTGGCTTACTCATGATTTTCATTAATTAGGGTGAAGGGTCTCTTCATCTCACCTTTTTTGAATTGTTCTAATATCAACTTACCTTGAATTAAACATGTTTTGAACTCTAGTCTTTTAAATTTGGTAATGTATCCAAAATAAAATTTATTCAGTGGTAGGCTGCCAATTTTTCAACAAGTGGTTTGCAAGGGGAGTGGTTGGGATGGATGGAGGGGGAAGGGGGGGAGGGTGTATCATTTTGTTCTAACTATCTAAAACACTAATACATAATAATTCAAAATACTTAATATGCACATCAACGACAAAATATAGATAAGACTTGTTTTTTATGGTAGAAAATTCTTTGATTCAACAAATCAAATATTTAATATTAGTTGTAAATGTACTTACATACATTTAAACCATCCACTGAAATTGCATTTATGTACTGATTTGATGAGAGAATATGAATTTTGATTAAAAATTCACTAAGATAGACCGGATCTTGTCTTGAGGTAGTATTTTTTTTTTGTCCTAGCTTTAATTTTATTTAATTGTATTGTATTTTATTAGTGCCTGTATTTATTATAAGAAATTGTATGTACCATCGTTAGAATGGACTGCATAAGTCCGTCAAATAAATAAATAAATAAATTTAACAAAGGGCTCGCTTGGCCCAAGTCAAATTTAACAAGGGACTCGCGCGAGTCCCTCCGAGCCCCCTGCAGCCCACCCCTGAGTTTATCGGATTATAATTCTACTTTATTTTTTTAATATACAAAGGGTATATTGTGACACGTTTCGTCTTGTTAGGACATTTTCAAACAAACTAACTTAAATATTGACCTTATTTATATATTTACCTTTACATTGAACATAAATCTTAGTTATATAATGAAACACCAATGTAGTTTCAACAACATTTTTCAAAATGAACCTGTATTTATAAAATCAATATTAACATAATTATTATATTAATTTTAAAGTCATACCCTTACAAATATTTTTAAATAATGAAAGGTTTTCCCCAATATAACCAAAATATACCTCTAAAATATACTCAGTATACCCTAATTGATTTTTAATTACTCTACTTATTTTGGCTTGTATAGAAATCAACAATCATGAAACAGCAATTATTTTTAGTATATAAGGAAACTTTGTAAATATTTAAGTTAGTTTGAAAATGTCCTAACAAGACGAGACAGGTCACAATATACCATTTGTATATTTGTAAAAAAAAAAAGTAGAATTATAATCCAATAAACTTGTTTTATTTTGGATACATTACCAAATATAATATGGAATTCTACCAAATATCTGCATTCACAATAAATCTAGTATTTTACCTGATCTTTTCTAGAAAAATAATTACTATTTAAATATATGAAAATGAATTATAATCTTTATCCTAATTCCGCTCCATTTACAGTTAATTTTTAAAAATATATATCTTCTTTCATTATAAATATAAATAAATATAAAAGTAACATTTTTATATGTATGTATTATATTTTCTTTGCTAATTTTGTACAATTTGTGGAAATCTGTAATTGGTTCTGAGTTTATACAGTGTATCTGTTGTTTACTATAAATATGTTTGTAAAACTGTTGCTTTCCCAAATAGAATTAAATAAATAAATAAAAACACCAATTTTTTAAGGAAATTAATTATTATAATAATTTGGTGAGGTATTAAATAAATAAAACCACCCATTTTTTAAGGAAATTAATTAACAAAATAAAACAGATTTATTGGATTTAATTCTATTTCTATTTGATTTTTTTTTTTTTTTAATAAATGTGACACTTTTGTCATTATTAAAAATTATCAAACTCAGTTTTGATGATGACAGAGTTAGCAAAGAAATATTTTATTTTGGATACCTTACCAAATTCTAATATGACATTCTACTAATTGTCTGCGTACACAATAAATAAATTATTATAATCAACAAATTACTCGTTTTTATGTAACAATACTAATATTCACATTTTACAACAGAGATGGAGAAAATTTTAGAGAAGGAAATATGGAAGTCCAAGCATTTACAGGGCATATGACCTGTCATTGGCTGGTTTGAGTGGCCACATTACACACTGTAACATTCACCATATTTCCTATGTTTGAATTAATCATATTCCTTCAATTCTTCCAGTTCCACTCACCGTGTTATTTCTGTGGGGATTTTAAAAACGATTAAACTTTAAAATCATGGTCATCATCACCAAATTATTTTGGAAATGACCCAAATTTTTACCGGACACGGAGCAATGAGAAGTTACCTATATAGGTTTAAATTAAGGAATGATGACTTTAGTCCATGCGATGATATTTCTTCACAGAGTATCTAACATCTGTTATTTCAGTGCCCATTTTTCAGTTTACAACGCCATAATCTTGAAGCAGAATGCAGGAAAGATGGAATTTCTTTAACAGATATCCACACTGTCGTTAAAAGTAGTTATCACGCGCCATTGTTCTTGGACTTTGCGACAATGGTGATTGGACTCATAAAGGTAACAAACCAAAATCAGTGATCAAACATCCTATTTCCAAGACAAACAAAAATGTTTTTTTCCGAGTACCTTAGCCTTGTACATGTATGGCTGCCAAATACAGGGGTCCAAATACATAAAAAAAAAAAAAAAATCACAGCAATGATAATGTGGATACATAATTTTTTTTTTTTTTGCTTAGTTCAATAGCCTTTTAACAAATAATATACAAACATACATAAGTTATATTTATAGGAAACACTCATTCTCTTTGAAGGGAAAGGACTGTACAAAATTATAAGTAATTTTAATCAAAAAAGTGACTTACCCACTCCCCGTTGATGATGACGTCTTGTACGCAGCCCACGAAGGCGGGCGGGCCGTGCGTGAGGCCGCTGAGCGAGGCCACGGCGCCACCCAGGTAGGTGGTGGGGAAAGACGTGTGCGTGCTGTTGCTGCCCTCGTTCAGGCTGATCGGATAGATGGTCTGCTCCTCGTTGGCCGCCAGCACCAGGTGCGACGAGTTGATGGCCACAAACACCTGAGGAAACAGACTCGGCAATTAGCAAATGGGTGCGCGGACATCTTCCTAAACAAAATTAAAGAGAATCAGAAACCTAGAAGAGTGTTTTAGACTCGATGGCAACTCTCGGATGAAAGTAGAGTAGCGGTTGGCGTGTTCGATCTCACAAATGGCAATTTCGTAAGTCGGCAATATATTTAGTCACATGAGTCCACGAGGAATACGATTATTTTAATCAACAATATTTTGAGTTTGTCCAAATTTTTGTAGATAAGGACTGGATTCAATTCCCTGGGGATCTGTTAATATAACAACAGAGATGAAGAATATTTTAGAGAAGGTAATATAGAAGTCTAGGCATCTACATGGCTTATGACCGGTCGTTGGCTGGTTTAAGTGGCCACTTTACAAACTGTGTAGCATTCATCATTCTGCCCATATTTGAACATCTGTATTCCTTCAATTCTTTCATTTGTTGATGTTTGCGAAGTTAAAGAACTGAAACCTTTTTTTATGCGGGTGAGATTCATCTTATTGAATTATTTCACCTACATACTAGGCAACGCCTAAATAATTCCAGTCCTTGTCTACAAAAATTTGGACACACTCAAAATATTGTTGATAAATCCACCTGGTCCATAAAGAAGTAAAGAAATTTAAAAAAATAAATTCAGGCGTTTCCTGTTGATACTGTTGTCGATAATACCGTTGTCTATAATCATTTCACCCCATTTAAACAAAATATAGTTAAAAAAAAGTAATCTCAAAATGTAGTAAATCCTTAATTTTTCGGACAAGCAGTCCCTCCACAAACCCCTACCCCTCTCCTACCCAGCCGCTTCCCTTGTCCGCGTCCGATGCGTATCGCTTCGTTGGTCAAATACGTTTATATCGCTTTTTTTTTTTTTTGTCGAGGAAGGGCAGGGGTTTGCGGAAGGGATGCTTGTCCGAGAAATTAAAGATTTACTCCATTTTGAGATCTTAATTATTTTAAAAAAAAATTTTATTAGGAATTTTTTTAATGTTTACCATGAGGAATGTTCCTCTGAAGTTTCGCGGTCTGGCCCTGAAAACCCGTGTATTTCCCTTATTTGTAAATAGATTTTAATAAGAAAAGTACCGATTGTCTTGCAACTTTTTATATTAATAAAAAATCCATGGGAATTGCCCATCACTCAAGCTACCTAATGTTTTTTTTACACAAAAAATCTTTATTACCCATGTCAGAAAACTTATGCACTTAAAGTTATAAAAATGGTTATTAGGCGTAAATTCCGATACCTAACTCATTTTATTTTTTTGACATAAACGGCAAATCTGCCTTTTACAAAAATTTATAATACTAACATATTTGGCTTTATATTTTTTTTTTAAAAACATAAATTTCCTTTTACACAAGATTTATAAAAAAATTTAACCTAAAAATTGTACAACATATTCAGTAGAAAGTTTAAACAGTTCAAGAATAAATGTAAAGAACAAATTAAATAATAAAATATTTTAAAGTAATATAACAAGAAAATGATAAGTACTGTTTCATACAGCTGGGGAAAGTTAACAAAATATTGCGGAGTTCATGAAGTCTGTTTAATACGGCATTACAAGTATGCACTGTCCGCGAATTGTTGCTACAAAACGGTGGCACCTGTCTAGTCATTCTTCCAGGCACCCTGAAGTTGATGAGAGATAATAGTTCAGGGCAATCCCATATTGAATTTACAACTTACAATCCCATATTTAGACAAAATTCTGACATTCTAGGCGATCCTAGCATCAACCTCCACAAACATATCTTAGGAACATAAACCGGTAGATAATATAGACCTTTTGGTCTCGGCACATCTATTGGCCACATTACCTTCTGCCAGTCGCTGTTGTTAAGGCCGGAGCCGATGAAGACACCCTCCCACTTGTTGAGCAGACTGGAATGCAGGTTGAGTCTCCCGTGTACCAGCTCCAGGATGTAGTAGGTGAGCCCTTTTCCGATAGCCAATAGCCCATTGCCCAGAGTTGTCTTAAACCGGAACTGAATATCATAGCCCTCTTCGCGAGAAGTATTCACAACCACATAGCTGTGTCCGCCTAAGGACATTGTTGTAATCTGAGAACAAAAATGTATTTGATTCAATTTCAATTTATTTATTTTATAAACGTTTATGTACATTACAAAAGATTTCAATGCATACATAAAACGAAAAAATTAATACTAAAATTTAAATATACAAAAATGGTCAAATAAAAATACCCAGCAATTATAGAGAAAGAATGCTATCCTCTCTGAACTTTTATTCACTAATATGAAAGATGTCAATATCCGAAGAGATACGGTTGAGTAAAGACATTGCTCTTCCTACTGGCATTACCATCGGCAGGTTGGTTCTGCAAGCAGGAAGATAAAACAGCTTAAGCTGCCTATGTCTAAGGTAGTCGCTAATGACTACCTTAGACATCCTTTCCTGAGTTCCTAAGAACATAAAGAAAAATACTCTCCGTTACACCTATGTTGATCGTAATACCACGGATCAATCGGAAAAAATACACAAGCAAGTATGCATTTCTTCTTTTCTCCAAACTATTGTAGCCAAGCATTCCCAGTATGAAGTCAGACGGGTACAACCACCGATAATATCCGCACTCCCTTAAGTAAAGATACCTCAGAAATTTCTTCTGAACCATCTCCAGCATAAGAGAGTGCTTCAATTCGTGGGGCGCCCAGATCAGAGATCCACACTCAAGTCTGCTTCGCACCAATGAGTTATAAAGAAGCCTTAGAACACGAGTATTCAAGAACACCTTAGCTGTTCGGAGAACGAATCCCAACATTTTGCGCGCATTGTCACAGACAGTGCCTATGTGAGTATGAAATTTCAGTCTAGCATCAAACATAACTCCCAGATCTTTTATAGTGGCAGTTCGCTTAAGTGAACACCCTCCCATACAGTACCGTATAAAAATAGTTATCACTATTCCCATATCTACATGTTTACTTTAAGCGGTATTATTTCTCAATTATAGTGTGTTAATATGAAAAAGTTAAGCGGTTTTATTATTTATTAATTTACATGCCCTATGGGCTTTTAAATTTGTTAGAAATACATTCAAGCGCAGCAGTGAAACATAAGATATTTACATATATAGAACAGTATTCTAGTACGCTACGGACAAGTGCGTTAGCAACAAATACTGGAATTGTCGTTACCATTTCGCAGGTGTCGCCGTGGTAGCCGGGCGTGCAGGTGCAGTTGAAGCGGTGCTGCGTCTCCTCCAGCAGCCAGGGGCGGCAGGTGCCCCCGTTGAGACAGCGGTTGGTCTGGCAGCCCAGCAGAGCCACGGAGCAGTTCTTGCCGCCCCAGCCGGGCTCGCAGTCGCAGAAGTAGTTGGCGCGGCGATCCTGGCACTTGCCTCGCACGCACGGCTTGTATCTGATCAAATCAGGATGGGGAAATCGGATATAAAAAAATACTTTGAACAACGTCACTAGTTCTTCCGAATCGACCGATGTGTGTTGTGATAGATTTCCGATTTTCCGGAAGAGAACTTGTGACGTCACAGGCGGAGTAATTTCAAAATCACAAAACTAAAAAAAATAATAGCGCTGATAATATGATACATAAAAATATTTTTTTGCTTAGTTTGATAGTTTATTATTAACAAATAAAGAAATATAAAAAAAACTTCCAAAAAACATAGAACTTCCTCATTTTGAAAAAAAAATCCGTATGGTTAAGTAATTAAAAAATTAAATTAAACAAAAAAAATTCAATGTTGTTTGTCAATAAACAAGTTACACTTTTAAAAAATTTTTGCAAATTATATGGAGGTCTTATGTCTGATATTGCCATTCATTGCCAGTCAGATATTCTATTATATTGAAACAAACAGTCGACAATGATATAATAACATAAAAAAGATACGGTTTAAAGACAGACCAGCGAAGTTTCTAAATAAAAATCATACATATTAAATTGTGGTACAACAAAAGGATATGTTTATGTGTATTTGTATGAGAGTAAGTGTAGAGGTGTGTTTGTGTGTAATTGTGTGTGTAAGTGTGAGCATCATTAAATAGCAAGTGGGATCGTATCGCAGCCAGAAAGAATGAGTCCTAATTTATTTGTCCTTATTGGCTTATTTATTTATTTATTAACGGACATTATCCATGTATAAAATTTATAGGGTTTAAATATTACAATAAAAGAATAGTAAAAAAAAAAAATTAAAAAGAAAAGAAGCATTGACAAACATAAGGGACATTGAGACAAGATCTGGACTATTTATTTAGTGCTCGTTTAAATCATTGTAAACTTAAACCAAAAAAGTCCAGATCTTGTCTTGAGTTAACAATACGACAAAGACGGAGTGGAGAATTAAGGCCATAGTTTGTTCTATGTTGATCGATGAACATTACTTCATTGTTTCTCAACCTACGAGTCGGAATATTGAATTTTACTTGTCCCAGTAATGACGGAACATCGATTATACTATTTAGTATGCCGAACATATAGAATCAATATAATTATGTCCATATTGCAATTGAATGATAGCAAAAGTTACGTTTAATTGTATTAATTTAGTTGAAAAAGTCTATTTCCACAAAAGTACCCTATAAATTTAATAACATTAATTTAGATTATTATTTTCGTTATTTTGAAAACGTACTCAACTTCTTGATAACTCTTAATTGGTATAAACTTTAATACAGAGTCCATATTGTTGCTCATGGCAGGCCTCACCTGGCGCACTCGTCAATGTCCCTCTGGCAGTGGTCCCCCTCAAAGCCGTCCTCGCACTCGCAGTCGTAGCGCCCCACGCGGTCCACGCACACGCCCCACGGCCCACACGGGGACGACTCGCACTCGTTTATGTTTATCTCGCAGTGCGCACCGGTGATGCCCGCGATGCAGACACACTCAAACCTGGAGCAAAATAATTTAACATTTACACATTATTATCAACCATAATATTAAATAATTCAAAACGTTATTGGTATTTTTTATTTAGAGATGTTACGTTTCTTTTTTACTTTTTTGGTTTTTGTATTATATGTTCACTAAATCGTCTAGTTTTAATTACTCTATTATTTCATACTATGTATTACATGATTATTGTGCACTACTGTGATTATTTCTATAAATCATTTTTTTCTAAAAGGTTCATTGAACCGTTGATTAAGATTTTTTTTTAAGTATTGAGAAGAAAGAAAAAACTCATCAAAACCAGATAAAATGGTTTAAAATATATTTTATAAAGTAGAAAACGAAAGAAAAACAATACAATTAAATTCAAGAATAATTAAATTAAAGAATAATCATATACTTGAATGCATATTGTCGGCCTCGTGGTGTAATGGTCAGTGAGTTTGCTTACCATGCAAGAGGTCTCGGGTTCGATTCTCGACATGGATAATTTGAAATATTTATTTTAAGGGGTGTTATTACACTAGAATATTTTAATGTCCCTGGACTGGTAACTGAATCATAAGACTGATCACCTTACCTTCATGAAACAAAATTGATTGAGATATGCTGCGATTGGTGTACCAATCCAGTGCCCTATGCACCATTAGGTGCGGAAAGGGAATTATGATGATGATGATGATTAATATATTTGAAACTTTAGAAAAAAAAAATAGTGGGTGCTCATAAATGCAACCAAAACAAGATAAAATTATAAATAAAACAAAAGTTTACATTTATATCTATAAAAAATAAAAAATAAAATCAAGATAAAAAATTGCAGGTCATAAGCCCTGTAATTGCCTAGACTTCCATAGTCCCTTCTTAAAAATGTTTTCCCTCTCAGTTGCGATAAATTTAGATCATAATATTGTTTTTATTTTATGGTTTTTCCCTGCCATAAACAAAAATAGAATTTGTAACATCGTCTTCTTTTCAAATAGGAGTCTGATTTTCATTACTATTTGTTTATTTTTATTTATTCATATTTTTTCTCTTACAAACTATAATGGTGACCTCACTGGGGTTACCCGTGCCGAGGACACGTAACAATATACTTTTTCTAAATATTTTTACATTTGAGAATAAACAAAGAAGACTTACTTAATAAACAGAGATAATTAACAAAATATTCAGACAGTTTTAAACACTACGTATTTATGTTTATAATTAATTTACGTACATCTGTATTATCTATATTACAAAACACACAATGAAAGAACCAATCCTAACATAAACTATACACTTGTGGAGCAATTGATTCAATATTGGTTTGGGCGAATGAGACAATCCATTTTTTTATAGCCTTTTTGAACATTTTCTCGTTACTAATAGTTTTAATATGACATCATTTAACTTGACTTGATTTATTTATAAAAGAATTTCTGCACAAAAATTTTATGCACGAGAATATTTAGTTACCCGCTGGCGTTGGCGTAGCTAAACTCCTGGTAGAAGTGAAGCGGCAGCAGCATGTTGAGCTCTTCGTCGACATACACCGGGCTGGTGGGGTTGAAGGAGGAGTTCTGGTACAGCGATACGTTACTTCGCTCCAGGCACACTCCTCGGTACTGACACGGGCTGGACTCGCATTCCGGTATGTCTATTTCGCAGTTCTTGCCTATGGAATTACAAGTAGAATACATTTTTCAACAATTTTTTCAGTACGAATGTCCTTAATCGGTTGTGAACTTTTGACTTATTATTGATGCACTTTGGTTTCACGATTTAAATTCTGATATTATACATTAACAACATGGCGCTCTCCTTAAAACATCTTTCACCTAACGCCCAACTAACTGAAACGGTGCAAGATTACATTTTATTGGAAAACAATTTACAAAGAAAGAAAAGTCTTTTTTTATTGCTATTAATTAATGAATTGTTTGTTTATTTCTTTGATATCTTAATACTAGTATTCAAGTTGACCTTAATTTACTTTTATATCTCAATCTTACAACTTTTCAAAGAAAATATTTTACCAAAATCAATCAGGATTATGAAATAAAAAATTAGCTAAAAATCAACAAAATTAGTTTACAACTTTATAAATGTCGTCTATGTTAATCTTCTTCCTATGGATTAACAAGTAGAATACATTTTTCAACAATTTTTTTCAGTACGTATGTCCAAATGTTAATTGACAAGTCCAGGTACACAACCCATGCTGAGGCAAACCCAGCACTCAAAGTAGCCTAGCGGATGAAATGGTTCAGCCTGATAAATCCCACACACATAATAAAGGTTTCAGCTCTTTTACTTCACAAAAGTCAACAGATGGAAGAGTTAGGAAAATGTGGCGGGAGCCACCCGCCCGAAACAAAAATACGCAAGAAGTCCTATAGCGGGTGTCACCCGCCCAAGCTAACTGTAATGTAAAAAATGTGGTAACTTTCTTATTTGTTCATAAAAAACAATACTTTTACTACCATCTGTTGTAAAACAAAGAAAAAATAGCCGATTAAACAGATTTCTATTTGAAATTACAGAACATAATAAATCAAATTTGTACAACTGTCATTCAATGTTTGAAAAATGACAGAAAAAATAGGAAGACCTTGCACTCTAGACATGGAAGAATGCTTAGATAGCAAACCACACTTCTTAGCCAAGAGAGACAAAAGCGGCTCCAAAGGCTGTGCCATAATATACATAACCATAATAGTAGAAAGAAAATGCTTTTTATTTCAAATAAATACGTTGGCAAATGAATATTTTGTGTATTTTTTTGTTAATCTATTTCCTATTGTATGCTTTTTGCAAAAAAAACATTTAGAGCTAGCTTCAACAAAAAGTGTAAATTAAATATACTTCAAAGGGTTAAACACAGGCAGAATGATGAATGTTACACAGTGTGTAAAGTGGCCACTCAAACCAGCCGATGACAGGTCATAATAAGCCCTGTAAATGCCTGGACTTCCATATCACCTTCTCGAAAATGTTTTCCCTCTCTGGTGCAACAAATTCAAATATAATTTAGTCAACTGGGATTTAAATTTCATTTAACTTTGTTTGGCAACTTATATGAAGGTCCATCACTACCAGAAGAGCACCAAACTCAACATCTGAAAGCTACCCTTCCAGCGTCAGGTGTGCGAGATCACCCGGATTTTGCCGGAAGGTTTATATCGGATATCATTTTTTTAAATTTAAAACACTTTATATACATATACAATTTACATACATATAAGGGCGGGCATATTGCCTTAAGGCAATTTCTTCCCACCTACCCAAACCGTTCAGTTTAAAAAAATTACAAGTACATGGACATATTGAATCTTACGATTTTATACAAAATTAAAAACAAAGATTAATAAAAAAAATTAACACTATACTATGAAGAGAGGAGAGGGGATGGGAAGGAAAGAAGAAGGATAAAAGAACAACTTAAATATTTAGATAGTGACATTTCAATCTTGACTTAAATGTAAATAAAGAAGCGGAACTCTAACATTAGTGGGCAGATTATTCCACAATCGAGCAGCTACTACTGCGAAAGAGGAGGCAAGAAAATTAGAGTGATGAAAGAGTATTAAAAGAGTTCTCTCGTTACTAGGACAAAGAGATAGTCGGTGTTGAGATAGAGGTTGGAAGAGCTCTCTCAGATAAACAGGCGAAGTGGGATTATTTAAAATATTCTGAAGAAGTGAGAAAATGTGAATGCTTCTTCTATGCCTGATACTGAGTCACCATCATTCTTCCTCTTGACCATATTACAATTACACAAACGGTAGCAAAAACTGTGTCAACTAATGTACATGAATAAAAATCCATGTCCTCCGGGGACGAAACAATAGGACATACTCAAAATATTACTTTGCAAAAGGCCACCAGTGACCGAGGAAATATCGTACCTGCGTAGCCGGCATAGCACTGGCACGAGTAGTCCTTGATCCCGTCTATGCACTCGGCTCCGTTGACACACGGGTCAGGCGAGCAGTCGTCTATGTTAGTCTCGCAGCGCTCGCCGGTGTGACCCGTGTCGGTACAGTTGCACGTGTAACTGTTCAGTCCATCCTCGCACACTCCGGAGTTGAGACAGGGCGAGGACTGCAAAAACAATAACACACCTCTATGTCAGAATGTACCATAGAAAAAAAACAGATTTAGAATTACTTAATGAACACCTAAGACATATTTTGTCTTTACTTTTTTTAGTTAGGTTTTCTTAGTGTTCATGTACGGTGTGGAGTGTTGGACACTGAGAGAATCTGAAAAGAAAAATATCGAAGCTTTCGATATGTGGTGATAGCGGCGAATGCTGCGGATTCGCGGACGGCCAGACGTACGAATGTATCTATACTCCAGGAACTTGACATAGGAGAAAGACTTACATCCAACAACAACAGATCATCACGCCGTTTCCTCATAGGGGATGGCAGAGAGGATAAAACGCCATATCACTCTGTCTTTGCAAACAGACCTCACTTCCACTACATTCATACATCTTCTCATGCACGCACGCGGATTATTTCCACTCTTGACATGTCCATCTTCAAGTATTTGATGGACTTGATCGTAGCATGTCTTTCTCGCATCGTATTCGATTCTGTCGATAATGCAAGCCTCAGCCTTACATAGTTCACGGATCTCGACATTTGTGCACCTATCATACATCGTTTTACCACACATTCGTCAAACTTAAAATATTGTTGATACCTCATACTTAAATTAATTTATTTATAATAATTAATGGTACAATAACAGAAGTCAGGGCCACAATACGAAAGGTTTGACGTACCTCACAATCGTCGATGTTGATTTCGCAAGTGGCCCCAGTAAGGCCCTCCATACACACACAGGTGAACATGGCCATACCATCCACGCACGTGGAGCCCTCCATACAGGGGTTGGACTCGCACTCGTTGATGTCGATAGAACAATCCTTACCTGGAAACAAATTGATAGAGTTAACTAAATCAAGTGGAAAAAAGACTTTTAATAAAAAAAATATATATTAAAAATAATGCTTCACAAAATTTGCACTTTTCCCTCTTTCCAATTGTTCCAAGAAGCTAAACTTTTAGACATAAAACAAATATATTGTTTTCAATGTTTAAAATATATATTTAAGAACCAAAATTTATTTACTAGTAATTCAAATAAATCAAGTCAAAGAAGGAATCGTGTGTTAGAAATACCACATTGTAAAACGAGGCTCGCACAGAGACATGCATATTTTATAGGCTCAATTTTTTTTAATTATTGTTGACTAATAATATTTTATTGATTCCAAACTTTAAAAATTTTCCTTCTTTTAAAAAACACGCACTATCCTGGATTCAAACTAAAGATATGAACTCTTTTTTCCTATGATATATTTTGTTGCCCTTTAATAATAAGGAATATTTTTGTGTGTTATTTAAATATTTTTTATTTCCTTTTTTAATTACTATAAAAAAAGATACCATATAATCTTTTAAAGAATATTTTATTTTCTCTTTCTTATGTTACCATTAAAGAGGTAGAAATGTAAAATATAAAGTGTATTATACATATATATATGTCGACCTCGGGGTGATAGTGGTCAGCGCGTTTGGCTACCATGCAAGATGTCTCGGGTTCAATTCCAGACATGGTTGGTATGAAATATTTATTTAAAAATGTTTTACACTAGAATATTTCATAGTCCCTGGACTGGTACCTGAAGCGTACGACTGATCATCTTACCGTCATGTAACAAAAATGATCGAGATACACTGCGATTGGTGTACCAATGCAGTGCCCTATGCACCACAAGTGCGGAAAGGGAATGATGATAATGATATATAATTAAAAATGTAAAACTTTTTTAATTAAACAAAAAAATATTAACATTTTTTGCAGATAATATTTTTGAATGGAATCCTAAAAATGAATATTAAATCACCATCAAAATGTGATAATTATCGAATATTACAAATATAAATAGAGAAAATGGCGCTATATACATTATCCACAATAATAGTAGCTACTTCAATAGGTAAATGTTATCAATTATTAAATATCTAAATTTGGTAAATGGGGTCTAGAATTCCAACCGTCCATGCACTCAGTAGCTGCAAAACTTGTTGCAATCTAACTTCTATTTTAATAAATTTGTTTTTATTTAGTTTTTTTTAAATATCACTTAAACTCTAAACATAAAATCAAAATAAAAAATGCAAAAAGGGGCTAGATTACTTAATGTCCAGGCGCTCTGTAGCCGCAAGACGTGCTGGGATATTTATTTATTGTACAGCGCCCTTGAGGTGATTTTTACGAAAATGGCGCTATATAAATTATCCAAATACATAAATATATATATAGAGATTGACAATTTAGAGGTTCCATTGTATTACTAAAAAATATTAGGCCTAAAAGTAAAAATACCAGTGAATCCGGGCGTGCAGAGACACTCGTAGTTGTTGATCTTGTTGACACAGGAGCCCCCATTGCGGCACGGCCTAGACAAGCATTCGTCAAAGTCCACATCACAGTGCTCTCCGGTATAACCTAAAATATAATTAGGTCATTAGCGTTATTGAACTGGATGAAACAAATTGACGATTATTCTAAATCGCAATCAAAATTCAAAAATTTATTCAATTTCAAAGATTACCACTATAATAGTCATGTTTTACCTACCATTAAAACTTATGTTCGTCACCTATTTAAAACTAAAATAGCTCAGAGTCCATGGTGCGAGTGTGGCCAAGACATGGAAACGCTGGACCACATACTTTTTGGCTGCGCAATAATTGATGGATACAATATTTATTTCAAAATTCCAAACATAATTATAGTGTATATTCTGATTCACCTGAGCGCGTCCAGAAGAAATTTCTAAAATATATTCCTTTTAAACTACATATTCCAGCTGCTTTATTAAATTATAATCAATTGTAACGAAATCAATCTTAACGATAGAAGAAAAATTATAGATTCAATATGGGATTGCCCTGAACTATTATCTCTCATCAACTTCAGAGTGCCTGGAAGAATGACTAGACAGGTGCCACCGTTTTGTAGCAACAATTCACGGACAGTGTATACTTGTAATGCCGTATTAAATAGACTTCATGAACTCGGCAATAGTTATTCCCACGTATCTGATATGTTTAGTGTAGAGTATTGTTCCTATAGAACAAACCTTTTAAACTTTTTCAAAGATGGTGAATGGTAATTATTTTGATTTATTTATGCATTTCATAATACATATATATATATATACACAGTTTTTTGTTCACTTTGCCTAGCTGTGTGAAACAGTACTTATGATTTTCTTTTTATCTTAAATGTAGAATGTTTTATTATTTAAACTTTCTACTGAATATGCTGTATTATTTTTAGGTAATTTTTTTAAATATAAATCTTGTATAATTTTTGGTTTAATTTTTTAAAAAATAAATCTTGGGTATAAGAAAAATCATGTTTTAAAAAAAAAAAAAAAAAATATTAAGCCAGATATGTTAATATTATAAATGTTTGTCAAAGGCAGATTTGCCGTTTATGTTAATAAAATAAAATTGTAATCTTTGAAAATCTTTTAAAACTTTCCAATAGAAGAATTCTAACAGACCTAATATTGCTTTATAAAGTGATCAATTCATTTGTTGACTGTCCAGAGTTGGTGGGTTTCCGTGTACCCGGTCGACTACCCGCCACAGATTTCCTTTTTGTTCTGCAGTATCCGAAGGGGTTTTCCGGAGCAGGACTCTCCTACTACTTTGACAAGAATCTCTTTGTGTATTTTTTGTCTTTTTATAATATGTACGTCTTAAATTTTTAGTTTGTGATGTATGTATTATTTAAAATAAATTAATTGAATTGAATTTTAGACTGTGACTTACCAGGTTTACAGTAGCACTCGTAGGAGCCAGGCATATTGAGGCAAATTCCCTGATTACACAGCCCGGGTATTTTACATTCATCCACATCTTGTTCACAGTTTCGTCCTGAAAAAACATTAAAACAAAAATCATTATTCGCTTTTTATGCGCTCTGTAGCTGCAAGACGTACTGGGATATTTATCGATTGTACAGCGCCCTTGAGGTGATTTTCATAAAAATGGCGCTATATAAATTATCCAAATATATAAATATATATATAGAGATTGACAATTTAGAGGTTCCATTGTATTACTAAATATAATATATATATATATATTGGTCGCATATTCTAGGTATTGTAGATTGTTTAAAATAGTTTGTTTATTAAATATTATAAAATTTTTAATAAAATATTTGTGTATTACACGACACAATATTCATTGGATCAAATCTTGCGCGAGATCTCGTACCATTTTATGATTCACGAGGTTAAAACTATGTCTAATGTTAGATGTCATTACTATTTTAATATACCTGTGAAACCCCTCTGGCATATGCAGGTGTAGTTTTCATTCCCTCCCTCGTGGCAAGTCCCGTTAACACACGGCGAGGACGCACAGTAGTCGGTCAGCTGCGTACAGTTCTCTCCGGAGTAGCCGTCGGGACACCGACAGGAATAGGAGTTTATTTCGTCGTAGCAAATCTGAAGCAAAATTACTCGTAAAATCATTCAAGTTAGAGAAAATTCTCGGAGGAAGATAACTGTAAATAAAAACATCCTCTGTGACTTGGAGGGGCGGAAGACGTAGGCTGTGATAGACATATTGATAACAACACAAAGCTACCCGAGGTATTACACTTTAAATACCTTGGATCAATGTTAACGACTAGTGCCTGTGTTGATGAAGATGTTTATCGCCGTAGCAATACAGCATGGTTAAAGTGGAGATCTCTTTCTGGCGTTCTGTGCGATAAAAGGATGCCTACTAAAACCAAAGGCAAAGAATAAACCCTTAAAGTGCTATTTACTGCCATAGTTAGAAGTAATTAAGAATTCAATTCAACAATTTGGTCACCTTATTACAATGTTCATATTTTAAAGTTAGAAAGAGTACAACGTAAATTCCTTAGATTCATCAATTACAAACTTAATATACCCATTTAAAATATTGATTACGATAATTTATTATGTACACTAAATATGTCAACTCTTTGTAAAAGAAGAATTATAAATGATTTGTTAAATTTATATAAAATAGCAAATGGCGTATTGGACATCCCAGAATTAACTAGTGTTATCAGCTTAAAAGTACCTGTTCGAAATACTCGGCAGCTAACGTTATTTTTTTAATCTCCTGGCAGTCACAATTATTATTACAATTCACCAATACCTAGACTACACCGGCCAACGGCTAGGTAACGAGTATGGTGAAGTTGATATATTTCGTCCGTCTTTATATAAATATAGGTTAAGTATTCAAAAGGTTATAAATTCATTTGTATAAAATTTCTTAATATTGTTCTTTATTTACTTTTTTTCTCATGTATCTCTATAATAATGTATAAACTTATATGTATGTGCTTATGTTTTCATATGTAAATTTATTAAATATTTTTCTATGTACCCTATACCTGTGTTGGTACATTTCCTTATTTTGACTTATTATTGTATATTTTAGTTTTTCTTATGTTATCTTTAATTTTAACTAAATTTACATACTTATGTTTCACTGCTGCACTTGAATGTAATTTCTAATACATGTAAAAGCCCGTAGGGCGTGTAAATTAATAAATAAATACAAAACAGTGGTAAGACCAGTAATGTTGTACAGTGCAGAATGCGGGACAATATCCGAAAAGCACAAACAACAGCTACATATAAATTTAATTAAAATGCTGCGCTGGGCAGGTGGTGTAACACGCGTCAATAGGATCCACAATGAGTATATCAGAGGGTCGTTTAAAGTGGCACCGATAGCTGAAAAACTGAAAGAAAGCAGGATGCGATGGTGTAGTCACGTCATGCGTAGAGATAAGGAATATTCGGTAGGAAGAGCGCTCAACATCTCAGCTAAAACTAGAGGTAGATGCAGACCCCCAGCAACATGGTGGTCTACTATTGCGAAGGAGTTGGCAGCACAAAACGTTCCCATTGTGACAACCCAGGACAGAAGATCCAGGCGCTTGCGTACAAGGAGACCCGACTCTGGATGATCCGGGATATAGGGGCAGGGAGAAGAAGAAGATATACTACTATATTTTGATGGCGACAGACATGTGGCTAACTTAAAAATGAAAATATGAAAGCCTATTTTAAATCTTTTTTTTTTTAATTAGTAAAAAAATCTCATATTTTAAATTTGAATGAAATAATATAGGAATCACGCCAATATAAAGGAAGAATGTTTTTTTTAAATTAAATTAAAAAATGAAAACTTTGGCTCTCCTGTAAAGTTGCTACATGTGGCTTAGTAAATTTTGCCTTTCCACCGTCGATATAATTATTATATAATACTTAACACTAAAAATTAGAAAACTTTCTCATATTTTTAAGTCGATCCGTAACATCTTATCCTTAATTAAACTCAAAAAATTGAACTATGCTCACATAGAAGGGCATGTACCATTCAAATGAAAAAAAAACAAGACAGTTTTATTTAAACGTAAAATGGTATACATATATAGCAACAAGGTATCAATTGAACTTTGTGAAATAGATTTAGTTTGTTTTTTGTTTTGAACAATAAAATAGACTTCATAGAGCAAAAAAAAAACAAAATCACGTATACCCTTCTACGTGGGCATAATTCAATTGTATTATGTGGAGTGCAACTCAATTATAACGTCTGGCATGGGAAGGCACTGACAAATCAATAATGAAACCTCTTAAATCAGCTCAAAAATTGACAATTAAAATAACTTTTTAAAAGCTCCTCAGGTTTTCCAGCGTCCAGTTGTTTGAGGAATTCAGGGTTTTAATTCTCCAGGCATACATCATAGGTTACATTTTAGAATTTTAGAGGCTATTTATTGCAAATTGCCCTCGCTCCTTGCTAAAAGACATGGGTTGTCAGCGTAAATACATGAATATTTATCAAAATTGTGAATTAAATTACATACTTGGTGTTCTGGGCATGAAACATGCAAACAGTCGTCTATGTTCTTTTCGCACAGAAGTCCTTCAAATCCTGGCAAACATTTGCACATGAAGTCTGTGCCATTTCCTCTGTTGATGCATTCCCCTCCGTTCTGGCATGGGTGTCCGGTGCACGGGTCTATCACAGTTTGACAAAGCTTACCTGGAAAAGTTTTAAAACAATTTAGCATTGCCATATTTATAAAAAAAAACAATTTTTTAATCCCTTAATGAGGAAGTTCAGTGGTTTTATTTTTTAATAGACTATCAAACTAAACAAAAAAAAAATGTTTTTATTTATCGTATTATCATCGCCATGATTTTTTAAAGTTTAATAATTTTAATATTACTACGCCTGTCTATGACATCACAAGTTCTCGCCGCTGAGTTCTGCTGGCATTTAAATGTAGAGCCCCGTAGCGTAAAAATAAACCGAAAGTTGAAAAAAATGGCTACCGGAAACCAGAAATCTATCATAACAACGGTATAATTGATTTTAAAGAACTTGTAATGTAGATCAAAGTAGTTTTTATTAATTTTTTCATACATTTTTGAGAAACTTCTCCAAATAATAAAGGCTCTAATGTTTACCGCATGTAAGGAAACATTTTTTGTATTCAATTTCCCATAGCACTGAACTTCTTCATTGTACCTACCTATTGGTAAAAAAAAAACACAAATAGGTAAATATGTGGACAGCAGTAAAAAAAAATCTCGATGTAAGATTTTTCTGATGTCCTTCTAAATGTAAGTTAACCCATAGCACCACTAATAAAGATGACATAATTAGTTCATACAACACACTTTTTAATTTTGACACATTTTTTTATTACAATAACATTAAGACTAAATTGATATTTTGTAATAAAAAATGTGCAATAAATTGTGATTATTACATTTTATTATGAAATCAGTAACCGAAATATACGTATTTGTCATTTTTATGAAAAAAGTTACTGTCTTTCAGTTTTAATGTAAAAAAAATCACTTCAAAGACAAACCGGCGATTCGCCGGCTTTGTGTTGCAATGGGTTAAGTACATATTTCACCTTAGCTTGAAAAAATATATTCTGTCTAAAAAGAAAATCTGAACTGCATCCTATTTTAATGGTGGTAATAACTAACTGAAAGTGGCTTGTTTTGTGATTGGTTATGATAAGTTTACAGTGTTCTATTTCAGTAGCTACTTAAGGGTTCATCATCATCATTCCCCTTCCGCACCCAGCAGTGCATAAGGCACTGCATTGGTAAACTAAACGCAGCGTATTTCGATTATCAAATAGGCAAGACGATTTAAAAACTGAAAAAAAAAAATTATTCCAGTTGCATAATTATTATGTCTAAAAAATAAACTAATCCAGTTATCTTCCATTAAACCATTTTTGTTAAATTATTTGTCAAAGTAAGCACAATAATAAATACCTTATATTATTTTAAGTTAGAATGAAAGCAAAAAAACAAAAATAATTCATGAATGAACTTACCAGTATATCCAGGCGGACAGTGGCACACAAAGTTGTTTATTAATTGTGTGCACTCTGCACCATTTTGGCACGGCTCTGATTGGCATTCGTTTATGTCTGTCTCACACGTGACACCGGTCCACCCCGGTTCACATTCACAATAAAACCCACCTGGCTGTATGTTTTTTGATTCGATAGTCATAAAAACATTTTATAACACGGCAACATTTTCGTAGAGCCGTAAATAATTCAAAAATAGAATTTTGCACATTTTTCAATGTCAGTTGGATTCACATGATTATTTATATGTTTTGTGTAGTGCAAACAAATCAACAAATCAGTGATTTTTGTGCGTTTGTATTATGTATTGTTGTTTTTTCAATTGAGCAGTGCATGAAAAAAAAATCAAAAACACACAGTTAAATTACTTGAAGCAAATGGTGTTACAAGCACAGGTATGAATTTAATATATTTGTTACCAATAGAATATAAATGTATTATGATAATTTAGGAATAATTATTGTTATAATGGCGCTGTTGTTTTCTTTTAATAAATAAATGAAAGTCTTTGTTATTGAACATAAATTAAAAACACAATGGAATTGACATTTTTGTGGCCATTTTGTTTGTAAAATAAGCGAGAACTTGAAAGCTATAATATTTTTTGCTGGACAAATTATACACGGTGTTTCAGAACCAGAATGCGAAACTTCAGAGGGACATTCCTTGTGGTAAACTTTTAAAAAAATATTTAAAAATATTTTTCAAAAACTCGTTTTTTACTATGAAAAAAAAAAAATTTTAATTTCAAAATGGAGTTAATCCTTAATATCTCGGACTAGCATCCCACCCACAAACCCCTACCCCTTTTCTATTTGCGTCCAGTGCGTATCGCTTTGTTGGTCAAATATATTTTTAATCTCAATTTAAAAAAATATATATAATAATTCATTTTTAAAAATGCAATTTTTCGAAATATTAATTAGGATATTTTTGAAATTATATCATAAAAAATTTTCCTCCAAAGTTTAGTGGTATGGACCTTAATGTCGGTTATTATTTAGTAACCCTATTTTCGTAAAAATTATGCATTTAAAATGCATTTTAAAATTTATTTTATAATTTTTACCATAACTGTACTGTAGTAATTTATGTGAGACCATTTGAAACAAAATTGTCAAATCGACCAATACTAAAATGTTATATTATAATCATACAAGAGACATAGTATAAATAGCATCTTCAGATTGGGTAAAACAGTGCCGAAACTAACAGGATCCAGCGCCCCGACACTTACTGAAAAGGGACAGAATATACACATTTGTAAATTAATACAAGGATATTATTCATCCCTCCTTTGTAAGAAAGGGTCTGGTTCATTGTGCTAGCTGAACCTAGAAGGTCACGCTCTGGGTTAAAATAAACTTTTTTTTTTAAAACTTATGTTTTACAAAGATTTCTTACTACAGAATTCCACCAAAAATTATGAATTGATGAAATAAACTGAATAATAAAATAATAAAAATTACATTTAAAAATAATTGTTGCCTACTCTCAAAAACACTTGTTTTGGGAATCAAATCATGAATTATTAATTTGCGATCTGGAACAACACCACTACAAAAATAATTTAATCTTTTATAACATCGAGAACAATAATACACGTCATGCTTCACATAACACACAAATAAAAGCCAGTAAGGCCAAAAATGGACAAAATGGGAGCCATTTTAACAAAGATGTGACAATTATTTAACATCAAACTTTGTTGCAGCTTAATTTTTGTGCAACTGGTCCTAATTAATTTGGCATACCCTAAACAAAAAAATATTTGCATACTGTATTGCATTAATTACATTTCTTAATTTTTACATGAAAAGAAAATATTTAATTACGTATAATACATTTTTTTTTGCTAGTGGAATACTTAAAAGAATCACAATCAATAATTTTTTGACATTTTATTTTTTATTAGTGAAAGAAATTAGGATGTCAAGATGATTTAAGTTTTCAAGTGATAAATTCATTAATTTATTTATTCATTCATTAATTCGTTCTATTATTAGTTCATTCAAATGAATTTCTGCATTCGGATTTTTATTTGAATGAGTTCAATAATCGAATCCATTTGATTTTTGAATGAATCATCTCTACTTTTATTATTATAAGCCAAATTTTATCTTATGATTATTTTTAAAACTATGTTTCAATATTTAATATAAAAATATTTAAAAAAACAAATTAAAAAATACAAGCGTTTTGGAATAAACACAAACTCCGTACGATTCTTGAGTCATGTGTGGCAATGATGTCACATGTGCTTACATAAAATACAAGACTTGATATATCTCTCTTATTGTATAAAATAATGAAGTAGTATTTTGTTTAATTTGTATAATTATTTTTATAAATTATTGTAAATATATTATAAATGTGATTTTTTGTTATTAAATATTTGTATTTTAAAATATCTCCTCTTTTGCTTGATGTAACACGACATTACAGCACCGTTTTCAGAGTGATTTTTTAGCAGCCTTTTAAGAATTAACAATGTTTATTTTTCTGCTAATTTTATTTTAAATTAAATTAACTGTCAACAAGCAAGAGTATCGAATGAACGATTCATATGACTCCGGATTCGATTCCCAATAAGTGATTTTGAGTATTTAGCCTTTTTTCCCTCATTTCGTATTTTCAGCGCAGTTTGATTTGAATGTATCGGTGAGATAGACTTACGTATTGGTGACACGAAGAAGCGTGCTGACAAGGCAGAAGGGCGCACTGGGAGCCCCCGCGCCCAAAGGCCTCAGACAGCGACATGGCTGCAGCCAGCGCTCGCTCGCAGTACGCTCCTGCCGCAACAACACACACACATGCTGTACTATACTATACACTACACTAACATACATTCACAACACTACCTTCCTGTATCTAAGAACTTTGCATTATTTAAAAAAAAATTGTTTGTATTTTAACATACATAATTCCGCACCAGTTTTATCATTTTGTCAGTTGACAGTTAAACTCATTAAGTACAGATTTATGGCAAAATGATTTTATATCACACGAATGCAAACGTCGCACACATAGAATTTTGTAAACTCTTTTCTCATATATTATGTATTATTAGATTAACAGTGGATTTTTTTAATTTGCTCTAATATTGTTAACATACTTCTACTTATATTTTAAGTAGTAGCAGTAAAAAGCCGGGTTGCGGTTCCGTGGCTAGTGTTGCGGACTCACGGATCAGAGGTCCGGGTTTCGAACCCCACTCTACCCCAACTTGATTTCCATTTTCTAATAGCGAGTTATTTACAGCTCGTTGAAAATTGTCACCGAAATTTAAATATTTGGATATATTATAAGAACGCTAATATTTCTTTTTAAAAGAAAAACCCAAATAAAATAAAATATTTGTACAATAAATAAATAAATATCACTAAGTTCTATATTATTCAACAATCTCTTGCAAAACTGTAGTGTGAAATTATACAACCATAAACAGGTGTTTAAAATCAGTATTTTTTTAAGCGAGATATTGTTTAAAAATATAGAACTTCGGGACATAAAATTACTCTACCATAAATCTGTACTTAATGAGTTTTATCTGTCAACCGACAATTTAATTTTTAAATTGTACGTAAAAATATTGTCCACCTCATAGTGTAGAGGTTAGCGCATTTGACTACATTAATTGTTAATAATTTTATAAACAATTTTTAGTTATCTCCACTGGATTTCCTTAATCAGGATTTTTACCTGAGAGCAGTCACCAAGTCGAAAACACACGTCCAGGGCTCTGGTTCCATTTCATACACAGAATACGGAAATATCATATTCCGAATACTGATAAAAATATGTGGATAGGATTTGAAAAAAATAATTGTATTTTCAAAAATAATACGGATATTGTAGAAAAATGTTTTCGTTCATAATTTTTAAAATAAAATAAGTAAAAATACACCACTAAAATGCGACTAGATTGGGCTTGAAAATTGTGGTTTCAAGATTTGTGAAGTAAAGAACAGTCAATTAAAATTTAACCAAATGGTGTCAAATGTAATATTAGAGGCGTTGCCAATGCGACAAAGTGTTTTTTGCGGGAATTTAAAATTATAAACACATTAACTACTACACCACGAAGTGGACATTTATTTGAATGAACAATGAGCAGGTTGGTGTCAAGTACTGAAATAATAATTTTGAACCATTGAAAAGCATGCGATACATATTTTTAAAAAGCACAAAGCAGACACTGAAGCGATTAACGATAAAAGCATTTGTAATTACACAGGGTTTAAGCCCAACTCGTTTTTCCTAACATTAATATTTTATAAAAACATATTGTAAATTATTTATATGTAATTCTGCAACTATATTCAATAACGAAACATAAATATCGTAATAGTGTTTTGATAAAATAAAAATGATAAAAAACTATGAAAGTTTCAGTAAAATGTTCAGAAGAAAATTCATTTGCATATTTTTGCATTAAGTATGATGAATATTTTCATAAAAGTGACAATCTAAAATTTACTAATCAAACCGAGTTGTGGTCCCGTGGCTAGTGTCGAAGACTCACGGATCAGAGGTCCGAGGTTCAAACCCCGCTACATGACAACTCGATTCCCATTTTCTAATGGTGAGTTATTAACAACTGCAAATGGCCTACAAAATTTTAATATTTAGGTAAGCCATGCGTTGTTTCAATTTTAACATCAAATTCAAATGCTTTTCTACTTTTCATATCGATAAACATAACTTAAATTGTCGAGAAATAGTTTGCAGAACTGCATTTATTATTTTGGAAAAGTTAACTTGGACTAAAAATCTATGTAAATAGGAATGTATGTATTTTATTTGTAATAAAATTTGTCAAGACAACATATGCACACAGCAGTATGAAAAGCACACAGAAAACATGTATACGTAATACATATGAGGAAATAACTCAAATTTGTATGTATCCAAGAAAAATTGTAAAATAAAGCGCATTTTGCATTATTTCCTTTTATGTATTACCTTTATACCTTTTAAAAAATATTCTACACATAGATAGCCAGTCTAAAATTTAATTGGTAAAGTTACCCGTGAAGCCGGGCGGGCATGTGCAGTTAAAGGTGTCGTATATGGGATCTCTCATACAAGTGCCACCATTTTGACACACATTGGTGACGCATTCCAAGCCCGGTGGCAGGGTGCAATTTGGAGGAGTTCCTGAAATTTGATTGAAACTTGTAAACGATACTATACTTATAATTTAACTACTACTACTTGTATTAATATTACTTTTAATGTTTGGTATATCAAAATGAAATAAGCTTGATCTGCTAATGCAGAAATCCAATGATTTGCATCTTAAGAATCCATAGATGAGTTTTGGTAAAAAAACGATCCAATCATTTTCCATAAAATAATGTATTCCCAATACTGTTAAAATTCATTTTATAGTCAAATGAATTTCATTCTTATTTTATAAGATATATTTAGTTTTTTTCTGCCAAAAATTACAGCAGAAAAAAATGGATTTTATATTTAGTTTGTCCTCCCAACAATTCCAATACATCTTGGTATTTTTAGCATACTAGCTCGTAACGTCGTCGTGTATTCATTTGACGAGACTGTTCACAGAGCCGGGGCAGGACAATATTATCCTGTCTATTGTATTGTCCCTGTGTGAACCCAGATTTAATATTTATTTAAAGCATATTCTCAAAAAGAGAAGGAAAAAAAATCTAAATAAGAATAAGCGCAAATTATAAATATCACATCGAAACGAATACACTTCACAGACATGTTAGACTAGAATCATTATCCTCAGACATGAGAAGTGAATTTGAGAGAAGAGTTAGGCGATTGTAGCAATAGTTCAGTGGTGCGTATACCGATGTAGGGGGGCTGACAGATGCACTGGTCGCGCTCCCCACAGGACGAGTGCGGGGGACAGTCGACACAGCGCGGGGTCCGACGCTGGGTGCAGCGGGCACCGCTCCAGCCCAGGGGGCACTGGCAGTGGAAGGAGCCCACCAGGTCGGAGCAGCTGCCGCCATTTTGGCACGGCCACGAGAGGCACTCGTTCTGATTCTACAAAAAAAAAATAGTTTTAGTGCGTCTAAATTACTGTCTAAAAATAATCAATATTAATATTCTAATATTGTGTTTGTTGAAATTACAAACGCTCATAGATTTTTTGAAATTGACAATAAAACAATACATACTATTGTCAATTTGTAATAAAGAATATTCTGGGATCAATTTATTATTTTCATTTATTTAGTATATAAAAATTAATAACAATACAGTACATATTTTTTCATTATTATACTTTATAAAAATTGTTTTATACAAAATTAATTTAAGAGTCCTTCTCATTAAGGAAACCTGTTCTAAGGAGGACTGTACGTGTTCAAACTTTAATTAACATGTTTTACATGTCACTCAAATATAGTTATTCAATGCTAATTCGCTTCAGCGAGATTTTTATTTATTTTTGAAATATTTTTGCTATCTGTTATCTAAATTTTATGGGGAAGCTTATCAAACAATTTGGCAGAAAAATAATCCTAGCACCTTTGGCCAAATGTTGTGTTAAATAGAAGTATATTGTCGGGATACTGCAATAATGAGTAACTGTAATTTGAATTTTTTGGCAGGGGAACTTGAAAAGTGTTCTATTAAAATATATTTACTTACAATTTTAATCATACCGCTGGAGTATCAGAAAAACTATCATTATTTGGAGTAAAAATAGCAATAATTCAAAACTAACAACTCTAATACAATTTAAACATTTTTGTAAAAAAATATATGGTTATGCGGTTTTGCAGTATCACCAAGGATATGTCTATAATTATATTAAACATCTAAATTACTTCAGTAAACACGGAACGTCTAAAATAATTGAAAAAAAAAAAATCTACATACTTTCAGGTATCTACATTTTATTTATTTATTTAACTTTTTGTACATAATGTTATTTGTACATTGGCGGGCTTATTGCCAAATGGCAATTTCTCCCAACCAACCAATAAAATAAAAGTTTTATTTTTATAATTCAAGTTACAGAACATATTCAATAGAAAATAAAGATTAAAAAGCTAAAGATATATAAAAATAGAAATAAACGTATTTGTTTATAAATTACCTTAAATTGAAACTATTACTTAATGGGAAAAAGGAAAAAGAGGAAAAAGGAAAGGAGGAGAGATTAAGGAAGAGAAAGGAGATGTTTCTTCAGACGTGATTTAAACAGAGATAATGTAGTAAAATCTTTGATGGTGGATGGGAGATGATTCCACAGTCGAGCTGCATGGACACTATATGAGTTAGAGAAGAAAGAGGAATTGTGGATGGGTATTAAGAGAGTGCCTTGAGAATTAGAACGAAGAGGTAAACCATGAACTGATAAGAGTTGAAATTTTTCACGCAGGTATATAGGAGCGTTAGGACTATGAAGTACATTGAACAGAAGTGAGAGGGAGTGATAGTCTCTCTGCTGTCTAATTTTGAGCCATTTCAGTTGCCTATGATAATAATTTTCATAACTTTATGCATTTTATAACCCTGATTTAATTTTTTTATTCCGATTTCAATTGTTCGCTAAATAAAATAATTCAGAGCATGTGGAGTTATTAAATTTTAATACGTAAGTTCTGCAGTTTTTAAAATCTAATTTACTCCTAAAACTTCCAAGAAAATACTTACTATTTTAAAATAAGCTTGCCTTTAAAAGGTTTGCTACCATAGTTGAATCTAAAAAAATTCCCATTCTATGGCAAGATGTAAAAGATAATCGATCTCACCAGCTGGCAATTATTCCCCGTGTAGCCAGGTTCACAGTGGCACACATATCCTCCGTATGTGTCGAAGCACACCCCGTGGTTAAGGCACAGCCCGGGCTGCAGTTCACACTCGTTGATGTTGATCTCGCATCGAGCGCCTGTGTATCCTGGAATCCATCAACCATAAACGTAAGATTAGTCTGGAGTCTAGATAGTGGATACCATCTTAAACATTGGCAGAAATACTATTGATACAAGGCAAAGGTTGTTAGCAGTTTTAGAAGTTTCCTATTAAAAAATCATCAGACACTAATTGAGGACCTTGCATGAAGTGTATTTCAATCATCTGTTATACGAAGGTAAGGTGATCAGTCGTAGGCTTCAGGTCCAGGAACAATGAAATATTGCAGTATAAAACCACTTTATAAACAAATATATCATGCTGAGCTTCCTAGGACCTCAAGCATGGTAGGCAAACGCGTCAACTACTACACCGAGAAGCGGACTTTTCTCCACTCGATTTCCTTTTTCAAGATTTTTTCTTGAGAGTAGCTATCAAGTTGGAAACATGCGTCCAGTGTTCTGGTTCTATTTCACACACAGAACTGTATTCTTCATCCGCCTGGATACAGAGAATTATGTATATTTCACATATTGAAAACCCACTGTATTCCACTGAATTAAAACATGGGTTTGAACTAATTTTAAATACCTTGCAAAGACCCATCCCAAACAGCTGTTTTTACTATGCATGGGAAGATTTCTCATAATGCTTATAAATTTGTCAATTTTGCATGCCTGTCACTCTTCATACCAGCGGGATTCTTAAGCTGGGTCTATTTTCTAACAGGAAGTTTAAATTTATCTTCAAATTTATCAAAGTAAAATTAAGTTTTCTGTATAAAAAATATTATATGTTTTTTGTCTAAACATGTTTAATTACAGGTTACCGATGAAGACACTATGAATTTTCATACACATTTTTGTACATAAATATCGATGTTGTAGTCCTTAAAATATAGCTTGATTAGAATGACAGTTGTCAGCAAAAGTGACAACAAAAGTGACAAGTGTAGTAACGTCTAAGGAGTGATTTATATTGACACATGAAAAATCATTCGTATCTGGCATGTTAATTTATTTTTTTAATACAATGCTTGACATATAAATCAACATAAATATATAAAATCAGCTTTAAAACTAAAAAAAAAACTAAAATAAACCTTATTATTAACGACGTTCTTACAATGTTACATCATTTTGCAAAAACGTTAGAGATGGGACAAATTGATCAATACAAACTGATCTAATAAAAAATAATTCATTTGATGTTGTTCATGAAAAAAGGATGAATGTCTTATTTTTGGTGAATAATTGTCTTAAACACACTATAATAGGCTTGTTTTTTGCGTTTTTATATCCATTTTCGGAAACAAAGCTTCATGTTTGCATGAAAAAACTGATAAAATTGATTTGATTGGTACATGATCGGTGATCAGTAATTTCCCATCACTATTGACATTAGTTTGGCAGTTGTCACCTTAATCAAGCTATATTTTAAGGACTATAATTTATACCATCTCGATATGTACCGCTAAAGATAGCGTTCATAATCGAGGCGCAGGTTAGGTTATACATACAAACAGGAATAATTTATCGGATTTTTACAATATTCACAGACAGTCACATGCAATGGAACATAATGTATCAGAGAATGAAAAATTGGATATCCAATCATATCTTGAAAGGTACACAGCAAAAATGGACTCTAACAAATAGCGAATTGACATGTTTTTAAGGTAAAATATTATATTCTATTGACTTCATTTAGGGTAAAAAATGGCATTAATATCTCAAAAATGGAAATGCAATGAGCCCATTTTTGCCGTGCACCCTTCAACTAGTTAAGAACAGTAGGATAGACAGAGATAGTACCAGTGTTGGTGCAAATACAGGTGTAATTATTGACAGAATCCTGACAGGTGCCGCCGTTCTGGCAGGGGGGCTGTGGGGCCGTGAGGCAGTCGTCTACATTGGTCTCGCAGTTGGCTCCGGTGAAACCTACAACACACACACGCACACCGGATGTAGCCTACACACACACAACTCGGGATAGTCGCATATTACCGTGTATTATGAATAGGGTGAAACATTCCAGAAGAATAACATGCAAATTAGAAGATTTTTTACAAATTTATACATATTTTAGAAATCTAAATACAATAAAAGAAAAATACAGAAAAATCCACTGTATTCATTTCCATAAAAAAAAAAAACAATACTTAATATTATTATACAGTTACGATTTATACTCATTCTTTATTTTATCGGTGATTTGTAATTTAATTATAGTATTCCACAAAGTTAATGCTGAATTAATACACAAAATACCGGTATTCTTGTATTTAAATATTTTTTTAAATCACAAATGCAAAATGTGTAAAGCAATATTTTGCTTATGCACCGAGGATTACACAAACTATTGAAGCAGTGTAATAAAGCAGAATATTACAGATCTATCGGTTCCTATATGGGCAATGCCTGTTCAAAAATAAACCAATATTTTGCACTAAAATAAATAATAATATATGTAGATGTATTTGCGTAAGTTTAATTTATTTGAAAAAATATATAAATAAATTGTAAATTTGTAATGTTTATGTAAGCAATTTAAGGGTACAGGATATAAAATATGAATGTCAATTTTATTGTATTTTAAACTAATAATGGCATCTGATGCAGTTCACATAATTTACATTTATGTTTAATAAAATTTGACGTAAAGGCTCTACTTTCCAAGATAATTAAACAGGAAAAAAAATAATACAGGGAATAACGGGTGGATGTCCATTAAATACTGGAAATAAAGCGATAAAAACATAAACATGTTCTATCTCAAAACATCCTTTTTTGGCAGTCATTCTTTATATCCTGTACCCTTCAATTGTTAACAAATTTTTTGACTCCTTGCTTTCAATGTCAATCGCCCATTGGCCAATTTTTTTCCAAAACATACTCTACTATCGTATTTCTAGATGCAAGGCACTAAGTTATACAGCTTTTGTCCGGTAAAAAAAAAAAAAATTTTGAAACACCGCTACGTGTACTATAGGCATCATTATATAAATTATCCAACTATATATATATATATATATATATATTAAGTCACGTACTCCAGGCTTCAACTTCGTGTTTCGTGTGCACGGAGTACCGTGTCTAGGGTATCCCAGTGTTTACGGGTTTCAATTAGAACTCTTCTCATACAAGATTGCATCGAGAACTCGTCGAGTTTTATACAACTCTCCACTCGGCGATCTTAACGAATTTATTAATGCATCTCGTAACAGATTTTTGTGCTTTTTAGATTAGCAAATATGAATAACTCTCTAGGGAGGAAATCCAGCCAGTCTGCAAGCATTTGGACATACTCAAACATTTATGTAGAAGGATTTGATTATCGAGTGTGTTGAATTTGTCATTCATTTTCTGTTTTGTGTAAAGTTATGATACTAAGTGGATCTTTTGAAGCTTTTCTATAGATTTCGGAGGAGAGTTTTGTATAGTTGGATAGAAGATTGGATAAATGACTCACCAGTTAAGCAGGTACACTGGTAAGAGTCGGAGCCCGCCGGTACTCTGCAGGTCCCGTTATTATGGCAAGGGTTAGGAGTGCACATGGGATGTACTTCGTACTCGCAATTAGTACCTGCAATAAACCATCATTTTACACTGAAATTTTACTTCGTTTCGACGACAACAGTTTTATACTTCTTTAAATATCAAAGTTACCTTACAAACTAAAAGCTTTAACCCTCCCTCCCCGGTGCGCGGTGATGTGTAACTAGTACACATTGCGTCTAATAACTATAATATCTTTATAAATATAATCAATATTGGGTTTAGATTTTCAGTATTCCTCCATTACACATTTACGTATCCACTGAAATCATTTGTTATTAAATAATAAGTACTTATTAAGAACAAAAAAAGCATTTTATCGGAAATTGGGGATAAATTACAAATATATCGACAGTGAGGGAAAGGTTAATACACATATCATCATCATCATACGGCACTGCATTGGTACACAAAGCACAAAGTATCTTGGTAAGATGATTAGTCTTGCGCTTCAGGTGCCAGTCCAGGGACAAGGAAATATTGAAGAGTTAAAACATATAACTTTTGCTATGTGTATATACTTTATGTCAATTAAAACTGTTTATTGTAAGAGCCCTCGGGGCATTTATGAGCAGTAAATAAATAAATAATATTGAACATAAACCTTCACGTGAGTTATTGGGTTATGCAACTCACCGTAAAATCCTTTGGAGCAAGTGCACACATAATCTCCTAGTTTAGTCTCTTCACAGTGGCCCCCATTCAGGCAGGGGGCGGAGTTACAGGGAGGCCCATTGTCGATCTGGCAGTTGTTCCCCGAATAGCGGGCCGCACAGCGGCACTCATATCTACCATAACACAAAATGTGTAATTTCATTCTGTGATAACTTTATCATTGTAAAATACACACTTACTGCATAAAAACGGAGTTTCAATGCTACAAAACAATACTATATTTGAGGTAATTTAAGTTGATCCCTGTGAATGCATTTCCATCTTGCTGCAGATTTATTTTTTATTTGTTTATTTTTTCATACATATATTATTTACAAAAATACGTTTAATATACAATTAAAAATTTAGTATACAATTAAGCTATAACATAAATTGGAAAAAATGCCCACAAAGACTTCAGTATCTGAGCGTGGGCCATTCCTTTTTTAATTATTAAAAAGTTTATAGCATATAAATATGGTATGACCATGAAAAGAAAAGAAAATAAAAGAAAAACCAAACTAACATATGCTGATATTACGAAAAGATGATTTATTTGCAGTATGCATTTAAATGAATTTTTTTTTTAAAGAATGTGTATCTGTTCTTAATCCAAGACCTCAAACCTACTTTAAGATGTACCAGTGATTTAACGTTTTGTAGTTCCTTAGTTAGAAGATTGAAGGATCTTGGACCAACATGTAAGAAGTGCCTCTGTGCGAACTTAGTTCTGCATCATGGAACTGACAGTACACTATCGGATCTATTACTAATACGATTTAAATTATTACTAAACAATTCCCCATTCAAGTAAACATATTTCAGGCACTGAAATAAATAAAATTTTCTAAAACTAAGAGTCCACTCTCTACGTATAATTTATTACTAGGAAATAGTGTATGTTTTTTGTAAATTATCTTAATTATATTTTTCTGTGCAATTTCTATTGAGCGACTATGCACGTCCAAGACTCCTCCCCACCCTATTATACCATATGTTGTTGAAGATTGAATTAAAGCGTAGTAAGCCAAAGCTGAAAGATACCGCTGTTATTCTACATAATGGTAATGTGCAATTTGTTTCCCAGAAGACTCGACTTCTTTATTTATATCCCAGAAACTGTAAATTGATCATTTAAAAATTGTTTCTTCTTTTCTTAGTATCTCTTGGAGTAATACCAAAATTTTTGCATCAATGCAAGTTTCTCGAGACACAAACTCCATGTTTATCGACTACTTAAAACAAATTAAAATTTATATTGTTTTCTGGCATAAACATGCACGGGCAAGAATGCCTACACAATATTATAAAGTCTCACTTATCGGGGCGTGAGAGGCAAACTCCGTGCCTCATACAGGGCTCGTGGTAGCAGTGGTCCACGGGGGGAGTAGTGAGAACATCTTTCCTGTCCACGCCTGAAAGAACACATTTAGTTATTAAACTCAGCAAACAATGTCACCAGTCAAAGAACAGTACATAAAAACACAAAACCTTCCATGCAAGTGGTACCGTAAGTTCGGGATAATGACTTTTCTTTGTTTGGCTTCCAACTTAGCGCGTACCTCTATTGAAGCATGTACATTCATTGAACCAAAAAGTATTGTGGAACTCCGTTATTCAAATGTTCGTATTTATTAAGAGAATAGAAAGAGAAACATGAAAATATTTGGCACAATGACAAAGGTTAAATAAAAAACTGGTTATTAAAGATTAAGTCTCTGGAAACCTGCGATGGACAATACACTAGTAGGAAAACATTAGACAAATTTTAATATACACAGATTTAATTGTAAAATTACACGGTTTAACATGAAATGGGAGTAAAGTATCATTTATTTAGGCAATTCTAGTGTTATACATACCACCGAATTTAACTTTGAGTAAAATTTTGTATAAATTTTCACTATGTAAATATGTCTCTTTGGATAACAACTTACCTGGGCTGATATTCCGAACCCGATTAAAGCACGATATAGCGCTATTTGTACTAAATTCGCGTTATAGCGCGCTGTAAACGCATTTGGAATACCAGCACTTGTGAATGAGACAAATAGATTAAAGAGAAATATAATTAGTTCAGATTAATGATATTAAAAATAATTATAACAGTTGAAAAGTACAATATAAAAAAACTATTTCCTAAAAGAATACATAGAAATTCATCACACCCCTAAAAATTATTTATGGGAGTTCATTGTAATTTATTATAGAAGTAAAAAAAAAAGTGATACTTTTGCAAAATGGTCCCCTCCAGGCAAAAATAATTTAATTCAATTACTATCATATAATTTTGAATTCTGTATCCTAATTGTTTTTTTATTCATACAAAAATACATATTACAAAAAAATAATAACGTATCCCTAACTCTATGAGGCCAAGAGCCCTGTGTTGATTTGGATACAATATAATGGAAAGTGGAAGCATACGTGTTACTATAGAATACAAAAATAACAGTTATTACATAAACATTAATAGTATATAAATCTACGCAATCTCTCGCAGCAGTCTCCTGCAATGGCCTCATTGTATAAACACATTCAATTTTATAATAAGTAAGTATCACTTGTCTTCTATTTCCATAATAAAATATAGAAATTACGCATTAATTATAAAGTTTAAAAGTGAGTCATAATTGCAGATATTTAGGTACCTTTCCATTTATTAACTCATTCACCGCGGTTCTCACATACGTCTGTGACAGCACTACTACGCGTTGTTCACGGCATATGCGAGTTATCTATTACCAAAAAGGTTCGTAGCTTGAGTACTCATTACGTATAGTGGTAATAAATTCATAGTCATTAACAAAATAAGTGTTAAAACTTATAAATAAAAAACGTCGATTTTGAATGCGGGGAACAAGTTTATAAAAAATTGACAGTTAATAGTTACACTTGTCAGTAGAGAGCGGGCACTTCCCGAGTAGAACGTTCCAGTGCTGCATGGCAGAGGTGTTGAAGAGTAGTCCAGGTCCCTCCAACAGGCAGCCGGAGAACATGTTCCCCACCTGCAGAACGGCGTGCTTGTCTTCCAGCTCGGGAGTGGTGAGCACGTGGGGGTTGTACGTTGCATTGGCTACAACCTAAAAGAATAATCAATATATTTGGTAAATCGTTTTTGGAAAATTAGACGAACGGTCTTTGCTGGTGAGCCCATATCAGGAAACACCTTTATCTAATATCCTTGTGGAAAAAGATAGGGAATAGTGAATCTGTACCCAATGAAAGTAAAATTAAATAAATAATAGTTAATTGGAAGAAATTTCCATTTGCAATTAAGTGCACCAATGTATAAATATGAATGCACAAAAAGTTAAATAAACAAACATAATTCCACTGGATAATGAAGACACCTCTCTTTATGTCTTTCTGTGGACGTTTTTACGACATGCAACAGTCAATGTATAGTTTGTAATATCAAATAGGCATTAAAGGATCTTGTCATCATGTCTAAATAATTTTTTGAGGTCGTTTTTACAGGTACACAATTTCGTACAATTCTTGAAGTCATAAAGAATATATCTAGTAAAAATATTAAAAAGTCAAACATGACAACAATTTAAAACCACAAGTATGTTGGATTATTGCTATTTTTTGGCATCCTCATAAGAATGGAAGTGCTGCTCAGCCAGGCCATGAGTCATCGATCGGAACAAGTGGTAATCGGAAGGAGCAATGTCCGGTGAATACGGCGGGTGGGGTAGGACTGCCCATTTGAGCGTTTCAAAGTATGTTTTGACTGGCCTTGCAACATGTGGCCGAGCGTTGTCATGTCGCAAAACTACTTCTCTTTCTTTTTTTATCTTTATCGTGTCTCTTTTCGTATTGTGGCTATTTTTACTTCAATACTCGGTTCAAACGCATCAATTGTAGTCGAAAGCGATCTCCCGTGATGGTTTGATTGGGTTTGAGGAGCTTATAATACACTACACCTAGCTGATTATGGTGCAGGGCATAGATGATGATGATGTTCGGTGATGTTCCGACAGAGCATGGTCACCATACATCTCCACAAAAATTCCATGTGCCTTTTTTGCAAAAAGTAACGCAGTAAAATATCCCGCAAATACTTTTTTTTTGGCACAAAATTCGACATGTTTAGCGCTATCACTATTAGCGTTACACTTCTGCCGAATAACATATACCGTCATTTCAAGCCACAATGTAGTTGGCTGTAGTGTTGCTCGATGTAAAATACTAAACGATAACACCATCTGCCAGAAAGCAGCAAGAAATTATTTGAGTCCATATTATGTGCGTATTTTGTGTCAAATAATAACAATATTCTCTGTTTGGACCAACTCTCAACAATATTTATACTTATCCATATCTGTCCCACTTCCCATTGCCTAGCGCACTCCACGTAACAATAATTCTACATTTGAGTGCCAGAAAAATATTAAATCTTCAGTACCAAAAAAATCTAACAAGTAAAGTGCTCCCAAACAACATTCAACAAGCAAGCTGTACCAGAGTCCATTTAGACCGCCAGCTCCATAAACTTCCGTGGTGAAGTGGTCAAGACGCTTGACTCACTCACGGAAGGTTCCGGGTTTGATTCCCGGTGAGAACGCAAAAATTCAATGTGATTTTTCTCAAGCCTGGATGTTTTGTGATGTAATTCACCACTGTAATTGGGCCTCCTGGCCTGTTGTGGAGCAAAAATAAAATAAATAAAATAAAATTAATTAAATAAAATAAATCAAATTAATAAATTAAATTAAATAAATAAAATTAATAAAATAAATTTTCCTCCACCTAGGACGAGGTATTCTCCACAACTCATTCATTCCTATTAATAATTTTATTTTAAATCTAATTTCTCTTCTGAAATTTGTATTATTCTAAAATCGCTTTAATGAAATTTTATCGACTACTCTTGGTTTAAAATCTTCTCTTTATATTGCTTTTTCAAATTTTAAAAATTACTTGCTATACCTGTTATTCTTTCTTTTTTCTCTGCTGCATTGACATGTTTTTATACTTATAAACTACTTTTAATTACTTATATTATATATGTATTTAAAATCACTATATTTCTGCTGTTACTATAATGTGCAATTCATTTTAAAGATGTTTTTTAAACTGACTTAAATTTAATGTCTTATATTTCACTTAAAGATTCTTCTCATCGTTTTGTTGAATCCCTTAAAATACGAGTATGTATGTGTATATTTATGTTTTTCCTTTTTTTTTTTTAATGTTAATACTATTTTATTTTATTTTGACATCTGAGCATGTTTTTCATTCTTTATTTTAATTATTAACTTTTAATTACTTTTACAAATTTTCTTCATTTTTATATTATTTCCATTTGTAAAAACTAACTACAAACTTTAAAATAACTTTTTTTACTTAAATTTTAATTTTTAAACAACTTTCATTTATGTTTTTTTTTCCTTCTCTTTTTTGTACTTTCATTAATAACCTTACATATAATTACTTTATAATATGGAAACTTCACTGGTCCATTAGAGTTAAGTCTAACTGTGTAAAATATAAAACTTTGTAACTGTACTGTATGTTTCCCAAATAAAAGAAAAAAAAATCCTCAACATTATCAATAAAATGCATATGTAAAAAAAATGGCTGAGAAATAATTGCTAGCTATCTCAGAACAGGTTATAATTATTGAGATAGCTTGCAATCATACTTACAATTTATATTATGTACCTTTTTACCGTATTATTTGTTTTACCTATCGTAAAAATAATGCTGTACTCAATTAAAATAAACACCAATTTTGTTAGCACTGAATTTGAAAGATCGCTCGAATAGTATAAAGAGTTTGTTTGAGTAGTTTGTCCAAAATTTCCTTACCACACTGTGTCCGCTCTCGTCGCTGAGCGTGAGCTCTGGCGGGCGGTAGAGCAGCCCCACGTAGTGCCAGCGGTTGTCCAGCGGACGCAGCGGCAGGCGTGTGTCGAGGCGCGGCCGGTCGGGCCACTTGATGCTCAGCAGGACGTGCTCCGCCAGCGCCGACAGCTGTATCCAGTGCCCGTTGGACCGCTGCGAGAACAGCTCCCCGCCTGGGAACAATCGGCACAATACGGAAACAAAATTGCTGGTTGATTACTCCGAGATTCGCAACGCTGCGGGAACGGCGAAAAGGGGTGACCCGATAGAGACGTACGAGCTCACTAGCTGCCCAAATCTGAATCTGGATTCCATGTTCAAGCTTAAACAAGATGCTCGTATTCGAGGCCACAGTCACAGGCTGGAGAAAACCAGATTCAATCTATTTAGATTATATAGCGTGGATTTCCACGGAAGCATTTCCCTAGCAAAAGGGTTGTTGATGGTTGGAATAAGCTTCCATAAGAGCTGATCTCAACGTGTAGTCTCAATGGGTTCAAAAATAGACTAGATTTGTTTCCGAAAAGTTAAAATGCACCAGCGACTAACTTTCGTTAAACTACTTATTTTATTAAAAAAATTTACGGACAATGTCCAATTTTTTTAATATTTTTATTTTATTATTTTTTCACGCCCATAAGGCTTTTACATACATGAAAGTTTTACAAAATATGAGTATATAAACAACATTAAATTTAAAAAATACAATATAAAGCAACAAAAGATAGAACAGTGTTAAGAAGTAAAGTTGGTATAAAAAAGAAGATGAGTATATAAACAACATAGATTAAAAAAAAAAAACACAATATAAAGAAATAAAATAAAGGAACAGTGTTAAGAAGTATAGTTGGTATAAAAATAAAAAGATGAGTGTATTAACAACATAAATTTTAAAAAAATACAATATACTGTAATAAAATATAGAACTGTGTTTAAAAGTTAAGTTAGTTTTAAAAAAATTAAAGCAATATATATATATTTCTATTTTTTTTAATAAGCTAAAGAAATACAATTAAAGGTTTAAAGCAGCTAGGTACATAATGTTATAAAATACAATATGAACAGAATATTAAGTTCTATTTGATAAGGAACATATACATTGATATTTAAATTTTACAAGACTCACGAATTTAAACAAATAATAGAAGGAATACAACAAAGAAAAGCAAAGACAAGTTAATACATTAGACAGGCATTATGGAATCCAGGTTAATTCTACAAATATACAGTCAATTTACTGGGAAAATTTCGTCGGCCTATTTGTAAAAAAACTCAATTTACAATCAAAATAATTTATATCTTGATTTTCATTTACAAATCTAATCATTCTGGGCAGAGGCGCACGGAAACCAGAATTAGTCTTACGATGACCGAGGACAGAATTTCATTATTTCTGAGTCGTGAAGGAACATTAAGAGATATTTGTTGGAGAATAGTCGGGGCATCAAATAAACTATCAAGTATGTTAAACATGCAAATTAAATCTGCATTAAATCGACGTTGTGAGAGACATGATATATTCAGGAAAAGTTCCATGTCGGTATAGCTATAGTGATCTCTTGTGATTCCTAGTTTGTACGCAATTTTTCTTATAAATTTATGCTGAACTAATTCGATGTTATTTATATGAGTAACATATGAAGGAGACCATATTACGAAGGCGTATTCAAGAATGCGACGAACCAATGAGCAGTAAAGTGTTTTTAGTTAACATATTACAACAGAGATGAAGAACATTTAAGAAAAGGTAATATAAAGGTCTAGGCATCTACAGGGCTTAAGACCTGTCAATGGCTGGTTTAAGTGGCCACTATACACACTGTGTAACATTCACCATTCTGCCTATATTTGAACATCTATATTCCTTCAATTCTTTCATCTGTTGATGTTTGTGAAGTTAAAGAGCTGAAACCTTTATTTATGCAGGTGAGATTCATCTAATTGAATTATTTCACCTACATACTAGGCAACGCCTGAAAGTGTTATTTTTTCAATTTCTATACTTCTTCATGGACCAGGTAATAATCCCCAGGGAGTTGAATCCAGTCCTTGTCTACAAAAATTTGGACAAACTCAAAATACTGTTAAGTGTTTTTAGAGTTAATATATTTTCAAAATTGGATGTAGCTCTATTAACAAATCCAAGTAATTCAAGAGATTTGTTAATGATAGAGTCAATGTGTTCATGAAAGTTTAGTTTGTTGATATATAGAAAAAAGATAGAAAATCTCCATCTTAGAACAGGCTGAGCCATGTTAGATGGAGAGTATCCTAAACAGAGAACACTCCGTTTTCATTTTCTATTCACTAGGTTTATATAGATTCCCTGTTATTCAATAAATTATGCAATAAATCTATAAAACAAATAAAAATATAATAATTTTATTAGCTGACTTAGGCCGTTTTCACACCTGCCACGCAAATCCATACTACCCGATATTTTACCGCGCTTATCCTGCAAACGCATACAAAATCTGTTACCTTTTCACACGCGTTGCAAAATGAATACGACCCGGTCTGTCAGACATAAATCTGTTGTGGTGTGCTTAATCGCAAACGATTATTATCAATATTAATAGTTCGAATAACCGAATTAGATTATTCCCGTAATCGACTTTTTATTTATGGATAATGCGTTGTTTTTTCAAAATACTTATGAAGTATGAAGAATGAAAGAAAAAATATTAATTAAAAATATATAAAATAAATATGCCTACTCTTATAATGCTTTATTGTATACACTAACTAAAAAAATACATAAAAACTTATGTATTGTACTCGTAATATTATTATTATTGTAAAAAAATATTTTTCGGTCATTTCTGTTTAGAAAAAGGTGTTTTTTAATTAGGTATTTTTTCTAGTTTTTGTTATTATTATTACCTTTTTTTTTAATAAAAGAAATATTCCTTCACACAGGTTTTATCAAGGGGACCATTGAGAAAGAATGGTGTATTTCTATAAAATAATTTGATAAATATAATAATAATAACGCGTAAATCAGGGAATTTTCATGTACCTAAGTTTTGCTCAACGAAGTTCGGAAAAAGGTTTCTGGAAAGTATTGACCATTCCGAATTTTAAATAAATATTAAAACACGAAAAATCGAATAGCCAATTCAAAAGTGTCGTAATTAAAAAATATTACTTAAATCTTTTTGATAGTGATAGTTATTAATGTTATTTATATAGATGGTGTAAAGTACTATGCTTTATGTTTCTTTTTGTTTTCTTACAATTTCGGATGTATTTACTATGTATGATATTATGTATTGTCACAAAAATGTCTCATTTTTATTTACGGTCCCAAATGAGGTTTTTTTAAATTCCTGGGAGTATAATATCTTAGATATGTATTATATATTTCATAAATAAAATAAAAATAAATATAAATGTATATATATATTGAAATATTCGATACTTTTGAGGCATTTTTTTCAAAACTGTAATTATTTCATGTATGTAATACTGTCTGTAGCTCTCATTTAATATAAAGAAATACATTATGCTACATTGCCTCTGTCACTTCAAAACTTTACATTTTTAATTCGTGCTTTTCTTGTCTGATAAAGTTATGGGTTTTAATATTTTTTTTTATTTTTTATTTTTGTTTTGTAATAGTACAAACACAATACATGAATGTGCTAATATATTAACCTATATATAATTATTAGTCGGCCTCGTGGTGTAATGATAAGCGCATTTGTCTCCCATGCAAGAGGTCTCGGGTTCGATTCCCGACATGGTTGATAAGAAATATTTATGTAAAAAGGTGGTTTCCCACCAGAATATTTCATAGTGCCTGGACTGGTACCTGAAGCGTAAGACTGATCATCTTACCTTCATGTAACAAAAAATGATCAAGATACGCTGCGATTTGTGTACCACTGCAGTAATCTAAGCACCATTAGGTACGGAAAGGGAATGACGACGACGAATTGTTATTAAAATATATGATAATTATTAACATTTCACTAATTAAAAAAAATATTTAAGACCAACTCGAATGCAATCACTTTTTAAGAGCTAACTTATCTGCTACACACATGTTTTATCAACTAACATTCAAATGAAATGATTTTTTTTTGTTCTCTTATTTCTAATGGTCTTTCCTTAAACTCTTATTTCTGATGGTCCACCTCGGTGAACCAACGAGTTCTGTGTCTTTGTTTTCTTACTAAATGGCAGACTTACTTCATTTTTATTTCTAGTTTCATATCCGAGTTCACACTGATTAGAAAAAATCTTGTTCCCTATGTTCAAAAGATTTTTTGTTCATTTTGTTTATAAACACAATTGTTTTGTATTTTGCTTTCAACACACAGGAATTTGGTTCTATGGAGTTGAGATTTGGTCTCAAAAATTGATAAATTAATTTAACTAAACTAAAATTATTTTTCTGTGTTAAAACCTAACATGTTTTTTAAAATTGAATTTCATATATTGAAATTGATCAGGCAGAAACCCAAAATTTAGGCAAAAGAGCAAAGATAGATATTTTTTATTTGGCTAGGTTGGCATTGATTTTTTTTACTATTTCGTTAGCTTAATAGAAAAATAACTGTATTATTTTTAAGTATTCAATATATTGTTAGCTATAGAGTGATTTAGACAAGTAAAAAAATACCGAACGTATTAAATATTTTTGATGAATTTTCATAGTGTTCCTTTTATTGTAAAAAACATGACTTAATAAGTATTTTTATACACAACGTATTATTATTTAAATTTTGTTTATATGTTTTAATTCGTATATATCTTAAATCTGCTAGTTTTTATTCACAAATGAAATGATAAATTAGGAACCGTTAAGTCAAACGCACAGAAATGTAAATAAACCACGCTGCTAATTAGCGTATTATTAAATAATATCTGTCGTTTTCATAGAGATCCCATCCCGCCTGACATTAATGTATTTATTTGCTTTACAAACAATGAAAAATAATATACAGAAACATTAAAATAAAAAAATGCACTACTTATTTTTCATCAATTACGTGCAAACACTTTTAATAATATTTTACTTAAACTTAAAATACATATATAAACAAAATGAACAATATAACCCACTTATTTATAATATAAATTAGAAAGGGTATAAATAAATAATATGCACTTATTAGTGCAGTTTTTAGTTTTCATGTAAATTATTTATTATTCGGAAAATATTGCTCTTAAATAAATACCTTTTTTTTTTAAACTGATATAAAATATTCGATTATAATAACAGGTTTAAAAATATTCATAAGAACATCGCAAAGAGTTTTTACGAATGTGTTAGTGAAAAAGTAATGTACCGCCATTATTCGTTTAAATAAGTTTCGATAATAATATCGATTTATCGTTTATAAAAACGAATATTTCTTTATATTAAAGTAAATTTATATATACATCGGTAAAATTTATATTGAAATACATTATCACCAAACCCTTATCAGAACCTAATGGTGCATAGGCCAGTGCATTGTTAATTTGAATGTATATATGATTTAAATCATTATATAGACATAATAAAGTAATAATTGCATACAATAAACATTAACGTATGCGAGTGTATAAGTCCTTGTTTACACCTTCAACTTTAGTAAGCAGAAAATTAACTATCAACAAAATTACCAAAACAATCAAATTATACAAAAAAAAAGATTTTTTTTTTGTACAATTTGACTGTCTAGTTTCGGCTACAAAATGTTTCCCTCTTTAGGGTTATTTAACAAGTAAACATACATAATACATATATTATATATTCGGTTGTGTAAGCAAATACAGTGGATTACAAAACAGTATTTTTTATTCTCAAATAAAAATTATATATTACGATGATCCACAATATTAGATTTACAAACATCTAAAATAATACAATGACATTATGTTCATCACCATCAAACTCTTATTCGCACCCAATGGTGCATAAGGTACTGGAGGTGCAAGTAATGATGTATCGCGGGAAAATTCCCGTAGCGTAATTCCCCGGAGCAGGAGTACATTCCTCCACATACCCGAAACCGTTTTAAAGACTGTGGGTCTTCCTATCGGTTTTACTCATTCAAAAAAACAATATTTTGGTCAATAAATGAGTAGATCTTTTGAAATTTCTAATTTCGTATATTATTTCAATTCAATTTAACTTTATTACGTTCACTGCCCCTTTCACTGTGAGTTTGAAAGATTATATGGAGGGTCTTAGTCGGATATTGTCATTCATCCTTATGAACATACATGTGTATATTGCAAGCATAAATGGTAGCAAAAACGATATTTACTTGTATCGCAATAAATTCGAGATGCAAGGCGGTAAAATCTCCGCGGTATTTTACGGTAATTTTCGGTAAGAAATTAATATGACGTACTAATTTTTATTTTTCGAAGATGCAACAAATACAAGTAGCTTTGTTTTAGGACACGTTACATGACAGTGAAAACCAGGTTTAGATCCATCGGGTGGTTTTCAAGATTTATTATAAGTATGGGACGTTCAAGGTCATTCGGTGTGTACTTTTTTAATTTTTTTGACAAAAAAAGTTATCATATTTTGAAACTTAACAGGATCGGTAGACATAATGCCCTTATCCCTCCCGTGCCTAAGGGGGGTATCTGGGGTCCCCCAGGTAGCACATTTGTTCAATACCTTTTTTGTTAATCATCATATTGATTTCATTTTATGCATAACTCTACTCCATTATGTTACAAATGTATCAAAGATATTAAAATATTTTCCGCGGAACTCTTTTAATAATAATTCACATTTGTCTTTGTTTCCCCCCCGCGCAAACAGCATGCATCACAATTCATTTGCTATTTGCTCCACAGTTTAGTGATCTTTGATACTTCGGTCAATTTTCAGTTTGGCCGTTTTCACACCTGCCACGCAAATCCATACTACCCGATATTTACCGCGCTTATCCTGCAAACGCATACAAAATCTGTTACCTTTTCACACGCGTTGTAAAATGAATACGACCCGGTCTGTCAGACATAAATCTGTTGGGGTGTGCTTAATCGCAAACGATTATTATCAATATTAATAGTTCGAATAACCGAATTAGATTATTCCCGTAATCGACTTTTTATTTATGGATAATGCGTTGTTTTTTCAAAATACTTATGAAGTATGAAGAATGAAAGAAAAAATATTAATTAAAAATATATAAAATAAATATGCCTACTCTTATAATGCTTTATTGTATACACTAACTAAAAAAATACATAAAAACTTATGTATTGTACTCGTAATATTATTATTATTGTAAAAAAATATTTTTCGGTCATTTCTGTTTAGAAAAAGGTGTTTTTTAATTAGTTATTTTTTCTATTTTTTGTTATTATTATTACCTTTTTTTTAATAAAAGAAATATTCCTTCACACAGGTTTTATCAAGGGGACCATTGAGAAAGAATGGTGTATTTCTATAAAATAATTTAATAAATATAATAATAATAACGCGTAAATCAGGGAATTTTCATGTACCTAAGTTTTGCTCAACGAAGTTCGGAAAAAGGTTTCTGGAAAGTATTGACCATTCCGAATTTTAAATAAATATTAAAACACGAAAAATCTAATAGCCAATTCAAAAGTGTCGTAATTAAAAAATATTACTTAAATCTTTTTGATAGTGATAGTTATTAATGTTATTTATATAGATGGTGTAAAGTACTATGCTTTATGTTTCTTTTTGTTTTCTTACAATTTCGGATGTATTTACTATGTATGATATTATGTATTGTCACAAAAATGTCTCATTTTTATTTACGGTCCCAAATGAGGTTTTTTTTAAATTCCTGGGAGTGTAATATCTTAGATATGTATTATATATTTCATAAATAAAATAAAAACAAATATAAATGTATGTATATATTGAAATATTCGATACTTTTGAGGCATTTTTTTCAAAACTGTAATTATTTCATATATGTAATACTGTCTGTAGCTCTGATTTAATATAAAGAAATACATTATGCTACATTGCCTCTGTCACTTCAAAACTTTACATTTTTATATTCGTGCTTTTCTTGTCTGCTAAAGTTATGGGTTTTAATATTTTTTTGTTTTTTTATATTTTTGTTTTGTCCTTAAATAGTACAAACACAATACATGAATGTGCTAATATATTAACCTATATATAATTATTAGTCGGCTTCGTGGTGTAATGATAAGCGCATTTGTCTCCCATGCAAGAAGTCTCGGGTTCGATTCCCGATATGGTTGATAAGAAATATTTATTTAAAAAGGTGTTTTCCCACCAGAATATTTCATAGTGCCTGGACTGGTACCTGAAGCGTAAGACTGATCATCTTACCTTCATGTAACAAAAAATGATCAAGATACGCTGCGATTTGTGTACCACTGCAGTAATCTAAGCACCATTAGGTACGGAAAGGGAATGACGAAGACGAATTGTTATTAAAATATATAATAATTATTAACATTTCACTAATTAAAAAATTCTTTAAGAACAACTCGAATGCAATCCTTTTTAAGAGCTAACTTATCTGCTACACACATGTTTTATCAACTAACATTCAAATGAAATAATTTTTTTTTGTTCTCTTATTTCTAATGGTCTTTCCTTAAACTCTTATTTCTGATGGTCCACCTCGGTGAACCAACGAGTTCTGTGTCTTTGTTTTCTTACTAAATGGCAGACTTACTTCATTTTTATTTCTAGTTTCATATCCGAGTTCACACTGATTAGAAAAAATCTTGTTCCCTATGTTCAAAAGATTTTTTGTTCATTTTGTTTATAAACACAATTGTTTTGTATTTTGCTTTCAATACACAGGAATTTGGTTCTATGGAGTTGAGATTTGGTCTCAAAAATTGATAAATTAATTTAACTAAACTAAAATTATTTTTCTGTGTTAAAAACCTAACATGTTTTTTAAAATTGAATTTCATATATTGAAATTGATCAGGCAGAAACCCAAAATTTAAGCAAAAGAGCAAAGATAGATATTTTTTATTTGGCTAGGTTGGCATTGATTTTTTTTACTATTTCGTTAGCTTAATAGAAAAAAAACTGTATTATTTTTAAGTATTCAATATATTGTTAGCTATAGAGTGATTTAGACAAGTAAAAAAATACCGAACGTATTAAATATTTTTGATGAATTTTCATAATGTTCCTTTTATTGTAAGAAACATGACTAAATAAGTATTTTTATACACAACGTATTATTATTTAAATTTTGTTTATATGTTTTAATTCGTATATATCTTAAATCTGCTAGTTTTTATTCACAAATGAAATGATAAATTAGGAACCGTTAAGTCAAACGCACAGAAATGTAAATAAACCACGCTGCTAATTAGCGTATTATTAAATAATATCTGTCGTCTTCATAGAGATCCCATCCCGCCTACTTATTTTTCAACAATTACGTGCAAACACTTTTAATAATATTTTACTTAAACTTAAAATACATATATAAACAAAATGAACAATATAACCCACTTATTTATAATATAAATTAGAAAGGGTATAATAAATAATATGCACTTATTAGTGCAGTTTTTAGTTTTCATGTAAATTATTTATTATTCGGAAATATTGCTCTTAAATAAATACCTTTTTTTTTAAAACTGATATAAAATATTCGATTATAATAACAGGTTTAAAAACATTCATAAGAACATCGCAAAGAGTTTTTACGAATGTGTTAGTGAAAAAGTAATGTACCGCCATTATTCGTTTAAATAAGTTTCGATAATAATATCGATTTATCGTTTATAAAAACGAATATTTCTTTATATTAAAGTAAATTTATATATACATCAGTAAAATTTATATTGAAATACATTATCACCAAACCCTTATCAGAACCTAATGGTGCATAGGCCAGTGCATTGTTAATTTGAATGTATATATGATTTAAATCATTATATAGACATAATAAAGTAATAATTGCATACAATAAACATTAACGTATGCGAGTGTATAAGTCCTTGTTTACACTTTCAACTTTAGTAAGCAGAAAATTAACTATCAACAAAATTACCAAAACAATCAAATTATACAACAAAAAAAAAGAATTTTTTTTTTGTACAATTTGACTGTCTAGTTTCGGCTACAAAATGTTTCCCTCTTTAGGGTTATTTAACAAGTAAACATACATAATACATATATTATATATTCGGTTGTGTAAGCAAATACAGTGGATTACAAAACAGTATTTTTTATTCTCAAATAAAAATTATATATTACGATGATCCACAATATTAGATTTACAAACATCTAAAATAATACAATGACATTATGTTCATCACCATCAAACTCTTATTCGCACCCAATGGTGCATAAGGTACTGGAGGTGCAAGTAATGATGTATCGCGGGAAAATTCCCGTAGCGTAATTCCCCGGAGCAGGAGTACATTCCTCCACATACCCGAAACCGTTTTAAAGACTGTGGGTCTTCCTATCGGTTTTACTCATTCAAAAAAACAATATTTTGGTCAATAAATGAGTAGATCTTTTGAAATTTCTAATTTCGTATATTATTTCAATTCAATTTAACTTTATTACGTTCACTGCCCCTTTCACTGTGAGTTTGAAAGATTATATGGAGGGTCTTAGTCGGATATTGTCATTCATCCTTATGAACATACATGTGTATATTGCAAGCAATTTACTGCGGTAAACAGATGAGGCGGAAAATTCCGCGGTATTTACGGTAATTTCGGTAAGAATAATCACTAAATTTGGAGCAAATAGCAATGAATAGGCTTGTTTAAACAGGTTTAGATCCATCGGGTGGTTTATTTATTATAAGTATGGAGGTTTTTAAAAAAGTTATGCATAATATGAAATTCAATATGATGAGTAGACAAAAAAGGGTATGTGAACAAATTAAGTATGGGACGTTCAAGGTCATTCGGTGTGTACTTTTTTAATTTTTTTGACAAAAAAAGTTATCATATTTTGAAACTTAACAGGATCGGTAGACATAATGCCCTTATCCCTCCCGTGCCTAAGGGGGGTATCTGGGGTCCCCCAGGTAGCACATTTGTTCAATACCTTTTTTGTTAATCATCATATTGATTTCATTTTATGCATAACTCTACTCCATTATGTTACAAATGTATCAAAGATATTAAAATATTTTTCCGCGGAACTCTTTTAATAATAATTCACATTTGTCTTTGTTTCCCCCCCGCGCAAACAGCATGCATCACAATTCATTTGCTATTTGCTCCACAGTTTAGTGATCTTTGATACTTCGGTCAATTTGCACGTCTCATCTGTTTACGCGAGTAAGATTTTGCATGCTAAGGGTGTTTAGAAAAAAGTATTATTATGACTAATAATTTCAAATAAACATAATTTTTATATTTAGCTATCTGGATATTGCGCATTGGATTTTGCATACAAAGGTGTTTTTTGAATAATAAGTGAATTTTTTAAAATTTATAAAACCTTTTTTTACTTCACCAATCTCAAAATGAGTAGAAAAAAATTGACGGATGATGTTATTGAGCAGCTTCTAAACGATACGGATATTGAAGTGTCTTCCAGTAATGACAGTGATTTAGAGTTAGAATCTTCAGATGATGTTTCTGAAACAGATGACTTTGTAATCGAAGATTACGATGAATCTGATTATTTCGACCAGGATAGTGTTAATTTAGAAGAAAACAGCCAAAATGACGGAGAAAACGTCTTCGCTTCTAAATCGGGTTACCAATGGAGCAATATTCTACCTTCTACTTCAACAACACGTTCCCATAACATAATTAGTCCTACGTCCAAATTAACTTTTTTTATTTTAATTTTGCATATTATATAAATTTTTACACGGCGTTGTTCGATTTTTGAGTTTTTATTTCTTGATTATTTGATTTTCAAGTTTTTTAATTTCGTATTTTAGATTTTTTAAGGTCTCGAGTTTTTTTTTATTGTACTTAATTTTTTTTAAATCGATTTAGTGATTTTTCAAAGTTTTTTTGCCATGGAGTTACTGTGGAGTAATAGAAATTACTATTTTGTATTATTTTTAGTCGTCGTATTCTGTAAAATTGTATAATATATCTACCTATGTAACCGATAAAAGGAATTCGTGCCGTGTTATACTTTATTGTATTTTATTTGGGAAACATACCAACAATTTTAAACACATTAAGATTGAGCTGTGTGATTTTTTTTCTATATTATTTTGTAAAATATTATTAGTTTTTAAAATTAATTCAAATAAATTAACAAACACGCTGTATATGGTTTACGAACTCGCTCATCCCTCTCCCGACCGCCCGCCGTACCGCCCCGCTAGCTAGTGGCGTAATTTCAATCAGTGGTATCCAAAACGTGGCAGCGGAAGGAGCGCGCTGCCATATATAATATTATCGCAGCAGTATTTTATGAAAAAATGTATGAATTTCGCAGAAAACTGGAAATATTATGAACCAGTTTTATAAACAATACCATGACAATTATAAAGACATTTTAAAAATATTTTTTTAAGACGTATTTATAGCATTTTAGCTGGGGTATTCGTAGTACCCCCTCAGGCGCTCGCGGAATTTTTTCACCCTCAGGCTCCCAAAGGTTAGTAAAACCGTGTGACCTTGAACGACCACCGGTCATGCCGCAATTTAAAAAAAAAAAAAGTTTTTTTGCTCTTAATTACGTCCCTATAGATTTAATATAAAAAATATGAAAGCCTAAGAAAATAAAATTTATTAAAAATGTTCATATATTTTTTTTCTTTGGACCAATTCTTTTCAAGATACACGTTTGAACATCAAATAGAGTTGATCGAAATAGCGAAAAAGCGGTATTTGCACTAACTTTTTACTAATTGTTTGATAGTCAACCTATCAAAAGTCATCATCATCATCATCATTCTATGTCCGCTACCTAGTTGGAGCATATGGTGTTCACAAAGATCCTCCAAAAGCAAAAGAAAGAGCAAAAGTCGTACGAGTTTTAGGTATGTCATAATTCATGCTTTGGGAAAACCTCGTACGGACATTTTGCTGAGACCTCTCCTCATTGTTCGACCAAAAGCGTGTAAGTGCTTCTTTTAGGTACAGTTGTCTCATATCCAGCACCTTCATGTATTGGAACAGCTGTTTTGACGGGTATGTTGGAGGGTGCCGGAATATTATTCTCAATAATAATTTAATGATGTAATCGTATGTGTGTATATGAGTACTTACATTTATATTTATATTTTTGTTTTTATTACTTTGTTGAAATTTTTACATATTTTTGAATTTGGATTTTAGGCCAGAGCATTCTTAACAATTTTAAATCGATTGATAAGGTGGTTGATAGCTTTCCTCATAAAGGTTTGAAAAAAACAATTATTTTTTGAAAATCATTGTTCAATAAGTCAACTTATATTCACTACACATTGTCACATATATGCACACCCATACATGAATACACAATATATTTAGTAAATACACACCCTCACACAATATATTTAGTCCCCCTCCCTAACATGTACAATAATACTGATACATTGTAACAAGTAGGTACTTAGCATAAATATTATTATTGTACAGTAAAAGTTATCCTCATAATGTAATTGTACACATTATATATAAATGTATATATTTGTACCGACATATTGAAACCATTGTATAAATTCCATAATGTGTTAATAATGTGGTTTTATAGTACATAAATTTAGAGTTAACTCTAATGGACCGGTGAAGTTTACATATTATATTACATGCTAAGTTTATCAATTAACTATTTGAATTTTTTAAGTACAATATTGTAAGGGAAAAAAAACATAAATGAAAGTAATTAAATAATTAAAATCGAAGTAAAAAAGTTATGTTAAAAGTTTCTAGTTAGTATTTACATAAATGGAAATAATATTAACATTAATAAAAAAACTTACTTAAAGTAATTAAAAAGTAAGAGTTAAAATAAAAAAGAATAAAAAAACATGATCAAGTGCACAAACCATTTTTTTTAAAGGTAAAATATATTTACGTACCTACATATTTCAAGGGATTCAAAAAACCGATGAAAAGCAACTTTTAAAAAAAAGACAGTAAGTTTAAGTTAATTTAAAAAACATCTTCAGAATTAATGTTAGGAAGATAGAAAATATCAGTCTAGTGCGTCTAGAGGGGACATGGTATGCAAGTAGATTAATTAGTTCTGGGGAATCAAATTTATTATTTACAGTTTTGTAAAGCAGGATCTGATTGAAGATATCTTTTCTGTCTTTCAATGAATCAAGGTTATGAAATTTTAAAGAAGTTAGGTATATAATTTGGAAAATACAAATGAAATTTGTATGTATATTTATATATATACACATACAAATGAAATTTGTATGTATATTTATATATATACATAATCCCGTAACTTCGAATCGATATTCGAATATTCGAATCGATACTTTAGGAATGAAATAGTTCCGCAGTCCCCATCCCCTTCTCACACACACAAATACAATTCTACTGACTATGCGATGTCGCATGGATACGCGCTGCACATGTGAAATGGGCCTTATTCTGACGTTTTAAAACAGCGGCCGGCAACCAGCGGCCCTCGCGGCGTCTTGGTGCGGCCCTCGAGGTTTTCGCCGCAACGCACGCAACGGACGATATTATACGCAACGAAGGTGCATATTCATCGATTAAGGAAATCATTTTCTGGATTGCAAACAAGCAGTATTAGAATCTGGGGTGAATTTTGTTTATCAAAATACTAAAATGAATAATGCGTTACAACAACTTTAAACTGAATTATAAAAAGGTTTGGAGATTCCAAAAAGATCTTATATAAAATTAAGATTTTCTAAAACCTCTTCGCAGTGGGGATAGATAGTTAATACTTGATATTTCTTATGTGAGTTTGCCTTCTGAACACTACGAGGAATTAAAAAGGTTTGCTAATCAAATAAATTAGTGTGTTTAGTTTAGTGTGTGAGAAAACGTTTTCAATTCTGAATTAGCGAAAAAACAAACACAGTTCTCGGTTATCAGATTCACACTAGACGCGGTACTACGCGTCACTACCTCAAAAAATGAAAGCTTATGTAAAAAAGACATGCGAGTCAGATACAGTTACAAAAATATCATTGATTTTATTAACTACATTAAATGTCGAAAAAATATATAAAAAGCGTTTTATTTTCAAAACAAAAATATTTGTACACAAATATTCTAAATACACTGTTATATGGCCCATGCGGCCCGCACTGCTCCCCGCATAAACTATTTGGCCCTCTTGCAACAAAAGGTTGCCGACCCATGTTTTAAAATTAAACAATGCTTATTTTTTTAAAACATTAATTTAACTACGTATAACAGAAATTATTTAAAGCCAATATAGCTTCAATGGGTAAATGTTATCAACTATCAAATATCTAAATTTAGAAAATGGGGTCTAGAATTCCAACCGTCCATGCTGCTCAGTAGCTGCAAGACTTGTTGTTATATAAATTCTATTTTTATAAATTTGTTTTTATTTCGTTTTTTAAAATATCACTAAAACTCTAAACTTCATTTTCAAATAAAAAATGTAAATAGGGGCTAAATTTCTTACTGTCCATGCGCTCTGTAGCAGCAAGACGTGCTGTAATCTAGCTCCTATATATCATAATCACTTTTGAGCATGAACACTTTAATTTAATGTTTATTTATTTTAATTTATTTAACATGTTTATTTCTGTAAATTAATTGATAGTTTTAAGATGCTAGAATTTCACTCGTCCATGCACTTTGTAGCTGCAATACGATTAATAATCTAGCTTCAATAGGTAAATGTAATCAAATATCAAATATCTAAATTTAGTAAATGGGGTCCAGAATCCCAACCGTCCATGCCGCTTAGTAGTTGCAAGGCTTATTGTAATCTAACTTTTATTTTTATAACTTTGTTTTTATTTCGTTTTTTTAAATATCACTAAAACTCTTAACTTCATTGTTAAATAAAAAAAAAAGTAAATAGGGGCTAGATTTCTTACTGTCCATGCGCTCTGTAGCTGCAAGACGTGCTGTTATCTAGCTCCTATATATCATAATTGTAATATACCATTATTGGAGACGAGGAACTAGAATCCAGACTGTCCATGCGCTCTGTAACTGCAAGACGTGCTGGGATATTTATTTATTGTGCAGCGCCCTTGAGGTGATTTTCACAAAAAATGACGCTATATAAATTATCCAAATATATATACACTGAGAGCTACAGGAGCAGCGACATTTGACATCAATTTAATTGGAGTATAATAAATAAATAAATACAGTTAATAACATTTTTTTTAAATAAAAGAAGCATTCACAAACATAAGGGGCATCAAGACAAGATCTGGACTATTTATTTAGTGCTCGTTTAAACCGTTGTAAACTTAAACCAATTAAGTCCACATCTTGTCTTGAGTTAACAATACGACAAAGACAGGTCATTGGAGAATTAAGGCCATAGTTTATTCTATGCTGATCGGTGAACAGTACTTTATTGTTTCTCAACCTACGAGTCAGAATATGGAATTTTACTTGTCCCAGTAATTATGGAACATCGATTTTACCATTTAGTATGCCGAACATATTTATGGAATCAATATTAGTTATACGTTTTTGTAGACTAGACATATTTGAAAATGACTCTATATCAGCAAAATAATAATAACCTCTCTGTAGTCCAAACATCCACGCTAAAAGTAGTTCGAAAAGTCGAAGCAAGCGATGTCGGACTGATTCAATGTGATTTACGCGATTGACATAGAATGGAGACCAGGCCACGGAGGCATATTCTAGAAGAGGGCGAACAGTTGAGCAATAAAGAGTTTTGATCGTACGGACATTAGTAAAATCAGAGAATATTCTGTAAATGAAGCCAAGTAATTTCAGTGATTTATTTACTGTATTATCATATGCTCGTTTTGTATCAGTTTTTAATCCAAAACAACTCCTGAATCTCTGATGGACTTGACTACATCGTTTTAAGGCACACTAACTCAAGCGCGAATATTTAAGCCGGAAATATATGCGAGTGTCATTCTCACCGACGCAGGAACGAAAGCTGATCCCCGTGTGGTCGTGCAGGGAGATGGTGTACAGCATGCGCATGTAGGAGGAGCCGTTCAGGTAGGCCTCGCGAGCCTCCGGCAGGCCCGACGCGCTGGGGCCGTGCGCGCACTCGCACCACCGCACCACGCATGCTGAAACAATTCATTAACACATGATTTACTTATTTATTAACAATATTTTGAGTTTGTCCAAATTTTTGTAGACAAGGACTGGATTCAACTCCCTGGGGAGCTGTTAACATTAACATATTACAACAGAGATGAAGAACATTTTAGAGAAGGTAATATAGAAGTCTAGGCATCTACAGGGCTTATGACCTGTCAATGGCTGGTTTAAGTGGCCACTTTACACAGTGTGTAACATTCACCATTCTGCCCATATTTGAACATCTATATTCCTTCAATTCTTTCATCAGTTGATGTTTCAACTTCCAATTTTATAAATTTGCTTTTTATTTTGTTTTTTAAAATATCACTTAAACTCTAAACTTCTTTGTCAAATATTTTTTTTAAAAATAAAAATGTAAATGGGGGCTGGATTTCTTATTGTCCATGCGCTCTGTAGCTGCAAGACGTTCTATTATCTAGCTCATATATATCATAATTGTAATATATCATAATTGGAAACGAGGAACTAGAATCCCAACCGTCCATGCGCTCTGTAGCTGCAAGACGTGTTGGGATATTTATTTACTGTACAGCGCCCTTGAGGTGATTTTCACAAAAATGGCGCTATATAAATTATCCAAACATTATTATTATTAATGTATGGATCTCAACATTTGTGCATCTATCGTACATAGTTTTACCACACATTCGACATAGAGATCGCATCTCGACAGCGTTCAGCCTACTCTCATCCCTGTTTTTCCAAGTCCATACTTCGCTCCCATACATCAGTGTCGGGATCTATTTCTACATCCATCAATATTCGCATCGTAAATATTTTTAGCCGTTCTTTCGCTGTCCATTCGCTCTGCATATCCAAACCAACGCAGAGCTCCTTCCTCGATTTTGTCGATAGTGCTTACATAATGTACGGAACTCAGCATTACATAGTTTTACCACACATTCGCCTCAGAGATTACATTTCGACAGCATTCAGCCTACTTTTATCCCTCCATACTTCGCTCCCATACTTTCCCTCTCTATTAAATAAATTTATCATTTATAAAGTTTATATTTGAAGCACTAACTTTGTGGTTATTCATTATAATAAAATAAATAAAACAACTTTGTTTTTAACCACTAATTTTTATTTTTCACCTAACGGTTTAAGAAGCTTGTTTGCTTTGAAACCGGTCGGTGAAAAATAAAAATTAGTGGTTAAAAACAAAGTAGTTTGAATTATTTTATTTTATTAAATTTATCATTCTTTGAGAGGTTATAAGCCCTGTCCTAATAAATGCCAATATTTGGAAATAAAGTGGCGAAAATAGTTTCGTATACGATATTTTGTAATACTTTATAATTATTGCGATAAAATAAAAGATACACTTAGGACCTACAAGATTTCCACGAGGAAAAACGAATAATATACAAGTATTTTTTGCGCTAATCAAGGCCTGCTGTAAACGGTAAGACTGCCGAAAAACGTCGCGGTCAAACAAATCGCTATGGTACATTAATCGTTTAAGACTTCATTCTTTGCACTTAATATAAAACAGATCAATTGCTGATAATGTAATAACTTATATTTACATATGAGCTATTCATTTAAAAATACTTGGTACACTTCCACTTATTTATTTGACCAATTAGCGCTTTCACCCTCTTGGGCATTTTCAGACATGCGAATATTATACATTGTAAGGATAATTTATATAAAACTAAATATTATCTTAAGCGTAGGTACATTTAAAAATAAGTTGAAAAAGATACAATACGCAATATTTAAAAAAAAAAATATTTTCTTTTATTTAGGAAACATACAGTACAGTTATATAGTTTTATATTTTACACAGTTAGACTTAACTCTAATGGACCAGTGAAGTTTCCATATTATATTATAATTATATGTAAGGTTATAAATTTAAGTACAAAAAAGAAAAGGAAAATAAACATAAATAGAAGTTATAATAAAATAAATAAAACAACTTTGTTTTTAACCACAAATTTTTATTTTTCACCGACCGGTTTCAAAGCAAACAAGCTTCTTTGTCAATGTTTACGTAACTAATGAATTGATTCCTTTTTATTTTATTTCTATCATGTTCATAAAAATTAGTGGTTAAAAACAAAGTTGTTTTATTTATTTTATTATAATGAATAACCACAAAGTTAGTGCTTCAAATATAAACTTTATAAATATAAGTTGTTGTATGTATGATAGGTGCCCTAATGTCGAAATTAGAGCAGAATGCAAGGCTGAGTTAAGCATTATCGACAAAATTAAGAAAGGTCTTTTGCGATGGTTCGGTCATGTGGAGCGAATGAATGATGAAAGAACGGCTAAAAAGATTTATGATGCGAATGTGTCTGGTTGTAGAAGTCGAGGAAGGCCGAGAAAGACATGGCATGATCAAGTACAACAAATTCTTGAAAGTGGTCATGTGAAAAGTCGGAATAATCGACGTGCGTGCATGAGAAGATGTATGAATGTGAAGGAAGCAAAGGAAGTGTGCCAGGACAGAGTGGTGTGGCGTTCTATTCTCTCTGCCTACCCCTCCGGGGAAATGGCGTGATGGTTAGTTAGTTAGTTAGTTAGTTAAAAATTAAAATTAAAGTAAAAAAATGAAGAAAATTTTTTAAAGTAATTAAAAGTTAAGAATTAAAATAAAGAATGAAAAACATGCTGAGATGTAAATATAAAATAAAATAATATCATTTTTTTAAAAGGAAAAACATAAATATACACATACATATTTTAAGGGATTCAAAGAAACGATGAGAAGAATCTTTAAATAAGAAAATAAATTTATGTCAATTTAAAAAGCATCTTCAAAATTAATGACACATAGTAAGAGCAGCAATATATTGATTTCATATACATATACGATATAAGTAAGTAAAAGTATAAATCATGTCAATGCAGCAGAGAAAAGGAAGGAATAACAGGTATACCTGTTTGCTATAGCAAGTAATATTTAAAAATTGAAAAAGCAATATAAGGAGAAGATTTTTTTAATTTTATTTTTTATTTTGTCTTTAAATAGTACAAACATAATAAATGAATGTCCTAATATTAACTTATATCTAATTATTATTAAAACATATACTAATTATTAACATTTTTCAAACGATATACGTACACTTAAAAAGAAAACTTCTATAAATCTAACACGAATAAGATTACTTTTTAAAACTTATCTGCTAAACACAAGTTTTTTTAATTGACATTTAAATGAAATAATATTTTTTTGCTCTCTTATTTCTAATAGTATTTCCTTATAATATAACTGTACAGCTCGGGGCATCAATGAGTGCTGTGTTCTGTGATTTTAAACCAAATGTAGTTGATAAAATTTCAGTAAAGCGATTTTTGCAGTAATACAAATTTCAGTAGAAAAATTTGATCAAAATTAACAATATGAATGTATGTAATGTGAAGTGATGTAAGAGAAAAAGGGATCAACAGGAGTTTTATTCAAAAGCTTTCAATACACTATTTTTGAATAATTGTAATCCTGTAGGATAGATATCTATATGGTTAAAAAAGCTATTAAAAGTGGAACAGGATCTATGTAAAAACGAATTCTGACAATAGTTCGTATTGACGTTAGGTATTCGAAAGGTTGGGTGATTGCGTAGGGCACGTGATGGACAGTTAATTTGAATTTTATTTAGGAGCTGGGACGCATCAGTTAGACTGTTGATAATTTTGTTGAGGAAAGTGAGATCCATTAATGATCTCCCCTTTTCAAGGCTAATAAGTTTGTAAAAACGTGCAGATAATTCATTTGGAAATATTATATATTTTAATGGAACAGAGTGAGACAAATTATTGAAACATGAGAAGATTCTATTATATGTCTTCTTGCCCATACTGATCATTGTGGTTTTGGATGTGACAGGGTTTAAAGAACATCCTATACATAAAAAAAAATGTTTCTTATCCTATATTTGTGGTGATATACTCATGTCTGTGTCAACTAATTGCTAGTCCCATCTCAACACAGGACTTTTAGTCCCATGGAATTGGGACTTATGTCTCAAATAATGTATAATAAACTTATGTATGTAAATAAACAAATAAAAAAACGACAGGGTGATGTGGCGTTTATTTATTTATTTTATTTATTTGACACTTTATATATATATATACAATAAATATACATATAAGGGCGGGCATATTGCCTTAAGGCAATTTCTTCCTACCTACCCAAACCGTTTAGTTTGAGAAAATTATAAATACATGGACATATTGAATCTTAAAATTTTATACAAAAATTAAAAGCAAAGATTAACAAAAATAAATATAAATAAAAAAAATTAACACTATACTATGAAGAGAGGAGAGGGGATGGGAAGGAAAGAAGAAGGATAAAGGAACAATTTAAATATTTAGATAGTGACATTTCAATCTTAACTTAAATGTAAATAAAGAAGGGGCGTCTCTAACATTAGTGGGTAGATTATTCCACAATCGAGCGGCTACTACTGTGAAAGAGGAGGCAAAAAAATTAGAGCGATGACAGGGTATTAAAGGGGTGCTTTCGTTACTAGAACGAAGAGATAGTCCGTGTTGTGAAAGAGGTTGGATGAGCTCTCTCAGATAAACAGGCGAAGTGGGATTATTTAAAATATTGTGAAGAAGTGATAGAATGTGAATGTTTCTTCTATGCCTGATACTGAGCCAGTGTAGTTGCGTGCGATACTCGGTTATGTGGTCAAATTTGCGAAGATTAAAGATATAACGAATACAAATATTCTGCAATCGTTCTAACTTATCAAGCAATTCAGAGTTAGCATCTGGATAACATACATCCGCGTAGTCAAGGAGTGGAAGAAGTAAGCTCTGGACTAATGTTTGCTTAACATCAATTGGCAAGAAATTCTGTAATCTTTTAAGTGAGTGCAAACTTCTATAAAGTTTACGACTAACTCCGTAAACCTGATCGTGCCACCCTAAATGCTTATGAATGATAAAACCTAAGTTTTTGACTGAAGTCATGAATGGTATTTCTGTACCATCTATTTTGAAAAGAGGAAGTGTGGAAAAATTCACTTTTGAATACATTTGTTTACTACCAACAAGTACGATTTGGGTTTTTGTTAGATTTATGAGAAGTCCATGTTTTTGTCCATGAAGAGATATGCTCGAGTGCAAGTGACATTACTCTATGTGTTTCAACAATGTCGACGGGTTCGCAATTAATATACAATTGCAAATCATCGGCATATAAATGGTACGAACGCGTTATATCCTCTCTGCCTACACCTACGGGAAACGGCGCGACGGTTGGTTGGTACATTTAATTTTAAAAAATTAAAATCGCTTGAAATTAGCGGATACTATTTTATATTGATGCCCGATCTCCAGTTCTGGTGACTGGGAACTAATAACTAGTGGTTAGTGATTACAGTTTACAGCTATATTATTACGTGGTGTCTCGGGATAATCTAATCGACATTGGGTACAGTTTGATTTAGCGGGCATAGAACCGAATCAACGGTTATAATTATAGACATTGGCAGGCGACACGCGACACCATTGCACGCTCTATACCTATATTTACACCTCTGTACTATACAGCCGTCATAAAAAATAAGGGCGTTTCTGCATAAAACAAAAAACTGAGAAAATAAATATTTTGTAACTCGGAGATTGAAAAATTCGCTGTGTGAAAAATACTACAAAAATTATGCGACAGTATGTATTTTGGTTTGTCCTAACGGAATGTATATATTAATTTTAATAAATTTTACGTTATATATTTAAAAATTAACATTTTCATCTTCTTTTTAGTAAAAAAAAAATACAAGAAAATATGTTATAACGCCTTTTTTATTTAGTAATTAATTAAACGTCTTTCTTTTTTAGTGTTAATATGCCAATTGATTCTACTCATAAATAAAATAGACGTTACTGGCCATTTACTGTTTGTCAAACTAGTAATGCCGACCTAATAATCAATTAACTTCGAAATTACCAGCAGATCTTAAATTTAATTGAAATCGAGTAGATACATTCATTTCAGATGCTTTTAAAAACGGAATAGAAGAAAAAATAAATATTTTAATCAGTCTTTAATAATTATACAGGATGTTCTTTAAACCCTGTCACATCCGAGACCACGATGATCAGTATGGGCAAGAAGACATATTAGCATATTTAAAAAATATTTAGAACAAAGATTTTTTTTTTTTAATAAAATATTTAAAAAAAACAAATGGTTGCTTACTTCTGCAGGGGAGAAACGAGGAGGGGAAAGGGGGAGTCTAACACTGCGCCGCGCTCCCCTCACTTCTCCCCTGCAGAAGTAAGCAACCATTTGCTTTTTTTGATATTTTATTTTTTTAAATTTTATTCATTCTAAAAAAATATTTTAATGTGCCAATATGTCTTCTTGCTCATACTGATCATCGTGTTTTCGGATGTGATAGGGTTTAAAGAACACCCTGTATAAGTCAGAACAGCCTTTTATATTTAGTAAGCCTCAAGACTTTTTGCAGTTTAGTCTAATTTATTAGTGAAAATAATAGGGTTGTGGTTATTTTAGGAAGATAGATGTATTTTTAGTGGATGCGTATTTATCCTGATTCCGAATATGTATTTAACTCATTTTCGAAAAAATGTTAGCTGCGTCCTTCTTTCTTATGACGGCACTTATCTTATACTTATCCTGTACTCTGAGCGAGTGCAAAGTTTATTAAAATAGAGATCTCGGGATAACTTTCGATGAAAAGCTAACCTTTACGCACCATATAATGACATTTGCCAATAAGGCTATGCAGATGCCGGGCTTCATTATCCGGAATAGGACAAATTTTAGTAGCATTGTTTATATAAAATCTTTGTATTGTGCTCTGGTCCGATCACAACTGGAATATGCATCGTCAGTCTGGAGCCCTTTGTACAACTGCAACTCTTTAAACCTGGAAAGAGTTCAGCGGAAGTTTTTACGCTGCATACAGTTCAAAAAGGGTAAACCTGTATTTGACATTCGCTTTTAAACTTTGATATCTGAGTTGAGGTTACCATTGCTCTCCACCAGAAGGACAATTGTTGACCTCACTCTAATGCACAAAGTGATATGCACCCTAATAGATTGCTCGAAATTACTGTTCCTGATAAAATTTCGTGTACCCACAAGGACCACCAGACTCCGACACATGTTCCAGTGTGAATACAATAGGACAAACTTCACCCACCATTCTCCCCTGGCACGCACCTACAAAACTGTTAATAATTATGCTAAGCTCTTGGACTTGCTTAATAAAATCAATTCTCCTCTTTTTAATGTCTTTCTCTAGTCATCTTCACTTTTTCGTTTATTTTTCCTCTTTCCTTCTTGAATTAATCACATGTTTAGTGAAATAGTTATGATTTTATTTCATGTTATTTTCTATAATGCTTTATGTACTTTTAACTGTATATTGTAAGAGCCCCTGGGAGTTTATAAAATAAATAAGGATAATTGTCTAATTCTGGTATTTATCGCACACCGGGAATAATAGTGGCACAACTACATAAATGGATAGCATTTTGCCGACTTGATTACTGCGCATTTTCTCTCAAATCAAAGAAAAGAGCCTGGCTATTTACTGTGTGGAGGGTAGAGATGTAAAATTACGTAATTTTACCAAAAGTCGCGGTAAAATACGGTATTTTTCGGTAAGAAACGAATTTGACGTACTAATTTATATTTTTCAAAGATATTACAAATACAAGTAGCTTTGTTTTAGGATACTTTACATGACCGCGTAAACCAGGTTTAGATCCATCAGGTGGTTGTCGAGATTTATTAAAGGAAGGGACGTTCAAGGTCATTCGGTATGTACTTTTTTCACTTTTTTTAATAAAAACGGTTATTATGTTTTGAAACTTAACAGGATCAGTGGACATAGGGTCCTTAGTAAAACCTTAAGTTTATGACCTTGAACGACCACCGCTCATGCCGCAATTTTGAAAAAATGGTGCATAAAATCAGTTTTTTGTGTGAAGTGAAAAAAGTGAAAAAAGTACATACCGAATGACTTTAAACGTCCCATACTTATAATAAATCTTGACAACCACATGATGGATCTAAACCTGGTTTTTGCAGTCATGTAAAGTGTCCTAAAACAAAGCTACTTGTATTTGTAATATCTTTGGAAAATATAAATTAGTACGTCAAATTCGTTTCTTACCGAAAAATACCGTATTTTACCAAAATCTGGTAAAATTCCCGTAAAATACCGCGGTAATTTTACCGCCTTGCATCTCTAGTGGAGGGTGAGAGTTCTCATTTTGCTTAATTTCCCCCTCTAAGCCCAGATCCGTAAAGCATCAGGCTATTAGGTAGGGGACGAGCTATCTTATATCCTCAGATTTAACAATGGTCCCCGGAGGATGCAGCTTCTTTTGTGATACAAAGGCATCACATTCGCATAGAACGTGTATGGGTGATTCACCAGCACTGCAAAACCTACACCTAGAAGTTTCAGAAAGGTACGTTCTAGCAAGGACCCCACATTAGTGATAACCCATACGTGATTTCGGCTGAGCTTTTTTAGGTAAGAAAACCTTTGCGAGTACTTTAATCGATTAGGGGAGAGCGGGGGAATCGGAGCCTACTAAGAAAAAATGTTGATAAAAAGCACGTTTACTTTGTTATCATTTTTTATTAGTAACTTAAACCTCGTTTATTTGACTATCTTTTCATCACAGTTTATTTATTTATTCATATTTTTCTCTTACAAACTATAATTAATAATAGAAATAATGTGACCTCACTGGGGTTACCCGTGCCGAGGACACTTAACAATATAGGTACTTTTTGAAATGTTTTTACATTAGAGAATAAACGAAGAAGACTAATAATAATAATAAACAGAGATAATTAACAAAATATTAACCGTTTTAAAAACTAGGTGTATATGTACATTATTTATATTAAAAAACGCACTATGAAAATAACAAAAACCTAACATAAGCTATACACTTGTGGAGCGGTTGATTCAATATTGGTTTGGGCGAATGAGACAATCCATTTTACTTCTACCTAGCTCCACAATCCATTTTTTTATAGCCTTTTTGAACATTTTCTCGTTAATAATTGATTATATAGATGTAGAAGTAGGTTATAGATTTTAATTAAATAATACTCAAAATCCCAAATAAAATTAAATCAACTACAGCCATGCATTAAGGTACAATAAACATTTAATTTTAAAAAGTCAATCGCCCCCATTACCCCATACATGCTGGTAATGAGAGCCCATTTAACGCTCATATGGGAAATGGGAGCCATATTTTTTACTTCTCCAAAAAATAAAGCACAACTTATTTTTAAATCAAATCTTAGTTGTGTATTTTTTAAGATTTCAAAATGAAGTTTGATCTTCAATACCCAATTGTTTTTATTGATGTACATTGTCTTTATTGATGTACGGTTGTGGCATTGGGCTTACAGCGGACTCAATAGGCTCCTATTAGCTGCTGACTACCATCATTAAAAGTAATAACCTAAATATCTTATTCGACTTTCAATCACAATTTGACGAATGGCACTCGAAAGAAGACGAATCTAGGTATGTAATAAGCGTAAACATAATACAATAATAATATATCTTTTATTTTATATGTATACATATTATTTAGTTTTAAAAATTTAAATTTTAATATATTTTTATACATTTTTTTAGTTTTTAAAATTAAAATTTTTATTTATTTAAAAAATATATATTTTTTATTTTTTCAAAAGGTTTATTATTTTGTTTCTTTTTATATTTTATTTTTAAAACGGTTGAGAACCCCTGAGCTCTTATCAGGAGACAGTTAGTATTATTCCTAGGGCATTCAATCTACATTGCAACAATACCAACAAATCAATGATTTATGATTTTTGCTATTTCGAATCTACCGCGTTATCTTTATTTTTATTATTTTTCTACCTAAGTATGTTAAGTATTAAAATCCCAAAGTTATTATATAGAACATTTATAAAACAACTGTGTAATATATATAGATATATTGTTATTATATTATTTCATAATTTTGTAATAGAACACTGTATGTTAATTGTATTTATGTTTATGTTTATAAAAGGCATTTGTGCCGTGTATACACTAATAAATAAATAAATAAATATCTTCATCCTTACCTGAACGCTGGCAATTGGGTGTTTTTTTTATAAACACGGACCGAAAAACTCACAAATGTATCTCGTGACTCTACGCATGTGCATCAGACGAACTTTCGCAATGGTTGACGAAAACGGCCGAGTGCTTAACCCTTTATAGGTCTGTGGCAAATATACGTGCCACTTTCAATAAAGGTCAATATCTTTACTAATTTCCATCTTAAGTTATGTTTATGTACTTGTTTCGTTAGGTAAACAGACAGTGGTCAATATAAATGTCATTTTTTGTACAAATTGAAACCGGTGGTGCAAATGGTGGCAAAAACAAAATATGTTTCACTTATATTTGCCACCGAACATCCCCGCGCGTAACTTTGCGCTGTTTGGACGTGTCTCGACTTGTTTCTCTGTTTTTTTCGATTCCAAACCGTCTTCAGGAAGAAAACAGGTAAGATTTATATTTTTTAATGATCATATATTAGTATTAAATACTAAAAATATATTTAATGTTCGAAGTTTTAAGCTTTGATCGGCTTTAATCAAGTTTTCATCAAAAATGCAAAAAAATGATCCCGTTCTATAAGGGGTTAAGGTCACTCGATTGTACATAGGTTCCGTACAATCGCCATCGCTCCGATTACCCGCCCGCACTCATTACCCCGCGCTCCCCTACTATGACTGACTGTGAATTATTTTACTTTTTTCCTAAACCAGTTACTGTCACTACTTCTAACCACGATTGTTTCTGTAACAATGGATAGAAAATGGGAGGGAGGAATTCCGAGTATGCAGCGCCCACACACAAATCGCATACAGGAACAATAATTATTTCACTTTCCATACATAAGTAACCTGATCAATAATACAATGAATTCGACAAAAACGTCGTTTCTGTATGGGAATTCGAAACCTTTCCGTATGCAAAACCGCTTGCATATTTTCACGGAAACTGCTTATTTACTTCATTGATATTTTATTTTATTTTCTTTTATTTAGGAAACATACAGTACAGATACATAGTTTTATATTTTACAAAGTTAGACTTAACTCTAATGGACCAGTGAAGTTTCCATATTATATTATAATTATATGTAAGGTTATTCATTAAAGTACAAAAAAGAGAAGGAAAATAAACATAAATAGAAGTTGTTTAAAAATTAAAATGAAAGTAAAAAAATGAAAAAGTTTGTAGTTTGTAGTTAGTATTTACAAAGGGAAATAATATTAAAAATGAATAAAATTTGTAAAAGTAATTAAAAGTTAAGAATTAAAATAAAGAATGAAAAACATGCTTAGATGTAAAAATAAAATAAAATAATAACTTTATAAGGCATATATTTATTTATATACGGCATTTCTACCATTTACATACATATATGTGGTTTAAAGAGTGCTTAAAAATAAATTTAAAAAAAATCGAGTATGAAATATTAATACACTCGCACTATATATATTATAAATTACATGAAATACATACATATTTTTAAGTAATAATAAAGTAACATAAAACATTAATCAATCAAATTATAACTATTCTAACCCAATCTCCTGAATAATAATAATATTATTATCTATAAGAAACCAGTGCGAAAAATTTGAATGTGTACCTTAACCCTTTGCTTCCTGACTACAAATTTGACCAGGAGTAAAATATCGCACATATCTCTCATATTATGAGAATGCATTTGATGAAACTGTGGAGGATATCACCATCAAGCCGTAAAGTTGACAGGGCCGAACACCGTTTTGGCCCGCAACGCGTAACCCGATGCAACGTCAGCTCGGACAAATAAAGCTAGGGTTTCCTAGGATAGCGGTGCCCGTATCTCAACGGCCGTAGTGAACGATGATGCGGTGGACAGCCGTCGTAACGGTGACTAGAGAGTCTCTTCCTGCCCCGTCTCACGATGTCTTCAGCCTGACAGGTCTCTCTTAGAATTTTAACCCTGTCCCCGAGGGCCCTCTCTGCTGTAGCGCGCGGTCCTCTCATCTCCCGAGACGTCCGAAGAAAGTTTTGAAGAAATAATGATATTTATAAATGACATTTTTTCTGAACAATTATCTTATTCCCTAACATCAAACATTATTATTATTCTACACAATTACTAATATAGGAAAATTGTTCATTTGTTCGTTGAAAAATCACAAAGACAAAGTCCATAAATATAATAATTCTGGGATATACCAATTAAATTGTAATGATTGCGATTCAATCTACATCGGAAAAACTAAAAGAAACTTTAATATAAGAGTAAAAAAACACTTAAGATGCTTAAATAATAATAATTTTTCTGAATTCGCAAATCATCTTATGGAAAATAATCGTAACACTGGATTAAAAGTACTTCATGTTAAAAATAAAATATTAAAATGTCCCTGATGTATGGGAGCGAGGTATGGACTTGGAAAAACAGGGATGAAAGTAGGCTGAATGCTGTCGAAATGCCATCTCTCAGGCGAATGTATGGTAAAACTATGTACGATAGATGCACAAATGTTGAGATGCGTACATTATGTAAGGCTGAGATAAGCATTATCGACAAAATCAAGAAAGGAGCTCTGCGCTGGTTTGGACATGTAGAACGAATGGACAGCGAAAGAACGGCTAAGAATATTTACCATGCGAATGTTGATGGATGCAAAAATAGAGGAAGACCGAGAAAGACATGGCATGACCAAATCCAACAAATACTTAAAGATGGACACGTGAAAAGTCGGAATAATCGGAGCGCGTGCATGAGAAGATGTATGAATGTAGAGGAAGCGAGATCTGTAGGCAAAGATAAAGTGTTGTGGAGTTCTATCCTATCTGCCTACCCTTACGGAGAAACGGCGTGATGGTTTGTTTGAGACAACTTAGAAATTAAAAAAGTGATTTATAATAAGAAAAAAATAATTAATAACCAAATAAACAATATTTCTTTTAGTCCTCTCCTGTCTAGCTTCGAAAATATTGATTTCAAATTATCACCTTTGTAAAGACTATGTTTATTGGGTCCACGTGTAGTATTTAGTGAACATGATAAATATAAAATAGGAATTAATTAATTAGTTACGTAAACCTTGACGAAGAAGCTTGTTTGCTTTGAAACCGGTCGGGAAAAAAATAGTAAAGAATTAGTGTTTAACAAAGTTGTTTTATTTATTTTATTAGGATGATATTTATTGTATTATTTTTCTTTTGTTTATTGAATGACAGGCAAACGCATTAACCGGTACACCATGAGGCCGACTGATCTACATTCGATTTCCTTTTGCAGGATCTTTACCCGAGAGTAGCCGCTGAATTTTTTTTTTTAATACAGAAGATAAATGTCAATAAGCCTAATTTCACCGTGGCATATGGATTTGGATGCCGAGGCTAGAGCAAGGAGAGAGGCAGATTTCACATTGGTCGCGGTCGTACAAATTCAATCCACACGACACGGATATTATTATAGAAATATTTTTTTAAATATATTATTATGTTATTGATATTCCAAATGCTCTCGCGCCCGTAGAAAACACGTGTATTTACATACAACATAGTTATATTTTCATTCCTTTTAAAATGCATCTCTTTCGATTTATCAACATTCATAAATTAATAAATAATAAAATTGATTCTCCTAACCAACTAGAAAGACTTCCATTCCGTGTGCCATCTAGACCGACAAGACAAAATCTTTTGTTTTACACTGAAAACGCGTCAACAAACTATTTTAAACAATCTACAATACCTAGAATATGCGACCAATATAACAATATATTTACCGAGGCTGATATTTTTTGTGACAATGTATGTAAATTTAGGTCAAAAATTATTGAAATTTTGAGAGAAGCAGACATTTAACATTATTATAATATAAATATTTTTTCATTTCGTTTCTTTTACATTTATTATATTGAACATAATTTAAATTATTGTATTAAGTGTAAACAATTTTTTTGGTGTGTGCATGAGTTTCTTACTCTAATATACAAAGAAATTGGCAATATATGTGTACATACTGTTTGTTTACCTAATAAAATAAATAAATAAATAAATGAATAAATAAGAAAATCGCTTTTCTTGCATACATCGTAGACTTTTGTTAACAAGAAATTACTTTAAAATGCCCATTGGGCGTATATGTAAATAAATAAATGTAAATACTCTTTTATCTCGTGTTTTTACATTTTTTAATTTTTTAATTTATTTGTTTATTTTTCCATACACATATTATTTACAAAGAGATATAATGACAAAAATACACTTAAGAAAAATACATCTTAAAATTAAGCTATAACGTGAATTGGAAAAAAATGCCCACAAAGACTTCAATGTCTGAGCGTGGGCCATACCTTTTTTAATTATTAAAAGTTAATAGCATGCATATATGTTATGACATGAACATGAAAAAAAGAAAAGAAAAACTAAATTAACATATCCTGATATTACGAAAACATGATTTATTTGCAGAATGCATTTATTTTTAATTTTAATTATTTTTTTAAGAATGTGTCTATCTGTTCCTTCCATGCTGATCAAAGACCATTAACCTACTTTAAAATGTACCAGTGATTTGATGTTTTGTAGTTCCTTGGTTAAAAAATTGAAGGATCTTGGACCAACATGTGAGGAGTACCTCTGTGCGAACTTAGTTCTGCACCCTGGAACTGACATATACGCATACAATATACGCGAGATAAAAGAGTATTTACATTTAATTATTTACACATACGCCCAATGGGCATTTTAAAGTAATTTCTTGGTAACAAAAGTCTACGGTGTATGCAAGAAAAGCGATTTGCTTATGAATGTTGATAAATCGAAAGTGATGGTTTTTGAAAGGGATGAAAATATAACTAAATGTGAGATCAGTGTGAACGGAGATATTCTGAATCAGGTAGAAGAATTTGTGTATCTGGGAAGTATGTTTACTAGGGATAGAAAGACCGAGAAAGATATTGAAAGGAGAGTGAGTGCCGGGAACAGGGTGAACGGTGCACTGAAATCTACTTTGGCAAACAAATGTTTATCGCAGGAGGCTATACTACCAGTTCACAATGGAGTTTTAGTGACAACTCTAATGAATGGGAGCGAAGTATGGAATTGGAAAAATGATGATGAAAGTAGGTTAAATGCTGTCAAAATGCGATCCCTTAGGCGAATGTGTGGTAAAACGATGTATGATAGGTGCGCAAATATCGAGATCCGTGAACTGTGTAAGGCTGAGATATGCACTATCGACAGAATCAAGAAAGGGGTGCTGCGTTGGTTTGGACATGTAGAGCGAATGGACAACGTAAGAACGGCTAAAAGGATCTACGATGCGAATGCTGATGGATGCAGAAAACGAGGAAGGCCGAGAAAGACATGGCACGATCAAGTCCATTAAATACTTGAAGATGGACATGTCAAAAGTAGGAATAATCAGCGTGCGTGCATGAGAAGATGAACGAATGTAGAGAAAGCGAGGTCTGTATGCAAAGATAGAGTTATATGGCGTTCTATCCTCTCTGCCTATCCTTACGGGGAAACGGCGTGATAGATTGTTGTTGCTATTGTAAAAAAAACATTTCTCTAGTGCCTTAATTCAGAGACAAAATACGCGAATACGTTTGTGTGAAGAAAAGTCGGACCGCGTTTGCTATTAAGATCAAACATAATTAAGTATACTTACAAAACTTGAGTTAAAAATGTTTAATAAATACCGATTGGATAAACGTGAAAGAGATGTAACTTTTCATTGGTAAGTAGGTTTATGATTGAATTCCAGAACTTAAAATAATTCATTTTCAAATACTGAATTTAAGTAGGTACCTAAGTACTTGTTTATGTTTGAATTTTTGTAGTGGTCTACGGGGAAACGTCGTGATGGTTTGTTTGTTTTTTTATTTATTTATACATAAAAAAATATTATAAGGGAACGTAGAAAGACACAATGGTATATAGTAGACTTGGTGGGAATGGAAGCGGGAGAGAGGTGTTTATAATTGCATTTGATTCAGTGATCATTTGAAAGAAGACAACTGGTTATCAAAGATAGATATATTTACATACAAGATACGCGAGATAAAAGTGTTTTCTACGGGCGCGAGAGCGGTTCAGATTAGCAGCGCTGATTTCACAACGCCAGCTGTGCAGGCCTATTGCAACAAGTCCTGAAAATGTTCAAATCTTGCTCTCCAACCTTCAATCCTAGTTCTTCAAAGAGCTGGGCCACTACAAGTGACGAATGTTTGCACATCTACACTGGCACTACCCGTTGTAAGGAGTGCTGCTTTACCCCCCGTTAAACTACTGGGAGTCATCCTTAATTCTGACCTTTCTCCTGACGCTCAAATTAGTAGAACGATAAGTTCACGCTTTTACCAGCTGAGACAGATTAAATGCATACGCAAAAATTTGCCAGTTGATGCCGCCCGTCAATTAATAAATGCGTTTGTGGTGTCAAGAGTCGATTATTGTAATGGTATCTACGCAGGTCTACCGATGAATAAAATGACTCGCTTACAGTCTGTATTGAAAGCCGCAGCGAGACTTATTTTTGGAATCTCTAAGTTCAGTCATATCACTTCACTACTTCGCGAATTACACTGGCTACGTTTACCGCAGAGGGTGGAATACAAACTCTGTTGGCTTATGTATAAGTCACTGCACAACTCTGCTCCGGAATACCTGAGGGAACTATGCATTCCAGATGAACTAGCTAACAGGCGTCTCACGCTTAGATCAGCTACATCAACGTCGAAAGGAAAAGTTATTATACCTATACGCAAACAGCGCACTAAATTCGGCGAACGCGCATTTGCGGTCGCAGGCCCTACGGCATGGAATGCTCCCCCAGCAGAGGTCCGAAACTGTGAGAGTGAAGTGATGTTTCGGAAGAAACTTAAAACCCACTTGTTCTCTAAATCATTTAAATAAATTCTTAGCATGTGGTGACAAAGTACATTATTTTTTTAAAATTAAAAAGTTGAAATTAAATTTATATCTTTATACAATCACTTTGTAAAGCGCCCTTGAGGTATTATATTACAAAAATGGCGCTTTATATGTTATCCATAATTATTATTACAACTAATTTTCGCCCGGGTAGTAAGTGGACGGCAAGCGCAATAATATACTATATCAAAACCGAGTTAAAAGACACGCGTTCGACAGTTGTCTGTGGCATGGGAAATTAAAACTCCGAAGTTTCGACAAAGAAACCGTAGGAAACCAGAAGAAGCCGGACTCAATATGTCTAATGTCGTTTTGAACAGGCTTAGGGCTAGTTAGTAAAAGGCCTCGGGCGCTGACCGATGACCGGCCACGGACAGATGCAAAGGCGAGTTTACTTATTATACAGGATGTTCTTTAAATCCTGTCACATCCGAAACCACGATGATCAGTATGGGCAAGAAGACATATAAGCATACCTTAAAAAATATTTAGAACAAAGAAATTTTTTTTAAATAAATTATTTAAAAAAACAAATGGTTGCTTACTTCTGCAGGGAAGAAGTGAAGGGAGCGCGGCGCAGTGTCAGACTCCCCCCTTCCCCCTCTTCGTTTTGCCCCTGCAGAAGTAAGCAACTATTTGCTTTTTTTGATATATTTTTTATTTATTCGTTCTAAAAAAAAAATTTATGTGCCATTTCTTGCTCATACTGATCATTTTTGTTTCGGGTGTGGCAGGGTTTAAAGAACACTCTGTATAGCTATATTTCCACATATGGCAAATATCAACACTCACGCGAATATTTTACTTTTTTAAGTTCAATTTTTAATACATTTATTTTTTATTTTTTTTAGAATTATTTTTTTTGTTTTTTTTTACAATAGACACAAGAGGTGAAACAGAGTATTAAAAAAACAAAGAATAAATACATAGAAATAAAATACATATAAATAGTAAAAATAGTAAACAAAAAATCCCACAACGGCATGGCCTGTTCGTGGGTATACAAGAAAATGACAATGAATTTTTGCTCCTATAATAAATATACAGTTATATATTTTTTTTGTAATATAAGAAAGAGAAAAAGAAATTCTGTAAAAGATTATGTAGTATTTTTTTTTATAGTAATTAAAAAGGGAAATAATTTGTTTATTTTTTTAAAATAAAAAAACATTAAAAAATATATAAAGGGCAACAAATTATCTCATACAAAAAAAGAATTCATATCTTTAGTTTGTATCCAGGATAGTGCGTGTTTTTTAAAAGAAGGAAAATTTTGAAACTTTAGAATCAATGAAACAATAAAACATATTTTAACCCTATCTTGAAAATTGTGTCGTTACAAAGCAGCTTCCAACGGCGTGTACATTGCATCGCGTCGTTAGTAATACAATAATATTTTATTCCTTTCGTACAAATATTAAATATTTTGTGAGGCAATAAATGACATCCCAGCGGAATCGAATCCAAAACAGAATGATATAATGGCGATTTCAGTGCCGTCACAGGATATTGACATGATTAACAAATATTGGAAAATTTCAATACCGCAATAATATTCTGCGCACAATTGGACCAAAGTGCGTAGTACGGGTTGTGTTATGAAGTTCGCGAGAAAAGATATTATGTTTATGTAAAACAATCAAGCTCGCTTTTTATTTTTTCATATTCGACACGTGATTTGCCAGGAAGGAATTTACGTTATAGATTAAATTTCTTAATTATGCAGTGTAAAAAAAAATATTCCTCTGGCTAGGGTTTCCTAGCCTCGTTAGCTAATACAAGCATCGAATCTGAAATAATTAGTTCCAACACATAATTTAAAAGATTCTAGAATTTCATAAGCGATTCTTGGTTGAATATTTCTCTTTTCTAGTATGTTAAGACGAAACGCATCACATATCGTGAGCATACAAGAGAAATTGACCAAGTGACAAAATCAATTATGTTCAGGGGAGCCATTTTAGTGTTTTTTTTATATTTCAGTTGCTTCTCAAAGATCAGGTTTTTATGTACGTGGTTGGTAATTTTACATGAATTTTTTTTACGTAAAATTTGTCATGAAATTTGGCAGATAATTACTTTTGTTTCGTTCATTGAGGGAGGTAGTATTTTATTTTATTTTATAACTATAAATTATGTTTTTAGGATTTTTTATTTTAATAATTATCCATTTTTTATGTTTATGAAGATTAAATAAACACAGAAATACAAAATAAATGAAAAAGAACAAATAAATAAGAAGTGTTACGTAATAATCTAAATAATAAATTTTATTAACGAAATTTTTATAAAAAAACAGTATCTGTCAAATACAAAACGTATACTAACTTACTAACTACTAACTCTTTACTGGTGACATCACCTACAAGTAAAATTGACTAACTGTTACTTGGTCAATTCTTTGGATCTTAAATTTACTAATAAAAGTGACTATACGTGTTGGTCAGTTTTACTTGTCAAAAATCTGTGAGCTTCGATCAAATGGTCACATATGTGCAAATTAAATTATTTTTAGAGTGTCGGATCGACTAGGCATTTTTACCAGTCAAGCATTATGCTAATACGATGTCAAAAACTCAATAATCTCAATTTCGTCATTTTTGCAAATGGTCACTTTTACTTGTATAACAACGATATATATATATATATATATACAGGGTGTTCTTTAAACCCTGTCACATCCGAAGCCACGATGATCAGTATAGGCAAGTAGACATATTAGCATATTTTAAGCAATATTTAGAACGCAGATTTTTAAAAAAAATAAAATATTTAAAAAAAAACAAATGGTTGCTTACTTCTGCAAGGGAGAAGCGAGAGGGGCGTGGACATGTGGTTGACGGTGAATCAGACTCCCCCTCCCCTCTCCTCGCTTTGCCCTTGCAGAAGTAAGCAACCATGTGTTTTTTTAAATATTTTATTTTTGAAATTTTATTCGTTCTAAAAATTTATTTTAACGTGCCAATATGTCTTCTTGGTCATACTGATCATCGTGGTTTCGGATGTGACAGGGTTTAAAAAACACACTGTATATTTATTTTTTTAAATAATTAAATCCAATAAAAGTGTTTTATTTTGGATACATAACCAAATTAATAATCGTTGACTAAAATCAACAGCACAATAATATAATATTTAGCTTATTTGCATATTTTAATAATAAAATCGGGCAATATTTGTATTACGTGCAAAGGCTTGACGACATTGCACTACGGATAATAGAACTTCCGCCGGTTGAAGATAACCACAATCGGTACCGTGTGGCGTGTACCGTGTACACAACATGTTGCGGGGAATACTTTGTGCTATCTGTTTACTTCCGTTAGTCAGCTGTTTTGTGTTGTTCCAAGTCGGACAACGTGGAACAAAAAATGTAAACAGTGTTCCGAGTCACAGGCATCCCGCTATACTGCACCGCGACTGAAGTATCCGCCATACTTGCACAAAGAAAATTACTGCTACCCGAAAATGGATATAAAATAATGTTTTCTTGGACATGATAATGTGGTGTAGTGCTTAGCACGTTTCTAGGCCAGAGGTTCCGGGGTCGACTGCCGGCAAGGTCGAAATGAAATACAGGAGAACTCAAACTATCCGAATCAATTGGGACCGGATCCCATTCGGATAGCTGGATTTTTTTCCGAAACAAGGGTCTATTTTAATTATTATATTTTTTTTTCCATACATACAGGGTGTTCTTTAAACCCTGTCACATCCGAAACCACGATGACCAGTATGGGCAATGAACTTATGTTAATAATTAATTCTATGTTAATATACAGGATATTAACATAGATTTTTTATTACAAAATACGCTTTAAAAATACATCTTAAAATTAATTATAAAAATACGTGTATAGTTTTATTCCACTTTTATTTATAAATTTTTACCAGTGACCGGGTTTCGTCGTGACCGACATCGTCGATGTCTAACCAGTCTGACGATGTCGGTCACGATGAAACCCGGTCACAGGTAAAAATGTATAAATAAAAGTGGAATAAAACTATATACGTATTTTTATTATTATAATTAAAATGCAATTCCACCAAGAAATGCATTGAAAACATATTGAAGTTTATTAGTTTGATATTTTGCGAGATTTGCGTATGCCTAGACTCCCATATTCCCTTCTCAAAAACGTTTTTTGTCTCTGTTGCAACAAATTTAAATATGAACAACTCCCTAGGGAGAAAATCCAGCCAGTCTGCAAGCATTTGAACATACTCAAAACATTGTTAATTTAGTTCATTTATTTTGTTCACAAATAATATTTTTACAATAGAATTTTTCACATGAATATTCAACAAATAATTGATTTTTAAATTTATTTAAATATATTGTTTCAAAACTCAACTAAGCATTACAGGTCTAATGATAATGGCGATGATTAGTAAATACGAGTACATACAATGGACTTAAACACTACAATGGCTTACCTTACCACTTAAAAAATTACGCCGGAGACAAATTTACAAATAAACTTGAAAAAGCACGTGATGCCTACTCAGTTTAAACACAGCCATCTCCTTTATTTCTGCTCATAAAACAGTTTAAAAGCAACAGAAATCTCTATGGTTAAATGGATCGGCCACAGGCAAAATGTCAATTTACTCGGTTTCAGTTACAATGGAGATAGCCAATAGCCACGTTTGTTTTTTAACGACACAATTATGCACCACTAATTCATTATAATAAAATAAATAATAATAATAATATTAGGGTAATTTATATTGCGCCATTTTTGTGAAACATCACCTTAAGGGCGCTTTACAATTGTATACGTAAAGTTACATCATCACTCAGCTAAAGTTACATATTATATTTTCTGATTTTTATTTGAGGGTATGACAAACTAAAGAAGTGAGATTTTAGTTGGGATCTGAGCTGACTGGGACTGTCGATGATTCGTAAGTTTGAAGGCAATCGGTTCCAGGCAGAAGGGCCGGCAACGGCAAAAATCACGATCTTCGAAGACGACAAGTTTTCCTCTACCTAAATCAAATGCTGACCTAAGAGTAGATTTTCTTTGACATGTATTTTCCCTAATACACAGGTCCGATAGGTATCTTGGAGCTATTTCATGAAGGGATTTGAATACTGCGCAGCAAAGCTTGTATTTTATTATCTCTGGGCTTTTTAACCAGTGCAAATCTCGAAGATGTTGTGAGGTGTGAGAATATTTTTTTACTCCCGTAATAAGCCGTGCTGCTGCATTGAAAACAGATTGAAGTTTGTCAGTTGGGTATTTTGGGAGATTTGTGTACATTCCATTACAGTAATCTATACGCGAAACGACATAAGCATTCACAAGAGCTTTAGTTGCGTCTATGGGAATATTTCTCCGTACGGATTTTATTTTTTTGGAGATGGAAGAAACCAGCAGATACCGTTTTATTGATCTTTATACATTTAAAATGTCTGACTACTGATATTTCTCGGTGGAATTACATTAACATTATGAAAAAATATTTTCAACCTGTGGGTAGCGACCCCCTGCGCAGTCGAGAAGCCAAGCTTGGAGGGTCGCGGTCACACGCAAGGCAAAAGTAAAAAGCGAGGGTTTAACCCTTTATAGGACACCGATAACAAAGTGGTACATAAATATACCAACAAATTTGACGAATTATTATATTATTTCGAATCAATAATAAGTCTTATGTCACAAGAGCATCGAAATAACGTACAGTGGTAGAACAGTCTTCCACTCAGTTTTTTTTAATGCAATAGGTATAGTAACTTAAAAAAGAACATATTTAATTGGTTTGCAAGACGTAAATCCAAACAAAATATGTGTTTTATAAAGGGTCAAATTATTAACACTTTTTATATTTTATTTGTTAATATATACTATATTATGGTCGGTCAATACAGGGGATTTAAAAGCACTCCCTCTACAAACCCGAAAATCGTTTTAAAGCGGGTCTTCCTATCATTTTCCCCTTTACTGAAAAACTTTTTTTTTAAATAAACGAGTTATTCTCTAAAAATTTTATATATCGCGTTTTTAATTTAATTTTATTATACTATTTTCACTGTCCCTTTCACTGTGTGTTTGGCAAATATGGAGGGCCTCTGTCGGATATTGTTATTCTTCCTGATAACCATATTGCAGACACGAATGGTAGCAAAAACTGTACTTACCTGTGTCACAATAGCCTATGTCCATTATTGTAATTTTATAAATTTGAAAACATTAGAATCGATAATTATTATAATTATTTTTAAATTATTTACTTCGCCAAATGATAAATCCCACAATCATGCATGTAGCACTGCTTATTAATTACTTGAATTAAATAAAGTCACAGAGAAAGGATTGTTAGTAGGTAGGTACTACATTTGACAATTTTAACGCCAAGGGTTAGAGCAGTGGTCGGCAAACCGCGGCTCTTCAGCCACGCGAGTGCGGCTCAGCGGAAGTTACACTTTTTGTTCAATTTATTTAATCTACCGGTTCTATAGGAGAACTTCTAGGCCTTTTGAATTATTGGGGTTATTACAAATACTATAATCGAATGCATGGAGAAGCATCATATTCAACTTGATGAAATTATTTCAATTTCAACATACGGAGCTAAAAGTATAACCGAAGTGAGAACGGTTTTTTTTTATTTTTTCGAAGAAAATATCAATCACGAGATATGTACTTGTTTACCATTACAGTGAAACCTCTATCTATCGTTCCTCAAATAATCGTTTTCCCGGATGTGTCGTTTATTTCTTCCAGCTCCGAAATAACTTCATAAAAAACATACAAAAATTGATCGCATCGATCGTTTCTCTATCTACCAATTTACCGCATTCATCGTTTGAATTGCGTTGCGTATTTAACATATTTTAATATTTAGTGTATGTTCTCATGCGCAGAACGTTCGAAAGAGAAAGAGATATATAATGACAATTAAAGCAAGTTAAGGTTTCTGAAGATGATTGGCTAAGACTTGATACACAGACGAATTTCAACAATTTTGTTACATTTGACGACAATATCCCAACGTGTGGGATAAAAACTATCAAAAGCTTGTGATGCAAAGTTGAAGGAGACAGCTGAAGAGGTCGATATTGATGAAGAGGACCCGCCGCCTGTACCTTCATTTTCAAAAGCATGCACTATCTTCGAAAGATTAAAAACATTCTACTACTCACATTTAATAACTGATGCCGAAAAAAATATTATTTGCAAAGCCGAAAATATAATGTTGACTTACGGGAATAAAACAGTAAAAAAACAAACGTCTGTAAAAGATTATTTCCATGCAATAAACTTTAATATTTTTTTTGTTTTTGTTCTGCTTTCTAATTTTATTTAAATACATTTATTTACACCTGAAACTTTATTAGAATTTTAACCTGCCAATAGTGATGCAGATTGCCAGGGCGGTTTATTTACCCGATCTTATCTCCTTGTGTATTGATCTCTTATTTCCGCATTCATAGTTTATTTCCATAAGTCCCTTTAAAAATTATAGATAGAGGTTTCACTGTACACCATTCATCAAGAGGCGAAAATTTTCAAATGTTTTGGATTTGATGACAAAGATTGTCAACACAGTCTCCTTTACATCGCTAATTTAAAGAATGTTTAGTCAATAACAGAGAGTAAATACGCAGATCTTCACTGCATATGATAAGGTTCGTTGGCTTTGAAGAGGAAACAGTTTAAAACGAAAAGAAATCTTAACTGTCGTAATGCTACAGAATACCGGGAATGAATATGCACCACATTTTGATATATTTAGTTTATCTCTGCCTAACTTAAAAAATAAAGTGACCAACATATTTTTATCAAAAAGAGCAAATCATCTTCATAAGATTGGGTTGGAATAGTTATAATTTGATTGATTAATGTATTTTGTTATTGTATAATTTCCTTAAAATATGTATGTATGTATTTCAGGTAATTAATAATGTGTACAGTACGAGTATATTAATATTTCACACTCGATTTTTTTATTTTTATTTTTAATATTTTTATTTCTAAGCACTCTTTATACCACATATATGTAAATGGCAGAAATGCCGTATATAAATAAATAAATAAATAAATGCTGATCTTTAGCTCTTTTGACTAATGAGTTTGCTGACCATCGGGTTAGGGCAACACTACTTCCCTTTGATGAGAAAGGACGGAACAAAATATTAGTTCAGTTCAGACCCAGAGACATTGGGCTCCCTGGACAATACATCAAAATTAATTTTATTTTACCAACCAATAACGAGAATTCCACAAATATCGGTCACTATATTATGGGGCACCCCTAAGAATCTGATTGAGATCTGGCGATCCCCCCAAATTAAATCTCCTCGTTCGCAAGGCAAAAGTTTAATAAAATTAAGATTCAGGGGGAGGGGTCGCTATTTTATTTATATTTTTTATTTATTTGTTTATTTTTCTATACATATATTATTTACATAGAAATACAATTACAAAAATACAATTTAGAAAAATACATCTTAAAATTAAACACTCATATCTACCATAACACAATAGAAAAATGTGTAATTTCATTCTGTGTTAACTTTATCATTGTAAAATACACACTTACTACATAAAAACGTAGTTTAAATGCTACAAAACCATACTATATTTGAGGTATTATAAGTTGATCCATGTGAATGCATTTCCATCTTGCTGCAGATTTTAAAAATTATTTTTATTTGTTTATTTTTCCATACATATATTATTTACATAGAAATATAATTAGAAAAATACAATTTAGAAAAAAACATCTTAAAATTAAGCTGCAACATAAATTGGAAAAAAAGCCCACAAAGACTTCGGCGTCTGAGCGTGGGCCATTCCTTTTATAATTATTAAAAAGTTTATAGCATATAAATATGGTATGACATGACCATGAAAAGAAAAGAAAAGAAAAATTAAAGAAAAACCAAAGTAACATGTGCTGATATTACGAAAACATGATTTATTTGCAGTATGCATTTATATTTGATTTTTTTTTTCTGTTTCTTCCATTCTAATCTAAGATCTCAAACCTACTTACATATTTTTGTCGTAAGGGGTCACGTATTCAAAAAAGTTGAAAAACATGGTTTTGGATTTTCCACGTGTTCGTATGTCGTTGGAGCGTGCGGGCAATTTACGAGTGCGTCCATCTTCCGATTTTCCCAGTAGTTGCATCGGAAGAGTAAAGAGTGAGGCGCATTGATATTTATTAGATAAAAGTATAACATAGTTTGGTCAGGCATGTTCGCATATACAAGTATGTGCGGTGTATGGAATATGGAGGCTTCGCGTCGTGGTCTACTTTGCATCTGGCGATTGTGAGCCGATGGAAAGCGTGCTCGTACCAGAGTTAAACTACGGGCAAATATAGTTTTATAATATGAATAAGCTATTGTCACGGTCACAAAAAGCGCAAATCCTTAAATTTATTAACAAATTAAAACATAGATGAAGAACATTTTAGAGAAGGGAATGTGGAAGTCTAGGCATCTACGGGGCTTATGACCTGTCGTTGGCTGGTTTAAGTGTTAGTATGTAGGTGTTAGTATGTAGGTGTTAGTATGTAGGTGAAATAATTCAATTAGATGAATCTCACCCGCATAAATAAAGGTTTCAGCTCTTTAACTTCACAAACATCAACAGATGAAAGAATTGAAGGAATAAAGATGTTCAAATATAGGGAGAATGGTGAATGTTACACAGTGTGTAAAGTGGCCACTTAAACCAGCCATTGACAGGTCATAAGCCCTGTAGATGCCTAGACTTCCATATTACCTTTTCTTAAATGTTCTTCATCTCTGTTGTAATATGTTAAGGTTCATATTACATTTATTTTATTTATATTTTACAAATTTATTTAAAAACACTATAAAGTATCTAGAAGATATTTCTTCAGTTCTTTTTTTTCATTTGAAGATCTTGATCACGTCGCTTATTAGCACGTCGATAGTTATTTGTGATTAAGCTCTGGGTTTATAACACAACATTTTTATTGCAGTGAGACTTGCAACGTACAAAAAAAAAGTGCAAACCGGGCAAAATACGTTTCCGGTTAGTACGACCCTGAAGTAAGTATTACACTTATCAGCATTCCTCCGAATGCACCAAGTGTATCAATGAAACCGATTTGTTTCCCTCACACGGACACCTAGTTGATTAATTATGTAATTATTTGACCATGAATGATTACAAACTCGTTCCTATCCCATTCATAAATCTGCACACTTACTAGTATTATAATACGTAAACATAAACAATTAAATATCACACGATTTATCGTATCATAATCTAAATAAGCCAGCTGTATTCATCAAAAAATACACTAACAGATTATAGACGTAATATTTTTATTCGTATTGTGGTTCAGTGGTAGTGTTACAAGTCCAAGCCGCCGAGTATCAGAGGTCCGAGGTTCGCTCACCGCACCCTCAAAATTCGATTTCTTTCTATATACATGTACGTTGGAGTGGGCCGATGATGTATGAAGTTTTTTATTGTTTTAGACATCAAAGTGAAAGGGGTCTAAAAAGTTACATTTTGGAACACATTTAAATAGAATATCCTCACAAATATTGACGTCACAATTGCCGAGGCTAAACATGTCGCGTTTTCGTAGAGACATATTTTTCAACAATTTGAATTAAATTTATGTATGAAAACATTTCTCCACAATATTATATTTGAAAATACCACTAATTTTCCTTAATCCATTTCACATATTTTTATTGCTATGCGTAGTGTGATTGTTACCTATTAGTGATTCATCAGAATCATATTATGATAATTTAAAAACATGACTTATCTATTCGTAGCATTCATGGAGGATGATAAAACATGTGTTTTTAGTTGGTAACACACAATTTTTCATTTTGAAGTTACCTATATAATTGTAGTAATTACCCCGCTAATTAATTTTCAAATGTTTAAATTTATTTCAACAGAGAGGGAAAAAAAATTGAGAAGGGAATATGGAAGGCTAGGCATTTACAGGGCTTATGATCTGTCATTGGCTGGTTTAAGTGGCCACAATTTTTCCCTCTCTGTTGAAATAAATTTAAATATGAACAACTCCCTAGGGAGGAAATCCAGCCAGTCTGCAAGCATTTGGACATAATCAAACATTGTTGAATTTTCAAATGTTTTATTTTATAATAAAATAAATTAAGACTATTCACTTGTATGTTTATTAAAAAGTGCATTTTTTCCGTACATGTAAAAGACACTAATTATCGTTTTAAAAAAGAAATAAATTAGTCAAGGTAAGAACAAGTTATATGTTTGGATAATTTATATAGCGCCATTTTTGTGAATATCACCTAAAGGGCGCTGTACAATAAATAAACATCCCAGCACGTCTTGCAGCTACAGAGCGCATGGACAGCAAGAAATCTAGCCCCAATTTACATTTTTTAAATTTGATAATGAACTTTACAGTTTAAGTGATATTTAAAAAAACGAAATAAAAAACAAATTTACGAAAATACAAGTTAGATTACAGCACGTCTTGCAGCTACTGAGCGCATGGGCGGTTGAAATTCTAGACCCCATTTACTAAATTTAGATATTTGATAGTTGATAACATTTACATAATGTGATTTATATAATATGATCGCTAACATGCACGGAACGGAACTATGCATTCCAGATGAACTAGCTGACAGGCGTCTCACGCTTAGATCAGCTACGTCTACGGCGAGAGGAAAAGTTATTATACCTCTACGCAAACAGCGCACTAAATTTGGTGAACGCGCATTTGCGGTCGCAGGCCCTATGGCATGGAATGCTCTCCCAGCAGAGGTGCGAGGCTGTGAAAGTGAAGTGATGTTTCGGAAAAAACTTAAAACCCACTTGTTCTCTAAATCATTTGAATAAATCCGTAGCACGTGACAACAAAATAAATTATTTTAACTAAATTACAAATTTAAAAGCTTCAATTAAATTAACTTAACAATAGAATCACCATGTAAAGCGCCCTTGAGGTATTTTATTACGAAAATGGCGCTATATAAGTTATCCATAATAAATAAATAAATAACATCACAAAAAGTCTTTCAGCAACAAAGCGCAGTAAAGTTTTCTTTTAAAGAGAAAATTCATAACGCAAATATTCTAACTGTCACATAAATCATTGATAAGTGTTTATAAGAATAAATATGTAAAAAGCTTGTTAAAATGATAATCTCACGGCTATTATTTTTTTTCTCTACGTTTTATTTCTGTGATATGTTTTATTAACACGACATATTATGAAAGTGAATGAAAATTGTGAAATACACACGTACGACAAATATGAAAGGGAAAAATATAGTAATAAATATAAATTGTTTTATCTTAGTGATATGTGACAGCAGACAGCCCGCAACATTCTATAGTGCATTGTAGTGACAAGGTTTATCTGGTAGTAGTGAACAGAAACAGATGGAGGTGACGAAATCGAGCAGAGTGCGGGGAAGTGTCTACTCTGATAAGAGGAAAACAATTAAGTATCGTTTACACGTGGACAATACAATAGATAGGACAGTATTGTCTTGTTCTTCGAGGACAGCCTCGACCGCGCGGGTCAGAACGCTGGGACAATATAAACATTCGGACGCAGTTCACACGTGAGCGCTGCGTAAATAAGTACACGACGGCATTTGAGGGTATTAGAAGCGAACTTAGAAATCTCCATTGGATGAGTTACTGAGATATTTGTGAAAAACTTGCGAGAGAATGCCAAGTTTTGCGGTGTCAAGTATAATTGAAATCGGTTTTGAATTACGCTATTATTTAGGTAGGTGGGTTGTTATGTATAGATTATTTTGGCATCAATAACTCATTTTCCGTTTTGGTGGAGATTTCTAAGTTTGCATATAATACCCCACATTTATTGACGAGCGAATTCATAAAAAATTTGATTTATTTTTCACCGATATGAATTGGAATAATTGAAGGACGAACTAATAAATTTTCTTCTACTTTCATTTTCGACAGAAAAAATATACGGGAGCCCAAAAGACGTGTCTGATGAATTTCAAATTTGACAGCACATTACTATTCATTAGTTATTGACCGGCGTCGTGGCGCAGCTGGTTAGACAGCCGTCTGTGAAACTGGCGTCGCGGGTTCGATTCCCGCCAGTTGCAAGAAAAAAAAAAACAATGAAAGATTTTTTTCTCAATTGGTCTGGGTGTTGTGAATTTTTCATTACCTCCTTCCATGTCCCCTCTTTCCCACCTGCTGACGAGCCTCTAAAATAGAGGCTTAGCGGGTTATTCCTTTAAACAAAAAAAAATGCTTTGCCGATCTAATTTCTTTATAATATTTTTTTTTTCTTTACAAGAAAATATCTCATATTTGAGAAGCAAAAATGACCCTTTTGGCTTAATAAATATGTAAGACTATCGAATATTTATTACAAAAGAAGAAAAAACGCAAAGTTAGTGAAATTGGCTTTTTTTAATGGATTTGGGAGTTTGCCCGACGGAGCGTGAGGCGCGGGTGTCAGGAGTCAGTGACCCGCGCACGAGGGACTCTGCACTTATCACCAGTCGTATCACTTGTCGCCAGAAGAGGAGTTCAGGAGTTCCCATGGCGCGTGACGGGATACGAGCTCCGTGGGACATGCCCAATGTCCACAGGATCAAGTGCCACTACCTAAATCAAGTGTCCAGTACCTGGCATGTTTGTAACAACTAGCTCTAACTACGTTATAAAGTTCACAGTCGGATATTGCTATGGAAATTTGATAGAAGTTCGAATACTCGAGGGTCCGATTACAATTAATAGTTATTTAAAAATAAAAACATTAAGTAAAATGACATATTCTTTGTAAAAATGCGAACACTCGTATTAACATTTGAAGTAATATCTTCATCAGTAACCAGGACCTCGATTAAGATGGGAAGATAAAGACGTCATATCTTCACCTTGACTGTATAGTTGAAGATAAATTCCCTCTAGCGATTATAAAGATATACTACCGACCCCCACTTTCAAGTTTTGGGTAGGTACATCAATATGAATCAAGGGGAAGCGAACGTCACGGTACACATATCTACGCTCTAAAATGACATAGCTTCAGTATGACGTCATAGTTGAAGATAAAAGTCTCCCTACCGACTACAAAGGTATAGTACCGATACCCCCACCATCAAGTTTTGATGTAAGTACATCGTTTTATACCGACGGGTCTAGAACCCCTCGATACGTTTATCTACGCATTAAAAGTGTCAAAAATTTTGTTCCACTGAGCAATTTTTCCTTTAATTATAATTTATCAAAAATTTTAATCGTTTTGAGGTTGGCACTTTTTTTCTTAAAAGCCTATTAGAAATATGAGAGAGAAATAAGTAAGTTTTGAAGTTGAATTAAATTCCGATATAACTGTCACATTAATAAAACGAACGCCAAGATGTAAAAAAAATGTCGCTAGGTTCTGTCATATTAACAAATAATCTAGGCGTCAGACACAGATTATATGCGTCAGAAAGTTACCACTCTAAAAAAATAATTTAGTTATTATATTTTTTCCATCTGTTTTACTATCTTTCCGAGTGTATGTATCGAGACGTTAAAGGAGCCGGCTTTTTAGTCGATCGGTAGATACATACAGACGATCGTTAAGCGTACCGTCTAGTTGATTTCCAAAAGTCATGCAAAATTCATGTCCAAGCGAGCATTTCTGGCTTGCATTGGGATTTATTGGAGATTATAATCGCTTCGAAGTGAGCACATTTTATTACAAAAGCCTATTTAAAATATAAATGAGAACTATTTTAAATGTTAATGACGTAAGGAACGCGGACTAATTGTTTGCGGTCATTCCATTGGCTTGTTTCGATCGTATGATGTCGATATGACAAGTAGGTAGAACATACCGAGGTAAGACACAGATAGTATAGAAGTTAAGTATACCGTCTTGATATATACAGATGAAGATAGCGTTCATAATCGAGGCACTGTAATTGAACACATTTTTTAAATACATAAACACTTATTAAATTTTTCATACAAAAAGTTTGACTTTCATTAATCAATTTATTTATTATATGCGCCCAGAGGGCTTTTAAATGACAGGTAGAAAATTAAAATTCACGCGTTTCATGGTATTTTTTTTGGGGGGAAACCAACAGTTCTACATATATATTCATAGTAAACAACATATATAAGGTTATTTGAAACAAGCTGAGAAATCTCTATTGAAGAAGTCACTCAGATACTTGCGAAAAAAGACTTCAAAAAATAAAAATATTAATGTTAATATGTACAAGCCTCATCTCCCAATTAAAAAACAGCTGTTATTTTTCATTAATTAGGTTTTTAATTAATTTAATAATCGGGTTGTGGTCCTGTGGCTAGTGTCTCGGACTCACGGACCAAAGGTCCGTGGTTCGAAACCCACTCTACCCCAACTCGATTCCATTTTCTAATAGTGAGTTATTTACAACTCGTTGAAAATGGCCCTCAAAATTAAATATTTGGGTAAATCATAAGAACGCAAATATTTATTTTTTTTTAAAAAAAAAGAAAAAAAAAGTTTTTTTAAAATTTTTATTTTATCATATGTATGTATCTTTTGATATGTTATATTTATGTTTTTTTAGTACAAATTTTTGACCAGTCTGTTTTTTGGTTGGCTGAAAGATATTGCTTTTAGCAATAAGTCCGCCAAAGTACTTATTCTTATTCTAAGTTTTAAATAAATAAAGTTGAGAAACATTTCTTTACAAATCAATATACATATTATTTCCGTGGCATCATTTTGATATAAATATAAATATGGATAAGAAAAAGTATTGTACAGTAACAGTGCATTTGAATATCTTATAAGCTGAGTAATGTGTTTTTCTGACGCAAATTGAGTATTTATTAGATCGTGACGTCACAATTTTAATCGATTCGTGATGTCATTAAAGAGAGATGTGTGCGTTTTAGACGTGTGCGCAGCGCCGCGCCGTAGCCCGCCGCCGATGACACCGACGCAGATAGAAAATTCTCGCGAAATCTGCGTGAAATATTAAAAAAAATATGGACTTCTACTAAACTTAAGTACGGTCCGTCCTTATGAAATAGCGCCACTCAGCTCTTTCAATGCAGACGTTGTAATTTCTGACTTTGGTTGAGACTACCGTATTTTGCGGACGATAGGACCTACCCCGAAATTAACCTATCAATTTTTAGAAAAAAAAATGTTTTGGACGACAAGACACACCCCCACCATTCAAGAGTAAAAAAAGTGCGTCTTTGAGGCCGAAAAATACGGCAAGCTTTTTTCCAAGCAAAAGACTTGATCCTTTTTTTTCCATTCTTTAAAAAAATCTCGGCATGACGGGGAAAAACCATATTGCACATTGAGTCTTTCTGCGCTGTTGTGCCGTGTATAGTTTGCACACTTTGCCGACGTTTTGGATCGCATTGCAGCGTCCATCATCAGGGTTGATGTAATAACCCGCGTGGGTATTTTTGTACCCTTGTGTATCCAGAATGCGAAGCGTATCTTAGTCATCAAAATATGCAGCTTGTTAATCTGAAATCTGTCGACTTGGTATTTTTTATAATTGATTTATTTTTCAATAAATCGTGTTGAAACTGGACTCTTACTCTTACGTAACTGAGGTACTTTATTGAGACATTTCTACCAATAAAAGCTATATCTATGTAAGGTCAACTTTAACCCTTTATAGGATACATATTTTGTGATGATTTATGTGTCACTAACCTAATAATGTGTTATTTTTTAAGATAATAAACCTGTTGCATTTTTTAAAAACTGAGTAGAAGGCTGTTCCACCGGCGTACGTTATTTACGAAACTGTTGTTGACATAAGACGTATTATTAATACGAAATATTAGAAAATAAATACATTAATTCTGGTGGTATACATATATGTATGTACCACATTATTATGGGTGTCCTATAATGTTTAATTGTAATAGACGAAAAATGTTTAATGAAGTAAGGTTAAGTGCGTATTGCACGTAATTCACAAATAAATACATTTATTTTTTAATTATTGAAAACAAAAATGTTTGATGAGATCAAAAGTTTCAATAAAATCAAAGTAATGTGTGAGATCGTACCTAAAAATTTACCAAAAATTGCTTAAAACAAGCACGCCGATTTCACGCTGATTTTACGCCGATTACGCCGCCGACGATATTTTTTTTGATCGGCGCACACGTCTAGTGTGTTAGTTCTTAGCCCACATATGGAAAGACAGGTCTGCATATTAAACAATATACGACACATTTGCACAAACTGAAAATTGACACAAATAAAGCTGAACAATGGCGGTTTACATATTCGGGAAGTGGACGTATGTGTTCATTTAAGAAACCTTCAAACCTTCCACAGTATTTTTATATCTTATAATAATATTTATAAAATACAATAAAAAGGCCTTCGTAAAAACATTTTCGTTTAACTCGTTAATTATTGTGGGTAATTTCTAAACAAAAACAACCTAACCTTGAACTTGACATAAAAAATCAAAACCAGAATATTACGAGAGTATTTCATATTTCGCAGTAGTTCTATTATTTACATAAAAACATATAATTTGCATTGCTAGTACACGTTCATTTATTAACTGAACTAAAAACAATTACAATATAAAAAAAAATATTTTATTTGAAATTTATTTATATACCCTTACGGATTACATTCATTTAACAAAATATTTTTATTTTTTAAAATTCATATTCTATTGTTAATGATAATATTATTTTTCAGTCTACACTCACTTAGAAGGTTGCAAAAATCCTTACCCATTAGTACTAAATGCACTCTTGTACAAGCATTACTACTACCCATTCTAGATTACGCTGATGTTTCCATGACTGATTTAAGCTGTGAGCAACTCGATAAACTTGAACGACTTCAGAATACATGCATAAGGTACATTTTTGGTCTTAGGAAATATGACCACATTTCTGATTATAGTAGGCAACTGAAATGGCTCAAATAATTTTGACAGCGGAGAGACTATCACTCCCTCTCACTTCTGTTCAATATACTTCATAGTCCTAACGCTCCTATATACCTGCGTGGAAAATTTCAACGCTTATCGGTTCATGGTTTACCTCTTCGTTCTCATTCTCAAGGCACTCTCTTAATACCCATACACAATTCCTCTTTCTTCTCTAACTCATATAGTGTCCATGCGGCTCGACTGTGGAATTATCTCCCATCCACCATCCACCATCAAAGATGTTACTACATTATCTCTGTTTAAATCACGTCTGAAGAAACATCTCCTTTCTCTTCCTTAATCTCCCCTCCTTTCCTTTTTCCTCTTTCCTCTTTTTTCCTTTTTCCCATTGAGTAATAGTTTTGATTTAAGGTAATTTATAAACAAATACGTTTATTTCTATTTTTATATATTTTTAACTTTTTATTTTTTTTTTCTATTGAATATGTTTTGTAACTTGAATTATAAAAATAAAACTTTTATTTTATTGGTTGGTTCGAAGAAATTGCCATTTGGCAATAAGCCCGCCAATGTACAAATAACATTATGTACAAAAAGTTAGATAAATAAATAAAATATTTTTCACATCTTATGGAAAGGTTGTCTGATGAAATGATTTTATAATAGCAAAGCAAACTTTGATGGACATGTTTAAGTAAGTATTTTATGTGATTCCGATTCACTGTATTATTTCAAAAGTAATAAAAAAGTTATCTTAAGAGTAAATATTGCGTTTTCTTGCAAAATATTGCCTTAATTTGACGGTTAACCCAATTAGTCCGGATGATTGGAGTTTTACTGTAATTGTATATCCTAGAACATTGTTTTTTCAGGTAGCATTTACATTTCCATTTCTAATTCAAAATTCATACTAAAAACATCATCTCGTTACGTTTTACCTGGCGCGTTTTTTTCTACGTAAGCTCAAGAGACAAGCATTATTAAAAGCTAATAAAAACTGCGGCTAGAAGTAATTTTTTTCTATGATTCAATTCATTCATGTTGTCATATGAATTTTTTAATTCTCGATTTGCTAAATTATTATCATTCAATATTCAGCAGATTAACTATCGCTCTTATACGATAAATATTCATAAATCACGCATCTATATAAATGAACTTATTCGCGAGCTAAATGAAGATGATTCAGCTGCAAAATTATATAAATTTTAAATATGCGAGATTCACACCTGTAGAGTATTTGCGGAATTAATATTTTATAATGAAAATGTGAATTAGTTATCCAAACACAGATACGGCTATAAAATAACTTTTATTGTATAATAAAACCGCTTGGTAGAATGTGATTCAGATTGCTTCGGCAACTTACTCAATATCAATAACCCTCAGATACCGGTATAAAGGAAAATGAGTCACAGAACACAGCATACAATATCTAAGGTAGAAATACGAGTATTTGTAACGAATTTGGGGAAAGAAATATTTCATCTAGTAGAAAATCCAGTATAATCTTAAATGAATAGGCAGTAAGCGGTTTGCGTAGAAAAGCGTAATAAACTAGTTTAAAAAGTATCTGACCATATTTTTTATTGGCAAAACAAATAACGCTTTGAGGGCGGAGCTAGATGACCGTTTGTAGGTATACCTAGAGTGCATGCTCAAAAAGTTTAATTCAAAACAACATAAATTGGCCTCCCGGTCCCCTGTAGTAGAATGGTCAAGATAATGGCTTAAGGGTTCGATTCCCGGTAGCGCAAAAGCATAAAAATGTAGTTTTTCTTAAGTCTAGATGTTATGGAATGGTATTTTACCTCGTTAACAGACCTTTTGGCCAGTTGTGGTATTAAAATTTTTTCATCAACTTCATAGATTTTTTTTATTTTATTTATTTATTTTATTTACACTCTTTATCAAAATACAATTCCATGTTCACTTTGCCCAACTAACAAGGGTTCATACCCCGTTCCAAGCTAGGCAATTACATTTTAATATTTTATAATAGTTAACAAATTAATATAGAGCACAGACAAACAAAATATAAACTTATTCGTATACACATTTTGATACATATACATACAGACATACACATATATACACACATATTTATATACACATGTACATACACACACACGTACATACACCCATGCGCATACACATACATACATTCATAAAAACATAGACAATTTATTTATGCGAAACTTCATGGTTGTCATCTTTAAATATATTTTTTAAAATTATTCCTTATTTTTTATATTTTATTTTCGACATCCAGTAAGAATCTCCAATCCGTGGCATACATCAACTTTTCTGACTCCCTACGACCAATGTCATGAAAGAGCGAGGTCAACACCTTCCGTAACTTGACAACACTCCCGTCTTTCCACGATTCTGGCAAAAGGTTATAGACCTTTTTGCCTACGTAATAGTGTTGTCTCGATGCCAGAACAGTGTTGACCCCTGCACTTAGTATCAGATCCCTATTAGAGTATCTTGTATTATAGTTGTGGTTGACGCTTGGGTAAATGTCTCTATTTATGTGTGTAACCACTACCGTTCTCAATATATACTGTTGAATAATATTCAGTACTCTGAATTCTTTGAAGATGATGCAAAGTTTTAAGATGAAGAACATTTAAGAGAAGGTTATATAGAAGTCTAGGCATCTACAGGGCTTATGACCTGTCATTGGCTGGTTTAAGTGGCCACTTTACACACTGTGTAACATTCATCATTCTGCCCATTTTTGAACATCTATAATCCTTCAATTATTTCATCGCTTGATGTTTGTGAAGTTAAAGAGCTGAAACCTTTATTTATGCGGGTGAGATTCATCTAATTGCATTATTTCACCTACATACTAGGCAACGCCTGAAAAACTTTTTTTTTTAATTTCTATACTTCTTCATGGACCAGGTGAATTTATCAACAATGTTTTAAGTTTGTTTAAATGTTTGTATACAGACTGGATTCGACTTCCTGAGGAGCTGTCAATATTAACATATTACAACAGAGATGATGATATATTAAAAATTAATACAGTTCAGGCTACTTTGGAAAGGTACGCTAAATAATTGCGCAAGTGTACACAAATATTTTTTCCCTTTTAAATACCTTGTAAAAGAGTCTATTGTTTTAGCAGAGGAATACCTACAAATTCAAACGTTTGTTACGCATGTGAGTCGTGCTATTTTATGGGGCAATTGTTTGAAAATCTTATTCTTATCATAGTACAGAACGCATGCCAGAGTTTAGTTTCTCGTGTTTCTTATACCCGTATGCAGAGACAAACCTTAAGGTGAGGAAAGCGCATTCTATTGTCTTCGCATTCGGGTTATTCTCTGCGTTTGAGATTAGAATGTACTTTCCTCACCTTAAGTTTTGTCGTACCTTAGATTCCTCTCATTTTAGTTGTCGTTCAAAGACTGAAAAGAAATAACCGCACTGAGGAAGGCCAGCGGCTTTTGTCTTCGACTGTACATTCTTCAAGTTTTCTTGTTAGATGACGCTTATGACGTAATAATAACAGAGTTAGTATGCTAGACACAGTAAAAACCCAAGTGTGCCGTCGAACTGGGATATCATGGAACACAATTAAAAATCTACAATCGGTTTAACTGCGGAACTGTGGTTAGCCTCGACAACTCGAATGGAGAATTTACCGGTTAGCGTTTGGCGGAGATTGGACAAGATCGCTGTCTCAGTTCAGAATCTCGTCAAGTGGAGAAAATCTGCGTTGAGAAAATGCGGAAGGAGAGACGTTTGTATGGGAAGCGAATCTATTGTTCTCGAGGAAAATTTCTAGTATTCTTAAAGATTTTGATTTGAATTAACACACATATTAATCGCTTTCTAACGGGGTACCTAATTGAAATTTTCGAGACATCGGACGGGCAAAGGTGAATGTCACACTGTCGATTTGGAAATAATTTCGTCGACCAAAGAGGAACTACAGCCCTACGGGAAATTGGATACAAAAAAGGAAGAAAGGAATATAGATGTTCAAAAATAGGAAAAATGTTAAATGTTACACAGTGTGTAAAGTGGCCACTTAAACCAGCCAATGACAGGTCATAAGCCCTGTAAATGCCTAGACTTCCATATTCCCTTTTTTAAGATATCTCCATCCCAATTGTAATTTGTTAATCTTAATGACTCCCGAGGGGGTAATATACAGTATTTTGTCTGAAACATTTGGACAAACTCAAGTATTGTCATATATATATATATATATATACATATTTGTGAATATTGACGCTCCAATTTCGGAACCAGCATGAACACGATCACAATACTAGAGAAGAGAACAAAATTAGACTTCCATTTAGGAAAAAGGCAAAGTCACAAAATTCAATTTTATTTAAAGCAATTAAAAAGTATTACGAAATGGAAAAAAATATTTATGAAGAAAAAAACATTTCAAAATTTAAAATAATGGTCAAGACATATGTGATAAACAATTTATAAATTAAATATATTTTCAATGTTATAATTAGAACACACATAACAATATGTATGATATGTGTGCCCTACTTTAAGATTTAAATAAATAAATTTTTATCGAAACTCAACCGGGCAGTGACAACACTACCGCCTTCTTTCCGTGCGCCGCGATTGCAGAACCCGTCAATACAGTAGACTGTTGTAGGTAGCGTGTACCGTATGTATAATATAGTCTCACGATGCGTCAAGACGTCCGATACAAAAATTGTCGAATGCAAAGGGTCGAATCTCATAACGGTACTACCTCGTGACAGCACGACTTCATTTATGCAAATCGCTTCAATAGATAATTGAGAAACATTACAATTATCTTTAAAACTGTTGGATTATAGTATCTACCTCGTGAGTGCTTCGAAATGCGATCTCCCAGCCGAATGCGCGGTAAATCTATGTACTACAGGTGCACAAATGTTGATATCCGTACATTATGTAGGCTGGCATAAGAATTATCGACAAAATCTAGAAAGAAATAAGTTCTGCTTCGGTTTGGACATGTAGAGCGAACGGACAGCGAAAGAATGGCTGAAAAGATTTACGATGCGAAGGTTGATGGATGCCGAAATCGAGGAAGACCAAATCTAACAAATAGTTGAAGACGGAAATGTCAAAAGTCGGAATAATCAACGCGCGTGCATTTGAAGATGTATGAATGTAAACGAAGCGAGGACAGGGTTACGAATGATGAAACAGGGCGAGAGTGTAAATCTGAGTCAAGTATAGTTAATAAGATTAAGAAAGGGTCTCTGAGATGTTTTGGTCATGTGTCATGTAGAACGAATTTATTTATATTTATATTTGGATAATTTATATAGCGCCGTTTTTGTGAAAATCACCTCAAGGGCGCTGTACAATAAATAAATATCCCAGCACGTCTTGCAGCTACAGAGCGCATGGACGGTTAGGATTCTTGTTTCTCGTCTCCAGTTATGATATATAGGAGCTAGATTACACGTCTTGCAGCTACAGAGCGCATGGACAATAAGAAATCTAGCCCCTATTTACATTTCTGTTTTTTTATTTGACAATGGAGTGTAGAGTTTTAGTGATATTTTAAAAAATTAAATAAAAAACAAATTTATAAAAATAGAAGTTAGATAACAACAAGTCTCGCAGCTACTGAGCGCATGGACGGTTGGAATTCTAGATCTCATTTACTAAATTTGTATATTTGATAACATTTACCTATTGAAGCTAGATTACTAATCGTCTTACAGCTACAAAGTGCATGGACGAGTGAAATTCTGGCAACTTAAAATTATCAATAAATTCACAAAAACAAACATTGAGCATAATAGTAAATTTGTAAAGTGTTCGTGCTAAAAATTAAACAATAAAAAACTAAACAGATAAAGTACTTCAACACTATGGATAGCATAACAGATAAAAATATCCGAAGGGTAGCTTTCGTAGATGTTCGGTAGTCACTAGTCACTGTCGCAGTATCGCACAAGTGGAAATACATGTTTTTGCTAAATTCCTAGAAGATGGCCCGGTCCACGTGGAGTTGCCGGAAAGGGGAAAGAAGCCTGTTGTTCCAACGACCTTGTATCCATTTAAGTCTGTATTTTTTTGTTTTATGAGTATGAAATTCCCGCTCAATTTTGTTGTTGTCAATGGACTACGAAAGAATGGCAAAACAAGTAGGTTTATATGGCGAAAATTAAAAGTAACGCGAGACGAAGACGACCAAGGAAGACGTGGCATGATCAGGTAAACCAAAATCTTAGGTCTGGTCATGTCAAACGCAGACAGAACCGAAGGGCATGTATGAATGTTGAAGAAGCTAGGAATATATGCCAGGGTAGACGTGTGTGGCGGTCCATTCTCTCTGCCTACCCCTACGGGGAAATGGCGTGATGGTAGTAGTAGAAATCTGTATGCAGACAAAGTGATGTGGCGTTTTATCCTCTCTCCTTACCCTAGCGGGGAATCGGCGAGATTTGATTGTTTAAGATTGTTTTTTTAACCAATACTACAGGTTTTAGTTCCAACACTAATGTATGGAAGTGAAACATGAAATTGGCAGAGGAAGGATGAAAGCCGAGTGAACGCGGTCGAAATGAGGTCTCTAAGACGAATGTGTGGGAAATCGACGTATGACAGGGTTACGAATCATGAAATCAGGCAAGAGTGCAAATCTAAGATGGTTCGGTCATGTGGAACAAATGGATGAAAAAAAAAACAGATATACTCGTATATGGAGAGAATTAATGGTAACGGAGGACGAGGACGATCAAGAAAGACATAACCAGATACACCAAAATCTGGTCATGTCAAAAGCAAACACAACCGCAGGGCGTGTATGACCAAGATGTATGAATGTGGAAGAAGTTTTTTATATATATTTTTTTTAAATTTAATTTTACAATACGCCCAAGGGGCATTTACAAAAAAATATACAGGTAAGTTCTAACATAGTAAGTAAAAATTTTTAAAGATAAACAACGCTTTTTTGTTCATATGTAGAAACAATAACAAGCATACTGCTATGCAAAATAAAAAGTAAAACTTTACATAGTAAAAAAAGAAAAAAAATCGTATATGGATATAAGAAAAGTAATTTAATTAAAAAGCAAATTGTAAATAACTTGTAAAGAATTTAAACAAAAAAATATATACATTTACATATACTTATACGTATAAAAAAAATGGTATTAACAAATTATTGTTAAAAACAAATAATCAAAATTAGTTTACAGTAAGTATATATAAGATAATAACATAATATCTGGTACACTTAAATATTTGATACATTAATTTCAGAGTTATGAATGTGTGTTAGGAAAAGTGTGTGTGGCAATCATTCCACTCTGCCTATCCCTACGGGGAAATAGCCCGAAGGCAGTGGAATTAGTCGACTCGATGAAATTCAATGTAATGGTCGACTTGATCGAGATTCGACACCAATACCCGTGTATTTGAATTATTAATCTACTCGACTTGATTTTTTAACTAAAAAACAGTATCAGGAAAATTCAAAGAGTGATTAGATTAGTTGACGCTAAACGCCCACAATATTCCACTTTATGCCCAAAAACTACATGAATGTATTTTGTATTTTACCCATGGAAGTAAGAATAGTCCAGAAGGAGCGTAGAATCATATTTGAATACATCGGACTGTGTCCGAAAATCCCCCCACTATGCCCTACTTTCCCCGCGCGCATTCGTGACGTCGCCGCATAATGTTGCTTGATGGGAAGAAATATAATTATAACACAAATGTAAGGTAAAAAAAAAGCAATCTGTTAATTTCTATGAAATTTTATTGTTCACGATGAAATATTGATTGACACAACAGAGTAGATAAGTAAAGGGTCATTTAATAAGAGTAATTGAATTAATGAACTTTAAACTTAAAATATAAAACAAATTTTACTTTACATAAAACGGACACTTTTATATCATGTTAAATAATATTTGATGTTTTAAAGATGATGTCGGTCAAATGTCCACGATAGAGTTGTTTAATCCGAGATCCAATTTTCATTAGTTCTCTCATTAGATGAGCAAAGTAGGGTAAAAAAATTTACTACCCTGGCAACACTAACGAAATGTTCATTTTGGATGGAAAAATAATTCAATTTTGAGTAATGCATTTGTTACATACACATTCATTTGCTAATTACACATGAAATGTGTAACATAAACCTACTCATTTATGAGTAGTTTAGTCACCTTCTGTTTGATGTGCGTATGCGGTTTCTGGACTATTCTTAATTCAATTATTTTAACCTTTTTCTTTTAAAAATAAATATTTCAGTTCTTGTCATTTTCATTTTGAGACTATTTCTTTCGTAGAATATGAACCTCAGACCGTTGACTTTTGGACTTCACTTTTATATGATAGGATTCAATTTTTTTTTATTATTTCTTTGTTGAACGCTGTTTTCTGTGTCTAAGATACAGATGGGAAGTTAAAATGTACCTTCAATTTTATCTACAAAGTAAAATTGAGTTTTATGTATGAAAAATAAAATGGCATCACGTGTTAGGAGTGTGGTGCATCTCAATGGGTGCATATGCCAGATGCACGTTATAATAATATTGTGCTCTCATGTCAGGTTCATATGACACTGTAAATTATCCCTGAAATTGGGCACTCAGATCGGTCGCCAGGGGTCAAACACCACATGGAAATGATGAATATTTATTTACGAAAATTGTTTTTAAATGTATATAGTACGCATTTTATTGCCCCTGAAAGTACGAGTGGCGAAAAATGATATAGATCAATGGTCCAAGTTGGCTTTAACGTTTGATTTGGTCCTGCGATTCGCAAATCCAAATATCGACGGTACGCAAGCTGCTTAAAAACAATAACTGGGTACGTATTCTGGTGGGAAGTTAAAATTTATCTTCAATTTTATCTAAGTTTTCTGTACGAAAAATAGGATATGTTTACAATTTTTTTTTCTAAACATGTTCAACACAGTTTTCCCTGAAGATGGCTCCTGCAATGGTAGCCGAAACGTCTGATCAAATCCAACATATCGGTATCACCCAAAAAAGATACATAATATTGATGTTCAATACAGGTTACCGACGAAGATACTGAATTTTTATCCAAATATACACACTTTCGTACATAAATATAAATATTGGTTTATATCGGGCCTTACCTATAAATCGGGTATAAAGTTAAGCTTGAGAATAGTGGTAGAATAATGATGGTATAGCAAAAAGTATTACTTATAAACCTCGCATAGAGTTAAACTCGTTTTAAATCTGGGATAGCGACCATAGAAACCTTTACCTGCGCACTATGTGGTATAACGCTGGAATAAGCACGCGATCTGTCAAAAGTCATATTTTTTCGGTAATCAAAATGGATAGTTTATCAGTTTTTTCTTTCAATTTTAAATAATTTCGCGACCTTCTCGATGCGATTAAAGTGATATTTAATTTGAAGTTTATATTTGAAGCACTAACTTTGTTGTTATTGATTATATTAAAATAAATAAAACAACTTTGTTTTTAACCACTAATTTTTATTTTTCACCGACCGGTTTCAAAGCAAACAAGCTTCTTTGTCAAGGGTAAAACCAATTGATTTATTGGGTCCACGTGTAGTTTTTAGTGAACATGATAGAAATAAAATAAAAAGGATTCAATTCATTAGTTACGTAAACCTTGACAAAGAAGCTTGTTTGCTTTGAAACCGGTCCGTGAAAAATAAAAATTAGTGGTTAAAAACAAAGTTGTTTTATTTATTTTATTATTTATGATATTTAATTATTTGTTTAAATAATATCTGAAATGTTATATGATTGTATGTGTTTTAATTAATTGTGATAAAAAAGAAACACGAATAAACTATAGAATTCGTTTTTAACGTCTCTTCTTCCTAATTTTGATTTCTTTCTCTAAAGGTTTCCTCCATGTTCCCGATTAAACTGACAGTAATCTCGATGAGACTTTGACATTTGTTTGTGTTGTTATAAAAGTTACTGCGCACGCGCACATATCAATGTTGACTGTTTTAAAACAATTAGCGTGAAATAATTTGTGAATTCTAGGTAATAAATATTTTTATAAGCAAGCTTTTTTGATATTGGTTATAAATAGTTAAACCGGGTATAGATATTTTTCAATATATATTTCGGTATAAGGAAATCGAATAAGTAAGGCCCACCGTCTCAGTATATACCGATGCAGTTAGCGTTTATAATCGCGGCCCTGGGGTGGTATTCCACACGCTCTCGCGGCCGTATTATTTCGTGTATTTTTGTACAAAATACAAGAGAAAAACTGTTTTCAGAATAGCACCCCTGGTCAATCAGATTTTCCGTTTCCCGTTTCCCGCTAAGTTCCTCATTGTGCACCGTCCAACATGTCATTCTTACGTCTTGTTCAATTATTATTTTATTTTAAAATTCTATTCGTCCAGTCTCTCCTTTTTTGTTTGTTTGTATGTACTCAAGTAAACACAAAAATCTAAAGAGAACAACACTCTCCAGTAAAAAAAAATATTTTTTTTGCTTTATTTCTTAACAGAGATGTATAGCGACATTTTGTGAAAATAACATCTTTCACATTATTCGACACAATTTTAAAGGCGACATCCCGTTGACGTTTTAATCAATATTTTTTCAATGGTAATATTCATTATTCATTCTTTCGAATTTTATTGTCTACCGCTGGAGTACTAAAAATCTAAATATTTTGAAAACGAGTGAGTTGACGAGCATAAAAAAAAGTACTCGCAAAAGGTTCCGGACTCCTGTATAATTCGATAACCCCAGTGTCAAGTGCCCTGAAAGGCACAGTATCCGATTTTCAATTTGTATTTGGATAGTGTAGAACTGTCGAGTGTAGCTGTAGAGTGCAGAGCCCTTATTCTGGAATTATTTCGTTTCGTAAATGCATTCGTATCGTATGAGCGGGAACGAGAGTGAAATACGATTTCGATTGCGTTAAAGTGAGATGGATATAATATATTATGAGAAACGAATGGAATTGTGACAGAATAAGTGCGCAGACTACATACTGAGTTGCCTTCCCTCCCCAGAGGGTAGTGCCATATGTGCTTCTAGACTTTAACTATTCCTATAGAAATCAAACCCACTTGAGATCAGATAAATGGGACACCCAAAGGATAGCAAACAGCCATGTCTGCAGTTAGTAGACACACATTCCTAGTTTCACGAGGATACCGAAGAATGGGCTGGTAGAGTCAAACTTTTTATTTAATTGCTTACATTTTTTAAATAGATAGTTTCGCAGACTCACGCCTCACAAATATTAAAACAAAATAAATTCGCAAATCATCCGATAGAAAATAATCATAACTTCAATAAAGACACTGGATTAAAAGTACTTCATGTTGAAAATAAAATATTAAAATTAGACAACTTCTTAGAAATTAAAAAAGCGATTTTCAATAAGAAAAAAATTATTAATAACCAAATAAACAATATTTCTTTTAGTCCTCTCCTGTCTAGCTTAGAAAATATTAAAATCAAATAACCACATTTGTAAGGAAAAAAGACTTGATTTATTGGGTCCACGTGTAGTACTTAGTTAACATGATAAAAATAAAATAGGAATTAATTCATTAGTTACGTAAACCTTGACGAAGAAGCTTGTTTGCTTTGAAACCGGTCGGGAAAAAATAATAATAAAGAATTAGTGGTTAAAAACAAAGTTGTTTTATTTATTTTATCAAAATAAAAATATTTAGTACTGAGGTAGTGCCTTTGAAATGTGGTGCTACAGGAGGATATTAAAAATCTCCTGGCTGGACAGAGTCCGAAATGATGACGTTCTCCGACGCATGGAAAAAAATAAAGAGGTGCTTAAGACCATAAAGAAAAGAAAACTTGAGTACTTCGAGCAAGTGATGAGATGCGAAAAATATAACATTTTACAAGTCATTCACAGGGATGGATTGAAGGAAGACGCATCTCTTGGCTAAAGAACTTGTGTGAGTGGTTCCATTGCAGCGCTCAGTCCTTGATCAGGGCAGCTGCCAACGAAGTGAGAATTGCTACGATGAGATTCAATCTCCACCGGGGAGAGGAACAACAAGAATAAGAAGCACTAAGGAATCAGAGGATTAAGGCAAAAATCACAACGGAGAACTCGCGTTCATTTTTTTCAATACTATTTACCATTTCATTTTAATATATTATTCAATCGTTTTTTGTTCACTTTTTGCCGTTGTTTCCTCGACAAGCATAACACCTTTTTTCCTAAAGCTATCGGAATGTGTATTCAATGCAAAATCATTACTGAGCGGTAAAGCCGGGTTCAACCTTTGGACCGAAGCTGATCCGAAGTCTTCTACACTGCGACGGCACCGCAGCCCATCTCTTGTATAAAAATGAAAGGGATAATATTTGAAGTCAGAACTTCCACATTTAGAACTTCTCCATTGTAGTGATATCTCCCGGCACAAATCTTCGGGTCATTCCCACAACCTTCGGCCGTTCGCTTAAGGCCTACTGCGCAACCGACTCATCTGTAGAACGGACAAAAAATTAGCCAGAGCATGCCGCGTACCGGTGCCGTTTTAGACAGGTACGCCGCCATTTTGCTGATAATATAACGTCCTGGTATTTTTTAAACTTATTTCCCATTAAAGTAATTTTAAAGAAACCCCTTAATATTCAATATGGAAATTCTACATAAAATATTTTAGGTTCATACAGTAGACACTCTTTATAAAATAAATTACATTATACAAATTTATAAAGAAGAAAAAATAAAAGAATTTGAGATAAATAAGTCACTCAGATACCAATATAATATTAAAATTCATAAATTCCATACAAGTCATGGTCAAAATAGCTTTGTATTCAAAGGTGTAAAAAGTTGTAATAATCTTCACAATGAACTAAACACTATTGAAAATAATATATCAATAAATAAATTTAAAGTTAATCTAAAAAAAATTTGAAACACGTCTAAAAACAACATTAAATTTTAATTAGTATGAATGCATTATTGTTTTATGTTTTTTTCTTTATATATCCTATGATTTTATTTTTCTTTTTATGTACTCGTATTTAAAATTATATAAACTCCTATAAATAAACAACTAAAACAGTGTAAGTCACTCTCCAAGCACAAGAGATTTTTTTTTGGAGTGTTACAGTGATAACATTTACTAGATGTATAAAAGTAGATATGTTTAGAATGTTACAAAAACATGTACTTTTTATAAAATTTATTAATAAAAAATATTAAAAATACTGTTTTGCAGCGCTAAAGCACATTGCCATGTGGAATATTTAAATTGGTATGTACCTATACCATTTTTTAAAACAAAGGAATCATTGCTATTTAATTCAGAACATATTACCATACTGGGTGCCAGTAACTACACTCCTAATTTTTCATATTTTATGTAAATATGCATTACGAACTGAGGTCATCGAATGTGTAGTGAAATAACTGACATTTCAAAAGTGAAATAAATTAATTGCTTATATTAATTACATTTCTGTAATCAGTATATGTATTCCAAAAACATTTTTTTCCTGATTCTTTATGTTCAAAGCATCCATGTTAATTAAAAATATCATAACAGTTTAGAAAAAAGAAAATGCCATAAAGCTCAGAGTTAAAACATTGAATAAAAAAGATTGGCCATTTTGTCCGTTGGTTCACTTCACCTGCAATGGGCTCAACTGTGATAAAATTAAATAAAAATAATTAAAACAAAGGCCTGTTTTGTAGGCACCAAAATGAAAAAGGATATAATTTGTTTAATGTTGTGGAACAACAAAAAATCCGTAAAATTGGGTCCTTAAAAAAATCTTAAGCCTTACTTATTAGATTTCCTTATACCAGGTTTATATTAAGAAAAAAACTAGACCCGGTTTAACTATTTAAAACCGATAAAAAAAAAGCTTACTTATAAAAATATTTATTACCTAGAATAACAATTCACAGGTTATTTCATGCTTAATTTTTTTAAACAGTCAACACTAATATGTGCGCGTGCGCAGTAACTTTTATAACAACACAAACAAACGTCAAAGTCAAATCGAGAACAAACATGGAGAAAACCGTTAGAAAAAGAAAACAAAATTAAGAAGAAGAGGAGAAGTTAAAAACGAATTCTATAGTTTATTCGTGTTTCTTTTTTATCACAATATATTAAAACACAATAAAACACATACAAACATAACATTTCAGATATTATTTAAACACATAATTAAAAATCACTTGAATAGCATTAAAAAGGTCGCAAGACTTCGAAATTGTTTAAAATTGAAAAAAAAAACTGATAAACTATCCATTTTGACTACCGAAAAATGTGACTTTTGACAGATCGCGTGCTTATTCCAGCGTTATACCACATAATGTGCAGGTATAAATTTCTAAGGTCGCTATCCCAGATTTAAACCGAGTTTAACTCTATGCGAGGTTTATAAGTAATAACAACAACAACAACAAACCGTCACGCCGTTTCCCCGTAAAGGTAAGCAGAGAGGATAGAACGCCATAACACTCTATCTTGGCATACAACAGACCTCGCTTCCTCTACATTCATACATCTTCTCATGCACGCACGCCGATTATTCCTACTTTTGACATGTCCATCTTCAAGTATTTGATGGACTTTATCGTGCCATGTCTTTCTCGGTCTTCCTCGTTTTCCGCATCCATCAACATTTGCATCGTAGATCCTTTTAGCCGTTCTTTCGCTCTACATGTCCAAACCAACGCAGCACCCCTTTCTTGATTCTGTCAATAAAGCATGTCTCAGCCTTACACACTTCACGGATCTCGACATTTGTGCACCTATCATACATCGTTTTACCACACATTCGCCTGAGGGATCGCATTTCGACAGCTTCCATAATTATTCTACCACTATTCTCAAGCTTACATTTATACCCGATTTTTAAGTAAGGCCCATTGTTTACTACGATCATTGCGCCATTTTTTATTATCGTCATTGTTATTTATATTGTCAAAACTATATCGATTGTGGCGCCCTCCTCCATTGTACACATGAGTTTGTTGCCCAGTACGCGGTATGAAGCAGCAAGCAGCAAGCAGCGACCAGCACTGAACCTAGAGTATTCTCTTCGCAGACTAGAACAATATTTATTCTAGATAGGAGTTATGTGCATAAGTGTGTGAACACCTGCCTTGTGATGCTAAAAAGAATTAAGAACAACATTGGCTTAAGATATTTAATTAGATACATATTTAAAAAAAATAATTACCTCAGACGAATTTTACACTGCACACTTAAGCAAATTAGTATTTCTGTATCAACTAAATAATAATAGTAATATTATTTCTGGAGAATAACAACGTGTGTAATTTATAATTTTTGCATTCTTACATCACACGAGATGCAAAACAGTCCATGCAAAATCAACAACAACAACAAACCATCAAGCCGTTTCCCCGTAAGGGTAGGCAGAGAGGATAGAACGCCACATCACTCAATCTTTGCATACAGATCTCGCTTCCTCTACATTCATACATCTTCTCATGCACGCGCCCCGATTATTCGGACTTAAGACATGTCCATCTTCAAGTATTTGATGGACTTGATCGTGCCATGTCTTTCTCGGTCTTCCTATATTTCTGCATCCATCAACATTCGCATTGTAAATATTCTTAGCCGTTTTTACGCTGTCCATTCGTTCTACATGTCCAAACCAGCGCAGAGCTCCTTTCTTGATTTTGTCGATAATGCTTGTCTCAGCCTTACATAATGTACGGATCTCAACATTTGTGCATCTATCGTACATAGTTTTGCCACACATTCGCCTGAGAGATCGCATTTCGACAGCATTCAGCCTACTTTCATCCCAGTTTTTCCAAGTCCATACTTCGCTCTCATACATTAGGGTCGGGACCGGGACTCCGTTGTGAACTGCTAATTTTGCCTCTTGCGACAAACTTTTTTAAAGCAAATATTTAGGCAATAATACATAATTCTTTTTCATTTTCCACATCCGCTCTCAAGTGAAGCATGCGGACATAGCCAGACGCCTCCAGAAAATCCTGTCGCCAGCTAGCACTTTTGCCTCCTCCCGTGTCAATCCCGCGTCCCTTAGTTCCGCCGAATATAATACAAAGTGGCTACGTTTTCCGCAGAGGGTCGAATACAAACTCTGTTGGCTTATGTATAAATCACTGCACAACTCTGCTCCGGAATATCTAAGGGAACTATGCATTCCAGATGAACTAGCTGACAGGTGTCTTACGCTTAGATCAGCTACGTCTACGGCGAGAGAAAAGTTACTTTACCTCTACGCAAACAGCACGCTAAATCCGGTGAACGCGCATTTGCGGTCGCAGGCCCTATGGCATGGAATACTCTTCCAGCAGAGGCGCGAGGCTGTGAGAGTGAAGAGTGAAGAGATGTTTAGGAAAAAACTTAAAACCCACTTGTTCTCTAAATCATTTGAATAAATCCGTAGCATGTGATAACAAAATAAGTTGTTTGTAATTACAAATTTAAATCTTCAATTAAATGTATTTATCTATAGAATCACTATGTAAAGCGCCTTTGAGGTATTATATTAGGAAAATGGCGCTATATATATCGAAACTAAACTGGCAGTGCACAACGGAGTTTTAGTCCCAACACTTATGTATGGAAGTGAAACATGGAACTTGCAGAGGAAGGATGAAAGCCGAGTGAACGCGGTTGAAATGCGATCTCTTAGACGAATGTGTGGGAAATCAATGTATGACAGGGTTACGAATGATGAAATCAGGCGAGAGTGTAAATCCGAGTCCAGTATAATTGATAAGATTAAGAAAGGGTATCTGAGATGGTTTGGTCACGTAGAACGAATGGACGACGAAAGAATGGTAAAACAAGTATATATGGTGAAAATGAACGGCAACGTGAGACGAGGACGACCGAGGAAGACGTGGCATGATCAGATAAACCGAAATCTTAAGTCTGGTCATGTCAAAAGCAGACAGAACCGAAGGGCATGTATGACATGATGTATGAATGTGGAAGAGGCTAGGATCGTATGCCAGGATAGACGTGTGTGGCGGTCCATTATCTCTGCCTACCCCTACGGGGAAATGGCGTGATGGTAGAAGTAGTAGCATAATAATAATAATAAGAAACCAATAGTGACCGACCAAAGTTTCGGTTTCGGCAAAAAAGGTAGCCTTTTATTTTACTGCGTATTTGACTTAAAACTTATTTTAATTAACTAGTAAGGTTTAACAATGAAAACGCTTTATTTTGGGCGTTTTGAAGTGACTAAACGAATTTAAATATGCCTATGATTTCAGAAAAATGCAAAATGCTGGCTACGAGCTCACCCAGATGCTTACGGGTCATGGTGGCTTCATGAGCTACCTGCATCGCTTCAAGCTCTCAGAGATCGACAGCTGCCCATGCGACGATGAAACTCCTCAAGATGTCCCTCACCTGTTGATGCATTGCCCCTTTTTCAGCTTTCAAAGACAACAGCTGGGGGCGCGATGCAGAGGCCTGGGTGAAGATCTATGCGACATCCCATCGGTGATAGGTAATAAAGAACTCACACGAGAGGTAGTATCATACATGATCAATATAGCGCAGGAAATTGGTAAAATAAACCAAAGTAGGGAACAAAATGCCGAACACTCCTCTAGTAGAACGGAAGGCCTGTTGACTACTGCCAACAGGCCGGCTTCTCCTGAAGAGTTTTAAGTGGTTTCCTCTCCACGTGAGCAAATGCTGAGAAGTTCCTGATTAGCCCACATCAATATATCCCTCCTGATCCCAATAGTTTAGATAAATTAAGATATTTAATTGCAGAAAAATCCACTTTTTGAAATATAAACCTTGTATATTATAAGCAAGGTAAATAATAATGCAACTCCCATATAAAAAAAAAAAACGAATTTAAATCAGTTTCGGTTTCGGCTGAATACCTTGTTTCGGCCTGTCACTAGAAACCAGTGACCGATGCCCGAAGGGTAGCCGAAGTAGATTGCAGGCAGTAGGCAGTAGGCAGTACCCCGTCTGGTATCTTGTTCCTAGTTTCTGCAGACATTACTGCGCCCTGAAGCGGCATCATTTAGACTTCTTACATTTGATAATTTAACAGACTTCCGGCATCTTGATTTGTAAATGATACGATTTCCAAAAACCGGCGTTGTTCAAATGTTACACTCTATTTAAATTTGGACATTGAAATATCTTAAGAATAATGAAATAATCAGACACTCCTACCAGACAATTTTAAGTATGGAGCGTAGAGCGCGGAGGCGGGATTCGAATAGGTATACAAAGCAGAAGACAATAGAAGATTCTGAGCGGGAAACTTATAAATATTAAAATAAAATACGAGTAGAAGGATTAAATTTAAAAAAATAGTAGGATTTAAAAAAAGACCGATTACATAAAAAAAAATCAAAGCACGTAGGTGGGTTCATTATATAATTAAAATAAAAATATTAAAATTTATTTCACCAGAGAGGGAAAATTTTTTGTGAAGGGAATATGGAAGTCTAGGCATTTACATAGCTTATGACCTGTCATTGGCTGGTTTAAGTGGCCACTTTACACACTGTGTAACATTCACCATTCTGCCCATGTTTGAACGTCCAAGGTTTCAGCTATTTTACTTCACAAAAGGGACTGTTTGATTTTACAAATTGCGAACTTTTATTTATACTTTTTGTACTTTAATTCAATAACCTTTTATATAATTACTTTATAATATGGAAACTTCACTGGTCCATTATAGTTAGGTCTAACTGTGTAAAATATAAAACTATGTAACTGTACTGTATGTTTCCTAAATAAAAGAAAATAAAATAAATATGGGTTTTCTGAAAAATCCTGAACAAATTGTAATATTTTTAATTACTTTAAGGACATGGGCTTGGAGGTGGAAATTTAGCAATATGAGAACACTCATCCTATATTCAGCTGCCAGGTTCTTTAATAATATAATAATATTTGGCTGATTTATATAGCGCCATTTTTGTGAAAAATCACCTCAAGGGCGCTTTACAATTGCATACTAAAACTTACATTCTAACTAAACTAAAGTGACATATTATATTTTCTGATTTAAAATCGAGGGTATGATAATCTAAAGTGAGATTTAAGTTGGGATCTAACTGACTTGGACTGTCGATGATTCGTAAGTTTGAAGGCAATCGGTTCCAGGCAGAGGTCCCGGCAACGGCAAAAGCGCGATTTTCAAATATATTGTTTGGGGAGTGCCGGATTTCGACAGGTTTTCCTCTTCCTGAATCAAATGTTGACCTAAAGCTAGGGTTTCCTAGGACAGCGGTGCCCGTATCTTAACGGCCGTAGTGAACGGTGATGCGGTGGAAAGCCGTCGTAGTGGTGACTAGAGAGTGGTTTTATTTTTTAACGGTGTTATCAACACCATTTTTATAGAATACCACTCTCTAGTCACCGTTACGACGGCTGTCAACCGCGTTAATGTTCACTACGGCCGTTAAAATACGGGCACCGCTGTCCTAGGAAACCCGAGCTTAAGAGAAGATTTTCTTTGACATGTATTTTCCCTAATACAAAGGTCCGATAGGTATCTTGGAGCCATTTCATGAAAGGATTTGAATACTGTCCAGCAAGGCTAGTATTTTATTCTCTCTAGACTTTTTAACCAGTGCAAAACTCGAAGATGTTGTGAGATGTGAGAATATTTTTTTACTCCCGTAATAAGCCTTGCTGCAGCATTGAAAACAGATATAAGTCAATCAGTTAGGTATTTTGGAAGATTTGCGTACATTCATTCCATTACAGTAACCTAGACGCGAGACGACATAAGCATTTACAAGAGCTTTAGTTTAGCGTCTATAGGAATATTTCTCCGCACGGATTTGATGTCGGAGATGGAAGAAACCAGCACTTACCGTTTTATTGACCTGAGAATGAAGAGAAAGATCTGAATCTAAATGATCACCCAGTAGTTTAACATTTATCTATTACTCTTAATATACTCTTAACATACTCTTAATCTGTCTTCATTGGAGAGACGTAGAACTGAGATGGACCTTATATGCATTTTCAAAATACTTTATGCTTTAAGTGATGTCCCATCTCTGTTGCAATCAATTTCTTTTCATGTTCCCAACCGTGTCACCAGAAGTCAAAATCTGCTACTTATAAAATCTTCTAAGAGCAACTTTGGTTTTTATGCCCCAATGTCCAGAATGTGTAGATTAGTCAATTAGTCAATTCATCACACGACTTGGAATTTTTTGGGATAGATCTTCCGGCTTTTCGTAGATCTCTTCGCGACTAAACAGTGTGGGATGAAGTTGGATTGGCATGGTTTAGCTCAAAGTTTTTGGTCTTTCGTTTTTTTAAAATATATTGTATACTATTATTGTTTTGCCCTTGTTTGTCTTTGCTAAATAGTTTTATGTTCTTTTTGTTCAGTTTCTTGCATTTATGTTTCTTCATGTAACTGTTGTAATTGGCTTAGGCCGTATATATATAATAAATTTATACTAGGGGTAAGATCACAACCTGTGATTGAAATTGGAGATCGGTCTAAAGGGTGTTGTCGCTTTTTTGTCACTGTCAATAGAAGCTCAGTTTTAGATGGATCGAGTTTGAGTCTGTTTGATGACATCCAGTTATTGACGGTTAGGATGCATTGAGACACGCGATTTTTCAAATTGTTTATATCTTGAGGAGAGCACCTAGGCTTGGGGGGCAAGACCTAACTTACGGGGGCCCATCACAAGATCTGTGACATCAGGAGGTTATTGAGCACCGACCCCATCTATAAGAGTAAGAATCTCCAAACCCTTGCAGACAAGTAGTGGATTTCATCCGTCTAAAGAGTCAGTCAATCGGCCAATAAATAGGAATATATATTTTTTTAAACTGCTTGAATGTATTTTCATATTCATGTGATCCAAAATCACACGGAGAACACGGATAAGTATCACACAAAAATCTACATAAAAAACGTATTATTTATATTAAAAAATTCAATAGACTATTAAATTATTCACTATGACGGTCGCTAATTTGCTACTCGATGTGAATGAAAAGTCGTTAGCTACTCATTATAAAAGACTATGCAAAATGACGAAATGCTATCGGAATCACTTATCCGCAGATCATCACTTCAAAAGTAAAACATATTTATATTGTCGTTTGCAAAAAGAGACGTTTTGCAATGAGTTTGACTATCGGTGGAGGTATGAGAGATTTTTAACTTTCGGCACGATTTTAAAATTTACCAGTTGGCTGGTTTAAGTGCGTTCCTCGTCAAAGGAAGTTGTTATAGTTTGAATTTGGAATCGGCCCGTGGGACAATGGGCCTGACTGGCGTGTTAGTAGTCGTGATGGGCATCCCCGTTCGGCCATTGGTCAATAGTTTACTTACATAAAACATTAGCTTTTTAAAAATTAATTACATTAGCGTGCGAAAACTATTAGCAAAGGATGTTAGATGCTAATTATAAATACATAGTTTGAAAAATATTTTTTTGTGTATGCAGTTTCATTGGTAGAATTGTATACTAAAATTTGGTAAGGTATCTTTAAAAAAAATACTTTTGTTGGATTTAATTATACAATTATTTTTTAAATAAACGTTTTTAATATAATGACGCGTTTTGTCATGTTAGGGCTTGATCAAAAAACTCAAAACAATAAAAGTAGAATAAATTCCAATAAAAGCATTTTATTTTTGATACTTTACAGAAAAGAACAGTAAATTCCTGGATTTTTAGTTCGATATTGATTAAAAATGTTGAATCTTTGTTGAAAATGTTGAGTGTTTTTTGCTATCCAGGATTTGTTTTACTGCAAAAAATATTTTTAGTAATTCAGGTCAATCTATCATTCCTCAAAAAAATTCATATCATTTTGCATAATTTTGATTAAGTACGTACATATCGTCACCCTAAATTAGCGTATAAATCTACAAATGGTCCAATATGATATTTAGACTATTTCTGTTAGGACGTATACATATATAATATGTATATACGAGTATATAAATGAGTCCGCTGTATATAACATAAACGTGAGAGGTTTAAAAGCTATTGTTTGTTATGTGTTTCAAGTTCCAATTTATTTTATTATTGTCAATTATTTCTTATAGATACATTTTTTTTCTTACATGTAGAAGTGTTTTTCAGATGGATACACGACAAACGAACGAACTAACTTATGAAACGAAATTGTGACTGTGTGGATAAATTTACGAAACGAATTAGTTACAGAATAAGGCCACTGATTTATACTTACTCGTTAATCTTATGTTATCGCCAAAGGTCGTTTTCTCACAACAGTAAAAATCCACCCTGCACGATAAAATAAAATAACATGGGGTAAATTGATTTGTATCGTACTATAAATTAGTTTGCTTACTCAATGGCAGGTTAACGCATTATACGGCACACCATGAAGCCGAGTAATCTTCAACCCTCGATTTCCTTATGCTATTATTTTACCTGCGAGTGGAAACTACATGAATAAAACGAAAAAATAAAAGAATAAATAAGCACCCACCCATCATAATGTTCCGTGCCGCGTAGATTTTTTATTATTTTATTTATTTAACTTTTTGTACATAATGTTATTTTTACATTGGCGGGCTTATTGCCGAATGGCAATTTCTTCCAACCAACCAATAAAATAAAAGTTTTATTTTTATAAATCAAGTTACAGAACATATTCAATAGAAAAAAAAATAAAAAGCTAAAGATATATAAAAATAGAAATAAACGTATTTGTTTATAAATTACCTTAAATCAAAACTATTACTCAATGGGAAAAAGGAAAAAGGAAAGGAGGAGAGATTAAGGAAGAGAGAGATGTTTCTTCAGACGTGATTTAAACAGAGATAATGTAGTAACATCTTTGATGGTGGATGGGAGATGATTCCACAGTCGAGCCGCATGGACACTATATGAGTTAAAGAAGAAAGAGGAATTGTGGATGGGTATTAAGAGAGTGCCTTGAGAATTAGAACGAAGAGGTAAACCATGAACTGATAAGCGTTGACGGAGGTATATAGGAGCGTCAGGACTATGAAGCACATTAAACAAAAGTGAGAGGGAGTGATAGTCTCTCCGCTGTCTAATTTTGAGCCTTTTCAGTTGCCTACGATAATCAGAAATGTGGTCATATTTCCTAAGACCAAAAATGTACCTTATGCATGTATTCTGAAGTCGTTCAAGTTTATTGATTGGGACGGTGCATGTGAAATGGGTCATACAGAGTTACATTTTAGTACTCACGATTTCGTTTATATTAGCAAATAAGATGCTATTGTTGTTAAGTAATTATAAATTAATGATGCTAATGCTAATAATTAAGGCACGGAACTGCGCGGTCACGTTTTCTGAGCAGTCGACGGAAATAAATGTGTAAACGCGCGTTGAATCAATGCAATCCTTCTAAGGTAGCTCTGTACATCTACCCGCGATGGGGCATTGACCAATTTCGATGAGAAAATAGGTAAAAATATTAATTAGCGCGTTTGTCTCTACCGTGCCGGGCGGATGAAGAATACAGTTCTGAAAGTATTATTATTAGAACGCTACACGTGTTTTCGACTCGATCGAGTGGAGATAAGTTTGTCACGTAGGGGGAATGACGTCCCCGTGAAAAAAGGTTCTACACGGCAATGTACAAAACCATAGAAATAAGAATAGTCCAGAAGGAGCGTATAATCATATTTGAATACATCGGACTGTGTCCAATAATTCCCCCATTCCGCCTAACTTTCGCCGCGTGCATTCGCGAAGTCGCCGGGTAGTGTTGCTTGATGGGAAAAAAAATCATAACACAAATGTAAGGTAAAAAAAAAGTTATCTGTTAATTTCACTAAAATTTTATTGTGCACTTGGAAATATTGATTGACACAACAGAGTAGATACGTAAAGGGTCATTTAATAAGAGTAATTTAATTCATGAACTTTGAACTTAAAATATAAAACAAATTTTATTTGACATAAAACGAATATTTTTATATCATGTTAAATAATATTTGTTGTTTTAAAGATAAAGTCGTTCAAATATCCCCCACGGCGTTGTTTAATCCGAGGTCTAATTTTCATTTATTATTTTATTAGATAAGCTCAGTGGGGTAAAAAAAAATACTACCCTGGCAACACTAACGAAATTTCCATTTTGTTTCTTCGACAATCTGACAGATGGAAAAAATAATTCAATTTTTAAGTAATGCATTTGTTATATACACATTTATTTGCAAATTACAGATGAAATGTGATGGCATCCTGTTTATTTAAGATCCTAGCAGTATTTCTAAACTTTAAACGGACACAACACGGCATAGTTGAATTCAAATCAGGAGTTGCGTTCTGAGAGACGTCTACAAAGAAACTAATGGGTCAAAACGTAAACCTACTCATTTATGAGTAGTTGAGTCGCCTTCTGTTTGATGTGATGTATTTATTATTTATCATGCTAATTATTGGATTTAGCCGGTGGTTGGCAAGCCAAATGTCAAGAAAAGCAGTCGCCATAGTAATTGTGATTTATTTTTTTTGTATTAGACACTCCTTACTATTTTGCAAATGCAATATATTGTATTATTTTTAAAGTAAACGCCAATTTTTCGCTAGTGAACTGCATTTATTTACGAGGAAAACATAAAACAAACCGACACGAGCGTTGACTTAGAGATTACACACGCGTTGACTTAAGACTGCGATAACTTAAGCATATTCATTATTGTTCATCGTGATCACTCAAATGCTTAACATGTTTTTAAGCACGTCGATAGTTGCTACTGGAATGCGTAGTTCCCTTAGATATTGCGGAGCAGAGTTGTGCAGCGATTTATACATAAGCCAACAGAGTTTGTATTCCACCCTCTGTAGTTTTAAAACATGCTCCATATAATACTAACATCACGCCTTCGGAGTGGATGGAACGCCACGTGCGTCTATCCTGACTCTTGACATTCATTCTCAGCTTCTTCATACATCTTATTTAAACGTTGAAACAAAATAATCAAGTCGTAATGAATCTCATCAATCTTATCGCGCCTCAATTTTGTTTCGTGTCACAATCAACGGCTTAAAAGGTTAATTATTTTAAATTACAAAAGTTTGATACAAGAGTCGGTATTACAAAACTTGAAATACGAGTATAACACTCTGATTTCTCCTCCAATACGGGAAAATATATTCCCATCATGAATCTGTTTAATTCGGCGTATTCAATCATTGTTAAAAATATCCAAGTTAAATAAGTTTTTAAAGAATGTAGTTTTGCCATGCACGGTCGTTTCAAAGATCTTTTATTTTTACGGGGCCAAAGCTATATAACTTAGTGCCGTACATCTGGAAAAACGAAAGTAGAACATGTTTTGGGAAAACAATTGGCAAATGGTTGATAGACATGGGAAGCAAAGAGTCAGAACATTTGTTGACAATTATAATTTAATTTGTACTTACATGTTATTTATTTATTAAAAGAAAACAACAGCCATTACAACAAAAAAAAATATTTACAAATAAACCAAAATTATAGGCCAATTATAGTTTTCTATACAATGTCAAAAAAGAAGAAAAAAAGCGTACATTGAAATAGCCACTCCGTATCATTCCACACGTAAAAAATAAATAAAATATTACAATAATAATGAAATAATATTTTTTTTTTTTTTTGTTTAATCGAACTTAAAAATCCTTTCGCCGGCGGATCCATACGGAGCTATCAGTCCTCTCTTCTTTCTTCTTTCAAACAATTGAAAACATTTACAATATTAAAGTGCAAAAAAAAACAAAATATTGGGTAGGTACGTACAGTTAGATTGAATTATAATTACTATTTTTAATTAGGGTTCTAGCGTTTTCTTTAAATTTGTTTAAGGGGAAGAAATATATATCTATTTCAGGAAAAAACGTGTTATAATTATTTACATACTTAATATATTAGGTACATATTTATTATATTATATTATATACATACTTATAGATTACATTCATTCTTATTATATCCGTGTACACTTTTGCAAATACGACCCTAAATGATGATACTCGTATTATTTTTGCCGCAACATATCGGTTCCTTAGAACAGGCATTGCCTATATACGAGTAGGAACATCGTATAGATAGATCTTCTTGTATTCCGCTATACCGCACTCCTTCGCCTGCTTATCCTTATTTATCCTCAGTGTTTAAGGAGAATATTTGTTTGTAATTTTACTTATGTGATTTTTCTAATATATAAATAAATAAATTTATGATTAACATATTACAACAGAGATGAAGAACATTTAAGAGAAGGTAATATAGAAGTGTTCTTCATCTCTGTTGTAATATGTTAATATAAACAGCTCCCCAGGGAGTTGAATCCAGTCCTTGTCTACAAAAATTTGGACAAACTCAAAATATTGTTGTTAAATTTATGATTTGTTAAATTCGTCAGATTTTTTTTAATGTGCACAAGGCGACGGGTCTCTGAGATGGTTTAATCATGTAGAACGAATGGACGACGAAAGAATGGTAAAACATGTATATATGGGGAAAATGAAAAATAACGTGAGACGAGGACGACCAAGGAAGACGTGGCATGATCAGACAAACCAAAATCTTAAGTCTGGTCATGCCAAAAGCAGACAGGACCGAAGGGCATGTATGACAAGGAATGTGGAAGAAGCTAGGATTGTATGCCAGGATAGACGTGTGTGGCGGTTTAGTAAATTTTTGAATAATTTTAGAAAAAATCACTGAAATTTGACTCTGCAGGAGATACAGCAGTTTACCTGAAATATGGAGAACTGTTATGTTAATTTCAATTATTTTATGTGGGCGGGGTTGTGGTTCCGTGGGTAGCGTCACCGACTCACGGGTCAGAGGTCTGAGGTTCGCACCCCGCGTTTAGAACTCGAAATATTTGGGTTGATCATAAGAACGCCGCAAATATTAATTTATATTTAAGAATTCTGTATTTGACAATACTTTATATGTTTTCGCGTTTGATCTGTAGGGCAGTTTAAAACCGCGAACCATTATTATTAGATTAAACTTAACACTGCATGAATAGAACGAAGAAATAAATTGGATTACGCTGAACGAATTGCACTGTAATCCAAACACGAGACTCTTGTAAATGGTAATCTCCGCTGTTGAGGAGATACGCTTGCGCGAACAGACAATATGCAAAAGGAAACTCTCTGGTTGGAAAAAGCAATGGAATTAAGGATTTTTCACCTCAAAATAAAATTTAAAATCTGCGGTCTGAGTCATCGTCGATGGAGAGTTTTAACACTGAAATTACATATTGCGCAACACAATATGAATGTCATCTGTTTCGGTTTTAGCTGTCCATCGAGCTGTTGTCAAACTTTCATACAGAATAGTAACTTAACGGGGATATGCGGTGCAAAAACAATTTCGACGAATTGGTATTTGAACATAGTTTTTCTGCTACTCCCTCGCAAATGCCTCCTAGATACTGTGCGAAAAATAACCCCACGTCGAACTGGTTGTGCCTAACTAAAATCGACAGAATCAACGTTTCGTAGCCCCGTTTTCCGCACCAAAAAACTTAACCGATTTTGTTTTTTTAAAAAGCATCAGAAAGAAATTTTGTACGTCGACAGCTTTTACGTTTTAAAAAATTATTTATCACCAACTCTAACCTGGAAGATTATACCCAGATTATTGTCAAAGCACTTGAAGATGGTCAGCAGATTGACGTTCTCTATACAGATTTTTCTAAGGCATTTGACAAAGTAAATCATAAAATTCTCATATATAAATTACATGCCTTGGGAATAAGAGATCCATTACTCTCATTTATTAAATTGTATCTTACTGGTAGGAAACAAAATGCTCGGATAAATAACTTTTTATCAACCAGTGCTGACGTTACATCGGGTGTACCTCAGGGTGCTCATTTCGCACCCCTGCTTTTCAATTTGTTTATTCATGATGTTGCTTAATCATTCTCTTACTCTCGCCTTTAGCTCTTCGCGGACGACAACAAAATTCTCATAATAATTCAAACTTTACAAGACTGTTTTCTTCATCAATCAGACATTAACTCTTTTAACTAATGGTGTAAAGTCAATAAATTAGAACTAAATATTAAAAAATGCAAAATAATGTCATTTCATAGAACAAAACAACCGATTTCCTTCTAGTACCTATTGGAAAACTCCGAAATTGATGTAGTTAAGTCCACCAGAGATTTAGAAGTTGTTTTGGACTATGAACTGACATACAACGAGCATATAGATAGTACAGTAAATAAATCACTGAAATTACTTCCCTTCATTAACAGAATATCCTCTGATTTTACTAATGTCCGTACAATCAAAACTCTTTATTGCTCAACTGTTCGCCCTCTTCTCGAATTTGCCTCCGAAGTCTGCTCTCTATTCTATGTCAATCGCATAAATCACATTGAATCAGTTCAACATCGTTCGCTTCGAAAAGCAGCGTGGACGCTTGGACTAGAGAGAGGTAATTATTCTTATGCTGATATAGAGTCAATGTTAAATATTTCTAGTCTACAAAAACGTAGAACTAATATTGATTCCATATATATGTTCGGCATACTAAATGGTAAAATCGATGTTTCATCATTACTGGGACAAGTAAAATTCAATATTCCGACTCGTAGGTTGAGAAACAATGAAGTACTGTTCATAGACCAGCATAGAACAAACAATGGCCTTAATTCTCCAATGACCCGTCTTTGTCGTATTATTAACTCAAGACAAGATCTGGACTTTTTTGGTTTAAGTTTACAACGATTTAAACGAGCACTAAATAAATAATCCAGATCTTGTCTTGATGTCCCTTATGTTTGTCAATGCTTCTTTTCTTTTTTTAAATGTTTTAAACTATTCTTTTATTGTAATATTTAAACCCTATAAATTGTATATATGGACAATGTCCGTTAATCAATAAATAAACTGTAATTACATAAGTATTCAATATAATATCCTTAAATATAAATTCATCATCATCTCTTTCGCGTCCAACGGTAAACATACGACTACCACTTAGATCTCCACATTTCCGTATCCTATATATATATATATATGTTTTTAATTAATTATTTTTTTCTGATCCTATAAAATATTTGTGGCGATATACTCGTATACCTGTGTCAACTTATTACTCGTTCCAACTCAATACATGACTTTTAGTCCCATAGAGTCTGGACTTATGTCTCAAATAATGTGTAATTATCTTTTTATAAGTAAATAAATAAGTTGAAAACCTTACAATTGAACGTAGTTATGCAGAAAGCAGCCAGCCATAGAAAAGTGAAACTGAGATAATAGCACTTTTGTGAAAAGACTGAATAATCAAGTCTACACAACAGTTGGAAAGTTTTTGACTTTAACAAATGATAAACAACGAAAACATTAGTTTTTTTATATGACAAACAAGCGTCTTATTATGTATTTGACCAGTTTCAATGATTTTTAAAGAACCGTAAGATTTTTCTAATGCTGTGGGTGTATTTAGCAAATTAAAAAATGTCGTTTTTGTAATCGACACCATTTTCAGAAAGTGATTAATACAGTTGTTTGTATGAAAGCGCTCTGGCTGTTTTTAGCAGAACATAGAATTGACCTTACTGCACCTGATAACATATATATTTAATTTTTTCAAAATTGTGGACTGGCTGCTTTCTGCGTTCAATTAAAACTCTCTGTTCGATGGTTAATATCCTAAAAACAGAATTCGGCTATTTATGACAGTCATAAAAATCGTAAAAGTCCACCTAAGTCCGGATCTGTGGAGCGCAGATTATAAACAAGACAGCGGAACAAGAAGAATTAATTCGGGTATTCCGCCATTACTGGCTAACAATAGGATTTTATAACACCAGAGAAATCAAACGGCTTTTCGTTAGGTTATAAATTCATAATAATAGTCATAAAAGTTAATTATATCGCAGCCGCGAATATTTCGTTTACATTAATGTACTTTGACGGACTTATTGCTAAAACTATTAGAGTATATATTATATAGTAGAAAAAAACCTTAATTAACTATATTATTCTTATAAATTTAATGATTACACTAATAAATAACATTTAAGTGAATACGTAATATTTTAAGGTAATGCACAGCCCTGGCAGTCTTCATTATAAGAGCCGCCCCAAAAAGTGGCCATAAAAATACCATTAAAAAATGGCGCAGATGTATTGTCATCTCTTTTAGTTAAATTCAATAAACGACAATTTCACATTCTTTCAGTGAGATAAAAAGAGAAGGAATTATTTCCAGATGTCGGTTGACTCGGTAAAAGGTCGTCGAGTTTGCATGTCTTCAACATTTAATGAAATATTTGGATTTAAACGATTAATTTTTTTTATTTAAATTACATAAATCTCATGTATGAGGTATTTGAATTACACAGAAATAAATGCTATAATAATTGCTCAAATGATAGTACAAAAATAGTGGTGCATTTATGTTGAAAACTACCAAAAAACGTATTAATGTGAAAATTTATAATATTTGATAAATACCTGTGATAACTAAAGCGTTTTCTCCCTTTTCAGGTTCTATTTGAACATCCTTTCGTGAAACAAGTCGGCATAATGAATTTTGATGTAATTAGCACTAAATACGTTAAACAATCATCAAAATACCGACAGAGCATTTGACAGTTCAAAACAATACTGGCCGCGTACGTCATAATACAAATGAGTATCGTAAAATTCTAAAATCGACTACAAAACAAAAAATGAGGACCGTACCCACAGTTTTTTTTTGTCTCCCTTTCTCTCATTTAGAACATATTCTAAAAAATGAGTCCGCTATAACCGGTAACATGCATTGGATTGGTAAAATGTTTTGTTATCCCTCTACAGATGTATATACTCTAAGTTAAAACTAAAATGTTCCAGCCAATCTAAAAACTAACTGTAGCTCAATCACAAATAACTATCGACATGCTAATAAGCGACGTGATAACAATTTCTCACCATGATTGTTTATCGTATTCGCGATCACAATGCCACATTCGTTAAAACGTCAAGATATTTATGTTTCGCGACGTATAATCCTGCTGCGCAATCACATATTTGAATTTTACCGGTGTAAATATGGAAAATATTCCAAAAATTATATTTTTCTTTATTTATTTATTATTTATCATGCTATTCATTGTATTTAGCCGGCGGTTGGCAAGCCAAATGTCAAGAAAAGCAGTCGCCATAGTAATTGTAATATATTTTTCACTTTTTTGTATTAGATACTCCTTACTATTTTTCAAATGCAATATATTATATTATTTTTTATAGTAAACGCTGATTTTTCACCAGTGAACTGTATTATTTATGAAGAAAACAAAAAACAAACTGACACGAGTGTTGACATAGAAATTACACACGCGTTGACGAATGACTGCGATAACTTAAGCACGTTCATTGTTGTTCATTGTGATCGCTTAAATGCTTAATATGTTTCTAAGCACGTCGATGGTTATTTGTGATTAAGCTACTGGTCAAAATTTGTACCAAAAAAAGAGCCGTTTTCAGCAACCCACACTAAGCACCATAATACTATCAACTTTCAGTCCCATTTAGGGCCCGAAATATTGAGATACTTTTAGCTCGGATTTGTATAGAGATGACACTCGATACAAATTTGAGCTAAAAAGTCGTCCCCAAAGGAAAGCGATGGTCAGCGGGAGGTGCAAGTGTCATCACGTCATATCATTTCGGCTTTGGCAAGCAAAATAAGTAGTACAGTAAAAAGCACGGACTGTTTATATCGATCTACTATGAGTTCTATTCGGTATGTCGCTCTCTTGCCTGAATCTCTCATTTACGCCCGGTTAGCTGAGAAGGACAAAAACAAAAGATAGCTCACGACTAATAAGTACTGGTAGATATACACGGTTCGCCCCTGCAACACAGGTACAGAAATAGGGGTAGAAGACAAAAACAGGTAGAAGGTAGCGGTAGAGGACAGGTTATGGAGGTGGAATGTAAATACGGGGGGTGTAATAGTTGGTACTCTGTAGTTATGAAAGGCGGCTAAATACAGGGGTAAATAACATACCGATAAAGAGATCATATAGTTATTTTTTAATTTAAAATTAGTAGTTTAAGTTTTTTTCATGACTGAATTGAAATATTGATAATTTATTCCAGTTATTATTCTTTTTAAATAGGATTAATCGATTCTCTTATAATCGTCAATGAATAAATTATAACTATAAAATATAATCAATAAAATATGAATCATTAAAATATAAATCAATAATTAGTAAAATAGGTGCGAAGGTTCTCACGGTCACTGTTCTTAATTAGTTTCTTTTTGGGTGATACCGTGTGTGTTGGATTTGTTCCGACGTTTCGGCTACCATTGCAGGAGCCATCTTCAGGGCAAACTGAATGTTTTGTAGAAAAAAATATATAAACAAAGACGACGGGCTGAAATTAAACTCAACATGGTTCCCAGTACTACATACTACAAAAATGAATAGAAATGTGCCTACTGCCGACTGCGACACGGTACAAATTACTGGTACTTAAACATACTTTTTTCTACAAAACACTCAGTTTACCCTAAAGATGGCTCCAGCAATGGTAGGCGAAACGTCGGAACAAATCCAACACACACGGTATCACCTAAAAAAACAAATCAATAATGTGTATATCAAACGAATATAAATCAAAAAACCAAATTCAATCAAAAAATAATTTTAAAAAGATAAATACTGGACTTCTTATAATTTACTCAAATATTTAAAATTTCAGACCATTCCTAAAAGTCGTAAATAACTTGTGCTGGAAAAATGGAAATCGGATTGTGGTAGTGGGATTTGAACCTGGGACCTTTGATCCGTGAGTCCACAATACTACCACGGAACCACAACCCGGTTTGATATCAATAATCTCCAATCTAATGCCAAGCTGTCTTGTTCTGCAGATATTCATCGACTCTAAAGTAGCTCTTTCCAAACAGGCTATAATTGACAAAATCTTTTTAAAAAATTGTATGCAAAGCCTGAATTTTGAGAGGTAACTTAGGTAGAATCGAATGCAGTTTGAGGCAAAAGAATTATTATCCATTGCAGTCTAGTAGTGGGCACAATTAGCATATCTTTATTTCTAGTGTTAAACCTATGGAAACCTCTGTTTTTCCTAAAATCAACAATATTTCATGAACGTACATTTAATATTTATTGACATTTGACTGTCAATATATTGATTTCTTTTAACATATCTCTGAGCGATTCTCGGGGACTCGTATGGTAAATTTCTCAAACAGCTCTCTTCTGCAGCACAAAAACAGCTCTCTTTTGCAGCACAAAAACAGAATCAATATCTGCAGCACCTCCCCACAGCAGTATACCGTAAGACATAATGCTGTGGAACTAACTGAAGTATACCAATCTAGCTGTTTCTACATTAGTAAGATGTCGAATCTTTTGAAAAGCGTAGGCTGTAGAACTAGTCTATTCGATAAATAAGTTTTATGTGGACCCCATTGAAGCTTAGAATCTAATTTTAGTGCTGAGCTGAATAGTGCAAAGCCATTTTTACCTCAAACATAAACAAAATAATTATTTATTCAAAATAAAGCCGGCGCCGTGGCGCAGTTGGTTAGACGGCTATCTGTGAAAATGGCGTCGCGGGTTCGATTCCCGCCAGTTGCAAGAAAAAAATCCAAGAAAGATTTTTTCTCAATTGGTCTGGGTGTTGTGGTGTATTTTACATTACCTTCTTCCATATCCCCTCTATTCCACCTGCTGACAAGCCTCAAAATAGAGGCTTAGCGGGTTATTCCTTTTAAAAAATAAAAAAAAAACCACTTAATATTCATTTTATTACTGACTGGTTTCGAAACTACACAAGCCTCCTTATCAAGATTTAATTTAGTGATGAATACTTTCATAATATTTTATAATTTTAACAGTGTTACCCAAATAAAAAAAAATCTTAAAATTAAACATCGATAAAGAAGCTTGCCAGAATTGAGGTTTTTATTTTCTAAAATTCTGTATTAATAAGAAGTCACGAGATATCGTAATAACGTTCTCTGGTAGATCGGCCTTGGATCTTCAAATGCAATATGTTTATTATCTTTTAAAAATAACATATTTTAAAATGTTTGGAAGACGTAAATCAAAACAAATGTGTCCTATAAAAGGTTAAGTTGTTAGAAACAATGCATGACCATAGAATTGCCAGCTAGTTTCGTTTTTATGGTGACGAGTTAAACATAAATAAATATACCTCTCAAATAACATACATGTCGAAAATAAAATATGAAAATAAGGAATAATTAAAAAATATATATTTATAGATGGCAACCATGAAGTTTCGCATAGATAAATTGTCTATGTTTTTATGAATGTACGTATGTGTATGCGCACGGGTGTGTGTATATGTGTGTGTATATATGTGTATGTATGTATGTATGTATGTATATGTATCAAAATAAGTATACGAATAAGTTTATATTTTATTTGTCTGTGCTCTCTATTCATTTGTTACCTATTATAATATATTATAATGTAATTGCTTAGCTTGGAACGGGGTATGTACCCTTGTTAGCTGGGTAAAGTGAACGTAAAATTTTATTTTGATAAAAGGTGTAAATAAATAAAAAAATAATATCTCTTTCTTACATTAATGTGTATCGTGATTTACCTCTATCTTTTTCAAATTGTTAAGGACAACGCAATATTTGCTGTACATAAGTTGTAGCTAGTACAGGAATAACGTGTATATTTACTATGCACTACACTGGCTACGTTTTCCACAGAGGGTCGAATACAAACTCTGTTGGCTTATGTATAGGTCACTGCAAAACTCGGCTCCGGAATATCTGAGGGAACTATGCATTCCAGATGAACTAGCTGACAGGCGTCTCACGCTTAGATCAGCTGCGTCTACGGCGAGAGGAAAAGTTATTATACCTCTACGCAAACAGCGCACTAAATTTGGTGAACGCACATTTGCGGTCGCAGGCCCTATGGCATGGAATGCTCTCCCAGCGGAGGTGCGAGGCTGTGAAAGTGAAGTGATGTTTCGGAAAAAACTTAAAACCCACTTGTTCTCTAAATCATTTGAATAAATCCGTAGCACGTGACAGCAAAATAAATTGTTTTAATTAAATTACAAATTTAAAAGCTTCAATTAAATTGATTTAACAATAGAATCACCATGTAAAGCGCCCTTGAGGTATTTTATTACGAAAATGGCGCTATATAAGTTACCCATAATAAATAAATATGCATCATTGCGTCAAAGAAATGGATTATCTTTAGGCTAAAAACGGAAAAGCAAAAAATAATTATTCATAAAGATGATATAAAAGATACAACGATATAATCGTATGCAAGTGTCTCGAGGCAAATATGCATTTCAAGATCAAATTGCATGCTCAAACAATAATTAAAAAACAGGTTATAATAATATTGCGAACATTTTTTAATTCGTGAACAATAACACTTGACATCGATCCAACCGAAATTCCACAGACAAAATTCAATACTTTGCTCTTTATTTTTAAGTACCTACCTTCTTCTTACTACATATATATAATAATAATAATCATGGTTTATTAACGAAAATAACAATTATTTTATCTACTACATACACACTTAGGTAATAGATTTCTCTGGATCGTGTCTGGTCTGCCTAACTAGGTACAACCTGTTTTAAGGCAGACATTTTTTATTCAAAATAAACAATAAAATTACTACCTACTAATTGATTTACTATACAGTAATACAATATTAATTTATACCATTAATTATTTAAGAGTGTATTTAGAGTTAATTTTCTGATTTTTCTCGACGTAAACTGAGTAACCAATATATACAGGGTGTTCATTAAACCCTGCCACATCCGAAACCACAATGATCAGTATGAGCAAGAAGACATATTGGCACATTAAAATATTTTTTTAGAACGAATAAAATTTATAAAAAATAAAATATCAAAAAAGCAAATGGTCGCTTACTTCTGCAGGGGCGAAACGAGGAGGGGGGGGGGGGTCTGATACTGCGCCGCGCTCCCCTCACTTCTCCCCTGCATAAGTAAGCAGCCATTTGTTTTTTTAAGTATTTTTTTTTTTTTTAATTCTTTGGTCGAAATATATTTTTTAATATGCTAATATGTCTTCTTGCCCATACTGATCATCGTGGTTTCGGATGTGACAGGGTTTAAAGAACACCTGTATATTGTGATTTCAAATACTTTTGCCGGTGCAGAAAGAAGCTACAGGTTCGTAATTTTCTACGGGTGATTTAGATTTACTCTTATGTATAGGAATTACTTTTGACGTCTTCCATGTTTCCGGGAAGACCCATGTATTATATAAAAGAATAGAAATATGTATTACACAAAAAACAAAGTGGTTTTTTAATCAGTTCCACATGACCTTTTAGGAAGAATGTCGCAACAAAATCTGGACCAAGAAAATTAATATTACTTAAATTTTTAATGGTGTAGGCCACATTTTTCTTTATCATGTTTTTTTTTTTTTTTAATAAAAAGAAATATTTGCGTTCTTATGATTTACCCAAATATTTAATTTTGAGGGCCATTCTCAACGAGTTGTAAATAACTCACTATTAGAAAATGGAATCAAGTTGGGGTAGAGTGGGATTCGAACCACGGACCTTTGGTCTGTGAGTCCGAGACACTAGCCACGGGACCACAACCCGACACAAATGTTAATGCCTAGACTTCTATATTACCTTCCCAAAAAATGTTTTCCCTCTTTGATACAACAAACTTATATCTAAATAACTCCCTGGACGAAAATCCAGCCCGTCTACAAACATTTGGACATACTCAAAACATAGCTGAATACATTTGGTTCCAGTTTCATAGTACTTATGTGTGAAGTGTACAAAAAATGATTTTTTAATAATCGAATGGCTTATTGACTTAAAAGGTTCGGCTTCCCTCTAAATGGTACGTAACGAGGGGTAACTTTGAACAATATGGAATGTCTGGCAGGTGCGAGGGTGGTGTATGGTGTATGGTGCATGCACCATGCGCTGTATGCAAGTGGCAGCCTAAAGCGTATTATATTTGTAATTGAAAGGCGGCGGAAGCAGCGGGAAACCAAATCAGAATTTACATAGAATTAGAAATGCTTGCTGATACTCTAGTCCTTAGAATATAACTTGGTTAAAATGACAGCTGCCAAACTAATGTGACCGGTGATGAGAAAGTACTGATCACTGACCATGTACCTATCAAATCGATTTTATCAGTTTTTTCATGCAAACATGAAACTCTGTTTCCGAAAATTGGTATAAAAATGGAGAAACAAGCCTATTATAGTGTGTTTAAGACAATTATTCACCAAACATAAGATATTTTATACTTTTTTTCAGGAACGACATCAAATGAATTATTTTTTTATTCGATCGATTTACATTGATCAATTTGTCCCATCTTTAACATTTTTGCAAAATGAAGTAACCTTGTAAGAACGTCGTTAATAATTATGTTTATTTTAGTTTTAAATCATAGTCGTCATAATCATCATAATCGAGGCCCTGGGCCCCGATTACAATGGGAAGTTAACATTTATCTACAATTTGATCTACAAAGAAAAATTAAGTTTTCTGTATGAAAAATAGAATATGTTAACATTTTTTTTTCTAAACATGTTCAATTATCGGTAACCGACGAAGATACTTTGATTTTTCACACAAATATACACACTTTCGTACATAAATATCGATATTAGTTTATACCGTCTTAGATGAAGATAGCCGTTCATAATCGCAGCCCTGGGCCCCGATTACAATGGGAAGTTGACATTTATCTTCAATTTTATCTACAAAGTAAAATTAAGTTTTCTTTCATAATATACATACATTTTTTCTTCTAAACAAACGACACTTTAAATGTTCATGCGAATATACTCATTTTCGAACACAAATATCGGTTTTTATTTTTAGACGGTCGAAGATAACTCGTAATCGGGGCCCTGGTCCGGCCAAATTTGACGGCGTCCTGCCCATTTTTGTTGACTGAGCTTTTAAGGCCGGTTTCTGGCAAATGAAAATATGTTGATAATACTGATTAAGACTGTCCCCTCTACGACAGAAGCGAATTCCTTCAAAACATTTCTGAAGAATACAATACGTTCAATACTTATTACGTAAAATTATTACTCGCCCAGAATAATTTAGATACTTATTTACTTCTGACTAACTAAAACAGAAATAGTAAAAATATTTGTGAAGAATACAATACGATCAATAACAATACTTAACGTAAAAATTTTACTAGCCCAGAATGATTTGGATACTTATTTACTTCTGACAAACTAAAAAATAAATAGTAAAAATATTTGAATTTCTTTAATTTTATTTGTCAAATCTAAACAAGAAGAGTAATTGAATGTCCCTCTTTTCTTTTAGCCCACAATTACGTGTGATGTTTACGTTTAATTTAGACGTCAATAATATTTTATTAACACATAATTCTTTAATACTGATTCTAAACATTTCACGTTACATAATTTTTTCAATGGTAGGTTTTTTTTTGTCTTTTCATAGAAGCGTATATTCTTTAACTTTCTTATTCTTGTTATTAAGAGCCAAAATCACTAGCAAACGAGTGGAGGTGTATAAATAAAAAAAAATACTGATTAAAACATTGTTGTGAAAATATGAGTTTCAATCAAATTTTTAGTCCAAAATCCTATATAAGTTTCAGAGATGGCAACGCTGGACACGTCAAGTGTGTAAAAAATCATTGTTTTAGTGCCATAATTTATTTTATTTTTACACACAAAAGACGATAACATTATTGGACAATTTTAATTTTCGTGTCCCGACTTATAGGAATATTTTTTTTCTTTATTCCCTCGATTGAACGCGAAAAAACGCGGTGATGTCGAAAATGATCATATTCGTCTACTTGACATTTCGTTTTGAAGGCTTGCAATCAAATAAAATAATATATGTAACGTAAAAGCAAACACAATATCTTTTAAAGCAGAAAAAAATCTTTCGAATGACATACCCTTACCATTTTGTTTTACTTTTAGTACTCATTTTTAAATTTGAAAAAACGACAAAAATTATGTTAACACCTAATATATAAATTTGGACGAATTTTGAGAATAACCTGTTATTTTTCATTGGCCTTTTTATTATATAGGTATAATAGATATTTTTTAGAGATTGATTATTGAAACATTATTGATGTAATCAATACTTTATTGAGGTTTTTTTAAAAATAAATCTTACGTTTTAATCTCTTCACTGCTGTTAATATAAATTGGTAAAATAATTTTGATTCATTGGAACAAATATATATTGTTTGAAATACTTAATTTAATTTTATTAAAAATAGACCAAGAAATTGAAAAACACATATTCCTTCTAATGGTTTTCTTACGATGTCATTTTATACTTGTTTATTATCACAATAAAAACTTAGTAGCGAACTTATGTCTGCCGAGTTTCAAATAATATGAACAATAGTTAACACCGAACATCGGAACAAATGTGTTTTTTTTTTATTGTAATGAAAAATTTACATTCAAACGCATATTTTTGTGAAAAAAGATTTTTGCGTTGTTGACTACGTTATGTATGTACAGACAGACTCCTGCCGCAATGAAGATATACATAGAAATTATTGTTTGTCTCACCTTCCAATGCATGATTCACCTGACCCTAGAAAACAATATACCTCTCAAAAAGCCACGTTATTGCATTAATCAAGAAAACACACAAGAAATCATTTAAATATGCTGAACAATTTAAAACGTACAACCGTCGGAGGACTACAATCTTTGTTACTTTTATTCCGCCTGTTTTGAAATGTCTATTGTACACCTTTACAATTTACCTGTAAACGAATTCCGCTAACCGCCCACTTTTCGATTTATTTGACAAGTATGTTCAAGTTGAATTGGATGTGGCATGCTAGGGATGAAATTTACTTACCGAGAAAGATAAATATTCCAAAATAATCCATGATTCACTTGAACAGCAACATTTAAAAGAAAAATAACAAAAAACACAAACACGACACAAACTGACAACGAACACCTCAATTAGGTGCCATGATTGAACTGAAGTTAGTTGTAAAAAATAACAGGTAAATTAAAGTGTGACCATTAATAAAAAATAAAAAATTAACAAAATTATAACTAACGTTTTTTCAATGATTATTTGAAGAAAAAAACATTAACCTAATTTGTGGGATTTTAAACAAAATTTGCTCTATAAATGTTCTACTCAATGAATAAATCAAACCTTTATATGATTTTACAGCATTGTCCACATCGTCCACATGTTTTATTTTATATTCTAACAACACAAGTAATAATACCAAGCTATGGATTATCGATATTTGTAGCGAGTTTTCACGTTGAATAATATTTAGCTATTTTTTTTAATGGAAAATTAAAACTTGTTGCTTCAAATATTCATTTAAAAATAATGTTACCGACTGCCAAAATAGTTGTTATAATTAGGGTTTAATCCCAGGGTATTGATTTTGAAAATTAATTTTAAAATGCGTTTTTTACAATTCGTTGAAAATAGTCCACAAAATAAAAGAAAAAATGGATAAATCGTTAGAACGTAAGCGGTTTTTTTCAGCTCTGGGCGATTTTGATTTTTTTCCATTTTCATTGTCAGAAAGTTTAAATGGGAAGAATCAAACCATCTTTACGTCTTGTGACTCTAAGGTGTATATTTTTTTCATTTGAGGACACTGAAGATGAATAATATGAACTTTTCAAATCTCTTGTTTCAAAATAATTTCACATTTAAGCATTGAAAAAAATTGCGTACTTCATTATCACTTCAGTATCTTCATTATTAAATATTTTAAATCATTTTATCTTATAAATTTTAAAATAACTTCTTAGAAAGGTTGACTATATAGGTTTACTTAAAGTAGTTTATAAAAAACAAAACATGCCGTGAATAGAAATAAAACTATTTATCCAACAATTTTTTTGTAAGATCAGTTATCACTTTTAAAGATTAAGATTATTTATTAGACTAATCAACAAGATCGAGTTATTTGAAATACATATGTTTTTGAATTAATAATACGGCGTATAAAGTTTATCAATGTTTCTTTTGCTTCACAATTCGACATGTCTTTCAGTTAGATAATTAGGATTAAAGATTAAAAGTTCGGTCCTCGCTTTACCACAATTCAATTACTGAATTGGATTTTCTCATAAGCAATAAGATTATTTATAATAATTTAAGACTACCTATTTATATACATATTTGTAAATCGAGAACACAAAAAATATTAAGAAAAATGTGGCGACTGTTAAATTATTAATCTGGCAATTCAATGTCATCTGACGTTTCTCTGGTCGCGGTCTGTCTGAAAATAATTATTCGTTCTGCGTGCTAAAATCCCGTAAAAGCCACGTTATTGTGCAAGTTTTAAGTGTTGCTAAAAATAAATTAAATTATATCCATAATGTCTAAAAAAAAGGGAAACAAGAAAAACCAAGATTTCGATAGTGATATCGAAGACAACCCTAAAGTTGCGAGTGGAAATAAGGACGACGAGTTAACCTCAAAATCTAAGTCGTCGAAAGTACCAAAGAAAAAGGGAAAAGGAAAAAAGGACGATTGGAGTGATGACGATGAAAAGGATTTGAAGCCAAAGAAGGCCGTGGCTGATTCGGATGATGAAGACATTCCGAAACCAGTTCAAAAAAAGACACAGAAAAAAGGTTTGACATTCGTGTTTGGACTGGTATTTCGCAGCATATTGCAATAGAGTGACGTCAGCCTATATCGCTATTTATGCGACATTCTAATTATCACATTTTAAATAATTATTTAGATATTTTTCTTTCATTTCGATAACTTAGTGCAGTCATAATAAATTATTATCTAATAATTTTATCTCATAGATTTTCATACTAATGTCATTTCCTGAAATCGCCCGTTTTTTGTGTATTTAAATAATGATTGATGGAATTCATTTGTAAAATTATGTATACTGCATCTAGGTAAAAAGAAACACGAGGACTCTTCCGACGAAGGCGGTTCTGATGACGAAAAGAAAGCGTCAGAAAAGCCTCCTACGGGAAAGGCCACAAAGAAAAAAGGAAAAGGTTAGAAAAACAGTATAATTGTCTTACTTTAATAATTTGTATTTTAATGTTGTTTTATCACTTCTTGAAAGAAGAAAAGATATCTTAATTACACCCAAAGTATAGCCCCCAAAGACGTATCATACTTTATAGTCTTTAAAATATAACTCGATTATAATGACAGCTGCCAAACTAATGTCAATAGTGATGGAAATTACTGATCACTGGTCACTGATCAAATCGATTTTATCAGTTTTTTCATGCAAACATGAAAATTGATATAAAAACGCTAAAACAAGCCTATTATCGCGTGTTAAAGACAATTATTCACCAAAAAATAAGACATTTATACTTTTTTCATGAACATTATCAAATGAATTATTTTTTTATTAGATCAACTTACATTGATCAATTTGTCCCATCTCGTTAACGTTTTTGCTAAATGATGTAACCTTGTAAGAACGCTGTTAATAATTAGGTTTATTTTAGTTTTAAAGCTGATTTTATATATTTATGTTGATTTATATGTCAAGCATTGCATTAAAAAAATAAATTAACATGCCAGATACTAATGATTTTTCGTGTGTATAAATCACTCCTTAGACGTTACTACAAAGTTATGTCCTCACTTTTGCTGACAACTGTAATTCTAATCAAGCTATATTTTAAGGACTATAGTTTCTTTACAATATGATAGTAAGATGTGTATTTACTTTGGGTGTGTTTATTTAATTCTCACGTCTTCATGTTTATGTTTTTTTTAAATATTATATAATGCATAATCTGCATGTAATTCCGTCGAAGAATGAGTTGTAATGAGCTAATCACAATATGGACACTACATAACTATTTATCGATGTATATTATCTATGTTGGCCTAACTTGGAAAACTCATAAATCCCAAACTTACTTTTTTCAAAGGAGAATAAAATAGTTTTTACTTCAGTAGCAAATGAGGAAGTTTGGTGGTTTAAAAAATAATTAAATATTAATGAATAGACTATTGAACTGAGCTAAATTTAAAAAAAAATGTTTATCGTATTACCGTCGCTATAATTTTTTAAAGTTTTGTCATTTTGAAATTACTCCGTCTGTGATGTCAGAAGGTCTCGTCGGTGAGTTCTGCTGACATTTGAAAGAAGAGCTCTAGCGTAAAAATACCGGAAACCGGAAGTCTATCACAATACGTAACATCGCTGTACTTGATTGGTTGATTCTAAAAAACTTGTGATTTAGTTCAAACTATGTTTGATTATGTCCAAATATGTTTCAGCTCTTTTACTTCACAAAAGTCAACAGATGGAAGAGTTGAGGAAATGTGGATGTTCAAACTTGGGCAGAATAGTGAATGTTACACAGTGTGTAAAGTGGCCACTTAAACCAGCCAATGACAGGTCATAAGCCCTGTAAATGCCTAGACTTCCATATTCCCTTCTCAAAAAAATTTTCCCTCTCTGTTGAAATAAATTTAAATAGTTCAAACTAGTTTATTTTTATTACTTTTTTAATACATTTTTAGAAACTTCACTCTACAATTAAATGCTCTAATTTTTACTGTGTGTAAGAAAACATTTTTCATATCCAATTTCTCTTAACCCTGAACTTCTTCATAGACTCATGTGCCGCAGAGTGAATTTCGCAAGAGTCGATAAAATATTTGAAAAATAAGCATAACTTTTTGCCTGTGTATGGGCAGATACAGAATACAATTGTTTGTGAAATAGAACCAGAATTCCGGATGAGTGTTTTGACTCGATGGCTACTATGGGTAATAGTAAAAAGTTTGTCTTTTATTGTAGTTGTTGGCGTGTTCGCTTACACAAACATTCAACTGTGAAGATACCATAATGACAGAAAATGGACATTGTATCTTGAATATTAAGAGAACATAACAATTTTTTTTTTATTTTAGGAAAAAGTAAAAAGGATGATGATTCTGATTCAGAAGACGAAGATGACAAACCAGCAGCTAAACCTAAAGGAAAGAAAGGTAAAGTTTATAAAAAATTACATATCTTTTTATAAATACTACACGTATTATGTTTTATTTATTTATTTTATAAACACTCAGAGGCCTCTTAAAATATTTGGTTAAGAAGCACATAAAGTATAATAGTAATTGCCACAAAATATAATCAGAATTATTTCACTAATATGTTAATTATAAAAAGAAAGAAAAAGAAAATAAGTAAAGATAAATAGAAATCAAAAAGAAGAGAGTTGAGGGGATGGCCATTCAATGGAAAGGATAGCTAATTAATAACAGCAAGAGTGGTGTGGAGCAAGGCCAGCAGCTCGGCATAATCAATAGCAGTTCTGTGGATGCTCACTTGGGGACGGAAGGGGAGAATGATGGGTGAAGTTTGTCCTATTCTACTCACACTCGAACATGTGTTGGAGTCTGGTGGTCCTTGTATGTATGTTTTTACTATATTTATTTATACTTGCAGGCAACAGTTGGCTGTCGCGGACTGTTGCACACTACAGAATTTGACCATTCGGGCCTCATGTAATCGTTTCATCAGCCCTATGGGCGTCGGTTTTCGGCTCTTCGCGCCTCAGTTGATTAGGATCTCGGTCACCAGAAATACCGCCTCTTTGAGCTTCACTTTTTTTGTTCGGATAAATGTAAATGTAATAATATAGAACAGTCTCTCACTCAAAATAATGTTAGTTAAACCACACAACCTTTGTAAAAATATTTTATATCTACGTAAAAATATTGGTTAGTAAGCAATTAAAAATGAATGAATAAGTCATTTAAAATTACATACAGTTTTTACAGATGAAAATGACCCTGATTTTAGTGTTGATACCACGATAATTAGGCTCAAATTCCTGTGCTCGAGTATAAGGGACAGACCCAATCAATCAACTCTAAGAGTATTAATATTATAGATATTATTTATATTCAGGTGACATTATTTTTTTCTTGGTATATATTTATGAATATCTGTGCTTTATAATTCTTTAATAATTCCTTTTTTTTTTTTAATTTTGGCACCACAACAGGCCATAGGAGGGAGGGCCCAATTACAGTGGTAAATTACAGCACAAAATACCCAGGCTTTAGAAAAATCTTTTTTTTTGTGTTCTCACCGAATCGAACCCGGAATCTTCCGAGTGTGAGTCAACCATCTTAGCCATTGCACCGTGGAGTCACTTCCATAATAATAGATAGCCACCTAAAAATGAATTATTTTTTAGTAAACAGCAATTCATGCAAAAATTACTCGATAAAACAAGATTTTTGTGTATTTGCGAGTTTTTTTAAGAATTTATTCTGTATGCTTAACTCAAAATCAGATGTCTTTGAGTTATGACTAGATCTAAATCATGTTTTTTTTTATGTCCCATAAATAATTGTTATCCTAAGTTCCTATCTGACCTCTCCGATATCAACGTCCCATTCCCTATTCATATTCTTACTCTCCCGTCCCCACCCAATAAACATTTATTAAAAATTTATATAAATATATAGTTTTAAATGGTATTAAGTTGTAAATAAGTTATATATGTATAGTGTATGTAATATTAAATACTAACACACTAACTTGTATATAGTACTAACACATGTGTAAATATTTAACTAAGTATAATCTGAAACTCGACACTGGCTAGAACACCCAGTTGGGAGGTGAAAAAGCCAGTAAAAAACTAAGGAGAAGAAGAGTTATGACTATCTTATCGGGGATGTAATATTATACTGCAATAAAGTATTTTGATTTGTTTTAGGAAAAGGTAAAAGAGGAGACGACTCGGATGATGAAGAAAATGATAAAAAAATAGAAAAGGATGCGAAAAGTAAAAAAGTTAATACCAAGAAAAAAGGTAAACATTATTATTAAAATTACAGAAGTACTTTTATGTTTTGTGTTTATGATTTAAATAAAAAAAATATGGTGCTTAAACAAAGTTTTCACCATAGTTACTTTACGGATTAAAAACGGTAAATCACAAAGTAGTGATTCAAATATTGAGTTTAAATGATAATATCATCAGGCTTCTGGCACAAGTTAGTAACTTCATTTTACTAGTTGTCCGAAATTTCACTTGTAAAGTTGAAAACTCATCCTAAATCAACAATTCAAATAAAACTGCAAGCTGAATAATAAAAAATATTCATTTTTGTGTTTATAAAATACTAAATATTTTTATTTACTTTTTAAATGAAGATTATTTGATGCCATTTATAAAGACATCTCATTTTTCTAAAATTTGTAGTTATCAACTTGTGCCAAAAACCTGACAATTTAGTAAATAACAATGAGGAAGTTTTGTTTTTCTGAAATAACTCCGCGTGTGACGTCAGAAGTTGTTCTCTGTTAGTTCTTCCGGCTGGTTCGTTCCCTAAGCCAACCAGATATCCTTCACAGCTCTTATATCATCGGTTGGTTCATATGAACCAATGACGTCGATCAAAGTAGTGCGTTTTTATTAAAATATTTTCTATTATTTTTTTCGTACATTTTCAAGAAAATTTACTGCTCTAATTTTTACCGCGCGAAAGAAAACATTTTTTGTATCAAAATTCCTGTATGGCTGAGGTTCCTCATTCCTTTTTTCTATTTTAGTTAGTTACTTGTTCTAAAACATTTATTTTCCAGGTAAAAATAAAAAAGACGATGATTGGTCAGACGATGATGATACTAAAACTAAAGGAAAAAAAGATATAGTTATTATATTTTTACTTTGATTTTATAACTCATTTTGAATTATAATAATTTGGTCAATGTAGTTTTATTTTATGAACATGAAACAATTATTTTTATATGCCAGATAAAAAAAAATATCTACCATCCAGGACAAAACAATTTGCCTGCAGTCAGTATGTCAGATTATTTTTGCATTTCTACATTCAGTCATATCACTTCTCTACTTAAAGAATTCCAATAGCCACATGCACCATAGAAGGTGGAATACAAATGTTGGCTTATTTAAAATGGAGGTACTACTCACAATAACAAAGAACCCGGTGAGATGTAGACTTGCTGTGGACAATAAAATCATTGAGCAAGTATCTCGGAGTTGACACCAGTAGCAAAAGTTAGTTCTGCCGTCCTCATGAAGAGTGCAGTATCTATCATTTTTGACGACATTTTGTTAAATACAGATTTGGAATCAGGAAGAAAAGATCTTTGTTTTAGTCTTACTCATAATAGTAATTTTATTTCTCCATTGATCCATTGGATCAGGAGCCTTCCTCTTACTGTAGTATAATCACTCAGTTTCTTAGATATTACGTAACTTTTCTTTTTTTTTAGCTGGTGTTAAAGGCAAGAAGGGAGATTCCAGTGCCGATGAAGGTGAAGAGTCGGGTGATGACAAGAAGTCAATTAGCAGCTCTGTAGCTGAAGCCAAGAAACAGTCCAAGCCACAACCTAAGAAAAAAGCTAAAGGTTTGATACGATTTGTAATTCATCCCTTTAATCATGTGAATAGTCTCTATAAACCGAGCCCGTTCAGTTTAACAAATTTTCAGATTACTGGAATCTTTAAAAATAAAACAAACTTTTTCCGAATTATTAATAAATAAGATTTTTTTATTGGACTGTGATGTAATGTGTCTTTTTCTTGTTACCAGGTAAGAAGAAGGACGACTGGTCAGACGGAGATAGTGATAAGGAACTGAAGATGGAAGTTGAAGAAGACTTAATTGCTCAGCCGGTCTCTAAGAAAAAGAGTAAGTTTTATGTATTTTTTTTTATTCATTCAAATTTGTACAAAAATTAACAATATCTAGATCGCGCCAAACTAATAATAAATAAAAGTTTATCAGCGCGTTTCTGATACAAATAAAAACTACAGGAAATTGTCATTTATTTATTTGACGGACTTATGCAGTCCATTCTAACGATGGTAAATACAATTTCTTATAATAGATACAGGCACTAATAAAATAAAATACAACTAAATAAAATTAAAGCTAGGACAAAAAAAAATAAAATTACTACTTCAAGACAAGATCTGGTCTATCTTAGTGAATTTTTAAAACTATAAAGACTTACACCAAAAAAAGTCCAGATCTTGTCTCGAGTTTACAATACGACACAATCGGGACATTGGTGCATGCAAGCCATAGTTTGTGCTGTGGTGACCGAGGAATGAAAAACAAATAAACACAAAAAACCATAAGTACAAAAACTGTAAAAAGTAATACAGCGAATTTGTAAAAAAGAGAAATAAAGTTCTCGGATTTTTACACTCCAAATTTTTCATTTACGATGAGAAAGTCCTTCCTTTTTCCGAATGTTTAAGTTTACTGTTTACCATATTGATGTGCCATATATGTGTTTTTTAAAATTATTTTTTGTGTTTCTGATTTTTGTGTGTCTGTGTCAACTAATTGCTCGTCCCATCTCAACACAGGACTTTTAGTCCCATGGAGTTGGGATTTATGTCTCAAACAATGTGCAATAAACTAATGTATGTATAGAAATAAATTGTCTGCTTCTTTGCTCGCAGCTAGTTGAGTTCTTTACCTCGACGGGAAGCTTGTTAAACTGTCACATGTTTTAGAATTTGTTTTAAGCCACTTTCACCAAGTTCAGTTTATAAAAAAAACAAATAAATGTGTCATCGGTAGATATTTACAGGTTCCCTATTTTTTTTAAATGTTAAAAAATGTTGAGTTGATATTAGAGCTCGGTACCTTTTTGCGGCAAGTGTTGCTAACGGATCACATGGCTGTGAGAGTTAAGTGATGTTTCGGAAAAATCTTAAAACCCACTTGTCCTCTAAATCATTTGAATGAATCTGTAGCATGTGATAACAATTTATTTATTAACCCTTACGGATTATTACATTCATTTTACAAAAAATTATAAATACATTTTTCATTCATACTCTGTTGTTCAAAATAATATTTATCACATCTTTTGAAAATTTTGTCCGAGTCTTTTGTTTAGTTTTGTCCGGTAGTTTATTGTATAATTTCAGTCCCTGGTTTATTAGTCTCGACTGTTCTTCTCTTGTTTTAGAAAGTTGCAAATGATATTTTTCTGATGTTCTCGTGTTATGTCCATGTTTACTGCAATTTTTTACAAGTTTTAGTTCTTCGTCTACAACTACATTAGTGGCTAATTTATGGATAAATTTTAATGATTCTAATTGAAAGAGTTCAGTTAAATTTTATTGTTTAGTTTGTTTAAAAAGTTCTCTAGTTGCTGTTAGATAGGGAAGGTCATATACTAACTTCAATATTTTATGTTGTGTTTTTTGTAGTCTGTTTATGTCATTTTGATATCCTGTTCCCCATAGTAGTTGCATAAGTTGTTTCAATTAAATTACAAATTTAAAAGCTTCAATTAAATTTATTTATCCATAGAATCACTATGTAAAGCGCCCTTGAGGTATTATATTACAAAAATGGTGCTATATAAGTAATCCATAATAATAATAATAACTATCATAACATACTTTTTAGGTTTATTTCTCTGTATACAACCAACTAAAATAACATTGTGTTTTTACTATATAATACTAAAAATAAGTTGTTACAATTTTAGTAAAATTTTACCATTTCATTATGTACAATACAATGCAAGCAGTATTTCTAGGAGATCTTTTCTATATTTTATCAAAATATTGTGAATTTAGTATTATTTGAATTTGTTTCCCACAGACAAACCGAAAAAGAGCAAGGCCAAATCAGACTCCGAAGTTGAGGAGGATTTAGAAGATGATCTAGAGGAGATAGAAAAGGAATTGGTGCAGATGAAGATAGAGGAAACCAAGCTGAAGGAGGAAGTTAAGGATGATAAGTCTGGCGGGGACAAGAAGGATGGTAAAAAGGTAAGTGTTTCTCCGAGAAAGATGTCTTATGATGACCGCATAAAAGAACTTAGTCACACAGCCATGGTTACCTATGGAAACGGTGCCATTATCTAGCGACCGTGATATGCCGTGATGCAGTGGACGTATCAAGATGGCCGTCTTAACATTTAGAAATAATATTAATTTAACATCTATCCAAAACTTACTATTTTTCAGGACAAAAAGTCAAAAGATAAGAAATCAAAGAACGAAATGAAGAAAAAGTCCATCAAAAAGCGCACTATGTCCAGCGACGAAGAAATGGAAGAAGACGAACTCGAGGCGGATGTCTCTGACGCAGGCAGCGAGGACGCGGTTCCAGCAACAGGCTCAGCAGCGGTGCCCGCACAAGAGAAGGAGGAGGAGAAAAAACTCACTCACAAGGACAAGAAGAAACTTAAGAAGCAGCAGGAATACGATAAGCAGATGGAGCTGATGACAAAGAAGGGGGGTCAGGGACACAGCGACCTTGACAGCAACTTCACCATCAGTCAGATGCAGAAAACTGCCGGTATGTAAATGATTTATTCCGACCAATCAAACTCCATACAGTGAATCAGCATGGTGGTTTATGTTTTATAAAAGCTACAGTAGTTTGGAGAAAAGAAAAAATGCATAGCTTATGTAGTTTTTCCGATTAATCTGCGGTATTACGATCAACATAGGTGTAATGTAGAGTATTTTTCTTTATGTTCCTAATGACTACCTTAGACATAGGCAGCTTAAGCTGTTTTATCTTCCTGCTTGCAGAACCAACCTGCCGATGGTAATGCCAGTAGGAAGAGCAATGTCTTTACTCAACCGTATTTCTTCGGATACCGACATTTCATATAAGTGAAAAAAAGTTCAGAGAGAAGAGCATCCTTTTTCTATAATTGTTGGGTATTTTCATTTTACCATTTTTGTATATTTAAATTTTAGTATGAATTTTTTCGTCTAATATATGCATTGAAATATTTTTTTAATGTACGTAAACGTAAATAAAATTGGAAAATAATATAAAAATGTAAAAGTTACTTAAATAATGGAGAGCGTATACGTCAATCGGAAATATTGAAAAAATCTTAAAATTATACAACTTTTGCATTGCGTTGCGTATGGGTAAAGTTGTAGATTTTGCCACTTTCTTTAAATTTGGATTCCAACTTGCTGCTGTATAGTTTCTTGCACAATAGAATAAAAGTATTGAAATAATTTTGATTGCTTACAGGGCAAATGGCGGCACTCGAGAATGCGGTCGACATAAAAGTGGAAAACTTCACAATCAGCGCCAAGGGAAACGACCTGTTTGTCAACGCCAACCTGCTGATTGCAAACGGGCGCCACTACGGGCTCGTGGGGCCTAACGGCCACGGCAAGACCACTCTGCTTCGACACCTCGCGCAGAGGGCCTTCGCCATCCCCCCCACCATAGACATCCTCCTCTGCGAGCAGGAGGTAGTCGCCGATGACCTGACAGCTGTCGAAAGCGTGCTCAAGAGCGACGTGAAAAGAACAGGTATGGCCAGTTAACTCTTTACCTATGTACATTTAAAAAATGCAACATATTACACAAACTGCTTGCTTCATTTCCTTCATCCGTTTTCTGTTCTTTTAACTCGTTTGCGGTCAAAAAAACAGTCTGCAACCAAAGTGTCACAACACAATTTCACGCATGTTTACTTCAAATGATCAAATACCGTCTAATCGCAAATAAAATATTACAAAAGTTATGATATGTGTCCATACGAGTGGATCCTATGAGAAAAAGAAGGAGAAGAAAGAAGCTTAAATCCTTCTGAAACTCTCTCGAAAGTTAAATCTTGTGGTGTGTATGCCTACAATATGTAAGATTTTGGGTTCGATTCTCAGCATGGTCAACGTGAAGAAGTTGTTTAAAAGGACAATTTCCACCATATTTCATAATCCCCGGCGCCCTATGCACCACTGAGTGCGGATAAAAAAATCATGATGATTCTCCTGATGATTTCCCTATAAATGTGGTGTTTTTTCTTGCAGAGCTGCTAAACGAATGCAAAGAACTTGAAGCCCAAGTTGTCAAAGGAAAGCTCTCCAAACAAGACAGACTTAATCAGGTAATATACAATGTCATCTTAATGTTTCAATAGTCAATAAAAATTAATGTTTTCAATGTTTTTTAATTGTTTTATTTAAGCTGCGTACGGACCAGCCTGGCGAAAGTAATATGTTAGTGCTTGTTAGTTCTGAACACACATTTTAGTGAAGGCTAGTGAATCATTGTTGGCGTTTGCTCACCACCCGTAGCACAGTAGTAATATCGAAGAAATCGGACCATTCCCATCGAACATTCGATAAACCAACTAATTCTTATGGTCATATCCCCAAATGCCAACAAACGTGCTTTAGCCAAAACCGACTGTTGTTTATTGGCCTCAGTCGGGCCTGTCTGTACCCTCATATTATATTCACATGAATAAACTCACATTTATATCTGTTTAGGTATACGCGGAGTTGAAAGCGATAGGCGCCGATTCGGCTGAGCCCCGAGCTCGGAGAATCCTGGCTGGTTTGGGATTCAACAAGGAAATGCAAAACAGGGCCACCAAAAACTTCTCTGGAGGGTGGAGAATGAGAGTTTCATTAGCGAGGTACACATTTTACTTACAATATTTTGTAGATTAACATAGAAGAATGGGCAGAAATGCATCGAGCGTTGCCCCGATCCCAGCAGTAATGAGTTATACACCATTTTAAATATATTTTTAGGGAGAGCATTTGTTTATATGTAATGACTCATATCAATGAGGAAGTTTAGTGGTTTTTAAAAGTTTTTTTTTGCTTCACACCACATTCTTAATATTGATTGTAATTTTCAGAGCACTACTCTGATATATTTCTGTGATTTTATATAATTTCAAGCGTTAAAATTGGATTATTTTCAGAGCACTATTCATAGAACCTACTCTACTGTTGCTCGATGAACCTACAAATCACTTAGACTTGAACGCTGTCATCTGGCTTGATAAGTAAGTTTTTTCCTAATACATAATTCTTATTTTTTAAATTATAAATGAAAAATGATTTGCTAATTTAATCTAATCTTTTAATTTACAATTTCAAGGAACAATTTTAAAATCTTGTGTATTTAACAAATTTCAGTGGGATTTAAAAACAAAAAGCCCATTTAATCTCAACCTATTTTGTATAGAATGTGCCATAGATTTTTGTTTGTACCCTATAGAGTTTTGATCAATTGGGTTAAATTAGAAAATTTAAAACATTATCTTTAAATTCTTAATGTTATAGTAAAAAATCTGAACATAACAACTTGTATTATAACTTTATTATTATTATTATTTATTTATTTACGGACAAAGTCCATTATAAACATTACAATTAAAAGAAATTTTTACAAAGGAATAAAAAAATATAAGGAACAGAAATAAGCAGCAAAGACAGATGATAGATTTTTTAGATTAAGTAAAAAGCATAGGCTAACTATACAGATTCTTTAGCTGATTTGTAAAGAAAGACATCCTTACACCATAATAATCAAGATCTTGATGATCGTTCACCCGCCTGATCATTCTGGGCAAAGGCGACTGTGCACCATAATTGGTCCTGTAGTGACCGAGGAAAAGCATTTCATTATTTCTTAGTCTACGGGTGGGAACGTTAAAAAGAATCTTTTGCAAAATTTCAGGGGCATCAATGAGACAGTTCATAATTTTATACATGCAGATTATATCTGCAATGCATCTGCGTTTTTCAAGACTTGATATGCTTAAAAACCTCTCCATATCAGAATATGAATAGTCTCCTCTTTCCAATCCCATCTTCCATGCAATTTTTCTTATAAAACGATGTTGAACTGATTCAAGGCGCTTGATATGAACAGCATAATGAGGGGACCAGATTACAGATGCATATTCAAGAATAGGGCGAACTAAAGAGCAATAAAGTGTTTTAAGTGTAAGCATACTTTGGAAATCAGACGTAGTTCTATTAATAAAGCCTAAAATTTTTAAGGATCTGTTTACTATATTATCAAAGTGTTCCAGAAAAGTTAGTTTATTATCTAGGATCACTCCAAGATCTCTTATAGAGGTGACAATCGAAAGAACTTGGCCATTAAGTTTATAATCAAAAATAAAAGGATGTTTACATTTATGGTATGAAATAATTTTGCATTTATCGATGTTAAGTTCCATGTTATTAGTTTTGCACCAAGTATGAAATGCATTTATGTCTTCTTGGAGTCTGACACAGTCATCAATATTTTTAATTAGCTTAAGTATCTTGTTATCGTCAGCAAAAAGCCAGAATTTTGTAAAAGAAAAAACATTAGCAGCATCATTAACAAACAGATTAAATAGAAGAGGGGCCAAGTGGGCACCCTGTGGTACACCAGAAGTTACTAGGAAGCTATTTGATATGAAGTTATTGATTTTTACACTTTGTTTTCTATGTGAGAGGTAGGATTTTGAGGCTGATGATGGGCCCAATCGGATTGATCAGGATTATCAGCAGCCCCCTTGTTGTAATGGCTAAGAAACTAGCCTCACGCACGAGGGTTCTAAAATAAAAATGTGATTTTACTCTAGCCTAGGTGTTTGGTGCTGTAATTCACCACTGTTATTGGACAATTTGGCCTGTTGCAGTGCAAAAATAAATTATACTTGTTAACAGTATATATAGTACGGTGACGACCGTCACTAAACGGAGGTGATACGTCTAGCTGGGCCATATATTACGGATTCCTCCCGAGAGCCTTAACCATGCTAGCCTACTGTACAAGGCATCGAGGTCTCATGGTTTTGGACCTCCATGACTGACAGTTCATCGACAGTTTGTGTCTGAACCGTGGGACGTGGGCCTTATTTGGGAGGTAACAGAGAGGCCTGGAGAGATTTTTAGGACTCCATATGCTCCACCTAGGAACCGAACATGGATTATGTAAAAAAAATCACACTGAATTCTATTATATACCTAAAAATCATACCAACACAATAGTCGAGTGTTAAACAGACAACTAAAAAACTGGTGTTGTGGGTTTGATTCCTGCCAGTTGCAAAAAAGTAATCCAATCCAAGTGGTGTATGTTTCAAAACTTCCATATCCTCTCTTTCCAGACTGCTGACGAGCCTGTAAAATAGAGGTTTAGCGGGTTATTCCTTAACCTTTCCCTACTGTCCTAAAAACACCCTCGAGTTATGGTGCTGTGTAGTCACTACACATTAATAAAATAAGAAATTTAAAAAGGAAAAAATAAAATATTTATAGGGAATGGCTTAAATTAACCATAATTTAATTCAAAGATGATAATATTTCAAATCACTGCTGAAAACATGAAAAACCATTTATCACTAACGACTCGGGCGAAACGTGCACCCGCGCCAACTTCCCGTGAGCTACTGAGTAGCTATATAGTACTGGACTACGTGACTGACTGAGAGTATACTTTTGATGATATTTGTAATTTATCCCCGATTTCCGATAAAATGCTTTTTTTGTGCTTAATAAGTATTTATTATTTAATAACAAATTATTTCAGTCAATACGTAAATGTGTAATGGTTTTTTATTGTTTTTTTTTTTGCACCACAACAGGCCAGGAGGCTTAATTACAGTGGTGAATTACATCACAGAACACCCAGGCTTGAAAAATATCACATTTATTTATTTTTGTGTTCTTACCGGGAATCGAACCCGGAACCTACCGCGCGTGAGTCAAGCGCCTTGACCACTACACCACGGAGGCCGCCAATGTGTAATGGAGGAATACTGAAAATCCAAACCCAATATTGATTATATTTATAAAGATATTATAGTTATTAGACGCAATGTGTACTGGCTACACATCACCGCGCACCGGGGAGGGAGGGTTAAAAAAAACTTGAAACCAAAAATCACAAAGTAATGTGTGTTCTGTCCGAGCGTAGTTACCTACAAGGGTGGAAGAAGACGCTGCTCATCGTATCCCACGACCAGTCCTTCTTGGACAACGTGTGTAACGAGATCATCCACCTCGACCAGCTCAAGTTGCAATACTACAAGGGGAACTACTCCATGTTCAAGAAGATGTTCGTGCAGAAGCGCAAGGAGCAGAACAAGGAGTACGAGAAGCAGGAGAAGAGGATTAAGGAGCTGAAGGCGCACGGAACCTCCAAGAAAGCTGCCGTAAGTTTCTCGCTCTGACCTAATGTACCATTAATATTACGATGCATCAGAATCTATTTATTAGGTGTTTGACGAGACAGAAGTACCATATCATATCATATTCATATCAACCATGTCGGGAATCGAACCCGAGACCTCTCACATGGTAGGCAAACGCGCTGACCATTACACCGCGAAGCCGACTTAAATTTTTACCGCTTAAGAAGATACGCGGCGCCAGATAATCTTGATGAATAGATATTTTAACATTGTCACTCGCTGGCAAAATGGCATTAAATTTTTTGTATACCGTACGTCCAAAGATGGTAGATAAAAACTTGACGCTTTTATAGATTTTTGAATGGTCCTAGCTCCCATAGTATACAATTATTTATCAAAAAAGCTTATGGGCCTGCCACACACTCGATGAGTGGCATGGGAAGTAGTCAGGAAAGGAGGCAGAGATGTAGTGTGGCAACATTACTCGTCGTGCCCACCGCTCCCTATTTTGTCGGTTTTTTGAACGCGAGTCAAAGGACCGACAATATGAGCTCGAGTGGCTGGCACATAATGCGCGGTCGCAGTCTGCATCGAGCGCTCACACAAGACGCATTATATAATTAGCTATACCAAAAATGCATAGCGCCACAGTTTCATCGTCCATTGTATAGCAAAGACAAATGACAAGTGCGGGGCATCGCGATTAATTGCGCGAGTAGAGCAGTGTGCGGGCAGAGAGGGCAACATCGGGCGAGAGGGCGGCAGCGCAGGGAGCAAAGTGATAAGCAGCGCAAGGAGCATAGTGTGGCGGGGCTGTTAACGTTAGAGACACGCCAATCGTAAATACCTATTGTAAAAAAAATCACTGCTCTCGTGCCGTCATTCAGAGAGAAAATACGGGAATACGTTTGTATGAATAAAAATCAAACCGTGTTTCCTTTTAAGACTAAAAATAACGGTATTTTAATATCGGCTTTCTTATCCTACTAATATTTATGTCAAAGATACATATTACAAGAAAATAAATAATAACGTATCCATAAGTCTATGAGGCCAAGAGCCCTGTGTTGAGTTGGGATACAACAAAATAGAAAGTGGAAGCCTGTACATTATTATAGAATACTACAAATAAAAATTATTACATAAACATAAATGTATCACAATGTCGGTTCCAGGAAAAGAAGCAGAAGGAAGCCCTCACTCGCAAGCAGGAGAAGAACCGTACCAAGATGCAGAAGCAGGAGGAGGACAGCGGACCCAGCGAGCTGTTGGCCCGTCCCAAGGACTACCTGGTCAAATTCTCCTTCCCGGATCCCCCGAATATGCAGCCGCCCATCCTCGGGCTCCACAGTGAGTGCCGCTTCTTTTGGCTTATGTTCAGTTCAGTGACGAAAACATCGCTGTCATTTTTCTTTTTTTTTACAAAACGCCATCCTTAACAAAATTTTATTTTGTGTCGCAAAACAAATTAAATAAAACTATTGGATGAACTTTTAATTGGCAATTTAAGTGATTTATTGTTTTTTTTTTTAATTTAAAATAAAAATAAATAGTATCTATCCTTGCTAGATTATTAATACAGTAAAACCTCGTTTTTACGTTCCTCGATTTTACGTTTTCCCGCTTTTACACCAAAATGTTCAGGACCCATTTTTTTTTCATACATTCTCATACAAATATTCCCCCCAATGAACGTTTTTTTTACACTTTTCATCACTCCAATTTTATGTTTATTTTTTTTGGAAATCATTTGATGTGTCAAAAAAGCCAAAATTATGTTGTAATAATGGTGCCGCGGTCCGTGAATGAAGAATAAAAACAGGTAAACAACTAATAAAGGATAAATTATTGTCTTACCCTAAATTCAAAGCAGGTGCAGTGCAATTGACTTTTTTGTTCAAGTGTTTTAGTTTTCATTTGAACAAAAGTGTCAAATTATTTTTAATATCAATCAATTGCGATGTTTAAAACATAACAGTAGAATTATTTGAAGTTATTAAAAAGATTGTTTAAAAATTGTCATAAAAGTGTGAACAATCTTGCAGCGCTCTATATGACAGTTGTTTTTAGTGATGCCATAGAAAAAAAAGTGATACCATATAAATAAAATTTCCCTACATTTGGGTAAAAATACTATATGTTATTTTATGGAAATTCATAATTTTATTATCATATTTTTTTATTTACACATAAAATAATTTTAACATACTATTTTTAAATCAAATAAACTAGATAACATAATATTGTTTGAAAAAATATAAAATATCAAAATATTTTTAGTGAAATCATTGAAAATAGTCGAAAAAATATTAACAATCCCCAATTGTCACCATTTTTACAATTTTTTTGGGAGTATATTTACACTATAGTATAGCAAATTAATTTTCAATTATATTTTTATGTAATTCCTATTTTTTCCATACATTTTTCATTTCCTCACTTTAGCGTTTTCCTCAGTTTTACACTTTTTTCTTGCTCCCTTGAAAAACGTAAAAAGGGGGTTTTACTGTACTTGTTTTAAGACACACAAGACAATGGTTCTTATAGGTAATTAACGAAAACAAATCATTCCCTTCTATCTACCGAAGTACATTATGCATACCTACAACCTTCCGAAAATACCTCACATGACGGTGTCACATTCTTTCTTAACACAGAAATTACTAATAATATTCATATTCCTACAATAACATTTTACTACTTAAATGCCGTTCATATAAGTTTTACTAAAATGAAAAAATACATACAACCCTCACTATACACCGTCCACCGTCTTTAGATAGTAAAGTCTTCGGAACAAATTACAAGAATTTATTAGATACTAGTTTTTGGGAAACATTGATTTCTCATTTGTTCTTTTAGGTTTATTTTTTGTTTCTTAAGTATATAAAATATTTATTCTGTGTATTTTTACTATACATGCATAGTAAAATAAATATTTACCCACACACAGGCTTTGCCTATGTGGGATTTTTTTATTTATTTACATATTTATTACAGCTATTAAGCTGATGCTTGTTCATCTAATGTACCGTGTTTTAAACATAGAAAATATGAAAAGAAAACATTATAAGTGTATGTTTGCGTCCAGGCAGATTTAAAACTCGTTAATCGAGCATGCACCATTCACTTTCTCGGAAAGGCCATTCCATTGCTTCACTACTCGTTTTGTCAGAACGTTCTTCCTGGGGATGGATGAGAAAGAGGTAGTGTTTAATTTCAATGAATAACCTCTGAGATGGCGATTATTATTCAAAGTTTACATTGATTTCAACTTTGGTACATTATAGTGCCCTGTAAAAAATTTTAATGTTTCGATCAAGTCATCACGCTGCCTCCGCTCTTCCAGTAAACTCAAACGAAGCTCCCGTAAGCGGGTTTTATATATTATTTTTAACCATCTTTTCCTTTTTTTTACAGCTGTGGACTTCAATTACGAAGGCCAGAAGCCCCTGTTCAAAGCGGTGGAATTTGGAATAGATTTGACCTCGCGTATTGCCATCGTGGGACCAAACGGAGTCGGAAAATCCACCTTCCTCAAACTGCTGGTTGGAGACCTGTCTCCACACCGAGGAGAGCTCATCAGGAATCATCGCCTGGTAAGTGGAAACATCATCTATTAGGTGTTGACATAAGTTGTATCGTTTTTTTCGAAATAAACAGAACGAGAAGACACAATAAAAATAAAAAAAAACAACAAATTAGTCAGTAATGTATTCGCCTTCATTATTTTACAACAAATTAGTCAATCAAATAGGTGCGAAGGTTTTCACGGTCACTGTTATCAATATTATGTATCTTTTTTGGGTGATACCGTGTATGTTACAACATACACGGTATCACCCAAAAAAGATACATAAAATTAGTCAATCATTCGTAAGATCTTCACTGTACACTGCGCAAATATCGCAAGCAGCTTTATTCCCTCGGAACGTGATCAGAAGAAAGTGTCAAAAATACTCAATTTTGTCAACTTGACATTCTATTTTGAAGGCTTGTAATAAAATAAAATAATATATGTAACATAAAAATAAAAAACAATATCTTGTAGAGCAGAATTATTTTTTCTAAAGACAAACCTTTTGTGTTACTTTTGTAAATGCAGTGGGATAGAGCCACGGATAACTACCATTATTCTTATTCTTAGAGGTGGGGGGTCCTATACAAACTCCTGACGACTCTGCCACCTGTAAAGATCTATTGTGACAAATCTCCGTGAATACTTCTCATCCTCCAAGCCCAGGTCTATAAAGAGCCTGGCTGGCTACTGTGTGAAAGGCGAGAGTTCTATTTTGCTAAATCTCCCCTTCCAAACCCAAATCCGTAAAGTATCGGGCTATTAGATAGGGGGCGAGCTCCTCAAAATCCTTAGGTTTGACCAGTGGTCGCCTGAGAATGAGGCTTCTTTTAGGACGTAAAGCATCACATTCACATAGAAATAGGCGTTTCCTCATCTGCACTGCTAAACCTACATCTAAAAGTTTCGGAAAGGTTCATTTTAGCAATTTGTTTGTCTAATCTGTAGTGCCCTGGGCGGGCTCTAGTGATAACCCTCACTTGATTTCGACTGAGCTTTATTAGGACGAAAGCAAACCTTTGCTAGTACCTTTATATCAGCTCCTTCGCATGTTGCTGACCAGGTACTTTTTGCCAGAGCAATACACTCCTGGCCCATGACCTTAGCTCGTTACGAGGAGCACATTTGGGCAACCCGCAGTAGGGCTCAGGGCCTATCGGGGCTGTCTCAGCTCCCAGCCTTGCTAATTCATCAGCCGCCCCACTACCATTTTTTTTTTGTTTAACAGACTATCAAACTAAGCCTATATTTTTATGGATTGTATTATTAGTGATTATTTAAAGTTTCGTTATTTTTAAATTACTCCACCCGTGACGTCACACATTCTCTTCGGTGTGTTCTGCTGATTCGTGAATTTCCTTCCCAGAAAACTGAAATCTATCACAACACTATCATTTGTTGATTTGGAAGAACTAGTGACGTTGTTCAAAGTTTGTAGTTTATTTTTTTCATACTTTTTCATAATACCTCACAGTACAATTAAATGCTCTTGTTTTTACCGCGCCTAAGAAAATATTTTTATATCCAGTTTACCATAACATTTAACTTCCTCATTATAATTAAAAAAAAATCTATTTGGTTAAAAGCTTTTAGATCTCCATAGATAAATAGCAACTTTTGGAGCATTCTGATATCAGAAATTAATAAGATTTAAAATATTTTAAAAGAAAAGAATAATCCATATAGCCACTTTTGAACAGACACTCTTCGTACTCAACCTAATAGATTGACATTCATTTCAGAGGATAGGGCGTTTCGACCAGCATTCAGGCGAACACCTCACTGCGGAAGAGACCCCTGCAGAGTACTTGCAGCGCCTGTTCGGGCTGCAGCACGAGAAGGCCCGCAAGGCCCTCGGCTCCTTTGGGCTCGTGAGCCATGCGCACGTCATCAAGATGAAGGACCTCAGCGGGGGACAGAAGGCCCGCGTGGCGCTCGCTGAGCTCACTCTCAACGCTCCCGACGTCATCATATTGGTGAGCGTCTTGTGCAAAATTAAATGTGTAGTTCAAGTAATTGTCCACTTAAGTTAGTTTATTTTTTATTTGTAAAAAAATAATATTTGCATTCTTATAAATTACCCAAATATTTCAATTTTGAGGCCATTTTCAACGAGCTGTAAATAACTCACTATTAGAAAATGGGAATCAAATTGGGGTAGAGTGAGGTTTGAACCTCGGACCCGTGATTCGTGTCACTAGCCCAGGGACCACAACCCGATTTAAAAAAGTTTATAATGGGTTAAAAGTAAAACCGCCACTGTCCATGATCGCTGTTTTTGGGAAGACTAACAAAATCAGCTGCCAAATGGCTATTTCTTTTAAGTTCAATGTGGACATTTAACTTAAAATGAATGTATTGAATTTTTCTACTGACATTTCTTGGTGGAACTGCATTTTAATTATAATAATAAAAATACTTTATAGTTTTCTGTCTGACGATGTCGGTCACGACGAAACCCGGTCACTGGTAAAAAATTTATAAATAAAAGTGGAATAAAACTATAAAGTATTTTTATTATTATAATTAAAATGAATGGTCTTTTCGCTGCCTGTTATACCATGCACAAGTTCCATTTTGAACTTAAAAGATATACTCTTTTTGCTGATGGTTTTGTTGATTTCCCAAAACCAGTGATCATGGACAGTGGTGGTTTTTCTTTTAATCCCCTCACTTAGTCCACTATAGTTTTATTCTTCTAGAATAATACTGACTATTGATTATTATATTATTGTGTACCATATATTATATTATTATCTTATATATTCTTATTGTTAACTAATTTTTGTTATTTGTTTTTTAACATTAATTTGTTAATACCATTTTTTTATAGGTATATATTATGATTATTTTTTTTTTTTGTTTAAATTCTTTACAATTTGCTTTTTAATTCTAACACTTTTCTAATATCCATATTTTTTTTCTTTTTTATTATGCAAAGTTTCACTTTTTATTTTGCATTGCAGCATGCTTTTTTTTATTTCTACATGTATACAAAAAAAAAGTGTTGTTTATTTTTAAAATTATTACTTACTATGTTTGTACTTACCTGTATAATTTTTGTAAATGCCCCTTGGGCGTATTGTAAAATAAAATTAATTATTTTATTGTTAGTACTAATATTGCATCTAACTGTATGTGACAATCAATATAATTATGGACTATCCCGCCACATTAGGTCTACACAGGTCGCAGCGAAGTTACAAGCTTATATACACTTAGCACTGACCCCCATTTTTCACAATAAGAAGATTATAGAGTATTAGTGCCGAATATTTTCCTAGTAATTGTATTGGGTATTGACTATGTTTCTGGTGAAAATTTAATCATCTCTCAATTCCTCGATGTATTAATGAAAAGATAATAAATTTCTGGTTGACTGTCCCACAGGATGAACCTACAAATAACCTGGATATTGAATCAATCGACGCTCTCGCTGAAGCCATCAACGCCTACAAGGGTGGCGTTGTCATAGTTTCTCACGACGAAAGACTTATCCGAGAAACACAGTGTACACTTTACGTTATCGAAGAACAAACAATCAATGAGGTAATTCTATTTCCCCTATTCATTTTGTATAAATGATTGTACTTTTGTCTATTTTGGGATTATTAGTTTCCAAGTCTTCTAGCTTCTACACTTGCTGCGATTATCCTTAAAATGTAATAATAATATTACTCCACATATTGATCGATCGCTGTATGAGATGCGTTCAGAAAATAGCTGGAATTTTTTTATTTCGCGGGTTTGGAGAGTCCGATTGACAGATTTTTATTATGTTGGTATATATCCTGAAGTATGCTAAAATTTTCAGCTGTATTCATTGTTTACTTTTTCTGTGGGAGCCGCTAAGAATAGACGTATTTTATGAGCTTGGCGATTTTCATTTGTTAAAAAAAATGGATCAAAGAATTTGTATCAAATTTTGTGTAAAAAATGAAAATCGCCAAGCTCATAAAAACACGTCTAACCTTAGCGGCTGCCATAGACAAAGTAAAAAATGAATACAGCTGAAAATTTTAGCATACTTCAGGGACATGTATACCAACATATTTTTTTAATACGGCGTCTGAGCATGGGCCATTCCTTTTTTAATTATTAAATAGTTTATAGCACGTACATATGGTATGACATGACCATGAAAAGAAAAATAAAAGAAAAACCAAATTAACATTTGCTGAAATTACGAAAATATGATTTATTTGCAGTATGCATTAATTTTTATTTTTTTTTTTAAAGTATGTGTATCTGCTCCTTCCATGCTCATTCTTGAATGCAGAGCTAAAGAGTGCGATAGTGCTGTGACTTGATTAGAATTATTGATATTGATTATGAGTATGTCGATTAATTTCAACGTTGTTTTAAATTTAACAATTTACATCTTGGTTTACATAATGAAAATGTAAGACTATAATTATTACACATTTTTTTATTAATTATTTCACATAGAAAAATCAAAGTTGCGTGCGACCTGCGAACAGTGGGGGAGATGCTCCCGCTCTTCACCTCAGGCCCTGATTGCAATCAACTCGCGCACTATATGTATATATATGCTACGGAAGGGTGCGTTTGTCTGCCTGTGTTGTGTGATGGTAGAACGCGAGTTCCAGTGAGATATTAAATCATTAATATCCCCCATTGTGTTCTTGCCTTACGCACTGAAGTTTCGGGTTCAATTCTCAATGAAATCACAATACATAATTTAGATAAATATTTTTCATCCCCGGGTGTTGTGCTGTAATTTGCAAAATAATACATAAATAATCCTATTGTTTTTGTTTTTTTACCAGATCGACGGAGACTTTGACGACTACAGAAAAGAGCTTCTCGACAGTTTGGGAGAAGTTATCAACTCGCCGTCCATCGCTGCCAATGCCGCTGTATTACAATAATGCAGACTGTCGCATTAAACTAGCGCTTTATTAAATAATCTCGCTCTCGGTGATGCACGCATTGTGGACTTGTGTATGTAAATTTTAGTTAATACCATCTTGAATTGAGATATATCTCAATAAAGGTACAATGGAACACTGCGAACGTTTCAGAGTTGAATTAAAACAAACTTTAGGTCAAAATTATAATTCAATTAGTAAAAGGGCAGGCTGCCGATAACTGATGAGCACTTACCATATTTATCCAGTATTTTTAAATAATATATGGAGCTTATTTATTTTTAAATGCATAAACAGATCGCGACTATCTCTTGATGAACCATTTGACATATCCACGGACCTGCCTTTGACAAAATGTTTTGCAGTACAGATGAAGTGTTCCTGAATTCAGATAATAGTACAGATTAATAATTACATTTTTTTTTGAGAAAAACTGTGGCTTCTCACGTAAAATTTTATATGTAAGTCACATTTAAAAAAAAAGTCATAATTTCATATTGATTCACATTATTTATTAACCTAAAGAGTTTTACAAAATGAAAGTCAAGAGAATAAATAACCAGTTTATATTTATAAGTTTGTAATGTAAGGAGGTAAATTTTGACAGTTTTCTTTTCACATCGTCATATCATTGAAGCGTTAAAAAATAAAGTGTTGTAAGTACAGAATCAATTTTTCATAACCAAAGTAACGAAATATAGTAATTTGGGAGAGTACTTGCTTAGAAAAACTATGTCCAAAATACACTAATTGAAAAAAGGTTAGGCTTTGAATGTGTCATTTTCTTGCAATTGAGATTTAAATTGAATTAGATTCCAAATATGCATAAACATGCAGTCATTATTTTTCAGTATGATTAATGAAGTAATGAAAAACAATTGTTTATTTTATGACATAAATCTGTGTTTAATATTATGTTTTTCAGGTTAGTGTACAGTCTTAAAAAATCTTTGTTTAGTGCTATTCAAAGTGCTTCAGATTTGGCGCTGTTAGAAGTTATTTAAATGCACAATTATTAAGGGAAGGCTCTAGGAGGTATTGTGGTGGAATAAATCAGTTGAAGGATGGCTAAATATGTTATGTTAGTTTATTAGGCATATTCAGTTATTTATATCAACCGATTTTTCAGCAATTTTTCATCATTTTGTGTAAACACGCTATGGTGAAATAAAAAACCCAAATAAACAAATCGCTAGCCCAAAGCAACAGTGAGATATCTCTGAAGAACGTGTTCTGAGATAATCGGACTCTGACACATGCAAAGGGTCTGACTGAATTAAATTATTCGAAGTCGATTATTAATACTATATTTTCACAAAGGTTCAACTGTCTATCAATATTTTATTATTTGAAAACATTAATTTGTTTCATTTATTAACATATCTGCATGTGTATCTCAAAATTAGAAATGTCAGGTTTATCTTACTGTTGCTTTGGGCTAGCGGAATGTTCAGTGCATTGACTTAACTTAAAATTAGGCATGTAAACTAAAATTCTGTTTTTTTCAGACCTCATCAAACTTTAAACTTGCTCTCCTTTAAAATTTATAAAAAGTGTAACATGTTTTGGCATCTTTCAACAGAAATTTGGGTTATGATGCATCGGTGACTTGTGACAACTTCTATTGACGCCACATAATGTTTGTTAATAAAATATAATAAGCAAGGTCTGGTAATAATTGCCATCGAGCAGAGGGGATTCGATTGGCTGGTCCGCTTACTGAAGATGCCTCCCAGTAGCCTTGACGCACAGGAGTTGACGGCCAACAAAGAAATTTAGAGATAATTAGTAGGCACAATGCTCCATCCCATCTACAGCAGTGGACATGGGATATAAAAACATGTAATACATATTGTATGTTTTATTGTTCATGAAAATAAAATTTGTTTTTTTATTTTATTTATATGGTAAAATTGGTTCTGCACTATTCAGCCTTTTTACTGGAAATAAATTATTATTATTATTGTTGTAATATTTATTTTATATCAGATGAGCAATTTCTTCTAACTTTTCCTAATAGCTTCGTTAACCAGTTGAATAAATATCGGTATTATGACTGTAAATACGCCATTTACTCTACACGATTTTGTCCATCTTATTTGAATAATAAATCGTATTTCTATAACATTCAAAATTTATTTTATAAACTTTTTACTTTGTTCATGATATCACGTGTAATAAGTCGATTTAAAAGTTTTTAGATAGAATAACAAATTTTAGCTTATGTATAAATTAGTGTTTTTATAAATTATTGCGTATTCCATATTAACGGAAGCTGATGGAAGCAAGTGTCTTTACTTAATCCTAGGGATTGTGTGAAATGTATCATTGCCATCGTGCAAAAATGTATATATCGGTGTATATTTAAAAAACATTTAAGTACCTACTATATATAGTATGAATATTGTTTATGATTTAAACTCTCGATTACTATGGGATGGTAAAGAATTTACCAATGTTAAACGATACAGTCGATTGTTTTTACGCGGTGGAAAACATTGTACTAATGGTATAGCTAGCGCAACTTAAGTTAAGGTGTACAAATATGTGTACATAGGCTTCTGAAGGCTGCAATAGTGTGCGTCATGAAACTCCAGAGATATATATATATATATATTTTATATATATTTGGACCCCTGTATTTAGTAGCCTTACGTGTCATGTACAAGGCTAAGGTACTCGGAAAAAATCGTTTTTTTTTGTCTTGGAAATGGGATGTTCGATCACTGATTTCGGTTTATTACCTTTATGAGTCCAATCACCATTGTTGCAAAGTTCAAGAACAATGGCGCGTGATCACTATTTTTAACTACAGTGTGGATATCTGTTAAGGAATTCCATCTTTCCTGCATTCTGCTTCAAGATTATGGCGTTGCAAACTGAAAAATGGGCACTGAAATAACAGATGTTCGATACTCTGTGAAGAAATATCATCGCATGGACAATAGTCATCATTCCTTCATTTAAACCTATTTAGATAACTTCTCATAGATATTATATTGGAATCATGTACTTATAAGGTGATTTTTCAATTGATTATTAAATACATTTTTCGTGTTCTTTTGCGTCATTTATTGGGAGGTTAAAAATAACACACCAATTAAAAAAAAAAAAAATAGCCAACAGCCATGCGGCGATAGCAGTCCCATTGGATTTGGGTAAATACGTTAACCACTATACCACAAGGTGGACATAAAATATGTTTTTTTTAATAATGTCCTGACTTTTTTTTTTTTAAGTCATAAATAATGCCAATTAAAAAATATATATAATGGACGGAAAAAAACACAATATATACAAGCTATACATTTGTGTGAGTACTGTGTTCGCCTCAACTTAGGTTGCGTTACCTACAACTAGTTATCTTTATGATTTTTTTAAAAATAGAAGCAGTAACTTAAATATAATTAAATAGTAATTTACCTAATTACAATGAACCACCAAAAAGTTTTATTGTCATTAAAAAAATATCAATCGCATAAAATTTTTTTCACCACCCATTTTTTGTTTTTTTTATCACAAAACCGTGTCATTTTTTTCTATCAGTTCCACCTTTTATGTACTTGACAAATAATAAATTATAAATAGTCTTTTTTTAAAGGTTGTCTCTGTTTTATTATTCAATAACTAATATTGTGTATTTCTGCATTATTTCATGGTTTCGCATGATGTGAATGTTTTAGGATATTTAGGCGATGACGTATAATGAGGTAGACACATTACAAGTGCAAAGCCAATGCATTTCGATTCGTGGGTAATTAATCCCTCGTCTTCTTTCTCCGATGCACTCTCTTCGTAATCAGACGTGACAGTACGCAGAAAAATGGCATAATAACAATGACAAAATTCTTAAGTAAACTGTACAAAACAAAAGAACAAAACAGATTTATTGTTTCACCCGTAAATACAATCCAATTTATTAAATAAGTAGATAATTTGTTTTATTTTTTCACGAGCTACCTCTTTATTTCCAATTGTAAATGCAGTGCCGTAAAACTCCAATTATCCGGATTAATGAATGCTAAATATTATCCAGATATGCAGAATACGGATAGTTGGATTAACCATTAAATTAAGGCATTTTTTTGAACGAAAACACAAAATTTACTCTAAGATCACTTTTTTATTGCTTTTGAATGAACCCTTTCATTACCAGAGCAAAAAATGTTTTTTTATTGCATTTATAAATTCTATTATTTTGTCAAATAGTTTCACAATTTTTTTTTTAAGCTTGCATAGTTTACAAAACAAACATGTATTTCAGGAATGATATTGGGGCTCAGGGGGTGTGAAATAAAGGTACAGAGTACAAAAGGCATATATTACTGTTTTATATTTTTTATATAAAAATGGTAAAAAAACATATAAAATACATAAAAATATAAGATATTTTTTTAAATTATACATATTTATAAATATTAAATTAGAAAAAAACCAAATCATTGTGAATTTTTTTTAAATTATAAAATAATTGAGAAAACAATTGTTGTAAAACACAAACGTCAGAACAAACGTGGGCTACCAACATAAAAATTATATTGTTTTGTAAAGAATATATCTTTGGCTAGATGCATGCCAAAAATTGGGCAGATTGGTTCAGAAAATAACAAGATATGATTCTTTTTCTTCGTGTACTTGAAGAACGACACTGGTAGTGGGGTTAATATGGCGAATTGGAATCACAAATAAAATTACTTAAACATATCCAGCAAAGTTAATTGCTTTGACGAAGAAACTCGTTTACGAGCAGCGAGGTCCAACGAGGGATAACGATCCGGATATTTGGCAATTTGGATAGCTGGAGTTCGGATAAACGGTTCTACCGTATTTGCTAAATTATTAGATGTGGCTACCGAAAGAATGACGTGTCTATGTTTTGTCAGTGTATTTAGGCAATGACACGCAATATATAGACAAGTTATTACTATACTAGCTACATCTAAAATATAGCAAATATTGTGTTGCCCTCAATAGTTTGAAAAAGAATACATAGCAAATCATGATACGCATAAAAGAGACATACATTTTTTAAATTTATTTATGTGTAACTCGTTATCATATAAACGACACTAGCTGGCAGCTGTCAAAATTGTATGTGCTTAAAAGTATTACAAATTATCTACTTATTCCTTAAATTGGAATGTATTTCAAAGGAAATGATATATCTGTTTTGTTTTTCACAGTTGCGGCGCAGTCAAAGCATTTTTTGCCACATACGATGGTATATTTCTACGTAGCATCACGTCTGATCATGATTAAAGTCGGTTAGAGAATTAAGACAATCACCCACCAATTGAATTGCTTTTTTCTTCACGTTAGTAAAGTGTCTTCAATTAAACGTATTTAAGTAATATTTGTATCTCGTGTATAATTTATTATTTTTCAATAAATGATGTTTCTTATGAAAGTGGTGCATTTATTTTCAGTTTAGTATTTTTTACCATAAAAAACTGAACATCTTAAATATTTTGTATGTATTTTTTTGGACTTATTTGTAGAAACTTCATCATGACATACTTAGTGGACGCCTTGATAGTCCGGCTCTTATGTCGGAATTATCATTAAATGTCCCCGGCTACCGCACTCGTCACACGTCGAGCTCTCTATTTCATGTGCCAGCAGTTTGTACGAACTATGCCCAGAACTGTCCACTTATACGTTTTGCTCGTGAATATAATTTGAACTTTCCTTTTATTGATCCATTTGATTGTAAAAAAATAACATTTAAAATGCGCGTCTTAAAACATAACTTTTTTGTCTTATACTTAGTTTCAATAATAAAGTCTTATTTTATTTTATCTCTAATTCTTAATATTTAATGTATTTTTATATTTTCGACACTTGTGCAATAATATTTACACACATGTCCACCCTCATTCCAATATAACATCCACTCACCCACCCTTTCACTCACTTACACTCACACAAACACACTAGTATGTATTGTACGTGTATTGAATGTATTTCTGTGGATATCTGTCATTGGTTTTATTCTCTGTATATTTTATTTGTTATATTTTTGTAACATGTATTACTGTTGATATCCCCAATAAATAATAAATTTAAAAAAACATTGTTAGGTACATAGAATGAAGAACAGCTCAGAAACCGCATACGCGCATAAAACAGAAGGCGACTAAACTACTCTTAAAAGAGTAGTTGTAAGAGTAGTTTACTCTTAAAAGAGTAGTTTTACGTTTTAACCCATTAGTTTCTTTGTAGACATCGCTCAGTACGCAACTCCCGATTTGAGTTCAACTATGCCGTGTTGTGTCATTTTAAAGTGTAGAAATACTCCTAGGATCTTTAAGAAACAGGCTGGGATCACATTTCATGTGTAATTAGCAAATTCATGTGTAAGTAGCAAATGCATTACTTAAATTGAATTATTTTTCCATCTTCTCAGATTGTTAAAGAAAACAAAATAGACATTTTGTTAGTATTGCCAGGGTAGTATTTTTTTTTACCCTACTTTGCTTATCAAATGAGACAACTAATGAATTTTCATCTCGAATTTTCATCTGCTATTTAGCATCTCGGATTAAACAACGCCGGGGCAGACATTCGACCGACATTATCTTTAAAAAATCAAAGTTCATTAATTCAATTACTCTTAATTTTTGCCCATCTGGCAACATTACGCGGCGAATACACGAATGCGCGCGACGAAAGTGGGGGGATTTTTGGATAAGTCCGATGTATTCAAATATGATTCTACGCTCCTTCTGGACTATTCTTAATTCTATGGTTAGGTATATATTAATGAATGAATTAAAATAATCTGTCCTTCACTGGGGTAACCTGAGCCAAGGATATTTTACAGTTTACTTTTTAGTTTCTATTTTACTCAAATTAAAAGAAAATATTACGAACAGGAAGACTTGTGTTAAGTATCTGAGGTTTTTTTTTTTTTTATTGAAAAAAGAAATATTTGCGTTCTTATGATTTACCCAAATATTTAATTTTGAGGGCCATTTTCAACGAGTTGTAAATAACTCACTATTAGAAAATGGAATCAAGTTAGGGTAGAGTGGGATTCGAACCACAGACCTTTGGTCCGTGAGTCCGAGACACTAGCCACAGGACCACAACAACAATTAGGAAGTTTACCTACATTTTTAACATTTAAAAGAACAGTAAACTATAGGGAAATATCATGTTTTTTAAAACATTTTTAAAGTAATAAGGGTCTATAAAATACTGTCCAGTAAAAAAAAATATTTAGGTAGTTATTAGTGGCATAAAAAATATATGTATTTCAATTTGTAATTTGAAATTCCCGCTAAAACGCTCATTTCATTAGCCACGCCCCTAATACGTCACGATTCATGTTTTTTTCAACTTTGTTCGTTTCCAATAATTTTTTTATGGAACGTCGTCATGAATCTGGGCGTCACAACTATCAATTCAAATATGTCGCGTTTTTCTAGGGACATATTTTTCTTTTTTAAAGTTATGTTTAGAAACATTTTTCCACAATATCCATATTGATTTTGAAAATACAATATATTATTCTAAATCCATTTCATATATTTTTATCGGTATTCGTTGTATGTGATATTTCCCTATTACTCGTACCTAAGCCAAAAGTTTTTTCTTGCTTATTTTCTCACTTTTTGCGCTATTTTGAATTCACATTTTTTTATATTTTGGTTTCACATTTTGCGGCATTTTGATGTCACGTTTTGTGGTATTTTAAATTCACGTTTTGTGGTATTTTGATGTCATGTTTCGTGGTATTTTAATGTCACGTTTTGTTGTATTTTGATGTTACGTTTTGTGGTATTTTGATGTCAAGTTTTGTGGTATTTTGATGTCACGTTTTGTGGTATTTTGATATCACGTATTGTGGTATTTTGATGTCACGTTTTGTGGTATCTTGATGTCACTTTTTTAAAAAATAAGATGAATATCTGCGTTCTTATTATTTATCCAAATAATTCAATTTTCGGGGGTTTAACTCACTATTATAAAATAGAAATCAAGTTGGGGTAGAGTGGGGTTCGAACCTCGTACCTCTGATCCGCGATACTAGCGACGTGACTAGGCGGATAAGTAATACAGATCTTTACATATGCTCTGTAAAGACTATATTATGTTGATCCAGAACCCTGGACAAGCGTTTTCGATTTAATGGTTACTCTCGGGTGAAAATCTTGAAAAAGGAAATCGAATGGAGATATCTGCCTAGTAGTGTAGTGTAGTGGTTGGCGCGTTCGCCAACCATGCTTGAGGTCCCGGGTTTGAGTCCTGGTTCAAAGTTTACTGCCCCTGGACTTGAACAAATTTAGAGTATTTAATTTCACGGCGAAGTTTCTCTAAAATGTATGAAAAAATAATAAGAATGAACTACTCTAAATGACGTCACAAGTTCTTCTAAATCAACCAATGGTAGTGTTGCGATTGATTTTCGGTTTCCGGGAAGCCAATCCTCCAATCAGACAACTCACCGAAGAGAACTAGTGACGTCACGCGTGGAGTAATTAAAAAATACAAAACTTAAATAAACTGTAGAGATAATACGATACATAAAAATCGAAATATCTTTTTTGTCGTGTCTATTAACCATTGACATATTAATGCATTTGTAAATTCAATAGCAATTATTAATAAACAAATAAAATATTTTCAAAAAACATTTAACTTCCTCATTGGTCGATGTATCCAATACATAGAATTAAGAATAGTCCAGAAGGAGCGTAGAATCATATTTGAATACATCGAACTGTGGCCAATGATTCCCCCACTATGCCCCACTTTCGCCGCGCGCATTCGTGATGTCGCCGCGTTATGTTGCACGATGGGAAAAAATATAATTATAACACAAATGTAAGGTTAAAAAAAGCAATCTGTTAATTTCTCTAAAATTTTATTGTGCACGCGGAAATATTGATTGACACAACAGAGTAGATAAGTAAAGGGTCATTTAATAAGAGTAATTGAATAAATGAACTTTAAACTTAAAATATATAAAACAAATTTTTATTTTATATCATGTCAAATAATATTTGATATGTTAAAGATAATGTCGGTCAAATGTCCACCTAAGAGTTGTTTAATTCGAGGTCCAATTTTCATTAATTCTCTCATTAGATGAGCAAAGTAGGGTAAAAAACTTTACTACCATGGCAACACTAACAAAATTTCCATATTGTTTCTTCGACAATCTGACAGATGGAAAATAATTCAATTTTTGAGTAATGCATTTGCTACTTAAACATTCGTTTGCTAATTACACATGAAATGTGATACCATCTTGTTTCTTTGAGTTCCTAGCAGTATTTTTACACTTTAAAAGGACACAACACGGCATAGTTGAATTCAAATCAGGAGTTGCGTACTGAGCGACGTCTACAAAGAAACTAATGGGTCAAAACGTAAACCTACTAATTTATGAGTAGTTTAGTCGCCTTCTGTTTGATGTGCGTATGCGGTTTCTGGACTTTTCTATTAGCGTATGATTAAGTAGATAGAATGAAATTGTGGGGCGTGTTGGAAAAGTATGGAGTAAACAATAAACTTATACGTGCAGTATTGTCTCTCTATGAGGAGAGTTCAGCGTGTATAAGAGTTAATGGGGGATTTACATCTTGGTGTGCGATCTCAAAAGGCGTGAAACAAGGATGTGAAATGTCACCATGGTTGTTTAATCTATACATGGACAACTGTATGAAAGAGATATAATGTATGGTTATTGGAGCAAAAATTTATAATTTTTCAGTAAGGTGCTTGTTGTATGCTGATGATGCAGTTCTGTTAGCAAGCAGCAAGGCTGATTTGCAGCAAATAGTCTCTAGAATGTATGATGTATGCCTGGAGAGCGAATTGGCAATGAACAAAAGTAAGTCAAAAATGATGGTATTTGAAAGGGATAGTAAGGTTACTGACTGCATAATAAATGTAAACAACGAATGCCTCGAGCAAGTAGAAGAATTTGTGTATCTGGGAAGCATGTTTTCAAGAGATGGAAGAGTAGAAAAAGATGTTGAAAGAAGAGTGAATGCGGGCAACAAAATGAACGGAGCACTAAGCACAGTAATTTCTAATAAAAATATGTCAATCGAAGCTTAACTGGCAGTTCACAACGGAGTTTTAGTCTCAACACTTATGTATGGAAGTGAAACATGGAACTGGCAGAGGAAGGATGAAAGCCGAGTGAACGCGGTTGAAATACGATCTCTTAGACGAATGTGTGGGAAATCAATGTATGACAGGGTTACGAATGATGAAATCAGGCGAGAGTGTAAATCTGAGTCAAGTATAATTGATAAGATTAAGAAAGGATCTCTGAGATGGTTTGGTCACGTAGAACGAACGACGACGAAAGAATGGTAAAACAAGTATATATGGCGAAAATGAACGGCAACGTGAGCCGAGGACGACCAAGGAAAACGTGGCATGATCAGATAAACCAAACTCTTAAGTCTGGTCATGTCAAAAGCAGACAGAACCGAAGGGCATGTATGAATGTGGAGGAAGCTAGGAATGTATGCCAGGATAGACGTGTGTGGCGGTCCATTCTCTCTGCTTACCCCTACGGGGAAATGGCGTGATGGTAGTAGTAGTAGTAGTCTATTCTTAATTCTATGATCCAATAATAGTATGTATATTTTTCTTTGTAATAAATTTATTTGGCAAAAATTACCGTTCCTAACCTAGGAGAAAAAAACTCAAAATAAAAATACAATTAAATAATATTACACGATATGAATAAATTACAAAAACAGTTCTTCAATTTTATTTGACATTTGAGACGACCGCGGTTTTTGTTTGTTTATTTTCCCATTTGAATTTAGAACGCTCGCACCCGGCGGCTAGTATAAAGAGTTCGATAAACAAAAGGAATAAATCATTAGGGCAGGTACCTACCTGAATCTGATACCTTCGAATCATAAAAAACACCTGCGGCCGCAGAATAAAAAAAGTCGGCCTACACGGATAGGTACGTTACACGCCTCCCGGATAGTTATTTTTTATTATTAGATCCTATCAATGGGTAATCGGTAGACATCTCGCTCCCGCTTTTGCGAGTTAGGATCATTTGTCTTTTTCTCATTACCCCCTGCATAGAGTGCGAGCATTTCTGATGTTGACTTTGAAAGTGCGTCAAATTAATAAACAAAAAATAATCCTGTTTTTGGCGTACGTACTATACGTATTACACGTAGATTACAAAATACGTACATGCGCTTTTTAAAAGGGAGATTTCAAAAAAAATATTTGTTTTCATTTAACCGGGATCGTAGAACAACCTGCCTGCCAATGGTTATGCCGGTTGGTAGAGCAAAATCTACGTAATCGTATCGCCTCGGATGTCGACATATTTCACGACAGTGGGCCTTCCCTTAGGAAAGCTCTTTCTAACTTTTAATTTTTCTTTTTACATTTTGTTATATTATTTTAATAACATAACTATCTACTGTAATTTGTGATCTATTATTGAATTTAGAATGAAATGGGTCTTTTTTCTGTAAAGTTCTAAATATCTGAATAAATAAATTAATGAACAAAGACGCATGTGATTTCTTTCAACTTTACGAGAGAATTTTATTTTTACACTTTATTTGGTTTTGAGTTGGCAACACTGCCGTGTAGAGCATTTTGTGAACCATACATTTACCTAATAAAATTTTCAATAACGAATACCCATATCGAATTTTGTATTTGAAAAATTATTTAAAAAATATTATTTCAAATTAAAACATTATTATTTATCAAGATATTATTCCCTAAGAAAAAATCCCTTAAGCTAGGGTTTCCTAGGACAGCGGTGCCCGTATTTTAACGGCCGTAGTGAACGGTGATGCGGTGGATAGCGGTGATAGAGTGTGGTTTCCTAGGAAAACGGTGTTATCAACACTATTTAACACCGTTTTTCTAGGAAACCACTCTCTAGTCGACGTTACGACGGCTGTCTACCGCATCACCGTTCACTACGGCCGTTAAAATGCGGGCACCGCTGTCCTAGGAAACCCTAGCTTTAGTCCTTTAAATACTTTTTTAAAAATCCCTAAAGCTAGGGTTTCCTAGGACAGCGGTGCCCGTATCTTAACGGCCGTAGTGAACGGTGATGCGGTGGACATCCGTCGTGACGGCTATGTTAAATGTTATCAACACCGTTTTCCTAGGAAACCACTCTCTAGTCACCGTTACGACGGCTGTCCACCGCATCACTGTTCACTACGGCCGTTAAGATACGGGCACCGCTGTCCTAGGAAACCCTAGCTTAAGTCCTAACCATAAGCTTAAGTCCACTTTCTTACAAGCAATAATTTTGTAACTAAACATGTAATAATTTTAAACTTGAAATATCTCAGAACTACAAAAATTGACTTCTGAAATTAGGCATCCAAATGTAATATTGTTTACAGAAACTTTTATATCAACAAATGGCATATTTTTCTTGTAGCGTCATTTATTTGCTGAAATCATTGCATTGTCACAAGTAGAAGTACCTAGTTACTATTAATCAATCTGTGTAGGTAATTATTTATATATCATATGTTGCAAATGAAACTGCCCAGAAAGCTATCTATTTGAACCTTATTGACGTAATTACCTATTAGCAGTAAAATTATAAACTTTGCAACAAGTCGATTTAACGATCGGAAGGTAATGAATCCTTTTTTCAATAAACTTTTATTTATTATTAAAACGCGATAATTGAGTGATGGTACTGCCAAGGAATGAATAAAGGTAGGTACCTAGCATAATTATCTATAAAAATGAGATTTTTTATACGGAGGTTATCGAAAAATTTGATACTACTAACCTTTGATATAGTAATTTGAGGAAATACGCCGCGTTTGACAATATGCCGCACAACCATACATCGCGCAAAAATGCCTCAGTTCATGCACTGATGGCGTTGCAAAAGCGCCCATTTATTCACCATTGACAGTATTTATGGACCGCATGGCGATCGTAGCGAAACAGTTATTGAATTACAGCTGAAAACCCAAGGTAAGCCTGAAAATACATTCACTAAAAGTTTCTATTTGTGATGGTTACTGTATAAAAAAATAACCAAGAATAAATTTGCAAAATGAGGTCCACGACTCTCAACTCTGGGTTTGTTAATGATACCATTTTGCATGCGTTTTGTTTTGACATTTAGAATGTCATGCAGTGGCTATTTGGGGTTATATGTAGCAGTTAGTTGGGATTTTATGCAAAAGGGCTTTTGTTTATTTTAGAATGTCTCAACAGCACAAAACGAAACATTTTCGAGCACGATGGACTGTAGAAGCACTGCAGAAAGCTGTAGAAGATATTATGCAGAAAAAAAGCTCTATTCCCGAGATCTCTAGACGTTTCAACATACCTGGACGCACTTTAATGCGGCGCACAAATGATATTAATTTGGAGAAGATTCATCTTGGTCGTGAGTGCTATTTGGGACAAGAAAATAAGAAATGAATGTTGTGTATGTATGTGCAATAACCCTTTGCGAGAATTGTACTCCTTAATTTTTAGTTGTGCCATAATACCCCACTAGTGGGGTAATATCGCATTTCGACTGTTTTTCTTTCTTCAATTATAAAAGTTTTAAAATTTTATTTTGACTTTATTTAGTCGTGCTAAATTCAATGGTTAGTCGTGCTTGACTTTTGATAATATTCCTTTTTCCACGTACGAAAAATCACAATTCTATTTTTTGTTGCCACATTACCCCGACTTACTATCCAGGTGTTCATTAAACCCTGTCACGTCCGAAACCACGATGATCAGAATGAGCATGAAGACATTGGCACATTAAAATATTTTTAGAACGAACAAAATTTAAAAAATAAAATATCAAAAAACGCAAATGGTTGTTTACTTCTGCAGGGGTGAAACGAGGTGGGAAAGGGGGGAGTCTGATACTGCGCCGCGCTCCCCTCACTTTTCCCCTGCAGAAGTAAGCAACCATTTGTTTTTTTAAATATTTTATTTAAAAAATATTATTTGTTCTAAATACTTTTTAAAATATGCTAATATGTCTTCTTTCCCATACAGATCATCGTGGTCTTGGATGTGACAGGGTTTAAAGAACACTCTGTATAAGTTCACGGTGAGGCTATTTTCACACATGCCACGCCAATCCACCCGGTCCAGTAATTTTATTGGGTACATCCTACAAACGCTCACAAAATGTGTCTTGTCCTTTAAGGTGTACCCGGAAAATTACCGGGCCGGATGGATTTGCGTGGCATGTGTTCAAAGGTCATTATAAGTATAGTTGCAACAACTGACGTATAACAAATATACACGTTATAGCCTTTCTAAACACATCTCGTATTTAGCTTATCTTCTTCTTTTCCACATCCGCTCCTAAGTGGAGCATGTGGACATCACCAGTTGCCTCCAGGAGACCCTATCGCCAGCCAGCACTCTCGCTTCTTCCCATGTCAACCCAGCGCCCCTTAATTCCGCCGAATAAAGTCTAAAGATCGTCATCGATGGCCTTCCAGGACGGCGTGAGCCCGCAGGTTTAAAGAAGAGGCAACTAGGGTTTAGGTTCTCCCGAGGCATGCGCAGCACGTGTCCGAGCCAGGTCCACCGCCGCATCCTCAAGACGCTCGTTATAGGAGGCTGCTGCGTCCGTTCTCGGACTTCAATGTTAGTTATAAAATCGAACCACCTTATACCTAATATTCTTCTCAAGCACTTACTCTCAAAACTCAGAAGTTTGGTGTTTTGAGCTTTGGTAAGGTGCCAAGATTCACACCCATATAGGAGATCTGGCATTATACAAGAGTTGAATAAACGGCATTTCGTTTTGACCGAGTATAGACTAGAGTTTCAGACAACACGCATCATGTTACAAGTTGCTCCAGCAATTCCTAGGCGGGTTGGGAGCTCTTTATGCATGCTTCCACCCTTAGTTATGTGTACCCCCAAGTATTTAAAGCTATCAACTTTCTCAACCCTCTGTCCATTATTACAGAGAGACTGATCAGGGTCAGGACAGGATTTGTTGCACTTAGCTTATATTGCGGTAATATTACTTTCTAACTGCAATAAAACCATTTTAACCTTGAAGTCTTATCTTGTATAGAATGAGTATTAAGGATGATGTTTTTTTTATGATTTCAGTTTGTCATTTTATTGATAAACGATCAGTTATCAGTGTAGCCCAGACGGCAACAATCTCGCAATCTTAATTATCAATATTTTATACTTTGGACTTAAATTCGATGAGTGTGAATTTTTGTTTTGCGTTTCCAGTTTTTTCCAGTTTATGCATACTGCCTTCACGTGGATAAATTGAATTGTACAGGTCCTAAGTACGATAATTATTATATAACAAATGGATTGCGCAGTAGAGTAGGATAATTATTAAAATATGAAAAATATTAATGGCATAATGTGAACATAATTCTCATAATTCCCACTATTAGCATTATCCACAGCGAATGTCCCCTTTTGACATCGGCTCTCCAATTTTAACTTATTTCAAACCGCAATGTTTTATTTCGTGAAACAGAGACTTTTATTTATTTTTATTATTGTCATGGATAAATTATACAGCGCCATTTTCATAATACATATAATGTCTCGGTTGTTACCAAATGGAGCTTCTCGCCACTATCCGTGGCCCTGTCTTATAGATCCTGTCAGATATACAGATCTGGTGGCTTACAAAAAGAATTTCGAGACTTGTAATCATTTCGGCGAATTGATCATGTCCGACCAATTTAATCCCAGTCAGTGAAGAATTCATTTCCGTCTTTTCTCAATCCAATGAAGTACATATTATGTACTTCTGGATTACTTTCTTTCAGCACAAATATGCTAAAGCTACCAGATTACAGAGATGTCTTTCGGGCAGCTTTTCTCGTTTGACAACGAGCAAATTTTCCGTGTATGTGGGCACCGCCAAGGAGACTTATATCCTCAGATGCGGTGTACGGTATGTGGTGGGCAAGCTGTATAATGTCTCCGATCCTCGATTTTTAAATTGAATTAAAATTAAAGTAAAATAACATACTTTATCATCACACGCTAAGAATTTATTTAATGGTTTAGATTGCAAGTGTATTTATATGTCTCATGTGTCCTGTCGAATCCAACCGGGAACTTCAAGCACGATGGACGATAGAAGATCGACCACTCGATTTGCCTTCCAGGATTTTTACCTGGGAGTAACCGTCGAGTCGAAATCACTCATCCGGGGTTTTGGTTCTATTTCACACACAGAACTGTATTCTTCATCCGCGTAGACACGGAACAATATAATAATCCAAAATACACGCAACGCCATTCAAAAGTTATTCACTTGTAATTTCAATATTTTTCTAAACTTGCGGTACGTTGACGTACATGCTCTCGATTATTTGAAAAATGTTTTGTCTTTTAATTTTTTATATCAAAAAACACAAATCGTCACGCTGTTTCCCCGTGGGAGTAGGAAAAGAGGATAGAACACTACACTACTCAGTCTTTGAATACAGACCTCGCTTTCTCTACATTCATACATCTTCAAGCACGCACGCCGATTATTTTGACTTTTTACAATACATTGTTGGATTTGATCAAACTACATACATACATCTTTCGCGGTCTTCCTCGTATTCTACATCCATCAACATTCAGATCGTATTTTTCTCTGTCCTTTCGCCTTAAATGTCCAGCCAACGTGGCTCTAATTTTTTTATTTTGTCGATAATGCTTCTTTTAGTTTTGCGTTCCTGCGTTCCTATGTATTTTTTATTTATTTATTTAACTTTTTGTACATAATGTTATTTGTACATTGGCGGGCTTATTGCCAAATGGCAATTTCTTCCAACTAACCAATAAAATAAAAGTTTTATTTTTATAATTCAAGTTACAGAACATATTTAATAGAAAAAAAATATTAAAAAGCTAAAGATGTATAAAAATAGAAATAAACGTATTTGTTTATAAATTACCTTAAATCAAAACTATTACTCAATGGGAAAAGGGAAATAAGAGGAAAACGGAAAGAAGGAGAGATTAAGGAAGAGAAAGGAGATGTTTCTTCAGACGTGATTTAAACAGAGATAATGTAGTAACATCTTTGGTGGTGGATGGGAGATGATTCCACAGTCGAGCCGCATGGACACTATATGAGTTAGAGAAGAAAGAGGAATTGAGAATGGGTATTAAGAGAGTTCCTTGAGAATTAGAACGAAGAGGTAAACCAACTGATAAGCGTTGAAAATTTTCACGCAGGTACATAGGAGCGTTAGGACTATAAAATACATTGAACATAAGTGAGAGGGAGTGATAGTCTCTCCGCTGTCTACTTTTGAGCAATTTCAGTTGCCTACGATAGTCAGAAATGTGGTCATATTTCCTAAGACCAAAAATGTACCTTTGAGTTGCTTATATACCTTACTGCACGGATCTAGATATTTGTAGGTACACATATCACGGATAGTTTAGAGATGACATTTCGCTAGCATTCTGCGTATTAATCAACTAATAAACTGCGTCACTAATAAATAAATAAGTTATAATTATGAGGTTTTCTCTGTGTCCATGCGGATGAAGAATACATTTGTGTGGGAGAAATACAACCAGAACCCTGGACGAGTGTTTTTGACTTGATGGCTGCTCTCAGGTAAAAAAAACATAGCAATAAGGTAACTTAGTGGATACGTGTATAAGTCCGCCTCATTGTGTAGTGGTTGACGCATTTGCCTACCATTCTTAAGGTCCTGGGTTCGATTCCTGGCAGGGTGGAAGAGAAATGTTGATTTGAAATTTTTTTTAATGCAATATTTTATTATTCCTGTACTGGCACCTGAAGCGTAAGACCTATCACCTCACCTTTGCGTAACAGATGATCGAAATACACTACATTTGGTTTACCAATGCAGTACCCCATGCACCACTGAGTGCGGAAAGGGGAATAGTGATAGTGAATTGACTTAAGACCACCTTACGTTTTATATGATCTAATATAGGTATTAAATAAACAGGTAAATAAATAGGTATTAAATAAACAACTTTTAAGTTTAATACAACGTTTAAGCTTCAGCTTGTTGTGAAATTCACATTAAAGGTATAAATTTTATTATTTAAGCGTAAAAAATAAAAGAAAACAATAAAAAACACATTAATTTTTCTAAGTACTTTTACTTTTTTATTGAAATACGAGTATTACAATTATGATTAATATTACTCTAAAAAAATAACAGAATCACCAGTGAATGACCACTACTACCCCTGTAAAAATAATACTCAGATTAAGTTAAATCGTAACATTATAAAACACCATAACACATTAGAATATGGATATATTCAAATAATTGCATAAGAAATGGTATCAAATAAAACACTTACCACACCTTTCCTTATAAAAACACTATCAATCTCAGAACAATAACGGGAAGACGCACTATTACCTTTTGACAACTCACAGTTTAAAACTGATAGATTTGTTTCTTACCAAAAGATGTGTCCGCCTACTGCTTCTGTCATAGTTTCTAGTGTTAAAAGTTTTTTGACTGGATACATGTAGCAATTCTTATTATATTGTGTTTTATTAACCGATGGTCATTTACTGGGGGGTGGTCATTTACTGGTGCTTTGAGCCTATGTCAATTGTAAATTGTACCGGGTCGTTGTCCTGTGGCTAGCGTCGCGGACTCGCGGATCAGAGGTCTGAGGTACGCACCTCGCTCTACCACAACTTGGTTACCATTTTCTAATAATGAGTTATTTACGTTGAAAATGGCCCCTAACATTAAAATGTTTGAGTAAATCATAAATCATAAAAACGCAACTATTTATCTAAATAAACTAATTCAACGATTAGTAAATGAATTAAATTAATAATGACTTAATAAGTATTATTATCGACCATATCGACGCACGCAAGTCGGCCATGTGACCCCATACAAAGGCGAAGTGTGTTTTTCTGGATTTCTGCCCACAAATAAGTATCCACCACGCCGGCCTTTTTATTTATTTCTTTTTTATACGACCGCATTATGAACCTAATGCCCCCAGCAAAGTTCGGTCCGCCCCCCTCCGCGGTGGTCCTGCCGGGGACCAATCACCTACCCGACAAACGAGTCTTCTTTCACATTTTTCTACCACAAATTCATTTTTAAAAACTCCAAGATCGACAGTTTGAAGGAACGGCTCGCGAGCTTGTCAACTTTTACCGCACTTGCGCATTGCAGTAGGCGCGAAAACGGAAAAGTGTATAACAATTTTTATTTGAATTTTCCGAACGCGCAAATCTCAAAAGTTTTTCGTCTCGATGAAAATGTTCGACAGTTTTTATTTGGTGTTTTAAAACAAATGTTTTAGTTTCGTGATTTACCCGGATATTTCAATTTCAACGGTTGTCTGAATTTTGGACGTTACCACGGGACCAAACATTGTCCTCTTTAAATTTCTTGATTGTACGATTGTAGTGTTGTATTTTTTAGCACGGTGTGTGAAGTGTTGATATTGACGATAGCAATAAATATAAATAAATTCAAAAGATATTAAATAAATAGATTAAATTTAAAAAATCCACAATGGATATAGCAACTCTTTTCTCCAACTGATGGTGAGTTTGATAAATCAAATATATTTCAGAGGTATAAATACTTTTTTCCAATTTTTCGATACTTGCTAGCACATGTTTTTGTTTGAATTATTATTTTTTTGTTGGTTGCATTTTAAAATTATTCTTTAATTTATATTATAGATGCTCAAGTAAAATAATGACAGCAAAAATAGAATACCACACTCTAGTATTTATCATATTATTGTGAAGCATTTCTAAATAACATTATTATATAAATTTTAATTTTTTTTAATTTTTTTGATTTATTCTTTACTATCTGAACCCGGCAATGCTTTGCTATTGCTAGATTTGAGTTCTTGCTAAATATATTAAATGAGCACAATCGAAAGTTCGATATAAATTATTGTATTTAGTCCAAATTAGATATGTACGTAATTATTATTATTTTTGTGTTTCGGTTTACAAAATTGTAAGGACAGAAAATTTTGATAAATAGCTATTTGAAAATTGCTTTTCTGTCACTGTCTTGTAGATGCCTCCCGACACTGTGCGAAAAAGACAACTGCATGTCAGAACTTTTGTTAGAATAGACAAAATCGACGTTTCGTTGTCCCGTTCTCCACACCTCAAAACTAAACCAATTTTGTTATTTTTTCAAGAGTTTCAGAATATTTTTTTTGTATCAACATGTTTTGCATTTTTCAAAAATAGTTATATTTGTATACCGTACGCCGTGCGCTCGAAGACAGCAGATAAAACTGTGTTTTTTTACGGGTTTGGATAATTCTAGTTCCCATAATAAACTATTTTTTAAAAAACTAAACATATAACAATGCGAATGTTCATGAATGCAGAAATTGAGGAAGATCGAAAAAGACATGGCATGACCAAATCTAACAAATACTTGAAGATAGACATGGCAAAAGTCGGAATAATCGGCGCGCATGCATGAGAAGATCTATGAATGTAGAGGAAGCGAGATCTGAATGCAAAGATAGAGTGATGTGGCGTTCTATCCTCTCTGCCTACCCTTACGGGGAAACGGTGTGATAGTTTGTTGTTGTTACTGTGATAAAAAAACATTCTCTAGTGCCATAATTCAGAGAGAAAAAACGTGAATACGTTTGTATGAAGAAAAGTCAGACCACGTTTCCTCTTACGATTAAACGTAATTAAGTACACTTACAAAACTTTACTAAAAAATCTATAGAAAAAACCGTTCGGATAAACGTTAAAAAGATGTTACTTTTCATTCTTAAGTAGGTACCTAGGTACTTGCTTATGATTGAATTCCAAATCTAAAAATAATGGATATTCAAATTTAATATTGAATTTAAGAAGGTACCTAATTACTTGTTTATGTTTGAATTCCAAAACAGAAAATAATCAAATATTTTTAAATAAAGAATTCTTATAGCAAATGTCAAACTCTGCTCAGGGATGCACTTGAGCCAGGGATGCGATTTTCAAAAATGTATCGAATGTAATCTGATATTATTTTAGTATAACCAAAAATACAGTAAAAAGAAATAAATAGGTAAAAATTATAAGGTATTCAATGAAATAATCTGACTTGGATCCATAAAAAAATTAATTTTGTTTCTAAACATTCAAAAACCAGCTTTTTTATACACAAAAAAATAACCTTCGTTCATTTTTTTTTGTATCCGCATTCTCAGCGAATGCAACTCTAGTGATGGATAAAAAAACATTTACGCTCCTAACTTTTTTGCACTTAATAAATTGAAGATTTTATGAGCTATAAACCTTCTCGCGGCAAAGATGTACATTTATCTGAAAACCGCACGTAAAGCGGTCCGGTAGTTATTCAGTCCATCGAGGACAACCATTCGAACATTGCCTTTTATATATATATAGATATACATTTTTTATTATTGTTATTGTAGGACTTACCGAGCCAAATTATATGGCTTGTCGGTAAAGATCCTTTACATTAAAATATATGATTACAATTACACTATTTGTATAAAAATTATTTACTACTAAGGAGCGATTTTTTTTTGAACAATTTTATTTAGAAAAAAAAATTATGAACAAAAAATAAGTACACGATATTGCAATTATAAGAAAAAAAGTAAAAAAGATATACAAAATAAGAATACTAAAATTTAAAATTTAAATGTGTATAAGATAGGCATAAAGCCTTTTTAAAATATTTTTTTCTTTATATATATTATCTATATCCATATCTACATCTAAACCTACCTAAATACAAATATACATCTTTGTCCATATTCTTTATTTACATTACTATTCCATATAAATATAATATCCACATTTATCTTCTATATATATAAAAATTAATGTATGAATGTTTGTCCTTTATAGACTTGATCCGGATCAATTTACATGGGGTTTTTTTGCAAAATAATGTAATTTACATGACTTTGGTTTGTAAGTAATAACTACTACTACCATCACGCCATTTCCCCGTAGGGGTAGGCAGAGAGAATGGACCGCCACACACGTCTATCCTGGCATACATTCCTAGCTTCCTCCACATTCATACATCTTGTCATACACGCCCTTCGGTTCTGTCTGATTTTGACATGACCATACTTAAGATTTTGGTTTATCTGATCATGCCACGTCTTCCTCGGTCGTCCTCGTCTCACGCTGCCGTTCATTTTCGCCATATATACTTGTTTTACCATTCTTTCGTCGTCCATTCGTTCTACGTGACCAAACCATCTCAGAGACCCTTTCTTAATCTTATCAATTATACTTGACTCAGATTTACACTCTCGCCTGATTTCATCATTCGTAACCCTGTCATACATTGAATAAGTAAGAAATAATATCTTCAATATGTTAATTAGAAAAAAGTTAGGAGCGAATATGTGTTTTTAATCAAACCTCTGACTCCCGAATTCGACTGGAATGCATATTCCGAAAAATTCGGAGAACGTTGTTATTTTGAATATTAAAAAAGTTTGTATTTTTACGTTTACAAACGTCAGTTATTTTTAATGGATACTGAATTGATCAATTTCCTTGCGATTTCTTAATTTTCACATACTAACTTATTTTTAGTTGTTTTTTAGTAATGCTTAAATAATTTTAACTGTCGTTTGATACATTTTTAAAAAAAGAATTCTCACACAAAATGCACCACTGTTTTTTTCCCTGAAGGCCTTCTATCAAAACATGATAACATCGGCCAAAAAAAAGTTACATTAATTTACAAAAAACATTAGAACAACACGAATAACAATATAGACACAAACAATAGACAACTTTACTATCCTCCTATTAGCCAATCACATGAGGAGGTAAAACGAAAAACTAACCCATAAGGGTTAGTTTGCTTGCCTGCTATTAGCTAATAGCAGGCAAGCCCACGTTCGGGCAGGACAACATCTTTCGGGTCCGCTAGTACCAATAGTCCTTAAAATATAGCTTTATTAAAATGACAGTTGTCAAACTAAGGTCATTAGTGGTGGGAAATTACTGATCACTGATCAAATCGATTTTATCAGTTTTTTTATGCAAACATGAAACTCTGTTTCCGAAAATTGGCATTAAAACGCAAAAACAAGCCTATTATAGTGTGTTTAAGACAATTGTTCACAAAAAATAAGACATTTATACTTTTTTTATGAACAAAATGATTTAACCTTAATAATTAGATTTATTTTAGTTTTTTTTTTTTAGATTTAAAGATGATTTTATGCAATTATGTTGATTTATATGTCAAGCATTGTATAAAAAAAAATATTAACGTGTCAGATACGAAAGAAAAATCACTCCTTAGACGTTACTACAAAGTTATGTCGTCACTTTTGCTGACAACTGTTATTCTAATCAAGCTATATAGATACACTTTGAGCACCAGCCGAATACACAGAGAATTTACCCTGTGCCCCGCCCATTTTTGTGAAATTTCATGCTTTGTGAAGGGTTTATTAAAAGTGTCATAATTATGAAAATACTGGGTTAAATCAATTGAAACTTCTCATATTTATTTGAAACAATTTAATAAGTCATTTTTTATGATAGCTCTGCCAAAATTGGCCTTTATGGAGAGCCACATTGCAATGTTCGCATATATCTGTACTCTGTAGCTCGTTCGCATATATCTGTATATTCACTGTGTATATAAACTCTGTAGTTTCACTCCTTTTTTTGTGCTTTGTATCCCGGAGCCGTATAATGACCACGCGTTGTGTCCCGGTCCCGTGTTATCACGTAGTTTACCAGCAGCGAAAAAGTACTAATAAAAGTCACTAGATGTCAATAAAATCCACTTTTTTAAACAGCTGGTAAACCACGTGAAAACGCGGGACCTGGACACAACGCGTTGTTGTACAGGGTGTTCTTTAAACCCTGTCACACCCGAAACCACGATGATCAGTATGGGCAAGAAGACATATTGGCATATTAAAAAATATTTACAACGCAGAAATAAAAAAATAAAAAAACAAATGGTTGCTTACTTCTGCAGGGGAGAATCGAGGGGGCGTGGCCATGTGGTTGGCGGTGTATCAGACTCCCCCCTCCCCGTTCCCTCGCTTCACCCTTGCAGAAGTAAGCAACCATTTGTTTTTTTCAATATTTTATTTTTGTAAATTTTATTCGTTCAAAAAATTTATTTTAATGTTCCAATATGTCTTCTTGCTCATGCTGATCATCGTGGTTTCGGATGTGACAGGGTTTAAAGAACACCCTGTATAATCACGTGTTTACACGGCTCCGGGATACAAAGTGTTAAGGACTATAATATATAAATTCCATTTTATTTATACATAAACTCCTGATCGAATAGCCATTTTCTTATTTTGCCCGTGTCTCTATTGGTAGCGCGATTTCTAAGATCGTTTGACATCAAATTGAACACAACTGGAACCACATAGTTACGTGTTCTTTTTCTATATTTGTTTTTTTTTTTTTATTTTTTTTTTATTCGTCGCTTGTTCTTTGTTCTAAAATGATACCAGGAAAATAATCAGGAAAAAAAATAAAGGAAAAGAGCGAAAAAAATGCTCTAAAGTGGTGTTTTTGTAGCGATAGCCTCTCAACTAAAGTAGTTTTACACTGCAACATTTCTCTGTCCTCGGGCTGGTACCGGGCCCCCGATTACAAGTTAAGAAACTTATCTTCGACTGTCTATAAAGTAAAATCGAAATTTATGTACGAAAATTAATATATTTGTATGAAAGTTAAAAGTGTATTCATCGGTTACCTGTAATTGAACATGTTTGAAAAAAAAATTGTTGTTTTCGTATAAAAAACATAATTTTACTTTATGGATAAAATTGGGGATACAATAGAACTCTGTTTATCCGAACTCCAGTCATCCGTATTGTCAAATATCCGGGTCGGATTCAGGAAATAAAAAATGAAGCGTCAAAGCTATTAACTTCGCTGGACATGTTTAAGTAAGTTTAATTTTTAATATGATTCCAATTCGCTGTTTTATTTCAAAAGCAATAAAAATGTGATCTTAGAGTAAATTATGCGTTTTTAATTTTAATTTTAAAATATATCTAAGTGGTAAAACAGAGTATTAAAAAAAAGAATAATTACATAGTTAACATAAAGAAGAGTAAACAAAAAAATCCCACAAAGGCACCGCCTGTTCGTGAGTATACAAGAACTGTTTGTGAATTTTTTGCTCCTATAATAAATAGTATATCTTTCAAAGCATTGCCATAATTTAATGGTTAATCCAACTATCCGGATTTCTGCATATTCGGATAACATCTGGCGCTCACGAATTCGGATTATTGAAGCTTTAATGTATTTAAACCAACTGGTCCAAGAAAAAGTTTAAAAATTGAAAAATTGTTTTCAGGCGTTGCGTTGCAGGCAGTATGTGAAATAATTCAGTCAGATGAATCTCTTCACAACAATAAATGTTTCGGCTCTTTAACTTTACTAACATCAACAGGTGGAAGAATTGAAGAAATATGGATGTTCAAATATAGGCAAAATGGTGAATGTTACAGTGTGTAAAGTGGCCACTTAAACCAGCCAATGACAGGTCATAAGCCCTGTAAATGCCTAGACTTCCATATTCCCTTATTTAAGGTATTATTCATCCCTGTTGCAATTTATTAATAGTCCAATAATGTCAATCTTCTTCCGCCAACGAAGGTAAGACTGACAAATATTTGATCATTTTGTGCCATAACGATACAGACTTATCGCTATGCCTAGATTACCCAGGCTAGACTCGGCTGATTATTTATTTATTGCTGAACACGTACACAGTTATTAGTTACATAGTTAGGTCTAGGCGTCTAGGCAGTAGGTAAATATTGTTTAATACGCTTGTGGATTCGCCACAATCGCCAATGGCACTGGAAGATAAGAATCCGCCTCATCAGCCAATCTGGTTCCATCCAGTTGTGTCCGGTGGGAGGTGGGGCAGACATGCGAGTATTTGTCGTTAGACAAACAATATTATTAAGTACCTACCCTCATTACAATATTATTAAGTACCTATCCACAAACATCAAAAGGTCTTTTCATGTTTTGCGTATCCATGGGTCACTGCTTTTTGAAATATTTTTTCTCTTTAGTCCATAGGCATGTCTATTTATTTTGCGTCAATTCTTGATATTGACAATCGAATGCGGCATAGTATCTTCTGCTGTCAAACTTTCTTCGTATAAAACGCTGGCCATTCATGTTTGTACGACGAGTATTTCAATTTCATTTCAACTAAGATAATTCAAAATTAATAGCAGCGATAAATAATAGGTTGGTGTATCGACAAATGTGTAAAGAATATATCTATACATATTTCCAATTGCTTTAAAAATGGAACACGACTTCAAGACTATTTTATCCTTCATGGACGTCAAAATATATTTGAGATAATAATGTATGCATATTAAATAAATAAAAACCATTTAAAATCCATTAAATGAATAGGTATAACATATTTATATCGTATAACATGTTAATGAGTGTTATTCAATTAATTAATTTAAATATAACATATACATTACAAACATATATTTGTCAAATGTTGTTTATATATTTTTTTAATAAAATAAAGATTATAAAAAAGAAAGAGACTCATGTCAAAGTAGTAGGAAAATCTTGCTCCGGAAAACTCCTTTGGTTACATGGAACATATCAATATCCAGAGCGATGTTGTTCAGCATAGCGGTAGCCCTTCCAACAGGCATAACCGTCGGCAGGTTGGTCCCGTATATCGGAATATGAAACAATCTATGCTGACGCTGTCTTAGGTAATTATCAGAAACATGTAAACCAATGTTCATCATAATCTCAGGATTGTCGACCATACCGCGCAACAATCGATAAAAATGTGTAGTCAAATGCGGAAAACCGCACCCCAAAACTGAACCGTTTTAGAATATTTTTTTTAAAAAGAGTATCAAAATGAAATTTTCTGTGTCAGTACCTTTTCCGTTTTTCAAAGTTATTTATCGTATTTCTGAAATTATTCCGGTAAGTAAGTAAATAAACAGGAAATCCTCCACTACTCTCTTATCATGCAAATGAACTAGTGACTCAATTTGAAGTATTTCGTTTTTATTAAAATGTTTTTTTTCGTACATTTTCAAGAAACTTTGCCGTATAATTGAATGCTCTAATTTTTATCGCGCGAAAGAAAACATTTTTTTATGTCCGATTTCCCGTAGGACTGAAGTCCCTCATTCACATGCTGTAAAAAAACTTATGATTATTTACAGTTTTTTTTAATTTGCATAAAGTTGAAAATACCTTAAAAGTGTCATATCTCAATGAGGAAGTTCAGTGGTTTTTTTCAAATTTTTTATTTGTTAATAGACTGTTAAACTAAGTCAATTTTTTTTTTAATTTTTACATATCGTATTATCGGCGCTACGATTTTTTAAAGTTTTGTATTTCTGAAATAACTCCGAGTGTGACGTCAGAGGTTCATTTGCGCTTATTCTCATTCAGTTCTTCCTATTGGTCCAGAAGCGACAAGCAGACCGGAAATCTTCCATAGCTCTCAAATCATAGGTTGATTCACATGAACCAGTGACGTCATTTAAAGTAGTGCGTTTTTATCAAAATATTTTTTATAATTTTTTTTGTATATTTTCAAGAAACTTTTTAGTACAATTTAATGCTCTAATTTTTACCCCGCGTAAGAAAACATTTTTTGTATCCAATTTCCCGTAGGGCTGAAGTTCCTCATTGTTGTTCCTCATTTAAAAGCTCTGAACCATAGAATTAAGAATAGTCCAGAAACCACGCATACGAGTATCAAACAGAAGGCGACTAAACTACTCATAAATGAGTAGTTTTACGTTTTGACCAATTAGTTTCTTTGTAGACGTCGCTTAGTACGAAATTCCTGATTTGAATTCAACTAGGCCGTGTTGTGTCCTTTTAAAGTGTAGAAATACAGCTAGGATCTTAAAGCAACAGGATAGGATCACATTTCAAGTGTACTTAGCAAATGAATGTGTAAGTAGCAAATGAATTACTTAAAACTGAATTATTTCTCCATCAATAAGATTGTCGATGAAAAAAAATGGACATTTCGTTAGTGTTGCCAGGGTGATCTCGGATTAAACAACTCTGTGGTGGACATTTGACCGACATTATCTTTAAAACATCAAATATTATTTGACATGATATAAAAATATCCGTTTTATGTAAAATAAAATTTGTTTTAGATTTTAAATTCAAAGTTCATTAATTCTATTACTCTTATGAGCCTTTACTTATCTACTCTATTGTGTCAATCAATATTTCCGCGTGCACAATACAATTTTAGAGAAATTAACAGGTTGCTTTTTTTTAACCTTACATTTGTGTGATAATAATATTTTTTCCCACCGTGCAACATTACGCGGCGACACCACGAATGCGCGCTGCGAAAGTGGGGCATAGGGGGGGGATTTTTGGACACAGTCCGATGTATTCAAATATGATTCTACGCTCCTTCTGGACTCTTCTTAATTCTATGCTTTGAACAATAAAAAGAGTCTCACCAACATTAATAAAGGGTTTAGCTCCCTTTTGTCATTTTAATGTACGTACACTTGTATACTTTAGTGTACGATGAAATTAAAAAAACAAACTAATTTTATATAAAACTTACAAGTAGTGATAGCTGATAATACATACGCATGAATCGACCCCCAACGGTATCAGTTTATATGGAGGCTTGTCGTAACGTTTTTCAGAGATAGGAAACCATATTTATTCAATAATTCATGATTTAAAAAGTACAACAGAGATGAAGAACTTTTAGAGAAGGCAATATAAAAGTCCAGGCATCTACAGGGCTTAAGTGGCTTTAAGTGGCCACTTTACACACGGTGTAACATTCACCTTTCTGCCCATACTTGAACATCTATATTCCTTCGTTTCTTTCATCTGTTGATGTTTGTGAAGTTAAAGAGCTGAAACCTTTGTTTATGTGGGTGAGATTCATGTGATAAAAAACTTTATGTAGTATCTTCGTATATGTCGTGGGAGTGCGGATATTATCCGCGGTTGTACCCGTCTGACTTCATACTGGGAATGCTCGGCTACAATAGTTTGGAGAAAAGAAGAAATGCATACTTGCTTGTGTATTTTTTCCGATTGATCCGTGGTATTACGATCAACATAGGTGTAACAGAGAGTATTTTTTATGTTTCTTTATGTTCCTAATGACTACCTTAGACGTAGACAGCTTAAGCTGTTTTATCTACCTGCTTGCAGAACCAACCGGCCGATGGTAATGCCACTAGGAAGAGCAATGTCTTTACTCAACCGTATCTCTTCGGATATTGACATCTTTCATATTAGTGAAAAAAAGTTTAGAGAGGATAGGATTATTTCTCTATAATTGCTGGGTATTTTTATTTTACCATTTTTGTATATTTAAAAGTTTAGTATCAATTTTTTCGTTGTATGTATGCATTGATTTTTTTTTTGTAATGTACATAAACGTTTATAAAATAAATAAATTGAAATTGAAATGTCAGGTATTTTAAGATATCGCGTTTATTTAAATGGTCTACTTTGCTTATGTTTGCAGTTTGCTCGAGTATGACTATATTTTGAGCCCTGTAAATGCCTAGACTTCTATATTCCCTTCTCAAAAATATTTTCCCTCTCTGTTGCAATAAATTTAAATATGAATAACTCCCTAGGGAGGAAATTCAGCCAATCTGCAAGCATTTGGACATACTCAAACATTGTTGAACTGCATTTTTGTTCATTTTGTGATTTATATGCGAAAATGTTCCTTGTACATGCTTGAATCAGTGGTATCAACAGTCCACTTCTATGACAACTCAAAACGTAAAGAAGAAACTTTGTGTTTACTTAATTTTGGTTTTAATAAAATAAGTATGCACATTTGTGTCCTATTTTCAGAGGCACAAATAATACAAGATGGTCTCAGTAATATAAGTGACTCTTTTCTATCACTTATTGTTGAGTGGTACAAATAGAGTCAGCATTTGATTCAGGAAGAGGAAAACTTGTTGAAATCCGGCGCTCCCCAAACACTAGATTTGGAGATCGTGCTTTTGCCGCCGCCGGCCCCTCTGCCTGGAACCAATTGCCTTCAAACTTACGAATCATCGACAGTCCCGGTCAGTTCAGATCCCAACTAAAACCCCACTTCTTTAAACTATCATACCCTCAATTTTAAATCTGGAAATATAATGTATCACTTAAGTTTAGTTAGAATGTAAGTTTAGATATACAATTGTAATGCGCCCTTGAGGTGATTTTTTACAAAAATGGCGCTATATAAATCAGCCAAATATTATTATTTTAAGTTAGTTGTAGTAGTATAAGTAGACTTATTTCTGTTAGAGCGCGGAAAAAACGTCCGTCTGCGGCCGCCAAAGGGCCGGTCTGAATGTAATAAAAACCCAAATAAGACATTGTTTAAAATTGAATATTACAACTAGAATTATGGTATTGAAAAAAAAAATACAATTCTATAAAAAAAGGTTGTAACTAAACTATTTCAATATTTTTTAATTTTTTATGGTATTACTGATTGCATAATTTACGTAGAAATAAGGGAAAATTTTACAAAAATTTATGTGATTTAAAATGCTTATATTTCTTTTCAAAAACAAAAAAATAAGATTCTGCCGCGGCCATCTCCTTTTTAAATGTATTATCTTCAAATCATTATAGTAAATTTTAGTTCAATACTTAGTCTTTATTGAGATCCCAGATTAATATAATAAGCTTAGTCTAAATTTGAAATGGCGTAATCTGCCGGTCTAAAAGTAATTATATATAAATATAAAATACTTAAAAAAATACAGTTCTTTAAAAAAAGTTTTTAACTAAACTATTTCAATATTTTTTATTTTTTTATGGTATTACTGATTGCATAATTTACGTAGAAATAAGGGAAAATTTTACAAAAATTGATGTGATTTAAAATGCTTATATTTCTTTTCAAAAACAAAAAAATAAGATTCTGCCGCTGCCATCTCCTTTTTAAATTTATTATCTTCAAATCATCCAAGTAAATTTTAGTTTAATACTTAGTCCTTATTGAGATCCCAGATTAATAAGCTTAGTCTAAATTTGAAATGGCGTAATCTGCCGGTCTAAAAGTAATTATATTTTAGTTATATGAAACTTTTAAGTACATTTTTTCATAGAAATACCTATAAAAAATATTGTTTTTATCTAATATTTAATTTTTTTATTGCGCTATTTTTAACAAACATTCGTTTTAAAATGGCAAAATGGCGATTTCCTAATTTTGCGTTCGTTTTACCCGAAAGTAGTATATCTGGAATATTTCCCTTATTTGTACAAATTACTTGAATGTTGTTACACAAATGAAATTATCTTTAAATAATAACCTATTCTGCAAAATATGAGTTAAAAATAAACACAGTAATTTCTTTCTCTGTAACGAGTATACAAGACGCCTTAAAAATAGTTTTTGAAAAAAAAAATAACAGTAAGTGTTTGCATATTTTATTCCAAATCGTTTTCAACTCCTGTAGCCACAATGTTGTTGCTGAGCAGACAAATTTCCTTATCTTCGTTCCAAATATCGAATTGCTTCATTTTCATACAAATAATTATTTTATCTTTACTTACGTCATGTTGTTTAGTAGTTAGGTAGGTTCTAAATGGAGGTCCCTAAGTATACAAGTGAGGTTATTTTGGCAGGGACCCGATTATCAACAATCGAGTTTTTTCATTAAAAAATCATTTTTTTTTATTTTTAATATCGACTTCGGTAGCATTGTAATAGGGAAATGTCGATAAAAACACGTGAAATGGGTTTAGAAAAATTAATTGTATTTTCAAAATTCATCTGGAAGTTGTGAAGAAATGTTTTCATACATAACTTAAAAAATAAAATTATTCAAAAATACGTCCACAAAAACGCGATATGTTTGTTTGCTTCAGCCCTACGGGAAATTGGGTACAAAAAATGTTTCCTTGCGCGCGGTAAAAATTAGAGCATTCAAATGTACTGCAAAGTTTCTCGAAAATATACGAAAAAAATATTTTAATAAAAACGCACTACTTTGAACGACATCACTGGTTCATATGAACCAACCAATTATATGAGAGCTGTGGAGGATATCCGGTTTGCTAAACGTAAACGAATCAATCGGGAGAACTGACAGATATGAACCTCTGACGTCACACGCGGAGTTATTTCAGAAATACACTTTAAAAAATCATTCTGATAATACGATATTTAAAAATATCATCATCATCATCGTTCCCTTTCCGCACCTAATGGAGCATAGGCCACTGCATTGGTACACCAATCGCAGCGTAATCTTGATCATTTTTGTTACATGAAGGTAAAATGATTAGGCTTACGCTTCAGGTACGAGTCCAGGGACTGTGAAATATTCTAGTGTGAAAACTCTCATTCAAATAAATATTTCACATCAACCATGTCGGGAATCGAACCCGAGACCTCTTGCATGGCAGGCTAACGCGCTGACCATTACACCACGAGGCCGACAATATAAAAAAACTAAAAAATATAAAAATATAAAAATATAAAAAAACTAAAAAACGACACTGAACTTCCTCGTTCACACTAAATATTGATATTAGTTTATACTGTCTCAGTATGTACCGATGAAGATAGCAAGATAGTCGTTCATAATTGCGGCCCTGGAGGAATGACTCGTCAATTACCTCCGTTTAACGATATAGCCGTATAATGCTATTCTGAATCGACTACATGCACTCGGCAATAACTATTCTAACATTAACAAATTACAACAGGGATGGAGAAAACCTTAAATAAGGGGATATGGAAGTCTAGGCATTTACAGGGCTTATGACCTGTCATTGGCTGGTTTAAGTGGCCACTTTACACACTGTGTAACATTCACCATTTTGCCTATGTTTGAACATCCATTTTTCTTCAATTCTTCCATCTGTTGATTTTAGTGAAGTTAAAGAGCTGAAACCTTTAGTCAGATGAATCTCTTCACAACAATAACAATAGTCATAAGCCCTGTAAATACCTAGACTTCCATATTCCCTTATTTAAGGTTTTCTCCATCCCTGTTGTAATTTGTTAATCTTAGTGACTCCCGAGGGGGTGAAATCAAGTCTTTTGTCTACGAACATTTGGACAAACTCAAATATTGTATTCTAACATTGTTGATATTTTTAAAATATCCGAAACCACGATGATCAGTATGAGCAAGAAGACATATTGGCACATTAAAACAAATTTTTAGAACGAAAAAAATTTTTAAAAAATATATTTTAAAAAACAAATGGTTCCGAACTTCTGCAGGAGAGAAACGAGGTGGGGGGCAGGGGGGTCTTACACACAGTTAACCTCGCGGCCGCGCCCCCCTCGCTTCTCCCCTGCAGAAGTAAACAACCATTTGTTCTTAATATTTTATTTTTACAAATTTTCTTCATTCTGAATATTTTTTCAATGTGCCAATATGTCTTCTTGCCCATACTGATCATCGTGGTTTCGGATGTGACAGGGTTTAAAGAACACCTGTATGTATTTTAAATTATATTTTGCTTTCGATTTAAGTACTTTTTTTCCTAGTTGTATATTTTTTTGTGAATATTTTATATTTTTTCTCTTTAACTTGGTTTAATTATATTTTACCTGTCCATTTAAAAAAAAATCTAACTTTTTTTGATTTGTTTTTTTCACAATACGTTAGCGTGTTCATTGTGTAAGAAACCACTGTACATATAAACTTTTCACAATACGTTAGCGTGTTCTTTGTATGAAACCACTGTACATATAAACTTTTCACAATACGTTAGCGTGTTCTTTGTATGAAACCACTGTACATATAAACTTTTCACAATACGTTAGCGTGTTCATTGCATGAAACCACTGTACATATAAACTTTTCACAATACGTTAGCGTGTTCATTGTATGAAATCACTGTACATATAAACTTTTCACAATACGTTAGCGTGTTCATTGTATGAAACCACTGTACATATAAACTGTTTATACATTTTTTTCTTTTTTTGTCTCCTGTATACTATTTGAAGTGTTTATATCGACACACTATATTTTTTTTGTATGGCAAAAGACACTAGGTACCGTGAAATAATAATAATGATGTAATAATATTATGAATGAATAAAATGAACATTCTTGTGCAAAAAACATAAAACATGCACAAAATGTTCAAAATGCACTTGTCAAATTGATCAGAGACATAATACTCCATATATGTATAATAAATTAAATGTTTTACCAGTTAAGGGTATTTTATGGAGCAAAACATCCAACAGATGTTCAGCTCGATTTATACAAATAAACTAGAACACAGCCTTCTAACAAGATTTACATTTGTTGATGGCCTTGTTGTACCAAAATTAAAAAAAAATAATTTTGGACAACGTGCGTTGGATTATATTGTTCCAAAAATATTTAATATGTTGCCACTTGACATGAAAACATGTCATAGTAAAAATAAAATTATGTTTTTATTACGTAAGTGGTTAGTAGACAGAACGTTCCTATATTGATTTATTATTTATGTAAAAAAAAAAAAATTATTTTTAATTTTTCATTGAATACATTTTTGTTATTTTCTTAGGTTAATCTTTTCTTTTATATTTTATTTACATTTTTAGATCTTAATTTTAATAGGTACTTTTAATTTTTTTTTTTTTCTGTAGAGATGAATTGAAATTTTCGATTTACTTTGTTTTATTTTGTATCTTGTTTTGATTACATTCATGAGCCCACACTATTTACATATGTGTTTAATTTTTTTCTTATATTTAAAATATATTCAAGTAAATTGCTATTCTTTAATTTTAATTGTATTATTTTACTCTATTTTCTTACTTTAAAAAAATATGTATAAATTTCTTTAAACAATTTTTCATGTTTATTATTTTATACGTATACAGTATTATGTCTGTACTCCTTTTATCTGATTATTAATTAAAACTAATTTCTAAGCACCCGATGACAAACTATTATTGAATAGTTTATCGGGACAAAATATATTTTAATACTTTGTTTTCTTTATAATGTATTAATATTGTAATAATGTGTATATTTTATGGAATTTTATGGATTTTATGGAACTCTGTGAAAATATATATACATATTAAAAATTAGACCTTACCTACAATTTTGCAAATATTTAATAAAGAAGTCTCGCAATGTTTATCGCAGGAGGCTAAACTAGCAGTTCACAACGGAGTTCTAGTGCCAACTCTAATGTATGGGAGCGAAGTATGGAATTAGAAAAATAATGATGAAAGTAGGTTGAATGCTGTTGAAATGCGATCCCTCAGGCGAATGAGTGGTAAAACGATGCATGTGCACAAATGTCGAGATCCGTGAAGTGTGTAAGGCTGAGACATGCATTATTGACAGAATCAAGAAAGGGGTGCTGCGTTGGTTTGGACATAAAGAGCGAATGGACAGCGAAAAAACGACTAAAAGGATCTACGATGCAAATGTTGATGGATGCAGAAAACGAGGAAGACCGAGAAAGACATGGCACGATCAAGTCCATCAAATACTTGAAGATGGACATGTCAAAAGTAGGAATAATCGGCGTGCGTGCATGAGAAGATGTATGAATGTAGAGGACGCGAGGTCTGTATGCCAAGATAGAGTGTTATGGCGTTCTATCCTCTCTGCCTACCCCTGCGGGGAAACGACGCGATGGTTTGTTTGTTTGTTTATGATCTTATACTCCACACTGCTATTTATTGTTGTGATGTGCTACACACTCGCTACCTGCTAATGAAGTACTGAGGAACCACTATATGGCACACGGTATACGCTTCCAGGAGCCCGTATGACATAATACACTTTAATATACAAATTAACATGTGGCTGCACAAACTTGTTAAAATGTATCTAAACACCCACGTCACTGGAGATAAGATTTATTGGAATAATGTGTGATTTGGGTACTTTTTGAAAGCGAACAAACACATTAGCGATAACCTTTTTAGCCTTTAGGATAATTAATTATTATTTTAATTTCCCCACCAGCGAACACAACCAATATATTTTAATCTTTCTGTTGCCAAGTGGATTTTTATAGCGAACGAACTACAGAACCGTACGACCTTACAGACTCTTTATTTCTGATTTAAAAAAAAAAATCCCCTATGATGAAAACAATTTGCAGCGTGTCTTGGATAAAACCAATATTGCATAATGATATCGAACCCGGGACCTCAAGCACTACATTTATTTATTTATTCATATTTTTCGCTTACAAACTATAATTAATAATAAAAAGAGTGCGACCTCACTGGGGTTTCCCGAGCCGAGAACACTTAACAATATACATTTTTGAAATTACATTTGAGAATAAACAAAGAACTAACTTAAAAAACAGAGATAATTAACAAATATTCATATAGTTTTAAAAATAAGGTATTTATGTACATCTGTATTATTTATATTACTAAACACACAATGAAAATAACAAAAACCTAACATAAGCTATACAGTTGTGGAGCAGTTGATTCAGCATTGGTATGGGCGAATGAGACAATCCATTTTACTTCTACCTAGCTCCACTATCCATTTTTTTATAACCTTTTAAAACATTTTCTCATTACTAATTGCTTTAATAGATAGTGGAAGTAGGTTATAGATTTTAATTGAATAATACTCAAAATCCCTTTGTCCGAAAGTGGTATTAGTTTGTATTTGTTTAAGTTGTTTGTGTGTTGAGGATCTAGTGATTATATTATTTGTATGTGATGTATTGTGGGGGTTATGACTTTCATTTGAGTAAGAGTAGTTTTCAAATCTATAAGTGAGTATTGTTTTAGCGTATAATTGTTTTGGTGTCATAAGTTGTGATTTATGGAATATTTCTTCAGCATATGTGAGTATTATTTTAATTATGGGTTTTTTGTGCAACAAATACACTATTTAAAACTGTGTCACTCGCACCACCGCACCGTTTATACCGTACTCCAAAATTGATTGGCACAATGCAAAATAAATCTTTGAAAGTTCCTGTACATTAATTATATTTCGAATTGTTTTGAATGTATACTTTATATATGTAATATTTTCAATCTGCTGTTTCCACTTTAAATTTATATCAATAATAACTCCTAAGTATTTGACATTGTCTGTCCTATCCAGTATTGGGCAATTACTATGAGCACTTTGAAGACAATTATTATTATGTAGTTTGATGTTAAGATAAGCATTTTGGGAATAGTTTCTAGAACTAATTTGAAATGGAATGAATTAAAATTACATTACACATTACCACGAAGCGGACTTATCTTCGCTTGATTTCCCTTTTTAGGGGTTTTACCTGAGATTAGCTATCGAAAACACTCGTCCAAGATTTTGGATCTATTTAACACACGCGGATTCAGAAAATTTATAAACATTTCACAAATCATAGGTAGCATGCTTATTTCGCTTGAGAGAGCTTATTTTTGTAATAAAATTCATGTCTTGTAATTTGAACTAATATTTGAAAACAAATAATGATAACCATAATTATAATTATGGTTTTATTTAATAATATGTTTACATTAGGTCCATTAGCTACATTAGGTACATTAGCTATTACAAAAATATGTTTGCTAGTTATTTTACATATAAATTTTTAAAGATATTATGGTATGTATTTTTTTTAATGTTTTTGAAAAATATTTTATTTTTATTTTATTTATTCAGATTTATACAAAAAAACGCGCCAAACTTCGACGCGTTTCTAATACAAATAAAAATAACAGGAAACTATCATTAAAATATATATGTATATATATATATATTATAGAAATAAAAGACGAGTGTTACTTTAATCCACAAATTTGGAATATACTGTGACCGGTTTCATCGCTTTCGCGACATCTTCGAGACTGGTCGGGGAAGGGTGTACAAAATGACATAGGCGGGTAAAATGACACAGTAATCATATCTCAGAAACCAAACTCTTGGTCATGTTTGAACCTGCACACGAATGAGCACTGATACGACACATAAATACTCACCAATATTTAGGACGCTTATGGCGACCGCCCGAGAAGGACGTGTTGCGGGTTACTTTGTGAAATAAAACAATATTTTTGTTGCGCGGGCACCGAAGGTATTATTATTATTTTATTTGTATTATTCTACAACACAAACTGAAAGGATATGTTGTGTCATTGTTAATATTCATGTAAAACTATAATTTTGTGAAAATTTACTAGGTGCAATGTGATATTTTTTAATGTTTTTAAAAACTCACGCAGTGGGGCTAAACGACATATGTACCGGTAGGGTAAAATGACATACTATGTCATTTTTCCCCACTTAATACTTTTATTTCTTTAGAAGAATAATAATGCTTCGCAATTGTGTGCGTAAAACAAGACATTTGAAAGCTTCCAAAAAACATATCCCGGAAAAGTGTAAACATGGTATATGTAAAAAAAATATTATTGATTCAGACACTGAAGACCTTCTACTTACAGACGATGAAGATGACTGCTCATGCATTTATTGTAATGAGTTATATCCGAGATCAAAGCCACTTGAAACATGGTTAAAATGCATAAAGTGTGGAAACTGGGTTCATGCAGAATGTGCTGGTTTAAATATAAAAAAAACAAGATTTTTGTTTGTGAAGTGTGCATTTAATATTTTAATTCTTTAATATTCATAAAAAACTTATCAATTCTGTTTTTAAAAAGTGTTGAATAATCATCCCATCTAAGTTTATATCGTATGTCATTTTGTACACCCGGTGGGGCAAAACGGTTTTTTGCCGTTTATTTTTATTTGTATTTTTTTCTACAACAACAGTGCTAAGATGTTAAAAAATAGTGTACATTTTGAACCAAAGAGATTTTTTACTAAATATGTTACCAATGATTTTTTTTTTCATTTTAAAAAAAAACTATGTCATTTTGTACACCCTATATTTATTTAGGAGTTCAGTGTATTTATACAAAACAGAGGAAAGGATAGAGGATTCATGTATGAAAGTAAATTAAATAAAATTATTTTCATTTTAAGGATCATTAACAATTTTTTTTCGGGTTAACGATGATTGAAAAAAAAAATAGGTGAATAGGTGAACCATATATAATTTTGAATCCTCATCTATACCTCTGTTTTGTATAAATACACTGAACTCTTTAATAAAGATTCCAGTCTCGAAGATGTCCGAAGAAACCGGTCACTGGATATTCCGAATTTGTGGATTAAAGTATCACTCGTCTTTTTTTAAATTAAAAAAAAAAAAAAGAAATGTTTGCTTTCTTATGATTTACCCAAATATTTAATTTTGAGTGCCATTTTTAACGAGTTGTAAATAACTCACTATTAGAAAATGGAATCGAGTTGGGGTAGAGTGGGATTCGAACCACGGACCTTCGGTCCGTGAGTCCGAGACACTAGCCACAGGACCACAACCCGATTATTTATATAATAAATTACAATGAACTTCCATAAATAATTTTCACTTTCAAACTTAAATGTTTTAAAAAAATAAACACAAAAATAAAACTGCAAGTACTAAAAATGTGAAAAGTAATACTGCGAATTTATAAAAAAGGAGAAATGTTTCTATGTCAATAAATAACAATAATTTCATCATTTCGTTGTTTCACAAAGACCCCTATACGTTTGGCGAACTAGATTAATCTCAAGTCGATTTCCTTTTTCAGGAATTTTATCTTAGGTAGCCGAGGTAGGCATGGAATCGAAAACACACGTCCAGGTTCTAGTTTTATTTCACATATAGAACCGTATTCTTCATTCCACCTGGACACGGAAAAAAGCACCATTTATATAATCTGGGGTGCTATTATGAATCTTCTCGCGGGAGTAAAGTGGTTCGTGGCGGTCAAATTACGTAAAATAAGGCGTTTTATAATCGACATTTCACAGTTCGCGATTATAAAACTGTTTCGAAAATAGGAAACAATTATAAGATTTCGTCATAGAATTAAGAATAGTCCAGAAACCGCATACGCTCATCAAACAGAAGGCGACTAAACTACTCATAAATGAGAAGATTTTTACGTTTTGACCCATTAAGCTAGGGTTTCCTAGGACAGCGGTGCGCGTATCTTAACGGCCGTAGTGAACGGTGATGCGGTGGATAGCCGTCGTAACGGTGCCGAGAGAGTGGTTTCCTATAAAAACGGTGTTATCAACACCGTTTAACACTGTTTTCCTAGGAAACCACACTCTAGTCACCGTTAAAACGGCAGTCCACCGCATCACCGTTCACTACGGCCGTTAAGATACGGGCACTGCTGTCCTAGGAAACCCTAGCTTTAGTTTCTTTGTGGACATCGCTCAGTGCGCAACTCCTGATTTGAATTTAACTATGCCGTGTTGTGTCCTTTTAAAGTGTAGAAATACTGCTAGGATCTTAAAGAAACAGGATGCAATCACATTTCATGTGTAATTAGCAAATTAATGTGTATATAACAAATGCATTACTTAAAAATTGAATTATTTTTCCATCTGTCAGATTGACGAAGAAACAAAATGGACATTTCGTTAGTGTTGCCAGGGTAGTATTTTTTTTATCCTAGTTTGCTCATCTAATGAGAGAACTAATAAAAATTGGATCTAGGATTATCGTGGACATTTGACCGACATTATCTTTAAAACATCAAATATTATTTAACATGATATAAAAATATCCGTTTTATGTAAAATAAAATTTGTTTTATATTTTAAGTTTAAAGTTCATTATACTCTTATTAAATGACCCTTTACCTATCTACTCTGATGTGTCAATCAATATTTCCGAGTGCACAATGAAATTTTAGAGGAATTAACAGATAGGTTTTTTTAACCTTACATTTGTGTTATAATTATATTTTTTCCCATCGTGCAACTTTACGCGGAAGTAGGGCATAGTGGGGGAATTATTGGACACAGTCCGATGTATTCAAATATGATTCTACGCTCTTTCTGGACTATTCTTAACTCTATGGGACCATAATATGATCTGGGGTGCTATTATGAATCTTCTCGCGAAAGTAAAGTGGTTCGTTTGTAGGTTTTAATTTTTTGCTGATGATTAAATGTCAAATTACGTAAAATAAGACGTTTTATAATTGACATTCCACAGTTCGAGATTATAAAACTGTTTTAAAAACAGGAAAAAAATATAAGATTTCGTCATTTCAAACTAATCTATTTGAACTCGGAATTATTGTTGCATGTCTGCTATTTATGTTTATATCAATACAGTGTTATCTATTATATTATATTATATTTATCATGTAGGTACTACAACATAAAATTAAAATAATGTAAATGAATGCCTCGACACGGGTTTTGCCCAGTGAGGTGTTTATATAGAAAAGAAAAAATATAATGTTTTAGGTGAAATAAAAAAATAAATCAACCGTTTTGGGTACCTCTAATGCCAAATGTTTAAGGTCGCAGTAATGTTCTAAATGAAAATCATCAAGTCTGGTTTCACGTGTTAGACATTTAATCATCAGTGAGGCCATATGGCCACATATATGAAGCAAAGTGTAGTCGCATGGAAAATAAAAATCCACAAATGAACCACTCTACATCCGCGAAGAGATTCAGAATAGCACCCCTGGGCCCTGATTACAATGGGAAGTTAAGAAAGTTATCTTCGACTGTCTAAAAAGTAAAATCGAAATTTATGTACGAAAATGTATGTATTTGTATGAAAATTTAAAGTATCTTCGTCGGTAACATGCTTAGAAAAAAATGGCATGCATATTCTATTTTTTTATTTAGAAAACTTAATTTTACTTTAATCAAATTGAAGATAAATGCTAACTTCCCATTGCAGTATGGGCCCTGGGCCTCAAAAAAAATAATATCGTCAAATTGTTCATTCGATCTTTTCTTAACCTCTCTCTAACGCAGTGTTTCCCAAGGTGGAGCGTACGCCCCACCGATGGGGCATAACGCCTCAGAGGTGAGGCACCGCGCTTCAGAGATGAGACACGTCGGCATTCCACATATAAAGGGGAATACTCATCGGTCATACAAAAATGCCTGAGATGTACAAAATTGAAATTTACGCCAAATTGTACTTAAAATAGAATGAAACTCATTACAATTTCAATAATTATCTAAAAACACAGAAACTGTGCAGAAAATGTAGGAAAAATTGCATGGATTTGAAAAAACAACTAACACAAAATATCCTTATATTACTTTGCCTGCCAGGAAATTATTATTACCCTTTCCCTCATCTTATTTGGTGAAATGTGGTTTTAGTGCCGTTAGCGATTTACTAATTAAAAAACTAAATTGATTGGATATAACTAATAGAGGTATAGAGGGGACCTAAGACTGAAATTAACTAAGTTAGATCCGGACATCAAATTTCTTTATAGCGTGTAAATTAGGCGTCAAGATATGTGTGTTTGTACTCAATTTTAATTGTCACTCGTGTTTTATTATTGTTTTAATTTTTATTTCATTCTACTTAATTACATTTTCAATTTGTGTTTTGTAATCATTTCAATTATAATATAATATGTATTAGAATAGGTTTTATTTAATTCCATTAGGGGTTCATATGTTTACTAACATATTACAATATGAATCGAAAATTTACCTGCTGTTTGATTAAAAAAGACTACGGTGGGGAATGGCGTAAAGAAGGCTGGGAAACACTGCTCTACAAATCTCTAACGTTTGTAATATTTGGTATTACATCGCGATTTTATTTAATAAATAATAAAAGATGAAGAACAAATAAACAATTGTACAATACAAAAAATGTATGCATAGACTATTTTCAGAAAATATAGTTTTACTTTATAGATATAAAATTGACGATGCCTGTTCACATCCCATTTCGATACGGGCCTTGGGGGTTATTAGGTTATTACTAGAAGTGCCCATGTCAGATTTTGATCAAAATGAAAGGCATTGGAAAGTACCCCTAAATAACCATTATTCTAGCGGCATAAGTGCTCAGGTCAGTCACTTCGAGTAACTTGTTAAAAAATATGTTCGTTATGCGTATTACAAAATGCATGGTGTAGTGAGTGTCCTGACGAAGAGACGGGCACGTCTCGAAACCGGTAGACACAAAAAAGTCGGTAAGCGGTTATATACCTACTAATATTTACTAACATTAGATTTTATACTTTGCCGCTAGTCGCGACATGTAAGTAAATTTGTATACTTACATCTCATGGTAAAGTGGTTAGCGGGTTTGGCTATCATGCAATAGGTCACGGGTTTGATATCCGACATGGTTGACACAAAATGTTTTAACACTAAAATATTTCATCGCCCCGAAAGTCAGCGAAAGAGTTACCTTCGTGTACCAATTCGGCGCTCTATGCACCATTAAGTCCAGAAAGGGAATGCTGATGATGATGATCTTTATAATTACCCAGTAACATAATATATTCAGTGTCTGCGTTCTGTTACCAGATTGAAGCGGATTGTTGTGTATCTTAAAAATAATCATAATTATTCCCCAACTTGGCAAATATAATTTCTTTAAATAGAAGCTTTATGGCACGCTAATTATATCACTTAAGCCATCAAACACTATCTATCTGAGAAACACGCTGTTTTGAGATGACGAAATTTTTACATTTTTGAATAAATAAAGGTTTTTTTTAAGAAAGACAAATGCATAATGCGATCAGTAGCTCAATCACAAATAACCATCGGCGCGCTTAAAAACATGCCAAGCATTTGAGCGATCACAATGAACATGCTTAAGTTATCGCAGTCATAAACCAACGCTCGTGTCGGTTTGTTTTTTGTACCAATACACGTGTTTTATTTTGGATGCATTACCAAATTCATTATTCATATGTTGGCAAAAAAAACTTTAATAATCTTTCAGAAATCTTATAATCATTGGCAAATATTAAAACATTTAAATCTAAATTAAAAAACACATGCGACCCGCCCTATCCTAAATTCCAATCAGTAGTAAATTGTGTCTCTTTTAGGAAATAATATCTCATTTTATGGAACCTGTTTAAGATAGTAAAAATTAAATATAATACCAAATATGTATATCTTTATACATATAATTCCTCTGTACGTGTGATGTCACTGAACTCCTACACGGCTTAACCGATTTACGTGCGGTTTTTAGAGAAATATAGATCTTTGCGCTGTGCGTGTTCGTAGACATCAAAATCTTCAATCTAATATGTAAAAAAGAAGTAAGTTGAATAAATATTTTATTCTTCGGTCTACCAGGGTTGCATTCGAGGAGAATGCATTGACAAAAAATGGAAAGATTTTGTTTTTTTGTGTATAAAAAAGTTTGTTTTTGAATGTTTACAAACAGCATTTGTTTTTTGTGGATCTCAATCAGATTCTTTCCTTAAATTCCTATCCATTTATTTATTTTTACTGGATTTTTGGTAATACTAAAATAATATTAAATTAAATACATTTTTAAAAATCGTATTCCTACATAAGTACACCCCTCTGTTGGTGAGAAGACCGGAGATTGACAAATGTTTATTTTATGTTTTGGAATTCAACCATAAACAAGTACCTACTTAAATTTAATATTTGAATATTAACAATTTTTAGTTTTGAAATTTAATCACAAACAAGTACCTGGGTACCTACTTATCAATAAAAAGTATTTTTACAAGGCAAGCCAACGTTGGGGCAGGACAACGTCTGTCGGGTCAGCTAGTATATATATATATATATATATATATATATACTTATGCATATAAATAAAAATAAAGGTAAAACGAACTCTCTCCCTCTCTAAACACGAGTTTTCACTATATTAAAGGTAGAAACGTTATTATTAATTATGTATGTACAAACTATTTGTAAATTTATGCTTTGTCAACAATTTTTTTGAATACATAAAAAAATAATTGAATTTTATTATTCCAGTAAATAAATTCATTTAGTATTAACATAAACATAATGTAGCCCAATCACAAATACCTATCGACGCGCTAATAAGCGACGTGATAACAATTTCTCACCGTGGTTGTTTATCGTATTCGTGATCGCAATGGAACATCCGTAAACACCTAATATTAAATGTCAAAATATTTAAGTTTCGCGACGTATAATCCTGCTGCGCAATCACACCTTTGAATTTTACCGGTGTAAATATGGAAAATATTACAAAACTGATATTTTTATTTATTTATCATGCTATTTATTGCATTTAGCCGGCGGTTGGCAAGCTAAATGCAAAAGAAAAGCGGTCACCATAGTAATTGTAATTTAATTATTTTTTTTGTATTAGATACTCCTTACTATTTTGAAAATGCAATATATTGTATTATTTTTTATAGTAAACGCCGATTTTTCGCCAATGAACTGTATTTATTTACGAGGAAAATAAAAAACAAACCGACACGAGCGTTGTCTTAGATATTAAACACGCGTTGGCTTATGACTGCGATAACTTGCATGTTCATTGTTTATCATTCATTGTGATCGCTCAAATGCTTAGCATGTTTTTCAGCTCGTCGATAGTTATTTGTGAGTGAGCTACTGATCCGTGAGTTCGCAACACGCCGCGCCGGAGGCATTTGCAGTATATAGCCTAGCTCGCCTCCGCTTGATGACAGTTATGACCGGAGTTAGCTAGGTCCGTTCTCTTATTTCTTCATTCCTCACAAAGTCAAACCACCACACACTTCAATATTTTTTTTAATTAAATGAATATATATTTTCATATATCATTTGGGTCGTAAAAATTCTTCCAATTCTCACTAAGGTATAATTCAATAGAGATGATGCTTCATGGGACGACAGTTTGAAATTATGTTCTGAAAAATGAGCGTTGTCGCGTCAACATCGACTTGCAAAACGCGTAGAAGAGTTGCCAGTTCATGGTAAATTGAAAGTCGTGTCTTTTTGCGCTGCTTCACATTTACTAACTACAAATGAAGTTCCGGAACTTAAGTTGAATGGAACACAAGACGGGTGCTCATATTTTGAAAATAGTTATAATAGTATAAAAGTAAAATAAAAGTGTTTAAATAGGAATAGATTAAAGTTACATAAATATAAGTGCAATGTAAAAATTATTTTATGTACTATGTACATTAAAAAAAAAAAAATTAAAGTGATATAGTAGTTGTTGGGGAGGTTCCTACACAAGTATTATAAACCCAGTAAAAATAGTACAAAGATTAATAATTAAAGTGATTTAAAAAAACCATCGACATTCCCAACAAAATAATTATTTAAAAAATGTAATGTTCCATCAATTGACAAAGTATATTTAAAAAAAATCAATTTTACAAATCTATAAAGAGAATAAAAAAAAACTATACGTTAAGTTATTCACGTAGACGCCAATATTATATTAATATGCCAAAATCATATTAATTTAATACTAAACATTTTTTTATTTATTTACTTAAGTTAGTTAATATTACATTGTATATTAACTAATATATTTACAATTATAACAAATACTTATTAAATATTTCTTACATAACTACATTATTACAATAAACATAACATTTTTTTTTTAAATCCGTAAGTTTTCTTTCATTCTTCATACTTTCAGGCATCTCATCATACAGTTTTAACCCTTTATACATTTTGAAAAAAGTTATGTTTATATCAGGGAATAAATGTCTATAACAATTTGCCCGACGAAATTAAAATTCTCAATGTCTTTACAAAATTCAAACTAAAGGTAAAAATATTTGTTTATCAACCTCCTAAATAAATGTTGCTTTTTGACATTTAAATTATATTATAGTTTTTTTTTATTAACGATATATGCTTTTTTTGTTTTCTTTGTATTTTTCAATGTTTTTTCTACAGTACTTGAAGTTCTTTTGTTAAGTAACTTGAAAACCTTATTTTACAATTTTCTTCACCATGTTATATTATGTATGTGGGTGAATGTGTATGTGCGTGTGAGTGAGTGTGTATGTGCGTGTGAGTGAGTGTGCGTGTGCGTGTATATGTATGTGTAATTATACATACGTGCGCACGCATGCTCATTTGCATGCATATGTATATGCACTTATTTATAAAAAAAATGTTTTGTATACGAGTACCTTCATTATTTTTTTAAATATACGTGTATTTTGTACTTAAATTATTAATATTGTAATCCCACAGCAAGCCCAAGAAGTTGCTTCTTTTTTGGTGTGGTATTCCGTTTTGTTTTTTTGTGTTTGTACTTTTGCTTTATTATGCATTTCTTTTTGTTAACATGTTGTAACTTTATATTATATTAAATAAAAAAAAAAATATATATAATAGTTCAGAAGCTAAAGTTAAAGCATTGAATTATAATATACCGTGCGTAGAATCATGCTTACATATATCGCACTGTGTCCAAAAGCTTGACATCCCGCCTGCGCGCATGCGTAAAGTGACCGGGTAATGTTAATAGACTGTGAACAATTTATTATCATAACACAAATAATATGAGATCATTATGTTATGTTTTCTACAACAAACGTTTTAATGACTGGACTAGAAAAAAAAACAGGTAAAAAAATAATTAAACAATCATTTGACATGCGCCGTGGCGCAGTTGCTTTGACGGCTATCTGTGAAACTGGCGTCGCGGGTTCGATTCCCGCCAGTTGCAAGAAAAAAATTCAAGAAAGATTTATTTCTCAATTGTTTTGGGTGTTGTGGTGTTTTTTTCAAAACCTCCTTACATGTCCTCTCTTTCCTACCTGCTGACAAGCCTAAATAGAGGCTTAGCGGGTTAATCCTTTAAAAAAAAAGAGTACTCAATGAAGTAAATTAATACCGTTTAATATTATACTAAGGTTTATTATAAGAAATCCGGGTAAAAAAAATACCACTCTGGCATTACTAACAAAATGTCTACCTTATTTTATTTAACAATCTGACAGATGGTACAATAATCGAATTCTTAAATTATGTTATTTGTGAATTCAATATTACACATGAAATGTGATCCCATCCTTTTTGATCCCAGCAGTATTTTGCCACTTACAAACGACACAACACGGCATAGTTGAATTTAAATCGGCAGTTGCGTGCTAAGCGACGTCTATAGAGTAACGAATGGTCAAAACGTAAAACTGCTTATTTATGAGTAGTTTAGTCGGCTTCAGTTTGATGCGCGTACGTGGTTTCTAGACTATTATAGTTCTATGGATTGAAGGTTAAAAATACATAATATAAAAAAAGGGTAAACATTTTAACGCATTTTTATTGTTATAGCTTTGCCGTTGTTTCTATAGACTGTAGACTATGGGCATAGACAATGTATACAGGATTATATTTTCTAGTTTAGTTTTAGTGGCTTAGCAGACTAATATTTGTTCTCCTTGAATATAAGCTAGTGTTGGTTTGTACTTTATCTATATTTTATATCCACATCCACACTCGTGTCTGGCTGTCAACAGTCAACACTGATTAGGATATTATTATACCAGTTTACGGGGTCACCGTATCGACTCAGACACTGTCTCTTATCACGGCCCCCGTGATCCCGAAACCAGTTCTCGCCGGAACTTATTGACTGGATCTTTGCTTGAAGCTGATAACAGCCTAGACCACCTCGGCACTCGACGGCGGATCCGACGAAACTGTCGCGAGCAAAACGCGAACCAGATTAGAAGAAAACCGCGCGTTTAAAACCCATTTTAGTGTGCATTACCAAAACCCGATAAGACTGTATTATAAAAATGTTTACTTAAGTTACAAACCAGGGGTATTATTAAAAGTATTCCGTTTAGAAAAGGAAAGCGATACACGTCAAAAATCCTTTTAAATCCCGCTGATTCGTTTAAAACTAGCGCCATTTTTTATTTTTTAATATTTTCATACCCTTCTAAAATACGGTGCAAAATTTCTTTTTTTTCGGCGCTTTTGTGGCTGTTGCGCCGTTATTTTTTTGGCAAGAGAGAGATGAAAGATGCGACCATAGGGGGGCACGAAGCGGTTTTTGTCTTTATCGCGTATCAAAGTCGAGACGATTTTCAACAAATAAAAGCTGACAGGGCCGATTCACACATTCATTTGTGAATAAGCCTCACGGATACAACATCGCTAGTGATACAAACCGATTGGACAAAATAAAATATAGATTTCGCGATAGTGATAAAGGGGGAATTTGAAATATATGTGTTTGTGGATTGTTGAGTGGTGATTTAGTAAAATTTAGTTACACAATGTTGATGTTTCACGACGGCAGAATGGGGCTCGTCTCGACGGGCGTGTGTAGGGCTCCTCTGTGGGCGGCGCCCGCCCCGCACTGGTTCGCCCCCAGCCGCCCCCCGGCCATGGAAAGGGCCGAAGATGTACGGAGCGTCCCCCCGAGCTCTCCACAGGTGATTACTTTGCAACCACTGTCGATATTATCATCATCACCATTTTTCCTTTCCCACATTTCATGGGAATCCGCAATCGTACCTCGATAAATTATTGATTGAAAGAAAGGGTGGCTAACGTTTCAGATGCTAAATCAATTTGAGTGATAAAATCTTTCTAAAAAAATCATCTCATCTGAAATTGAAATTTCTATAAAAAAAAACTAAAAACAGTATTTTATTATATCAAACATAAATCAAGTTTTTAAATATATTTTTTGACTTAAGTTTTTTTGTAATATTTGTTACTGTCTGCCTTATTAGTTGTGATATGTTCTAAGGGAGAGATTTTTTTTGTTTGTAGGAATAATTTATTTACATAATCAGTATATAAACTAATTTTATTGCATAATTTTGAAAGCATAATGTAATAAATAAACAAAGTAACAGCCGAAACATTAAAATTTAATTTTCATTCCCGTGTTATTGTGTACAATAGGTTAATAAAAATGATGGCGAAATTAAAAATTGTTTCATAAATTATCATAGTACGGCATTATATAAAAAATAACAATAGTAATAAATCATAATAATCTGTGTTTACAACATTAACGAGCGCTATTTTCAAAATTCATTTATTTTAATATCTCAAGGGCACACAGCTAAAAATACTGTGAATGCTGTTTTAAAAAAATGTGTATTTTGTTTACCTAATGATAAATTATTCATTTTATCTTACTGCAAATGAATACAAGGTATTTCGCGGGAAATCATGAATTTACATTTTTTAAGTTGAGATTAGGTACAAGATTTTTCTGTCAAAGAAATAAAACCTTACAATTGATTACGTAGGTACTATGTCGTACACATTTTCCACCAAGAATCTATTTGGAAACTCGCTGGTGGAATTAAAAAAAATATATTTACTTCTGTGTTTATACTTTTGAGAACAATTTTAACAAGTATCGCGTAATTAGTATTTTTAATATTACTAAATTTTTCGTCAGTTTAATTGTAAATTATTAGGTTTACAATAGTACAGATCGGAATTCTAAAAAAAATTAAACATTTTGAAAAATAGAAGAAAACATGTTATGCCTAAAAATAGTTACTAGTGTACCAGAGTGTATCCCATTTTTCACAAATATGATTCGTCGGAAATGACGTTTGGCTGACGCCATACTTGGCGACCATATTTTATTTCAAATAATGTCCGTTTGCCGCGCTTAAGCGACGTAGAAAAAATACGTAATTTACAGGTCCGTTCGCTTACGTGGCGTATGAGTATGCAGGGTAGGATTTGTGAAAATGTTCCATTTTTGTAACAATTGTGTATTTTCCTTCAGAGTGATTCGGACTCGTCTCACAGCGCGGCATCCGAGTGGCGGGCGTACTACGGCGACTACGGCTACCACGTGACGGCGGCCGACCAACCGCAGGCTCTGGAGTGCCGCTGGCGCGCATGCGCCGAGCGCCTGCCGTCGTTGGACGCGCTGTCGTCGCACGTGGCGTCCACGCACGCTGACGTCACGGGGGGCCTGTTCTACTGCGGCTGGGAGGGATGCGCGCGCGGCCACAGAGGATTCAACGCGAGGTAAGAAGATTCTTATCATCTATCTTCTTCATTTCTACCCTTTACTTCTCCACTGCTATTATTATTTTTTTCTTTTAGCTATCTGGACAATGTCGTTGATCCAACCTTTGGTGGCTTTTCGACACTCTTTATTTTAAAATATTTCACATTTTTTAAATACTGATTAGTAATATACCAACGTGCCCCATTTTGCTGTAATTGGGCTTCCCCGGCTGTGCGTGGTGATAAAAAAAATCAAATTCAAATTATCACTTATGCATGAGCTGCATAATAACAGTTTTTGATATTGAACACCATGAGTACTTTTAAAATTCTTCTTTTGTGCACATTTTGGTGCTTAGGAAACTGCGTTTGTTTTACAATTGAAGCGTAATATTTTATTACTTAAAAGCAGGATGATTGCTTTACATGTCATACACTATGTAAATAATGTAGCTAAAAAAATATTTCTTTTGAGACAAACTTATCAGGGATCGAACCTGACCATAGTAGACAGATGCACTAACCAGTAGATTAAGAAATGGGACTGCAATCAAAACAAATACTGATTGAACAACTTAATAATTTTCACAAAATTAAATCAGATAAAAAAATGATGAAATGATTTTTTTGCCCAACAGGGCAGGATGCTTAATAATTACAGTGGGGAATTCTAGCACAGAACACTCATGCTAGAGAAAAATCACATTTAATTTTTGTGTTCTCACTGGGAATCGAACCCAGAACCTTCCGTGCTAGGGTCAAGCATCGTAACTACTACACAACGGAGGCCACCGGTGAAAATACAATTTTAGTGTTTTTGAAGAGAACAAAAATAGTAAAAATTACTTCAGATGCAAAAATCGACTCCCTCTAAGAGGGATATATTTTTGTATTCCTACGCACCCCCATGCTAAGATCTATTCTAAGGATTCAACCATCAATATATATTTTCCTATTCCCGGGATCAGACATTTTAAATACACTATTCTTCAAGGCCCTTGCAACAAACTAGATTATTTTACTTTTGAAATTTTAATATGAACATATTTGAATTCTAATGTTAATATCCAGGAAAAAAATTATACTACAAAATACTTTTCGTTTTATGTATTTTCACTGTGAGTTCAGCAATATATTTTTGCTATAGAGACATTTGTCTAATAAGAAAGTATGTTATTGTTCCAGATATAAGATGTTGGTGCATGTCCGCACGCACACCAACGAGCGCCCGCACAAGTGTACGCAGTGCGACAAGTCCTTCTCCAGAGCAGAGAATCTTAAGATACACACACGCTCACACTCGGGAGAGAAACCTTATGTCTGCCCTGTTCAGGTAATCTTAACATTTCTTTTAATGAAATTATTTAATTGAAATTATTTAAAAGTATGTACAAGTATTATTAGGATTATCATTTTGGAACAGCGAAAAGCATGAAGTGATCTTATTAAACCTTGCAAAATTATGCATATATATGCATACAGTGCGTTCATGTTAGTGCTAATGAAAGTGCTAAAAACGTTCTGTCTCTAATGAGACAGAACGTTTTTAAATACAACATTCTTGTGTGCCCACCAACACAAATGAAATTTGTATGTTTACTCGGTTCGCAACAGGCACTGTAGTAAAATTGCCAAAGTACAACTTAAATTCAGAAGTGAGAGAACACTTTGTGAAATCAGAAAAGCCAAAATCTTTCTCACTTTTATATTTGAAGAAAACACATAAAACAACTGAACTGAAGAAAACCAAATAAAATAGTTCATTATAACTCGCTCCGTTATTTTTATTTTCATTTGAATGTGTTTTTGTCCACAGGGTTGCAACAAGGCTTACTCCAACTCTAGCGATCGTTTCAAACACACGCGGACTCACTCCGTGGACAAACCGTACTGCTGCAAGATTGCCGGCTGCCAGAAGCGCTACACCGACCCCTCCAGCCTGCGCAAGCACGTCAAGACCTACAAACACACCAGCCCCACACTGCCCCAGCCAGAGTACAAACCGGACCTTCCCTCGCAGCTTGAGACCGCCCGTACTACGATCCATCCCAACATGAGCCTGTCGGAGAGCGATACTTACGACACACGCTTGAAACACCACCAAAGAAAGTATTCATATTCAGAAAATGATAAATTAGCCGCTGAAAACACCTTCAAAATAGAATGCAGAAGTCAAACACCGATGTCTCTCCCCGATTCACAGGACGAAAGTGATAAGTTATGTTTTTGTAAAGATTTACCGTGTGTTCACACTAGTAGATACGTAGATCCCGAATACATCAGTATGGATTCCCTTCCTTATACGTGCAGAGCAACCTCTACTCAAATCCCCTACAAAAGAAAGTTGTCGACAGATCAAGAGGCCATACCGAATGACAATTTTTTCAGTAGTGAGCCCTTAAATCTTAAAAGGATAAATGACTCGAGGTTTGAAGAGATTTACGAAAACGGAGTCTTAAATTTAGAAAAGAAAGCGAAGACTGCATTCACAGAGATAAGTTTAGACTCGCCTTTAGATTTGAGCAAAAAGACATTATGATCTCTTTACTTTTTAAGTAATTATTGTTCATCTTCAACATCTACACACAATTTTAAAACATTAAATAAGTCATTTTGGTTTAAAAAGCAAGAGGGGTTTCAAACTATTCTTCCAAAGAGAATCCACTACAAAGTTATAGTAGCTTTTAATTGATAAAATATTAAAATTTTTGTTTTACCTAAATTTATTAGGAATAATGTGTGTATTGTTGTAATAACTTTACTTTTTGACTTGTGGATTAAGTGTATGTTTTAGGAATGGGGAAGTTCAGTGGTTTTTTTTAATTTTTTTATTGTTAATAGACTATCAAACTAAACCAAATTTAAAAATAAAAAAAACTATCAGCGCTCTTTTAAAGTTTTGTAATTTTGAAATTACTCCGCATGTGACATCACAAGTTTTCTACAAGGAGTTTTGCTGATTGGCAAATTGACTTACAGTAAACCGGAAATCTAGTAAAACTCTATCATTGAAAGAACTAGTGATGCTTTTCAAAGTAGTTCGTTTTTATTTAATAAATTATTTTTTTCTTACATTTTCAAGAAACTTCACCGTACAATGGAATGCTTTAATTTTTACTGAGTGTTAGAAAACATTTTTTATATCCAATTTTCCGCAGCACTAAACTTCCTCATTTTATCAATTCAGTATCCTTAAAAGATAAATAGAAAAAGTATTTAGTAAAATGTGAGGTACAGTGCGTTTGAATGTTTAATAACCCTAAGTTAATGTGTATGTAAATTTTATGTATAAACATACAAATTTAATTTGTATTAATAAGCACACTAGAATATTTTGTTTAAGAACATTCTTTCACTAACATAGGGTTGTTAAACATTCGAGCGCACTGTACTGTGTTAGATAGAAAACGTTTATATTTAAAAATTGTGATATTGACTGAATAAAGTTTGTTATATTTAATAAATAATGTAAGAGATCTCAAATAAGCCATATTTATCTGAAATTTAATTTACCATGTATCTTAAATCGCTTTCAATTTACGTAGTGTCTGATCTCAACTAAGATTTTAAAACATACAATAATAATTGTACGTCTGATGAATACAAATAAATATATATTAAAATGATTTTGTAGCGTGTAATTTTTTATGTGTTGTGTTTTATAATAAAAAACATTTTATGACTGATATTAAATAATTATAAATTATTGACAAATGATTTTAATTTAACCTTTCCAAACAAAACAACACGTTGTTTCCCCGTAAGGGTAGGCAGAGAGGATAGAACGCCACATCACTCTATCTTTCCCATTTTACCTATTACCTTTCCCATTTTATAAATTGAAAAAAATATCTTTTCGCCAGTAAATTACATAATTAACATTTAAAAATTTTCATCATCATTCCCTTTCATAGAGCACTGCATTGGAACACCGATCGCAGCGTATCTTAACCATTTTTTTTACATGAAGGTAAGATGATCAGTCTTACGCTTCAGGTGCTAGTCCAGGGACTATGAAATATTCTGGTGAGAAAACACCCTTTTAAATAAATATTTCATATCTGCCATGTCGGGAATCGAACCCCAGACCTCTTGCTTGGTAGGCAAACTCGCTGATCATTACGCCATGAGACCGATATAGAAATTACTTCATACGAATAAAAACGACTCAAGTACAAAAAAGTTTATTCTAGTATACCAGTAGTCTAATCTGAAAGTAAAAAATACTTGGCCATTTTTATTATGTTGCCGGTAATATTAATCAAAAACATTGAGAATAGTATATGGACTTATACACAAAAAGGGTAGAACATTGTAGGATGGTTTATAGAACAGACGCACAATTGTAATATACTTTTTGAAGTTCAAAGGTTTTCACGGCAATATTTTACGATTAGGTACATCCAAGAACGAAACAGCGCATTGTTGTGTTAAAACTATTATTTCCAGAGTTTCTCACATTCGCCACTTGTCGTTGTCATTCAAGAATTTTAATTAATTTAAAATCTACTTGCTTTAATATTCCGTAATATTTTTGTATTTTTTTTATTAGTAAATTTTATAAAAATAATTCCCACAGCATGGTACAGACGTTAGGTATTCAAAAAAAAATCTCTTTTTTGTTTAAAAAGTAATCAAATTAGGTGTATAAAATAACTGTCAGCAAGACGTCACATGTTTTTTTTATCAAAAGAAGAGTTTTGTCAATTCACTTAATTTTTCATTTTTTAAATGCGTTTTGAAAATTTTCACTTAAAAATATATTTTTTGCAGAAACCTGCTACGTTTCAATTTTTTTATATTTTTTATAAAACTTTTATTACACCATCTACCAACATACATTACTTGTTGTCCGAAAATCTTTCTTAGTAAATCTTTCATAAAATAAATCGATGAACTTAATTACGAAAATCTGAATGCATAATTTTGTAAATGGCTCAATTAATTAAAAAATATATCCAGGGTGTTCATTGAACCCTGTCACATTCGAAAACACGATGATCAGTATGAGCAAGAAGACATATTGGCACATTAAAATATTTTTTAGAACTAATCAAATTTAAAAAAAGAAAATGGTTGTTTACTTCTGCGGGGAGAAACGAAGAGGGGAAGAGGGGAATCTGATACTGCGCCGCGCTCCCCTCACTTTTCCCCTGCAGAAGTAAGCAACCATTTGTTTTTTTAAATATTTTATTTAAAAAAATATATTTGTTCTAAATATTTTTTAAAATACGCTAATATGTCTTCTTGCCCATACAGATCATCATGGTTTTGGATATGACTGGGTTTAAAGAACACCCTGTATATTATGTACTATTTCGTGGTCCATCTTTTCAAAAGGCGTATCTCGTTTTTTGACGAAATTGAGTTATGAATGGAATCATATTGCTTAGACGCATTCTCACAATTCATACAGACAGGCGTTCCTTAATTTTATTCCAACAATAAAATATTGTCAGAAAACATTTTTTATAATTATTTTTAAAGGTGAAAATTTTAAAGCAAATTCTTTAAAAGTCGTCTCCTTTAAAATCAACAAATTCGAGATACGCCTTTTTCGAAAGATGGACAACGATTTATGAACATAAAAATGAGCACACCATTGACAAAAGTAAAAAATATGTATAATCGACTATATAATCCGTTGTTTTCTTTTTATTCAACACTATCATTTGACAGTTTGCTTGGATGATTGTCTATGACTAACAGTGGTGGCAGATGTTTTTCTGTGTCTTAGATAATAATTATTGTGTTTTTACGTTAAAAAGTAGAAAATATTAATGAATTTGGTTGGAAAAACAGCGTTGTACATATTATTTTATTTATTATCAAGTGTTAACAGTAGTTTGTGTTTGTTTTCGTTCATTGTCCCGATACCTAAAAACCAGGTAGGTAACAATTTTTTTTCCATACACCTGTAGCCAAAATTTATTTTTGGTTTTTATAACTTATTTTGTTTGTTTTTTCCTAAAATGAGCGATAAAGAGAAACCTCTGGATTCACCAGATGGATCTCAATCAGACTCATCGTGCGGTACAATGGATACTGTTCCAGACCCCGCAGAATTCGTAATCATTAAGTCGAAATAAAAAAAACTCAAACTCGTAAATTCGGAGAGGAAATCGATTTCTGAGTCAGACCCCTCCCACACAAAACACCTAGTCTCCGACCTTCTACTCCTGCAACTCCAGGTACTTCACAGTTCACAAACACTACATTGCCTACCACCACTCATACCAAAATCCAATCCTGCGTGTACAATGGAATGGATCGTGCTCCATTTATCGCATATGTAACAAAAGTACAAGTCGATGGTGTCACCCGTCTGTTAAAAAAAAATTGCTGTATGAAAACCTACCTTCTCAAAATCACTCGCAAACGAGTGGAGGTGTATAAAAAAAAAACCTACCTTATTTATTTGTGAAATTTATTTATAAATCTTTTATTTTCTAGACTTCATCGCAAATCAACGTCACCGAGTACGCTTTGGTTCTAACTTTATGTTCTGGGGTGACTCGACCTTTTACCATTCAAATATCACCCGCCCGTTTTACTTGAATGTAACCTATGGCATTGTCTCTGTAATTTTCCCTAGCTGATATATTAATAAGTAAATCACATTGAATAAAAAAAAGTCATTAACACGCACTCAAACAACAGAGATGTTTACAAGCAATGGTATTTTATGGGTTATGTTGTGTCAAAGTCACGTTACTTCCCTTTTGCTTTAAATGTACGCTAAACAATTTATTTATAGTACATGCAAATAATACAACTATTTAAATGAATACGTTCTTGAACATTAAATATTACCTTACGGCCTTTACATTACTATAAGTACTCGGAACTTACAAAGTTTGAATTAGATGAGAAAAAAATACCCTTCATGATTATATCTATTTTGGGCAAGTTATCGGATTTTCCTTGTAAAAATTCAATCTCAGTCATAATGCTGTGGATGTTTATAAATGAAAACGAAAAAAAAACAAAGAAAAAGACGAAATTTAACTATAAAAACAAATAAAAAACCAGAAGCCGCCCTCGTCGGACTATCTCAGTTTAAGATTTGAGTGAACGTAGAATCCATAAGTCACGCGTGACGTCATCAACCTTTTGGCCAGCTACGGGCCGTTTTATTTCTATCAAACTTAAAGTAGGAAATTATAAATGAAAACATTAGTTTCAGATTTTTATAGTAAAATGCTCGCAATCTTTAAAATATTCTTTGAATACTGAATACATTTAAAATCATATCCCCAGTTTATAAAAATACCCTATTGCGGCCATTTCGGAGACGTGGATGATCCCGGAATCTACTATCAGTTTCCGGGAATCCCACTGTCTCCGAGATAATCGTGAGGATAGGAAGGGTGGCTCTGCCCTCCTCATCAAAAACTTCCTTCCCTTTATCTCTATCAATGTCAAGCCTGATGGTTGTCCCTTCCAAGTAAGAGCTGCAAAGGTTGATGACTTGACTATCCTTTCCATATATATTCCCAAAATTTAATGTTTTTTTGGATGTCCCATAAATGATTGTTATCCTTATTTCCTATCCGACCTCTCTGATATTAATATCCCATTTCCTATTCATATTCTAACTCTCATGTCCCCACCCAATAAACATGTATTTAAATTTCTATATAAATATCTAGTTATAAATGGTGTTAAGCTGTAAATATGTTATATTATTATATGTTTATATCATATTTAATACTAACTTACTAACTTGTGTATATTAAATAAACGAAAAAAAAACAAAAAACTCGACACTGGCCAGAGCACCGAGTTGAGGAGGTGAAAAAACCATTTAAAACAAAGAAGAAGAAGACAATTTGCTTGACAGTTAATATCATAATAAATCTTTGGTTGACATTACGACATTGCACAAATTTATCAATAATCTCCTAAAAATATTGTTCATTGAATATTAAAATTAATATAAGTTATAATTTTATTTAACAACAATTTTTACAGTTGTTTATGAGCCATTTATTATTCATTTATTGGTTTTGTTTTGGCCTATGCTTTTAACAGAGTCTAATAACTAGCACTTATTCTATTTACATTATTCTTTGAAATAACATGTCGACATTTGGTTGTCGTTTGAATAAAAACTATACAATTAACCCTTGTGTGTGTGTGTGTATTGAAATATCATAACCTGTGATATTTATCAATGAAAATAATTTATTGTAATTATAAAAATACATATACAACCGAGACAGTCTTTTTCAATGGAAAACAATGAAGGGTTTACTCGAAACCAAATTGATATCGACAATAATATGGAGAATATTTTGAAAAGAAAATCAGAAAAACTGCAATCAATATGCCGCATCTGCTTGTCAGAGAACATCGCTCGATCAAAATGCTTGTACGACATCCACGAAACTGTTTCGTTTGCCGAAATGGTGATGTTGTGCTCGCGGGTAGAGTTGAAGAATAACGATGCATTGCCCGACATAATCTGCTGCCAGTGTCTAGAGGACCTGCAGATAGCCAACAACTTCAGGATCAAATGCGAAACTTCGGATCATTTCCTTAAGAAGTTTTATTCCGACAACTTTACAGTCAAAGATACACTAATAGACGAAAGTAAAGAAAATTTAAACAGTGTGATAAAAAAAGAAATTGTCAAATCTGAATCTGAAGACGATGATTTTTACTATATTGACAACTGTATTTCGTCCCCGAGTGTTGTGAATAAACATAAAACTAGAATGAAAATTGGATACAATTTGTCCAAAAACAAAACAAATGTAGTTAGAGTTCAGGATAAGTCTGGTAAAGTTATTTGTGGAGATTGCGGTAAACCTCTCAGTAACAAATATGCTCTAGTTAAACATTTGGAAGCTATGCATGGAGAAGATAGGAAGAAACGAGTCGGCACTGTGACGGGCTACGGCGCCACCAAAAGGTACCACTGTCCGGAATGCAATTACTCCACTCCGCGTCGCCACAATCTGGTCTCCCATCGGACCATACACTCCGGAGAGAAGCCTTTCGTCTGCAGTATCTGCGGGGCCAGCTACACGCAGCGCGGGAGTCTCATCAGCCACACGCGCACGATCCACAGCGACAAAACGTACTTCACGTGCCCCGAATGCGGCAAGCAGTTCAAAGTGCGAGCGCGATACGAGCGACACAAACTCGTACACACCAAAACAAAAAAATACCCCTGCACTCGCTGTGACAAGAAGTTCAAAACACTCTACTCGCTCGAGCAACACACAAACAGACATTTGAATATTAGAAACTACAACTGCGATGTCTGCGGATGTATGTTCATTTCCCGACCCGAGTTGACGAACCATTTTAAACTGCACAACCCTGTCAGGAACATGGAATGCAACATTTGTCCGTTTCGCACGGCGACAAAGTCCACGCTCAAGGTGCACCTGAAGCGCCACACGGGAGACCGCGAGTTCAAGTGCGATCTGTGCGACTTCACTGCGTACTACCGCGGGGGCATCACGAGACACATGCGGACGCACACCAAGGAGAAGAAGTACGAGTGCCCCGTGTGCGAGGCGAAGTTTGGACAGAGCAGTTGTGTGAACTCGCACATGCTCCGGCTGCACGGAATCAACTACAAAGTAAAGGATCACATGGATAGGAGATTTATAAAATAATTTGTCTAATAAAAAAAAATCTCTCCAGTTTTTGTTTTTTCAAATTTATTTATTTATTTGTACTTTTTGTGAATGAGATCCTGGGTACGTATTCTGATGGGAAGTTCAATTTTATCTACAAAGTAAAACTACGTTTTCTGTATGAAAAATATAATATTTTTATAATTTGTTTTTCCAAACATGTTCATTTACCGGTTACTGACGAAGATACTCAGAACTTTTATACAAATACACACACTTTCGTACATAAATATCGATTTTATTTTATACCGTCTTAGTATATAATGATGAAGATAGCCATTCATTATCGCGGCCCTGAGTTTGATTTCTAACTCAGTCAATATGATATATATTTTTTAATATTTCATACGCTGAACCTGACAAATGAGTTTATGATTGCATTTTTATGCGATTTTTCTTATGAAAAATGCCCATTGGCCAAGAATAAGCAAGTTAATAAAGGCAATAACGCCCGCCCTTATATGTATGTTAAATAAACTTGTTACGCGATTTTTTTATTTATTATATTTTTGTAGCAAATTAAATGAAATGGAAAAAAAGCACACAATTACTGTGTGAGGTTATTTAAAAAAAAAAGAATTAGCTAATTATAATAATTAATAACATTGGAAAAGTAGAAAAAATCTATAATTGAATTCAGCATAAAGGAAATAAAGGTATATTCTATTTTGAGCATTGTAAAAGATGTGGTTTATTTTGTTACAGTATTCACTTTTATCAATTTGTGTAAAACAAGTTCCGGTTGACCAACCCTTCTTCAGGATTAATAAAAGACTTTAAATTTTATTTTACAGTACATAATCCCAAAAAATAATTACAAAGCAAATATTATAAATATGAGTTTAAAAATATTTCTTTCTTTCTTTGATTTGTTAACAATACATAGTATGAATTTTACATTTACACTTTGTAAAAAATATTTTTTGACAAAGTAATTATAAAGTTATAAATGTTTTGTACCTACATAGTTAATCATAACGTTTCTACCTCTCTAATAAAGTAAAAAACTCGTGTTTAGAGAGGGAATTCGTTTTACATTAATTTATATTTATATATGTTTTATTTTATTTTTAATATATAGCACAGATTCCTTAAAATTAGTTATTATATTATAAGATATACACAATTTTCCACTGCTACATGTACATGTAATATTAAACATTTTAATTACTACTGTACCTAAACATAGCACTTTTTAAATTGATTCATATTCTACATATAAAAGATGTACAATCTTATTTACTTATTTTAAAAACAAATGGTCTGAAAACTTTTTTTTTTCAATTCTGTTACTTGTTGTACTAAATCTGAGACAAGTATAATTGATAAGATTAAGAAAGGGTCTCTGAGATGGTTTGGTCACGTAGAACGAATGGACGACGAGAGAATGGTAAAACAAGTATATATGGCAAAAATGAACGGCAACGTTAGACGAGGACGACCAAGGAAGACGTGGCATGATCAGATAATTTATTGTGGATTTTATTTATTGTGGATAACTTATATAGCGCCATTTTCGTAATAAAATACCTCAAGGGCGCTTTACATGGTGATTCTACTGTTAAGTTAATTTAATTGAAGCTTTAAATTTGTAATTTGATTAAAATAATTTATTTTGTTGTCACGTGCTACGGATTTATTCAAATGATTTAGAGAACAAGTGGGTTTTAAGTTTTTTCCGAAACATCACTTCACTTTCACAGCCTCGCACCTCTGCTGGGAGAGCATTCCATGCCATAGGGCCTGCGACCGCAAATGCGCGCTCACCAAATTTAGTGCGCTGTTTGCGTAGAGGTATAATAACTTTTCCTCTCGCCGTAGACGTAGCTGATCTAAGCGTGAGACGCCTGTCAGCTAGTTCATCTGGAATGCATAGTTCCCTTAGATATTCCGGAGCCGAGTTGTGCAGTGACTTATACATAAGCCAACAGAGTTTGTATTCGACCCTCTGTGGAAAACGTAGCCAGTGTAGTTCCCGAAGTAGTGGAGTGATATGACTGAACTTAGAGATTCCGAAAATAAGTCTCGCTGCGGCATTCAATACAGATTGTAGGCGAGTCATTTTGTTCATTGGTAGACCTGCATAGATACCATTACAATAATCGACTCTAGACACTACAAACGCATTTATTAATTGACGGGCGGCATCAACCGGCAAATTTTTGCGTATGCATTTAATTTGTCTCAGCTGGTAGAAGCATGAACTTATCGTTCTACTAATTTGAGCGTCAAGAGATGGGTCAGAATTGAGTAAAACTCCCAGTAGTTTAACGGTGGGTAAAACGGCACTCCCTACATTGGGTAGAGCCGTATCCTGGATCAAATTCTGTCGTTTGGCTGAAGCCACCCACAGTTGTTCAGTTTTTGATGGGTTTAATGTTAGTCTGTTTTCAGCCATCCAGTTTCCTATTTTCTTGATGCATCCATCAATTAAATTGACAAGCACACTTCTCTCGCCTGGTTTGCAATAAAAATAAATCTGCGTATCATCTGCATAGCAGTGCGACCACAATCCACATTCTTTGATAATGTTCTCTATATCTTTAGTGTAAAGGAGATAGAGAAGTGGTCCGAGTACTGACCCTTGAGGCACTCCTGTAGACACCCGAAAGTTGGTTGAGCTTTTACCCTGGAACACGACTGCATATTCTCTTTTATTAAGATATGAACTGAACCACATATGTGCCTGATCACGGATACCATAAGTTTTCTCCAGACGTTCAAGCAAAATATTATGGTCTACAGTATCAAATGCAGCACTCATGTCCAGAAGAGCCATCAACACCAGATTACCAGAGTCCACCGACGTTATAATGTCAGACAGTACTCTTATCACTCCCGTCTCCGTGGAATGAAAACGTCGGTATGCCGATTGCCTTACCGAAAATAAAGAATTCCGCTCGATATAGTTAACGAGCCTGTGAGAAACTATTTTTTCTAGTATTTTTGATACGATGGGAAGATTTGAAATAGGGCGAAAACTGGAAAGATCTTCCACATCTAGTTGGGAATTTTTTAAAAGTGGAGTTACATTTGCTTTTTTTATGGCTCTCGGAACAATGCTGCGCTCCATGGATGTATTAAATAAATCTGTTAAAAATGGAGCTAATACGTTAATGCATTTTTTCAAAAGCCATGTTGGCATCGGATCTAATATACATTGTTTGTTGGGTAATGCCGCAACAATTTTAGATTTAGATTTTTAGATAAACCAAAATCTTAAGTCTGGTCATGTCAAAAGCAGACAGAACCGAAGGGCATGTATGACAAGATGTATGAATGTGGAAGAGGCTAGGAGTGTATGCCAGGATAGACGTGTGTGGCGGTCCATTCTCTCTGCCTACCCCTACGGCGAAATGGCGTGATGGTAGTAGTAGTAGTAGTAGTAGTTACTTGTTTTGTGAAAAGTAAAAATTAGTGGTGCTTGAGTTTTGAAAAGAAATAACGAAATTCCTTTAATTTCGTCTTACTATTTAATTCAGTTAAAAGAAAACTTTTTATAATATAATATTGCGTGACATGTGTTCTAAAAAAACACAAGATTATTTGTTTCTACATAATTTGACGCATTTATGAATTATTCCTGAATATTTAACAGAAATCATCCACGCAAATGTATTTTCTTCCTTAAACTGTAGTTAAATTTAACTAATACATTACATTTATGCTAAATTAGCATCTTTTATCTTCCCCATTTTCTACGTGTTGCCTTTTTAGAATTCACTAAAATTGAAATTACGCGCTCTGTCTATGACCAAATTCAACGAAAACCATAAATGATGTTTATTTACCTTATTTTCTATTGTGGTTTATTAGTAGAGATGAAAATAATCGACAAAATTTACTAATCGAATGATTAGTAACCGAATGAAGGAAATAATCGAATTAATCATTCGAATGAATAATTTATTTCCGGTATACAATAGAAAAAGAAATTTATTCAAAGACAAACTCCGTTTTTCGGGAGAAACATTCATACTTTGGGAATGTTAGGTACATTTTTCCTTTATAAAAAAAAGAGCCTTCTACCAAAATGTGATAACATCGGCCAAAAGCAAGTGACATAGATTTACAAATTAAAATTAAAAACAACACAAATATAAAGGAATAACAATATGAACACAAGCAAAAAACGATACCTACATTGTATGAAAACATAGAGTTGGTTACATTCTAGAATATTTTCAAATGTTTTGAATTCTTATTTAACTTAAACTAATAATATTATTTGAAAAACAGAGGTCACGTTCTAATACGGATTTTATAGTGAATATAAAAAAAAATCGTGTGTTTATTGTATGTAACCCTAATAAAAAAGTAATTCAAAATATATATTTTTTTTAAAAACAAATTAATACTGATTTTCAAACAAACAAATGGGAAAATAAAGACATGGTTTGAAAATTAAAAAATACCACCCGTAAAGCAACAAATTATAAACCTACAGGAGGTGATTTTCACGAAAATGGCGCTATATAAATTATCCAAACATTAGGTACGTCAGTTTGTTTTTTTTAAACTATGGAAATAATAATAATGTAAACCATGATCCTTACTTTATGCTATTTAGAATATTTACATGGGTATAATTATAGTCAGATAATGTAGAACTATTACTAGTTATTATAGTCTGTGGTTATCATTACTTGACATCACAGACTACAGACATAACCTAATATTTATCTGCCAAAGAAAGGATGAAAATTAAAATATTTTTGTTTCATATTTATTGTTTAGGTCCTTAGAGTATATACTTTAGGTCACGCATGTAAAACTACAATCAGCTGTTATTGTGTTGATATTTCAGATCGGATGGATTTGATATAAATTTTATTATTATTAAGTACACAAATAGGCTAGCAGCAGACCTATAAACAAACGTCACTTTATTTTATTGTTATTGTAAAATGATGCACTTTATATATTAATTATATTAATATACATTTTATCTGTGCTGACATAACTACAAAAAACAAAAGCATTTTATTTCAACTATCACGTTATTTCAACTATCGGCGATGAAAGTAGTCTGCGTAAAGCTCGCCCATTGGTCCATTTGTAGTCGAATGAATTTAACGCACGCCTATTGGTCTATTTGTAGTCGAGTGAATTCATTAGTTTGGAAATTACTAATTCATTCGATAGTCGGCGTGAGACTCGCCCATTGGTCTATTTGTAGTCGAATGAATTTAACGCACGCCTATTGGTCTATTTGTAGTCGAGTGAATTCATTCTTCTTCTTCTTCGTATTTTCATGGCCTTTTCACATCTCAACTTGGGTGTTCTGGCCTGTGTCGAGTATTTTTTTTTTACATATATACACATGTTTTAGTAATATAATATATACAAGTTAGTATGTTAGTATTTAATTTAATATATACATATAATAATAAAACATATTTACAGCTTTACACTATTTACAGCTAAATATTTACATAGGATTTTAAATACACGTTTATTGGGTGGGGACAGGAGAGTTAGAATATGAATAGGGAATGGGATATTAATATCAGAGAGGTCGGATAGGAAATCAGGATAACAATCATTTATGGGGCATCCAAAAATAAAATGCTTTAAATCTTCCTCATCTAGCTGACATTCGCAAATGGCAGAGTCCCGGACATGGATTCTGAACATGTGAGAACCATTGCAGCAGTGCCCAATGCGCATTCTGCATATGGAGGATGTCTCAAACTTGTTCAGAATCACTTTGGAAAACCAAGGCTTTTCTGTTACATTTAGTTTCAATTGGAAAAGATGTTTACCCTTGGCTTGGGCTACCCAATATTCTGAGTGAATTCATTCGACTACATTACTGCATTCGAGCTTTCAGTCGACTACATTTACACATCGAATGTAGTCGACTACTTTCATTCGACTACTTTCATCGGTAGTATTTATTAGTTTATTTATGTTTTATTTTGACGTTTGCGTCTAGTGTTTTGATTATGTGTGCTGCCTCGCTAAATTTGTTGAAAATCCAATAATTCCATATTATTTTTTTAATAATAGGTAAATGACCATTATATAAAATGGGTAAAAAATAACGTAAGTATGCTATAGCTTTTCTGGAACAATACATAAGCTTGGTTATGTTTTCAAAAATGACTAACCGTCTAGATATTCTAATAAAAAACTCGCGGAAATTGAACGATTTGTGCCGGATATGTTTGACGGAAAATTGTCCAGATTTTACGTCGCTTTTCGAAGTACACAACTCTATCTCTATTTCCGAGAGGGTAATGCTGTGCGCCAGAATCGAAATAAGAAATGATGACGGTCTTCCCGGATTTATTTGTCAACCGTGCATCGCAGAACTGGATACCGCCGATCATTTCAGAATCAAATGCGAGAATTCCGACTCACTTTTGAAGAAATTTTATCTCGAATCCATCGTGAAACAAGAGTCGATAGAAATACCCGATTACTTCTCCGAAGAAAAGAGCACAGAAGACCCGCAAATAAAAGAGGAAAATGGGGCCGCTGATTCGGACGGGATGTCCGCTAGCGCGGGGGAACAGCGAGAAAGTCCTCCCCTGAAAGTTTTCAAACTTAAAAAAAAGAAAAAAATTAAAACTACAAAATCGAACTCACAAAGAGATATAAAATTTAAAACAGAAACGAATCTCGCAGTCAAAAAAGAAGAGTTAGAAAATGATTCTATGGATATCAGAGAGAACGGTGTCAATGACGACTCCGTATCTCGTAATAAAACAAAATATTCGTGTCATTTATGCGGCAAGCCTCTCAGCAGCAAGTCGTCCGTGGAGCACCACATCGCGCGCATGCACAGCGGGGGCGCGCGGCCGACCAACGTCACGGGCTTCGGGGCGGAGCGCCGGTTCCACTGCGCCGAGTGTCCCTACAGCACCAAGTACAGCCAGAGCCTGAAGTACCACGCCTCGGTGCACTCGGGCGAGCGACCTTACCGCTGCGCCAGCTGCCCCCGTAGCTTCACGCAGCCCGGCAGCCTCTCCTGCCACCTCAAGACTCACAGCAGCAAGATGTACTTCACTTGCGCCCAGTGCGGGAAACAGTTCAAGTATAAAGAAACGTACGAGACGCATAAAAGCGTACATTCCGAGTTGAAAAAATTCACATGCTCGATATGCAATAAGGGACTCAAGTCTAAAAAAACCCTCGAGGGGCACATGAACCGACACTATAACATCCGCAACTTCAGCTGCGAAACGTGCGGCAAGACGTTCGTCACGCGCGTCGAGCTCGTCAATCACTCCCGCCAGCACACGGCAGAAAAGAAATTCAAATGCAACTATTGCGACTTCAGCACCCATCTCAAGAAAGGTTTGGATTCTCATCTGCGGCGCCACAGCGGCGAGCGGCCGTTCAAGTGCGACGAGTGCGGCATGGCGTGCTACACGCGCGGGGAACTCAAGTGCCACATGCGGAAACACACGAAAGAAAAGAACTACTCCTGTCCCGTTTGCGAGTTGCAGTTTATCCACAGCTCCAGTGTCAACAAGCACATGCTGAAGACGCACGGGATCAAGTACCGGAGAAATGATAATTTGGATAGGAGAATCATCAAATGAATCGCCCTGTCACTCCTTTACTTGTCTCCTTTCTCTTCTGTAATGGGTTTCCTCCCATTAATAATTTTGAAAAAAGTAATAATTACTATTTTGACAATAAGCCCCGTTTCGTTTATAATGATTTTTATACTTTTACCAATGTATATTGTATTTTATGTACTTAAATAAGAGGTACGATGTCTTTTCTCTTAAAAATTCTTTTATGTCTATGTCTTGTCTTGAGCACGATGATGTAAAACGCCATGTTTTGTGATATTTTTATATACATAATGTTTATTGTACTTAAGACATAATTGATAGCACAATATTTTTACTGTGTACATTAATGTTTCATTTTTACGATTGTACTGATCACAATTATAAAGTATAATAACGTGTTTTCTAGCTGTACGAATTTTCCATATACGTGGTATCTCCAGTAAATAAGTTCCGTTTATATTTCTTGCATCGCAGCACTGTTTTTGGGCTTAGGCGGTACTTACCCTGACCTGATGAGTAGTTGACGCCATTATGAGACTGTTGTAAACGCTTCGCGGTGCTTGTTTGAAATGCCGAATAAAATTTTAACTCTCATCGCTTGCCAATCGAACCAGTCCATAATCATCTACAGATCTGTGAGGTGTACGGGAACATGTGATGACTGATTCCTTACGGTAAGGAGATGAGTGTGTGACGAACACAATGACGAATGAATTGGGCGTCCCCTTTTGTGAAGAGGGGGTACAAAAGCTTGCGCCGCGCTATAACAAGTGCCTAAAAATGGTGGGAGTTACGTAGAAAAATAGTTAAGGTCTAAAAATTTTTCACAGTGACCTTTTTTTCTGAATATGTACTTGTTCTCTTTAACCTATCAAATGGAACTTGCTTTCTAAAAATACCTCATAATTATTTGGTGATTTTTACAATCAACCATTATTTTTAAATCTCTTCACAATTTTCCCTTGAGTTTTAATTTTCAGTGAAACTTATATTTTAAAACGATTTTATCTGTAAAACATTAATATTTTTTAAATACACCACTGAATTATTAAACTGAGTTAACCAGTTTCAGGTTGACTGACTCATCTTTTTTTATTAATTATTGTGGTACTTAATGAGGAAGTTCAGTGTCTTTTTTTAACTTTTTTATTTGTTAATAGAATATTAAACTAAGCCAAATTTTTTTATTTTTATGTATCGTATTATCAGCGCTATGATTTTTGAAGTTTTGTATTTCTGAAATAACTCCGCGTGGGACATCAGAGGTTGTCCATTTGAATTTTTTTTAAATATATTTTATCTATGACAGATTTTCAGATTGGTTCGTTTACAGTGACCAAACCGGATATCCTTCAATGCTCTCATATGAACCATTGACGTCATTCAAAGTTGTGCGTTTTTATTAAAATATTTATTATAATTTATTTTGTACATTTTTAAGAAATTTTACTGTACAATTTAATGCTCTAATTTTTACCGCGCACAAGAAAACATTTTTGTATCTAATTTCCCGTAGGGCTGAAATTCCTCATTATTATTGATCATTTTGTCAGTACCGGTCTAGTGCCGAAAAAAACAATATTACCGCTTATTTATACTAAGCTTTTAAAAAAAAGACAGTGTTGAACCTGAATATTCTAACGTGGAGTACAAACGCCATTTTGTAACAATAATACCAAGTTAGTATGTGTGGTAAAACCAACTCTTTACATTGATTTCCATATTGCTTATTAGTTAGTTATATTTTATGAATTATGATTTGTGTATGATAAATAATTGGAAAGGATGTTTTAATACTTAAGAATAATAAAATTGTTAAATACAATAGCTTTTGCTTTCTCTTTTACTGTAATAATAATGTTTGGATAATTTATATAGCGCCATTTTTGTAAAAATCACCTCAAGGGCACTGTACAATAAATAAATATCCCAGCACGTCTTGCAGCTAAAAAGCTACAGAGCGCATGGACGGTTGGGATTCTAGTTTCTCGTCTCCAATTATGATATATAGGAGCTAGATAACAGCACGTCTTGCAGCTACAGAGCGCATGGACAATAAGAAATCTAGCTCCTATTTACATTTTTATTTAAAAAACTAATTAAAAAGCAAATTTATAAAATTAGAAGTTAGATAACAACAAGTCTTGCAGCTACTGAGCGCATGGACGGTTGAAATTCTAGACCCCATTTACTAAATTTAGATATTTGATAACATTTACATAATATGATAAAAATAATATGATAGCTAACATCACAAAAAGTCTTGCAGCTACAAAACGCATCGATGAATGGAATTTCAACAACATAAGAATGATTTTAAAAAGTTAACAATAAAAAATAATAAAAAACACAATTCTAATACATTGAGCAAAGAACTTGTAAGTATGGCAATTAGTGAACATGTAACAACACAAAAAGTAAAATATAAAAAACTAAACAAAGATAGCATTCCTAAACTTATTATTGAGGTTAACAAGATGGTATGCAGTTTACAGGATCTATTTGTCCTTTTCTTAGTAAATAACTGTAAAAACATTTGGTTCACATTTGGCTGTTCCCTGAGAGATGATAGTAGAAACACATCTGTGTGCGTAGTGTAGAGTGTAGGTACCAAGGAATCTATCCGCTTCTTGCTTATTTTGTTTGTTATTATTTTTTTTCAAATAATATTATTATTTTACTTTGATTAAGATATCAGATAAACTTGTGTATTGCTTTTGATATTCGAGTAATTTTACGTGATACAGGAAAAAAGGTGTCATTTGTATTTTTAAATGAACGTAGATAGGTAGCACTATATTATACGGAAATTGTTTTATAATAAAAAATTTAATTTCGGCGCTTGATCTTCACAAATAAACACATTTTTAAACAGTTTTAACAGAAGCACAGTTAGGAAATCACGAGAGTTTGTGGCGTTTTAATATATTTTGGTTAGAACAAAGCGTTGAATATAAAAATGTGTATAAAACAATGCTTTAAATGAATTATCTTTCTTCTCACTCTTTGTTTATAGCATGTCCATACCTTAGCGACTTAACTTAATGTTTATAACAATTAAACACATATTTTTGTATTTTAAACTAAAGTTGTAGAGAGGAACTATATTTCACACCCAGCCCGCTCGTAGGCTGGTTTGACTGTAGTTTGAAATAAGAATAACTCTTCACACTAAAGGAGCATATTATTATATATTTTTCTACATAGGATTCATTGAATCTTCTGCAAACTTAAATGATTTAAAAAAAAAAAAAATAGATTAAAACCATTTAAAAAAAGAAAAAACTATGTATCATGTGACGTAACAAGTTTTCGTCGGAGAATTCTGCTGAAACCGGAAGTCTATCACAACACCCTATCATTGTTTTATCCGAGTGAACTTATGACGTAGTCCAAAGCGGTTTGTTTTCATACATTTTAGAGAAACTTCGCCTTACAATTAAATGCTCTAATTTTAACACGTGTAAGAAAACATTTTTATGTTCAATTTTGGCAAATTGGATGTATTGGGTAGCACTGAACTTCCTCATTAACAAATTAAAATCAACAAACTAACAAACACAAACCTGTGTCCAAACTGTTATTGTCTTGCAAATAATCTATTATTCTATAATAGCTCTTTCCAAACAGCCTGCGCTTGACAAAATCTTTTTAAATCTTTGTTGACCAAGTCCAAACATCGAGAGATATTTATTTATAGAAGAAGCATATGCAGTTTGAGGCAAAATAATGACTCATTTTCCTTTATTTCTTGTGTTAATATTATTATTATATGCTATGCTATGCTATGATATGCTTAAATCTATTTTAACGAGAATTGGCTGTTGGCTAACTTTAACTTTTCCAAAACAAATCTAGTTCATTTTTGAACCCATTGAGACTACACATTGAGATCACTCTTGTGGCAGCTTATTCCAACCATCAACAACTCTATTGCTCGGGAAATGCTTCCGTGGATTTAGATTAAATCTCATTTTCTCTAGCCTGAGACTGGCCTTGAAGACGAGCATCTTATTTAAGCTTAAACATGGGATCCCTTTCCTGTTGTTCCTGCAGGTTTCGTTTCGGACAAAATTGGAAGGAATTTCGGTCGATATGTGTCTGATTACGTTCGTCTGTACTTGGGTGCAAAAACTGAAGACATTGTGACCTTCAGTTCCTTTTGGCCGGTGAGTGTTGTTAGTTAGTCAAACCAAAAAGCGCTATAAATAAACTAATTTACTCATTAAACTATGCATTTAATTTCATTGCGTAAATACACAAAATTATTTAACACTTATTTTAATGAACTCATTAGGTTTAACAATAAAAACGCCTGATATTGGGCGTTTTGAAGTGATTTTTAACTCATTTATATAAGGTTCGGTTTCGGATAGTTTCAGCCAATAAAACAAGTTTCGGCGGAAACTAGAACTTAGGTTTCAGTTTTGCTTGAAAATCTTATTTCAGTCTGTCGCTTAAAAAATATTACACAAATAAAAGGGAGAATGGAAGCGGGAAATCTGTCTATAACAAAATTTTAATTAATATATCTTGTTGATTTGAAATAAAACACAAATAATACTTGCATCATATTTTTATTGTTGTAATTCTTACATCAGTAAATTGGAGATATTCACAGCATTGAAGAGAAAATTGTTACATGTCATAATGGTGCGTTGTATATTCGACAATAAAATACAGAAATGCTTCTAAATATGTCTCATAGGGTCTAAAAACTCTCATTTACAAAACAATTGTGACTGCCGTGAAATCTAAAAAAAAATTTACACTTTACAGTACAATTTACAGAAAATAATATACAAAGGTGAATTAAATATAAACCGGAATTATTTTTTAATTGTTTATTGAAAACAGATAGAAATACAAACACTAAAAATTATTTTTCTACATAATTTCCTGATTTTAAAACAGATCAATAATTTCTTTATCCCGTTATCGTAAAAAGAAGGTGGTTGCGTCATCAGCCGATTGCGCACGAAACCTTCTACTGCGTCATTGGTGTCAAAACGTTGCCCTCCGGGTGCTTCTTTCATGGCGCGGAACAAGTGATAAGCACGGGGCGATAGGTCCCAATTACAGGGACGAATTGCCAAAATAAGCGATTACGCACAGCTTACCATTATATTTGATTTTCGACAATAATGCTCTATTGTTAACTATGTTTATGGGAAAATAAATAAAATAATTGTTATTTATTATGAATCACCATCTCCGTTTATATCTTCCTAAAAAATATATCAATGAAGTGCGCCCGGTGCCATAGACTAAAATCCCAGCGCCCAGCCCGTTCTCAGTGAACGATGAAACTAGCCGATTACCTCAGCTTATTCCTCCATATAAAAGAGTACATCCTTACATCTTTAACCCAAGTCAGCTTTTTTAGTAGTTAAATAATCTTGCAGATTACAAATATTTTTTGAAGATTCTCTATTTGGAAACTAGTATTTCGAACATTATTTCCGAAGGACTGTTTTTCTTTGATAGGATACCGTTGAAATAATATCTTATATATGTATCACATAGGAGACATGTGGCGTTCGCAGTGGCCGTTTTTGGCATTATTCATTTTAAAAGGAATCGGCCAGTACTCAGTGTTGACATTTAAATCATTATGGAAATATCTGCTGAATGTCGTAGTTTAGAATGGTTAATATGTAGAATGGTTTTATACAGCATAAAATATTCACAAAATGTCTCCGGGCTTGTCTGTGAGCTGCCAACTCCTATGCGTTCTCCCAAGCTGAATCTGTAAGCCCGTTTTTAGATAGAAAGAATAAGTTTCTTATAGTACACTTATTTATTATGCATCAAAAATTGGTAGCTGTAAATTTCTAAATTACGTTACCGGCTGACCATTTAACCTTACATTTGAGTAATATTTACATACAACAAAGCAATAGTTGGTTCTCTATACGATGATCATTTTTCCAAGTAATAAAATGCATATTGGTCTGATTTTTACAAAGATTTGTTATACCCTGGGTAATCTATGGTACCCACTGCCTTCAGAGAGGTTCCAAGTTCGAGTAGTATTAAAATAACAAGATTAAGGCAGGAAATTCAATGCTACGGAAAATTTGATATAAAAATTATTTTCTTACATGCGGTAAAAATTAGAGCATTTAATTGTAAGGCTGAGTTTTAAAAAATGTACAAAAAGATCATATGAACTGGGTCCCGTGGTCCCGTGTCTTGTGTATCGGACTCGAGGATCGGAGGTCCGTGGTTCAAACACCACTCTACCACAACTTGATTCCCAATTTCTAATAGCGAGTTATTTACAAATCATTGAAATATTTGGATAAATCACAAGAATGAAAATATTTATTTTTACAAAAAATAATAATAAATTTTAACAAAATGTTTAGAATAGCCAATTAGTTATGTGTTTCTGGGTAGCCATGTTAAGCGTATTTTGATAAGTACGGGGTTCTCTTTTTACATGTCAGAAAACTCACCGACTTGAACTCATGATGTTAGGGGCAGTGTAATTTCAAAATAACAAAACATTAAAACATCATAGCAATAATAATATGATACATAATTTTTTTTTTTTGCTTAGTTTGGATAGTTCATTAACAAATATGTTTTTTTTAAATAACTGAACTTTCTCATTAGAAAGAAGTAAAGAAACCAAAATCTGTCTGAGACATACTAAAAAAAATAAATAGAAGTGACACCTGACCAAAGAAAAAAAATGACACTGTACAGTCAGTCCTCCTTAGAAATCCTAGTGAAGACGCTTGAATCAATATTGTATACATTCAAAAATATAGTATGGTAAAAAATTAGATTACTGAAATAAAAATGCCAAAAACAGAACCAACTATTCTCTTATTTCACAATAATTGTTATTTCAGCTTCCAAGGAAAAAATATTCAAAATTACAAAAATATTCTAGAACTCAAATCACACCTTAAAAAACTAAGTTATTCTTAATACAAATATAATTTTATATGTTTTATGTACAAAAGAGATATACGCGGATATTGGACAAGAGTACAATGCCTTTAAATTACAAAATGTATCATCGACATTCGTTCGAAATGGTGTAAGGGAAATGTCTGAAAATAAGATTTAATGTCAGAACTTCATTTTGTACATTTTGATGCACAGAACGATGTTCCAAAACCGTCTTCTCGGGTAAATTTAACTTCACTAAATCCGTGCTATAATGTAAAACTATATAATGCAATGTGATATTTTGCACGAGGATGACTGGAGAGCTAAGAGGTGGCTACTTTTCACTTAGAAAAAAAACGTCACTCTCTCGGGAAAATTCCGGAAAGTGGAAGATTGAATTCTTCTTTCAATTCTACGTAAAAAGTATTTTTGTCCCCTTACTGCATTTCAACATTCTTTCGACGATACAATAATTGTAATTTGTTTATTGGCTTCCATGCCAGATGTGAAACAATCTAACGTAGTGAGAATCTTAAGCAGAGAGTGTTTGACTTAAATAAAATACACAACTTTATTAAAAAACATCGGGCAGTTAAAAATTGTAACCTGTCGTCTGCGCCAATAAAAACTACCTTTATATAAATATAGATCTGCCAGAATCGGCAGATGGTTTATTCTGCCGTCATAAGCAAAAAGGCAGTTATTTGCAATAGTTATATTTTGAGATATGAGATATGTAATTAATCTTAAGTAAAACCACAGTACGTCCATTGTTTCTAAAGCACAAAACTCGTCATCATATCATATCATATCTACATCGAGTTTTTGCGTATGGATTTCTAGGTAATGTGTTCTTGCTTAAAAAACATTATATCATTTTTTGTATTGAAATATTTATTTTACTCATTGCTATATATCAAATAAATGGTTCGAAATTTCTTGAATAACATTACCTCATATTTACTAATTCTGTGATTTTTGTCAAAAAACTGCATTTTTGCATATGACGGCAGAGTTGCGCTACCGTTCACATGATTTAGGTTCGAATCCCGAGTGTGCAACATAAAAATGTATTTTTCTAAGCACTTTTGCATCCACGATTATACAGAATCAGTTTCATACGTGCTTATTACAACTGGCTTGCATAGTGTGCATGAGAATTGTCAAAAAAAAAGATTTTTCACAAAAAGAGATTAACCACTTAAACCAGTTTTTATAAAAATCTTTTTCTATCAGTGGTTTTTTTTCCCGTTGAAAATAAGATTTGCCTGAGTGAGTTTAAAGAGTAGACAAAAACTTTGAGCCCGGGGAAATACGCTAAGCTGTATGAAGTACTCCGTTAGGCTGGAGATTGTCCAGAAGAAATTTATAAGGTATTTTTACTGAAGAGAGTACGGATACTATCCGTGTTGGTGCCCGTCAGACTTCATGCTGGGAATGCATGGCTACAGTGGTTCGGAGAAAAGGAGCAATGCACATTCGCTTATGTACCCTTAATACGTGGTATTATAATCAACTTGGGAGTAATCGAGTATTTTTCAGTATTTTCCTAATGACTATCATGGACATCGGCGGCTTTATTCAACCGTATCTCTTCGGATATCAACACCTTTCGTGTCACTGAAACAGTTCAGAGAGGATAACTTATTTTTACTCTAATTAATACGTATTTTTATTTGACCACTTTTCACGTTCAAATCGATATATTGTCAACTTTTCTCAAATTATGTATGCCCTGAAATGCATGTTTTGCGATGCCTATAAACATACCGAAGAAATAAATATAATAAAATGAATATAACTATTATAAAATATTATGTTCGCCTTACTGTTACCATAATGATTCCTGGCAAGACGACCATATAATATTTGTTTAAAAAATAACACTGATTTTTCCCTGGACCGCCACCTAAGGCAAAAGACTGATAATTTTCCTATCACGTAAAAACGATCGACACACTGTGCAGCTGGTGTCCGACGCAAGAGTTTTTCTGGGTTATATTGCTTATACATATAAGTGCCTTTGGCAATCAGCGGGAACGACACAACACGTGGCACAATAGCCTATAAAAACTCATTCCGCACATGAGCAGCTGTGAAAATCTAAGAAATTCAATGGCGTACTAATTGCATTGCACAAGAAAAACACGATTCTGCCCGCTACGATTGTTCTCTAGCACTTTCAGTCGGATGAACGGGTGGGTGATATTAGTCGGTAGTTGTTCAATCCTCTTCATAGTCCTCATCGTCGGAGACGTATTTCTTGGCCGCCTTCTTTTTCCTGCCCGGCGTGCCCTTCCCGCGACCTTTCAACTTGATCTTCATCTTTACGGACCGACTCGACTCGCCATCGGAATCTTCAACTTCTGAAATACAAAATCATATAATGTAGTGAAAAACCCAAGATTATTTTTCTTTAAAAAATTAAATATTTGCGTTCTTAAGATTTACCCAAATATTTTGATTTTGGGGCCATTTTCAATGAGTTGTAAATAACTCGCTACTAGAAAATGGTAATCAAGTTGGGGCAGAGTGGGGTTCGAACCTCGGACCTCCGATCCTTAAGCCACGGGACCGCAACTAGATTTTTAACTTGTCCAGGCGGCATATTCGTACATAGCCGACGCTTTATCAGTTCGGGATGTTTCAGAATACACCCAAAGTGACTTTGCGAACAGCAGACATGTCGGATGGAGATACCTGGTGCGTTATACACCCCAGTAATAACCGAAACAAACCAAATTCTTTTACAAGACATTTATGTTTACCCTCTTCACTGGGGTCGTTCGAAGGCTGTGTAGTGACGCGTGTTCGCGACGCATCAAACACGCCGCGCAGCGCCACGCTATCCTCGTATATGAGGGAAGCCTCCTCGTTGTACGTCTGCGCATTCTGGCACAGCTGGATGAAGTCCTTCTCCAGGTCGTTCATCTCGGTGTACTGGAAATAAACAAAGAGGTTCATATATCATCGCCATTCAGCCAAAGGTCACTCGTCCTTTTTTTTAACCCTCCCTCCCCGGTGCGCGGTGATGTGTATCATATAATAATAATAATATATATAATATCTTTGTAAATGCAATGAATATTGGGTTTAGATCTTCAGTATTCCTCCATTACACATTAACGTATTGACTGAAATAAATTGTTATTAAATAATAAGTACTTATTAGGCACAAAAAAACATTTTATCGGAAATCGGGGATAAATTACAAATATCATCAAAAGTATACTCTCAGTCAGTCACGTAGTCCAGTACTATATAGCTACTTAGTAGCTCTCGGGAAGTTGGCGCAGGTACATGTTTCGCCCGAGTCGTTAGCGATACCCGATGGTTTTTTCATGTTTCAGTAGTTAGATTTGAAATATTATCATCTTTGAATCAAATTATGGTTAATTAAAGCCATGCCCTACAAATTTTCACTTTTTAAATTTCTTATTTTTTTAATGTGTAGTAACTACCCAGTACCATAACACGCGGGTGTTTTTAGGACAGTAAGGGAAAGGTTAAAAAAATAAATTATCACGCCAGATATGAATGATTTTTCGTGTGTCAATATAAATAACTTCTTAGACGTTACTACAAAGGTGTGTCGTCACCTTTGCTGACAAATGTCATTCTAATCGAGCTATATTTTAAGGACTATAGTTTCAGGTATTCTGAATTACCCATAATCGGGTGTAAATATAAATTTAACTAAAATATATACACAGATTAGGACTTGGATACTTCGGTACTGATAGGGTCGGGCGGGGAGGTGGAAGTTAGTTTATATTTACAGTTTTTAGGAAGTTGGTTCATATTGTAGTTTTGTTTACACCTGATGATGGGTAATTCAGAATACATGAAACATGACATTGGCAAAAGCATTTTTTTTTTTTTTAAAAAAACATGATATTTCCCTATTTAACGTGTCAAACATTTAAATAAATATTCAATTTGTACCTTTCCATCTTCTATCCGGGAGAGAATTTTCTTTATGTCCAGGGGGCGTTTGATGACGTCGTAATAATCCGGCAATTCCCGGCGGGAAGGGAGCTTCATAAACGGCTCGGACAGCAGGCGACCGTCGCTCCTGAGAAAGGAACGCATTCAAGAACGAGTCATCAATTTGCTAACATTTAAATTTAAATATTTAATAAATTAAAATTTGAGTTTGTCCAAATGCTTCTTGACAAAAGACTGAATTTCACCCCCTCGGGAGTCATAAAGATTAATAAATTACAACAGGGATGGAAAGAACTACCTTAAAGAAGGGAATACGGAAGTCTAGGCATTTACAGGGCTTATGACCTGTCATTGGCTGGTTTAAGTGGCCACCTTACACCCTGTGTAACATTCACCATTTTGCCTATGTTTGAACATCCATATTTCTTAAATTCTTCCATTTGTTGATTTTAGTGAAGTTAAAGAGCTGAAACTTTTATTGTTGTAAAGAGATTCATTTTTCACACACATTTTTTTAATTTTTTTACTTCTTCTTGGACCAGTTGGTTTTATTACAATATTTGAGTTTGTCCAAATTTTTGTAGACAATAAAGGTTTGGATCTATAAGGGCCAATGTCATAAATCGTAATATTACAGGAGAGTAATTATTTAGCCATTTTATGGTGTTTAAATGAACTGTTTGACGTCTTTGATAACAAATATTAATTTTAAAAACCTTTCCAACAGATGCACGCGAGTATAAAATAGTTAAATATACTAATTTGTTCATTGAAATCCACCCTCTACAAAATGTTGAAAAGAAAAATATGAAATCCAACTAGACGCAAGCCACAGACATTTCTTGTCCTCATGTAAAAAGGGCTCATGTTGACTTGCTGTACTCACGGGTCTTGGTACTCGACGATCTCCTTCATGATCTTGCGCATCTGTCGACGGAGGACGCGCGCGTCCCCCGCGGGCGCGGGCGTCCCGGGACACGAGCCTGAGCCTCCAGCGGTGCGTCGCTTCTTGCCGCTCGTGCTGCACGACGCCACCACGCTATCGTCGTCCGAATCCTCCTGTCTTCTGACACATCGTAAAGGGTTAGTAATACTCCTGGTGATTCACACACTCAACATCCTAAGTCTACTAAAATCGAAGAACATGAAAACCAGCTTTCACTGTATTCCATCTATATTTGTTTTCCTTTCTTTTGTGCATCTTCTCCTAGGAACAGGATAGCCAAGGAGATGTAAACAAATAAAATTAATTTGCACAAAAATATTCAAAACAAAATAAATAAAGCCTACGACTATTCACTGTTTTAAATATTATGATTAAATATGTCGAGCTGAAAAGAACGTTTTACGGGAGAATATTTTTTCCTTCTTAATTCATCATAACCATCATTCCCTTTCCGCATCTAATGGTGCATAGGGCACTGCATTGGTACTCCAATCGCAGTGTATCTTGACAGTATTACGCTTCAGGTACCAGTCCAGGGCTGGTATTCCAAATGCTCGCACGGCCATATTATCGTCCATATTACTGTTTTCTCGTGCCGCGAGAGTGGTTCAGAATAGCACCCCAGGGACTATGAAATATTCTAGCGTAAAATCACCTTTTTAAATAAATATTTCGTGTCATCTATTCACGATGACTTTCGTCTGAACTGCAGCGATATACTGTCATTTCAAGCCTAATGGTGGAGCTTCACGATGAAGTTGGCCCGATGTAAAAAGGCTGAGTTAACATCATCTGTCGGGTAACATAAAGAGAACTCATTCAAGTCCCTATTAATTTTTACCACATAAGATAACATTTTTATACGCGAATCAGTAAACTGTGGTCGGTTGTACATTACCTCCTCTTGCGGCCCTTCCTCTTCTTTTTGGTGGATCCGGTGCTGGCAGCGTCCTCGTCGTCGTCGGGCTCATCCTCCCCAAACTCCTCGTCGATGGCCTTCAGCCACTCCTTCTCCGTCAGGCTGTCGGTGTAGTCCACCTCCTTGCGTTGGCGGGAGCCCCTTCCCAGCAGGCTCTCGTCCTCTTCGTACGTCCAGTTGGACACTTGCTGTTGACACAAATAATCTATGTTAGGAAGACTTATCACACTATTTTAAGTTTTGTAATATTATTGTATTAATTTTAAGCGAGGAGCTTAAAGCTGATATGCTTAAATCTAGTAAAACCAAAGTTAGTTGTTGGCGCACTTTAACTTTTCCCAAACAAATCTAGTCCATTTTTGAACCCATTGAGACTACACATCGAGATCAGCTCTTGTGGGAGCTTATTCCAACCATCGACAACCCTATTGCTCAGGAAATGCTTCTGTGGATTAAGATTGAATTTCGTTTTCTCCAGCCTGAGACTGTGGCTATGGAGACGAGCATCTTGTTTAAGCTCGAACATGGGATCCAAATTTGGGCAGCTATAGTGACTGTCGAGTATCTTGTATGTCTCTATCAGGTCACCCCTTTCTCGCCGTTCCTGCAGCGTTGTGAGACTGAGAGTTTCCAGTCTCTCCACATATGGAAGCCGTTTTAGGCTCGGCGACAACTTTGTGACTCGTCTCTGGACTCTTTCCAACGAGTTGAAATCCTTAACAAAATAGGGATTCCATATTTGAAACCCGTATTCGAGAATAGGTCTGATATAGGTTTTGCATATTTTTAGTAGCATATTCGGTGTTGTATTTTATGAGAAGTCAAGAAAGATACGGTGGCAAATTGAGTTCTTACTTCCTCGTCGACCTTGACGAGCCAGTCGGGCAGCTCGGACTCCTGGATGAGGCGAGATTTAGTCTCCGTATTCTTGCGCTCGATGTCCATCTGCCTGAACTGTTCCGTCTCCTCCTCGGAGCGTGATATCATCATGTTGATCATCTCGTCATCTGGAACCTCATTCTCTTCCTGAAATAAATAAATCAGTATTTACAGAAAAGAAAGGCGAAAAAATGCAGTAAAACAAATAGGACTGAGGAAAAAGAAAACTCAACCATATAATATTAATTTATTTAGCTATCTATTTCAATGATGTTCCTTTTCCTCTGGCATTTATTGAATAGAAACCTATGGGTATAATCCGCTTGAGGTCGACGAGGATTCACCTTTGTATTTATATTCATTTATTTATCTTGTCCTTTTTTATTAGACAACCCTACCATTGTCTAGGATGAGTTTGAATTTTGACTTATTTATTTATTTATTTATTTATTTATTTATTTATTTACGGACAAAGTCCATTATAAACATTACAATTAAAAGAAATTTTTACAAAGGAATAAAAAAATATAAGGAACAGAAATAAGCAGCAAAGACAGATGATAGATTTTTTAGATTAAGTAAAAAGCATAGGCTAACTATACAGATTCTTTAGCTGATTTGTAAAGAAAGACATCCTTACACCATAATAATCAAGATCTTGATGATCGTTCACCCGCCTGATCATTCTGGGCAAAGGCGACTGTGCACCATAATTGGTCCTGTAGTGACCGAGGAAAAGCATTTCATTATTTCTTAGTCTACGGGTGGGAACGTTAAAAAGAATCTTTACCCATTTGGAAGCGAGCAAGATTTATATGGTTGATTTTTATTCAGTGACTATCCATACCATGTAGGTGATCTTATGAGCATCTACATGCGTAAGGGCCACAGCGTTACATCAGTATACCTAAAATATATATACTTTTATTTTTTTTTAATAAATATTTGCGTTATGATTTTCCAAATATTTAATTTTGAGGGCCATTTTCAACGAGTTGTAAATAACTCACTATTAGAAAATGGGATCAAGTTGGGATAGAGTGGAATCCGAACCACGGACCTTTGAGCCGTGAGTCCGAGACACTAGCCACGGGACCACAACCCGATCGATTATATTAATTTTAAGCGAGCAGCTTAAAGTTGATATGCTTAAATCTATTTTAATGAAGGTTAGCTGTTGGCGCACTGTAACTTTGAGACTACACATTGAGATCAGCTCTTGTTGCAGCTTATTCCAACCATCAACAAACGTATTGCTCAGGAAATGCTTCCGTGGATTTCTTTCACAGTCTTTTAAGAGTTCAAGAATGTATTCTGTTAAAAAACATTTTTTTTATTTATCAGATATTTTTTTCAAAATCTCAACTACTGAAAAAATTTTAAGGAACTCAGACAGTTTCAGGCGTATGTATCATATCCAAAATATGAACAAGAAAGACCGGAAAAGACTTTTGTCGAGTCTCAAGTTGATTTTTCTCAGAATGGGCAATAATGCATTCAGAGGGTTTTACCATTGTACCGACGATACAGCACTGACCCGCATTTCTCAGGACAAGAATAAGATCCATACCTCCTCCTCGTCTCCGTCCTGGTGCAGGATGCTGTGCAGGAACTGCTGGCGCTCGCTGCCCGTGGACTTCTGGTCGAACATGCCGGCCTGGATGACCTTCTCGTCCATGTTGAGCTTGTAGCGAGCGGCGGCCAGGATGCGCTCCTCGACGCTGTTCACCGTCATCAGCCGCAGCACTCGCACCTCGTTGCGCTGCCCGATGCGATGCGCGCGGTCCTGCGCTTGGAGATCCTGCGATTGGAACAAATTATTAAGAAAAAGATTGAAATATCACATACTACGAATACCGATAAAAACATATGAAATAGATTTAGAAAAATTAATTGTATTTTATTAAATATTTTATCATGTTTTTTGCACCACAACAGGCCAGGAGGCCCAATTACAATGATGAATTACAACACACCAGGCTTAAGAAAACTCAAATATTTTTTTTTTGTTCTCACTGGGAATCGAACCCGGAACCTTCCAGGCGTGAGTCAAGCGTCTTGACCACTACACTACGGAGGCTGCCAAACGTTTTCATAGACAACTTAAAAAAATATATTTTTTAAAAATATGTCCCTACAAAAACGCGACATGTTCGGCTTTGATAATTGTGATGTCAAGATTCGTGACAATGTTCTATTTAAATTTAAACGGTCGCAAACTAAGTTGAAAATTTACCCGAATTGTGACGTATTAGGGCGTGGCCAATGCAATGGATTTTCACGGGAATTCAAAATTATAAATTTAAAATTGTAAAAAAAATGTATACTTCCTTATGATACTTCAAAGGAATTCATCAAAGGATTTTCTCACTTTTAACAATTTTACAATAAAACGGCATTTATAATACTCTGAAACATACAGTTTGTGAAGTCAAAAAAGTCACTCTCCTGCACATTTTATGTTTTGGCGTTTACGATATTTCAGAATTGAATTACCATATATATATATCATTATTATATATCTACACTAGCAGCATTGAGCCGATGCGAGTATATCTAATGTACTGTGTTTTAAATATACACAACACAAAAACTATAGACACAGGTAACATTATAAAATTGTGTGATCATCCAGTAGGTTTTTTAACAAATGACGATTTTTTCAAAGGCCGTTCATTGCTCCACAACTCGGTTTGTCAGAAAGTTATTTTCTGGTCAGAATTGTAGGAAATATAGACCGTAATTATAATACATTTGTGTACTACTTTGTTTGATGAGGGGTAAGTAAATAAGTGTCGGTGATTGTACCTGGTGGGGGTTCCAGTCGGAGTCGAAGATGACGACGGTGTCGGCGCTCTGCAGGTTGAGGCCGAGTCCCCCGGCGCGGGTGGAAAGCAGGAAGATGAAGTATTCGGATTTGGGATCGTTGAATTTCTTCAGCAGTTCCCCGCGGTCTTCCGCCTTTGTCATGCCATCCAACCTGTGAGAATTCATTAATTTTATTTGGGATTTTTACAGCTAACATAAAAAATAAGAAAAAAAAAACCATTAACAATACTTAACGTCAATAAAAAAAATCCACTGTTAATCTAGAATATAAGACAACATTATTTTTTGGTATGTGTATTTTTGTACATACACAAATCTGGATTTCTCCCGAGGGGGAGTAGGTATATATTTTTTATTAATATCCGATTTCTCATTTAATAAGATATATACAAAAATCAAAATGTTACCTGTGTCGATATTCGCTAATAAGCGGAATGGGGAATGTTGTAAAACGTAAAGTGGCCACTTAACCCAGCCAATGACAGGTCATAAGCCCTGTAAACGCTCGAATATCGATAATCCTGAATTTGAAAAAATTCTACCTCATCTCTGTAGGGATATTAATAAAAAATAGAATATAAGAGTTTACAAAATTGTATGTGTGCGAAGTTTGTATTCATGAATGTAAGTTGTACCTTAAATATTGGAAGTGCCTCCAGCCCATGTAGTCCTCTATGATGGTCATGCACTGCGTCATCTGGCAGAAGAGCAACACGCGATGCCCCGAGGCCTTCAGCTTGGGCAGGATCCTGTCCAGCAACTCGAACTTCCCGGATGCGCGGAACAGGTCGGGTCTAGCGGTGGAAGTAAAGATATAAACATCGCCATGTGGAATTCACTGACACAATTCCATTAAAATTAATGTAACACGAGCTTTGTTACATTAATTTTAAGATATCATGATAAATGGTGTGCTAAAATCAATATAGACAAAAAATTATTGTCGCAGGAGGCGAAACTAGCAGTTCACAATGGAATCCTGGCACAGAAAAGGGCAATTAGAGTAGTCTTAAAGCGTGGTCAATACGCCAAAATTAAATTCATGTTAGAGAAATTAAATGTCCTGGATATTAAAAAAAGAATTCTGTTCAATGCTCTGAATTTCAGACGCAACACCAGAAAAATATTTTCCTTTGCATGTTTTTTTTCTCCAATGACAAAACTGTGTGGAATTCGTCCGATTATGATGATTGAAATAATATATATACAATACAAATGACAAATATTTTAACGCTTCCACAACTCAATTCGCATTCTCTAGCATGGTTATTTCTGACTATTTGTAAATGCCCCCAGAATTGAAATATTTGGGTATATCGTAAGAACGCAAATATTTCTTTTTTTATTTAAAAAATATTTTTATTTGTCAATTTAAAAGCAATTTAAACATGTCAATTTAAAATCAATTTCAAATGCCAAACATGTTTTCTGAAAAAAACTAGAAATATAATCTTTTAAATTTAAGTTTTTGCTTTAAGTGTATTATTTTTTTATGGTTCATTATTAATTATATTACGTTTATTTGCCTATGCACAATTTACCAAAATAATCCTTTATACCCTACTACCCTATATCGATTATTATTTATCAGTATTATATTTAAGTATCTATGGGTTCCGATGATTATTCAACTCTATGCTGACGAACTCGATATTATGGTGATGGTACTTATTGGTAATGGCTGATATCTGAGGAACAACTTTTGTATAAAAAGAATGTAGCAAGCCTTTTCTTTATTTCGTTAATTTTAAGCAGACAACTATTTATAGTATGTATGTATATTAAAACAAACTCTGAAAGATAATCTTATGCATATTTTCATTGTGTACGGCTTATTCTTTTGATTCGTCATGATACACCTTCTGGGTGCTCTGCAGACTGCACTACTTGTAGTACATCCGTCATGTTTACACTTGCCTTCCTGGTTTGCCCTACGCACGCACTGACTAGTACATGCGTCGGAGACTGATGGTCTTTGTGGGTACACGAAAGTTTATTAGGGACAGTAGTTTTGGGCAATCCGTTAGGGTGCATATCACTTTGTGCATTAGAGTGAGGTGAGCAATTGTCCTTCTGGTGGAAAGCAATGGTAACAAACAAGTTTAATAGCAAATTTCATCTATAGGTTTACCCTTTTTGAACTGTATGTAGCGTAAAAACTACCGCTGAACTCTTTCCGGGTTAAAAGAGTTGCAGTTGTACAAAGGGCTCCAGACTGACGATGCATATTCCAGTTGTGATCGGACCAAAGCGCAATACAAAGATTTTATTGAAACGATGATACTAAAATTTGTCGTATTCCGGATAGCAGCAGCATCTACATAGCCTCATTAGCAATTGTCGTTCTATGGTGCGTTAAGGTTAGCTTTTCATCAAAGGTTACCCCGAGATCTCTGATTTGCGGGACAGTAGTTATTAAAGTGTCGTTAATAGAGTATGATGATGGAGCGAAGTTTCGTGAATGATAAAAAGACATGTGACAACTTTTGTTTACATTTAAAAACAAATGGTTGGATCGCACCACTTAAAAAGTATATCAATATTCCCTTGAAGGTGAAGTATGTCATTTGTGCAATTAATTTCTTTGTATAGCTTCAAATTAAGAAATAACTATACCAGGTTCAAATATTTATAACTGATATAAAAAAAAGCTTACTTATAAAAATATTTATTACCTAGAATAACAATTCGCAGGTTATTTCATGCTTTTTTTTTTAAACAGTCAACACTGATATGTGCGCGTGCGCAGTAACTTTTATAACAACACAAACAAACATCCAAGTCGAATCAAGACTACTGTCAGTGTAACGGAGAACATGGAGAAAACCGTTAGAAAAAGAAATCAAAATTAGGAAGAAGAGGAGAAGTTAAAAACGAATTCTATAGTTTATTCGTGTTTTTTTTATCACAATTAATTAAAACACATACAAACGTATAACATTTCAGATATTATTCAAACAAATTATTAAAAATCACTTGAATCGCATTGAAAAGGTCGCAGGACTTCAAAATTGTTTAAAATTGAAAAGAAAACTGATAAAACTATCCATTTTGATTACCGAAAAATATGACATTCGACAGATCGCGTGCTTATTCCAGCGTTATACCACATAATGTGCAGGTATAAGTTTCTATGGTGGCTATCCCATATTTAAACAGAGTTTAACTCTATGCGAGGTTTATAAGTAATACTTTTTGCTATACCATCATTATTCTAAGACTATTCTCAAGCTTAACTTTATACCCGATTTAGAAGTAAGGCCCTGAGTAAATTTATCTAACATTGTAAATTTACAAGCTAAATAAATAAATACAAATATATATACATGGATTATAATCGAACGAAAGTCAACTATGCTGTGAAATATTTGATTACCCCTGTACGACGCCGGTGGTGCCGATGTGGTCGCAGTACTTCTCCTCAATGTGCTGGAACATGAAGGGGTGGTTGCAGAGCTTACGCAGCTGCACGATGGTGTTCATGAGGGCCTTGGCGCCCCCCTTTCCCTTGGTGCCGCGCTCCGAGCCGTCGGTGAGCAGCACGCCCTTGGACTGCATGTGCCTGGGGAAGACGCGACATAATCAGCAATCACTTGTAATATCTATCAATTGACGACTCTGATTACTATTTAGGTTTTTCTAAATCGAAACGTTCGTAAAAACAACCATAACATAGAAATGAGCAAATTACGATCAACTAAATGAAGTAATCAAAGCAATATTCCATAGATTCTTGTCAGTATTGTTATTGGCTGGAGAAATACAACTTACCGCGGTCAGTGAAAGTAAGAACGCCAACCGTTTCATGACGTCACTACTGAAAAGTGACACACTGATTACAGTCATTTGGCGCGGTATTTGATAAATGTAACTTTAAAAAATCATATCTTTGTAAATAACGCACAAAAAAAAAATATGTATATATTTTTGCTTAGTTAAATAGTACGCTAATAGAAAAAAAATTATTAGAAAAAAGGGGAATTCCTCATTATAAAAAAGGGTAATGAGAAAGGTCAGTGGTCATTCATTTGTTAATAGACTATCAAACTAATAAAAAAATTATGTATTGTATTTTCTTTATTTATACTTTTACCATTTTTGGATTATTTCTTTTATACAGAATTATGACACGAATAGTTGACTGGACAGAACTACTTAGTTTAATAACAATACATGTGCCAGCCAGGATTTGTAGACGGTACCACCTGTTGCATGTACCAATAAGTAAAACATTATATGTTAAAAATGCTTTTTTTTGTAGGACTTTTTCAGTGTACAATACAAAATTTAAAGATATAGATTATACAAACATCACTCTGTCAGATTTAAAATTGACACTAAAAATGCATTATGTAACTTAGTAGACATTATAATAATAAATATGTACATCTCCCTTCCCCTCCTTATCCTCTCTTCAATTCAAGCATTCTTGTCAAATTCTTTGATTATTGAAAAATATTTACGAGTACATGAAAATAACATTTTTATATGTATTTCTTTAATATGTAATATATTTTCTTTACTAACTTTGTATACTTTGTGGAAATCTGTTATTAGTTCTAAGTTTATACACTATATCTGTTTGTTTACTATAAATATGTATGTAGAACTGTTGATTTCCCAAATAAAATAAAATAATGTTCCCTCACTGGGGTGGGGTGTCCCGTGCCGAGGGAAACATTTAACAATAAGTATAATGAAACATGCCTTAAATTAGTTATTTAACATAATAAGAAAATAAAAACCTAATTATCTTCGTAAACATAATAAGCAAAATAAACTAAAATAATCATAAAAAACGTAATAAATTCATATAGACTTGTTGACAAAATTTCATAATCAGGGCACAAATTTTTACCTATTTGGCTTGATCCACTCATCGATCCGTGCGCAACCCACCTCCACTATCCATTTCTTAATAGCAATTTTATATTGTGAGTACTTACTAATTGCCCTTATGGACAATGGAAGTAGATTGTATGCTTTAACCGAGTAGTAGGCCAATTCTCTTTGACCGAAAGTTGTATCAATTTTTAATTATTTTTGCAGCATCAGGGTGGAGTATCTAGTAACTCTTGTATTAGTGAAATGAGTTATGGAAGGTAGAAAATAATGTTTGCTATTATCAGCGCTATATTTTTTTAAAGTTTTGTAATTTTCAAATCCCCACTGAAACATCGAAATCAAACCACCAGCGACATCACGACTTCTGGTCGGTGAGTGATCAAAACACATCTGAACGGTGAAACATAACTGACAAGAAGAAAAGAACACATAGTGAGTTTTTGTTTCTGACATTTAAAAGTTGAACCCCAACAATTATAATTTGTACCTCAAACACGCTAAACGTCAAAAAACTGGAAATCTGTTGCCAGTTGCAAACGTGATCACCCATGGTGGCCACAATAAAATTGGAAAGCTATAATTTAGACCTGTGACGTAGCAAAGCAGTTCATTTTTATTTTTAAAAATTCATACATTTTTGGGAAACTTCGCTGAAAAATTCAATGTTCAAATTTTTACCACGTGCACGAAAACATTTTTTTATCTAATTTCCTGTAGCACTGAACACCCTCATCCTATTGACTCAGATGTAATGATAATGGCATACGAACTTGTAAAGCACGCGCTGCAGTCCAGACATGTCGCACTTGATGATGTACTCCACCTTGTCGGGCAGCTGAGACTCCACCTCTTTCTTGAGGCGACGCAGCAGGAAGGGCCGCAGCACCTTGTGCAGACGACGGATGATGAGAATGGTCTCTTCCTCGTTCAGCTCAACCTTGGACAAGATAAACATTTATCAAAAAACAGGATTTTTTAATAAAAAATATTTTTTGAAATTTTTTATTAATCAATATATTTTTTTATAAATGGTATATGTTTATTTTATTCTAATTCAAAAAAAGGGACTAGTTCTTGTGCCTGGAGAGTGACTTACACTGTTATGGTTATTTATTTGTTAGAATTTATATAATTTTGAAAATACGAGTACATGAGAAAAAAAAGAAAACTTATAGGATAAAAAAGAAAAACAGAAAATAATAATAAATTAATACTAATTAAAATAGAATGCGGTTTTTACACGGGTTGAAAAAATTTCTTTAAATTGACTTTGAATTTATTTATTGATATATTAGTTTTAATAGTTTTTAGTTCATTGGGGAGATTATTGTAATTTTTGACACCTTTTGAAGACAGCTATTTTGACCATGACTTGTGTGGAATTTAGGGATTTTAATATTATTTTGGTATCTGAGTGACTCATTCATCTCAAATTCTTTTATTTTTTCTTTATAAATTTGTATAGTGGAATTTATTTTATAAATAGTGTCTACTGTGTGACCTTTAAATATTTTATATAGAATTTCCGTATTGAATGTTGAGGGTTTTTTTTTAAAATTACTTTAATAATTAAACGACTAAACGGCGAATTATCGCGATCATCTGTCACACGTAGGTAATTATCAATCTTACGCTTAAGGTACCAGCCCTGGGAAATGCAGGAAAAATTTGATAGAACACTGTGGTGCATGGTTACCTTTTCTCCGGTGGTTGCGAAGGGAGCATTGAACCACTGCTCGAAGGTGGAACAGCTCTTGAAGATGGAGGGCAGCAGGAAGTTGAGCAGCGCCCACAGTTCGGGGAGCTTGTTCTGCAGAGGAGTACCGGTCAGCAGCAGGCGGTGTGGTGCGATGTAGTGCGTATTGAGGACCTGTGTCAGCTTGCAGTGGTGGTTCTTCATGCGATGGCCCTCGTCGATGATCATGTACTTCCACTGGATCTGCGAAATGAAGCAACATGTGATTTTGTACTACTAAAATTTTGTACTAAAAAAACATAAATATATCTTCATTTTTTTTGCACCACAACAGGCCAGGAGGCCTAATTACAGTGGTGAATTACATCACAGAACACCCAATGCCCGAACAGAACGCTTGAGAGAAATCACGTTTAATTTTTGTGTTCTCATCGGGAATCGAACCCGGAACCTTCCAAGTGTGAGTCAAGCGTCTTGATCACTACACCACGGAGGCCGCCACGTGATAAAGCATACTGTACTATAGGATACACGAGGGACTGTTTGAAAAACAAACGTTTTCCCAGTTTTTACGCCGAAATGTTCAGGTCCCATGTGTCGGACAGTTTATAGTTTATTGACATTATTTCTGTGTTTTTGACACCTCAAGAGTTTTATCATTATACTATCTTGTTGGCAAGTTGAATCAACAGACAAAACCTATAAATCTTCAGACAGTATTTTACGGACATTTATTACTGCCATTTTCGTGTTTATTTAGATGTAATTTTACAGACAGTTTATTGTGATTAATGAATATTTATTGTGGCCATTTTTGTGCTTTAGTTACAATTTATTGTTTTTGACAATTATACAGTAAAATCCCTGTTTTGCGTTTTTCAAGGGAGCAACAAAAAAAAGTGTAAAACTGAGGAAGACTTTGACGTAAGGAAATGAAAAATGTATGGAAAAAATGAAATTTCATTAAAATATAATTATTGTAAAAGATTATACTAAATATACTGCAGAAAAATTGTAAGAACCGTCATGATTGAGGATTATTCATATTTACCAATGATATAATTAAAAATATTTTGTATTTTTTCAAACGATACTGCAATATGTTATTTTTATTGAATTAAAAAAATATATGCATAAATAATTTTATCTAGGTATTTAACCTTAAAAACATGAAAATAAAATTTTTAATTTGCATAAAATCAATACAAATATTTTTTCCCTAAATATTGGGAAATTCTATTTATATGGTATCACTTTTTTTAGTATGGCACCACAAAATTTCAGCTGTCATTTACATCGCGGACATAAAACGAAATTATGAAAAACGTAAAAAAATGGGAACTAAATATTTCGGTGTAAAAAGCGGGAAAATGTAAAATTGAGGAATGTAAAAACGAGGTTTTACTGTATTTACAAAAGTTTCTATAAAAAAAATGGCTCCATAATTTTTTTAGTCCTTTTCGTGGCTATTATTATTATATTAATTTTAGGTGAGCGCAGCTGAAAGTTGATATGCTTAAATCAATTTTAACGAAAGTTAGCTGTTGGCACACTTTAACTTTTCCAAAACAAATCTAGTCCATTTTTGAACCCATTGAGATCAGCTCTTGAGGCAGCTTATTCCAACCATCAACAACAATTTTTTAAAATTTATTTTAATAGTATAATTATACATTTTAACAATTTAAAAAAAAATTTCACCTGTTATATTTTTACTAAAACTAAAATCCCACCAAGCCACTTTTTGTAGCTTGTTGGTGAAGATTATGTTTATACTAACTTAAAAATATTATTTAAATTTATAAAAACAATGAATAACAGATAAAAATTAACAGTCGGAAAGATCAGAATAAATATGTTTATACAAATAATAATATTTAAATTAATTTTTTAAATACAAGGAAATATATGAAAAATTAAAATATTTACACCCAAGCTACTGTTCAAATATAAACTCTTGATCGAGTAGCCACTCTCTTATTTTGCTCTTGTTACAATGTGAGTTGAATTTAAGTTCTTTTGGTAATAAATTAAAAATTCTAGGTACTAAATATTTGAGAGTTCTATTGCTCGGGAAATGCTTCCGTGGATTTAGATTGAATTTCGTTTTCTCCAGCCTGAGACTGCGGCCTAGAAGACGAGCATCTTGTTTAAGCTCGAACATGGGATCCAAATTTGGGCAGCTATAGTGACCGTCGAGTATCTTGTATGTCTCTATCGGGTCACCCCTTTCTCGCCGTTCCTGCAGCGTTGTGTGACTGAGTGTTTCCAGTCTCTTTAATATGTTCAATATGCAACACGCTACCAAACAAGATTGAGAATAGTGAGTTAAATACGAGAGTGAGACGTACACTCAAATTATGGCTAGTGGAAAAAAGTTTTTTGTATTAACGAGAGACTGTCGGAGAGACTCACCTTGGCCAGAACACTCTTGTCTTTGATGACGTACTCGTAGGTGGTCAGCAGCACGTTGAACTTGGTCATCCGCATCTGGTTCTGCACGAGGCGGCGGCTCTGAGGGGAGCCCTTGTACGACACGACCACTACGGAAGGAGCCCATTTCTCAAACTCCATCACCCAGTTGGACAGCGTACTGGAACATGAAAAAAAATATATCAACAGGAGCCAAGACACACATCCCACTGTATATTTTTAAACAATTTCACAATTCAAACCGACGCACTCTCAGTCCGACTTTTGTCTCCGAACTGACAAATAAACCAAAATATTGGTTCAATTTATTTGGGACACTGTGCGTAAATACTCGAATACATATTTGTATAGAAACAGGCGGCCACAGCATTTTGAAATATTCCTAAAGTTTGATTGAATTATAGTGAAAAATTAATTACACTCGTTTATTTATAAATTTGAATAAACCACTTCAATTTTAAAAGTCAACTGGTTTCGAGGTTACCTCCTATCAGGACTTGAACTGAGTTACTTGAGTGTACATCACGCCGTTTTCCCGCAAGGGTAGGCGGAGAGGATAGAACGCTACATCACTCTTTCTTTGCATAAAAATCTCGCTTCCTCAACATTCATACATCTTCTCATGCAAGCTCGCCAATTATTCTGACTTTTGACAAATCCATCTTCAAGTATTTATTGGATCTGGTCATGCCATGCCTTTCTCAGTCTTACTTTATTTCTGCATCCACCAACATTCGCATTGTAAATATTTTTAACCAATCTTTCGCCGATTCGCTCTACATGTCCAAACCAGCGCAGAGTTCCTTTCTTGATTTTGTCAATAATGCCTATCTTAGCCTTTCATAATGTACGGATCTCGACATTCGTGATTTAAATGCATTCGGAGTATTTGGAACTTATTTGATCTGGCTGTGTCCAAAATTAGGCATTTTTATTGTTAAACCCCATGAGTTCAAAATAAGTGTTTAATTGTATACATGAAATCAAAGTCATAAATTGAATGAGTAAATGTAACAGTTTTTCAATGTACGCTATAGAAACATTAACTTATAAACTATAAAGGTATACAAATATAAAAGGTATACGGCTATACAACGTAACAACTGACAAAACTCACCGGCAGAAAGACGGAACAAAATAAAGGTCGCCGGTCATAAGCCACAATACGCACCCGAGTACAGCCGAACGTAATCTAATAATCTAATAAATAAAAAAAAAGACAATCTACAAGTTTGCCAGCCTTTCTTTCTAGAGAAATTATATTCACGCAGGCAAATTGAAATAGGATTTTAATTTTATTAAATTTTTAATCAGTACAGAGCATTTGATATATATTTAGCAGTATCAAGTTACCTGAGAGGAACGATGATAAGGAACGGTCCATTGTTCTTCTTTTTCTCCATGAGTGTGGTGACCAGCGCGATGGTCTGGATGGTCTTCCCGAGCCCCATTTCGTCGGCCAGGATACCGTTCAGGTTGTTGTTGAAGAGGGAAACAAGCCACTCTAGACCCTGATAAGAAACGTCCATACATATTGATTTATTTATTTATTTACTTAATGACAGTTTATCAAACATTATTTGAGACATAAGTTCCAACTCCATGAGACTTAAAAGTCCTGGGTTGAGTTGGGACGAGCAATTAGTTGACACAGACACATGAGTATATCGTCACAAATATTTTATAGGATCAGAAACACAACAATGATTATAACAATAAAAAAAAAACAAATATATGGCGCATTAGGAAAATCATTAAGGAGTTTCCCACTCAAATCTTCCCACTTAGGAAAATTCAGTCCTGTATTGAATATAGTTTTTGTCCTTGAGAGCTTAATGCGCTCTTCCAAAATATTTAACTCTCAGTGAGATAAAGGAGAGATGTCTCGGAGCAAAAGTCGTACGGGTTTTGTGTACGACATAATTTGTGCTCTGTCCCGGCGTTTTGGCCCGCAACGCGTAACCCGACGCAACGTCAGCTCGGACAAGTAATTAAACGTTGTGCAGCGAAAGAATACGCACATTTCATCTTGACATTTCGTGTCGCCCGTCCACCAGCTCCTCGCCAGTGTTCGCTATTGTAAATTTCTTCCGTACAAAATTGTAAGGAGGATGTAACTCGTGTGTATCTACTCAATAAATAACTTCAATTGTAATCCATCTTTCTCATTCAACCTCAAGCCGTTTGATTTCGTGCGGTCACAAGTAAACAGCTTGGCTGCTACATACCGCATCTGAGGACGTAAGTCTCCTTGGCGGTGCCCACATACAAGGAAAAATTGCCCGTTGCCAAACGAGACGCCCGAAAGAGCTCTCCGTAATCTGGTAGCCTTAGCATGTTTGTGTTGAAAAAAAAAGGTAATTCAGAAGTACATAATACGCACTTCATTGGATCGAGAAAAAGAGGGAAGTGAATTTTTCACTGACCGGGATTAAATTGGTCAGACATGATCAATTCGCCGAAATGATTACAAAACTTTTTAAAGGGGGGATCGTACCGGATAGCATAATCCGTGAGGCGAAACATATGGGCGAAAGTGTATATTTTAAATTCTGTAATGTCCTGCCGGTAAAACAACTTTGTGACTACAAATTGATTGTAGATCACTTTGTTGATCCGGAATATAAAAAAAGAGTTTCCCACACTCACAACACTAGATTAAAAACTAAGGGCTCCCTGTCTGTTCCCCGAATTACAAATTACTTCGGAGAGCGAACATTAAATTGCGTTGTTCCAAGATTGTTCAATGATCTCCCACAAACCATCATCAACATGAAAAATCTTCAAATGAAAAAAAAAGAACTGAAGAAATATCTTCTTGGTACTTTATAGTGCCTGTTTATAAATAAATCTGTAGAATACAAATAAAATAAATGTAATTTAAACCTGTCATAAAAATAAAAAAAATTTAAAAAATGTTTCCCACCGAAAAGTCTTTAGACTTAGTGGGTAACAAATTCTTTTATGTATTTTTTAATTATAAAATAAACGCTGCTCTGCAGCACTGAAACTGACACTGAAAGGCCTTGAAATTCTTTTTGGAAGCCACCAGAACTGAATATCGGACAGTAGTGAGAAGATCCATTCAGTAATCATAGAGAAACGGACAAAACGAAAGTAAAAAGTAGAAATGAAAAAAAACTATACCAAGAGGTAGTATTTTTAGACGCAAGTACTTGTAATTCATATTGTATCATCAAACGTGCATTCCAAGATAATTTGCCAATTTCCACTATATGATTTTTCTTGACAAGACCTTCCACTTTTGGTTTTACTTCTTCCTTTACCTTTATTCTTATATTTTTATTTAATATAATATAAAGTTACAACATGTTAACAAAAAGAAATACATAATAAAGCAAAAGTACATTTAAAAAAAACTAAACGAAATACCACACTTAAAAAGAAGCAACCTCTCGTGCTTGCTGTGGGATTACAATATTAATAATTGAAGCACAAAATACACATATATTTCAAAAAATAAATAACAGTACATGAAACATTTTTTTATAAATAAATGCATATACATATGCATGCAAATGCGCATGCGTGCGCAATTATACACACATATACACCCACACGCACGCACACTCACTCACACGCACATACACATTCACCCACATACATACTACTCGTATAACATGGTGAAGAAAATGATAAAATAAGGTTTTCAAGTTACTTAACAAAAGAACTTCGTAGAAAAAACATTGAAAGAAAAAAAAAACATATTTCCTTAATTTTAAAATAAAAAACTTAAATATGATTTAAATGTTAAAAAGCAACATTTAATTAAGGAGGTTGGTAAACAAATATTTTTTACTTTGGTTTGAATTTTGTAGACATTGATAATTTTTATTTCGTCAGGCAAATTGTTATAGAAATTTATTCCCTGATATACACAACATTTTTCAAAATGTTTAGTATTAAATTTAAATATATATTCTTGTGTCATCGCGATCATACTAAATTACCATATCACTCGGTATCCATCATGTTTTAACCAGTACATACATTACTGCGACTTTTTTAAAAAAAGAAGTAAAAAAATGAATCAGTACAGTAATAAAATTGGAGTTGAAAGCACCTACCTTGATTTGATATTCCTTGAGATTCCCGTTGACCAAAATAGAGGCTTGCTCTGTGATGATTTCATGCACCGTGTGGGCGATGCTAAAGGAAAAAGTTTTATATTTAAAAATGGTATTTTCATCTGACTAAATCATGTTTTAATTCAACTGATTCCATCAATATAATCTAAATATAATAATAATTATATGAGAAATTGACCAAGTGACAAAATCAATAATGTTCAGGAGAGCCATTTTAGTGTTTTTCTAGATATTAATTGCTTCTCAAAGATTTTTCAAGTAGGTGGTTGGTAATTTTACATTACATGTGCGGTACTATCAACTTTAATGTAAAGTATATACATATTTAAAAAAACATTATTACTTTTACGTAAAAAAAATCATTCGAAAACTTAGTCAATTTTACCTGTAAAATTTGACATGAAATTTTGCAGATAATCATCTTTGTTTCGTTCATTGAAGGAGGTAGTATTTTATTTTATTTTATAACTATAAATTATGTTTTTGGGATTTTTTTATTTCAATGATCCATTTTTTTATATTTATGAAGGTCAAAGAAACACAGAAATACAAAATAAATGAAATAGAACAAATAATTAAGAAGTGTTACGTAATAATCTAAAGAATAAATTTTATTAACGAACTTTTTACTAAAAAAAAACGTATCTGTCAAATACAAAACGTATACCAACTTACTAACTACTAACTCTAACTAACTCTTTACTGGTTACATCACCTACAAGTAAAATTGACTAACTGTTACTTGGTCAATTCTTTGGATCTCAAATTTACTAACAAAAGTGACTATGTGTGTTGGTCAGTTTTACTTGTCAAAAATCTGTGAGCTTCTATCAAATGGTCACATATTTTACAAATTAATTTTTTTAGGAGTGTCGGATCGACTTAGCATTTTTGCCAGTCAAGCATTATGCTAATACGATGTCAAAAGGTCAATAATCTCAATTTGGTCATTTTTGCAAACGGTCACTTTTACTTGTATAACCACGATGTGATCTTAATATTTTTGTAAGTCATAAGAATGGAAATTTTCATTTTTTGAATAAAAAAAATAATTTATTCATCTATATTAATGTTGTCGCCTTCGAAATAGTCCCAATTAGATATTATGCACTTGTGCCAGCACTTCTTCCAATCCTCGAACGCTTCTTAAACGCCATCTTTGGGATAGCCTGTAGCTCTTTCAGCAATGCGCTTTTAATGTCATCTATGCAATGCAATGGTACAATTGAGCCTTAGTTTCGACGTCATATTCATAAATCCATGTTTCGTCACATTTTATTACACGTTTCAGTAATTCTACACTGTCGTTGACTTCATTTAGTGACATCTGAGCAATTTCTAACAACACTGTACGAACATATTAGTTTTACACACACATAGATTATTTCATTTAATTAAATAATATTAAGTCCTAACAGAAAATGCTAAAATATCATTGTTGACCATTTGTGGACGTTTTTTTTTTGACTATGTGTTTTACAAGTTAAGGTGACGGTATATAAGGGTATTAGAATTTTATTATTATTTTATTTTTTTGTTTTCTTTTTACAATATGTGTACATAAGAGGTAAAACGGAGTATTAAAAAAATAAAGGATAATTACATAGCAATGAAATAAATATTTACAGTAAAAATAGTAAACAAAAAATTCCCACAAAGCATAGCCTGTTCGTGGGTATACAAGAAATGTTTATGAATTTTTGCTCTTATAATAAATAGACAGGTATATTTTTGTGTAACATAAGAAAGAGAAAAGAAAAAATATATATAAGAAAAAACATAAAAATATTCCTTATTATTAAAGGGCAACAAAATATTTCATAGAAAAAAAGTGTTAATTTCTTGAGTTGAGTTAATATGTTGAGAAAAATAGTTAATATCCAGGATAGTGCGTGTTTTTTAAAAGAAAATATTCTGAGTTTTAAAAAAATAATTTAGAAGCAATCATTGAAATCTCCATCGAAGGAGTTAGTGAGATATTTGCAAAAAAACTAGAAAAAAGAATTGTGAGATTTGTAATTATGCTTCACCAACTCAATGGAGAACGCTTTGTTTGCGGTGTCAAGTAGTATAATTGAAATCTGTTTTGCAAGATTTAGAGACGGTTTTGAATTACACTATTATTTAGGTAGGTAGGCTTTTATGTATAGTTGATTTTGGCATAAATAACCAATTTTCCGTTTTTGGTGGAGATTTCTACGTCGGCTTCCAATGCCCTCATATTATATCTTACCTGTAGTAAGTCTGTTCCTCAGTTTTGTACTCGTCATCCTCAACTTTAGCTTTTTTGATAACTTCTTTAGCTTTGTCTTCTTCAGACTTTGTTCGCTTTCTCCCTGAAATCCACACACAAAACTATGTTGATTTAATGATATACACAACGTGTATTACAAGCAATAAGAAAAAAGTAAAAAATATTCTGAATTATTTTACTAACTACAATATTAGTGAACCCTTAGCGTAATAATAGGGAGAAAAACCAATCTGTGATTATTGACCACGAAGTTAGCTACAGATTACAGCAATGCAACGGGCCGTAGGTACTTGGGTTGAGAATTTCAAGGGCAAACCGAAACCGCCCATCACATGATTGTTGTTAAATTAAAAACTAAACTAAAACCTTAATAGAGCTTCGGGGCTCTTCTCTAGAGAATTACAACTCTGAGATTGAACCGTTCGTCTTTTATCAGTGATAATAGTGCAAGTCCAGTTTATGTAACGCGAACATCAACAACAATATATGAATGAAGAATTTATTATATATTATATAACACAAATTTGGAATATCCAGTGACCGGATTCATCTCTTTCGCGACATCTTCGAGACTGGTATCTTTAAATTCATCGTCTTCGTTCCCTTTCCGCACCTAATGGTGCATAGGGCACTGCATTGGTACACCAATCGCAGCGTATCTTGATCATTTTTGTTACATGAAGGTAAGATGATTAGTCTTGCGCTTCAGGTACCAGTCCAGGGACTATGAAATATTCTAGTGTGAAAACACCTTTTTAAATAGATATTTTATATCAACCATGTCGGGAAATGAAAGTAAATTAAATAAAGTTTTTTTTGTCTCATGGATCATTATCAAAAAAATTTCGGGTTGACTAATGAGTTGATATAATGCTATTTTAATGAGTTTAAGTATTAAAAATTAAATAATTAAACTCATTAAAATAATAACTCATTAGTTAACCCGAAAAATTTTTGATAATGATCCTTAAGATAAAAATAACTTTATTTAATTTACTTTCATATAATTTTGAATTCTCTATTCTTGCCTCTGTTTTGTATAAATATATTGAACACCTTAATAAAGATACAAGTCTCGTAGATGTCGCGAAAGCTATGAAACTGGGCACTGGATATTCCAAATTTGTGGATTCAAGTTTCACTCGTCTTTTATTTATATAATAAATTACAATGAACTTCCATCAAGAATTTTCACTAACAAACTTAAATGAATGAAGAAGATCAGCATTTTTCTATTTATTTGTTAATCGACTATCAAACTAAGTCTAAACAATTTTTATACATGGTATTACCATCGCTATGATTTATTTACATTTTTGTAATTTTGAAATCACACCGCCCGTTACGTCACGAGTTCAAGTCGGCGAGTTTTCCTGACATTTAAAAGGAGAACCCTGTACCTGTTAAAACATGCTAAACTTTGAAAAACATGGCTACCTAAGAACCGAAATCTATCACAACACATAACAACGCTATAGTTGTGACGTTTTAAAGTAGTTTAGCATTAAAATTGTTCTTATTAATTTTTACATACATTATAGACACAGGACGTCTTTTCGCCTTCAAAAATAAAGATTTTGCATAAACCTAGAAATTACAGTGCACTAATAATAAAAGTAGGCCATTTGTCAGCCTCGTGGTGTAGTGGTCAGCGCGTTTGCCTACCATGCGAGAGGTCTCGGGTTCGATTCCCAACATGGTTGATACGAAAAATTTATTTAAAAGGGTGTTTCCACACCAGAATATTTCATAGTCCCGGACTGGTACCTGAAGCGTAAGACTGATCATCTTATCTTCATGTAATAAAAAAATGATCAAGATACGCTGCGATTGGCGTACGAATGCAGTGCCCTATGCACCATTAGGAAGAAGTACAAAAGTTTATAAAAAAATATACAATTACATTCAGTAGGCATTATTTTAATTATGATTGAAGTGTCAACACGAAGTACCGTGCCAATTCCTCATACTTAAGAAATCATGTTTGAAACACTATTTTTCAAATAGCCAATATTCAAATAATATCCATAATTGGCAAGCTTACTAAAGAAGGAATAAACAGCAACTGGGTTTTAAGAATTTAAATACATTATACACATTGTATGAAAAAGCTGATGTAAATCTGCTAGTTTCTTCGTTCACCGGAAACGGGCTGGGCGCCGATATTTATATTTGAAGCAATATAATTGACAGACAGACAATTGACATGGACAATTCATATTAACAATTTAATTAGCAAAGTGGCGACATTATTGAGTCTTTTTTTAAAAATCAAAAACGTTGTTCCAAAAACAGAAAAAATTCTTAGGTATGAAGCCTATGTAAAAACTAAAATATGTTATACGCAACTACTATGGGGAGCAGGATATTAAAATGACATAAACAGACTGCAAAGACAACTAAATAAAATATTAAAGTTAGTATATGACCTTCCCTATCTAACTGCAACTAGAGAACCTTTTAAACAAACTAAGCAATTAATATAACTGAACTCTTTCAACTAGAATCATTAAAATTTATCCGTAAATTAGCCACTAATGCAATTGTAGACGAAGAACTAAAACTTGTAAAAAAAAGTAGTCAAGATGGACATAATACGAGAATATCAGACAAATACCATATGCAGCTTTCTAAAACAAGACAAGGACAATCGAGACTAATGAACCAGGGACTAAAATTATACAATAAACTACCAGACAAAACTAAACAAAAGACTCACAACCTTTTCAAAAGGTGTAAAAAATATTATTTTGAACAACAGAGTATGAATGAAAAAAGTTTTATATTATTTTTTTGTAAAATGAATGTAATAATCCGTAAGGGTTTATAAATAAATTTTCAAATAAAAAAAAAATAAAAAAAAATATACGTTGAAGGTAATTTATAATAAATAACATTTATTTTCCCATAAGTATAACTGCTGTAAAATATTTTTATCGATAGTACAATAATGCGCATAATCACTTATGTAGACGATTTGTCCCTGATATATAACAAGTACTCACCAAGGCAACGATGCCCTGGTGTGGCAATCACAAAATAAATAAAAACATCAATTAGGAACTACACTTTGGGTTGAATAAGTTTGCTAACATCTAGAATAGTAAGTGATCACAGTACCTTTGTCCGGCCCAGCGCTATACGGCGAGACAGAGGGAGAAAGTACACACGGATTAAGCGGTATAAGTTAAGACAAGGGGGTTTTACTTTTCCTATTACCTTCGTCCCCGCTCTCCTCGTCCGCCTGGCTGTCGTCGTCACCCGACTCCTCGCTGTCCGACACCACCTCCCAGCCGGGGTGGCCCTCCAGCCACTCTTTCACCTGCGACAGCAGAGGGGCTTCGTCACCCTTAAGGACCTGGAGACAGTTAAGTGCCGCCGTTAACTTACCGCACGAAGCCAAAGTTGATAAATAAACTGGGTATCTTTATATTTGGAATTCTTCTGTACGTGTGATGCCACTGAACTCCTCCAAAACGGCTTAATCGATTTACGTGCGGTTTTCAGAGAAATGTAGATCTTTGCGCTGCGCGTGTTCGTAGATATTAAAATTTTCAATCTAATGTGTAAAATAGAAGTTAGGAGCATAAATGTTTTATTCATCGATCTACCGGGGTTGCATTCGAGGAGAATGCACATACAAAAAAATTGAAGGATGTTGTTTACAACAGCATTCATTTTTTGTGGATCTCAATCAGATTAATTCCTTAAATTCCTTATAATTTCTACCCATTTATTTCTTTTTACTGGATTTTTAGTATTACTAAAATAATATTTACTGACATTCAATATATTTTAAAAAATCGTATTTCTACATAAGTGCACCCCTTCGTTGATGAGAACGGAGTTTGACATTTGAATGCCATATTTAAAAAATATAATCTTAGGTTTTGGAATTCGACCATAAACAAGTACCAACTTAAATTCAATATTTGAATATTAACAATTTTTAGTTTTGGAATTCAATCACAAACAAGTACCTAGGTACCTACTTATTAACGAAAAGTCTTTTTCCTTTTATATGTACAGTTTTTGCATGTTTTCACGACAATCCGGCATTTTTCTTTTAATTTTTTTGTCGCAAGATCGCGTTAAAACCCGAAAGGCGGTTAAAGAATGACTAAATTCACATTGGGCATGAGTTGATTGCCATAATTTCTGAGGTCTGACATTTCTTTATTAAAATGTATTCCTCTATTTTCTCCCTTGATTATGGCACTAAAACAGTGATTTTTGCACGATTTTGATTTGAGCACAACGAGGAATCTTAGCCAATCATACGAAGAGATAAAACGAAAAACTATCCCTTAACCAGCTAATAGCAAGCAAGCCAACGTTTGTCGCGTCCGCTAGTAGTAAAATAAAATTAATATTTATGTTGAAGGACACTTAATCTCTCTCAGTACAGCCATTTCAACTTATCTTTTAATTTAGTAAAACGTCAAAATTAACACTTAAACAAAATGGTCAATTACACTGCACCTACTATGAATTTAGTTTGAGACAATAATTTACATATTTTTTTTATTTGTATCGATTTTATCTCCATTCACGCGGCGGCGGCGCTCGACGTCTTTTGACCGATTGAACGAGTTTCGAAAAAATTCCAACGTAAAACCGGGGTTATGAAAAACACAAAAATGTTCATTTTAAACTTTTTAGTCTCATTGCATTCTTTTCAATGCTATCTTACCTCTGGCTGATGTTCTCAGTCATACTATCATATGCTCAGCCGTTGTCCACGCATTATTGTAGATATCTCGTATATATTAGCGACGCAAATATGGTGATATTTTGTCACACAAGAAAGTTGCACTGGGCCTTACTGTATCAGGCGAATAGATGTTTTCATGTATACAAATAAATAAAATAAAAAATAAAATTTGTATTATATATTTCTCAAAATTCTTACTCACATAGAAACCAATCAGAAAATGATATTTTCCAACGTACCTCTCCGGTCTTGGGATCAGTAACAGCAACTCGTGAGTCCGAAGTTTGTGAGCTGTCGTCTCCGGCCTCCAGAAATCCTCCTTCCAGCATTTTCCTTTTCTTGTTTTTCTGAAAAAACCAATCAATGATTCTCCACTCGACCATCGCAATAAAAAATCCATTCCATCCTCTCATACAAACAAAGTTCATAATTCAAAATTCAATCCTAGGGAACTTTCAATCTTTTGTAAACGGCTGGAAGAATCTCTTCCTTAATCTCTCCTCCTTTCCTCTTTCCTCTTATTCCTTTTTCCCATCGATTTAGCTTTTATTTTATTTTGAATATGTTTTGTAACTTGAATTATATAAATAAAACTTTTATTTTATTGGTTGATTGGAAGAAATTTCCATCTGGTAATAAGCTCGCCAATGTACAATTTACATTATGCACAAAAAGTTAAATAAATAAATACATTATACCGCTATAAACAAAAATACAAATACTTGATCAGTAACAAGTAACAATATTCACCTACAAATTTGCAATGATTTTTTCAATATTTGGTTTTGATGCGCTTTTCTGTGGACTTCTGGTTTTCAATTTTTTAACACTGCAAATGATTTTTTCCACTAGCAATACTTTTTAACAACTTTTTAGTGTATATTTTAATCGCAAAAGGGGCACAAACCATTCTTTTGACAGATTTTAGTGGTTATTGTTTCTGTCAAAAATCCTCGAGTGTGAATTATTCCAAATGGCGTCTAGTTCTGCAACTATTTCGCATTTAATGAGATTTTTTTTGAGAGATTAGGTTGTTAGAAAATATTTGAGCAGATAAACCTATGAAAGATGAATAATTATTGAATTGGCTTTCTTTATTTAATTAATAAATATATTAATTTAATACATTTTTACTAATTTTGTAAAAAATACATTTTGATCGTCTTGGATCTTTTTGCCACCCTTATCATTTATAAACAAAAAAAATAGTAATTCTTTAGGCTTGTCTCAGGTCAGTGACCTCAAGCAATTGAAGATTCACATCAGTTTATTACAAAAAACATTTATTCTGTCGGACTGTCCATTATTATTACATGAAATCAACATTTGCATACAGAATCGCATCACCGGAAGTTAAATTTTTAGTCCTAGTTTTGTAAGTGCGAATTATGAGTTTCATAATACTTTAGACCGTATCTAAATAAAAGATAATTTAGTATACAATGATGGTTTAAAGTTTGCTCAGTCAACTATTTTTTATTTCAACTACATTTTTTTAACGTTTTAAAGGAGCCTTTTATGTGTTTATGTGTAGAAAATAAAAATATCTTTAATCTGGCACGGTGGAAGCATTATTGCATCATTAACCTAGCATACATCATTCGTAATCAAAGTTAAATAAGGCAAGCATATCCATATATTATTCGTACAAGGAATCGGGTTGGAACATATATGGTTATCAGTTCACTTTATATATATTATATTACATTTTTGGATGGACTTTCCAGCATTGCCCTTATCTTGTTTTTCTGCAAAAACAAAACGTAATCATGTCACAATCATTGAAATAAAATTTTATCAGATTATATATTTATTAAAATTGAGTCGTTCACTTCCAAACCTCAAAAAATCACAAAAATCATTGGTCTGATAAAAAATGAGGAAATCATACGATTTTGCCATATTAAAAAGCCGCTTTTTAAAAATCAAGCCATTAAACAAAATAAAGAAAACAAACATTAGATAAAAACAATCCTTTTCAAAGGTATTTATAATAAAAAGAATGCTTAAAAGTTTTACATAACTAAAATATAATTACCTTTCGACTGGCAGATTACGCCTCTTGAGATTTAGACTAAGCTTAAGTACATTAGTACTCATAATATAAAGATGCGAGTAAAAAATATCTAATGCTTAAAAAATAATATATTAAGTGTTAATATAAATTTTGTCAGTTTTTTCCCAAATTAAAAAATGAGCACAAAATGGTAAAGGTTATGGAGATTGTCATTCGAAAGAAAATTTTCTGCTCTACAAAATATTGTGTTTGCTTTTATGTTATACATATTATTTTATTTAATTACAAACTTGCTGAACTTTTGAAGCTACGGGAAATCTATTGCCAGCAATGTCTAAAATATGTTTTTATGCGCCAACATCTATTTCTTAAAAATTTTAGTATATCTAGTCAAAATTGAATAGTTTGACAGAAACCTCCTCTGTAAATCCAGACTCGGGCAAAGATACTCATTTATCATAGCTCCTAAGCATTGCATTTCATAAGGACAATATGATAGAGATTAATTTTATTTGAATTTGTTTAGATTTAAATTTTTGTTGAAATTATGGATAAAAAAAGCAAATTTAAATTAACGAATAGCATATACTTTTATTATAATTTTCTCATTTTTATTGACAAAAAAATTGTGTTCTAAAATTAGCTTATTTAAAAAAATATATATAATTATCGTAGTTCCAGTAGCCTTAATTCAAATTTAAAATAAAATGTCTACCCACACAGGCCATGCCATTGTGGGATATTTTTATAATAAATAACTTTCAAAATGAAAATGAGTTCAGTAGACAAAAATGAGCATTTTCAACACCTACCTCTATTACCGTTCAATCGAGGGAATAAAGGAGAATACATTATCAACTAATTATTTTTTATTTTTTTTTCTTGTGTCCTCTTGTTCTCTTCATTTGGAATAAAACAGACACAACTTATGTTAACACCCAATAGTTTGAACGGGAAAATTAAAAAAAAAGCTTAAGTTTCGGTTTTTCAAAAGAAATACAAACATTTTTAATCCCACAAATTGTGTGGTATTTTTCTTAAATTCTAGGCTAAATTATGTCTTCAACAATCACTAAACAAAATGAAAATAGTTTAAATATTTTAGTTCAAACTCTTTTTTATGGAATGATGATTTTTTTACAGAATGTGTTTAGCAACATTTGATCTTCATATCAGCCATCGAACGGCAGATATTTTTTCTATAATTTATTTCACTTGCTGATAATAATTTCAAGTGCTATCATTTGTCTGTAAAATTACATTTAAGCATAATTACTTTTCCATTTTTGGTTATAGAGGGGTTTGGAATTATACGACACAATTATTCAGTTCAAAATCAAGTGTCGCGGACTCACAGGTCAGAGGCCCGAGATTCAAACTCCGCTCTACCACAACTCGATTCTTATTTTTAATACTGAGTTATTCCTGACTCATTGAAGGCGGCCTGGGTAAATCATTAAAAAGCAACAAAAAAAAATAGATGGCTTTTTCAAAATAAATGTAATTTATTTTAATTATTCAAAGATTTATATCCCCCAATAAATAAAGCAAAAGTGAGTCTTATTGATTAATTTGGCATTCACTTCGTAACACTTTATAGTATATACATTTTTTAAAATCCATTATCATCATCATCAAACCCATATCCGCACCTGATAGTGCATAAGGCACTGCTTTAATAAAGTACATGCGGTGTATCTCAGTCGTGTGTTACAGGAATGTAAGGTGATCAGTCTTACGCTTCAGATGCCAGACCAGGGACAGTGAAATACTAGTGTAAAGCCACCTTAAAAAATAATATTTCATATTGACCCTCCCAGAAATCAAACCTGGGACCTCAAGCGTGGAAAGCGAACAGTCCAACCGCTGCACTACGAGGTAGACTTTTCTTCACTCGATTTTCTTTTTAGGATTTTTACCCGAGAGCAGCCACAGAGTCAAAACGCTTGTCCAAGATTCTAGCTCTATTTCACGAGCAGAACTGTATTCTTCATCCTCGCGGACACGGACAAAATCCTTACTAACATTTATCCTATTCAAAGAACACACTATAGTTTCAGGAGAACTCCCGACCACAGTTTTGTAACGCCAGTTAAAGGGAGGGGTGCTCTCTTGAAACTTAAGTTGTGTTACAATATTTTGAGTTTGTAGACAAGACATTAAGATTTTACATTTTGAGAGTCATTAAAATTTTACGAATTACAAGAGATGGAGAACATTTTAGAGAAGGGAATGGAATATGGAAATCTAGGCATTTGCAGGGCTTATGACCTGCTTTCAAATACACGGTGGGTATAAGGGATCACCCCATTTTTTTTGTTTTGATCAAAGTTTATTACGAATAGGGAAATATCGCTTTTTTTAAAAACATTTTTAAAGTAATAAAGGTCTATGAAATACTGTACAGTAAAAAAATACATTTTTGCTAATTGAACGTAGTTATGCAGAAGACAGCCGGCCATAGAAAAGTGAAACTGAGATAATAACACTTTTGTGAGAAGAGTGAATAATCAAATCTACACAACAGTTGGAATGTTTTTGACTTTAACAAATGATGAACAATGAAAACATTAGTTTTTTTTATACTACAAACAAAAACATTATGTATTTGACCAGTTTCAATGATTTTTAAAGTATAGTAAGATTTTTCTAGTGCTGTGGGTTTTTTCTGCAAATCAAGAAATGCCGTTCTTTTGATCGACACTATTTTCAGAAGCTGATTGATACAGTTTTTTGTGTGAAAACGGTCTGTCTGTATTTAGCAGAACATAGAATTGACCTTACCGCACCCGATAACATCAATATCTCATTTTTCAAAATTGTGGACTGGCTGCGTTCAATTATAAGCAGCATAAAAAATACTTTTAAATTTGTAATTTCGAATTCCCGCAAAAACGGTGATTCTATTGGCCACGCCCCTAGTACGTCACAATTCATGTTTATTTGTTCCTGCCATTGAAATTCGTGTAGAACAATTTCATGAATCTTGACGTCACTAATATATTTTTATTGAATTTCTTTTTTACATTTATGTATGAAAACGTTTCTCCACAATATCCATATTGATTTTGAAAATGCAATTAATTATTCGAAATCCATTTCATATATTTTTATCGGTATTCGTAGTATGTGATATTTCCCTATTGTGAAAGTGCGGTTAAGAATGAAAAACATGGTAAAGCAGTTTTTTTAACTGAATACTGTTTTGTTTGTAAGAAAAAATGAGATCATACGAATCACGTAGGATACATAGACAAGAAAATGGTTGAACAAATATTTCGCATCAACTATGTCAAGAATGGAACTCTAGACCTCTCGCGAGGCAGGCGATTGTACTAGTGTAGCGCGGACGGACATAAGGATCGGGAGTAATTACCCTTTTTCTCTTCTCTTCCTCGACCTGTTTCTTCTTCTGCTCGAACTTGTGCTGCTTCACCATCTCCGTGAGGTTGGAGATGTACTCGTCGGTCTGCGAGAGGAGGAACGCGAGGCGCTTGTCTTTCTTCTGGTCGATCAGCTTCCGGTAGCCCTCCTCGTCCTCCGCCATGAGCCTGCGAAACGTCGGTGGATAATGTTACAAATGCTGGCTAAAATTGAAGAAATATTGCGCTGCCCTCAACAATGAGAAAGAGCAGCCCCATAGGAAATTGGATATGAGAAATGTATGCTTGTGCGGGGTAAAATTGGAGCATTCAATTGTACGGCAAGTTTCTTAAAAATGTGTGACAAAAATATTTTAATAAAAGTAACTACTTTGAATGATGTCGCTAGTCCTTGCGAATAAACCAATTTATTTATTTATTTAGGTTGTCTGTAAATAACAGTGGTGGCAGACGTTTTGTTTGTCTTAGATAATAATTATTGTGTTTTTTCGTTAACAAGTCAAAATAATTCACTAATTTGGTTAGAAAAAAATGGTGTACATATAATTTTATTTCAACAGAGGGAAAACATTTTTGAGAAGGGAATATACAAGTCTAGGCATTTACAGGGCTTATGACCTGTCATTGGCTGGTTTAAGTGGCCACTTTACACACTGTGTAACATTCACCATTCTGCCCATGTTTAAACATCCACATTTCCTCAACTCGTCCATCTGTTGACTTTTGTGAAGTAATCAGCAATGAGTACCAGCCAATGACAGGTCATAAGCCCTGTAAATGCCTAGACTTCCATATTCCCTTCTCAAAAATGTTTTCCCTCTGTTGAAATAAATTTCAATATGAACAACTCCCTAGGGAGGAAATCCAGCCAGTCTGCAAACACCGGGGAGGGAGGATTAGTGCCATGCCCACATGATGATATAAGCGCTAGACTTCACCGTTTTCACAAAATGGCTCTTACACCACTGTTGAAGTAGACAATAGTGCACCCGGAATGACTCACCTCCTCATTCTCTCCTTCTCTATCCTCTCCTGCTCCTTCTTCTGCTCGCGCTCTGCGTTGGCGTGGTAGTTCATGACGGCCTTGTTGAGGCGGCCCATCTTGGCGACATTGTTGCGATGGAACTCCTTGAAGTCCTTGGCTGGAACCCGAAACAAAAAACACCGCATTAAAATAAGCGAGTCGACATGGTTTCAATCAATTACAGTAAAACCCCCAAAATTATGTACCGGCAATTTGTGTTTTACTGTGATTTACGTTCCATTCCATTTTGATTTTTTTAGTACACTTAATACCTGTTTAACGTTTCTATTTCTGCATTCAAACATAGGAGAAATTTGCAATCCGCACTGAATACTGAGTTTTAAGAGTCTGAAGTGAGTCTTTATTATTAAATCAACTTTTTTGTACTAGAAATTTTTTGTGTTTTGCGGACAATTATTGCCGCCATTTTCATGTTTTTGACAGCTCAAGAGTCTAGAAGTTAGTCTCTATTTATTATATACATTAAAGACGAGTGATACTTTGATCCACAAATATGGAATATCCAGTGACCGGTTTCATCGCTTTCGCGACATCTTCGAGCTGGTATCTTTACTAAGCAGTTCAATGTATTTATACAAAACAGAGGTAAGGATAGATAATTCAGATTTACTTTCCGCTCTATCACAACTCGATTCCAATGTTTATTGACCATAGTAATCTTTTTTTTATTTATTTTTTTTAATTATTCACAATTTTAAAAAACCCATTAGGGTTACATTAGAAATTTTATATTGTCTAGTCATTTTATGTCTCGTCTAGTCTAGTTAGTTCAGTCATCATGTGCTTTTTCAGATTGATTTTAAATTTGTCTCCAGTAAAAGTTTTCAAGTAGTAAGGTAAGTCGTTGTAGTGTTTAAGTCATTATGTAGTATTTTTGACTGTCCTGTGTTTGTCTCTGCTTTTTCAATATGATAGTGTTGTGTTGACAGGTGTTATATTTGTGTATGTCGGCATTTTTGACTAATATTATGTCGTCGTCTTGTATGTTTCCCAGTGTTATTTTGTGCACAATTTTTAAGGTCTCAATTATAGTCAAGTAGTTTATGTCAAACTGTGTGTTTTTTGTACAGTTCAGTCGTAGAAGTCAGGTAGGGTAGGTTTAAGAATTTTATTTTGTTGTCTTTGTTTTCTTGTTATGTCTGTCTTGTTACCAGTTCCCCAGAAGGCGATCATGTGACTCAATTTACTTTTGACATAGGCTTCGTACATCATAAATTTTTTCCTTTCTTGGTATAAAATCTTTAATTTTGTAGAAGAGGCTATGTAGTGATGCCATTACTTTAGTGAGTCCGTCTATGTGTTTTGTCCATTTTAATTGTCTGTCCATTGTGAGTCCTAGGTAAGTCACATGTTCTAGTTCTTTAAGAGTTTCGTTGTTTATTTTTATGTTCATGTTATGGTTCTTCTTTTGTATTTCGAATGTATTATATTGCATTTCTTGGCATTTAAAGTTAAGAGTTTTTGTTTGTCCATAATGGTCAGGACTGACTCACCGTGTTGCAGCAGCCTCTGCAGGAACTCCTGGTGCTTTTGCCTCCGCACGCTTCCTCTCGGCCTCCAGCTTCTGCTGCTTCTCTAGCTTCTCGGTAGCGCGCGCCTCCCGCAGCCCCTGGCGCTTGGTGCGCTTGTACGCCTTGATGTTTACCGCCGTCTCCAGCGTGGTGTCCCGGCGGGTTGCGGCAACAATCTGAGCATTGAGTAACAATAACATTATAATCGACTCATATTTTTTGTTGAACGGTGATCGAATATATTTTTAGTTTGTCTAAATGTTTGGCCAAAAATTTCACCCCTAGGGAGTTGTTAAGATTAACATACTAAAACATAATAGAGAAGAAGGAAATACAGAAGTCAAGGCATTTACAGGGTATTTATGGTGATCGCCAATGACGCTTAAGGTCTTGGGTTCGGTTCCCAGAAGGGTCAACATGAAATATTTGTTTTGAATATTTTACTGTTCCTGGACTGACAGTGCCCTATGGACCGTCAGGTGTGGATCGGGGTTTGTTAATGATCACGTATATCAATCGGAATCTATCATTTACCGATTCGGACGTTGCGTTTCTTGTTAAGAATGATATTTAGATTTTAGAAAGATTTCTTGTTCAGGCCGGCATGGCGTTACCTCGCTCCGCAGTTGCCTCTGCAAGTTGAGAACTCGGAGAGCTCGCAGCTCGATCTGCGCCTGGAGCCGAAGGTCCTCGGGCATGGTGGTCGGTAGGCTGCTCAGGATGTCCATCCTCTGGGCGATGCGGGCCGCCACTCTGGAAGCAGACGCGGGCGTACAAACATCGTGTTAAACTTAGTATAACGAAATAAATCAACAATTACGCAGAAGTTATTCCAGGAAGCAGTCGGCAAAGAGTGAATAATCAAATTTACAAAAAAGTTGGAATGTTTTTTAGTTTGACAAATGATAAATAATGCATACATTAGTTTTTTTTGTAATCCAAAAAATAATTAAATGATGTATTTGACTAGTTTTAATGATTGCTTAAGTCTAGCTGGCACACAACCTAAGATGTGCATTTTGCAGGAAACAGCCAGTCCTAGCAAAACTCTGATGTATGTTGTGTCATTGTGTATTGAATATACTATTATATATATATATATTAGGGTATTTAAATTGTAAAGAATCACTTGAAGGAATTTCAGCCTTCAGGGAGCAATTTATCCTGGATGACCGGTCCCAAATTTCACAGAGAAAATGACAACTCCACCACCAAGAATTCTTCTTCATAACTCAAAACTCGATAGAACGATTTTCACAAAATTTATGTTTCGTTTCGAAGATTTCCATGTCAGCATTTTCTGTGATCTGTAGTTTTGCTTCGAACCACGTGATACCCTCTCAGGTCTCTGCCGAAGGCAATAGGGAAACGTTACATTATTAAAGTATCTAAGGGTCTAAGAAATACTGTAGCATAAAAAATATTTTCAAATTTGTAATTTTTAATTCTGACAAAAACGGTCACTGCAATGGCCATGCCCCTAATACGTTGTTGATTTTAAATTTTATTCCTAAGTGATATGCAGCATAATAGATTGCCCAAAATTATTGTCCCGATAAACTTTCGTGTACCATCAAGGACCGTCAGACTCCGACACACGTTCCAGTGTGAGTACAATAGGACAAACTTCACCCACCTAGTGAGCATCCACAGAACTGCTATTGATTATGCCGAGCTGCTGGACTTGCTCCACACCACACCTGCTGCTATAAAATTAGCTATCCTTTCCATTAAATGGCCATTCCCTCAATTCTACTCTTTTTGATTTCTATTCATCTTTACTTATTTCCTTTTTCTTTTCTTTTTACAATTAATATATTAGTGAAATATGTCATTCTAATTATATTTTTTGTCAATTACTATAATACTTTATGTACTTCTTAACCAAATATTGTAAGAGCCCTCTGGGTGTTTATTTGTTTATTAAATTAAATAAATAAACATCGTCGTGAAACGTGACATCAGAATTATCAATGCAAAATGTGTCACGTTTTTCTAGACATATATGAAAACATTTCTGAGTTATAAAAATTTTATAGTTATAGTTTTAAGTTATACATGAAAACAGTTCTCCACAATATCCATATTGATTTTGAAATTACAATTAATTATTCTAAATCTATTTCATGTATTTTTATTGGTATTCGTAGTATGTGATATTTCCCTATTTGGTACGCGCGCAAAAGATCGCAGGTTCGGAGAATAAATTTGTAAAATGTCTCAAATTAAATGGTTTTTTTTAATCGTGCAATCTTATGCACCACAGAAATCATCCTTCTTAGGATGGATTGCCTTAATATAAAAAAAAGATGTTTTATTGAATGAATTCAAACAGCAGTTTTATTATCTGCTTCAAATTCTAATTATTTAGATTACATACCTCATTTACCTTTCAGTAAAAAAAAAAAAAAATTATGCACCGTACCATTGCAATATAAAATATATGCATGCAAAAATTAATTAAATAAATGGGGACGATTCAATGATTCTTTAAGCATTTTTGAAAAAAGGCTCTTTTTAAGCGGCCTCCGTGGTGTTGTGGTCAAGACGCTTGACTCACACACACAAGGTTCCGGGTTCAATTCAATCATGTGATTTTTCTCAAGCCTGAGTGTTCTGTGCTGTAAATCACCACCGTAATTGGGCCTCCTGCCTGGTGGTGCAAAAAAAAGGGTTACAAATATGGATTTTTAACAATCCAACTTTTGACTAAATAATAGTATGTTGTTTTAGTACCTGTTTTCCCTCTCGCTCAGTATCTGTATGGGGTCGATGCCCACCGGCCGGGGCAGCGTGGTCAGCTTGTTCTGCTTGGGCTGGGGCGGCTGCACAGGGCCCACAGGACGCGGGGGCACCTGCCCCTGGGTCCCCAAAACGCCGGGGGTGGTGGGGGCGACTGGGGCGCCCGGAGGGACGGGCCCGCGGGGGCTGGCCGGGTACCCGGAGGCGGGCTGAAATACATTCCTAATTAGGCGAGGTCTAAGGGAGAACTAAATTATAAATTATTAAATCTGTGGCTTGGACCTAAAAGGGGCGTTGTCATATTGTTTTTTTTTACAGTTTGTGAAATGTCGATTTTTAATGTGCGAGTTAGTTTCTAATACAGAATAAAAGTAAACTTATAATATAAGAAATTAAACACTGATTTGAGTCTACTGAACACTTTATTTTATTTTTACCAATATAAAAACAAAAATTTTGTGACAATTGTTTCGCCTTGTTAGGGCATTTTCAAACCAATGTAAAGATTTTTGTTTTTATATTTAAAATAAAATAGAATTCTCCAATGACCCGCCTTTGTCGTATTGTTAACTCAAGACAAGATCTGGACTTTTTTGGTTTAAGTTTACAACGATTTAAACGAGCACTAAATAAATAATCCAGATCTTGTCTCGATGTCCCTTATGTTTGTCAATGCTTCTTTCTTTTTTTTATTTTTTAAATGTTTTAAACTATTCTTTTATTGTAATTTTTAAACCTTATAAATTGTATACATGGACAATGTCCGTTAATAAATAAATAAATAAATAGAAGTAGACTCAAATCAGTGTTTGATTTCTTATATTATAAATTTAAATATGGAGTTCTACAAAATAAACATCAAATCAATCAATCAATCAATCAATCAATCAACAGAATAAAAGTTCTGTTTTCTTAGTGTTTTAAAAAAAAAAGTTTTTTTCTGTGCCTTGCGAAAGTGTTTTTTTTAATGTGTTTTTCACTAACAGCTTTTTCATTATCCGGCCCTGGGTCGGTCCCGTCAAGGCCGGTTAAGAGATCGTCTACTGTACAGTTTGAAGATTTGCATAAAAAAGGAGAATTTAAAAATGACAGTTGCGACTTACTGGAGTGGCAAGAGGCGGGGTGGGGTGTGTCGGCGGCGCCATCTGTCCTGCCATGGGCAGCGGCACGGTGGGCTGCCCCCCGCCGGGCCGGGTCCCCTGGCCCTCCTGGGGGGACACCTTACCTGGAGCTACAAAATAAACAATAGATGAAGTTGGATTGGCATGGTTTAGCTCAAAGTTTTAGATCTTTCGTTTTTTTTAATATATTGTATACTATTATTGTTTTGCCCTTGTTTGTCTTTGCTAAATAGTTTTATGTTCTTTTTGTTCAGTTTCTTGCATTTATATTTCTTCATGTAGCTGTTGTAATTGGCTTAGGCCGTATTTATAATAAATAGGCTATATGCCAATTACCTGCCAATTACCTACCAATATTTTTATTATTTGTCCTTAAGAATTCAGTCAGAAGTAAATAAGTACACAAATCATTCTGGGTAAGTAAAAATTTTACGTTAAGAGGGAACACCTCCCCATTAAAAAACAGCTGTTAGTTTCATTGTCTACAAAAAAAACATATTGAAGAAATATGGATGTTCAAACATAGGCAGAATGATGAATGAAAATAACTCTTCCGAGGATGGGTCATCTATAAATATTTTACGTATAACACGAAGATTGGCGCTTACAGAGCTGCAGCAGAAGTGGGGCGGGCGGAGGAGTGGAGGGCTGCGCCGGGGGCTGCGAGGGGAACTCGCCCGGAGGGCCGTGCTTCATGAGCCGCGGGAAGCGCGCCAGCTGCCGGTACGCCATTATCTGCTCACTGAAGGAAACAAACAAAATACGTGTACCGGCAAAATTACTCACTCTGCAAATTTATTACCAACAAGTGAGCGCTTGTTGAAGTCTAAAAATATCTAAATCCAATTTTCAGGTCAGGGGTTAATGTATACTCACCGCAGCTGGTTCAGTTGGTAATTGTTGAAGACCGAGGGCGGCTTGTCCGACTTGGGGGCGTCGTATGAGGAAGTACGCGCCCGCATCGCCATGAGCTGCGCGTAGCGCGGGTCTTCTTGAAGCCCGCGCTCCTCCATAGAATCCAGGGCCCGCTGCAGCGCGTTCAGGTTGTCCTGGCCCGGCGCCTGTCCCCCCATGGGCGGCCCGTGGCCCTGCCCTTGTCCCTGCATCGGCGGGCCCTGGCCCTGCATCGGAGGCCCCTGGCCTTGCATCGGGGGTCCTCCCTGTCCTTGCATCGGCGGTCCCTGCCCTTGCATCGGCGGTCCACCTTGTCCCTGCATCGGAGGCCTCTGGCCCAACATCGGCGGTCCTTGGCCCTGCATCGGAGGACCTTGGCCTTGCATCGGCGGTCCTTGACCTTGCATCGGAGGCCCTTGCCCCTGCATCGGTGGCCCTTGACCCTGCATCGGAGGCCCTTGACCTTGCATCTGAGGACCTTGTCCTTGCATCGGTGGCCCTTGACCTTGCATCGGCGGTCCTTGTCCCTGCATCGGCGGCCCTTGACCCTGCATCTGAGGACCTTGTCCCTGCATCGGAGGCCCTTGACCTTGCATCGGCGGTCCTTGACCCTGCATCGGAGGACCCTGGCCCTGCATCGGGGGCCCTTGACCTTGCATCGGAGGTCCTTGACCCTGCATCTGGGGACCTTGTCCCTGCATGGGTGGTCCTTGGCCTTGCATTAGCGGCCCTTGGCCTTGCATAGGCGGCCCCTGTCCCTGCATCGGCGGCCCCTGTCTCTGCATGGGTGGACCCTGGCCCTGCATCGGAGGTCCACCCTGTCCTTGCATCTGCCCTTGTCCCTGCATGGGCGGGCCCTGGCCGTGCATGGGAGGGCCCTGCCCGTGGTTGGGCATGCCGTGGCCGTGCGGAGGCCCGTGCCCGTGTCCCATGGGCCCGTGTGGATGGCCGGGATGCGGTCCCGGCGGGCCCTGGCCGTGAGGGGGGCCCTGTCCCTGCATCATGGGTGGAGGACCACCCTGACCCGGAGGACCCTAAAAATAACATTTACACCGTTACAATATGTTTTTTTTTATATTCATAAACAGAAACTATAATACATTATAAAATTATTGAAACATTTCCATTGTCCACGATTGGGTGAACTTATCGCTTATATAATTAAATTACTAAACATTTGTGTATAACCACTTAGCATGTTACTTTATTTGATGTCCTGATGATGAGACAGGTATGTCTCGAAATTGTTAGACATAGAGAAATCAGTAAGTGGTTTTATATATACAGTCGAACTCGGTTATAACGATCATGGAAATAGGGAGATCTCGGATGTTGCGAGGAAACATTAGTTGACATTTTAGTTCATGGTTTTCTCCATAACACTGTTATAACGAGCTACTTTTCGGACATACCGAACAAAAATATTGTCAAAAATTACACAAAAAATCTTAAATTGTTAAAAACATAATTCTCGAAATAAGAACCTAAGTAATAAAATCCAAACGGTCGGCTAACGTAAAGGATAAATACCGCCGGGCGTTGGGATCAGATTATATTTAGCTATGTAAGTGTCCAAGTACCTAATTGGATTTTTCGCCAACAATATTGAAAAATTAACACACATGGTTTTTAAAAAATCCAAGCTTTGTGAACTTAGTAAGTGCCGATTCGGCACATTGTTACAATTTACAGCTGCTTTTGTAGTTTATGAATGACATTTATTTATTTATTTATTAACGGACATTGTCCATGTATACAATTTATAAGGTTTAAATATTACAATAAAAGAATAGTTTAAAACATTTTAAAAAAAAGAAAGAAGCATTGACAAACATAAGGGACATCGAAACAAGATCTGGACTATTTATTTAGTGCTCGTTTAAATCCTTGTAAACTTAAACCAAAAAAGTCCAGATCTTGTCTTGAGTTAACAATACGACAAAGGCGGGTCATTGGAGAATTTAGGCCATAGTTTGTTCTATGCTGATCGATGAACAGTACTTCATTGTTTCTCAATCTACGAGTCGGAATATTTGTCCCAGTAATGATAGAACATCGATTATACCATTTAGTACGCCGAACATATGGAGTCAATATTAGTTCTACGTTTTTGTAGACTAGAAATATTTAACATTGACTCTATTTCAGCATAAGAATAATTATCTCTCTCTAGTCCAAGCATCCACGCTATTTTTCGAAGCAAGCGATGTTGGACTGATTCAATGTGATTTATGCGATTGACATAGAATGGAGACCAGACCACTGAGGCATATTCAAGAAGAGGGCGAACAGTTGAGCAATAAAGAGTTTTGATTGTACGGACATACTTGTTTGGGGTTTTTTTAAAGATTTTTTAATGTTCTATGCTTATTTCAATACACAATAAACATTACATGTGGGTGATGTCAAATGAGTTCTAGACCAGATCAGTTAAAACCTAACCCCTGAATTATAAAAATGTCTACTGACAAGAGGAAGTGTCACTCAATTCGTGAAAAAGTTGCAATTATTCGTAAAATCGAACGTGGCGCGAAAAATGAGGAAGTGCGTGCAGAGTTTTCTCTATCTTCATCCACAGTGTCAACATAAAAATAAGGATGTTTATTTGTCTGCATTTGAAAAAAATATCACGGACACAAAAAAATTTAGAAATCGTACTAATGTCGATGAAGCATTGCTCCAATGGTTTTGTATCCAAAGAAACGCAGGATTTTCCATCGATGGACCAATATTGAAGACACAAGCGGAAAAGTTCGCAAAACAATTTGAAAACGACAATTTCAAATGTAATAATGTCTTTATGTGATAGGTATGTTTGTAAGCATTTATAATAATTTTCCCTAACATTTAAAAAAAAAATCTGTATGAATTATATATACACATCTGTATTTACTTGTTTACTTAGTGACAATGAGCAATAGCGATTGTATAAAAAAACCTTTCTCTGGTATAATGAGTAACGCTTATAACGAGCAAATTCAATCGGCCCCATCTTCCTCGTAATAACCAAGTTCCACTGTATATATATGTGTAAAATATAATTTTTTTTTTTTAATTTATCAAGTCCAACGTGAACATGATCACAATACTAGAGAAAAGGTAAAAATCAGACTCAAATCATAAAATTCTATTCTATACAAGGCAGTAAGAAAATATTATGAAATGGGAAAAAACATTTATGAAGAGAAAAAAAAACAAAATTCAAACAGAAGGTTATGTTATAGAAATATGTCTATTTAAATTTGTTGCAATAGAGAGGGAAAACATTTTTGAGAAGGGAATATGGAGTCTAGGCATCTGCAGGGCTTATGACCTGTCATTGGCTGGTTTAAGTGGCCACTTTACACACTGTGTGACATTTACCATTCTAACTTCTGAGATTCATCCGGCTGAACCAATTCACCTACTAGGCAACGCATGAAAACAATCGGAAATCCAGCCAGTCTGCAAGCATTAAGACATACTCAAAACAGTGTTGAAATAGGGGTTACTAACTTTTTCCTAAGCATGATCGATATCAATAAGTCAATTTAGTGGTGTTGATTTCATGAAACAGGGATGGCTGAAGAGTAGAGGCTGAAGGCTGTCGAAATGCAAAATCTCTCAGACGAATGTGTAGTAAAACTATTTACGATAGATGCAAAAATTTAGAGATCCGTACATTATGTAAGGTTGAGATAGGCATTATTGACAATATCAAGAAAGGAGCTCTGCGCTGGTTTGGACGTGTAAAGCGAATGAACAGCGAAAGAACGCCTAAAAATATTTAAAATGCGAATGTTGACGGATGCAAAAATAGAGGAAGACCGAGATCCAACAAAATATTTGCTGTGGTAAAATATAACAACAATACACATTATTTTATATTTGATAGTAAATTGTTCGCGGTCTGGTAACATTACGCGGCCACTTCACGCATGCGCACAGGCAGAATGTCAGATTTTTGGACACAGTGCGATTTATGCAAACATGATTCTACGCGCCTTCTGGTATATATATATTTCTTGGCACTATTTCTGTTTTGGGAGTCGGAAACAATTACCTCCCTAACTAACTAGTTTTATAATAGATTATTATATCGTGTTGATGTTGAAATACCTCAAAAATAATAACCTGTGTATTTGAGATTCCTCTAAATAATATGATTCGTATATTATACTATCGAAACAAAAAAACATAACCTAACAAAAAAAAACATAATGCTATATGTATCGTTTTAGATGGTGAACAATAAATGTTCTTTGTCAAATCGTGAACTTTTTACTTAATCAAATAATAGTTTGTAGATAATTAATAAAACTGGCGGGTTTGATGGCCCGAGTCCCGTGACATCGACAAATGGGATATTAAATGTCCTACTTGTCCCGGCGGCATGTGCCCCATCGGGTGCTGCGGGTAACCGTGAGGGGGGCCCTGCCCCGGATGCGGCGGCGGCTGGTGGCCCATCATCTGGTGTGGCGGGGGCCCGTTCATGTGTTGCGGCTGCTGGTTGTACGGGCTATGCGGGGACTGCGGCGGCGCCGGGCTCTGGATGGGGGGCACCATCGGACTCGGAGCCTGCGGCGGCGGCATGGGACTACTCTGTGGCGAAGGACTCGCCATTTTTTAATCCAAAATCCACCTAAAAACGAGCTATTTAAGCCGCAATTCTTGACAGTTCAAAAAGACGTGACAGCAAAAATGGCGAACGGAACATAACACAAGATTCGTCTAAACGCTGACCACATAACCACATTTTGATGTCCAACTAAGCGTTATCACTCGAAATACCTGTGAGTATTTGTATGCAGAAATTACTCCATCCACATAATCGTATTTATTTAGATTTTTGTGAAATAACGCAACGCGCTCAAAGAGTTTTATTCGACGAGACGCTTTTGTAAACCAATCCGAAATTAGCTGCGCTTATTATGCAATTTCTGTGAACTTCTAGAAAATCTTTGGTCTATTTCTTTGTTCATTCTCTCTTCTTCGTTTTTTCATGGCCTTTTCACATCTCAACTTGGGTGTTCTGGCCAGTGTCGAGTAGTTTTGTTTTGTTTTTTTTTACATATATACACATGTGTTAGTAATATAATATGTAAAGGTTAGTATGTTAGTATTTAATATAATATATACATATAATAATAAAACATATTTACAGCTTTACACCATTTACAACTAGATATTTACATAGGATTTTAAATACACGTTTATTGGGTGGGGACAGGAGAGTTAGAATATGAATAGGGAATGGGATATTAATATCAGAGAGGTCGGATAGGAAATCAGGATAACAATCATTTATGGGGCATCCAAAAAAAATATGGTTTAAATCTTCCTCATCTAGCTGACATTCGCAAATGGCAGAGTCCCGGACATGGATTCTGAACAGGTGAGAACCATTGCAGCAGTGCCCAATGCGCATTCTGCATATGGAGGATGTCTCAAACTTGTTCAGAATCACTTTGGAAAACCAAGGCTTTTCTGTAACATTTGGTTTCAGTTGGAAAAGATGTTTACCCTTGGCTTGGGAAGAGGCTACCCAATATTCTTGCCATGTGCGAAGTTGCTTCTCCTTCGTCATAACAAGGAGATCACCTAGTGGTAGTAAATTATTATAGGCAGGATCCCCGGAGTGGACCGCCTCCTTTGCTAACGCGTCCACTTTTTCGTTACCGGGAATACCACAATGGCTAGGGATCCAGGACATAACAATACTCTTATTGGATGCCTCTGATATAGAAAGAAGAAATCGAGTTTCCACGCAGAGCTCATCCTCGGGATAAAAGGATGGAGGGGATTTGATTTTTTGTAAGGCACTCAAGGAATCCGACAGGATTAGGAACTTGCTATATTGTGAGCTTAAGGCGTATTTGACAGCTTCTCGGATTGCGATACATTCTGCGGTAAATACAGATGCATTCTTGTGCAATTTGTACAATCTTTGAAAGTTGTTGTCTTCACAATATATAGCCGCACCCGTATGGGTTGCCGAATCTGACCGAGATCCATCAGTGTAGATAATTTTCCAACCTATCCATCTTGACGACCGAATACGGTTGAATGTACACCGGGGCTGTAGGTGGCTTTCGACTCCGAATGTGAGTTCAATACTTGGGGCATAAATAGAAGTTTTAAATGGGAAACGATAAAGGGGAAGAAGGTCTTTAGGATAAATGTTAGATTCGAAAGATTTGTAAAAATGAAAACTGTTGACTAGTAAAGGGGGTGGTTTATGAAACCAAAAAGATGAGGATGTCACGCAGTCAGAGAGAAATTGTACCTTTTTGAGGAGCAGGTTGTTTTTTTGGATAGAGCATTTTAGAAGAAATCTATCCGCCAAGTATTGTCTTCTCATACCAAGTGGGGGATCACAAGCTTCTACTTGTAAAGCGTTAATTGGAGATGACTTCATGGCTCCGACGACTAGTCTCAGACTTTGGGATTGGATCCGGTCAAGTCTTTGGAGATTCTTTTTTGAACAAGGTTCTAAAAGGAACGAGGCATAATCTAGATGGCTCCGGATATACGCAGTATAAAAAAGTCTCTGTATAAAAGGGTGGCTCCCCCACCATACTCGCGAGACTGCTCTTAACGTATTCAATCCGGCTTGACACTTGTTTACTATATGATTTATGTATGAGTTCCATGTAAGATGAGTGTCCAGAATTACTCCCAGGAACTTAATCTGGGACGTAAAAGGTACTATCTCATCTCCGTGTTGAATTTTTATGGTTGGGATTTTTCGCTGTCTACAAAAGGTTATGGCATTACTTTTACCAGTCGATAGATCCAAGCCATGTTCCACTAACCAATTCCTGATGTTTCTCATACCTAAATTTAGAGTATTTTCTAGATTATTTGGGTCCTTCCCATATGTATACATGAAGAAGTCGTCCGCGTATTGAAGCAAACTTGTCTCTGAGGGAACAATTCCGCTTATGTCATGCGTATAGATATTGAAGAGAATCGGGCTCAGGACAGAACCCTGAGGTAGTCCCTTGCTCAACTCTCTCTCCACCACAGCATGACCGCGAACACTGATTTCTACCTTTCTGGAGAGAATCAAATTTGCTATAAAGGAAGTGAGTTTTCGCGGGATTCCAATTCGTAGCATTTTAGCTTCTAGAATATGGATAATAACATTGTCATATGCACCACTTATGTCCAGACAGACACCTATAAGAAATTCTTTCTTAGTAAGAGCGGCTCTGATATCAGATGTCAGAACCGACACGCTTTCAATAGTGCTCTTTCTTTTCCTGAATCCAAATTGAGACTCGGGGAGAGTTTTCGAGCTCTCCACAAACCAGTCCAAGCGTTGTCTCACCATATGTTCCGCCACTTTCAACAGTGTGGAGGAGAGGGCTATGGGGCGGTAGGAAGACCCAAAGTTTGGGTCTTTGTTGGGTTTAAGGATAGGGATAATGGATTGGGTTTTCCATGAAGGGGGGATGTTTCCTGATTCAAAGATCATGTTGATCAATGATAGGATGTAGGAGAGGGTAGGATCACTGTTATGTTGGATAAAACTATACAGTATACCGTCAATCCCTGGAGCTGAGTCTGTGAGCCGGGTCAGAATAGTCTTCAGTTCATCTAAACTGAAGCTATGATCTAACCAGCTTCTATTTGTAAACTGGTACCAATAGGGAGACTCATTCCAGTTATTTGCGGTCTGCGGGGCTAATTTGTTGGCGAACTCCTCAACCCACCCTAGGGTCTCAGGACGTCTCACTGGTGGAGTGAAAGAACCTCTAAATCGACGTATCATGCTCCAAACAGTAGATATAGGCACGTCTCGTGATAAAGAGCAACAGAAGTTTTTCCATCCTTGTCGTTTCTTGTCTCTTAAGAGGCGTTTTGTTTTAGCTTCAACCTGTTTAAAACTCAACAGGTTTTCTAGGCTCATGTTTAAGGAGTAAACTTTAGCTTGCTTTTTCCTTTTCAAAACTGCCTCCGCACATTCACTATCCCACCATGGGGCAGGGGGGGTTTACTTCTATTGCCTTTCTCCTTTACAGGGACATGTTTGTCTGCTGCTTCGACGATGCATGATGACAATGCTTCATAGCACTTCACTACATTCTCTTTCGTCGGGGTGGGCAGCTCGTTCACTTTAAGTTCAATGTCGTCAGAGAAGTATCTCCATTTAACTCTTTCTGTAATGTATCTCGGTCTTCGTCTTCCCCCAGGGGATAGGCCACTTTGGCAATATCTATGGCTGGATATGAGGCTGACTACTATAGGGTAATGATCACTACCAATAGTGTCATCCTTAATTGACCATTGCACAGATGGTGCCATTGCAGCGCTGGAGATGGTGAGATCCACTGCACTGGGTCGCTGATTTGGAAGCTGAAGGCGCGTTGCGGAGCCATCATTAAGGACACACATATTCAGATCATCCAAGAGATCAACAATATCTCTTCCCAACCTGTCGCATGTCGGAGCACCCCACAGGGCATGGTGAGCATTAAAGTCACCAAGGATAAGGAACGGAGGGGTCAATTTTTGGAACAAAGATAAAAGTATCGATTTTGAGGGTTTGTTGGTTGGGGAGATATACATGGAAAGGATGGTCAAGTCATTAACCTTTGCAGCTGTCACTTGGAAAGGACAGCCATCAGTCTTGACATTAATAGGGATAAAGGGAAGGGAGTTTTTGATGAGGAGGGCAGAGCCACCCTTCCCATCCTCACGATCATCTCGCAGACAGTGGAATCCCCGGAATCTAATAGTAGATCCCGGGACCATCCACGTCTCCGAAATGGCCGCAATTGAAATAGATTCTTCTTGCAATGTATGCAAGAGATCTTCTTTTTTATTAAAAATGCTATGGCTGTTCCACTGCAGAATCCTCATCTGAGGAGCCATGGTGGTGGTTAAGTAGGGAGGTTATATTTAGAAGTTGATGGGCGACGTTGGACGGTATTTGTGGATTGTTTTGAAGGATCGATACTAGAATACTCAATATGGTAGATATAATTGTATTGTTCGATGTTGGGACTGTGCTAGGAAAAGCATTCCCATTAGAACCAGATGGAAGTTGTCCATTCGGGAAATACAGAAGTGAAGGGTCATGATGAGGAACATTAGGTTTGGAAGGTAGTTTTTTTGACCTCGACTTCCTCTCTACTGATTTTTTGTAGGATATTGGCGCGGAGGGCGCGGGCATAACAACATTGACATTCGGTTTTGTCGTTTTAGAGACGATTTCTGCATAGGAAATCGTCGCTTTTCCGAACATTTTAGAAGCTTCAATATATGAAATGTTTCTATCAGCCATCGTGTGTTTTATGTTTTGTTGCCTTTTAAGCTCAGGGCACAGCTTGCTGGTGGCAGAGTGGTTACCAGAACAATTGAGGCATTTTATATCTTCTGCCGTCACCGTGCAGGATTCCCCATTGTGTGAGGAGCCACACTTGTAACAGCGCACAAGGGATCTACAGACAGTCTTTGTATGTCCGTACTTACAGCATTTAAAACACTGAATTGTCGGAAATACGTAGAGTTCTACGGAGAGGGACACATTGAAGATGGAAATGTGGGAAGGTAGAGATTTTGAGTCGAAGGTCAAAACCACCGTGTGGGAGGGTTTCCATTCGACTACGTCACCATTACTCGATCTGTAATTCAGTCGTCGAGCCTTGATTACTTTTCCGAATCCATGAGGTACCTCGGCATTCTCCACAATGTCCTGTTCAGACCAGTGCGAAGGGATGCCTTTGGTAACACCTTGTTTAGTTACTAGGAAAGTCGGAATGAAAACGTTATAATTATCTTTTTTAGCTATTTCTGATTTTACGAACGTATTGGCTTCGTTTGCCGTCTTAAACTCCACAGAAATACGGTTACGGCCGACGGACTTGATTCCGTTCCAGGCAGTCCGAATATTGTTTCTATGAAGAAATCGACCGAAGTCAATATCGTACAAGTTGGTTTGGGTGACGCCGTCTACTTGTACTTTTGTTACATGTACGATAAATGGAGCACGATCCATTCCATTGTACATGCGGGATTGGACTTTGGTAGGTGTGGTAATAGGCGATAAATTGTTTGTGACCTCTGGAGTACCTGGGTTTGTAGAAGCTGAGGGTCGGGGGCTAGGTGTTTTGTGTGGGAGGGGGCGGTCTGACTCAGAACTCGATTTCCTCTCCGAATTTATAAGTTTGAGTTTTTTTGATTTAGGCCTTATTGTAACAAATTCGGCGGGATCTGGAACAGTGTCCATTGTACCGCACGACGAATCTAATTGAGATCCATCCGGTGGATCCGGAGGTTTCTCTTTATCATTCATTTATAACAAATAAAAAAAAAGAAAAGTACAAAACAAGTTGTAAAAACCAAAAAAAAATTTGGCTACACGTGTATGGAAAAAATAATTGTTACCTGGTTATTAGGTTTCGGGACAGAGAACGAAAACAAACACAAACTACTGAAAACACTTAATAATAGATAAAATTGTATGTACACCACTCTTTTTTTAACCCAATTAGTGAATTATTTCGACTTTTTAAGGAAAAAACACAATAATTCTTATCTAAGACAAACAAAAACGACCGCCACCACTGTTAGTCATAGACAATCCGTTCATTCTCTCGAAAGGTACCTACTCGAAAATAGTGACGTGCCTTCAATGTGTTACTTCGATACAACAACAACAAACCATCACGCCGTTTTTCCGTAAAAGTAGTCAGAGAGGATAGAACGCCACATCACTCTATCTTTAATATAGATCTCGCTTCCTTTACATTCATACATCTTTTCATGCACGCGCGCCAATTATTCCGACTTTTGACATGTCCACCTTCAAGTATTTGTTGAATTTGGTCATGCTATGTCTTTTCGGTCTTCCTCTATTTCTGCGTCCATCAACATTTATATTAATAATAATTGAGAAAATTCAACAAGACAGTTATGGTCGTATTTATTGACATTCCGCAAAAAATGTCAGTACAGTATCAATGACAGTATTTATCATAGAACTTCATATTCAACGAATATGAAATATTTTTCTAGCCAAAAGAAAAATTATCTTTATAAATTAAACTACTCCTAATGCTTATTAAATTTTACCAACAAAAAAATCAAACTTGTGAAGATTGAAAATACACAATTTATTTTATAAAATTAAGTCATATTCAAATTTTATTGTTGCTGTACTTACATTTTTTTGTTCTAAAATATATTTATAAAATGTCATTGTTACATTTTGGTAAAATGTTAGACAGCGTGCGTGTGCAAAACGGTGGGTGAATGTGTCAAATCAACATTGGTATTGGTCAAATGAACAATTCTAAACGATTAGTTGGTACCTACTAAAGTTTTTTTGTTATTCATTTGTAAAGTAACATTCGTTTATACCTACATATTATTAATTATTTTTTAACTATACATGCTATGTTTTAATATTTGTATGTCAAAATTAATTAACAAACCATTGCAGAGTAGGCGCAGAAAAGATATTATTGGCACCCTTGAGGTGATTTGCATGAAAATGGCGCTATAATTAATTTATAATAATAGAACCTTATTTATTTGCATGGAAACTTCGCTTTCTGTACATTCGTACACACACTACGATTATTCTGACATTTGAAATGTCCTTCTTTAAAAGTACTTGTTAAATTTGATAATTTCATGTATTTCTCGGTCTTCCTCATTTTCTGCATTCATCAACACTTAAGAGTTCAAGAATTTTTAGCTTTCATAAAATGTTATGAAAGAACAATCCGAATTAATGCATAGATAAAATATGAATAAAATACTGAACCAAAAAAATTGTTTCGCGTTTGATAAATTAATCGATAACGTCGATATCAATCGACTAATCGACTTGTACATCACTAAATTATCAATAGCGGGAAAATTTTTGACGTTTTAAGTTTCCTGTTTTCTTTCCAATCTTTCCTTCCTCGTTCAATGTTCAAATTAAATTATTTTCCGAGCTTCCGTCTAGCGTTGCCGGCGTTAGCAAACAAGTCTTATAAATCTTAATATATTTCGGAAGAATTAGAAAATAAAATGGCTGATACTGAACACGCAATGGATTATCCTTGTCAAGTTGAATCCGGGTTACAACTTCTTGCAAGGCTCAACTCTCGTCCGAGCCTTTTCTCGGTGCATCCGGAATTATTTCAAAGTGGCCCGAAATTCAACGAAGTTACAGAAGTGATTTACGACGTAAATACTCACCACTGGGCAGTACTTTGCGAATTTCTATCAAACGTAATATTACCTCAAGATCTCGGCGGAAAAAACGCAGGAGCAATTTTGGTACTCACAGATGGACAATTCGATTTAATTCAACTGGTTGCGACTCTAAATGTACTAATTCGACAAAGAGACACTTCTCAGCCCACCTCTGAAGAGGAATATGAAAAGTTTTTAGAATTTAAAATAGATGAATATTTAGAAAACCTTCATATTTTACATGTTTATGACTCGCAGCAGTTCAATATTACAATTCAAAGTTTAGAAAATGTTCTTTCTGGGAACAAAAATATTGCTCTCGTGATCGTAGACACTATTTCAGCATTTTATTGGGCTGATCGAATGGCCAGTTCCACCATGTTTAAAATGGACACTTATGTAAAAAAGATATTGAGACCTTTGCAAATGGCGACCAAGGAATACAAATCTGTAATTCTTTATACAAGACCGTCTTATTTTGTATCCAAAGGGTCAGGTGCCTTCGAGAACCTAGAAAATTGTGTAGAAACACCCAGCATGGAAAGAATTAATCATAGAATATCGCTGACTGTTCCTGATATTTTAAAAAGTGGGGAAGAAAAAGATGAACTTAGAGATTTCGTAAATGTCGGTGTTACCAATAGCAAAAGTACTGTTTTTAAGAATTTTGTCGTAGCTGATATGAAAATAAATTGGTATTAATCATTCAAATAGATCGATCTCAACAAAGGCAGAGTGAATTCTTTTTATGTCCTGAATGGTGGATGTTACACAATTTGAAACAACCAACAACAGGCTGTGTAAATACAAAGATTTCCATATTTTTTTCTCAAAGGAATTTTTACTTGTATTTTCTCAGGTCATTTTTTAAATCAATTTTGTACAAATTCCTCGGGGATTAAAACTAGTATTTTTGTCTGTAAGATTTAAACGAGCTCAAAATGTACTGATCAAAGTAGTTCTTTGTTAGTGTTGCTTGTAGAATCATAAAAAAATTGTACTTTGGCCCATCTTCACCTCACTAAAGACAAAAACTGAGTTTGCCAGAACCTCTTTTTTTACGGGCGATATGTTCCACACATTACCGTGTAAAGAAAGTATACTAAAAAAGGACAATGGTTAATAGGTACCTCGTATAAAAATCTAGGGATTGAAAAAAAAAGCTCTTTATTTATTAAAAATATAACATGACAACAAAATATTTTTAAAAATCGTAACAAAGATCACTATCACCCTTCCCCCGCATGTACATGTCTCTCTGCGCTTATTTAGTAAAAAAGTAATTCTTAGGAATTCCAAAAATGAATAGTATAATAATTATATTACTATTACGTATTGCTAAATCAACATAAAAAAATCTTTGCATTGTTATTTTGAAACTGTAAAAAAAGATACCAATGTTAGATAAATTAACATCAATAAGAGGAATAAATCACATTGAAACACATATGTAATTATAAATATGCACCTTAATTGTTAGAAAATATATTTTTGTTGCTATTACTTTATTTTCATTTATTTAGGCCATTATTTAATAATAAAATGATTAGTAAATATTATTTATTTCTAAAGTTCTTCAGTATAAAAACAAAAATAAATTAATTATAAAATCATATTCTAGATAGAACTAAACTTATTAGGTATAATATCACAAAAGACAATAATATTTTTTATATACTTTGTCCTTACACACACAAAATTATTAATTCATATTATATAAAAGGGCAGAATTAAGAAGCAGAGATTTCAAATATTATTTTCAACTGAAAATGAGTAAACACAAATACTGTACATATGTATTTTAAGCACCCATTTTGGTAGAACATTAACAATTCATATTTTTTAAACTTTGACACCGCTAAATTCAAATTTGAATCAAGTAATTTAACCATGTAAAATAAACACAATAAAATAATAATTAAGTAGTATAAGAGGGGTTGAAAAAACCTTTAAAAGGGTTGACTTGAGTTCCAAAAAACAAATGCCAAACAAAGAATAAAAAGAATTAGTTTCAAATAAATGTGGAAATATATAATGTTTTTAAAAACAAATATAACTCAGAGCTAAATGCAAATATAACACTACCAACTTAAAAATAAAGCTATTGTAGGTTTTTCAAAAGTAAGGTATATTCTCACTTGAATCACACATAAGTAACATATTACAACGGAGGTGGGAACATTTAAAAGAAGGGGATATGGAAGTTTGGCATTCTCCATCTCTGTTGTAATATGATCTTAAAAACTCCCTAAGGGGGTCAAATCCAGTCCTCGTCTGTAGACATTTAGCCAAACTCAAAATATGAACATAATATGGCGGCCTCTGTGGTGTAGTGGTCAAGACGCTTGACTCGCACACGAAAGGTTCCGGGTTCGATTGCCGGTGAGAACTCAAAAAATTTAAATGTGATTTTTCTCAAGCCTGGGTGTTCTGTGATGTAATTCACCACTGTAATTAGGCCTCCTGGCCTGTTGTGGTGCAAAAATAAATGTATAAATAAAATATCACTAGATATTCTTTGTGTTAGTCTATGAATGGACATAAGAAAAAAAAATGGGAAGTCTTTTTAACCAGGGCAACATAAAGATTAAAAAAAAAAAATCAATTCTAAAAAACTTATAATACAAAAAATAACAGTCTTACTTATACTATAGATGTGTAGATGAATAAAACCTAATATAAATTACTATATAAAGTTTGTCAATAAATACTAATTTGAAAAATTATTTCGTATAAATTTCTAAGATGTAATTAAAATATTGGAAAAACACACTATGAGATTCATCATGCAAAGAGAAACCTTAAGAGATATTAATTATCTAATTCCTAATACCATTTCTAGCATTGCTATAATTTAATTGTACTATCAATGTTGAAGTTGTGCGTTAGAGATATTATTAGTTGAATATAATACACATCCTGTACATGTATAGATGGAATTTAACTCGTGAACTTATCTAATAAATATAATAAATTATGGAATATTTACAGAAAAGACTAATCAAAAGATTCTTCTTTGGTCTTAAATTACAACATACATCAAATACATAACAGCTGCAATTATGTGACTCGCAAATCCTAACTCGGACCACTTTTTCAGTGTATGAGCATAGGAGTAACCGGTCTCCTGAATGGCGAAGGAAGCTTCAAACATCACTCCGAGGTAGGCTAGGTGCAGCGCGGCCAGAAGAGAAAATGCAAAGTTGATTCCTAGGACCGTCAACTCCCCGCTCTTGTGAGTGTGATTACACGACCGCCCGCACGGATTAACAAGACAACAGACACTCAGGATGGCGCTGATTTTATTCCTCATCTTGTATTCCACGTAGGAAAGCGTTCCGATGCTCAGCAGTGCCGCAGACAGCTGGAAATTCAAGCCGTGAAGTAGAGAAGACACAGTGTAAGTGGCCAAAATGGCAGCCAGTCTCCCGTACGGCTGGCACACTTTAAACACGTAAGTCTTGAGCCACTGGTGCATAGGGACGTTCCAGCACACGACTACTTGGACGAGAGATCGCGGCAGTTCTATGTAGCGGGGACGCGTGACCCGGTAGCCCCAATCACCTCCCTCGCGCTCGCCGAACCCGGCGGCTACCATTGTGGCAGACGAAAGTGTCGAAACAAAATAGTGAGACATTCGGAAGGCTTGCGCGTCACGGTACGCCAGTCCCCAGCGCGGACTGCCGTCCGGGATGTACCACGGCGCGAAGCAGTTGGACAAGAACAGCGCCAATATAGATAACACGGTGCTGAGGAACACACTCCACAACCATTGTCGGTTCAAGTACTTCCGTTCTAGAGACTCGTTGTATTTCTGAAAAGACACCCATGGCCCCAACACGCAGCTCGCCGGGCTCATTATATACCCGGCGAAAGCGGCCGGATTCGGAGCTTCGAGAGAAAAGCCTTTATCCAAATCGATCGCTACTGAAATCACTTTCATTGCGGCGATCATCTGTATCCCTCTGATCTGGTGCCACATCTTCGAATTCACCACCAAGAATTCCGATTCCAGGAGGAAACACATCACTAGTGCCGAAGTAATTATCCCGCGGCGATTCTTCATCATCAGGGTGAGTACCATCAGTAGAAAGTACGATCCGATTGTGAGACCGGCGGTCCACAGAAACGCGAACCCCACCGTGTTGTACAGCAGAAATGAGCCCAATAACAAAGACAAAATGTGTTTCACGAAATTCGGCATCGATATAAATTGAATTAAAAATCTTAAAAATACATTTACTAATATCAAATCCTTCGCGAATCTCAATCCTTCGATGATAGTCGGTTCGGCGCACAGACTCAAATACGACGATTCATTTTCAGTGTAATACTCTTGGTCGTCCATAATGACTCGGGGATATGTTTCCAGTTTTATTTAACAAAAAACATTTATTTTTGTCGGCCAGAATTATAATAATTTGTATTCAAAACAAACTGACATCTGACGTTTCCGCATAGCGCCATATTTCAAAACGAGGAAATTTCTCCGTTCCGTTTTTGCAGTGCGTTTACAAATAACGAACACTGAATACTGATCATGCATCTAAAAAATAAAGATTTTTTATACTCCCCACACTAAAAAGAAACATAATTAATTTTCTATGAACAATTTTTGATTAACGTTTGTCAGATCTGTTTTATTTTTATGCTTAGTTTGGAAGTTTGCGTGAGTTCTGTCCGCATTTACGATATTTTTATGTTTTGATAAACATGACATATTCTATTGTAAAATATGGCGAATTTACATTGGTAAATTTTCCCCGCTCTTAACTGACATCACATTCATTTGTATTGTTTGTATAGAATAATGAAAGTTGAAGTTGAGATTTCTGATCTTCTACATAACAAATCCGACAAATTGTGTCGAGTATGCTTGGCGGAAGCAGGAGAGAAATCCACTTGCCTTTTCGGGATTCACGACTCTCCCGCGTTCTCGGAGAAGCTCATGCTGTGCACGAGGATCCGGGTGCGCAACAACGACGGCCTGCCGAGCAACATCTGCGAGAAATGCTCGGGGGAACTCGACGCTGCCGATAAGTTTAGAATAAAGTGCGAAAACTCCGACCTGCTGTTGAGGAAGTTTCTGGAGGAGAACGTCGGGATAAGCGGTGGTATTGCGCCGCTGGAATCGACGCCTATTCCTGTCTCGGACATAAAGGATGAATACGGTCTGTTGGAGAATAAATTTCTCGGCCCGGACGATAAAGAAGACTCGGTGACCCGCGGCGGAAATGTGGATTGTGAAGTCCCAGAGCTGACGTCGCTGGATTGTGTCGATGATTCCAACTTTTCTTTCTCCGACAATGAACTCATTTCCACCATAATAAAAAGGCATTCTAAAAAGCGTAAAAAAGCTAGTAAATTAAAGAGAAAGAAGTTACGAGCTCCTATCGAGGCCGCTGCATCCGAAAACTTGTTCGACGATCTAAATTTATCCGAATGCGTCGCAAGTTTGGCGACAACGGTCAAAACTGAACCGTATGATAATATCTGCCACGTTTGCGGTAAATCTTTTAAGAGTAAGAAGCACCTTTCTAAGCACATCGAGACTTGCCAGGATAAGCGCGGGGGGACGGCGCCGAGGCGCGGCGCGGGGCGGAGGTACGAGTGCTCGGAGTGCGCGTACTCCAGCCCGCGCCGCCAAACGCTGCTGTACCACATGCGCATACACACCGGCGAGAAGCCCTACCGGTGCGACGAGTGCGACCGCCGCTTCGCGCAACCCAGCAGCCTCAGCAGCCATATGAAGTCCCACAGCGACAAGATGTACTTCACGTGCCCCGAATGCGGCAAGCAGTTCAAGCACAAAGAAAAGTACGAGCGCCACAAAAGCGTGCATTCCGACGAGAAAAACTTCGTCTGTCCGCTCTGCAACAAGGGACTCAAATCCCCGGACACTCTGAAAAGTCACATGAACCGGCATTACAATATTAGGAACTTTAGTTGCGAAACGTGCGGGTCCGCATTCGTCACGCGAATCGAGTTGTTGAACCATGCGAAGAAGCACAGCGACGAAAAGAAATTCCAGTGTACCATCTGCGACTTCCGCACGCGGTTGAAACAGATCTTGGAAAAGCACATGAAGCGCCACACGGGGGAACGCTCCCTCAAGTGCGAGAGTTGCACGTACACGTGCTACGACCGAGGGGAACTGAAGTTTCACATGAGGAAACACACGAGAGAGCGCAAGTATTCCTGTCCCGTGTGTCAGCGACTTTTCATTCACAGTTCTAGCGTAAACAAGCACATGTTTCGCATTCACGGCCTGCATTATAAAGTGAATGATAATGTCGACCGAAGAATAATCAAATGAACTTTATTTAAATGTAGGTATTATTAAATTTATAAATTTATTACAGATAAGTTTTTCCGTTTTTATTCTGTGTCCCTGTTCCTTGTCCTTATTTAAAAAAAGATTTATATTACAACAGAGATGGAAAATATTTTTTAGAAGCGAAAATGGAAGTTTTTAAAGGCATTTTTAATTCATTTACTTATTTATATATACGCCCAATGGGCATTTTTAAGGACATATTTATGCTTAGAAAATTATTATAAAGGAAAGTAGAAAGACACAATGGTATATAGTAGACTTGGGAGTGGAAGCGGGAGAGAGGTGTTTATAATTGAATTTGATTCAGTGGTCGTTTGAAAGAAGACAACTTGTTATCAAAGAAATCAAGACTAGTATGTTTGTTAGCAGACCTAAGAATTCTGGGCATAGGGGAATGAAGACCATAGTTAGTTCTATGGTTATCGGTATGAAAGAGTAAGTTTTGTCCGAGGTTTCTAGTTGGGGTATTTAATTTTATCGAGCTTAGTAGTTCAGGCGCATCAAAGAGTGTGTTGAAAATTTTAAATAGGACTAAAAGGTCAGATTTATTTCGAAGGTCTTGAAGAGAAGATATATTTAATCTAGTTTCTAACTCATTATACGTATATTGGTCTCCGGATAAGCCCAACCTCCAGCCTATCTTTCTCAAAAATCGATGTTGAACTGATTCAATATTCTTGATGTGAACATCACAATATGGAGACCAGATAATAGGAAATAAATAGAAAGCCATTTTTTTGCCAAGATTGATTTAAGTGCACCGTTCACTCTGTTCCCGGCACTACATAAATTATACAAAATAATAATAATTTGAGCATTTTTAATATTTTGTTTTCTGAATGTAAACTAAGTTGAATTTATTAAAAAATATGTAAATTTATACACATTTTAATAAAAAAATGAGGATATCTTGGAAAAACCTACCTACATTAACTGGTTTAGGTACACGCTTGGTATTATTTGCCATTCTGCCTTCTATTTCATTTCATTTAAAATCTTAAAGTACTACTCTATTATTTCATCAATTAATATTTGGAATGGTCTGCCTCAAGAAATGGTCACGGCGCCATCTGTCTACATTCAAAAATTAATTCGATATAAATATATGAGATATCTTACATCTTAAAAGAGCTGAACGTAGATGACTGACCTTAGATTAATAATGCTCCACCCGCTTATAGAGTCGCCCATACAGACAAAAAACATTCTAAGACTATCAATCACGAAGTTAGCTACAGTTTACAGCGATAAAATGGGCCGTAGGTACTCGGGTCGAGAATCGCAAGCCAGACAGACTATCCACCATCTGTTCTCGTGTGCGTCCTCAAGTTTTTTTCTATTGCCAGAAGAGACGAGGACAGTCTGGAAAAATTAATGGCCGTGAGAGGGGTTGAAAGAAATAGAGGGAGAGGAAGATCTTCCATTAGATGCATTGAACAAATCTTTGCTGCCACAGGAATATCTGTGGTTGGATCGATGTGGACGGCGGTGTCGGGAGGATGGTCGGGGCCCTCAGCAGTAAGGAGACCGATGCAGATAATAAAGAGATAAAATAAGCATACCAAAAAGACATGTAATATATTTAATTTTATGTTTTTTCCAGACCAGTTGAGACATAACATGACTACCTTAAAATATGTTAATGTAACCCTAAACCACTTTCCACATTTCCTCAACTCTTACATCACAAAAGTCGACAGAGGAAAGATCAACGTTTTTATCCAACAGACCAAAACACAAATCTGCAGAGATTATTTTACAAAATAGGTATAAATAATGATCACAACTGAAGACTAAATTCGTTTAAAAAACCCCTTATTTTAAAAATAAAGGCTTTCTCAGAACTTCTGTACACTTAACTCAATTTCATTAAAAATGGTCTATTGGACAAAAACAAACTAAAGTGACGATGTGGTAATGTTTTTTTATTAATATTTGTTATAAAAAAGTGAAAGAGTTCATTATAACGCCACAAAATGGCTAAATAATTACACTCCTCTAATATTCCAATTTACGACATTGGCGCTTTAGATCCAAGTAGGCCTGGGCAACTTGATTTTGAACCAGTTCAAACACTTTGAGCTGTTGAGCTGTAGGTAAAATTTCTAATAGGCGGGGCTCACAGCGGTTCATTGTGAGTTTCAGGTCAGCTGAGTCAGCGCGTTAGCGGTGATTTGGTGAACCATTGAGCTGATCTGCAAGCCGGTTCAAAACTCCAGCTCAAGTATTTGAGCTGCGAGCTTACCTGCAGCTCAAAAAATTATATTGAGTTACTCATGCCTAGATCTAAGCCACAGTTATGTGCATTGTAACTGACAAAGGCCTTCTTCAGGTCCTGTCAGGGTCCAACATATAAAAAAACTTAGGTCAGCACTGTGAAATGCCCCTGAAAAACGGCATCTACTTTGAGATAACCTTAAGTTAATACTTAAATGTCCAGAGCCCTTCCAGTAGGACACATTTTTTATTATATGAGGATTTCTAGGCCTGCTAGTAAGCGCAGTTTTTTTTCAGTCAAAATTAGCAGTTCACAACGGAGTCCTGGTCCCGACCCTGATGTATGGGAGCGAAGTATGGACTTGGAAAAACAGGGATGAAAGTAGGCTGAATGCTGTCGAAATGCGATCTCTCAGGCGAATGTGTGGTAAAACTATGTACGATAGATGCCCAAATGTTGAGATCCGTACCTTATGTAAGGCTGAGGCGAGCATTATCGACAAAAAAAGAAAGGCGCTCTGCGTTGGATTGGACATGTAGAACGAATGGACAGCGAAAGAACGGCTAAGAATATTTACAATGCAAATGTTGATGGATGCAGAAATAGAGGTAGACCGAGAAAGACATGGCATGACCGTATCCAACAAATACTTGAAGATGGACATGTCAAAAGTCGGAATAATCAGCGCGCGTGCATGAGAAGATGTATGAATGTAGAAAAAGCGACATCTGTATGCAAAGATAGAGTGATGTGGCGTTCTATCCTCTCTGCCTACTCTTACGGGGAAACGGCGTGATGGTTTGTTGTTGTTATGAATAAATAACAATAATCGATATATAAACAATCGAATAATACCCGTCAGAAACAACGCATTTTATAATCGACTGTGATAGCAGTTTCATTAAACTATCTAATATTTCACATCACTACTCGAAGATTTGTCTATGATACGCGCTCATCTATGCTCCGATTTTGACATTTATTTGACACTTGACGTAATGTATATTTTGACGAAATTTGTAAGCTAAATATTTGTGAAATAAAAGGTTATTTTTGTTGTTTACCAGAAAAGAAAACACTCGGACCATCTCTCTATTCTATATTTATTTTCAATTTATACAATGAGTGACCAACTACAAAATACTGAAATTTTATTTAATAAACCAGAAAAATTAGAACAACTATGTAGAGTTTGCCTCTCAGAAAATACAGAGCAATCTAAGTGTGTCTTCGACGAGAATGAATCTAGTTGTATCGCTTCTATGCTGATGTTGTGCGCGCGAGTGCAGATAGCCTGCGCAGACGGCTTGCCGGATATCATCTGCGCTCAGTGCCTGGGGGATCTGGAGGCTGCCAACAGCTTCAGGCTTCGATGCGAACTCTCCGATTCTCTGTTGAGGAAGCTCTACACCAACACTGTCCAGACTACTGCGGAGCCAGTAGGACAGGTAGCGCAGGATCCAACTGTTGTGAAGGAAGAAGTATCGTGTGATTGGATAAAATCGGAATTAAAAGATGACGAACATGATAGCGATACGCAATACGATCCGTTGATTGAGAATTCTTCTTTCGAGGGCATTGAAATCAAACCTAAAAATCATAAACGTTATAAAAAATCTGGCAGCGCTCCAAAACGAAAAAAAAACAAAATTAAAAAAGCCGTTGATCTCGAATCATGTACCGATTCCCAGAACCCGGACTGCAGCGTCAGTGAGTCACGCGATAAAAAGCCTAAAATCAAATTATTTATTTGTAAAATATGCGGCAGGCCTCTCAAAAGTCGTAAATCTCTCGAAAATCACTTGCACTCCATGCACAACGGACAGAGGAACATCAAAATAAAATTGGGGAGCGTCACCGGGTACGGAAAGGGCCGGAGATTCAACTGTTCGGAATGTTCTTACTCTTCCCACAGGTCTCAAGCCTTGATCTACCACTCCCGGACGCACACGGGGGAGAAGCCGTACGTGTGCGACATCTGCCAAGCTTGCTTCGCGCAGCCCGGCACCCTGAACGGCCACATGCGGCTGCACAGCGACAAGATGTACTTCACCTGCCCCGAGTGCGGTAAGCAGTTCAAGCTCAAGAACAAACTGGAACGCCACAAGCTCGTCCACAGCGACGTCAAGAGCTTCATCTGCCAAGTCTGCAACAAAGGGCTCAAGACCAAACAGAGTTACGAGATCCACAAGAAGCGGCACTTGAACATCCGGGACTACAGCTGCGAGCAGTGCGGGCGCACCTTCGTGTCTCTAGAAGACCTGATAAACCACAGAAGGCGTCACTCGGATGTCAAAAGGTTCGAGTGCCACATTTGTACTTTCAAAACGCGAATGAAACGAGCGCTGATCGGCCACCTGAGACGGCACACAGGGGAGAAAACATTGAAATGCGAACTCTGTGAATATATGGCGTACGACATTTACGCATTGAAGCTTCACATGAAGAAACATACTCGGGAGAAGAACTACACCTGTCCTGTTTGTCAGATGAAGTTTATTCACAGTACCAGCGTCAACAGACACATGATGCGAATACACAAAATTGAATATAAAGTCAGCGATCATTCAGACAGAAGAACCATTAAATAAAATTACTTTACAACACTTGTTTTATTGTGTAGATACCCTTTTATTGTTATCTCCTTGTTTGCATCCAATGGTGCATAAGGCACAGCTTGCTACACCACATGCAGTGTATCTTATTCAGACGGTAAGATCGGTCTTACGCCTCAGGCGCCTGTCAATTCTGTATTTTTTATAAATAAACGTCAATTTATTGATTTTTTATTTCAAAATGCAAAAATGTACAAAAACCCCATGAGTTAGCAAACTCATTATTACAAGTGAAACCTCTTTTAATACGAGGGATACGTTGCACACAGTAATGTGTGAATAAAGTATACTAAAATTAACAAAGATAGATTTCTCTGTGGTAGGTCCAAGAATTTTTAATTTACTAGATCAGGTAACAAAGGAATCTGAGTCATTTTCGAAATTTAAATCTGGTTTGAGTAACTGGTTTGCTGGAACGGGAATGGATTTCTGCGATCAAATGTGGACTAACTGGTAAATGATTAATATGTATTTATAGAGTGGATCCAATCACCGTTGTTCAAGCGATGGCGCGATATGTTAAGACCACCATAAGTGCTGCAATATAAAATTTTATTTTATGTTTATATTTATGTTTATTGTTATATTTTTGTTTATATTTATATTTATGTTCATGTTTATATGTTCATATGGTAGAATTGGCTCTGCACTTTATAGCCATTTTACTGGAATAAAAAAAAATTTAATAAAAATTTTAAATTTAAAATAAATGTAAAATGTAGTAATGTATAAGGTATCAATGATGTGTATAAACTTAAACTTAACATAAATGTATATGTATGTATAAAATATAATATAAATATGTATGTGCGAATATATATGTGTGTGAATGTATGGTTATGAATGCATTACAAGTGCCCCGCTCAACACGGATTTTCTAGCGAGTCGGAGCAAGTTCACAGACATGGGTCGTTCCTGATTGTGTCGCTTTAAACTGTGTCTCTGTCCTTAACAAATGTATGTATAATGTAATTAATAAATAAAATAGATAGGTTTTCTTGCATGAAAATTATTTCAGGCCTTAAAATCTCATAACTTAAATATGTGGTAATTTTTTTCAAATATGCTTGGTTTTTTTTATTAAAGGACAGTTTTTTCTGTATCATATAGCGCAGTGTTGGTTAAAAACTAAGGAAATTTATGTAAAAAAAACCTTTCAATATTTTTAATAACATATTTTTATTTAATTCATGAAAATCAGCTTAGCACAATCATTGTTAAGTATTCATACAAAATGAATCATCGGGTAATTTAATTTTGGCTTTGATCCACATAGCCCACGATTTACTGGTTTGACTTTAAATTATATTTTTTATATCAAAATTTATTCAGAATTAACTATATCCTCTCTTTTTTTCCACATCCGTTCCTAAGTGGAGTCTGCGACATCACCAGACGACTAAAGAAGACCCCATCGCCAGCTAGCACTCTCGTCTCCTCCCACGTCATTCCCGTGTCCCTTAGTTCCGCCGAATAAACCCGAAAGATCGTCATCGATAGCCTTCCAGGACGACGGGAGCCTGCGAATCTAATTCGAATGAAAATTTTGAAATAAATAATTATCCCAAAATGTGTTTTTCCCTGCTTTGATAATTTTTTTTTTTTATTATTTATTTATTTTTACCACCACAGCAGGCCAGGAGGCCCAATTACAGTTGTGAATTACAGCACAGAACGCCTAGGCTTGAGAAATACCAAATTTAATTTCTGTGTTCTCACCGGGAATCGAACCCAAAACTTTCCGTGCGTGATTCAAGCGTCTCGACCACTACACCACGTAGGCCGCCATTTTTAATAATAATATTACTTGGATTATGTGAACAGATTGTAATGTGTTGTAGTTTTATTTATTTCTAAAAATGGTACTAAATTTTATAAATTAGTATTACACATTTCGCTAGCCGAACTTGTAAATCTTGTAAGTCCCAAACTTATTTTTGTTCAGGGGAGAGTAGAAACAGTTTTTGCTTCAGTAGTGATAAATTGTAACAAAAGTTTTTTTCGATATTCAAAAAAATAAATAAACACAATACGAATTATTGGAAGTCCTAACAGAAAATGACAAAATATCATTTTTTACCATTTGTGGATTTACGAGTTTTACAAGTTGGCAATGGCATCAAATAATCTTTGTTTAAAAAGTAAATAAAAATATTTCTCATTTTATAAATATAAAAAAGAATATTTGGGACAACTCGCAGTTTTACTTTAATACTTGATTTGTGACAAGCTTTTAACTTTTAAAGTGCAGTATCTCATAACTAGTAATATGTAGTTGCCAACTTGTGTCGGAAACCCAAAGTTGTGATCCAATACATGTAATATTTTCTAAATGATGTATAATGTTAATAAAATAAATAAAACAACTTTGTTTTTAACCACTAATTTTTTTCTTTTTCACCGACCGGTTTCAAAGCAAACAAGGTTCTTTGTCAATGTTTACATAACTAATTAATTCTTTCCTATTTTTTTATTTTATTACTAGCGGACACGACAGACGTTGTCCTGCCCGAACGTTGGCTTGCCTGCTATTATCTATAAAAAAATAATTTTCATCTAGGTACTTGTTTGTGATTTAATTCCAAAACTAAAAATTGTTGATATTCAAAAAGTATTAAATTTAAGTAGGTACTTGTTTATGGTTGAATTCCAAAACATAAAGTAAATATTTTTTCAAATATGGCATTCTTTTTGCAAACGTCAAACTCCGGTCGTCTCACCAACACAGGGGTGTACTTACGTAGGAATACGATTTTAAAAAATGTATTGAATTTAATATTATTTTAGTGTTACCAAAAATCCAATAAAAAGAAATAAATGGGTAGAAATTATAAGGAATTTAAGGAAAGAATCTGATTGAGATCCACAAAAAACAAATGCTGTTTGTAAAAATTCAAAAACAAACTTTTTTATACACAAAAAAACATCTTTTAATTTTTTTGAAAATGCATTCTCCTCGAATGCTACCCTGGTAGATCGATGAATAAAACATTCATGCTCCTAACTTTTTTTTACATATTCGATTGAAGGTTTTAATATCTACGAACATGAACAACACGAAAATCTATATTTCTCTGAAAACCGCACGTAAATCGGTAAAGCCGTTTAGGAGGAGTACGGTGACATCACACGTACAGAGGAATTATATTTATAAAAATAATGAATAACCACAAACTTAGTGCTTCAAATACAAAATTTAATTTAGATGTATAATGTATTCGTGATGGAATGGGTTGACAATTAAATCACTGTATTTTATTACACATTATTGAATATAATATAGGCATTTAAGATCCGCTCACTGCCTACATTATAGATTATAGTGTATGTCACATAATTTTGCAGCCGTGGTCTACGTTGACCACGCTAAAAATATATAAATGCCTAGTATATTCTGACTTCTGACACTCATCCCTACAAATAATATATAAGGCACTGCGCTGGATTGTTGCGTGTGTTATGCACAAAGCTTTTCAATGTGGCAATAAGTGGAAAGTTATAAGCTACCCGAGTTATTGGTCAAGAGTATCTTAACCGATAATTTTATCCACACATAAATGCGTTTTGATAGCTACCAATTTAGAAAAGGGGAACATCACATAAAGTTTACACCTTTAACCCTGTGATCATAGAATTAAGAATAGTCCAGAAACCGCATACGCACATAAAACAGAAGGCGCCTAAACTACTCATAAATTAGTAGGTTTACGTTTTGACCCATTAGTTTCTTTGTAGACGTCGCTCAGTAGAGAGACGAGAGAGTAGACTTAGAGTTACCGGATGGTATCACATTTCAAGTGTAATTAGCAAATGAATGTGTATGTAACAAATGCATTACTTAAAAATTTAATTATTTTTCTATCTGTCAGATTGTCGAAGAAACAAAATGGAAATTTTGTTAGTGTTGCCAGGGTAGTAATTTTTTTACCCTACTTTGCTTGTCTAATGAGAGAACTAATTAAAATTGGACCTCGGATTAAACAGCTCTGTGGTGGACATTTGACCGACATTATCTTCAAAACATCAAATATTATTTAACATGATATAAAAATATCAGTTTTATGTGAAATAAAAATTGTTTTATATTTTAAGTTTAAAGTTCATTAATTCAATTACATTAAATGACTGTTGTGTCCATCAATATTTCCGTGTGCACAATAAAATTTTAGAGAAATTAACAGATAGCTTTTTTTTCTACCTTACATTTGTGTTATGATTATATTTTTTCCTATCGTGCAACATTACGCGGCGTAGCACGAATGCGCGCGGCGAAAGGGGGGCATAGTAGGGGGATTTATGGACCTCCTTCTCTCCTTCTGGGCTATTCTTAATTCTATGGTCTCTTAATATTTTTGGTAATCAATCAGGGTAGGCAGTAAGCAGGCATTGCTTATTTGCCAATACGAAGTGCAGACTTGTCGTGCAGTTATAATATTTTACTTAATAACCCTTCTGTCTGTATGTTCGCCGACTCTGTAATGTACTTTGTGAATTCTCAACATGTGTCTGTTAACATGCTGGTTAATTTTGAATTTCATATTACAAAGAGGACAAGTGTATTTCCTTTCGTCAGAATGCGACAGCATGTGTCTCTGTAGCGAGGGATTGTCGTAGCACTTGTAATCACAAAGCTGGCATTTTGTGTTCTTTTCCCCCTCGTGCAGCATAAAGTGGCCGATCAGAGCTCGCTTCAACCGAGTCTTGTGGCCGCAGTAGTCGCATTCGTACTTCTTGGGGTCGGTGTGCATCTTGATGTGATAAGCGAGATCCCCTCGGTCTACGAAAGAACGACTGCAAAACTTGCACGGGAAATTGCGAATGTTCATGTGTCGTTTCAGGTGAATTTTGAGAATGCGTTTGCAAGAGAGCTGCTTGCCGCAGATTTCGCACGTGCACACGTACACCTTGGAGTGCACCTTCTGGTGTCTTCTGAATGAATTTTTATATTTGTACGATTTCCCGCATTTACGACATTCAAAATTATCCGGACATCGCTTCCTGTGTTTCATTAAAGTAACGTAGTCGACGAAACGAATTTTACAAACATCACATTTATAAGGCTTGTCCGTGTGCTGGTTCAAGTGGTAGATAAATATATGTTTCTTGTCGAAACTCCTGCTGCAGAACTCGCATTCGTAAAGGTTTTCCGCGGTGCGCTTGAAGCCCCGGTCATCCGCGTCCAGGAGGCAAGCTTCCTTTATACGGCGTTTGTACAGCTCGTTTCCCTTGCAAAACATCTTGTGGATTTTATACTGGTTAAAATTAGCATAACTCGCTCGGCAGTAAAAACACTTGCTCAAATTAAGTCCCGTGCACACCGCCCTGTGAGACTTGAGGTATTCAGCACTGGGGCATTTGGTCCTGCAGATATCACACTGTAGTGGTTTCTTGCTTGCGTGAGCTCCCGAATGTAAAATTAATTTACGTTGAGAAGCTGACGAAAAGGAACACTTTTTACATCTAAACAGGTTAGTAGTTTCTGATTCGCTATCTTTTTCAATAGTTTGTATTATATTGCGATTATTTTCTATTTCCTCAGTTTTTAGGCTCGGGAGATCAGAGTTAACACTCGCTAAATTAGTTTGATGCGAAGATTTTTTTGCATAATTTTCCCCATCATCACAGTCAGATAATTCGATTAACGGATCATCTTGCGCATCACTATCGCTATTATTTTTTAATTCCGATTTAAACCAATCCGCGGGAAGCACTTCTCGCTTGACGGGAGCCAGAGTCTTAGTATGCTGCACCGGTTTCCGGACATTTTCCTGACTAGTGCAGCTGTAAGACTTCCTCAGAAGGGCATCGGCGAGTTCGCACCGGAGTCTGAAGCCGTTGGCAGCCTCCAGGTCCCCTAAGCACTGAGCGCAGATGATATCGGGCAGGCCATCCTGGCAGGTTATCTGCACTTGCGCGCACGACATCACCATGAAAGCGATGGTGCTATATTCTATCTCGTCGAAAACACATTTAGATCCTTCAATGTTTTCTGTCAAACAAACTCTACACATTTGCTTAGACCTTTTCACTAAATAGTGTTGTGTTATTTCTAATTCCAAATTCATCTTAACAATTAAATGTTTTTAATTAATGAATTAACAAACTGAATAGAGAAACGAATTAAGGACCGATTAAATTAAATATTTATTGCTCTGATTAATTGTTGTCAATCCATTTTATTGTCAGCATTTAGCATCAAAAACTCAAATTATGTCAAACGTCAAACCAAAAATTGTACAGCCGTCAAACGTCAAAGTCAAAAACACAGACAAAGTCAAGGTGAAAAAAACGTAGATAAATGGAAATGTTTTTCTTCTTCTTCGTTTTTTCATGGCTTTTTCACAACTTTACTCGGGTGTTCTGGCCAGTATCGAGTATTTTTGTTTTTTTTTTTTACATATATGCACATGTGTTAGTAATATAATATTTACAAGTTAGTATGTTAGTATTTAATATAATATATACATATAATAATATAACATATTTACAGCTTTACACCATTTACAACAAGATATTTACATAGGATTTGAAATACACGTTTATTGGGTGGGGACAGGAGAGTAAGAATATGAATAGGGAATGGGATGTTAATATCAGAGAGGTCGGATAGGAAATCAGGATAACAATCATTTATGAGGCATCCAAAAAAAATATGGTTTAAATCTTCCTCATATAGCTGACATTCACAAATGGCAGAGTCCCGGACATGGATTCTGAACGAGTGAGAACCATTGCAGCAGTGCCCAATGCGCATTCTGCATATGGAGGATGTCTCAAACTTGTTTAGTTTTTACTATTATAATAATTTGGTACGACTATGTTGTCCCATAAATCTACTTAATTTTGTATTGAAAACCTTATTTATATTTGTGGGTAATTTATAGAATCCAAAACTACGCTAGGAAATGTCTACGGTCCAAATAAAATTATTTATGAATTTAAAAAAAGGACCTGGCAGGGGTTATTTGTCCCTATCTAAAAGCTAGGGATAAACAATACAATAAACTTAATCCGATCAAAAAATAAATGAAAGACCTAAGCTTAATAGATTTAATATCCACGAACAAATATTTTTTTAAGAGTCCTCACTCAATTATAATGAAAACATGTGGCTCAATACATTATTATCCTCTCTTGCGTCATGCATGATGAGATGCAGCTCTCATAAATGTTTCAAATAATACTGAACTGAAATGTTACTGAAAATATTTTCGACAGCTGCCAAAGGGTTCCGCCAATGCCAGAATGAAGGCTCAGCCAACTTGTGGCTCAGCTATTGCTATCTAAAGCTTCTTTTCTTTTTTTTAAATGTTTTTAACTATTCTTTTATTGTAATATAAATTAACCCTATAAATTTTATAAATGGACAATGTTCGTTAAATAAATAAATTACAAAATAAACATTAGCGTTCTTCTAATTTACCCAAATATTTCAATTTTGATGACCATTTTCAACGAGCTGTAAATAACTCACTATTAGAAAATGGAAATCAAGTTAGGGTAGAGTGGGGTTCGAACCTCGGACCTTTTATATATTTCTTGTTCTTCTTGTAGATCTGACGATCTGTTCTACTTGGACTACTTAGTCTCCTGTGATAAAGTCCAACTATCCTTCGATCTGTTTTCGAGGTGGGCGCCGTCCAGTAGCTCAATCACAATTAACTATCGACGTGCTAAGAATTCTTAGCCATGGTTATTTATCGTATTCGCGATCACAATGCAACATCCGTGAACACCTAATATTAAAAAATGTCAAAATATTTACATTTCGCGACGTATAATCCCATATTTGAATTTCACCGGTGTAAATATGGAAAATATTCCAAAACTGCTATTTTTACTTATTTATGTATTATTTATCATGCTATTTATTGCATTTAGCTGGCGGTTAACAAACAAAATGTCAAGAAAAGCAGTCGCCATAGTAATTGTAATTTAGTTTTCACTTTTTTGTAACAGATACTCCTTACTATTTTGCAAATGCAATATATTGTATTATTTTTTATAGTTAATGTCGATTTTTTGGCAGTGAACTGTATTTATTTACGAGGAAAACAAAAAAAGAGCCGACACGAGCGTTAACTTAGAGATTACACACGCGTTGACTTATGACTGTGATAACTTAAGCGTGTTCATTATTGTTCATTGTGATCGCTCAAATGCTTAGCATGTTTTTAAGCACGTCGATAATTATTTATGATTGAGCTACAGGAGGCGATTCTTTGACTGCTGTGGACATCAGTCTATCGCTGCTCATTCTGTTTATGTGGTCACTCCATATCTGCTCCAGTGCACTATATCTTCGATTTTACACGTTTTCCGTATAAAGTCATTTCAGACCCAGTCGCGCAGGTTTTTCCGGTAATCGATCTGAGGACCCTCATCTCTGAGATGTGTAATGTCCCCATGGTTGTTCAACATATACATCGATAACTGTATGAAAGAACTGAAAGATTTAAGAATTGGAGAAAAAATTCATGGTTAAACTGTTAACTGTCTTCTGTATGCTGATGATGCCGTGCTTCTTGCTAGCAGCAAAGGAGACCCGCAATTCTTGGTAACAAAAGTCTACAATGCATGCAAGAAAAGCGATTTGCTAATGGATGTTACTAAATTGAAAGTGATGGTTTTTGAAAGGGATGGAAATATAACTAAATGTGAGATCAGTGTGAATGGAGATATTCTAAATCAGGTATAAGAATTTGTGTATCTGGGAAGTATGTTTACTAGGAATGGAAAAACCGAGAAAGATATTGAAAGGAGGATGAGTGCCGGGAACAGGGTGAACGGTGCAAATCTACTTTGGCAAACAAATGTTTATCGCAGGAGGCTAAACTAGCAGTTAACTATAAAGTTCTAGTGCCAACTCTAATGTATGGGAGCGATGTATAGAATTGGAAAAATGATGATGAAAGTAGGTTAAATGCTGTCGAAATGCGATCCCTCAGGCGAATGTGTGGTAAAATGATGTATGATAAATGTCGAGATCCGTGAACTGTGTAAGGCTGAGACATGCATTAACGACAGAATCAAGAAAAGGGTGCTGCGTTGGTTTGAACATGTAGAGCGAATGGAAAAGAAAGAACGGCTAAAAGGATCTACGATGCAAATGTTGATGGATGCAGAAAACGATGAAGATTGAGAAAGACATGGCACGATCAAGTCCATTAAATACTTGAAGATGGACATGTCAAGAACAGGAATAATCGACGTACGTGCATGAGAAGATGTATGAATGTAGAGGAAGAGAGGTCTGTATGCAAAGATAGAGTGATATGGCGTTGTATCCTCTCTGCTTACCCCTACGGAGAAATGGCGTGATGGTTTGTTTGTTTATCATAGGATAACCTTATTGAAATATGGATATCAAGAATGGAGTCGCTCTTTCACTAAAGGCATTGATCTACTACGGTGGTAGGGTACCACAGTAGTGGCTAGTGTCTCGGACTCACAGCTCAAAGGTCTGTGGTTCAAATCCCACTCGACCCCAACTCAATTTCCATTTTCTAATAGTGAGTTATTTACAACTCGTTGAAAATGCCCCTCAAAATGAAATGTTTGGGTAAATCATAAGAACGCAAATATTTCATTTGAACAAAAAATAATGTAGAACTTCAACCATTTTTCAATTTAATTAGATGAAATTAGACATTTTAGCTCGCCACAGAGCTTTATTTATTTATTAACGTAGAAAGACACAATGGTATAAAGTAGACTTGGTGGGAGTAGAAGCGGGAGAGAGGTGTTTATAATTGAATTTGATTCAGTGATCGTTTGAAAGAAATCAAGACTGGTATGTTTGTTGGCAGACCTAAGAACTCTGGGCATAGGGGAATGAAAACCGTACTTAGTTCTATGGTTATCGGTATGAAAAAGTAAGTTTTAAAGTAAGCTCAGTAGTTCAGGCACATCAAAGAGAGAGTTGAGAATTTTAAACAGGACTAGAAAGTCGGATTTATTTCGACGGTCTTGAAGAGAAGATATATTTAAGCTAGTTTCTAACTCGTTGTACGTATATTGGTTTCTGGATAAGCCCAACCTCCGGCCTATTTTTCTTTAAAATCAAAGTTGAACTGATTACATATTGTAAACTGGGACAGTCATTTATCTCGGGTTAAATAAAGTGGTTTCTAAAAATTCAACGGTCAAATCAACATGTAAAGCTAGGGTTTCCTTGGACAGCGGTTCCCGTATCTTAACGGCCGTACTGAACGGTGATGCGGTTGACAGCCGTCGTAACGGTGACTGGTTTCCTAGGAAAACGGCGTTATCAACACCATTTAACACCCTTTTCATAAGAAACCATTCTCTAGTCACCGTTACGACGGCTGTCCACCGCATCACCGTTCACTACGGCCGTTAAAATATGGGCACCGCTGTCCTAGGAAACCGTAGCTTAAGCGTATTTTTTGCATTAATTCACAAATGTTGAAACCCTCAAACCACTTAACTGTAAAATCACAGATTTTTCCGAATTCTGTTGGTTTTATAAACAATGCTAATGTCTATTTGCTGAAAACAATCTTGTTTCGGGTTGCTCGTGAGAAGTTGACACGGAGCCATTACTCCTGGGGCAGCTTTGGTAAAGTGGTGGGTAATCGGTAGCTCATCCTGACCATTTATTTCTCCCGAATTTGATTACTTGTCTTGTCCAAATACTTATGTTTAAAGTATAATATGTTTTTTTAAATAAATTGTAATAAATAAATTTTACTAATGGAACAAAGCATTTTTCATTCATCAATTCAATTGAAAAATGGAAAAAAATGAAATAACTTAAGGTAAGGCGGATTAAATACGTACACCAACCAATATTTTTCACTGACAGTTTGATTTTGACATTTGAGATTTCATTTTTTTTTAAATCTTTTTTTAATTTTATTTATGGCTGTCGAGTTTATGTTTTTTTTTTTTTTTTTACAGACATTAGAGGGAGATAGTGCGAAAAGTTAAGAAACAAAGTCAGAGAAAAAACATTTTCATACAAAGATTGTAGTTTGTGGTCAGTCCTTCTCGAAAATTCGTTCGCGCAGCACGCGCGTAAAAGTATTGTGTTTTGCAAAAGTTTTAACAAAAAGTGGGTGATTTTGCGATGCGTTTTTTTTATTCATTTAATAATAATAAACATCTGTTCGTATAAAAAGTGGTGGACTGGGGTGGCAATTTCTCTTTTTAAAAATAAATTGTTCAAATTACAGTGTAAAAACCCTACCGTTTTAAAATTATTTTTTTGTGTGTTAGTAAGTGAAGTGCGAAGTGTTGGGTTAGTAATTGTAACTATCCTACTGGTTTAAAGAATGGGGAATCGAACCCCGAATACACAAACGTGAATGAGGCATCGTCTTGGCCGTAAGACCACGTTATCCGCCAAATCGGCGATTTTGTTATTTTAATTATTTATTTACGTACATAAGTATTGTACATTATTTGAGACATAAGTCCCAACTCCACGGGACTAACAGTCCTGTGTCGAGATGGGCCGCATTGGAACTTGTCCAATGTCGAGTGTAACAAAGTGTAATTAATAGTAAAACAAACATAAATCGGTTTAATCAGTAAAAATAAAAATAATTGCCCCCTCGCGTTTTCTAAAAATGTGGTTTTAAAAATAAAGTGCATTTATTTTCGGGAGCGGTTTGTAAATGCAAACACCCAGGCTTCAGAAAATTTCATTGTGACCTGGCCGAAAATCGAACCCGAAAATTCAGTGCGTTAAACAAACGTCTTAGCCATTCACCACATGGCCTGCCAAAGATAATTCTGGCGTTTTTTAAAAATTATTTTTGCACAATAATAATTATTTTTAAATCTCGGGAGTGTTCAAAGTGAGTGTTGGTTCGATTTGATTGAAATTAAAAATCGCAATGTCGGTTTAATAAAAGCGAAATAAAAATAATTACCTTTTGCTATTTTTGATAAATTTGTGTTATAAAAATAATTATTAATTTATTCCGGGCGCGATTTATTAAAGAAAGTGAGTGAGTGAGTGAGTGCATCATCAGGGATGGCGAAATTCATTGCAGTCAAGCAGAAGACAGCAGTATGTCAAAACTTTAAATTATTATTTGATTTAAGGGATATATTTTATATATGATATATTTTTTGTGATTTTCTTGTCTTTTTATATTGTGAATATTCTAAACAGTAATCACACGTTTTATATAAAGGCTTTATTTGATTCAACAATACACATCGTAAATAACTGATTAATTTGTATTTTTTTTTCACAGATTATTATTTTTTTTTAATTTTTGAAAACTTGTAAAGTAATTAATTTAGCAATTATTTTTTGTTCAATTAAATTTAATTTTGTAAATAAAATAATTTCTATTTCACAACTCCGCGCTAGTATTTAATACCCATTTAAAAGCAAATTTAGGGTAAAAGACCGCGTTTATTTTATTGCCACGATTTTAAAAACTCAAAGCACAGCAACATCAATATTTGAACGCGTTGAATATTCAAGGCAAAGACCAGAACTTAAATTTATTTAAATACGTTTATTCAAGATTGTTAAGTTTATGATATATGTAATTAATAAAATTATGTAGTGAAACAAAACATGATAGTTTCATAAAAAACAGTGTCTTGTATGTTGATTGTGTTTATCCATGTATATTATTCCATAACATTATTTTATTGCCCTTATTTATCTTTGTTACATAGTGAAATGTTATTTTTGTTCAGTTTCTTGTATAAACATATATGTTTCTTCATGTAACTGTTGTTATTGGCCCAGGCCAAATATATAACATTTAAGTGATATACTCGTACATAAAATAAAATTACAAATAATTAAGATTTAAAAAAATATATATATTAAGCAGAGGTGAAGTAACTAGGTTTAACTGTTAAATTAAAAATTTCAGGCGTTGCCTAGTATGTAGGTGAGATAATTCAATCACATGAATCTCACTCGCATAAATAAAGTCTTCAACGCCTTAACTTCACAAACATCAACAAATAAAAGAATTTAAGGAATATGTGTGTTCAAATATGGGCAGAATGGTGAATAGTACACAGAGTGTACTTAAACCAGCCAATGACTGGTCATAAGCCCTCTAGATGCCTAGGCCTCTATATTACCTTCTCTCAAATGTTCTTCATCTCTGTTGTAATATGTTGATAATAACGTTTTTCTATACGCGGTCGGTCGAAAAATTTCGGGTTTCAATTACGGTTGCGGTTAATTTTATCAAAAGCGAACGATATTCCGTTTTTCTTATTCAACGCAACAAGTGTACTGCAAGAAATTAAAATTGTTGAGCGAAATACGAGAGATACAGATCGAAGAGTATTTTTTAAATACAGAATTAGTCGAGGGAAACGCAAGGTAAGTTTTTTTTATTAACTGATAAACATTAATTGCAGATATGATAAATAAATAAAAGGACACATAATAAAGATATTGAGTGAGAACCTATTCTGAAACAAAAACAATACAAGAATCGTTATTTTAAGGTGAGAAAAATGCAGATTTTTAAATATTATTTTTTACATTAGGATAAAATACAGTAAAACAGAGCCAGATACTCGAAAACCGTTTAAAAGAGAGTGGCTTTTTCTATCAGTTTTCCCCGTACTAAAACAACATAACCTGTACTAAAATATATTGTCAATAACCAAGTTATGCTTTAAAATTTAAGATAAGTAAAGCGTAAATAATTGCATTTGATTCAACTATTCCGATTAAACTGTCAATGTGGATAGTCATACAAACGGCTTATATGGGATATAGTCATTCATTCTCATGTTGACTAGTATTAAAATCCGTTTCAATTATAGTTTTTTTAAACATTAAATAAAAAAAAATTATATCAAAGCAACTCTGGCGTCTTTTATCTAAGTCACTGAATGATTGACTCCATGGTCATGCAATCAGAGCAGATATTAAGGGATGATTTTTAAAAATCGTTTGGTTCAATTCCCAACAACATTTTTTTTAACAGCGATTGACAGCAGATAGCCGATAGAGACACTAGAGGCTGTTTTTGAAAGCCATATGATCCAACTATGAAGCTGACATGGAGTGATGTTTGTTGAATATTGTTTGGTTCAATTCCAACAAGACTTTTTTTGACAGGGATAAACAGCAGATAGCCGATAGAGACGTCTAGAGGCTGTTTGTTAAAGCCATATGCTCCAACTATGGAGCGGACATGGAGCGATGTTTGGTGGATATTGGTTGGTTCATTTCCAAACAAGATTTTTTTTGACAGGGATAAACAGCGAATAGCCGATAGAGACTTCTAAAGGCTGTTTAAAAAAGCCATATGCTCCAACCATGGAGCAGATATGGAGTGATGTTTGGTGGATATTGGTTGGTTCGATTCCAAACAAAATTTTTATTAGACTTTTTTTTTACAGCGAATAGCCGATAGAGACTTCTAAAGGCTGTTTAAAAAAGCCATATGCTCCAACCATGGAGCAGACATGGAGTGATGTTTGGTGGATATTGTTTGGTTCAATTCCCAACAAGTATTTTTTTAAACTTTGTTTTTACAGCAGATAGCCGATAAAGACGTCTAGAGGCTGTTGGTGAAAGCCATAAGCTCCAACTATAGAGCGGACATAGAGGGATTTTAGTTGAATATTATTTGGTTCAATTCCAAACAAGACTTTTTTTGACAGGGATAAACAGCAGATAGTCGATAGAGATGTCTAGAGGCTGTTTAAAAAAGCCATATGCTCCAACTATGGAGCGGACATGGAATGATGTTTGGTGGATATTGTTTGGTTAAATTCCCAACAAGTATTTTTTTTGACAAGAATAAACAGCGAATAGCCGATAGACACCGTCTATAGGCTGTTTAAAAAAGCCATATGCTCCAACGATGGAGCAGACATGGAGTGATGTTTGGTGGATATTGTTTGGTTCAATTCCCAACAAGTATTTTTTTAAACTTTGTTTTTACAGCAGATAGCCGATAGAGACGTCTAGAGGCTGTTTGTTAAAGCCATATGCTCCAACTATGGAGCGGACATAGAGTGATATTTGTTGAATATTATTTGGTTCAATTCCAAACAAGACTTTTTTTGACAGGGATAAACAGCGAATAGCCGATAGAGACGTCTAACGGCTGTTTGTCAAAGCCATATACTCCAACCATGGAGCAGACATGGAGTGATGTTTGGTGGATATTGTTTGGTTCGATTCCCAACAAGTATTTTTTTTGACAGGGATAAACAGCGAATAGCCGATAGAGAAGACTAGGGCTGTTTAAAAAAGCCATATGCTCCAACCATGGAGCAGACATGGAGTGATGTTTGGTGGATATTGTTTGGTTCAATTCCCAACAAGTATTTTTTTAAACTTTGTTTTTACAGCAGAAAGCCGATAGAGACGTCTAGAGACTGTTTGTGAAACCCATAAGCTCCAACTATGGAGCGGACATGGAGTGATGTTTAGTAGATATTGTTTGGTTCAATTCCAAACAAGACATTTTTTGACAGGGATAAACAGCAGATAGCCGATAGAGACGTCTAAAGGCTGTTTAAAAAAGCCATATGCTCCACCTATGGAGCAGATATGGAGTGATGTTTGGTGGATATTGGTTGGTTCGATTCCAAACAAGATTTTTTTAAAACTTTTTTTTTACAGCAGATAGCCGACAGAGACGTCTAGATACTGTTTGTGAAACCGATAAGCTCCAAGTATGGAGCGGACATGGAGTGATGTTTAGTGGATATTGTTTGGTTCAATTCCAAACAAGACATTTTTTGACAGGGATAAACAGCAGATAGCCGATAGAGATTTCTAGAGGCTGTTTAAAAAAGCCATATGCACCAACTATGGAGCGGACATGGAGTGATGTTTGGTGGATATTGTTTGGTTCAATTCCCAAAAAGTATTTTTTTTGACAGGGATAAACAGCGAATAGCTGATAGAGATGTCTAGAGGCTGTTTAAAAAAGCCATATGCTCCAACTATGGAGCGGACATTTAGTGATGTTTGGTGGATATTGTTTGGTTCAATTCCCAACAAGTATTTTTTTTGACAGGGATAAACAGCGAATAGCCGATAGAGACGTCTAAAGGCTGTTTGTCAAAGCCATATGCTCCAACTATGGAGCGGACATGGAGTGAGGTTTGGTGGATATTGTTTGGTTAAATTCCAAACAAGACTTTTTTGACAGTGATAAACAGCAGATAGCCGATAGAGATGTCTAGAGGATGTTTAAAAAAGCCATATGCTCCAACCATGGAGCAGATATGGAGTGATGTTTGGTGGATATTGGTTGGTTTGATTCCAAACAAGATTTTTTTTAAACTTTTTTTTTACAGCAGATAGCCGATAGAGAGACGTCTAGAGACTGTTTGTGAAACCCATAAGCTCCAACTATGGAGCGGACATGGAATGATGTCAGGTGGATTTTGTTTGGTTCAATTCCAAACAAGACTTTTTTTGACAGGGATAAACAGCAGATAGCCGATAGAGACGTCTAAAGGCTGTTTAAAAAAGCCATATGCTCCAACCATGGAGCAGACATGGAGTGATGTTTGGTGGATATTGTTTGGTTCAATTCCCAACAAGTATTTTTTTTGACAGGGATAAACAGCGAATAGCCGATAGAGACGACTAAAGGCTGTTTAAAAAAGCCATATGCTCCAACCATGGAGCAGACATGGAGTGATGTTTGGTGGATATTGTTTGGTTCAATTCCCAACAAGACTTTTTTTGACAGGGATAAACAGCAGATAGCCGATAGAGATGTCTAGAGGATGTTTAAAAAAGCCATATGCTCCAACCATGGAGCAGATATGGAGTGATGTTTGGTGGATATTGGTTGGTTTGATTCCAAACAAGATTTTTTTTAAACTTTTTTTTTACAGCAGATAGCCGATAGAGAGACGTCTAGAGACTGTTTGTGAAACCCATAAGCTCCAACTATGGAGCGGACATGGAATGATGTCAGGTGGATTTTGTTTGGTTCAATTCCAAACAAGACTTTTTTTGACAGGGATAAACAGCAGATAGCCGATAGAGACGTCTAAAGGCTGTTTAAAAAAGCCATATGCTCCAACCATGGAGCAGATATGGAGTGATGTTTGGTGGATATTGTTTGGTTCAATTCCCAACAAGTATTTTTTTTGACAGGGATAAACAGCGAATAGCCGATAGAGACGACTAAAGGCTGTTTAAAAAAGCCATATGCTCCAACCATGGAGCAGACATGGAGTGATGTTTGGTGGATATTGTTTGGTTCAATTCCCAACAAGTATTTTTTTAAATTTTGTTTTTACAGCAGAAAGCCGATAGAGATGTCTAGAGACTGTTTGTGAAACCCATAAGCTCCAACTATGGAGCGGACATGGAATGATGTTAGGTGGATATTGTTTGGTTCAATTCCAAACAAGACTTTTTCTGACAAGGATAAACAGCAGATAGCCGATAGAGATGTCTCTAGACTGTTTATAAAAGCCATATGCTCCAACTATGGAGCGGACATGGAGTGATGTTTGGTGGATATTGGTTGGTTCGATTCCAAACAAGATTTTTTTAAAACTTTTTTTTTACAGCAGATAGCCGACAGAGACGTCTAGATACTGTTTGTGAAACCGATAAGCTCCAAGTATGGAGCGGACATGGAGTGATGTTTAGTGGATATTGTTTGGTTCAATTCCAAACAAGACATTTTTTGACAGGGATAAACAGCAGATAGCCGATAGAGATTTCTAGAGGCTGTTTAAAAAAGCCATATGCACCAACTATGGAGCGGACATGGAGTGATGTTTGGTGGATATTGTTTGGTTCAATTCCCAACAAGTATTTTTTTTGACAGCTATAAGCAGCGAACAGCCGATAGAGATGTCTAAAGGCTGTTTAAAAAAGCCATATGCTCCAACCATGGAGCAGACATGGAGTGATGTTTGGTGGATATTGTTTGGTTCAATTCCCAACAAGTATTTTTTTTGACAGGGATAAACAGCGAATAGCCGATAGAGACGTCTAAAGGCTGTTTGTCAAAGCCATATGCTCCAACTATGGAGCGGACATGGAGTGAGGTTTGGTGGATATTGTTTGGTTAAATTCCAAACAAGACTTTTTTGACAGTGATAAACAGCAGATAGCCGATAGAGATGTCTAGAGGATGTTTAAAAAAGCCATATGCTCCAACCATGGAGCAGATATGGAGTGATGTTTGGTGGATATTGGTTGGTTTGATTCCAAACAAGATTTTTTTTAAACTTTTTTTTTACAGCAGATAGCCGATAGAGAGACGTCTAGAGACTGTTTGTGAAACCCATAAGCTCCAACTATGGAGCGGACATGGAATGATGTCAGGTGGATTTTGTTTGGTTCAATTCCAAACAAGACTTTTTTTGACAGGGATAAACAGCAGATAGCCGATAGAGACGTCTAAAGGCTGTTTAAAAAAGCCATATGCTCCAACCATGGAGCAGACATGGAGTGATGTTTGGTGGATATTGTTTGGTTCAATTCCCAACAAGTATTTTTTTTGACAGGGATAAACAGCGAATAGCCGATAGAGACGACTAAAGGCTGTTTAAAAAAGCCATATGCTCCAACCATGGAGCAGACATGGAGTGATGTTTGGTGGATATTGTTTGGTTCAATTCCCAACAAGACTTTTTTTGACAGGGATAAACAGCAGATAGCCGATAGAGATGTCTAGAGGATGTTTAAAAAAGCCATATGCTCCAACCATGGAGCAGATATGGAGTGATGTTTGGTGGATATTGGTTGGTTTGATTCCAAACAAGATTTTTTTAAAACTTTTTTTTTACAGCAGATAGCCGATAGAGAGACGTCTAGAGACTGTTTGTGAAACCCATAAGCTCCAACTATGGAGCGGACATGGAATGATGTCAGGTGGATTTTGTTTGGTTCAATTCCAAACAAGACTTTTTTTGACAGGGATAAACAGCAGATAGCCGATAGAGACGTCTAAAGGCTGTTTAAAAAAGCCATATGCTCCAACCATGGAGCAGATATGGAGTGATGTTTGGTGGATATTGTTTGGTTCAATTCCCAACAAGTATTTTTTTTGACAGGGATAAACAGCGAATAGCCGATAGAGACGACTAAAGGCTGTTTAAAAAAGCCATATGCTCCAACCATGGAGCAGACATGGAGTGATGTTTGGTGGATATTGTTTGGTTCAATTCCCAACAAGTATTTTTTTAAATTTTGTTTTTACAGCAGAAAGCCGATAGAGATGTCTAGAGACTGTTTGTGAAACCCATAAGCTCCAACTATGGAGCGGACATGGAATGATGTTAGGTGGATATTGTTTGGTTCAATTCCAAACAAGACTTTTTCTGACAAGGATAAACAGCAGATAGCCGATAGAGATGTCTCTAGACTGTTTATAAAAGCCATATGCTCCAACTATGGAGCGGACATGGATTGATGTTTGGTGGATATTATTTGGTTCAATTCCCAACAAGTATTTTTTTTGACAGGGATAAACAGCGAATAGCCGATAGAGACGACTAAAGGCTATTTAAAAAAGCCATATGCTCCAACCATGGAGCAGACATGGAGTGATGTTCTGTGGATATTGTTTGGTTCAATTCCCAACAAGTATTTTTTTAAACTTTGTTTTTACAGCAGAAAGCCGATAGAGATGTCTAGCTCCAACTATGGAGCGGACATGGAATGATGTTAGGTGGATATTGTTTGGTTCAATTCCAAACAAGACTTTTTTTGACAGGGATAAACAGCAGATAGCCGATAGAGACGTCTAAAGGCTGTTTAAAAAAGCCATATGCTCCAACCATGGAGCATATATGGAGTGATGTTTGGTGGATATTGGTTGGTTCAATTCTAAACAACATTTTTTTAAAACTTTTTTTTGACAGCAGATAGCCGATAGAGACGTCTAAAGGCTGTTTAAAAAAGCCATATGCTCCAACTATGGAGCGGACATGGAGTGATGTTTAGTGGATATTGTTTGGTTCAATTCCTAACAAGTATTTTTTTTGACAGGGATAAACAGCGAATAGCCGATAGAGACGTCTAAAGGCTGTTTAAAAAAGCCATATGCTCCAACTATGGAGCAGACATTTAGTGATGTTTGGTGGATATTGTTTGGTTCAATTCCCAACAAGTATTTTTTTTGACATGGATAAACAGCGAATAGCCGATAGAGACGTCTGAAGGCTGTTTAAAAAAGCCATATGCTCCAACCATGGAGCAGACATGGAGTGATGTTTGGTGGATATTGTTTGATTCAATTCCCAACAAGTATTTTATTTGACAAGGATAAACAGCGAATAGCCGATAGAGTCGTCTAAAGGCTGTTTGTCAAAGCCATATGCTCCAACCATGGAGCAGACATGGAGTGATGTTTGGTGGATATTGTTTGGTTCAATTCCCCACAAGTATTTTTTTAAACTTTGTTTTTACAGCAGAAAGCCGATAGAGACGTCTAGAGACTGTTTGTGAAACCCATAAGCTCCAACTATGGAGCGGACATGGAGTGATGTTTGGTGGATATTGTTTGGTTCAATTCCCAACAAGTATTTTTTTGACAGCTATAAGCAGCGAACAGCCGATAGAGATGTCTAAAGGCTGTTTAAAAAAGCCATATGCTCCAACTATGGAGCGGACATGGAGTGATGTTTGGTGGATATTGTTTGGTTCAATTCCCAACAAGTATTTTTTTTGACAGGGATAAACAGCGAATAGCCGATAGAGACGACTAAAGGCTATTTAAAAAAGCCATATGCTCCAACCATGGAGCAGACATGGAGTGATGTTTGGTGGATATTGTTTGGTTCAATTCCCAACAAGTATTTTTTTAAACTTTGTTTTTACAGCAGAAAGCCGATAGAGATGTCTAGAGACTGTTTGTGAAACCCATAAGCTCCAACTATGGAGCGGACATGGAATGATGTTAGGTGGATATTGTTTGGTTCAATTCCAAACAAGACTTTTTTTGACAGGGATAAACAGCAGATAGCCGATAGAGACGTCTAAAGGCTGTTTAAAAAAGCCATATGCTCCAACCATGGAGCAGATATGGAGTGATGTTTGGTGGATATTGTTTGGTTCAATTCCCAACAAGTATTTTTTTTGACAGGGATAAACAGCGAATAGCCGATAGAGACGACTAAAGGCTGTTTAAAAAAGCCATATGCTCCAACCATGGAGCAGACATGGAGTGATGTTTGGTGGATATTGTTTGGTTCAATTCCCAACAAGTATTTTTTTAAATTTTGTTTTTACAGCAGAAAGCCGATAGAGATGTCTAGAGACTGTTTGTGAAACCCATAAGCTCCAACTATGGAGCGGACATGGAATGATGTTAGGTGGATATTGTTTGGTTCAATTCCAAACAAGACTTTTTCTGACAAGGATAAACAGCAGATAGCCGATAGAGATGTCTCTAGACTGTTTATAAAAGCCATATGCTCCAACTATGGAGCGGACATGGAGTGATGTTTGGTGGATATTATTTGGTTCAATTCCCAACAAGTATTTTTTTTGACAGGGATAAACAGCGAATAGCCGATAGAGACGACTAAAGGCTATTTAAAAAAGCCATATGCTCCAACCATGGAGCAGACATGGAGTGATGTTCTGTGGATATTGTTTGGTTCAATTCCCAACAAGTATTTTTTTAAACTTTGTTTTTACAGCAGAAAGCCGATAGAGATGTCTAGCTCCAACTATGGAGCGGACATGGAATGATGTTAGGTGGATATTGTTTGGTTCAATTCCAAACAAGACTTTTTTTGACAGGGATAAACAGCAGATAGCCGATAGAGACGTCTAAAGGCTGTTTAAAAAAGCCATATGCTCCAACCATGGAGCATATATGGAGTGATGTTTGGTGGATATTGGTTGGTTCAATTCTAAACAACATTTTTTTAAAACTTTTTTTTGACAGCAGATAGCCGATAGAGACGTCTAAAGGCTGTTTAAAAAAGCCATATGCTCCAACTATGGAGCGGACATGGAGTGATGTTTAGTGGATATTGTTTGGTTCAATTCCTAACAAGTATTTTTTTTGACAGGGATAAACAGCGAATAGCCGATAGAGACGTCTAAAGGCTGTTTAAAAAAGCCATATGCTCCAACTATGGAGCGGACATTTAGTGATGTTTGGTGGATATTGTTTGGTTCAATTCCCAACAAGTATTTTTTTTGACATGGATAAACAGCGAATAGCCGATAGAGACGTCTGAAGGCTGTTTAAAAAAGCCATATGCTCCAACCATGGAGCAGACATGGAGTGATGTTTGGTGGATATTGTTTGATTCAATTCCCAACAAGTATTTTATTTGACAAGGATAAACAGCGAATAGCCGATAGAGTCGTCTAAAGGCTGTTTGTCAAAGCCATATGCTCCAACCATGGAGCAGACATGGAGTGATGTTTGGTGGATATTGTTTGGTTCAATTCCCCACAAGTATTTTTTTAAACTTTGTTTTTACAGCAGAAAGCCGATAGAGACGTCTAGAGACTGTTTGTGAAACCCATAAGCTCCAACTATGGAGCGGACATGGAGTGATGTTTGGTGGATATTGTTTGGTTCAATTCCCAACAAGTATTTTTTTGACAGCTATAAGCAGCGAACAGCCGATAGAGATGTCTAAAGGCTGTTTAAAAAAGCCATATGCTCCAACTATGGAGCGGACATGGAGTGATGTTTGGTGGATATTGTTTGGTTCAATTCCCAACAAGTATTTTTTTTGACAGGGATAAACAGCGAATAGCCGATAGAGACGACTAAAGGCTATTTAAAAAAGCCATATGCTCCAACCATGGAGCAGACATGGAGTGATGTTTGGTGGATATTGTTTGGTTCAATTCCCAACAAGTATTTTTTTAAACTTTGTTTTTACAGCAGAAAGCCGATAGAGATGTCTAGAGACTGTTTGTGAAACCCATAAGCTCCAACTATGGAGCGGACATGGAATGATGTTAGGTGGATATTGTTTGGTTCAATTCCAAACAAGACTTTTTTTGACAGGGATAAACAGCAGATAGCCGATAGAGACGTCTAAAGGCTGTTTAAAAAAGCCATATGCTCCAACCATGGAGCATATATGGAGTGATGTTTGGTGGATATTGGTTGGTTCGATTCCAAACAACATTTTTTTTAAACTTTTTTTTGACAGCAGATAGCCGATAGAGACGTCTAGAGACTGTTTGTGAAACCCATATGCTCCAACTATGGAGCGGACATGGAGTGAAATTTGGTGGATATTATTTGGTTCAATTCCCAACAAGTATTTTTTTGACAGGGATAAACAGCGAATAGCCGATAGAGACGTCTAAAGGCTGTTTAAAAAAGCCATATGCTCCAACTATGGAGCGGACATTTAGTGATGTTTGGTGGATATTGTTTGGTTCAATTCCCAACAAGTATTTTTTTTGACATGGATAAACAGCGAATAGCCGATAGAGACGTCTAAAGGCTGTTTAAAAAAGCTATATGCTCCAAATATGGAGCGGACATGGAGTGATGTTTGGTGGATATAGTTTGGTTCAATTCCCAACAAGTATTTTTTTTGACAGGGATAAACAGCGAATAGCCGATAGAGACGTCTAGAGGCTGTTGGTGAAAGCCATAAGCTCCAACTATGGAGCGGACATAGAGTGATTTTTGTTAAATATTATTTGGTGCAATTCCAAACAAGACTTTTTTGACAGGGATAAACCGCGAATAGCCGATAGAGACGTCTAGAGGCTGTTGGTGAAAGCCATAAGCTCCAACTATGGAGCAGACATGGAGTGATGTTTGGTGGATATTGTTTGGTTCAATTCCGAACAAGTATTTTTTAAACTTATTTTTTTACAGCAGATAGCTGATGGAGACGTCTAAAGGCTGTTTAAAAAAGCCATATGCTCCAACCATGGAGCAGATATGGAGTGATGTTTGGTGGATATTGGTTGGTTCGATTCCAAACAAGATTTTTTTTAAACTTTTTTTTGACAGCAGATAGCCGATAGAGACGTCTAAAGGCTGTTTAAAAAAGCCATATGCTCCAACTATGGAGCGGACATGGAGTGATGTTTGGTGGATATTGTTTGGTTCAATTCCCAACAAGTATTTTTTTAAACTTTGTTTTTACAGCAGAAAGCCGATAGAGACGTCTAGAGACTGTTTGTGAAACCCATAAGCTCCAACTATGGAGCGGACATGGAATGATGTTAGGTGGATATTGTTTGGTTCAATTCCAAACAAGACTTTTTTTGACAAGGATAAACAGCAGATAGCCTATAGAGATGTCTCTAGGCTGTTTATAAAAGCCATATGCTCAAACTATGGAGCGGACATGGAGTGATGTTTGGTGGATATTGTTTGGTTCAATTACCAACAAGTATTTTTTTTGACAGGGATAAACAGCGAATAGCCGATAGAGACGTCTAGAAACTGTTTGTGAAACCCATATGCTCCAACTATGGAGCGGACATGGAGTGATGTTTGGTGGATATTGTTTGGTTCAATTCCCAACAAGTATTTTTTTTGACAGGGATAAACAGCGAATAGCCGATAGAGACGTCTAAAGGCTGTTTAAAAAAGCCATATGCTCCAACCATGGAGCAGATATGGAGTGATGTTTGGTGGATATTGTTTGGTTCAATTCCCAACAAGTATTTTTTTTGACATGGATAAACAGCGAATAGCCGATAGAGACGTCTAAAGGCTGTTTAAAAAAGCTATATGCTCCAACTATGGAGCGGACATGGAGTGATGTTTGGTGGATATAGTTTGGTTCAGTTCCCAACAAGTATTTTTTTTGACAGGGATAAACAGCGAATAGCCGATAGAGACATCTAGAGGCTGTTGGTGAAAGCCATAAGCTCCAACTATGGAGCGGACATAGAGTGATTTTTGTTAAATATTATTTGGTGCAATTCCAAACAAGACTTTTTTTGACAGGGATAAACAGCGAATAGCCGATAGAGACGTCTAGAGGCTGTTGGTGAAAGCCATAAGCTCCAACTAAGGAGCAGACATGGAGTGATGTTTGGTGGATATTGTTTGGTTCAATTCCCAACAAGTATTTTTTAAACTTTTTTTTTTACAGCAGATAGCTGATAGAGACGTCTAAAGGCTGTTTAAAAAAGCCATATGCTCCAACCATGGAGCAGATATGGAGAAATGTTTGGTGGATATTGGTTGGTTCGATTCCAAACAAGATTTTTTTTAAACTTTTTTTTGACAGCAGATAGCCGATAGAGACGTCTAGAAACTGTTTGTGAAACCCATATGCTCCAACTATGGAGCGGACATGAAATGATGTTAGGTGGATATTGTTTGGTTCAATTCCAAACAAGTATTTTTTTAAACTTTGTTTTTACAGCAGAAAGCCGATAGAGACGTCTAGAGGCTGTTGGTGAAAGCCATAAGCTCCAACTATGGAGCGGACATAGAGTGATTTTTGTTAAATATTATTTGGTGCAATTCCAAACAAGACTTTTTTTGACAGGTATAAACAGCGAATAGCCGATAGAGACTTCTAAAGGCTGTTTAAAAAAGCCATATGCTCCAACCATGGAGCAGACATGGAGTGATGTTTGGTGGATATTGTTTGGTTCAATTCCCAACAAGTATTTTTTAAACTTTTTTTTTTACAGCAGATAGCTGATAGAGACGTCTAAAGGCTGTATAAAAAAGCCATATGCTCCAACCATGGAGCAGATATGGAGTGATGTTTGGTAGATATTGTTTGGTTCAATTCCAAACAAGATTTTTTTTAAACTTTTTTTTGACAGCAGATAGCCGATAGAGACGTCTAGAGACTGTTTGTGAAACCCATATGCTCCGACTATGGAGCGGACATGGAGTGATGTTTGGTGGATATTGTTGGGTTCAATTCCCAACAAGTATTTTTTTAAACTTTGTTTTTACAGCAGAAAGCCGATAGAGACGTCTAGAGACTGTTTGTGAAACCCATAAGCTCCAACTATGGAGCGGACATGGAATGATGTTAGGTGGATATTGTTTGGTTCAATTCCAAACAAGACTTTTTTTGACAAGGATAAACAGCAGATAGCCGATAGAGATGTCTCTAGGCTGTTTATAAAAGCCATATGCTCAAACTATGGAGCGGACATGGAGTGATGTTTGGTGGATATTGTTTGGTTCAATTCCCAACAAGTATTTTTTTAACTTTGTTTTTATAGCAGATAGCCGATAGAGACGTCTAGAGACTGTTTGTGAAACCCATAAGCTCCAACTATGGAGCGGACATGGAGTGATGTTTGGTGGATATTGTTTGGTTCAATTCCCAACAAGTATTTTTTTAACCTTTGTTTTTACAGCAGATAGCCGATAGAGACGTCTAGAGACTGTTTGTGAAACCCATAAGCTCCAACTATGGAGCGGACATGGAATGATGTTAGGTGGATATTGTTTGGTTCAATTCCAAACAAGACTTTTTTTGACAGGGATAAACAGCAGATTGCCGATAGAGACGTCTAAAGGCTGTTTGTCAAAGCCATATGCTCCAACTATGGAGCGGACATGGAGTGAGGTTTGGTGGATATTGTTTGGTTCAATTCCAAACAAGACTTTTTTTGACAGGGATAAACAGCAGATAGCCGATAGAGACGTCTAAAGGCTGTTTAAAAAAGCCATATGCTCCAACCATGGAGCAGACATGGAGTGATGTTTGGTGGATATTGTTTGGTTCAATTCCCAACAAGACTTTTTTTGACAGGGATAAACAGCAGATAGCCGATAGAGATGTCTAGAGGATGTTTAAAAAAGCCATATGCTCCAACCATGGAGCAGATATGGAGTGATGTTTGGTGGATATTGGTTGGTTTGATTCCAAACAAGATTTTTTTTAAACTTTTTTTTTACAGCAGATAGCCGATAGAGAGACGTCTAGAGACTGTTTGTGAAACCCATAAGCTCCAACTATGGAGCGGACATGGAATGATGTCAGGTGGATTTTGTTTGGTTCAATTCCAAACAAGACTTTTTTTGACAGGGATAAACAGCAGATAGCCGATAGAGACGTCTAAAGGCTGTTTAAAAAAGCCATATGCTCCAACCATGGAGCAGATATGGAGTGATGTTTGGTGGATATTGTTTGGTTCAATTCCCAACAAGTATTTTTTTTGACAGGGATAAACAGCGAATAGCCGATAGAGACGTCTAAAGGCTGTTTGTCAAAGCCATATGCTCCAACTATGGAGCGGACATGGAGTGAGGTTTTGTGGATATTGTTTGGTTAAATTCCAAACAAGACTTTTTTGACAGGGATAAACAGCAGATAGCCGATAGAGATGTCTAGAGGATGTTTAAAAAAGCCATATGCTCCAACCATGGAGCAGATATGGAGTGATGTTTGGTGGATATTGTTTGGTTCAATTCCCAACAAGTATTTTTTTTGACAGGGATAAACAGCGAATAGCCGATAGAGACGACTAAAGGCTGTTTAAAAAAGCCATATGCTCCAACCATGGAGCAGACATGGAATGATGTTAGGTGGATATTGTTTGGTTCAATTCCAAACAAGACTTTTTTTGACAAGGATAAACAGCAGATAGCCGATAGAGATGTCTCTAGGCTGTTTATAAAAGCCATATGCTCAAACTATGGAGCGGACATGGAGTGATGTTTGGTGGATATTGTTTGGTTCAATTCCCAACAAGTATTTTTTTTGACAGGGATAAACAGCGAATAGCCGATAGAGACGTCTAAAGGCTGTTTGTCAAAGCCATATGCTCCAACTATGGAGCGGACATGGAGTGAGGTTTGGTGGATATTGTTTGGTTCAATTCCAAACAAGACTTTTTTTGACAGGGATAAACAGCAGATAGCCGATAGAGATGTCTAGAGGATGTTTAAAAAAGCCATATGCTCCAACCATGGAGCAGACATGGAGTGATGTTTGGTGGATATTGTTTGGTTCAATTCCCAACAAGTATTTTTTTAACTTTGTTTTTATAGCAGATAGCCGATAGAGACGTCTAGAGACTGTTTGTGAAACCCATAAGCTCCAACTATGGAGCGGACATGGAGTGATGTTTGGTGGATATTGTTTGGTTCAATTCCCAACAAGTATTTTTTTAACCTTTGTTTTTACAGCAGATAGCCGATAGAGACGTCTAGAGACTGTTTGTGAAACCCATAAGCTCCAACTATGGAGCGGACATGGAATGATGTTAGGTGGATATTGTTTGGTTCAATTCCAAACAAGACTTTTTTTGACAGGGATAAACAGCAGATAGCCGATAGAGACGTCTAAAGGCTGTTTGTCAAAGCCATATGCTCCAACTATGGAGCGGACATGGAGTGAGGTTTGGTGGATATTGTTTGGTTCAATTCCAAACAAGACTTTTTTTGACAGGGATAAACAGCAGATAGCCGATAGAGACGTCTAAAGGCTGTTTAAAAAAGCCATATGCTCCAACCATGGAGCATATATGGAGTGATGTTTGGTGGATATTGGTTGGTTCGATTCCAAACAAGATTTTTTTTAAACTTTTTTTTGACAGCAGATAGCCGATAGAGACGTCTAGAGACTGTTTGTGAAACCCATATGCTCCAACTATGGAGCGGACATGGAGTGATATTTGGTGGATATTATTTGGTTCAATTCCAAACAAGACTTTTTTTGACAGGGATAAACAGCAGATAGCCGATAGAGACGTCTAAAGGCTGTTTAAAAAAGCCATATGCTCCAACCATGGAGCATATATGGAGTGATGTTTGGTGGATATTGGTTGGTTCGATTCCAAACAAGATTTTTTTTAAACTTTTTTTTTACAGCAGATAGCCGATAGAGACGTCTAGAGACTGTTTGTGAAACCCATATGCTCCAACTGTGGAGCGGACATGGAGTGAAATTTGGTGGATATTATTTGGTTCAATTCCCAACAAGTATTTTTTTTGACAGGGATAAACAGCGAATAGCCGATAGAGACGTCTAAAGGCTGTTTAAAAAAGCCATATGCTCCAACTATGGAGCGGACATTTAGTGATGTTTGGTGGATATTGTTTGGTTCAATTCCCAACAAGTATTTTTTTTGACATGGATCAACAGCGAATAGCCGATAGAGACGTCTAAAGGCTGTTTAAAAAAGCTATATGCTCCAACCATGGAGCAGATATGGAGTGATGTTTGGTGAATATTGGTCTGTTTGATTCCAAACAAGAATTTTTTTTCAGGGATAAACAGCAGATAGCTGATAGAGACGTTTAAGGCTGTTTAAAAAAGCCATATGCTCTAACCATGGAGCAGACATGGAGTGATGTTTGGTGGATATTGGTTGGTTTGATTCCAAACAAGAATTTTTTCACAGGGATAAACAGCAGATAGCCGATAGAGACGTTTAAGGCTGTTTAAAGAAGCCATATGCTCTAACCATGGAGCAGACATGGAGTGATGTTTGGTGGATATTGGTTGGTTTGATTCCAAACAAGAATTTTTTCACAGGGATAAACAGCAGATAGCCGATAGAGACGTTTAAGGCTGTTTAAAGAAGCCATATGCTCCAACTATGGAGCGGACATGGAGTGATGTTTGGTGGATATTGTTTGGTTCCATTCCCAACAAGTATTTTTTTAAACTTTGTTTTTACAGCAGAAAGCCGATAGAGACGTCTAGAGACTGTTTGTGAAACCCATAAGCTCCAACTATGGAGCGGACATGGAATGATGTTAGGTGGATATTGTTTGGTTCAATTCCAAACAAGACTTTTTTTGACAGGGATAAACAGCAGATAGCCGATAGAGACGTCTAAAGGCTGTTTGTCAAAGCCATATGCTCCAACTATGGAGCGGACATGGAGTGAGGTTTGGTGGATATTGTTTGGTTCAATTCCAAACAAGACTTTTTTTGACAGGGATAAACAGCAGATAGCCGATAGAGACGTCTAAAGGCTGTTTAAAAAAGCCATATGCTCCAACCATGGAGCATATATTGAGTGATGTTTGGTGGATATTGGTTGGTTCGATTCCAAACAAGATTTTTTTAAAACTTTTTTTTGACAGCAGATAGCCGATAGAGACGTCTAGAGACTGTTTGTGAAACCCATATGCTCCAACTATGGAGCGGACATGGAGTGATATTTGGTGGATATTATTTGGTTCAATTCCAAACAAGACTTTTTTTGACAGGGATAAACAGCAGATAGCCGATAGAGACGTCTAAAGGCTGTTTAAAAAAGCCATATGCTCCAACCATGGAGCATATATGGAGTGATGTTTGGTGGATATTGGTTGGTTCGATTCCAAACAAGATTTTTTTAACTTTTTTTTTACAGCAGATAGCCGATAGAGACGTCTAGAGACTGTTTGTGAAACCCATAAGCTCCAACTATGGAGCGGACATGGAATGATGTTAGGTGGATATTGTTTGGTTCAATTCCAAACAAGACTTTTTTTGACAAGGATAAACAGCAGATAGCCGATAGAGATGTCTCTAGGCTGTTTATAAAAGCCATATGCTCAAACTATGGAGCGGACATGGAGTGATGTTTGGTGGATATAGTTTGGTTCAGTTCCCAACAAGTATTTTTTTTGACAGGGATAAACAGCGAATAGCCGATAGAGACATCTAGAGGCTGTTGGTGAAAGCCATAAGCTCCAACTATGGAGCGGACATAGAGTGATTTTTGTTAAATATTATTTGGTGCAATTCCAAACAAGACTTTTTTTGACAGGGATAAACAGCAGATAGCCGATAGAGACGTCTAAAGGCTGTTTAAAAAAGCCATATGCTCCAACCATGGAGCAGATATGGAGTGATGTTTGGTGGATATTGTTTGGTTCAATTCCCAACAAGTATTTTTTTTGACAGGGATAAACAGCGAATAGCCGATAGAGACGTCTAAAGGCTGTTTAAAAAAGCCATATGCTCCAACCATGGAGCGGACATGGAGTGAGGTTTGGTGGATATTGTTTGGTTCAATTCCAAACAAGACTTTTTTTGACAGGGATAAACAGCAGATAGCCGATAGAGATGTCTAGAGGATGTTTAAAAAAGCCATATGCTCCAACCATGGAGCAGACATGGAGTGATGTTTGGTGGATATTGTTTGGTTCAATTCCCAACAAGTATTTTTTTAACTTTGTTTTTATAGCAGATAGCCGATAGAGACGTCTAGAGACTGTTTGTGAAACCCATAAGCTCCAACTATGGAGCGGACATGGAGTGATGTTTGGTGGATATTGTTTGGTTCAATTCCCAACAAGTATTTTTTTAACCTTTGTTTTTACAGCAGATAGCCGATAGAGACGTCTAGAGACTGTTTGTGAAACCCATAAGCTCCAACTATGGAGCGGACATGGAATGATGTTAGGTGGATATTGTTTGGTTCAATTCCAAACAAGACTTTTTTTGACAGGGATAAACAGCAGATAGCCGATAGAGACGTCTAAAGGCTGTTTGTCAAAGCCATATGCTCCAACTATGGAGCGGACATGGAGTGAGGTTTGGTGGATATTGTTTGGTTCAATTCCAAACAAGACTTTTTTTGACAGGGATAAACAGCAGATAGCCGATAGAGACGTCTAAAGGCTGTTTAAAAAAGCCATATGCTCCAACCATGGAGCATATATGGAGTGATGTTTGGTGGATATTGGTTGGTTCGATTCCAAACAAGATTTTTTTTAAACTTTTTTTTTACAGCAGATAGCCGATAGAGACGTCTAGAGACTGTTTGTGAAACCCATATGCTCCAACTGTGGAGCGGACATGGAGTGAAATTTGGTGGATATTATTTGGTTCAATTCCCAACAAGTATTTTTTTTGACAGGGATAAACAGCGAATAGCCGATAGAGACGTCTAAAGGCTGTTTAAAAAAGCCATATGCTCCAACTATGGAGCGGACATTTAGTGATGTTTGGTGGATATTGTTTGGTTCAATTCCCAACAAGTATTTTTTTTGACATGGATCAACAGCGAATAGCCGATAGAGACGTCTAAAGGCTGTTTAAAAAAGCTATATGCTCCAACCATGGAGCAGATATGGAGTGATGTTTGGTGAATATTGGTTGGTTTGATTCCAAACAAGAATTTTTTTTCAGGGATAAACAGCAGATAGCCGATAGAGACGTTTAAGGCTGTTTAAAGAAGCCATATGCTCTAACCATGGAGCAGACATGGAGTGATGTTTGGTGGATATTGGTTGGTTTGATTCCAAACAAGAATTTTTTCACAGGGATAAACAGCAGATAGCCGATAGAGACGTTTAAGGCTGTTTAAAGAAGCCATATGCTCTAACCATGGAGCAGACATGGAGTGATGTTTGGTGGATATTGGTTGGTTTGATTCCAAACAAGAATTTTTTCACAGGGATAAACAGCAGATAGCCGATAGAGACGTTTAAGGCTGTTTAAAGAAGCCATATGCTCCAACTATGGAGCGGACATGGAGTGATGTTTGGTGGATATTGTTTGGTTCCATTCCCAACAAGTATTTTTTTAAACTTTGTTTTTACAGCAGAAAGCCGATAGAGACGTCTAGAGACTGTTTGTGAAACCCATAAGCTCCAACTATGGAGCGGACATGGAATGATGTTAGGTGGATATTGTTTGGTTCAATTCCAAACAAGACTTTTTTTGACAGGGATAAACAGCAGGTAGCCGATAGAGACGTCTAAAGGCTGTTTGTCAAAGCCATATGCTCCAACTATGGAGCGGACATGGAGTGAGGTTTGGTGGATATTGTTTGGTTCAATTCCAAACAAGACTTTTTTTGACAGGGATAAACAGCAGATAGCCGATAGAGACGTCTAAAGGCTGTTTAAAAAAGCCATATGCTCCAACCATGGAGCATATATGGAGTGATGTTTGGTGGATATTGGTTGGTTCGATTCCAAACAAGATTTTTTTTAAACTTTTTTTTGACAGCAGATAGCCGATAGAGACGTCTAGAGACTGTTTGTGAAACCCATATGCTCCAACTATGGAGCGGACATGGAGTGATATTTGGTGGATATTATTTGGTTCAATTCCAAACAAGACTTTTTTTGACAGGGATAAACAGCAGATAGCCGATAGAGACGTCTAAAGGCTGTTTAAAAAAGCCATATGCTCCAACCATGGAGCATATATGGAGTGATGTTTGGTGGATATTGGTTGGTTCGATTCCAAACAAGATTTTTTTTAAACTTTTTTTTTACAGCAGATAGCCGATAGAGACGTCTAGAGACTGTTTGTGAAACCCATATGCTCCAACTGTGGAGCGGACATGGAGTGAAATTTGGTGGATATTATTTGGTTCAATTCCCAACAAGTATTTTTTTTGACAGGGATAAACAGCGAATAGCCGATAGAGACGTCTAAAGGCTGTTTAAAAAAGCCATATGCTCCAACCATGGAGCATATATGGAGTGATGTTTGGTGGATATTGGTTGGTTCGATTCCAAACAAGATTTTTTTTAAACTTTTTTTTTACAGCAGATAGCCGATAGAGACGTCTAGAGACTGTTTGTGAAACCCATATGCTCCAACTGTGGAGCGGACATGGAGTGAAATTTGGTGGATATTATTTGGTTCAATTCCCAACAAGTATTTTTTTTGACAGGGATAAACAGCGAATAGCCGATAGAGACGTCTAAAGGCTGTTTAAAAAAGCCATATGCTCCAACTATGGAGCGGACATGGAGTGATGTTTGGTGGATATTGTTTGGTTCAATTCCCAACAAGTATTTTTTTTGACAGGGATAAACAGCGAATAGCCGATAGAGACGTCTAAAGGCTGTTTAAAAAAGCCATATGCTCCAACTATGGAGCGGACATTTAGTGATGTTTGGTGGATATTGTTTGGTTCAATTCCCAACAAGTATTTTTTTTGACATGGATCAACAGCGAATAGCCGATAGAGACGTCTAAAGGCTGTTTAAAAAAGCTATATGCTCCAACCATGGAGCAGATATGGAGTGATGTTTGGTGAATATTGGTTGGTTTGATTCCAAACAAGAATTTTTTTTCAGGGATAAACAGCAGATAGCTGATAGAGACGTTTAAGGCTGTTTAAAAAAGCCATATGCTCTAACCATGGAGCAGACATGGAGTGATGTTTGGTGGATATTGGTTGGTTTGATTCCAAACAAGAATTTTTTCACAGGGATAAACAGCAGATAGCCGATAGAGACGTTTAAGGCTGTTTAAAGAAGCCATATGCTCCAACCATGGAGCAGATATGGAGTGATGTTAGGTGGATATTGGTTGGTTCAATTCCAAACAAGAATTTTTTTAAACTTTTTTTTTACAGCAGATAGCTGACAGAGACGTTTGGAGACTGTTTGTGAAATTCATAAGCTCCAACTGTGGAGCGAACATCGAGTGAGGTTTGGTGGATATTGTTTGGTTCAATTCCCAACAAGTATTTTTATTGATAGGGATAAACAGCGAATAGCCGATAGAGACATCTAAAGGCTGTTTAAAAAAACCATATGCTCCAACCATGGAGCAGACATGGAGTGATGTTTGGTGGATTTTGGTTGGTTCGATTCCAAACAAGAATAATTTTAAACATTTTTTTTACAGCAGATAGCCGATAGAGACGTCTAGAGGCTGTTTTTTAAAGCCATATACTCCAGCTGTGGAGCGGACATGGAGTGATGTTTGGTGGATATTGTTTGGTTCAATTCCCAACAAGTATTTTTTTTGACAGGGATAAACAGCGAATAGCCGATAGAGACGTCTAGAGACTGTTTGTGAAACCCATAAGCTCCAACTATGGAGCGGACATGGAGTGATGTTTGGTGGATATTGTTTGGTTCCATTCCCAACAAGTATTTTTTTAAACTTTGTTTTTACAGCAGAAAGCCGATAGAGACGTCTAGAGACTGTTTGTGAAACCCATAAGCTCCAACTATGGAGCGGACATGGAATGATGTTAGGTGGATATTGTTTGGTTCAATTCCAAACAAGACTTTTTTTGACAGGGATAAACAGCAGATAGCCGATAGAGACGTCTAAAGGCTGTTTAAAAAAGCCATATGCTCCAACCATGGAGCAGACATGGAGTGATGTTTGCTGGATATTGTTTGGTCCAATTACCAACAATTATTTTTTTTAAACTTTTTTTACAGCAGATTTTCGATGGAGACGTTTAGATACTGTTTGTGAAAGCCATATGCTCCAACTATGGAGCGGATATGGAGTGATGTTTGGTTCAATTCCCAACAAGTATATTTTAAACATTTTTTTTTAGAGCAGATAGCCGATAGAGACGTCTAGTGGCTTTTTGTGAAAGCTATTTGCTCTAACTATTAATTTTTGTTGAATATTGTTCGGTTTGATTTTCAACAATACAATTTTTTCCCAGCAGTTGACACCAGATAGCCAATAGAGACGTCTAGAGGATGTTTGTGAAAGTTATATGCTCCAACTATGGAGCAGACATGGAGTGATGTTTGTTGGATATTGTTTGGTTCGATTCCCAACAAGACTTTTAAAACTTTTTTTACAGCAGATAGCCGACAGAGACGTCTAAATTCTGTTTAAGAAAGCCATATGCTCCAACTATGGAGCTGACATGGAGTTATGTTTGTCAAATATTGTTTGATTCAATTTTCAACGAGACTTTTTTTAAACTATTTTTTACAGCAGATAGCCGACAGAGACGTCAGGAGGCTGTTTGTAAAAGCCATATGCTCCAACTATTGATGTTTGTTGAATATCGTTTATTTATACTTCCTCTTCTCCCTACCTTGTAGGCGATGATGGGGGGGTTTTAGAGCGACAGTGAAAGGGACATTGAAAGTTGTAAATGTAAATATTTGTGCGCGTTTTTCCTTAATAAATATTATCAATTCGTAATGAAAAAAAAAAATGCTTGCTTGTTCGAGTGAATCCGAAGAAAGACATTTAGTCTTTAAATTGGTTTCGGGTATGTGGTGGATGCTTTCAATGGAATTTTTATTTCGTAAAGCAATTATATGCCTCCATTATAAATGTGAACAACGAATGTCTTGATCAAGTAGAAAAATTTGTTTATCTGGGGAGCATATTTCTTAGAGATGGAAGAGTAAAAAAGATGTTGAAAGGACAGTGAATGCGGGTAGCAAAATTAAGGGCACACTTTGCACAATAATTGCTGATAAAAATTGTCAATCGAAGCTAAACTGGCAGTGCACAACGGAGTTTTAGTCCTAATACTTATATATATGGAAGTGAACATGCAACTGGCAGAGGAAGAATAAAAGCCGAGTGAACACGGTCGAAATGCGGTCTCTTAGACGAATGTGTAGGGAATCAACATATGACATGATTATGAGTTACGAATTATGAAATCAGGTGAGAGTGTAAATCTGAGTCAGGTATAATTGATAATATTAAGAAATTGTCTGTGAGATGGTTTGGTCATGTAAAATGAATGGATGACTAGAAGAATCGTAAAACATGTAGGTATATATGTCAAAAATGAACGGTAATATGAGACGAGGACCGCCAAGGATGACGTGCCATGATCAGATAAACCAAAATCTTAAGTCTGCTCATTTAAAAAGCAAGCAGAACCAAAGGGCACGCATGACAAGATGTATGAATTTGTAAGACTAGAAATGTATGCCAGGATGAACGTGTGTCCCTACGGGGAAATGGTGTTGTTACGGACGTCATATCAATGCAGCGGCCCTTCCTGGGGCCTCCTAAATAACTAGCTATAATAGAAACCTCAGTGTAATGTAACACGAAATGCCGCCTCCTCAATAAAGACTTTATTTTGTTACTTTCGGGGGTGGTTTTCGTTATATCGAGCCCTATAAAATTTGGGATTATTCGTATTAAGAAATATATCGCCGTGTCATACTTATTTTAATAATAATATTTTCCCTGTTCTGTACATGTTTCTTATTGCGCGGTCTTCACCCTAATGGGGGCGGGTGGCGGGGAGGAGGTAGTCCTTATACGTGGCGAGAGAGGGACAGATAGAGCGGGCGACAGCGCACTATCTCTCTCGCTACGGGATTGGTCGGCTTACTCCCGCCAGCCATTGGCCAGCCACACATATTTTTAGTGTATAAAAGGCCGCAGCGCTATTTAATAAATCAATCTAAATCATCTCCCGCTCTACTCTCCGCCGATACAGACTACTCTACAAGACCTTCGCCTGCCCTTGAATTCGACTTCTGGACGTCTCACCACGGATCCCGTTGGCGGCGCTCTCTTTGGAATTTAAAGTCCTTTTCAGGGCTACGAGTCAAATCGGCTTTTTGCTGCCAGCGAACCAGTGTTTGTGCTTCGCCCTTCAATTCCGGTTGCCATTGAAATCAGTGTGTGCTTCGTTCTTCTGTTTCCGCTGCCTTACAAACAGTGGAAGGGACGACCTCGTGAAAAGCAGTTAAAATTAATGTGTATCAGTGATAGCAGGGAAATTTCAGATTTAATGCTGAGAAAGTTTAAATCTGTTGATGCATTAAAAATATTATACATGACCCCAGTGAGAAGCCAGTTATAATATGGGTCCTCATTATGTTACCCATGTAAACAGTGTGGAGAAGGTCCAACACAAGTTTTTAAGATTTATGAATTTCAAATTAAACATCCCAATTGAAGAGTTAAACTAGAAATGTTTAATGAAGCAGTTAAAATTAATATGTACTAGTGATAGAAGGGAAATATCAGATTTAGTGCTACTTTTTAAGTTGTTAAAAAATGTTCTTGACAGTCCCGAACTTTTAAATTGTGTTAATTTTTATGTTAGACAGCGTGGGACGAGACAAAATACTTCTTTTGCTGTTGATTTGCACAGTTCAAACTATGCTAAATACTCACCTATTCCACGGCTCCACATGTCAGCAAACAAACATGGAAACTTAGATTTATTTAATTTATCTTTCTGCAAATTAAAATCATTACTTTTTAATCACTTCTTTTCTAAATTATAAAAATGTACTAAGATACATCGCCTCTGTTACTTTAATACTTTTTATATTTAAACCCTTTATTTATTGTTGATTTGCCGCATACCTATGTTATAATTTCTTATTTAATTTTTCCTTTTTTTCTGCTGATTTTATTTCATGTATCTATATTTTCTATATTGTGTTCAGGTGTTTTGTTTCATTATAATTGTTTTTTAATATTATTTTATACTTTGTCAAAGGCGTAAGCCGTCGAAATAAATAAATAAATAAAAAGTGGTGGACCTGCTAACTCGTCAGTAGCTCACCAGCTACAGGCGGATGGTAGCAGTAGTACCCAATATATTAAACGTAAAACAAGTTTTGATAAAGACACTTTTAGAAGACATTCATAATAACGAAACAACAAAAAGCATCCGATCTAAAACCGAAGGAAAAATAAATATTCCACAGATGAAAACTACTTTCGCCCAAAGGCATCAATTTGTATAGGCCCTCGTGTATACAAAATGCTACCACAAGAAATATTGTGTTCAGCTGGTAATAAATTCAAAATTTGTAGAAAAGAGTTGATTTTAAAAATGGGATAGAGGTCGGAGCAACAAATAAAAATTTGAGTTTGGTATTTAAAAAAAATTAAAATAGTATTTCACTAGATTTTATTATTTTCTATCAGTTCCCATCTTTTTGGAGTTTCATACACTTTGCAAGATTTTTTGTTTGTTTTAATCACATCATTTTTATAAGATTTTCATATTTTTTTATTTATCATTAAATTTTTTATCAAATATTTTACTAAATCCTCAGAGGTTTAGTATCAAAAGCATGTATAAAAACCCACTAAAAGTAACTAAAATGGCAAAACCATTAATTCCATTTAAGAGACAGTTTTTTACAAAATCTCACCTACTAAAACAATTTAAAGGAACTAAGATGGTTTCCTGTGTAGGTATGTATCATGTCCAAAATATTGTTTTGTTTTTTATTTTAAGAAATATATATTTTTTTTAAACTATTTTCGAGACTTTCATACTGTTATAATTAATCTATTCGGTACTTAGATAATATAAAATGCCTTGGAAGTTTTGGAAGTATACATTTAAATAAATAAATCAGTTAGGACAAAAAAGTATTTTATTACTTAATAAACCGTCTATCAGAATGATCACCTACTCTGTAGTGTAGCTTGTGAATTCGTTGCATGTGTCTATTAATGTGAAAATTTCTTTTGAATTTTGCATCACATTTAGGGCAAGAAAACAATCTAACGTCAGAGTGAGACCGCATGTGTAGTTTAAGTTCATATTTGCTGTGACACTTGTACGGACAGATTTCACATTTGAAGTTCTTCACTTCCCGGTGAGTCAACAGGTGAGAGATCAAGTTTTGCTTCGTTCGAGATTTGAATCCGCAGATATCGCATAAAAGCTTTTTCGAATCGGTGTGCAATCTGGCGTGCATAACTTTCTCCGACTTGTCCACAAACGTGCGTCCACAAACCTCGCACGCAAAGTCGCGAATATTCAAGTGCCGTTTAATGTGGATCTCGAGAGTACGACTCGAAGATAGCTGCTTACCGCACTTTTCGCAAGTGTGTTTGAACGCCTCATGCCGAGTATTATTACTTTCGAAAGGTTTTTTTCTCGGAACGACTTCTGAGAGGTGTTTGAGTTTTTTGTGTCTGATTAGGTTCTTGAGGCTGAAAAATCTAAAGCTGCAATGATTACACTGGTGAGATTTAAAAACTTGCAATTTGGGAACCGGGTGTCGTGACGTGTCGGAGCTTGAGGAAGCGGAGTCGTCTAATGTAGCTTCAGTGACCGGCTGATCTTCGGGTTTCTTTTTCTCGCAGATTATTCTGTGAACTTTGAAGTAAGTAGAGTTAACATAGCTCGCTTGGCAGAAATCACACGTCTGAGTCTTTTTCAAGGTGCACATCATTCTGTGGGCTTCCAATTTGGACAAATTTTGGCAAGGAAGTCGGCAGAGATTACAAGAGAATTTTTTTTTTCTCGCGTGCGTACGAATGTGTGAAGTCATTTCACGGTGCAAAGGAGAGATGAATGAACATAAGGTACAACTGAATATATTGCGTGCGTTGTGTTGTATGTTCAAATTACTCGATTTATCTTCATTTCTAGCCAATAGATCATTAGACGGTATTCCGTGACAACTTTTTTTCGTTTCTTGATAACAGCTGTCTGAAATAACATCCGATTGAACCAGGATGGGTTCGCCGGAGAGAATACTAAAAACTTGATCTTGTTCCGTGTCGCTATCGAGGTCAATGATTGATTCAGGTTTAATGCAATCTTCACCGAGCTCCTCCTGTTTTACCTGTCCTGGCTCCTGAACACCACTGCATGCCTTTTCATCACTTCTTGTTAATTTACACGGTAATTCATTGATCACATGACTTTTTGATGCTTGATTAGACGCGTTCGTAATAACATCAGATTGAATCTGAGTAAATTTGCCGGGGGTGGCATCAACAAATTGAACGCTGTCTCCATCACTATCAACATAGTCTTCCGACCCGTATTCGGTACAATCCACAATGTTCACTTCTTCTTTCACGGGACTTTGTGTCTGTCTCACCTTTCCCGGTTTCTGGACGTTACTTCCATCGCAGTAAAACTTCCTCAGGAGCGAGTCGGAGAGTTCGCACCGGAGCCTGAAGCTGTTGGCGACCTCCAGGTCCCCCAAGCACCGAGCGCAGATGACATCCGGCAAGCCATCCTGGCAGGCTACCTGCACTCGCGCGCACAACATCAACATGGAAGCGATGGTGCTAGATTCTCTCTTGTCGAAAACACATTCGGATTGTTCGATATTTTTTGCCAAACAAACACGACATTGTTGACTTATTACTGAACTGTTTACTGAATATATTTGAATTTCAGATTCTGAATTCATTTTAATTAAGACTAAATATAAATATCCGATATATAGATTGTTGTATATTAATAAACTAATAGGAAGATAAAAAAACGTTCATAAAAAAGAACTCAGTTGAAAACTGTCACCATTGGCCATGTTCCAGCAGCTGCACGGTGCAGAGAATGCAAATTATATTGTTTATTTTTATATTATAATATTATGCCGCACAAATTTGACATATTAGTTGAAGTGAAGTCGAAGTCCGCTGTCAAACTCAAATTTCTATTCATAGACCAAACCAAAGATACATTATTGCCCAAATTCAAAAGAAAACTGTGGCATAGATGAAAAAAAAAAGCGGGCTGTGTTCAATTGTCTTCGTTCGACCAGTGGTGGTATTCTGAATCTTCACTATCCCCTATAGAGTTGTTAATTTGGGGATTTTTCAATTTTTGCATGCACCTAAACCTTTACTTTATTTATGGCTGTATGGATGATTAAACGTCAAACAAATACGAAGACGTGAAACTAAATATGAAAATTTTCATTCAGACCATCATTATTGCGACCTTAAGCATTACCCAAAACACTTAATTAGGTTGTATTGACCAAACCGTATTCGTTTTTACTAACTTTTCCGTAGGCAAACTATGAGTAGGTAGTTTGAAATATTGTTAGTAATTGTGTTTTTTATTTTAGGATTGAAGTGTAGACTGATATTAAAAATAATGTAGGAGTCACAGAAAACTACAACGAACAAGTACGTTATTTTTTTTATTTTGTTGATGTTGTTGTTTTTTAATATGGAATATTTGAAAATATGCAGATAGCATAGTTGATATTAAATATCCTTCTTAAGCCATTCGAAATCTTGAAGATGCGATGAAAAAACAACGATTTTAGAAATAATACAGTTACACGGTAAATGAAACTCATACATTCAGGGTCAGTTGCGTATTAAAAATAAGAGCGTCTGCATGCTTGACATCTGGTTTGGTAAGGATAGACAAATGAAAGTCAACACCGTCCGCCGAGATGACCAATTTTGGGAGTCAAAAATGAAAAGAAAACTAGTTAAATTTTACACAGATTTTTTGCTTCCAGAATTATAATAACAAACCCTCGTGTTCGTCGTTCGATGGAAATAAGAAATCCTGTGTTTGTATTTAAAGCTATGAAAGAGCAAAGTTTAAAAAGGAAGGAGGCAGAAGAAACATATCTTTAATCGGCATTTAACTTAAAATTTGTTTTTTTTTACTGCAAAAACCATAAAAATGTCACCCATCTCAAAAAACAAAGTTTAGTTCAATCTGCAGACATAAAATGTATGCTATCTTCTTCATAATTATTATTTATTTATCAAATGTTCAATATGATACGAGCTAAACATGCCTGTTTAAAATATTCAAGAATTAAAATCTTTTGTCCCTGTAAAAATGAACAGGTTTTTTTGTTTTAGATTATAAAATCAACCTTGTTTGTATTGGAAAAAAACGCGGCGATGTTTTAGAATATTTCAATACGAATTTAAATATAACTTTCTAATACGTTCTATTGTTTTCTCTAATCTGGGGTTTCTCAGCAATAATGCATTTAAATATAACCTTTTAGTTCATGCCAGTCAATTCTCAAAAGAACCCCATTTTTAATTACCGCCTTTACAAATAAATACATTAAAATAAATCCCCATTTACCTGAGCCGTTACTAGGTATTTACAAATATTTCGTCCATTGTTAATGTCAATTACGACCTCGTGTTAAATTCAAATGACCGAGCGGTATTACATAAAATAACGAAATAAAGTTTTTCATTAAAGTAAATATTTTTAAGTAAACAAATTAATAACTATCGCTTTGAAGTATATATTAACCTTGTACATTACAAGCAAGGTATTGAATAATGCAACTACACATAAAAAAAATTTTAAAAAATGACCGAGCGGAGAATTACCCGGAATTCCAAAACCTTTCTATTGAAAATAATATCTTTAACAATAAATATTGACTCATGTTTTCCGCTGGGGAAAAACATAACCTTTTTAATAATAATTCGCAAACCGATGGCCATGAAAATAATATTTGTATTTTAAAAACTTATTTGAAAATAACAAAATAAAGCGCATAATTAATTCCTGTGATACATACAAACCTTTCTTCTTCAAATTTCATACACCTTCATTTAACGGAGCTACTATCGATTGGCGCGCTAGTGGGAAAAGCCAACAAGGCGCGACTTAGTGAACTATCCGACTGGTTAAAGGACTTAACGGCCGCGATACCTACCGCGGGGTGTCTCGAAGTGAATGTGAGCCACGCTAAGGCCGAGAGAAATCGCGCCCCTAAAGGACACTATTCAGTGTTAAATGTGAATAGTGAAACGAGTGAAAGGTGCGCGAAATGTGACAGAACACATAAGCTCGAAACGTGCCGCGGATATGGTGAACTAAGTGTAAAGGACAAGTGGGCTTTAGTGCGTAAAGCGAGACTTAGCTTCTTGTGTCTGGAGAAGCAATGCCGGAATTCAAAGCGCCGAGGAGCGAAGTGTAACATTGATGATTGTGACGGTAAACACCACCGCACGTTACACTCGCCACGGGCTCGGCCCGATGAAATAGTGCTACATCGGAGAATTTATTGAAGATAGTAATCTAAATATTATGCTATCCCATTGAATCATATATAAATTTATTGTATTTTCGCATGTGCATATATATTGTGTATGAATGTGTGTATATATATGTGTGTATATGTGTGTATATATGTATGTATGTGTATATGTATGTACGAAGTATGTATGCTTTATATTTATGTATTTAATTGTATTTTTACATTTAATGTAAACTAATTTTTTTTTCTTTTCTTTTCTTCTCTTTTGTTTTTTTTTATTTTTTTTTATTTCTTCAATATTGTTTTTTATTTATAGGAAAAATATTCGTAAACCATATTTGGCGCAACAAATCGGTTTCTTAGAACAGGCATTTGCCCATATAGGAACCGATTGCAACATTAGGCGTATTAATATTTCTGGCTTGCCGACCCTTCATATACTGAGCCTACTCCTAGTACTAGCAGAATTTGCCAGAGTGTTTTTTGTGCCATTTGTAACATTGTATGTATAAACTAATAAATAAATAAATAAATATGTCGCGGGAAAAGGGCCCCGATCGCCCTTAAAGTTTTGCCCGTGACAATAGGTGGACCTAAAGGTCAAGTGAAAACTCACGCCTTGTTAGACGAAGGCTCAATGGTGACACTATTAGAAAAAAAGATAGCTGACACGATCGGTGCACGAGGCCCGCGCGCCGACATCCGCTTAACTGGCATTGCGGAATGCCCGCGGGTGAATCGGTATCGTGGCGTGTGACGGTCACAGTGCAAGGTGACTCGGGCGCACACGACGCGATCGCGTATACGGTAAAAACGTTGAATTTACCGATACACATGGTACGAAGTTCGGATAATACTTAGAGTACAGTGTCAGTGCGACCGCAGATACTCATAGGCCTGGACAATGCACATTTGAAAGTGCGAAAGGAACAAGCAGAGTTTAGAAGTGACGAAATGATTATAAGTGAAACACCGTTAAGCTAGGGTTTCCTAGGACAGCGGTGCCCGTATTTTAACGGCCGTAGTGAACGGTGATGCAGTGGACAGCCGTCGTAAAGGTGACTAGAGTGTGGTTTTCTAGGAAAACGGTGTTATCAACACCGTTTTCCTAGGAAACCACTCTCTAATCACCTTTACGATGGCTTTCCACTGCATCACCGTCCACTACGGCCGTTAAAATACGGGCACCGCTGTCCTAGGAAACCCTAGCTTTAGGCCGCGTCGCGTTCGGAGGCCGAATTATCGATGAAAATAACGCGAAAAATGTGAGCGCCTACGGGTGAAACGGCTAGTGAAATCAACCTTTAAACCGACACGTCAGTGCTCAAGTCGTACGTGCAAGTGAATAAAGAGGGCCCGCCATCGCCTGAGGCAGTGCTTATGTGTGCCAGAGGGCCCTCCCGTGATGACGCGCTTCACGCGTTAGTGAAATTTAATTTTAACGTAGATTCGTTAGGAATCACAGTTACGCCGCGCGTTAGCGCCGCGGAAAAGAAGGCACTGGAAATAATGAATATCACTACGAAGCAGCTTCCCACGGGAAGATGGGAAACGGGCCTGCTATGGAAAAGTGATGACGCAGTGCTTCCGGACAATCGCGATACGGCCGAGAAACGCCTCTACTCGTTAGAGAGAAAACTTAACAAGGACCCGGTACTTGAAGTTGCGTACCGGGCAAAAATGAACGAGTACGAGGCCAAAGGTTATGCCGTTGAATTAACTCGCGAAATAGAGTGATAGGAAGTGTTTTGTACCGCATTTCGCTGTGCATAACGCCAATAAACCCGGCAAGTTGCGGGTTGTATTTGACGCGGCGTGTCCACACAGAGGTGTGCGTTTAAACGACCAACTACTAACCGGACCCGACCTACTTACATCGCTAGTAGGTAGCATTCAAAGATTCCGAGAGGGCGGCGTAGCAATTGCCGCCGACATAAAGGAAATGTTCCTCAGAATCAGAAGTAGAATGGATTGTCTCATTCACCCATACCAATACTGAATCAACTGCTCCACAACTGTATAGCTTATGTTAGGTTTTTGTTATTTTCATTGTGTGTTTTGTAATATAAATAATATAGATGTACATAAATACCATGTTTTTATAACTGTCTGAATATTTATTAATTATGTCTGTTTTTTAAGTTAGTCTTTTTTGTTTATTCTCAAATGTAATTTCAAAAAACTAAATTGTTAAGTGTCCTCGGCACGGGAAACCCCAGTGAGGTCACATTATTTTTATTGTTAATTATAGTTTGTAAGCGAAAAATATGAATAAATAAATAAATGAAAATCAAGATAACACCGAGTGACACCGCTTCACAACTGTATCTATGGCGGTGACGGCCGGACGCAGAAATCCGGACATTTGCCTTCACATCAATGATGTTCGGGGCTAGGTGCTCCCCGAGCAGTGCCTAATTCGTAAGGAACCGCGTGGCTGCGGTGAAATCAGAAGAGTATCCCCAAGCGGCAGGCGCGGTACAGAAGAACATGTATATGGATGACTATCTAGACGCGGTGGATTCGGTCAGCAAAGCAGCCGCGCTGGTTAAAGATGTCACAGCGCTACTGGCCGCCGGAGGATTCGAGATGGCAAGCTGGGCGTCAAACAACGCCAGAGTACTGAGCTCGGTCCGGGAAGAGGACCGGGCCAAGTCAGCAATCATCATCGGTGAGGCAGCTACCACGGAAAGGGTCCTCGGAATTCAATGGGACCCGCACGTAGATTGCCTAGTGTTTAGGTATAATCAAGTGGAGAAAGATGATACCGAATGGCCCACGAAACGGCAAATGTTAAGTGCGGCAATGAAAGTTGTTCGACCCTATGGGATTTATAAGTTGCCTAACGATAAGGGCGAGAATACTTCTGCAAGCCGTATGGCGCTCTGACATCGGTTGGGATGAAGCACTCAAATTAAAGCACGCACAAAAATGGCGCGAATGGCAACAACTGTTAATAGAAAACAACTGCGCAATTCCGAGATGTTGCGTCAACAGAAGAGTGGAGGCAGTAACCATGCACGATTTTAGCGACGCCTCAGAACAAGCCTGTTGTGCGATCGCTTATTTCGTACATAGAGCGGGCACGTCATTTGTGATGAGCAAGACAAAGGTGGCGCCCCTAAAACCGATGACCATCTCACGCCTCGAATTACAGGCAGCCCTTATCGCCGCACGATTGGCGGCGAGCATAAAAAAGGAAAGTGGAATGAAGATAAAAAAAAACCGTGTTCTGGACCGATTCCAGCACGGTTTTATGTTGGCTACGCACAGATCCACTTAAATACTCGACATTCTTAGCCAACAGACTCGGCGAAATCGACGAGATAGCCGGTACGAGCGGATGGCGCTGGGTTCCAACGAAGATGAATCCAGCGGACGTCGGGACGCGAGACACGCAGCCGCCCGATCTGTCCTCACAAGGAATATGGTTCCGAGGTCCCGAGTTCCTCTCCCGGCCGGAGAGTGAGTGGCCTCAGGAGAGAAGTAAGCTGGCACCCTCAGAAGAGACATTAGAAATAAGACCGACGCGGCATTTGTGGGCCATTGTCGGAAAATGGAAGGCTTACTAGAAGTCGCGCGGTCCTCATCATGGATGCGGCTGCTAAGAACGACGGCTTGGATCAAGCGATTTGTTGATCGCTGCCGCCGTTCCCGAAGACCCGAAGTAGGCGCCTTGCCTGGAGGCCACACCGAGCTACGGACGGATGAAATCAATAACGCCGAAGAAACTTGGGTGCGCCTTTCACAGAGGCGCTTCTCAACAAAGAGATAGAGTTCCTACAGCGGGGGGAGCCACTCCCGCCTGGAGGCCGACTGCGACCAGTTACACCGTTCCTGGAGAAGAACAGCATGCTGCGTATGGGCACGCGCCTACAAGAGATGCAAGATGAGGACATCAGGGCCCCGCTAATACTAGACGGCGGGGAGGAATACACACAACTAATGTTAAAATACCAGCATGCAGCATCAGGGCATCCGGGTACGGAGCGCACAATGAGTGATATTAGAGCGAAATATTTTGTGCTGAGACTCCGTACCACGCTACGAGGGATCGTGAGACGCTGCCGGGCGTGCCACATCATGAGATGCACGCCAAAACGCCAAGAAATGGTAATAATTGTAAGAAAAGTGTTATTTTGATAGTAATTTTTTATGTTTGTTGATTACACAAATAAAATAAAAAAATTAAAATCGTTAATTTTAGATGCAACCATTGATATTGCTGGACAAAAATTGTATTCAATATTATAGAAGACATGGTCTAGGACAGAGGAGAGGGAGGACGAAACTGCTTCATGGGTTGACATTTTTACAGTTTACAACTTGTACTGTCAACTGGGCCACACAAAAAACCTACCTCAGATAACATGACAAAATCATGACATGATCCCAGACAAATTGATGAAAATTAAATTGAAAGCAGCCACGCAACTGCTCAGCGCACGTACAATTGCCATGCTCTTAAAAGTTCTGTAAGTTAGCTGTATACTCATTTTGTGTTTTATATTATTAATTAGTTTTTCTATTTAGATAGCTGTCGATTCCTAACAATTGCGTAATGAAACAATGTATATAACCACGTACGGACTTCTAGGCCTACCAGTTTCGAGATATACCCGTATTTTCGGGTTATGTACAGATATTGACTTACATTTATTAATATGTTTGACCACAAAGTTAAAGCTTTAAATATTTATTTTTTTTGTTTTAGAAATGCTCCAAAATGGCGAACCCAAAGAGATCCGGACAACATGAAATTCATCTATGACATCTTGACAGTTGCTCTCATGCAAACAAATATTTTTTTGGTATTATGTTTTTTTCTCTAAAAATATAAATGCGTGGAATTAATTAAGTTACGATAATTTAAATAATGTAACAAACGCCGAGAAACTTTTATCAGATCTCGAACATTCAGTGTCTTATTACGGCGATGTTATAAAAATGCTTTTGAAAATAGATAGGGTTTGTTTTAGAATACAAATAAAAAATATTTTTACACTATTACCACTCAATTTTTTTTTCTATAATGGCTATTTCTGACTTTTTGAAAATTACCCTAAAATTTAAGTATTTGGAAACTTATAAATAAGAACGAAAATATTTTTTAAAATTTAAATATTTTATTTTTACTATCCAATTTAAAGGCAATTCTTTCTTAAAATTACCGACATTCATGATAAAATGCTAAATATATTTTTGAAAGAAAACTAGTAACCTATTTTTAAAAATTTGAGTTTGTTTTATGTATATTTAGTTCTCTTTAAGGTTTATTATTAATTACATTATTTTTATTTGTATATTTGCAATCTACTAAAATAAACCATATCTAAATATTTTTTATGGTTCATTATAATTTATATTAATGTAAGCGTTGTGGTGTAATGGTCAGCATGTCTGCCTACCATTTGAGAAATCTCAGGTTCGATTCCTGACATGGTTGATATGAAATATTTATTTAAAAGGGTGTTTTCACACCAGAATATTTCTTAGTCCCTGGACTGGTACCCGAAGCGTAAGACTGATCATCTTACCTTCATGTAACAAAAATGTGGTGTACCAATGCAGTGTCCTATGCACTATTAGGCATGGAAAGGGGATGATAATGATATTATTTTGGTTTCCCTATCTACAATGAACCTTTTTGGATGATGAATTATTGGATAAACATAAAAACTTTTTTATTACACTGTGAGCAATATTCGGTATTTAAAATGTTAGTTTTGTACCACCCATCGATGGGAGGAGTGCTCTCCCGAAAATGTAGTTGTGTTCTGTTAGTATAATAAATGTGTAACGCTAATAACTAAGTTGTTGTTTTTATAATAAGACATTAGTTGTTTCTTAAAGTATATCAATATTTATTTTGTGATTTTCCCCTTGGTATTAAACTATAAAAATTTAAAAATTGATTGTTATTTTAAGATCGTTTTTTTGGAAATATTTTTTGTGCATTTTTTGACAGTCATTTTGTGTTAAAAATGTTTTTATTAGTTTTGTATAATGTATATTATATAAACTTTTATGTTACCGTAAAACGCTGCAACTTTTCCTACCGGCCACAACTTTTCCTGTTTCGTTACGATTACGATATTTCGCATTTGATTGGCTTTTTCTCACTTTTTACCATTTGGTAGTAATTTTTCATTGTCCTGGCAACACCTTTTTTATTTTTCATAACGCCAACTCCATTGTTGCGCTCTCAGTTGAGCGATGAATGTCGGCAGGAGGAGTCGTGAAATTTTGGTCTCCTAAAACTTTTAAAGTTCAAGAAAAACCAAAAGTGTTTTTGAAAAGTAAAACCGTCCCGGGGTAAGAAAATACTGTATATTTTTCGTATTGTTTGATACTTTTATCAAAAGTACACGATTTCATCAAAAAAACTTGCTAGGCAATGTTGTGCAGTGTTTTGAAAACACGATTTGTACTTTTTGCCTGGTTCTAGGGTTATCACTAGTAGTCAACGTGCTTTATCTTAAATTTGATTTTTTCATTTAATTTAATTTTTTTATTAAACGAAATTTGAATTTATTTGACTTTATATAATTTACCCGGATAAAGTTTTTTTCGTTTATTTCTAGTAATACAAATAAACTTTTAATTATGATTTAAATATGACACACTACTTATATAAGTGTTCGAAACATAACTTAATTCAAAGTTTATCTCTATCGATGATCGTTATAATAAGTTTACAAAATATCTCAAATCTATTGATAAAACGATATTTCGAGGACAAATTGAATACTAAAAATTATGGAAATCTTAATTCTATTGCAGTTATGTGAAAAATGGCAAACAATCAACAGCGAAGAAGGCGTAGAGTAGGAGCTCGTAGTTATTCTGATTACTCGAAGGAAATGCTGGAAGTTGCTGTAGATCTCGTTCGAAGAAAAATTATTTCATCATACGAAGCAGAAAAGCAGTTTGGGATCCCACGTCGGACAATTAGCAACAAAGTCAAAAGCGTACATAATAAACCATTTGGTCGACCTACAGAGTTTTCAACTGAGGAAGAAGCTCACATAGCGGACGTGGTGAATATTTCAGCAGAATTTGGTTGTCCTCTTTCTCTTTTAGATTTGCGTATTGTAGTTTACAACTACCTTTTAAAAAGTGGAAAATCTGCTCTTTTTAAAGGAAAAATGCCTGGTGAACGCTGGGCCCGTTTTTTCTTAAAACGACACAATTTTTCACAAAGGGCAACACAAAATATAAAACGAAGCCGTGCTGCAAAAACAGTAGAGGAAATGGACGAATACTACAGAAATTTGAAAATTTCTCTTAAAGATGTTCCCACCAGTAATATTCTCAATTTTGATGAGACAAATTTAAGTGACGACCCCGGATCTAAAAAATGTATTTTCAAAAGAGGCACAAAACACCCAGAAAGGGTAATTAATGCAAGCAAAAGCTCAGTATCAATCATGTTCAGCGGAACTGCTGACGGAATTTGCCTACCACCTTATGTGGTTTACAAAGCAGATCATTTGTGGTCCAAGTGGTGTGAAAATGGTCCAAAAGATGCTAGGTATAATCGCACCAAATCTGGATGGTTCGATATGATTTGTTTTGATGATTGGTTCAAGACTATAGTTATGCCATGGGCAGACTCTCGTGACGGCGTAAAACTTATTATCGGCGATAACTTGGCATCTCACCTAAGTGTCGAGACAATTCAAATATGTCAAAGTCAAAACATTAGATTTACTTTTCTTCCAAAAAATGCTACACACCTTACTCAACCACTAGACGTGGCATTTTTTGGACCAATGAAACGACATTGGTGTGAAATTTTAACAAATTATAAAGCTGCACACATCACTACAAGCACAATCAACAAATGTCATTTCCCGCAGCTACTGCAGGAGCTAATGTCAAAAATAAACATTACAAAAGAGATCAACATATGTAAAGGATTTGAAGGATCCGGAATATTTCCTTTCAATCCCTTAAGAGTGACATTAAAAATGCCAACACTACAAGAAGAAAATTTTCGTCAATTTGATGCTAGCCTTTTGGAGTTTTTACAGCAAAATAGACAATCACAACCAATAAAAACAGGCAAAAACAGCAAGCTTCCAGTCATACCTGGTAAATCTATTTCAACTGAACAAGCAGAAGAGCTAGCTAAAGCTAAAAAAATAAAGAAGGTTACGAAAATAAATACACAAAAAGAGAAAAAAGACTCAATCTTTTGTTATAACATGCTAATTTTATACTTAACGGTATTTTCAGCAAAATAAGACTATTATTAGCTTGTTTGGTTTTAAGCATATCTAGTTTTTTTAAATATATTCTTAGTGGTTTCTAAAAGTAAAAAGTAACGATGTTGGTTAAACAGTTAGCTATTTTTGTTTTTCGTTTTATTTTTTACGTATGTTTGTTTAGTGTCATAGCTTTTAATATTGTTCCTACTTTGTGTTGCTGAAATTTTAATTACCTGCCTAAAAAGTAACTTTAGGTTTGAGAGAGAAGACTACCTATTATTATAGATATAATAGACTGATATTAATACCTACTGTTACCAACTTTATTTAGATTTACTTCTGATTATTTGTTTAACTTAGGAAAAAATAGAAATAAAAGTGGAAAAAAAAAATCTTTTTTTGGCACAACCCTACACTTACCGACATGTTTGTATGGGAAGTTTGTGGTACCTGCTACAACTCTCCCCATTAGCTGTGAATAAAAATCTATTTCCTTAATGGCAATCATTTGACTGCCGGGGTCAAGCACAGCGACTCTTGCATATGGAAAAAAAATACTATAAAGAGAAACATTATATTTACTGAGGTATTCTTCGAGGCAAAGTTGCGCCTTTTGCACACAACTTTGCCTACGACTTTGAATGCATGTAATTAGGAAAACTTGCAAGATTTAAAAGGATTTGGAACTTATACGGCTAGGCATTAGGTCCGTCTTCCATCTAAAACGCATTAACAGCCATAATAATAAATAGGTTCAGAGATATCTACAAAAAAAGTCAAAATTGCGGCAAAGTTGCAGCGTTTTACGGTACTGGTTTTTTGTTAGAAATGTGATTTTATTAATAAAAATGTAATATATCTAATCGGTGTTTTTTTTCTACTTTTGTTCCTAATTTTGAATTTAATTCACCAATATCGACCGATATCGATCGATTTGGACATTATTACATCGATATCGATGATCGAATTCGTAATGTGGCGTAACACTAAGTCAGTTACTGCATAATCTATGACTAAGCGACACTAGCGCTTCGTGTCTAACAACGTAACTATAATTTAAGTGTCCTATCTATAATATATTAGTATGAGTAATTTGTGACTTCAACTATAAAAAGTATTTAAAATTTAGTATTATAAAAAGTATTTCCAAGCGTTTATTTAACTTTTGACACATGGGCGCCTATAAAGTTCCGTAATTATTGACAGGCAACCATAGACCGAAAAATGCAATACTTCATGTTTTTTTCATTACGATAGTGAAGCGACATGTTCTTTTGCTCCGATATTTATCGATATCGATGTTTATTGAGCCTACTTATGCAATGAGGATTATACAAGTTGTTTTTTTTCATGAAAAAATATAAAATGTGAATTAAATTAAAACCAGAAATTTAAAATTTTTTTTTTATCTAAAGCCACAGTTCACTTAATAATGAATACGACTAATTTACATGAAATATAAATGTCTAACTGATTCAATATTGTGAAAATATCAAATATTTATTAAAAACTACTTATCGATTTCTGAATACGCAATTGTGATGCACGCTTTAGCGGTCAAAGCTCTACTCAACTCTGGAAAGAGGAGCCAACGCTATCTAGTATTATTTGTCAAAGTACAACAAGATACAAAAAAAACTCACCCCGTTTCAGATGCCCGATTGACTCTGACCAATAATATTGGTCTGTAATGCTGATAGTCGATCCACTACACTATCACATTAAATTTCTGTGTGAATTTCCAAAGAAAACGGCAGTGAAAAGTATTGATACTTTCTTGTAGGCTTACAAAAGGTGACTTTAAATGAATTTTATTGAGAAAAATCGTCGGATTCTTCCCCATATGAACTGGAATCATCACTTGAATCCTCAGTAACATTAATTGTAAATTCTCCCGTATTAACAATGTCAAACGCAATATCACGATCCCAATCAGAAAATATCTTCTTCTTTGTGCTTTCGACGACATTCGCCCAGTTTTCAGGCGTCACATTAGCACACGCATTTTTAAAAAGATCTATCATTTTTTTAGCGGTAAAAGGAGGAGTTGTGTTGTTTCTAGCGGCGTGTCCTTTGACTTGTGCCCAGATAAGCTCAATAGCATTGTATTGACAGTCGTATGGGGGAATTCTGAGAACGATATGGCCATGTTCTGCTGCCATTTCATCGATCACGTACCGTTTTGGCTGTTTTTTTGTTTTCAGTATATCCAGTAACTCTATTTTTCGTAAGGACTCGTCCACATCCTCCCCATTGTCACGGAGCCAGTTTATGATAACAGCTTTTCTATTGGCCTGCGTTGGCATTTTATTAATTTGACGAGAGTGATAGGGTGCATTATCAATAAATATTATCGATGGCTCTTCGAGTGATGTCAGCATTTCTCTGAACCACTTTTCATACACGTCCGCATTCATCTCCTCATGATAATCTCCTGTTTTCTGGGATTTGAATGCTAATAGAGCGTCTGGCATAAATCCTTTTTCTGCTCCCGCATGGCAAATGATGAGGCGTTCTCCTTTCCCCATTGGCACTGCAGAAGTGGAGGCAGCAGTGTCGTCAGTCCAATTTTTTGACAGCGTATGATTCGCATTGAGCCAAGTTTCGTCTGTGAAAACCACATTCGACCAGTTTTCTTTTTTCTTCGCTTGTCTTAAAAATTGACATTGATACAAAGCAATATCATGGCGTTCCATCAATATTTTTCTTTTGTCACATTTTTTATATAGAAACCCAATCTGTTTTAACACCTTTGCCAAAGAAGATTTTTGACCACGAAACAAGCCACTATTTTTCAGAGATTCTACTAGTTTTTTTAAATGTTGGAATCTCTTTTCTAAAGTAATAGTCGTATATATGACGGCGAATAGCATCAGCGTCAAAACTGTCAACTGCAGTCACTTAACGGGGCTGACGTTTTTTCTTAGGCGTAGATAGCGTGTTCTGTTCCATGCCGCTTCTGCCGTAGCTTTCTTTGGTTATTTTTGCCACTGTTGGAGCACTTATTCCCAATGCTGCTGCAACACGGTCTCTAACTTGCGTCACTGGTATAAGAGGTCCGCCATTACGACTTTCCTTTTCAAAATATTCACGAAGGCGCAGCACAAGCTCTCTCGATTGTCCTTTAAGCACCATACCTTTCGGCATTATTTTGTAAGTATGAAGCTCACGGGAATAATAACAATCAATACGGAGGAATATAAATACTCAACTCGACGTATAAAAAATGTGAATGAACTCTCAGCGAACGGAAATGTAGTTACTATATAGCACGGGCGTCTCGTTGCAAGTGATGGCAAATTAACGCCGCCACTGCGTCATTGGCGACGGATTTTGTCTATGGCCAAAACTAATTTGACAGTTTGTCAGAATATATTGAATTTTAATGGCGCCGTGGTCGCTGTCATTTATTATTGTCGCCGACAAACTGACAGTGTCGCGACACAAAATTTCTCAATTTACATTACGACAATAAAATAGTCCGATGCATATTTGGGTTTTCTGTAGCTCCTGCACCCAATGACAAACTCCAATTAAGGAGTTTATCGAGACTGTATTTAAAGTTTGTTTTGTAAAGAAATGATGTATTTTTTGCAATATTTTTTATTGAATGAAGACTTAAAAAAAAAAAAGTTTTACTACAGCGCTTTCGTAATATAAACTCTGCTTTAAACGTCTGGGTATGTTTATAAGCTACAAAATGTTGAGATTAAAACTTTTTCATAAATAAAGTCGATTTTTATGAGAAATCGATTCGGTAACGCATTAGGACATCCCTAATCGATACATAATCGAGCTGTCAAAAGTTAAATAAATGGTTGGATAGAGCATAATATGTTAAGTTTGTGTGGCAAAATATCATAATATAAAAATAAATAATATAATTTGTATTCTCTGCACCGTGCAGCTGCTGGAACATGCCGAGTGATGACAGTTTTCAACCGAGTTCTTATCTATGAACGTTTTTTTTCATCTTGCTATTAGTTTATAAATATACAACAATTTATATATAGGACATTTATATTTAGCCTTAATTAAAATGAACTCAGAATCTGAAATTCAAATATATTCAGTTAACAGTTCAGTAATAAGTCAACAATGTCGTGTTTGTTTGGCAGAAAACATCGAACAATCCGAATGTGTTTTTGACAAGAGAGAATCTAGCACCATCGCTTCCATGTTGATGTTGTGCGCGCGAGTGCAGGTAGCCTGCCAGGATGGCTTGCCGGATGTCATCTGCGCTCGGTGCTTGGGGGACCTGGAGGTCGCCAACAGCTTCAGGCTCCGGTGCGAACTCTCCGATTCGCTCCTGAGGAAGTTTTACTGCGATGGAAGTAACGTCCAGAAACCGGGAAAGGTGAGACAGACACAAAGTCCCGTGAAAGAAGAAGTGAACATTGTGGATTGTACCGAATACGGGTCGGAAGACTATGTTGATAGTGATGGAGACAGCGTTCAATTTGTTGATGCCACCCCGGGTAAATTCACTCAAATTCAATCTGATGTTATTACGAATGCTTCTAATCAAGCAACAAAAAGTCGTGTCAATGAATTACCGTGTAAACTAATGAGAAGTGATGAAAAAGCGTGCAGTGGTGTTCAGGAGCCAGGACAGGTAAAACAGGAGGAGCTCGGTGAAGATTGCATTAAACCTGAATCAATCATTGACCTCGATAGCGACACGGAACAAGATCAAGTTTTTAGTATTCTCTCCGGCGAACCCATCCTGGTTCAATCGGATGTTATTTCAGACAGCTGTTATCAAGAAACGAAAAAAAGTTGTCACGGAATACCGTCTAATGATCTATTGGCTAGAAATAAAGATAAATCGAGTAATTTGAACATACAACACAACGCACGCAATATATTCAGTTGTACCTTATGTTCATTCATCTCTCCTTTGCGCCGTGAAATGATTTCTCACATTCGTACGCATGTGAGAAAGCAACCATTCTCTTGTAATCTCTGCCGACTTCCTTGCCAAAATTTATCCAAATTGAAAGCCCACAGAACGATGTGCACCTTGAAAAATAGTCAGACCTGTGATTTCTGTCAAGCGATCTATGTTAACTCTACTTACTTCAAAGTTCACAAAATAATCTGCGAGAAAAAGAAACCCGAAGATCAGCCGGTTACTGAAGCTACATTAGACGACTCCGCTTCCTCAAGCTCTGACACGTCAGGACACCTATTTCACAAATCGCAAGTTTTTAAATCTCACCAGTGTAATCATTGCAGCATTAGATTTTTCAGCCTCAAAAACCTAAGCAGACACAAAAAACTCAAACACCTCTCAGAAGACGGTCAGAGTGAAAAAGCCTACGAAAGTAATAATACTCGCCATGAGGTGCTCCAATACACTTGCGAAAAGTGCGGTAAGCAGCTATCCTCGAGTCGTACTCTCGAGATCCACATTAAACGGCACTTGAATATTCGCGACTTTGCGTGCGAGGTTTGTGGACGCACGTTTGTGGACAAATCGGAGAAAGTTATGCACGCCAGATTGCACACCGATTCGAAAAAGCTTTTATGCGATATCTGCGGATTCAAATCTCGAACGAAGCAAAACTTGATCTCTCACCTGTTGACTCACCGGGAAGTGAAGAACTTCAAATGTGAGATCTGTCCGTACAAGTGTCACGGCAAATATAAACTTAAATTACACATGCGGTCTCACTCTGACGTTAGATTGTTTTCTTGCCCTAAATGTGATGCAAAATTCAAAAGAAATTCTCACATTAATAGACACATGCAACGAATTCACAAGCTACACTATAAAGTAGGTGATCATTCTGATAGAAGGTTTATTAAGTAATAAAATGTTTTTTTGTTCTAACTGATTTATTTATTTAAATATATACTTATAAAACTTCCAAGGCATTTTATATTATCTACAGTACCAAATAGATTAATTGTAACAATACAAAAGTCTACAAAATTGTAATATGAAAAACAAAATAGTATTTTGGACATGATACATACTCGTGAAACCCTCTAAGTTCCTTTAAATTGTTTCAGTAGATGAGATTTTTAAAAAAAATATTTATTAAGGCTAAAAATATTCGCTCCGGCCAGATTTAAGTCAACGGTGGGAAGCTTGGGGTAAACACTGGCGGAATGAGGAAGTTCAGTGGTTTCTTTCATTCTTTTATTTGTTAAAAGACTGTTAAACTAAGCCAAAAAGCTTTTTTTCAATTTTTATATATCGTATTATCAGCGCTATGATTTTTTTCAAGTTTAGTGTTTCTGAAATAACTCCGCGTTCATACGCGTGACGTCATCGTCAGAGGTTCTCTTCCGTTTATTCTCGATCAGCTCTGCCCGCAAGCAAACCAGAAATCTTTCATTACTCTCTTTTCATCGGTTCATTCATACGAAGACGCCGGTTTGCTTCGTTTATGGCCGCATGGAATGATTAAACGTCAAAAAATTTATACTTTATACTTATTATTCTTTTGATATAAATATAAAATAAGGACAGCACAGCATGTGTGAATATTCCGAAAGGAGTCAAACAGGGATGTGTAATGTCACCATGGTTGTTCAACATATACATTGATAGCTGTATGAAGGAACTGAAAGATTTAAGAATGGGAGCAAAAATTAGTGGTATAACTGTTAACTGTCTTCTGTATGCGGATGATGCCGTGCTTCTTGCTAGCAGCAAAGAAGACCTGCAATTCTTGGTAACAAAAGTCTACGATCTATGCGAGAAAAGCGATTTGCTTATGCATGTTGATTAATCGAAAGGGATGAAAATATAACTAAATGTGAGATCAGTGTGAATGGAGATATTCTGAATCAGGTAGAAGAATTTGTGTACCTGGGAAGTATGTTTACTAGGGATGGAAAGACCGAGAAAGATATTGAGAGGAGGGTGAGTGCCGGAAACAGGGTGAACGGTGCACTGAAATCTATTTTGGCGAACAAATGTTTATCGCAGGAGGCTAAACTAGCAGTTCACAACGGAATTCTAGTGCCAACTCTAATGTATGGGAGCGAAGAATGGAATTGGAAAAATGATGATGAAAGTAGGTTGAATGCTGTCGAAATGCGATCCCTCAGGCGAATGTGTGGTAAAACGATGTATGATAGGTGCACAAATGTCGAGATCCGTGAAGTGTATTAGGCTGAGCCATGCATTATCGACAGAATCAAGAAAGGGATGCTGCGTTGGTTTGGACATGTAGAGCGAATGGACAGCGAAAGAACGGCTTAAAGGATCTACGATGCAAATGTTGATGGATGCAGAAAACGAGAAAGACCGAGAAAGACATGGCACGATCAAGTCCATCAAATACTTGAAGATGGACATGTCAAAAGTAGGAATAATCGTCGTGCGTGCATGAGAAGATGTATGAATGTAGAGGAAGCGAGGTCTGTATGCCAAAACAGAGTGTTATGGCGTGATGGTTTGTTGTGTGTTTGTTTGTAAAAAAGAACAACTTTAACCTGGTATGAGAAGTTAAAAGCATAATCGGGATCAAAGTAACTATTTATTCTTTCATTCCTCATTCTTGATTTCCCAAAATCAGACAATCAATTGGTTGATTTCATTTAATTTCACCGATTTAAATCTTTAGCGAGAATCGTGATTTAGAAGTGGATTATTTGTGATATAAGACATAAAGACAGATTTTGATACTTAAATATTAAAGACAAATATGGAAAATAACTTCTGCATCTAAAGAAATATAAAGCATTGTTAATTTATTTATGTATTTCACCGTTTTAAAATGTACAGAGTTCCTTTGTTTTAGAGCCCGACTAGCTAGGAAATTCCTGTGTTTAGGAAGGACCTTCTTTTTTACATGTGTTTTTTTTATTCCATTAAATGATGCTTAATAAATTCAAAGAATAATAATAACATTAAAAAAATCAATATAAATTAGAAAATATACCATTAATAGTTGAGAAATGAGACATAATTATTATAAATTAGTAAACATACCTATAATAATAAAAATTTAAGCATAAATACAAATTCTAAAATATAGCATTAGTAATTAAGAAATTAAACATAAATATAAATTGGAAAACATACCGATAATAATACAAATTGAAGAACAAATATAAATTAGAGAATAAACCATTTATAATTTAAAAATTAAACAAACGTGTAAATACTAGTAATAATAAGAAAAATAAAATAAATGTAAATGAATAAACAAAAAGTAAAAATAAAACTATATTTTGAGTTTGTCCAAATTTTTGTAGACAAGGACTGGATTCAACCTCTTTGGGGGCTGTTTATACTAACATATTACAACAGAGACGAAGAACATTTAAGAGAAGGTAATATAGAAATCTAGGCATCTATAGGGCTTATGAAATGTCAATGGCTGGTTTAAGTGGCCACTTTACACTCTGTAACATTCACCATTCTGCCCATATTTGAACTTCTATATTCCTTCAATTCTTTCATCATCTTATTTTTTCAATTTCTATACTTCTTCATGGACCAGGTGGATTTATCAACAATATTTTGAATAAGATTAGATTAGATAAGATAAGAAAAATAAGTTTTTCAGGCGTTGCCTAGTATGTTGGTGAAATAATTCAACTAGATGAATCTCACCCGTATAAATAAAGGTTTCAGCTCTTTAACTTCACAAATATCAACAGATGAAAGAATTTAAGGAATATAGATGTTCAAATATGGGCAGAATGGTGAATGTTACACAGTGTGTAAAGTGGCCACTTAATCCAGCCATTGACAGGTCATCATTCAAAAGAAGGTAATATAGAAGTCTAGGCATCTACAGGGCTTATGACCTGTCAATGGCTGGTTTGAGTGGCCACTTTACACACTGTGTAACATTCACCATTCTGCCTATATTTGAACATCTATAGCCCTTCAATTCTTTCATCTGTTCTTGTTTGTGAAGTTAAAGAGCTGAAACCTTTATTTATGCGGGTGAGATGCATCTAATTGAATTATTTCACCTACATACTAGGCAACACCTGAAAATGTTATTTTTTCAATTTCTATACTTCTTCATGGACCAGGTGGATTTATCAACAATATTTTGAGTTTGTCCAAATTTTTGTAGACAAGGACTGGATTCGACTCCCTGGGGAGCTGTTTATATTAACATATAACAACAGAGATGAAGATGTTGTTATATGTTAATATGAACAGCTCCCCAGGGAGTCGAATCCAGTCCTTGTCTACAAAAATTTGGACAAACTCAAAATATTGTTGAATTATTATGTTGTATTAAAATTAAGGGGGATAAATGATGTTCAGCTCTTTTGTCAAACGTTCATTCAACAAACGACCTAACCATTCAGTTGCTCCATCCGCTCAATTGAGTGGCTGATTTTATTGGAACATTCAGACATTCTTTGGTGAGCTGAAACCATTATCGATGTGGGTAAGATGTTCAAACATAGCCAAAATGGTGAACGTTATATAGTGGTAAGGTGGCCACTTAAACCAGCCAATTAACCCATAAATACATTCATAAATAAGCCAGCCAAAGGCCCTGTAAACACCTAGACTTTTGTATTTCCTTTTCTAAAATGTTTTCCAACTCTTTTTTAAAATATTATTATTGCACCACAACAGGCCCGGAGGCCGAATAACAACACAGAATACCCAGGCCTGAGAAAACTCACACAATTTTTTTGTGTTCTCACCGGGAATTGAACCCAGAACCTTCCGTGAGTGAGTCAGTCAAGGGTCTTGACCACTACACCATGGAGGCCGCCAAACTCTGGTGTAATATGTTAACAATAATAACTATTCAGATATATATGAACTGAGGTTTTATTTTCGAAGCAATTTTTTTAGGAAGAGTCATAAACAAATACAGTACCGAACAGATTAATTTTTTAAACAAACCTTTTTGCTGTGTTAAACTTAGGCAACAATTAAAAAAGCCGAGAACTTACCCTTTAAATTTAATTTTTAAAGAACTAGATACACCCTCAATTAATGAAATCTTTAAAAAAAAACTATTATACAAACTTTCAAAGAACAAAAACCTACTAATTTACAAAATTCTCGAAACTCTAGATTTCCAAATAACTTAAGTTTACACAGATGCAATACAACTGCAGCATTAAATCATTATTCATATGTTGGGGAAAAAAACTTCATTAATCTTCCAGAAATCTTAAAATCATTAGCAAATATTAAAACAATTAAATCTAATTTAAAAAACACACGAGACTTACCCTATACTGAACTACATACAGTAGAAAATTGTGTATCTTTTAGAATATAATAATTTTTTGGTTCCAGTTATGTTTAATTTGATGCCAAACGGCACTGCGAATAAAGACACGGGCACAATAAGAGAATGGCTATTCGATCAGGAGTTTATGTATGAATAAAACAGTATTTATATATGTGGATATAGATTAGTAATGTAAATAATATAGAGTATGGACATGATATGTAATATGTATGTATATATATCTGTATATATGTGTATATGTATATAAATGCCGGTATAGATGTAGATGTGAATACAGATATGGATACAGATATATAAAGAAATAATGTTTTAAAAAAGGCTTGATGCCTGTTATGTGCACATTTCAATTTTAAATGATGGTATTTCTGTTTTTTTGTTTGAGAGGTAGAAACGCTATAATTAATTATGTATGCACAAACCATTTGTAATTTTAGTTATTTTGTCTTTGATTTATGTTTAATGAATATCACATTTTATATATTGTTTAAGATATTTTACTGGTTTTTTCATTGTTTGTTAAAATTGTGACAATTCAATGACGCTTTCAAAGATGGATACTATGATTAAGCGGACAGCTGTACTAAATTGGGCCGGAAATTTATCATACACAAACCCAATCGAAAATCTATGGGCAATCTGAAAGAATAATCACTCCGAAGCCGATTGCACCACAGTGGAAAAGCTCATTTCATCCATAATTCAGGCATGGTTTGGGATCTCCCTAGGGAGGAAATCCAGCCAGTCTGCAAGCATTTGGACATAATCAAACATTGTTGAATTACTACCTGGTAAAAGAAGAAGTATAAAAATTGGAAAATTGTTTCCAGGCGTTGCCTAGTAGGTGATTTGGTTCAGCCGGATGAATCTCACCCACGTGATAAAGGTTTCAGCTCTTTCACTTCACAAAAGTCAACAGATGGAAGAGTTGAGGAAATGTGGATGTTCAAACATGGGCAGAATGGTGAATGTTACACAGTGTGTAAAGTGGCCACTTAAACCAGCCAATGACAGGTCATAAGCCCTGTAAATGCCTAGACTTCCATATTCCCTTCTCGAAAACTTTTTCCCTCTCTGTTGAAATAAATTTAAAAATGAGAAAATAATGTCTACATGCCAAAGCCTCATCGATTAGATGCCAAAAAGAGTTAAAGGTTTATCGAGGCAGAAGGTCATAAGAAGTATTAATTTGTGGCATTTTGTGCTAAAAACACTAAAATATTTCATAGTCCCTGGACTGGCACCTGAAGCATTAGACCGATAATCTTACCTTCATGTAAAAAAAATTACCAAGATACGCTGCGATTGGTGTACCAATGTAGTGCCCCATGCACCATTAGTGGGGAAAGCGAATGGATGATGAGTACTAAATTTAAAATAAATATTTTCCTAAACTTTTATGTAGCTGACGTCATAGTCCTTTCTTTTATTATTGTATGTTAGTATAAATGTTCCAATCATTATTTTAGTCGTATTTAATATGAAACCTAGTATGTATGAGTCTGCGAGGCTAATTCCGTGTCTAACCGGCCGCCGCCGTATGAAGGGCGAATTGAGCGGAGCGTGTCGAGCTAGCGGCCCTTTCACGTCCACTCTAGTCGGCGCTTGATTGTGCAATGGAGGAACGGGGGAGGGGGTCGTGGCTTATACGTTGGCCGCTTGGGAGAATACTTGGCAAGAGGGGGGGGCCGGCACGATTCCCATACCTAAGTTAGCCGTAGGGTCAGATTTTGTAACCTTGTATAAATATGTGCACACGTGAAAATTAAGACATCGATCGAAAACAGTAAACACCCTCTTTTAACTCTACTCTGCCCGATTACTTCGCCACTTCGTCTTCAGATCTTCACTGCACCTTTCCTGGACTCGGCCGAATCCAGAAGCGGATTTACAACCTGCCAGCCGTCACTGTCAGCCGACAGTATTTGGAATAAATACTCACACCTACGGGCTACTGATACCTATCGCAGCTCGCAGTAGAATACCAGCGCCTTGCCGAGATTATTACAGTCTCACAATTCTTTATACGAGGCGGAAACGTGTCTCGTACATTTTATATAGCTACAATTAACCTATTCGGTACTGAAGATAATATAAAATTCCTTGGAAGTTTCGGAGGTATATATTTAAATAAATAAATCAGTTAGGACAACAAATGGTTTTATTACTTAATGTACCGTCTATCAGAATAATCACCTACTCTGTAGTGTATCTTGTGAATCCGTTGCATATGTTTATTGATGTGACTATTCCTTTTGAACTTCGCATCACATTTAGGGCAAGAGAACTTTCTTTCGTCAGAGTGCGACCCCATATGTAACTTAAGTTTGTATTTGCCGTTGCACTTGTACGGACAGAGCTCGCACTTGAAATTTTTCTCTTCCTGGTGAGTCAACAAATGAGCGATCAAAGTTGGCTTAGTTCGGGTTTTGAATCCGCAGATGTCGCATAAATGCTTCTTCGGGTCGGTGTGCAATTTGGCGTGCATATCTCTCTCGGATTTGTCCACAAAAGTGCGCCCGCAAAACTCGCACGCGAAGTCGCGAATATTCAAATGCCGCTTGATGTGGACCTGAAGCGTTTGCCTCGAGTGGAGCTGCTTGCCGCACATTTCGCAAGTGTATTTAAGGGGCTCGTAAGAAGTGTTCGTTTTGTACAGTTTGTCAAATTGGCGGGGCTGGAGGTCGTAGTGTTTGAGTTTAGTGTGGCCGACCAAGTTTCTCGGGCTAGAAAATTGGACGTTGCAAAGGACACAATTGTAAGGCTTAATAACTTGCGGTTTGGCTTCTGATTTGTCGGTCTCTTGTGACTTGAGAGCATTCGAGGAATCGGAATCGTTCACTGCGTCTAATTTTTCGCTGCACGTTAGCTGACTTTTCGGCTTCTTCTTCTTGCAAATTATCTTGTGCACTTTGAAGTAAGTATGATTGATGAAGCTCGCCTGGCAGAATTCGCATTTAAAAGCTTTTTTAGAGATGCACATTTCTCTGTGGATTTTCATTTTATGTAAACTGGGAAAACGAAGTTGGCAAACATCGCAATAGAATTTATTCTTTCTCAAGTGCGTACTAAAATGGGCAACCATTTGATTCTGCAGATTGCAGGAGAAGGTGCACCTGGTGCAGTTCAACCTGCTGCGTGTATTGCGAGATACGGCTTTAGAATTACTCGCGTTTTCTTCACTTCTCTCCAATTTACTTGGCAATGCGTCGGCTTCGATGTTCGTTTCTTGATTAGAAGTATTCGTCGCGACATCAGATTGAACTTCGGTAAGTTCATCGGGGGATATATCGACTAATTGATCGCTTTGTCCATCACTATCAATATTGTCTTCTGACTCGTATTTGGAACAATCCGCAGTATTCACTTCTTCTTTCACGGGACTCTGTGTCCGTCTCGCCTTTTCCGGTTCCGGAACATCACCTTGATCGCAGTAAAACTTCCTCAGAAGCGAGTCGGAGAGTTCGCACCGAAGCCTGAAGTTGTTGGCGACCTCCAGGTCCCCTAAGCACTGAGCGCAGATTATATCGGGCAAGCCGTCCTGGCTTGCTACCTGCACTCGCGCGCACGACATGATCATAGAAGCGATAGTGCTAGATTCTCTCTCGTCGAAAACGCATTCAGATTCTTCAATATTTTCTCTTAAACAAATTCGACATTGTTTACTGTGCTTTTTCTCTAAATATATTGGAATTTCGAATTCGGAATTCATTTTTGGAAAATAAAAATTATAGGTTTGATATATAAACTGTTAATTAATAATTAAAGTAACGAGAAAAAACAAGATTTTATATACAAAAAACTATTAGGCTGTACGCGATCCCTGTTGCCATTAGCTGTCAGTTATAGTGTCAGTTGTCAAAGATAAAAGAGGCAAATATTTCAATCTTCTTCTTCTTCTTTTTTTTTTTTTTCTCCACCAACTGGGGTGTTCTAGCCAGTGTCGAGTTTCAGATATTTATTTATTTTAATATTTACACATGGGTTAGTACTATATACAAGTTAGTATTTGATATTACATACACTATACATATATAACTATATACAAATTAATATCATTTATAACTACATGTTCACATAAAATTTTGAATACTACAGCAGAGTTAGAATATGAGTAGGGAATGGGACGTTGATATCGGAGAGGTCTGACAGGAACTCAGGGTAATAATAATTTATGGGGCATCAAAAAAAAAAATGGATTTATATGTTTTTTTTTATTTAACTTTTTGTAAATAATGTTATTTGTACATTGGCGGGCTTATTGCCAACTGGCAATTTCTTCCATCCAACCAATAAAATAAAACTTTTATTTTTATAATTCAAGTTACAGAACATATTCAATAGAAGAAAAAAAAATATTAAAAAGCTAAAAATATATTAAAATAGAAATAAACTACCTGAAATCAAAACTATTACTCAATGGGAAAAAGGAAAAAAGAGGAAAGAGGAAAAAGGAAAGGAGGAGAGATTAAGGAAGAGAAAGGAGATGTTTCTTCAGACGTGATTTAAACAGAGATAATGTGGTAACATCTTTGATGGTGGATGGGAGATGATTCGATAGTCGAGCCGCATGGACACTATATGAGTTAGAGAAGAAAGAGGAATTGTGGATGGGTATTAAGAGAGTGCCTTGAGAATGAGAACGAAGAGGTAAACCATGAACTGATAAGCGTTGAAATTTTTCACGCAGGTATATAGGAGCGTTAGGACTATGAAGTACATTGAACAGAAGTGAGAGGGAGTGATAGTCTCTCCGCTGTCTAATTTTGAGCCATTTCAGTTGCCTACGATAATCGGAAATGTGGTCATATTTCCTAAGACCAAAAATGTACTTCTCGAGCTGATATTCACACATGGCAGAGTACCGGACATGGACACTGAACTAGTGATAACCATTATAACAGTGCCCAATGCGCATTCTGCATATGGAAGATGTCTCAAATTTGTTCATAATCACTTTGGAGAACCAAGGCTTTTCTGTTGCATTTGGTTTTAATTGGAAAAGATGTCTTCCCTTGGCTTGAAAGGAGGCTACCTAATATTCTTGCCATCTGCGAAGTTGCTTCTCTTTTGTCATAACGAGGAGATCACCTAGTAGTAGGAAATTACTATAGGCAGGATCCCCAGATCGGACCACCTCCCTTGCTAATGATTCCACCTTTTCGTTACCGGGAATACCACAATGGCTAGGGATCCAAAATATAACAACACTTTTATTTGATGCCTCTGATAACGAAAGACGAAATTGAGTTTTGACGCAGAGCTTGTCCTCGCGATAAGAGAACGGAGGGGATTTGATCTTTTGTTGGGCACTCTGGAAATCCGATAGGAAACGGAACATGCTATATTGTGGGCTTTAGAATTATTTAACTCGGATTGTGATACATTCTGCTGTAAATACAGACGCATTGTTGTGCAATATGTACAATTTTCGAAAGCTGTTTTGGTGGTGTTGTTACCACCTTTATGTAGGCACCTAGTTGGTGGCCTAATTTTGTGATGTACAAAGTTATGTGGGTGCACAGAATGAGAGCAAGTAAAACAGGGTACTTACGTTTTACACAAAGATTTATTCACGAAACTAAACTACTGAAGCTAACACCTTGAAAGAAGGATTCTAATAACTATATTAGGCAAAATAAAATGAAGTTGGTAAATCTAAATTGGCGGTAATTTTGTGCCTCGAAGACGCGTGCGGTGAGGTCGGAATCCGGTAGTTTTCTCCTAGCCGGTTTGGCCCGTTCGTACGCTCTACGTCGGCGTTCGGCAATGTTCGGCTCGTGCCGTCGTTGTCGACCCGCCACACAGCCCCCTTCCAAGTTTTGAAATCTGTTTTTCAAAACTGACGCTGTATCACCCTCCTGCCGCTACGCGTTGTGTATGCCGGTTGTTCTGTTGGTGTTTCCGTTTCTGCTGGACTGGCTCGTTCTTCCGCTGTCTGGAACGCCGGCTTGCACCTGTCCAGCGAAACCTTTTTATGTTCGCCATCCACGTCCAGTGTTACCGTCTTTTCCGCCCTGGTGATGACCTTGTAGGGCCCCTTGTAGTTCGGCATCAGGGGTTTGTACACTCTGTCGTCCCTCAGAAACAAGTGTGTGGCTCTCTTTAGTTCCGGGTGGATGAAAACGTTACCTTTATTGTGGTGCTCGACTGGCCTTGGTTTGACGTTTTGCATGAAATTTACCAGTTGCCTAGTGTAGGAGTCCGGGTCAATGTAGTCGTTCGTCTGCTCCAGGATGTCTGCTGGTAACTTTAGTTTGCACCCATACAGCATCTCTGCTACTGAGTGCTCTGCATTCGTGCGCAGTGTGGCCCTCAGTCCGAGTAGTATGGTGCTGATCGATTTTGTCCACGGAACAGGGTGGTGAGCTTTAATGGCCGTCTTCAGCGTTCTATGAAATCGCTCGATCATGCCATTACTTTGTGGATGGTAAGGCGTCGTGTTGGAGTGTGCTATGCCTGATCTGGAACAAAACAAGTTAAAGTCCGTAGACATGAATTGCCTACCCTGATCAGTTATAATTTTCTCCGGTACGCCGTATCTCGCAATCCAGTTGTCCCAGATGGCTCTGATGATTGTGTGGGTCTGGATATCTGCGATAGGGATTACTTCCGCCCATCGAGTGTATCGGTCGATACATGTGAGGCAGTACCTCAGTCCCTCTGATGGTGGAAAAGGTCCGATGAGGTCGACATGGACCACGCAGAATTTCTGTCTCGGCATGTCGATCTTGATGATCGGTGTCCTCGTGTGTTTGTTGACTTTGCTCTTCTGACAGGGTATGCAGGCCTTCGTCCAAGCTGCGCAGTCTGCTTTCATATTTTTCCAGACGCCTCTTTGACTGATGGTCTTGGTCGTGGCGTCGGCTCCTGCATGGTTGAGGTTATGCACTTGGTTGAAGAAAGATCTCTGTAGCGTTTTTGGGATGTACGGTCGCATGTTGCCTTTGTTGAGATCGAAGACGATTTCTTGTCCCTGCATGTTGGTTTTGATCAGGTTCAGAGCAGTGTTCTTGTCGTCCAAGAGTGCGAGTAGTTCGTTGTCCTGCCTTTGTTCTTTATGGATCTTTTCGAACGATATGTTTGCCTCTTGTTCGATCATGTCGATTCTTGATAAGGTATCGGCGACGACGTTGTCTTCTCCTTTTATGTATTTGATGTCCGTGCTGAACTGTGAGATGTAGTCTAGATATCTGAGTTGTCTGGGGCTTTCTTTGTCGTGACTTTTCCTTCTAAACACGAATTGTAGTGGTTTATGGTCCGTGTATATACAGAATTCTCTGCCCTCCAGATAATGTTGAAAGTACCTTACAGTCTCAAAAATGGCTAGTAGTTCCCTGTCGTACGTACTATATGAACACTGAGCCTTGTTCAACTTTTTTGAGAAGAAACTTATCGGTTTGTAGTTGATGCCGTCTGTGGTTTGTTGTAGCACGCCCCCGATTGCGTAATCTGAGGCGTCTGTCCCCACTGACATCTTGCTGCTTTCCTCTGGGTAGCTAAGCTTAGTGGCGTTGATCAGCGAGTTCTTGACCTCTTCGAAATCGTGTGTAGTGACTTCGTTCCACTCTACTTTTCTGTTGTCATTCTTTTTTGCTCCCTTGAGGTAATCGTGTAGTCGTATCAATTTGTGTGCTGCTCGTGGTATGAATCTTCGGTAGAAGTTTCCCATGGCCAAGAATCTTCTCAACTGCTTAATGGTTTCTGGCTTGTTGAGGTTCGTGATGGCTTCCACTTTTGTTGGCGAGGGTCCGATGCCTTCAGCCGAAATTTCATAACCAAGAAATAACAGTGTTTTCTTGGCAAACTCGCATTTAGATGGGTTTACCACCATTCCATGATCTTGAAGTCGCTGGAACAAAGCTTTTAAGTGTTCCACATGTGTTTCTTCGTCTGGTGAAGCGATCAATATATCGTCGATATATGCGTGTACTCCTTCTAGACCTCTTGTGACTTCGTTGATGTGACGTTGGAATGTTTGTGCAGCGCATGATAGTCCGAATGGCATTCTTACAAATTCAAATAACCCGAATGGTGTGGTTATAGCTGTCTTTTTAATGTCAGTTTCATTAATTGGAATTTGGTGATATGCTCGTTGTAAGTCAATTTTGGAAAAAATTTTACAGTTAAATAAGTCATTGCATATATCGTGGATATGTGGCAAGGAATAACGATCAGGTACCGTCTGTGCGTTTAAGCTACGGTAATCGCCACAAGGGCGATAAGTACCATCGCTCTTCTTCACCATATGCAATGGAGAGGCCCACTCACTCTTGGAGGGTCTACAAATACCTTGAGCCACCATGTGATCGAACTCTTGCTTCGCCTGCCTCAGTAGTTCTGGGGACAGCCGACGAGTCTTACACATAACGGGTTTGCCACGGGTATCTATATGGTGGATTGTGTTGTGTTTATCCAGCCCTGCGTATGGTTTATTGATATCTACTAGTTGTGGATACTTCAATATGAGTGAGTGGTAAATGTTGGTTTTGTCTGTTAATGATATGGAACATGTTATGTTGTTGTTTGTGGAGATGTCAAATGCTCTGATTATCTTGCCGTTTGTATTGTCTACTAACCGTTTGTTCCTAACATCTACTAACAGGTGGAAGTTGTGGAGAAAATCTGCTCCTATAATAGGGCGTGTCGTATCCGCTATTATAAACTTCCATGTAAACATTTGTTTACATCCCAGATTCAGTGTTACCGTGGTAACTCCGAAATTCTGGATCGTAGTCCCGTTCGCTGCATAGAGAATTAGCTTAGACTTTTCTCCATGGCGTTTGTGTAAAGATCTAGGAATTAATGATATTTCCGATCCGGAGTCAACGAGGTATGACACACCGGTATCACGATCTTTAACAAAGAGACGTGTTGTGTTGGTTGAATCAGCCGCCTCCGCTATGATTCGACCATCTAGTTTTTTGAAGCTAGATGCGGTTTAAATTCACATGGTGTGACGCATTTCTTAGCTTGATCGCCAAATTTTGTGTGGAAGTAACAAAGAATAGTTTTCTTGTTATTTCCGTTGGCCCTATAGCTTGTTTTGTTGAAATTGTTGTTGTATTTGTTGTTATTGAAATTGTTACTGCTGTTACTTGTTGTGTGTTTGAATCTATTGTTATTGTTGTTGTGGCTATGCTGTTTGTTGATTGTGTGAAATAAACTCTCTACCTTATGGGTTAGAGCTTGTACGGACTGTTCTAAACTACAAATGTTATTTTTATTGTTGGTACCTACTACCGCTACATTATCCTGTGTGTACACCTGTATTAGGCGATCTGCTATCGTCGCTTGCCTATCCCAGTCATCTTCGCTTATGGCTAAATGCGCTTGGATCGTCTTGGGCAGTTGTTGTATCCACAAGTATTGCAACGTCGTTTCGTCTATTTGTAAACCTATTGCTAGCGTCCGCATCTCTCTAAGTAGGCTGGATGGGTTTCGATCCCCAAGCTGTAAGGAAGAAAACAGTTTTTCTCTCCTTCTGTCCTGTGGACAGCCCATGCGTTGGATTATAGCTTCCTTCAGCCTCGTATATTTTGCTCGGTTCGGTTCCATGAGTAAAATATCTGAAACTTGTTCTATGTGCGTTTGTTCAAGTTTTGACACTAAGTGACTATAACGTGCGTCTTCTGAAACTATGTTTGCCAACTCGAATTGTGCTTCTATCTGTTTAAACCAAAGTTCGATGTTGTTCACCCATAGCTGTGGTAGTTTAACGCTAATCCTATCCGTGTGGAACATGTTGTTTGCTGTGTTGATATTTGTCAAGTCAGTGTTGTCCTTGTTAGCCATTGTTTACAGTTTAAAAATATTCGTTTTTAAAAAAAAAAAAATTCAGAAAAATGTATGTAATAATGATTACAGTATAAGTTAAAATATTGAAATAAAAGTATTCAATAATGAGTGTAGTTGTATTAAAAAGTTAAGTTTAAATTATTAGATTTAAATTTAAATTTAAATTTAAATTTCAAACAAAAATATTTATTTTTTAAATGTCAGAGTCACTATTTGTTATGTATGTACTGTGCAAGTTATAGAAAAGCAAATTAAAAACAGAAAATTTAAATAATTATTTTACCATACGGCGGAACACATTTTCCAACTATTAGGTATTTGTATTCTCCAAGCCTGAGTGGTCCCCTCAATATTAATATTCCTTTTGATTGTCCGTTGTACAATATATCAAGTTTAAAAATGTTTATGGTAAAACTTCAAATCTGTAACACATAATAACATGCATAGCCTAGGTTAAAAATATAAACATATATAGTACAGTCACACGATATAATGTATATAGAAAAAAAGTATGGATACTAATGTCCACGTACTAAGTTAAACATTCGTCGGCTTAGCCGCCCGAATATCTGTTTGTTTGATAGTTTCAAGTTGTTTACAAAAATAAAATTTTACAAATTGCAAGTATTGTGAACGACTGCGCCAGCTGAAAAATATTTCCGATAGATTTCGCTGGTAAAAAAAAAACTTACTCCCGCAGTGCGTTCACAAGGAGAAAACTTTCGGATGCCTACGTCACGCTTGTCTCGCCATATGATATTTGTCAAAAATAATTATGTACCGGATTTTTGAAAAAAAAAAAAAAAAAAAAAAACAAAATTTAAGAACTATAAATAACAATTATTTTCCGGTACCCTGTAAGTACCTCTACTCAATCTGGCACCCTATGTAAATGTTCGTGTGAATTGTTTGTGTGTTCGACTCAAGAAAAATAAAAAAAATAAAATTTATATGTGTTGTAGGAATGTATTACTCGGCGTGCGATTTTTGGTGAGCGAGTCGCTCGAACGTATTATATTATGTTTGTTTATAATAATTTTAGTTAAATTATGAATCACCTGTTTGAATTAATCCCGGCCGAGTAATATTGTTAAGAAATTAATCACAGTTTAATCAATTCACTAGTTACATTAATTACATTTACATTAGTTACATTTACATTGAAGATTGTTACCGACAGAAAAATTCACTCGATTCGCTCGGTCTTTGAAAAATCTAATTCTATTATATATTATAATTATTATAATATAATTCTATTATACTAAATTAATTAACCTTACAATAAGTTAACCTTGAAATAGATTAACCTTGATTACTTACAAATAAATTAAAAGTGCAATCAAATTAAAAATGATATTTTAAATTTTTCATGTACCGACCGAAAAAAAGTAATTGTTGTACAATTTTGTCAAGCGAAGATATTTCTGTCTGAAATTTTGCGCAATTTTTATGGAATTTGAATGGGGTCACCGTGATTGATTGTTTAATGTTGTGTTTTCGTGTTCAAACGTCGGGGTATACCACTTTGGTGGTGTTGTTACCACCTTTATGTAGGCACCTAGTTGGTGGCCTAATTTTGTGATGTACAAAGTTATGTGGGTGCACAGAATGAGAGCAAGTAAAACAGGGTACTTACGTTTTACACAAAGATTTATTCACGAAACTAAACTACTGAAGCTAACACCTTGAAAGAAGGATTCTAATAACTATATTAGGCAAAATAAAATGAAGTTGGTAAATCTAAATTGGCGGTAATTTTGTGCCTCGAAGACGCGTGCGGTGAGGTCGGAATCCGGTAGTTTTCTCCTAGCCGGTTTGGCCCGTTCGTACGCTCTACGTCGGCGTTCGGCAATGTTCGGCTCGTGCCGTCGTTGTCGACCCGCCACACTGTCATCTTCACAATGTATGGCCACACCTGTGTGGATTGGTGAATCTGACGGAGATCCATCAGTGTAATTATTCTCCCACCTATCCATTTTGAGACCGAATTTGGTTGAAAGTACTCTAGGGCTGTAGGTGGCTTTCAAATTTGAATGTGAGTTCAATACTTCAGGCTTAAGTCAAGACTTTAAAAGGGAAACAATTAAGTGGGAAAAAGTCTTTAGAGTTTATATTGGTTTTAAAGGATTAGAAAATATGAAAACTGTTGACTAGTAAAGGATGGGTTTTATGGGACCAAAAAGGTGTCACAGCCAGAAAGAAATTATATTTTTTTGCATCGTCTTCCCTTCTTTTTGTATTCAATAATGTTTCATTGTAATTCCGAGTGGGGCATCAGAGGTTAATTGAAGTAGACTTCATGGCTCCGATGACTACCGGTTTGACACTTTGTTTACTATGTGTTTTATGTATGAGTTCCATGTAAGAATAGCGTCCACAATTACTCCCAAGAACTTAATCTGGATCGTAAAAGGGACAATCTCATCTCTGTGCTGAATTTTTATGGTTATAGTTTTTCTCTGTCTACAGAAGGTTATGGCATTACTTTTACCAGTTAGATAGATATAAGCCATGTTTCACTTACCAATTCCTGATCTTTCTTATACCTAAATTTAGAACGTTTTCTAGATTCTTTGGGTGCTTCCCATATGCATACATAAAGAAATCAGCCGCTTATTGAATATATCCCTGCGGGAACAATGTCGCTGATATCATGCGTATAGGTTTGTAAAATTTTCCATCTGTCCCACTAAATGTCTCACGGAAATCGTATTATTATATTTTTTTGTTGTAAACTTTTAAAAATAATTTTTAAGTAGCTAGAATTCCTCTCGTCGATGCGCTTTATAGCTGCAAACTTTTGGTGACGTTAGCTTTCATATTATATTTAAATTAAATTTCAATTATAAATAGAGTCTAGATTTTTGACTGCCCATATGCTACTCTAGATTCTATTTGTAAACGATTATAAATTAAAAACACTTCTTATTGACAATATTTTGGGTTTGTCCAAATTTTTGTAGACAAGGACTGGATTCAACTCCTCAGGGAGCTGTTAATATTAACACATTACAACAGAGATGAAGAACATTTTAGAGAAGGTAATATAGAAGTCTAGGCATCTACAGGGCTTATGACCCATCATTGGCTGGTTTACGTTTTACATAGGTAACGGTTACGGTTTACATAGATGAAAGAATTGAAGGGATATAGATGTTCAAATACAAGCAGAATGGTGAATGTTCCACAGTGTGTAAAGTGGCCACTTAAACCATGACAGGTCATAAGCCCTGTAGATGCCTAGACTTCTATATTACCTTCTCTAAAATGTTCTTCATCTCTGTTGTAACTTCTTATTGTTTTTTTTGTACAGTGTAAATAGAGATTAGATTTCTAAACATCCGTGCGCTATGTAGCTGCAAAACATGTTGTAATCTAGCTTCTATATGATTAAAATTTATCAAAAATGGGAAACTAAAATCCCAACCGCCTATGCGCTCTGTAGCTGCAAGGCGTATTGTACAGCGCCCTTGAAGTGATTTTCACAAAAAAAGCGCTATTTGGGTTTCAGATATGGAATCCTTATTTTGTTTAGGATGCCAACTTGTCGAAAAGAGTCCAAAGACGAGCTACAAAGTTGTCTGGAAAGTGAGAGCCTGGAAACTCTCGGTCCCACAACGCTGCAGGAACAGCGACAAAGTGGTGACCTGATAGAGACATACAAGATACTCGACAGTCAATATTGCTGCCCAAATTTGGATCCCATGTTCGAGCTTAAACATGATGCTCGTCTTCTAGGCCACAGTCTCAGGCTGGAGAAAACAAGATTCAATCTAAATCCACGAAAGCATTTCCTGAGCCAATAGGGTTGTTGATGGTTGGAATAAGCTGCCACAAGAGCTGATCTCAAGGTGTAGTCTCAATGGGTTAAAAAATGGACTAGATTTGTTTCGGAAAAGTAAAGTGCGCCAACAACTAACTTTCATTAAAATAAATTTAAGCTGCTCTCTTAAAATTAATGTCATCATCATTCCCTTTCCGCACCTAATGATGCATAGGGCACTGCATTGGTACACCAATCGCAGTGTATCTCGATCATTTTTGTTACATGAAGGTAAGATGATCAGTCTTTCATTTCAGGTACCAGTCCAGGGACTATAAATAATAAGAATCACTATTCATGAATAAAAGGTCAAATTTTATTCTTTAATCACTCTTCTATCAGTGTGGTCACCTACTTTATAAACTATCTTGTGGATTCGTATCATATGTCTGTTAATATGGCAGTTTCTTTTAAATTGCACTTTACAAATTGGGCAATTGTGTTTTCTCTCTTCCGAGTGGGATAGCATATGCTTCTGCAAGGCGGGGTTATCGTAACACCGGTATTCGCAAACTTGGCATTTGATGTTCTTCTCTCCGGTGTGGATCATCAGGTGGCCGATCAGGGCTCGCTTCATGCGAGTCTTGTGGCCGCAGAAGTCACATTCGAACTTCTTGGGGTCGGTATGCATCTTGACGTGGACGGAGAGATCTCCTTTACCCGCGAAAGAGCGGCCGCAGACATCGCAGTGGAAGTTGCGAATATTCATGTGCCGGTTTATGTGAACTTGGAGGGTCTGCTGGGACGAGAGCTGTTTGCCGCACAACTCGCACATGTTGGCCTCTTTGTGGATACGTTTATGCACTTTGAGAGACTGGCGGTTTTTAAAACGTTTACCACAAATCAGACAGTCAAATTTAGTGAGATTACTGTGAACTTTTTTGTGTTTATTCAATCTGGCGAGGCTGGTGAATTTGGTACAGCAAAAACTGCAGTAGTGAGGATTGTTGGCGATTTGCGTCTTGCGGTCTTGGAGGAATACGGAGTTGGACCCGAACGGCCTCTTCGCCGAGCAAAACATCTTGTGCACTCTCAAGTAGTGGGAGTTATTGAAGCGAGCTCCGCAGGTATCACACCCCAAGGAAATTTGCAGCGTGTGCTTTCTGGCGTGGGAAGTAAGTTGGAACCGATAACGACACTTAAAGGAACATTCAGTACAAGAAAATCTCTCTTTATCAGAGTGATTTGTAATTTTCGAATGATTTTTCTTTTCCTTTCTTTTTTGCAATGGAGATTTCTTGCAGTTCATTCTTTCGGTATATTCAAATTCCGACATCTCAACTAATGGATCACTGTATACATCGCTATCGACATTATTGTCAAGCTCTGATTTAATCCACGCATCGCTTTGTGCTTCGTCCTTCATAAAAGTCGGTGCTTGCCTCTCAGAAAGAATATTCAATTCACTTATTTCTGGTGTAGATAAAAAATCACCGTTACTAATTGCGGTATCGTTGTTTGCTAGAGTTTTGGAGGAAAAATTACATTTGTTCCGAGACTGTGATTTCTCGTGACTGACAAGATCAGTGAGTTCACAAGCGAGGGATCGAATGAAGGAATCGCTATTGATGTTATCATCCAGCTCGTAATTGATCCACGCTTCTTCCTTTAAAGAAGTCGGTGCCTGACTTTGGCCGGGTTTCTGGGCACTCCCCTGTCCGGTACCGCCGCGAGACTTCCTCAGAAGGTAATCGGCGAGCTCGCACCGGAGCCTGAAGCTGTTGGCAGCCTCCAGGTCCCCTAGGCACCGGGAGCAGATGATATCGGGCAAGCCATCCTGGCAGGCTATCTGCACTTGTGCGCACAGCATCACCATGGACGCGATACAACTTGAGTCAATCTTGTCAAAGATATATTTCGATTTTCTAATGTTTTCAGTGAGGCAAACACGACATAGCTTTGTTGATCTTTTCACCAATATATTTTCTATTTGGAATTTTGCTTGCATTTTTACAATACTTTTTATGTTTGACATTAGAAGATGAATTTAATGCGAATAAAATCGTAAACATGAAGATAAAGTTTATAATATTTAGATGCTACAGGATACTGAAAAACAAAACTATGACACAGATCACAACAGAGATTAGATCACAATCTGTCACAATCACAATAAACGTCAAATTAAATGAAAGCGTAGAAAAAAATATAATAACAGTACTTGGGAGTAGTGATGTCATAACAATTTATTTTAATAATCGACTACTTCGAATCCGGAATATTAAGTTATTTTAATAATCGATTAATATCTGTGTGCGAATGTCAGTATGCGGAGCAAGACGTTTTTTTTTTAAAAAAGAGAAAGTTCTTATAATTTACTCAAATATTTAAATTTTCAGACCATTTCCTAAAAGTGGTAAATAACTTTCCGCGCCTAATGGTGCAAGGGCACTGCATTGGTACACCAATCGCAGCGTATCTTGATCATTTTTGATACACGAAGAGCAAGGTGATCAGTCTTACGCTTCAGGCACCAATCTAGGGACAATGAAGTTTTAAAACACTTTTAAATAATATTTCTTATCAACCATGTCGGTAATCGAACCCGAGACCTCTTGCATGGTAGGCAAATGCGCTGACCATTACACTACGAGGCCGACTAAGGGTTAGTTTTTCGTTTTATCTCCTGATGTGATTGGCTAGAGGATTGTTGTCTATTGTTTGAATCTATATTGTTATTCGTATTGTTCTCATGCATGTTTATTGTAAATTAATGTAACTTGTTTTTGTCCGATGTTATCAGGTTTTAGTAGAAGGCCCTAATAAAGAAAAAAAATGGTGGTGCATTTTGTGTAAGAATTCGTTTTTCAAAAATGAACCAAATGTTAAAAAAATATTTAAGCATTACTAAAAAATCCATTTAAAATCAGCTAATATGTAGAAATTAAGAAATTGTAAGGAAATTAATCAATTCAGTATCCATTAAAAATAATTGAACTTTTTTAGTATGAAAAAAACGACACTTTTTGCAATATGCCTTTTAGTGGAGTGCAACCCTGGAAGTTTGACGAAAAACACATATTCGCTCCTAACTTTTTTCCGATGAACGCAATGAAGATATTATTTTTACAAACCAAATTTACGTAAATTAGATTATTTTGATAAAAATTGCCCATAAACTGGTTTAGTAGTTATTGAGTCTATAAAGGACAAACATACATGCATTTATTTTTATATGTATTATCACGGGGGGGGGGGGGGGGTAAAATAATATGTAAAAAAAAATATGTTTTTATGGGGTTGTTTGGGTATTGAGATAGATAGGTGGCGAGAGAAAAATTATAGACGAGATTTGATCATCTCGGAGGCTGTGAAAAATCAAGTTCCGCGTTCGCACGTATGAGTAGACGGAAGCTGTCCGTCTCTCCGCTAACTGAGAGAAAGCGGGAACATTCGCCGAACGGAAACTTGAGATGAATTTGGAAGATCGCGTCTTCCTGGTGCCTCATCAGATATGTAGAATAGTAAGTTCCTTCGATGGCGAACACATGGGTGTTTCCATTTTTATTCCCCATCATGATAATATAATCCTAATTAAAACTTAATGAATTTAAAGCCCAAAAGAAACTAAAAAAACTTAAATCTATTCTGAAAACGAGTAAATTGGAAGATAATTTAAAAAGCTTGAATGTTTTATGTACCTATGTTTATTAAACTAGAACATGGAAATAATCTTAGAACTAGTTACAAACATGAGACAAAGAAAAATACTTACAGATCTAGGTCCTTAACTAATGCAGTTCGTAATTGTCACTCTTCACTAATATCTTAACTCTATCACAATATTATCGGTGGTTTCACTTATGTGGAGAGATGACGGAGGGTAGTTCGGATGCTGTGTTCGGACGAACACATGCTGGGCGATGTCCTGGGCGGAGATCTGCCATGGATAGAGCCATGGGCGGCTCTCGGGATTCAGTCCCGTGGCGATGGTGACGGTGACAGCCAGCTGGAAGACTGGCCGGCCGTGGGCTGGGCACACGCGCTGGCGGTGCAAGAAACTGGCGTTCCTTTGGAGGACGATGGATGTCCTGGATGTGGAGGGACCTTCGCAGCTGGAAGGTGGCCTCCGACGACCCTCGTGGAGTAGTCGGATTCCACGAGGTTTGCTACGTAGCACTGGCTACCCGTACACTCACTTCACTTCAACTTCCACGACTCTCGACATTGTATCGTCTCCGCGATCGACGGTACGATCGCGTAGACTCGACTCGCTTCCCCGACTGTCGACCGACTCTTGGTCGACTCTCCTTCCCGGCTGTATTCCGACTCTACTCGTTCCGAGTGTTTGGGGTGGTTTTATAACTCCCAAATTAGGAGGTCTCTCCTTTTCTCTTTCACTTATTGCCTAAAACTCAATGTCTCTTTTCCACACTTATTAATAAACACCTCGTCATATTTAAAACTAAAATACTATGTTCTGCATATTGTTTCTTATAAAACTAAATTATATTAACTAAGATTAGAATGTATATAATAGTAAATACGTTAAAATAAATATATACTAAACATAGAAAATTAAATCATCAAACTAATTTATATTTTTGAAGATTAGAAAGGAATCATTAATTAAAAATTGGAGGTTGGCGCGATCGCCTACCATACTTGAGGTCCTAGGTTCGATTTCTGGCAAGGTGGATGTGAAATACCTTCGTACATATTATAAAATAATCGCTGATACGTTGCGATTTGCGCACTAGTGCAGTGCCTTGTGTACCACGGGCGCGGATTAGAAAATGATGGCGCAAAAGTTAATTAGAGTTTTAAGTTAATATGTGGCAAGTTGGAATAATCGACGCGCGTATAAATGAAGATGTATGAAATTTGAAAAAGAAAGGTTTGTATGTATCACAGAGGAATTAATTATGCGCTTTATTTTGTTATAAGTTTTTAAAATACAAATATTATTTTAATGGCCATCGGCTTGCGAATTATTATTAAAAAGGTTATGTTTTTCCCCAGCGGAAAACATGGGACAATGTTTATTGTTTAAGTTATTGTTTTCAATAGAAAGGGTTTTGGAATTCCAGGTAATTCGCCGCTCGATCATTTGAATTTAACCCGAGGTATTGAATAGAAATTGACAATAAAAAGAGACGAAATATTTGTAAATACCTATTAACGGCTCGGGTAAATGGGGATTTATTTTAATGTATTTATTTGTAAAGGCGGTAATTAAAATGGGGTTCTTTTGAGAATTGGCTGGCATGAACTAAAAGGTTATATTTAAATGCATTATTGCTGAGAAACCCCAGATTAGAGAAAACAATAGAATGTATTGGAAAGTTATATTTAAATTCGTATTGAAATATTTAGAAACATCGCCGCGTTTTTTCACAATACTTACAAAGGTTAATTTATAATCTAAAACGAAAATACCTGCTTATTTTTACGGGGACAAAAGTTTTTAATTCCTGAATATTTTAAACAGATATGTTTAGCTCGTATCAATAAATGTAAGATCTATTGATTAATGGGGTTAAGCTATAAATATGCTGTATATATTAAAAAAAAAGTATAATACTAACACATTAGCTTGTACATATTACTGATATTTAAAAAACTATAGGTACTAACAAATCTAAAACTCGACATTGGCTAGAACACCCAGTTGGAAAGTGAAAAAGCCTAAAAAATTAAGAAGAAGAAGATTTCTAGGGTGAATGTCTGAATCTGTGCTTTTTCAGCTTCTCGTTTTTTGACAGTGACAGTGACAGGTAATAGAAATAAAATTCAGCGAGGGCGGGACAAAGCGACGCCGACAAAGTCAAACACAACAAACAAACCATCACGCTGTTTCCCCGTTAGGGTAGGCAGCGAGGATAGAACGCCATATAATTCTGTCTTTCATACATATCTCTCTTCATCTACATTCATACATCTCATGCACGCGCGCCGATTATTCCGACTTTTGACATGTATAATCAGTGGGTATATTTTAATGTAGGGTACATTACATAATAATGTAGGCAATTTCGATTGACGAATTGTAATTGTGCTTAAATTTGGATCAAGAAAATGAATACAGAATTCAGTTTTAAAAAATATATCATAAAAAGTTCTACGAAGATATGTCGTGTTTGTCTGACTGAATACATTGAGGAATCCAAATATATTTTTACCAAGACGGAAAATAGCACTATCGCATCCATGCTAATGCTATGCGCGCGGGTACAGATAGCCTGCCAGGATGGCTTGCCCGATATCATCTGCGCTCAGTGCTTAGGGGACTTGGAGGCTGCCAACATCTTCAGGCTCCGGTGCGAGCTCGCCGATTCCCTCCTGAGGAAGTCTCGCAATGGGACTGGACAGGGGAGTGTCCGAGAAACCGAAAAGAGACATGTTCAAACATCTGTGAAGGAAGAAGCATTCAACGAAGAGTGGATCGACTACGGGTTGGAAGATAATGTGAATAGTGATTCCTTTCTTCGATCTCCCGCCTGCGAACTTACTGATCTTGTCAATCATGAGAAATCACTGTCTCAGAATGAATTTAATTTATCCTTAAAAACTCGAGACAATAGTGATACAGCAATAAGTAATAATGATTTTTTATCTACGCTTAGTGACATTCAGTCAGAAAATGTATGTTTACAAGATGTATTCAACTGTACAGAGTGTTCCTTCTCTGCGTGTCATCAGTTCCTGTTAACCTCACACATCCGACATGTCCACTGCAAAACTCAACAGAAATATTTAAAATGCGATGTTTGCCATAAAACCATTCCTAATTTACAATATATGAAAATTCACAAGATGTTTTGCTCGGTAGATGTGCCCTTTATGTCTAACTTTGACTACTTTGGGTCGATATTTAAAATGACTGGAAAACGTGATAAAGCGAAGCAGAATAGTTGTAAAGCACGCCGTGTAAATATTCGCCATACAATTACTTCCCGTTCAAATACGCGCCGCTCTTTTATTTCCCAATCGAATACTCCCTACTCAATAGCCCCCCGAGGAAATCGTCTCGGTAAAATTACTTCTCGCGCTATTACTCCTCGTGCAAATACTTTTAATAATTGTCGTATAAATACTCCTAGTACAAACATTCCTAGTGCGAATGCTCCTTGTGAAAATACTGTCGGCGCAAAAACTTGCCGGGCAAAAACTCGCTGTTTAAATACCCGCCGTGCGAATACTTGCCGTGCGAACCCACTCCGTTCGTATACTCGCAGCTCATCTCACATGTGCGAAATATGTGGCAAGCAGCTCTCATCCCACGAGATACTCGAGTCTCACATCAAACGCCACTTGAATATTCGAGATTTCAAATGTGGCTATTGCAAACGTTGTTTTGTTGACAAAAAAGATCGAAACTTACACGCAAAGATGCACACCGACCCGAAGAAGTTCGAATGTGACATCTGCGGCCACAAGACCCGGATGAAGCGAGCCTTGATCGGTCACCTGATGATCCACTCGGGAGAGAAAAACTTTAAATGCCAAATCTGCGACTATAGATGTATCAACAAACGAGCATTAAAAATGCACATGGTATCACACTCTGATGAACGACATTATTCTTGCCCAATTTGTGATGCCAAATTTAAAAGAAATTCAATCATAAATAAGCACATGTGGAGAATTCACAAAATAATATACAGAGTTGGTGATTACGCAGACAGACGTCTGATCAAATAATAATACTTTTATTTAAAAATTTGAATGTTAAAAAACCATGCTGACTGTTTCCTGCTTGCAATTGACTACTTTTATTACTCCATTTTGTAAAAAAATTACCTCCTTGGGGTTTTATAATGATTTGATAGAGAAGGAAGCCAAATTATAACACTTTCGGCAGCAGATTGTATGGACTGTTGAATTGATATTTATTTTCTGTTGAAGTAATGTAATAATTTGAATTTTTAGACAGGAACTAGATGGATATCAGTCACTTATCAGACAAAACAAAGAAAGATATCCGAAGGGTAGCTTTCGTAGACTGTAGGTGTCATAGTTATTTCCGGACATGTGGCTAACAGGCTGCTCGCTGATTCCTGGGAGATAGTCTGCACAGCAGTTACCGAGGGATGATGCGTATTGTTCCAATGACTTGGTGTCCATTTTGGTCTGAATTGTTTCGTTTTATGATAGGTACGCAACATTCCCGCTCAATTTATTTGTTTACGTTAATATTCGACAAATGCGTGTGTGAGAGTGGCATAAGGATTGATTTATCATTTTTAATGTTATTATATTATGTATTTAACAAAAAAACATTAATTCATTTTCATTAGAAATGGTGTAATTTATTATGGGTGATCCAAATAGTTAAATTTGTGTACTTTCGAGTCACAAATTAATACATTCTCAAACAGTTTTAATGGTTTCATATAGTTTTTTTATGATTTTTTAGTAATAGGCGTACTGTTGTTTGTAAGTTTCCGTTGTTCACTACTTGTCACAACATTTTTTTTTTTAATTTTATTTATTGGGGATATCAACAGTAATACATGTAACAAGAATACAACAAATAAAAAATACAGAGAATAAAACCAATGACAGATATCCACAGAAATACATTAAATACACATACAATACATACTAGTGTGTTTGTGTGAGTGTAAGTGTAAGTGAGTGAGAGGGTGGGTGTTATATTGGAATGAGGGTGGACATGTGTGTAAATATTGCACAAGTGTCAAGTGTCGAAAATATAAATATATTTAAAATATAAAGAATTAGAGATAAAATATAATAAAATAAAATAAGATAAAATAAGACTTTATTATTGAAACTAAGTATAAGACAAAAAAGTATGTTTTAAGACGCACATTTTAAATGTTATTTTTTTACAATCAAATGGATCAATAAGGGGAAAGTTCAAATTATATTCACTAACAAAACGTATAAGTGGAGAGTTCTGGGCATAGTTCGTACGAACTGCTGGCAGATGAAATAAAGAGCTCGACGTGTGACGGGTGCGGTAACCGGGGACATTTAATGATAACTCTGACAAAAGAGCCGGACTATCAAGGCGTCCACTAAGTATGTCATGAAGCACCCCCATGTCCAACAGTAGACGGCGATCTTCTAAAGTAAGCAAGTGGTGCTTTTTGCAGGAAGACACATAATTGAGATCGGTATACCTGCATCTCCAGTTAAGATGTCTAAGAAATATCCATTGAATTTTCTCGAACTTTTCTTTGTGTGTGACATATTGTGGAGACCAAACAGAAGAGGCATACTCGAGCAAACTGCGAACATGAGCAAAGTAGACCATTTTAATACAGGCGATATCTTTAAATACCTGACATGTACGAAGTACAAAACCAAGGTTTCTATGTGCACGGGTCAGTATGTCATCGAAGTGATTCTCAAATATAAGTTTGCTATCAAGAATAACACCCAGATCGCGTACGGTATCAACTCTCTGAACAGATTGGTTTTCTAATATATAATGATATGGGATGGGGACATCGCGAAAAAGAAATAAGCAAACACTTTGATACATTGACGTTAATACGATTTTTCATATAGTATTCGGTCAAACGGTTTAGATCATCTTGAAGTTTAAGACAGTCAAGGGGATTCTTAACTTTGAAGTATATTTTTTTTTATCATCTGCGTACATCAAAAACCTTGCGTTCATAAATAAATAAATTAATAAATTTTGGTAAGAATAAAGTGTAAAACAATGCAATAAAATTAAGTCCTCTTTTTCCACACATTGACTGCTTATAAACACTCACTCAATGTTTTTTTTTTTATCAGTTAACAACTTATTTTCGAATTTTGAGTTATGATCGTTATGAACTTCTCGCGAATCTCATTTGTAATTAAATTTATGCAAAGGAAATAAATATACAAACATATGATTTCTTTTTCTTGTGTATTTCTTAATTTAAGCTATAATTATTTAACTACAAATATACTTTTATTTATTGTTCTTTTTTTTATTGAAAGTAAAAAATAAGTATTTTCATTTTTATGATTTACCCAATTATTAAAAATTTTCAACGTTGTAGAAAATGGAAATTAAGTTGAAGTAGAGTAGGGTTCGAACTTTGGACCTAATCCGCGACACTAGTCATCACCACAACCTTTGTTATCATAACACAAAAAAAAAGTATTTTGTTTGATAAAAGTTGAATCATCCCTTTTCTAGGCATCATTAGCTGGAAAAAAAATGTGTGGACTAATATTGTATAGAAAAAATGTTATTTTCATATTGACATTATTTAAAAAAATGTTATTCTTGAAAAAAATATTTACAAAACTTTTCTCTCTTAAATTGTCGTCAGTAAAATAGTCGTATGTAAAATAGTACCCACATTATGTACATAATGTAGGTACTATTTTAATATTAAACAAAGGTCCGTGGTTCGAATCTCACTCTACCCCAACTTGATTCCCATTTTTATAATAGTGAGTTATTTACAAATGGCCCAAAATGAAATATTTGGGTAAATCGCAAATATTTATTTAAAAGCAAAAATACTTCCCTCTTCTTTCGTTCGTTACCAGTGTTGCCAATTTAGCGACATTGTCGCTAGATCAAGCGGTATTTTGCCGTTGAAAATGACTTTTTTATTTTTTAGCGACAAATAAATTCTAACGACTTTTCTAGCGACTTTTAAGCGAGCTGTCAAAAGTTAAAGTAAAAATGGAATCACTTGTGATGAAAACATTTTATTCCCAAAAATATAGAAAGGAATGGGAAGACAGACATTTCAAGTTTTGTCATTAATATGTACTTACTTTTAACGATATGATATGATATATATTATTTACTTTTAATAAAAATTACAATTATTTTGTTTTAATTTACACTTATAAAAATACGTAATGTATTTATGCCTTTTTGTTAGAATGCATATGATTATAGAGATGCTATTTTGCATGGCAAAAGTGTTCCGTATTTTTTTTTGGGGAATATAATATATGGTGTCTGTTTTTTTTAAATTAAGAGTACTTCATGACAACTAAATATTTTTGTCATTAATATTAACGTGATACTCATTTGCCACTGACTATATTTTTTATCAGTAGCACTGAAAATAAACATTTTTAAATCTAATTTCCTTTACTTATGACATTACTTACTTTTACCAGTTAAATTTCTATTAAACAAAAACCTAAACATGTTTTTATTTTTTAATTACTTAAAAGTACTTAAAGGTAATCGTGCAAATTGCCGCCAAAAATCCTTGCCCCCCTTAATCCCCCATCCCATCCGCATCCCTCCTCTCCCTTCGCCTCCCACCCCCCTCCGTTAAACATCTTAAGATTTAGCGACTTTTGAACCCCCGTTTAGCGACATTTGCTCGTGACGAGTTAGCAACACTGTCGTCACTACGGATCTTTTGTCTATGGTGTTTTCTGTGTTTGTTGATTTTGACTTTTGACGTTTAAATTTATAACCAAACGCGTGAAAACTGTAAACACTATAAAGTGAAATAGAATGAATGCAGAATCTAATGCAAAAAATGTTATGATGAAACAATCGACAAAGCTTTGTCGAGTTTGCTTGACAGAAAATATTAAAATGTCCAAGTGCGTTTTCGACAAGATTAACTCAAGTTCTATCGCGTCCATGGTGATGTTGTGTGCGAGAGTGCAGATAGCCTGTCGGGATGGCCTACCCGATATCATCTGCGCTCGGTGCTTAGGGGACCTGAGAGCTGCCAACAGCTTCAGGCTCCGGTGCGAGCTCGCCGACTCCCTCCTGAGGAAGTCTTGCAACGGTACAGAACAGGGGAATGTCTGGGAGCACGTGAAAAGACATGCACCAACTTCTGCGAAAGAAAAAGCATTCAATGAAGAGTGGATCGATTACGGGTTTGAAGATAATGTTGATAGCGATTCCTTGCTTCAATCTCCCGCTTGCGAATTTACTGATCCTGACAGCTATGAGAAATCACCTTCTCAGAGTAAATTGAATTTTTCCTCTGAAATCCGAGAAAACGACGACACCGCACTTAGGAAAAGCAAATTTTTTTCTACACCAGAAAGAAACGAATTTAATATTCAGTGTCAAAGTGTTAATTCAAATAAAAAAAATTCATTCAGCTGTACGGAGTGTTCCTTCTCTGTCAACTATCGGGTTCTACTAGCTTCACACATAAAACACGCGCACAGCAAAACTAGGAAACCTAGAAAATACCGTAAACCGGTATATTCAAAGTGCGATGTCTGCCTTATGCCCTTTCCTAATTTACAGTACATGAAAATTCACAAGATGTTTTGCTCGGTAGATCTTCCCTTTAAGTCTGGCTTCGACTACTTCAGATTCTCATCGATATTAAAGAAGACTCGAGGAAGCGGTGATCCCAAGCGGCGTCCGAAAGCCTGCAGCACCAAAATCTCTTTCATGTGTGAAATGTGCGGCAAGCAACTCTCGTCCCAAAAAATTCTCGAGAGTCACATCAAACGTCACTTGAACATAAGAGATTTTAAATGTAGCTTTTGTAAACGTTGTTTTGTGGATCAAAATGACCTAAACTTGCACGCGAAGATGCACACCGACCCGACTAAGAAATTCGAATGCGACGTCTGTGGCCACAAGACCCGATTGAAGCGAGGCCTGATCGGTCACCTGATGACGCACACGGGAAAGAAGAACTTTAAGTGTGAGCTCTGTGACCACAGGAGTATCAGCAAAGCGGCGTTGAAAATGCATATAATGTCACACTCTGACGAAAGACGTTTATCTTGCCCAATTTGTGATGTCAAATTTAAAAGAAATCCTGGGATTCATAAACACATGCTGAAAATTCACAAAACAGTGTATAGAGTTAGTGACTATTTGGACAGACGTATGATCAAACAACAGTACTCGTTTTGACCAAAATTTCTATTTCATAATTACCATCACTTCGTAACACTTCATGATGAATCATTATAAAAATTAAAACTGTAATATACCACTCGCAGTCACAGAGTGTACAAGCTGTTGGAACCTTAGAGTAATAATACACCACTGGGTAATAGTCGCCCATGCGGACTGAAACCATTCTATGATTATCAACCACGAAGTTATCTACAGTTTGAATTCTTCTTCTTCTTAGTTTTTTTGGCTTTTTTCACCCCTAGCCAGTGTCAAGTTTAAGATATCTTATTGAAATATTTACACACCTGTTAGTACTATACATACAAGTTAGTGTGTTAGTATTTAATATTACATACACTTTACATAATATATAACTTATTTCCATTTATAACTACATATTTACAGAAAATTTTAAATATCTGTTTATTGGGTGGGGACAAGAGAGTTAAAATATTAGTGGGGAATGGGACGCTGATTTTGGAGAGGTCAGATAGGAACTCAGGATAACAATCATTTATGGGGCATCCAAAGAAAACATGATTCAGATCTTCCTCCTCAAGCTGACATGCGCACATGGCAGAGTCCCGGACATGGATTCTAAACAAATGAGAACAATTTTTGCTTCAATTGGAAAAGGTGTCTTCCCTTGGCTTGGGAGGAGGCCACCCAATATTCTTGCCATGTGCGAAGTTGCTTCTCCTTTGTTATAACGAGGAGATCACCTAGTGGTAGGAAATTACTATAGGCAGGATCCCCGGAATAGACCGCCTCTTTTGCCAACTCGTCCACCCTCACGTCTCAAGGGCCAAAAAACAAATGTAATTAAAACCAAGGAAGTCGAGTTATGACTCAGACCGCGTCCTTCCTCATAAATCTCCCAGCTCACGACCAATTGTTTCTGCAACCCCAACTACAGTTTAAATTGCAAACGCAAATTGAAACTGTCCGCTACACGTTTGTTGTTAAACTATAAACCCAACCAAAAATTTGGAACACTTGTTTTTTTTTTTAAATTTATTTTTCAAAAATATTTATAAAATAGTCTTAAATTAAAGTCCTGCTGAGTTGCATACATATGTGGCAACACTATAGACGTCACACGCGACGTCGCGTGCTAGGTCCGAGCAACGGACACCAGGAGAAGCGTTTTGGCTGTGTTCGGCGACACACGTTCTTTAGACAAAAACTCGATTTAATTTTAATTGTTACGATTTCATACTTTTTCTTAACTGCTTTATTTTACGTTTTACAAATCAGACTCCTTGAGTTATTTTTATGTATTTCCATTCTCTATTATATGAAGTTTAGTTAAGTTTATATATTGTATCTTTTGTATTAATAAAAGATAATAAAACTGTAAGTACAATCATTTACTCTATCTGTGCATTACACATACTATGTTAGTCTGAAGATTTATCTAAAACGAGCGTGAAGTAAAAAACGTTCTCACGAGACAATTTTTACGGAATGATATCAACGCGGATAAATATTTAGCAATTTATGTGGAACCTACTTAGGCAGTCGACATAACCCGACGTTTAGTAGGTAACAAACAAAACCATACATACAACTCGTCAGCAGGTTCTTATAAATTGCATCGATTATTCACACTTGACCTACATTAATAATCATTTTACTTGAAAAACATATAACATTATCAAAAATTAAAAACTATCACTAATACAAAAAACTTTATTCTATTAACCATAATTTGAGCAATATCTCACTTCTGTATTCAACTCGGTATTTTTAATATTGTTTGGTAACATGTTAAATATTTTAGGTATTCTGGATCGCAGTGCCCTTTTGCCATATTTATTGCAATATCTAGGAACAGCTAGCTCTAGTACAGCCATACTAGTAAACCTATATATATATATGAAATATTGTGTCCCTACGTATTAGAGCTAAATGGCCTCTCTTTAAGCAGGAGCGACTTATTCTGAGGTTGGAATTGTGCTCCTTATTACATGTTGAAGTGGTTTGGTCCACCATTTATTTGTTTTTATTTATAAATTAATTGCATGTATATTTATTACCAAGGAATCTACAACACTAGTGCATTTGAAAATGAATATGGAGTGTCCTTTGGTTAGGTTAGTGTAACTTGTCCAACTAACATGGCTCAGCCTGTTCTAAGATGGAAGAAGATCGTGTAAACTACATTGATAATGTGTAATTTTGAATGAATAAATAGATAAATAAACTAAAGATGGACGTCTTTTAAAATAAAAATACTCGTTTTAACTATAATTTGAATGTTGAAAAACCATCAGACCTAAATATTTACTATTGTTATTTGTAAAAAATTACTTCAATGACGCTTTACAATGATTTAATACTGAAAGAAGCTAAATTATAATAAACAAAATACTTTGGCATAAGATTGTTAAACACTTAACATTTGTAATAATATTCAAATTAAAATTAAGTAAAAGTGAAACTAAACTATGTTTTATTGATAACTCTATCTAAATCGAAATATCTACAAAGAACATCAATATAATATAAAAATACATTATACAATAATCTTTTTTTTATATCCATCCAGTACAAAGCTTTTCATTTGTTCAACTTTATTATGTTTGCTCGGAACTGTGATCCTTATTTACTTTCGAAGCGATAAAATAATGAAATAACAAATTGAATACACTAACAGGAGTTATCTAGCTCCAGGATATCAGTCACTCTGAATTTCCAGATAAACGCATCCATGCAACACCTGACCTGACTGCTCAACTTACAACCCCTTTCCTGCACCCCCTTTTCATACTTTATTTCTCTTAAGGAAATAAATCTACAAACATAATTTCCAATTCTTGTGTATTTCTTAATGTAAACTATGATTCTTGACCTGTTGCTTTTCATATTTGTTATTTCGGTCCTCATTGCACCTAAAAAACAAGATTTTTTGTTTAACTAAGGTTTATCATGTTATGAAATGAATCCATCCCTTTCTGCCCGTCAGCAGGAAAGAAAAAAAATTAAAACCAAGCGCAATACTATCAAAGAAGCTTTTGTATTATACACTCACACCTTTACAACGCCGGATCGTATGATCAGATGTGACCAATAATGAACGAGAAATACTTAGTTGAAAAAAGGGGCGCGAAATACGAAATCAGTTTTTCCCCAACCGATATCAACATAACCTCAAAGTAACATAACAAGATTTATTTGTATTCTGGCCCAGTTTTGCAGCCGGAATCAATATATTTTGGTGATTCACATATTGCAGTTAAAGTGTTTTCGATTATTTAAAACAACGGTCTTAGGCAAAACGGCGCTTTAATTTTGAACAACTGTCAATTTTTTTTTCTCACCCCCTCAGAATCTACCGATTTATTTTTCTGAATCTACCTATTTTCGCTTGGTCGAGGCTAGAGTTGTAAAAATACCGTAGTCTACCAAATCGCTCGGTAGTATACCGGTAGTCTAACGTTTCCTACCGTAGTTTTTGTAGTTTATTTTATAGGTAAAGAATATAAAAATATTTTTATAAAATAAGTACTTTTCTTACTTTGATTTTATTATTCTTGTTTTATTTTGAGCCCCTTGCTGTCTCTTAAGTAGTTAATTAATGAATAATTTCATGTTTCGTGACGGTACGGCTTCTTTTACCATGCAAAAATAAGCATTTTGCCAAATTTGAATTATGCAACTGAAGTGGCTGCTAATGAATTATCGTTTATCCAGAATGAAGAACTAGAAGTATATGGAAATAGAAGATCCTCTAAGTATGGAACTGTATGAGAACCTGTATTTTTTATATTTGTTATAATTTTCATGTTTCTTTCAGGTAAATACAACAAGTACCTACACATTTTAAAATTCACATTGTCCTGTTTGTAATATTTAAATTTAATAAAAATATCGTTCAAAATTCAATTAACAGCCTTTTATTTATTTACCTTCCGGGGATAAGTTTAATGATGATTCAATTTTACAATATACACACGTAACGTTGCCGTACGCCATACGCCAGGCCAAGCGCAATAATGAGTATTGAGTTTGATTACAAAACATTAAAAATAATCAAAGCACAAACTACAACAAAAGTTAGTAATATCTTAATAGGTAAATATTGTTTTATTCAAAATATGAGGCAGTGGCTTATGCACCAAAATTTTTGACCTGTGATGCTAAAAGGAAAATTTATGTGAGAAGGGAGAAAAAAAACAAAACAGTACCCTATGGACTGAAATGAGACGGTGCGCTATGGACGAAAATGATTCAATTGCCATTTAAAAAAAATAAATGTATTCTATAAAATCTTTACCATTATTCCCTTTCCGCACCTAATGGTGTATAGGGCACTGCATTGGTACATTACAGTGTATCTTGATCATTTTTGTTATGTGTAGGTAAGATAATAAGTCTTACGCTTCAGGTACCAGTCCACGGTCTATGAAAAATATTTTAGTGCAAAAATACCCTTTTAAATAAATGTTTCACGTCAACCATGTCGGGAATCGCAACCGAGACCTCTTGGATGGTAGACAAACGCGCTGACCACTACACCGCGAGGCCAAACATGAAAACCATAGAAAAATTCCGTATTATACGGTTTCTTAATATAAAACATCAATGGTATAAAAACTGGCCTTATAATAAAATATTACTAATCAAATTATTATACAGCCATTTTACTCGTATTAAGAAAAACGCTTTCTACCAAAACTACCGTATTCTACGGTAGAATACGTTTCTTACAATAAACTACCAATGGTATACTACCGGCCCTCTACCGGCCTTACATTTCTAATCAAGGCTGGCAACGCTAGGGTCTCGTGGTGTTTGGGATGAAAAAAAAAATGAAAACCATAGTAACGAAACATTTTGATAACATAGAAATAAATGTATTGGAAGATATATATTTATTCATTAGTCATAAAATATTAAAAGAAAGCTTTTGACGTAAGGATATAGAAGGCTGTGCCAGTAAATAAAATTTTGTTTGACATCTGAACACCCTTATTTTCCTCACGGAAAATCCTATCGGATTCAGAATTGTGTGAGAAATGAAGTAAAATATCGAAATTGATTACAGTTCAGCATACAGAGCATCAGGTATTGTTAACATCGTAGTGTTTTAATATTTACGATATAATGTAACTTAATTATACTAATAAAGATGTGAATATTTAACAAGTTGCTAGGCCGACCGTGCTCCACGGAAATCACCGGGTATGGTGAATTAATAAAAGATTTGCATATTTTTACGGACACCCCGCTCAGTTTTATCTATAACTGAATTACTCACATTTACATCGACCTTTTTTTTTAAAGATGCGAGTAAATATAATGGTATTGTGACTTATTGTGTAGTTTTGCCTTCGGCAGATCGGAGATTTTTTTTACGGGAAATATTTTATTTTGCACAATTTCTCATATAATCCAAGTGCCGTGATAAAAGTCTTCGATGTTCATATCAAATATATTAAAACAATAAGGACATAATAATGCGAATAGAGGAGGATCTGGCAAGAAGACAAGATAGAATTAACTCTTTTACTACTGAATATATTCCGATATCTCCGCCAGTGCTGGTTTCACTTGCTGCAAGAAATTAGATTAAATTGATTTATTTAAATAAACTAAGATTCAAGACGTACATATTATAAAAAGACAAAAACAATACATACAGAGACTCTTGTCAAAATATTAGGTGTACCCATAAGTAATCAATTAATTTTATGTGGTATTTGAATGGCAACTCTGCTCTGGAATATCTAAGGGAACTATGCATTCCAGATGAACTAGCTGACAGGCGTCTCACGCTTAGATCAGCTACGTCTACGGCGAGAGGAAAAGTTATTATACCTCTACGCAAACAGCGCACTAAATTTAGTGAACGCATTTGCGGTCGCAGGCCCTATGGCATGGAATGCTCTCCCAGCAGAGGTGCGAGGCTGTGAAAGTGAAGTGATGTTTCGGAAAAAACTTAAAACCCACTTGTGATTTAGAGAACAATCTCTAAATCATTTGAATAAATCCGTAGCACGTGACAACAAAATAAATTGTTTTAATTAAATTACAAATTTAAAAGATTCAATTAAATTAATTAACAATAGAATTACTATGTAAAGCACCCTTGAGGTATTTTATTACGAAAATGGCGCTATATAAGTTATCCATAATAATAATCCAGGGCCATGTTGTTTAGCATAGCGGTAGCCCTTCCAGCAGGCATAACCATCGGCTGGTTGGTCCTGTATACCGAAATATGAAACAATCTACACTGCCGCTGTCTTATGTAATTATCAGGAACATACAAACCAATGCTCATCAGAACTATCGACCATACCGCGCCACAATCGAGAAAAATGTGTAGCCGAATACACATTCCTCCTTGTCTCTAAACTGTCGTAGCCGAGCATACTCCGGAGAAACTCGGTCGGGTAGAGCCGAGGATAATACCCACACTCTCTCATATAGAGATTTCTCAGAAATTACTTTTGGATTTTCTCTATCATAAGAGAGTACTTCAGTTCATGTGGTCCCCAAATCATCGAGCCACTCTTGAGTCTACTTCGCACTAAGGAGTTATAAATCATTCTCAGTATGCCGGTAATTTCAAAAACCCTGGCAGTACGCAATTCAAACACAGAAATATTAGGTCTTTTTATGTTGATGAAATATAAAACTACTAGGTACTTATGAATGAGGAAACTTGTTCGTAGGATTTTGCTATTGTTGAGGGCTGGAGCTCCTACCCAGTTGGAGATTGACAGAAAACTCAGTGTTGGTGTTCCAAGGGTGTATTTATTACCTGGCAAATAAATATATGGAATATTATAAATGTTTAAAGCATTGACTTTGTGGTCAAACATTCTACTAAATGTTATTAAATATTTGTTTATAACCACTTACAGACTTTTCTATGTCTACCTATTTCCATCCAAATTATACGTAGCTTTGAATTTTGTTTTATGATTTTTTGTTGTTGAGGCATTAGCCATTGAATAAAGAAAAGACCCTAGCACCCTTTCGTGGGCTCTGGAAAATCTTTTGTCCCGAAGGAAGTGCGAGATATGTTTGATTTAATTCTGTTGTCCGCAGATGTCTGTATCTGAGGAGGAGGATTGTGCGGGGCCCCCCGGGGCGCCGCCCTGGGCGACCGTCACCCCGCTGCAGGCGCTGCGCCGGCCCGGGCTGGCCGCACAGTGGAGCGCCTCCCTGCTGCCCGCCCCGCGCCCCGGCGTGCCCAACGGGGCGGGCGTCCTCTCGAGGAGAGCCCCCAACGGTTCCTACTATTGCGGACTCAAGGTGAAAACTGATTTCCGTAATATTCAATGTTTCAGCTCAGTAACACACAGTGGCGTTTGTTAACAAAAAATAAGTTTAAGATTCAACTCGCCGCGTATTCTTATTTTGAAAAATAAGGATCAGTTATATATAAGCTCCTGACGTCTCTGCAGCCTGTGTAGATGTATTGTGACGGGTCTCCGTAAATTGGACGTTGTTATGCAGAAAACGTTCAAAATAAGTGATGCCGGTTTCCATAGCATACTATGATATATATTTATGTGCTGAAAAGCAAGGTGTTTATTCAATCTGCAGTGTCCTGGACGGGCTCTAGTGATAACCCTCACTTGGTTTCAGCCAAGCCTCATTAGGTTGAAAGCAAACCTTTGCGAGTACCCAGCAAAATCCATCTTTCTTTATTTTGAGCAAATCACAAAAAACTGATACAATACTAAACTTCAACTTTTTTTAAAACTTAAATATTTTATTTTAATCTGTAAATATTTTATACCTAAGCAGTGATGACATAAGCATGATTGTGTCAAAAAACAGTTATGAAAAATATATTTAATTTTATTCATTAACAACTTTGCAATACTCAAGTAGAGGTTGCCATGTTTGCAACAAAGCCGATAATTTAAAAGTCAAGTCGTACAAATTAAGCCGTATTTTTAACTGACAATGTTAAAATTATTGGAAAAAATTGTATTCTGAAAAAGTTTCAATTAATATCTCACTTTTTTTAAATTTTGGATTTTGCCGGGTTTGCAAGTAGTACCCTCATATACGGTTTTCTAAGTATATGTGCAATCTTAATTAATTATACAATGTTTTGAGTATGTCCGAATGCTTGCAGACTGGCTGGATTTTCTCCCTAGGGAGTTGTTCACATTTAAATTTGTTGCAACAGAGAGGGAAAACATTTTTGAGAAGGGAATATGGGAGCCTAGGCATTTACAGGGCTTTTGACCTGTCATTGGCTGGTTTAAGTGGCCACTTTACACACTGTGTAACATTCACCATTCTGCCTATATTTGAACATCTATATTCCTTCAATTCTTTCATCTGTTGATGTTTGTGAAGTTAAAGAGCTGAAACCTTTATTTATGCGGGTGAGATTAATCTAATTGAATTATTTCACCTACATAATATATTATTTTTCTCTTTACTGTGTAACATGTTCTCCCATTATATTTGTGAAAAACTTTAACTGGATGTATGTACTATTTTTTATATTTTGTATTCTTATATAACAACTGTTGTTTTTCCTTAATAAATAAAAATAAAAATAAAAAATACACCACTATCCCTATGTTTGAACATCAGGCGTTGCCTAGTAGGTGAATTGGTTTAGTCGGATGAGTCTCATCCACATGATAAAGGTTTCAGCTATTTTACTTCACAAAAGTCAACAGATGGAAGAGCTGAATAAATGTGGATGTTCAAACATGGGCTGAATGGCGAATGTTACACAGTGTGTAAAGTGGCCACTTAAACCAGCCAATAATTGGTCATAAGCCCTGTAAATGCCTAGACTCCCATATTCCCTTCTCAAAAATGTATAAAATATAAAACTGTGATGCCTAATTTAAAGGAGAACAATGAATGACCTCTCAAATTATTAAATAATAAAAAAGATTGTTAAGTTTTATACATTTTCATATGCCTCACAGACCAACCAGACTCAATTATTTGTTTTCCAGTCATTTCATTCATTTCACCAATAAAAAGTTCAGCCCTACGGGAAGTTGTACATAAAAAAGTTTTTATACGCGTGGTAAAAACAAAAAACAAAAAAACAAATTTCTTTGAATGACGTCACTAGCTCATATGAATCAACCGATGATAAGAAAGTTATGGAAGATTTCCGGTTTACTTACTAATCGGCAGAACTGACCGAGAAGAAACAGAAGAGAACTCGAGACGTCACACGCGGAGTAATTTCAAAAGTACAAAATTTTCAAAATCATAGTGCTAAAAAATTTATTTTTAATTTTTTATATTTTGTTTGATAGTCTTTTAACAAATAAAAAAAATCACTGGACTTCCTCATTACTCGCATGTAGTTTGCAAATCATTACAGTGAAGATTTAGATTTATTTCATACCCTGAAAATCCCGATTGGGTTAATAATGTAAATTAAAAAAAAAAGTTTATTTGAATACCCACTGTAAAAATTTGTTTTGCGATAAACTTTCTAGATTTATTATTTTTTTTATTTAAATTAAAAACATATACCTACATAATTTTATATAATATTCCTAAGGAGTTTTTGTAAAAAACTCATTAAGGGACATGCAGATGACAATATTTATTTACAAACGTTTTTATATTTTAAACTTTTACGTACAAAAGCAGAATAGAAATTATGATAAAGTATGCAAATGAATTCAAAATGATATATACATAATTTTACCACCATTCCCTTTCCGCGCCTAATGGTGCATAGGGCACTGCATTTGTACACCAGCGCAGCGTACCTTGATCGTTTTTGTTACATGAAGGTAAGATGATCAGTCTTAAGCTTCAGGTACCAGTCCAGGGACTAAGAAATATTCTAGTGTAAAAACACCCTTTTAAATAAATATTTCACATCATCCATGTCGGAAATCGAACCCGAGACCTCTTGCATGGTAGGCAAACGCGCTGACCATTACACTACGAGGCCGACAATATATACATAATACAATCAAAAAAGAAAAAATAAGAATAAAAAAAAATGTTTAAAAAATAAAAAGTATAAAAACGACATGTATGGATATATATAAGTTGAACGAGTAGGGGAGTGCAAATTTTTAAAAATTTCAAGAATAAAGAAGTTTTTAAAATTAACAAAATGTGTCTACCCAATACAGGTTAAAAAAGTATAAAAATCACTTCAAAAGTATTAAAAACTACATATACAAGCAAAAACAGTAAAATATTAACAATTTTATGCTCAAGATCAAGTTCTGGATCAACTAACATAATTTTTCCAAAGTATTTCTGCAAAAAATAGTTCTAATTATTCGCTTTCCTTCAGGTGCTCACTTGTTCGTGCTGCCCGGGGGGCACGTGCGGGCCCGTGACGGGCTGTGCGTGCGTGCCGTGCGCGCGGGTGACAGCCACGCACCCGCCCACGCGCAGCGCCCCCCCTCCGCCCTCCGTGCAGAAGCTCCTGCAGGCCTCCCACTGGGGGCCCTTGACAGGTATCATTATAGTATATTCCAATTGTACTCGTATTTTGGCCTGATGTTTTCAATATGGACCCATTTAAATTGTAATATAAAATTAAAAGATTCTGTTAAAATATGTTCATGTACTTGTAATTTTCTCAAACTGAACGGTTTGGGTAGGTAGGAAGAAATTGCCTTAGGGCATATGCCCGCCCTTATATGTATATATAGTGTAAAATAACTTAAATAAACAAATAAATAACACATAAGAAAAAAATATATAAATAAAATTATATGTAATTGAAACAACATAATTCAGGTAAATTAAAATAAAAGATATATGGACACAACAAGGAGATAGTGGGAAGTAAAGAAGGAAATTGATGAGGAGTGGTGGAGGATGAATGAAGGAAAGTAGGAGTGGATTATGGTATATGTTATCTTTTACTTCCCAGATAAGGCATCCGTGGAGCGGCTGCTGGAGCGGCTTGGGCAGGAGCTGGTGAGCGGGGCGCAGGACGCGGTGGGATCAAGCGCTCCGGCTGTGGCGCTCGCCACCCATTGCTCCATCATGGGCCGCCATCTCGTGGAGCTCTCCAAGTAATCACATGTTATCTTAGCCAGAACTCTGTGTCTTCGGTCAGTGTATGTCAGGATTCAACAAAAATTTGTATATTAAAACATAATTTGACTTTGTTCCAATAGTTCAGCTTCCTGCAATAATATTAGTGTGAGGGAAAAGTAAATGTTTTATGGAGTTTTATTTTAATGATTGGTTTTTAATGGTTATAAAGGCTTACATTAATATAAGCCCCCCCTCATCCGATTATCCCATAAAAAAAAAGACCGTACAAGGGCAAGATGAGCCATTTTGCCAGTGTTTGGGTGAACATACAGTACCCGGCATTACATATTGTATGTCGGCTCTTAGAAAGAGACTGTCGGCAATTTTGGCTAACTTGACATTGTAGAGATGCGTCTCTGTCGCACGATAGTTGTGCTAGTCAGAGCAGGGCTGTTAAAGTTTTCATTCTTAAATGATTTTTTTTAAATATCCCTTTAGGATATGTATTTTTTTATTATTGTTATATTAAGAAACTTTTAGTATATAAAAAAACACGAGCACATGTGCCTACTACCCAGGGGCGAACCGAGTATAGAAGCGATTATGCGCAGCTTACCTCTATATTTGACTAACCATAAAAATGTTTTACTGTAACTTTATTTACAGGAAAACTTATTTTAAATCATTTCCACCGTTTGTATTTTTATCCTAATATAAATATTAATAAAGCGCACCCAGCGCCTTCGGTAAGCCAAGAAACTAGCCGATTATTCCAGCCTATTTTTTCATACAAATAAGTATATTATATTTTGAATGTCTTCACCCCAGTGTGGGTTTTTTCTTCTAGATTAAACTTGCAGATTACACAAATTATTTGAAGATTCTTGATTTCGAAAACAGTATTTCTTAAGGGCTATTTTTCTTTGAGATGGTACTTTTGACATAAGACCATAATTACTTTCATGCGTCATATTGCAGGACATATGGCACTCGACGCGGCCGTTTTGAGCACTATTAATTTCTAGAACAATCCGGCCAGTTGACATTTCAATTGAATACCTAATATCGTCTGAATTCATAGTGTTATTTATTTATTTTTTAATGAGTTATGTATTAAAGTAATGAATAATATATCACGAAGTTACGTCGTTTGAGTTGATTTCATGGATGAGAGTTGTTGTATCACACAGAACCATAGAAAAATATCAATTTATAGTATATATTACTTACATTATTTTATGTACCTTCTATGTAGGTACAAATATATGATATTTTTTTATAGCTTACCTGTAAATAAAATCACCATTTGCCACTGCTACTACCATAAGCCATGTGCCTAATGCCGGTCTCAGTCATGACTCACGAGTCACAAGTTATAATAATGCGTACAGTTATTTAATTATCGAAACTCCGATAGTTTATACTTAACATAATTTTATTTAAACTAATTTGTAATGACAATCTCAATGTTTTAAAATCGTTTTTATTTCATTAAATTATGCAATTACACATGAATATAAAATTATGATACATAGAAAGAAACATGACTGATAAATACAAAAACCGGAGATCTTCCACAACTCTTCATCGGTTGATTGACGCCGTTCAAAATAGTTCATTTTTATTTTAATATTTTTTTTATACATTTTCAAGAAACTTTGCTGCATAATTTAACGCTCTAATTTTTACCGCGCATAAGAAATCCTTTTTTGTATCCAATTTCCTCATTAGTTGAATTAAGGTAACAGTCTGATATTATTATATCTTTCTTTAGTCATAAAATAGTAATTAGTCGGGTTGTGGTCCCGTGGCTAGTATCTCGGACTCACAGACCAAAGGTCGGTGGTTCGAATCCCACTCTACCCCAACTTGATTCCATTTTTTAATAGTGAGTTATTTACAACTCGTTGAGAATGGCGCTCAAAATTAAATATTTGGGTAAATTATAAGAACGCAAATATTTCTTTTAAAAAAATAAAAAAAAATACACAAAGTTTGTGTCCTATAAAAGGTTAACACGTTTGAGCCTCTAAAAAACAGGTTGTTTTGAGTTCCAATTAGTCTAACCCTGGGACGCCTAAAATAGTCTATGTCAACACAGAGACAAACTCATACGAATCCGAATATAATTTTTTTTATTATTGCCAGGGTATACGACGCGGCGGAGCGCCAGGCTGTGGTGGCCGCCAGCGCCCGCAGGGGCTGGGCCCCCGTGCAGCAGGGAGACGCCGAGAAAGACAAGGGGGAGCCCGAACCGACCAAGTAAGACTCCTCACTCTCGCCATAAAAGTTCGCAGGGTGCATGAGCTTGTGCACCATTAACTCCCGCTTTAATAATTACATTATTAAAACTACATTCCTTCGTCTAAAACAACATTTGGTCAAAGGTGCAAAGATTATTTCTCTGCGAAACTCTTAAAAGACTGCGTTACATTATTTTGGAAATGGTGCTGTAATGTCGTATTACATTAAGCAAAAGGCAAGTGATTTGGAACAAAGGTATTTGAAAACAAAAATTTTGTTTGTATGTCAGCTGTTTAATAATCCGCTTTACATAATTTATAAAAATAATAATATATTATTTAAAAATTAAAAATATTATACATGACCCTAGTAATAAGTCAGTTAAAATATGGGTCCTCATTATGTTTTTTTTTTTTTAATTTTTATTTTTATTTTAATAGTATAATTATACATTTTTACAATTTCAAAAAATTTCACTTGTTATATTTTTACTAAAACTAAATTCCCACCAAGCCACTTTTTGTAGCTTGTTGGTGAAGATTATATTTATACTAACTTAATAATATTATTTACATTTATAAAAACAATGAATTACAGATAAAAATGAACAGCCGGAAAGATCAGAATAAACATGTTTATACAAATAATAATATATAAATTAATTTTTTAAATACAAGAAAATATATGAAAAATTAAAATATTTACACCTAAGCTACTATTCATATATAAACTCTTGATCGAGTAGCCACTCTCTTATTTTGCTCTTGTTACAATGTGAGTTAAATTTAAGTTCTTTCGGTAATAAATTTAAAATTCTAGGTACTAAATATTTGAGAGTTCTATTTCCATAATTATTACATACTTTGGTACTACCAAGCCATCATTAGACATGTTACCAATATAAACAGTGTGGAGAAGGTCAAACACAGGTTTTTAAGATTTATGAATTTCAAATTAAACATTCCATTTTTAAATTTATTGCAACAGAGAGGGAAAACATTATTGAGAAGGGAATATGGAAGTCTAGGCATTTACAGGGCTTATGGCCTGTCATGGCTGCCATTTACAGGGCTTATGACCTGTCATGGCTGCCATTTACAGGGCTTATGACCTGTCATTGGCTGCCATTTACAGGGCTTATGACCTGTCATTGGCAAGAATAGTAAACAAAAAAATCCCACAAAGGCATGGCCTGTTCGTGAGTACACAAGAAAATTTTAAAGAATTTTTGCTCCTGTAATAAATAATGGACAGATATAATATTTTTGTGTTACCTAAGAAAGAGAAAATAAAATATTCTGTAAAAGATTATATGGTATTTTTTTTTATAGTAATTAAAAACCTACAAACATTTGGACAAACTCAAAATATTGTAAATAAAATAATATATATAACAATATATCTTGTAGAGCAAAAAAAAATATTTTTAATGATGTATAACTTTTACCATTTTGTTTGACTTTTGGTGCTAATTTTTAAATTTGTAAAAAACACAACTTACTTTGGTCCCTAATATATTGTCAAGTGACCTCGACACGGATTACCCCAGTGAGTTCACATCATTTTTAATGTATCGTGTTCTATAAAATACAAAAATAAATATCTGATAACATTACCGTAGTAGGAATCAAACTTTTAATCAGTTATTGTATATTGACAGTACACAAAGTATTCGTCTCGAATTGTCTCACCACCGAAGTGTCACTTGCAGCTGCCGCGCCATGCTGGCGCGCGTGGGCGCCCGCGCGGCGCTGCGCCTGGCGCTGGGCGTGGCGCGCCGGGCGTGGCGCGGCGGCGACGCGCGCGAGGAGTGCGCCGCGCTGCTGCGAGACGCGCTGGGCGCCGTGCGCGCGCTGCCGCCGCGCGCGCTGTACCCCGGCGCGGGCGACGCCGGCCCCGACCTGTGGCCCGAGTTGATGGACACGGCCGTGGACTTCCTGCACCAAATTGTGACTGGGTGAGAATGATCCATTTTTAAATAAAATTTTTAGCTGTCCTTACGAATGTTCTCTTTCTGAATGAAGAAAGGGTCGCAATGTCGGACGGCCCGATAGATGTTACTTGATCAGTCTGGAATCCTGATTTGTGTAGGATTAAACCCCGAGGGTTGGAGTTCCTACCCCAGTTGAAGATTGATAGAAGACACGAGTTTGCTGTTTAATGCGTATTTATTACACGGTGAATAAATAATTAATTGGTGCGAAGGTTTTCACGGTCACTATTACCAATATGTTTCTTTTTTGGGTGAAACCGTGTGTGTTGGATTTGTTCCGACGTTTCGGCTACCATTGCAGGAGCCATCTTCAAAGGGGCAATGCGTCAACAGGTGAGGGACATCTCGAGGAGTTTCATCGTCGCATGGGCAGCTGTCGATCTCGGAGAGCTTGAAGCGATGCAGGTAGCTCATGAACCCACCATGACCCGTGTGAATCTGGGTGAGCTCGTAGCTAGCTTTCTGCATTCTCCTGAAATCAAAGGCATGGAAAATTGTAGGGAATAATATTTTAGTAATACTTCTGGTAGAAAACCATGTACTACAGAATGACGCTCTCGTCGTTATAGACTTCCATTATATTTTGTATTGAATTTAATAAAATACGATGACTTGCTTTATCGGCCGTTGCACTATAATTTCAGGTGAAATTATTTAGCGCGTGTGTGTCATCGATCATAGACTATGAGCCTCACAGATGTATGTACTATTTTAAGATTAAATAAAAAAATATTTTCATTGTAAATGCCAATATTATGAGTCTGTTCATTCTGGGTCTCCAGCGAGGCGGGCTGCGCCATCGGCTCCGAGGACTGGCAGGTGGCTCTCTGTCTCACGCTGGAGCTGAGCATCCGTCAGGCTGAATTACCGAGGATCCTCAAGGCCACTGCCCTACTACTGCAGCTTCCTACGCACGATAACAGGTTTGCATCTCATTAACCCTTAAAGCGTTTGTGTTAATTTTAAATGACAACTACAAAATCTATGATAATTACTAACACAAACTAGATGTATTGTTGTGGCTGAAGTGATTAAGAAGAACAATAGTGTAGCTATCTTTTACGCTCACAAATATAACAATAATTGTAAATGAAAATGTACAATTATTTTATTGATTCCCATGATAAGCATTAATATGCCACTGGTTTTGTTGTACTTAAGACGTTTCAAGTTGATCCTTGAAAAGTAAAGCAAAATAAATTGACGATAATAATAGTATAATATCACATACTACAAATACTGATAAAAATATATGAAATAGATTTAGAAAAATGAATTGTGTTTTCAAAATCAATATGGATATTGTGGAGAAATATTTTCATAAATAACTTTAAAAAAGAAATTTTAAAAAATATGTCCCTACAAAAGCGCGACATGTTTGGCCTTGGTAATTGTGACGTCAAGATTCGTGGCGATGTTCTATTTAAATTTAAACGGTCACAAATAAAGTTCAAAATTTACATGAATTTTGATGTAATAGGGACGTGGCCCAATACAATGACCGTTTTTGGGGAAATTAAAATTATAAATTTAAAAATATTTTCATGCTACTAATAAGTAGTAAAAATATTTTCATGCTACTAATAAGTAGTAAAAATATTTTCATGCTACTAATAAGTAGTAAAAATATTTTCATGCTACTAATAAGTAGTAAAAATATTTTCATGCTACTAATAAGTAGTAAAAATATTTTCATGCTACTAATAAGTAGTAAAAATATTTTCATGCTACTAATAAGTCTAGTAGTAAAAATATTTTTATGCTACTAATAAGTAGTAAAAATATTTTCATGCTACTAATAAGTAGTAAAAATATTTTTATGCTACTAATAAGTAGTAAAAATATTTTTATGCTACTAATAAGTAGTAAAAATATTTTTCAATGTCCTTTAGGTTGTGCCCGGAGGCTTGTACTGCGCCACTCGGCCCCTTCCTGCGCCGCCTCGGGGCCCTCTCCTCCCCGTCTCCCGCCCACTCCCCCGCCGGCGGCGACGCCGCCCTGCTCGATTCCCCGACGGTGGACTGCTCACCGACACACAATTTCTTGAGGTAACTCGCAACCAATTTGCCACGAGGGAGAGGATTAGACCGCCTCTTGTCCTGGGAAAATTTTATAGTTGAGATTTGATCATGAAGCCCCCAATAAATGTACAAAAATTAATGCTCAGTGAGTGGTGATTCGATGTCCCCTAAGTTTCCCATCTGAAGCATTGTTTCAATTTATGAAGGTACTGGACATTAGACAAATTAAAAAAAAGAGTCATTGACACATTTCTGGTCATGCGCTTACAAGAGGAGATCCCAGCAGAATGCTCGTACGAGGTTTTCCTGTAATTTGAATTATTTAATACTAAAACCACATGCGACTTTCTCTCAGAGAAATTTCTGTTTTGTGGCCCCGAGAATGTTCAATGTTCTGGATGAACATATTAGGTTCTCCAAAACGAAAGCCATTTTCAAGATAAGTGAACAAGTTTGGTTTAAATTTATTTCGATGGAGAGGGAAAACATTTTCGAGAAGGAGATATGGAAGTCTAGGCATTTACAGGGCTTATGACCTGTCATTGGCTGGTTTATCTCACCCATGTGATAAAGGCTTCAGCTCTTTTACTTCACAAAAGTCAACAGATGGAAGAGTTGAGGAAATGTGGACGTTCAAACATGGGCAGAATGGTGAACGTTACACAGTGTGTGTGTGACAGGTCATAAGCCCTGTAAATGCCTAGACTTCCATATTCCCTTCTCAAAAATGTTTTCCCTCTGTTGATATAAATTTAAATATGAATAACTCCCTAGGGAGGAAATCCAGCCAGTCTGCAAGCATTTGGACAAACTCAAACATTGTTGAACAAGTTTGGATTTTGTCTAAGGGAAGCTACCATTGCAGGAGACTGCAGCGAGATATTGCATAGATTTTTTTATATTTTTTATTAATAACAAATAAAAATACAATATTTCAACTAAATACAATTTTTTACATTAATCAAATACATATATTCACATTAACGTTTCCCATTATGTAAAAGAAATAAACAATTCTTGTGTACATAATGGGGAGTGACGTCTTATAATAGATTATTTTATTTTAATCAATAATATTTTAAAAATAACATATATAAATTAAAATAAAGATATTAACAATGTTTTCAATCAGTGTTACATAAAGAAGAATTATAGATGTAATTTTTTACTTCTTAAATATATTGTATTCCTGACTGTACTTTTTATTATCTTTGTTCATTTCATTAAAGAAAAATATTCCTCTGTAAGTATAATGATGTTGTGCAGTGGTTGTTTTCAATTTAGGAATGAAGATATTACCACCTGTTCTAGGTCGCGTACTTACGTTTTGAGACTTAGAAATACTACTATTTATTTCATCTTTATGTATTTGAAGCAAACAATTCTTTTTATATAGCAATTTTATATCTAAAACTTTAAATTTTTTAAATAATTGAACAGTGGGAAAAGTAGACGGTTTTTTCAAAATAACTTTTATAATTAATTTTTGTATTTTTTCAACCGGTAAAATATTTGTTTTAAAAGCACCACCCCATCCGATTATTCCATACTGTAATATGGATTGGGCGAATGCAAAGTAAATTGATTTTAATTTTTCCATGGTTAATATATTTCTTAATCTAATAAATACAAATATAAGTTTTCTCATTCTATTTACAATATTATTTATTTGCTCCTTCCATTTTATATTTTTATCAATTATAATGCCTAAATATTTAATGCTATTTTTTTCAGTGATTTATATACTATTGAGCGTGTTGTCCAGATGTTTATTGAAATATATGTTTATGTAATCATTTTTAATTTTAATTTTTGCTATTGTTTTTTAATGTGCAAGCTTCCACTTTCCATTATGTTGTATCCCAACTCAACACAGGGCTCTTGGCCTCATAGAGTGAGGAATACGTTACTATTTTTTTGTAATATATGAGTATATGTATTTGTATGAATATATTAACATTTTTTTTTTTAAAATGATTTCTTGTACATTAAAAGAAAGCACATCATTGGCCGGATCTGGCCCGTGGGGTGCCGTTTGCCGATCGCTGCTCTAAATCCTCTGAGGATTACTTTCAAAGTTATCATGTACAATACACCCACAATTTTTTAATTTTTTTTAGTGTAATCTGGTGTAAACCATTAATAGGGTATTATCACTCGGGAGGAATATCGGATTTAACCTACTCTACAAATAAAAGATTTTTTAAAGATTCTCCTAGTGTTTATACAAACCCTTATAATGAATATTTTCATTCATTATTTTCGTTTAGAAAATAAGGTCTTTTGAAAACGATCGTTTCTCAAGTTGGTATTAAATTTCAAATTTCACGACTAATGCATTCAATTTAATGTTGGTAATGCCACAGGCCACAGATAGAAATATAAGGAGAGTTGTCTATGCATATTATCTTAAGCCCCCCCTTACCCACTCCACACTCCAGTTCCAGGCCCTGACAGATGAAAGTGAAAACGGATTACATCTTACATCTCGAATTTCTTTTATTATTTTATGGTTTTCAACCTCTTTTAAATATTAATTTATTATGATAATGATAAATTGAATTATCAATTTATCATGAAAATTATAAATCACAACTCGTAGCATTTGATAAGTGACAGGACGCCGAAAATGTAAACAAACGACACATAGAAAAAGGAAGCTATCTACAATACTCTATAAAATCCATAGACATTGATGAAAACAATCTGATGACATCACAAAACATCCGAAGACGTCATACTTGATGACGTCACGAATTGTTTATTTTTGGCACCATTCAAATTACTAGAATTTAATCCTTTATATCTCCCTTATTTCTTAACAGATTTTAATAAGAATAGCACCGATTGGCTTGTGATTTTTTAGATTAATTTATTAGCCAATAAAAAAAATCCACGATAATTGCCCATTCCATTTGCTATTATTGTAATGTAAATCCTTAGGTTGATTTTCACAAAAATGGCGCCATATAAATTATCCACAATAATAATAATGTATCATGTCCAAAATACGTTGACTAGGATAATCATGTACGTTTTTTTACCTCCTTTTTGTAATGTTTCCAGGAGTTTTCAGCTGCCCGTGGAGGGGGAGGCGGGCGAGGTGAGCGTGCGCGCGGCCGGTGTGGTGCTACTGTGCCACCTGGACCGCCTGGCCGCGCCGCTGCTGGCCTCCGCGCAGGGCATGACCGCGGTGAGTCCGACAATCTCAAACTTGCGAGTAATTTAACTGCTGTCGAACTTGGCTATAACGCTCACGAAAATAGCGAGATCTCGAATGTGATGAGCAAACATCAGTTGACAGTTTAATTGATGGCTTTAATTTTGTTTTAAATTTAGTTGAATTCGAGGCACTGAATGGCGAACCCAACATTGCACAATGAGGAATTCCAGCCCGACCCGGAAGTTAATTTTAAAAATGTTTTCGTGTAAACGTGAATATTAAAAATTTTTAAGTAGGATGAAATATCTCAAAAACGCACGCAAAAATAAATAAAAAATGTTAAAAATAGTATTCATTTTAAAATCGTAAATAATGACGTCACTCCTTTTATCTACGTGTAGTATTTCCGGTTTCCGCCTTACAGCCCCGCAACGTTTTGACCATAGAAAAAAAAGAGTATAATTTGTATAATTTGACATTTCAACCAGAGATTATGTCAACTTTCTAGGTTTTTCTAAATCGAAACGTTCGTAAAAACAACCATAACATAGGAATGAGCAAATTACGATCAACTAAATGAAGTAATCCAAGCAATATTCCATAGATTCTTGTCAGGTCAGTGAAAGTAAGAACGCCAACCGTTTCATGACGTCACTACTGAAAAGTGTCACATTGATTACAGTCATTTAGCGCGGTATTTGATAAATGTAACTTTAAAAAATCATATTTTTGTAAATAACGCACAAAAAAATAAATATATATTTTTGCTTAGTTAAATAGTACGCTAATAGAGAAAAAATAAATTAGAAAACAGTGGAATTCCTCATTCATAAAAATAAGATTACATGATAATTGTACTCCTAAAAAGATTCTTCATACCATTTCGGAAGGCTGACGAAGCAGAGGCAGATAAAAATTAAGATGGCTGGATAATGTGGAAAGTGACATTAGAGAAATTGGCCTGACAAACTGGAGAAGAGCCGCAGGGTGCAGGGAGGAATAAATGGTTTTAAAAATAAAATAAAAATGTTTTTTTCCTACTTAAGTAGCTTAATTTTCAATCCGCCCTCGTATTATGTATTAGTGTTTTGGATAGTTAGAACAAATGATACACCTCCCCCTCCCCCTTTCCCCTTCGACCATCCTACAAACCCCCCCTTCCAACCACTTACCCCCGCGAGCCCCTTGTTAAAAAATTGGTAGCCCACCGCTGCCTACCATGCAGGTCTACCAATGAACAAAATGACTCGCCTACAATCTGTATTGAATGCCGCAGCGAGACTTATTTTCGGAATCTCTAAGTTCAGTCATATCACTCCACTACTTCGGGAACTACACTGGCTACGTTTTCCACAGAGGGTCGAATACAAACTCTGTTGGCTTATGTATAAGTCACTGCACAACTCTGCTCCGGAATATCTAAGGGATGCATTCCAGATGAACTAGCTGACAGGCGTCTCACGCTTAGATCAGCTACGTCTACGGCGAGAGGAAAAGTTATTATACCTCTCCGCAAACAGCGCACTAAATTTAGTGAACGCGCATTTGCGGTCGCAGGCCCTATGGCATGGAATGCTCTCCCAGCAGAGGTGCGAGGCTGTGAAAGTGAAGTGATGTTTCGGAAAATACTTAAAACCCACTTGTTCTCTAAATCTTTTGAATAAATCCGCAGCACGTGACAACAAAATAAATTGTTTTAATTAAATTACAAATTTAAAAGCTTCAATTAAATTAATTTAACAATAGAATCACTATGTAAAGCGCCCTTGAGGTATTTTATTACGAAAATGGCGCTGTATAAGTTATCCATCATAATAATAATATGAACCCCGCGAATGTCAATTAGTTGCCGTTTGACCGAATTACTGATCTCAAACCTATGCACAAATCGCTTAAATAAAATAGGCATTTACAACAATTGTGTGTGGTCTATAATTATTAGTGTTTTTTTTTGTTATTCATTATTAATTCCATTACTTATCTCCTATGATTCTCTGACTTTATTGCAGAAGGACCAAGTCCCAGCGCAGAAAGTAATCTCTCTCTACAACGGGAACGTGTTGGCCGTCCAGTTGGGGGAGGTGCGAGTGAAACAGCTGGCGTGTGCCGAGCTCCTCGCTCTGCTGCTGGCCGAGGACGGCTCTCTGTACACTGTGCCCTACGACACTCTGCAGCTGCAGCCCATACTCGGTGAGTGTCATTTGACAGGAAAACGGGATCAGCAATGGCGTTCTAATACTGTCGTGTCAGCTAAGGTAATGAGGAAGCTTTCGTTGTACCCCTCACTGCAGTATTGTCGATTTGTGATCAATCAAATACCCATGGGCAGTACGATCAGGATATGTTTGTAGGTACTAAGATTATACTGCCCCGTTTGGTCTAAAAGTCATAATTTTTGTAATAAACTAGCGGACCCGACAGACGTTGTCCTGCCTGAACGTTAGCTTGCCTGCTATTACCTTGGAATTCATTGATAAGTAGGTACCTATGTACTTGTCTATGGTTGAATTCCAAAATATAAAATAATTGATTTTCAAATATAGAATTGTTTTTGCAAATGTCAAACTCAGCTCTTCTCACCAACAGGGGTGCAATTTGTTAATGAATTCAAAATTCATTCATGCAATTTTGGAAAATGTATCGAATGTCAGTTAATATTATTTTAGTCTTACCAAAAATCCAGTAAAAAGAAATAAATGGGAAGACATTATAAAGTCTGATCTGTTACAATTATTAGTTTTTTTTGCACCACAACAGGCCAGGAGGCCCAATATACAGTGGTGAATTACATCACAGCACACCCAGGCTAGAGAAAAATCACATCTAATTTTTGTGTTCTCACAAGGAATCGAACCTGGAATCTTGACCACTGCACCACGAAGGCCGCCGATCTGATCTGATTGGGATCCATAAAAAGCGGATGTTGTTTGTAAACATTCAAAAATGATATTTTTTTAAACACAACATTATTCCCTTTTTTTTGTAAATGCATTCTCGTCAAATGCAACCCTGGTAGGTCGATGAAAAAAAGATTTATGCTTCTAACTTTTATTTTATAGATTCGATTGAAAATTTTAATATCTAAGAACACGCGCAGCGCAAAGATCTACATTTCGATAAACACTGCACGTAATTTTTTTTTTTTTAAAAAAAAAGAAATATTTGCGTTCTTATGATTTACCCAAATATTTTATTTTGAGGGCCATTTTCAACGAGTTGTAAATAATTCACTATTAGAAAATGAAATCGAGTTGGGGTAGAGTGGGATTCGAACCACGGATCTTTGGTCCGTGAGTCCGAGACACTAGCCACAGGACCACAACCCGATTTTGATTCCAAATTGGTTAAGCCGTTTAGGAGGAGTTCAGTAACATCACACGTACATAAGAATTGAATATATAAAGATATTCGATAGCCTCTCTCTCTTCAATCCGTACCTCATGTCTAAGGATGGTGATCACGCTTGACTCCGGGCATGGCTCATCTGTGGACAGTCTCCCTCCATCTGGAATGGTCTTGAGCTCTTCTGTAGGCATTCGTCAGTGATAATTCTGATAATTCAGTGACCTAGCCATTCCAGGGAACTCTGATAGTTTGGAGAAAACTATCCTCCTGGGAAGTGTCGAAGGGACAAGGTCGAAAGATGCCGGGAGGCTCTTTGCGGTCACCGTATGCTCCAACTAGCCAGCGGACATGGGCAATGATGTCGAAGACTTTAATATGATTATTCGATCTGTTATTTCATAACTCTGTTTCGATTCCCCAGGTGTGGAAGGCGAGCGCGTGGTGCAGATAGCTTGCCACCCGTGCGGGCGCCACTACCTGGCGGCGGGGGCGCGCGGCGGCGCGTGGAGCTGGGGCTGCGGGCGGCGCGGGCAGCTGGGGCTGGGAGCCGAGGGCCGCCAGGCGCGCGACCGCCCCGCGCGCGTCCCCGGCCTGCGCGGCCGCCGCATCTCCTGCGTGGCCTGCGGGCCGTCCTCCAGGTGAGAGGCGTAGTGAGGGCGTGGCCGGATACTGTAGATCGGTGATTTTAAACCTGAGGGTTGCTAGGCGTCGCTCGGGGATGCCGTCCCGAGCGAGGTAAATGTAAAAATAAAACGATCTGGATATTTGGCAATTCAGATGACTGGAGTTGGGATAGATGGAGTTCTACTGTATGTATAGGCCGCGGCTGCAAATTTACTAACAAAAATCAATAATTGTTAAATGGGTTTCAAAAAATATTGTATAAGGGTGGTACATGGATCAATAGGGTATTTTTCCACAAATCGGGAAAAAGTATATAATATTAATTCCTTTCAACTGATTGACCATTAAAATACTTACAATAATTAATTAAATAGGAACATTATTTTTTAATGCTTTCCCAATGTGAAATATTTCCATATTATTTCCTTTTTACCCTGTATTATTTGTATGTAAGACTGTCTACTTTTTTCAACTATTTCTCAAACAACATAGAATATAACAATGTTTGAGTATGTCCAAATGCTTGCAGACTGGCTGGATTTCATTTCAGTTATTTATAGTGTTAACGAAAAGGCGGACTGTAAATGAAAATCGAATTTCATTCAGTTTTGTTATTGGGAAATATTTGAGAAAGGATAGGAACATGGAATGAATACCTACCATTAATATAATCTGAATGTTCTTCAATTTCTGACACTGGATCACATATGAACTATAAAATATAACAATGTTTTCCATGACGTGCGACGATTCCATCCGCTTTTTATCGGATTTTATGTCAAGTCAAAAATGTTGTTTGGTTTTTGTTCTAAATCCGAATCTTCTAATTTTGAATATCTTCTATCTTGATGTTAGGTAGGTACCATAAGGATGGGTCAAGGGAAGGATGGGAACGAAAGTAATCGGCCAGGAATAGTATCGATAAATGCTATTATTTACTTAACACATAGTTATCTGTTGAAATAAATTTAACTATGAATAACTCCCTAGGGAGGAAATCCAGCTAGTCTGCAAGCATTTGGACATACTCAAACATTGTTGTATTAACTACCTGGTAAAAGAAGAAGTATAAAAATTGGAAAATTGTTTTTAGGCGTTGCCTAGTAGGTGATTTGGTTCAGCCGGATGAATCTCACCTACGTGATAGAGGTTTCAGCTCTTTTACTTCACAAAAGTCAACAGATGGAAGAGTTGAGGAAGTGTGGATGTTCAAACATGGGCAGATTGGTGAATGTTACACAGTGTGTAAAGTGGCTAATGACAGGTCATAAGCCCTGTAAATGCCAGACGTCCATATTCCCTTCTCAAAAATGTTTTCCCTCTCTGTTGAAATAAATTTAACATAGAGTATTTTCTTAATTTAATCAGTGCATGTGCTTATTAAAATGCATGTCGTGTTGGTTTTATATTTTTGTGCAACAACTACGGTGAAGGTGTATAGTGGGTTTTGCATGTTGGTTTAATTGGTGTCCCGACAAAGAGATGTGTACGTCTCAAAACCGGTAGACATAGAAAAGTCGGTAAGTGATTATGTACAAATATTTAATAACATTTAGTTTATTGTTTACTAACATTAATTTTTCATTAAAATGTCGGTCAGCGATTACAGACTGATATTGACAGACATCAATTTTATTCTTCATCAACTTGTGATTTTCGCAGCGCCGCTCTGTCGGTACGCGGCGTCCTGTACATCTGGGGAGAGGGAGGGTGGGGCACGCAGCTCCTGGCCCCCTTCGCCGTCCAACTCCCCCTGGGAGAGAAGGCCTCACACATGGCTCTCGGTAAGATGACTTCCACTAGCGCATAACATCAAACTTGTTAATCTTCTCATTCCCGTCATATCACAAATCGATTTGGGTTCTTATTATTATTATTACCTAAACATTGGTTCCATAGTCGCGCAATTAACATCACTCATTTCGAGGTTCTCATCAAGTACTTGTAGCCGGGTCATACAGTATACCCCCTTTTTACGTTTTTCAAGGGAGCAAGGAAAAAAAGCGTAAAACTGGGGAAAACGCTTAAGTGAGGAAATGAGAAATGTATGGAAAAAATAGGAATTACATAAAAATAAAATTGATTTGCTGCACTATAGCAGTGGCAAATGGTGATTTTATTTACAGGTAAGCCATAAAAAAATATCATATATTTGTACCTACATAGGAGGTACATAATATAATGTAAGTAATTAATCTTAATTTTCTTGCCTCCTCTTTCACAGTGGTAGCCGCTCGATTGTGGAATAATCTACCCACTAATGTTAGAGACGCCCCTTCTTTATTTACATTTAAGTCAAGATTGAAATGTCACTATCTAAATATTTAAATAGTTCCTTTATCCTTCTTCTTTCCTTCCCATCCCCTCTCCTCTCTTCATAGTATAGTGTTAATATTTTTTTGTTTATAAATATTTATTTTTGTTAATCTTTGCTTTTAATTTTTGTATAAAATTGTAAGATTCAATATGTCCATGTATTTATAATTTTCTCAAACTAAACGGTTTGGGTAGGCAGGAAGAAATTGCCTTAAGGCAATATGCCCGCCCTTATATGTATATTTATTGTATATGTATATAAAGTGTCAAATAAATAAATAAAAATAAATAAATATATACTATAAATTGATATTTTTCTGTGGTTCTGTGTGATACAACAACTCTCATCCATGAAATCAACTCAAACGATGTAACTTTGTGATATATTATATTATATTATATAGATATATTGTCCATTACTTTAATATATAATTCATTAAAAAATAAATAAAAAATACCACCATGAATTCAGTCAATATTAGGTATTCAATTGAAATGTCAACTGCCCGAATTGTTATAGTAATTAATAGTGCTAAAAACGGCCGCGTGGAGCGCTATATGTACTGCAATATGACGCATGAAAGTAATTATGGTCTTATGTCAAAGGTATCATTTCAAAGAAAAATAGCCCTTAAGAAATACTGTTTGAAATACCGTTTTCAAAATCAAGAATCTTCAAATGATTTGTGTAATCTGCAAGTTTAATCTAGAAGAAAAAACCCGCACTGGGGTGAAGACATTCAAAATATAGTATACTTTTTTGTATGAAAAAATAAGCTGGAATAATCGGCTAGTTTCTTGGCTCACCGCAGGCGCTGGGCGCACTTTATAATTATTTATATTTATATTAGGATAAAAATACAAATGGTGGAAATGATTTAAAATAAATAGTAATTATTTATTTGTTTTTCTGTAAATAAAGTTACAGTAAAACATTTTTATTGTTAGTCAAATATAATTGTAAGCTGCGCATAATCGCTTCTATACACGGTTCGCCCCTGCACTATAGTGTACATAATATAGTTTAAATCCAGAAAAAATGTAAAAACGGTGATGAGTGGAAATTGTCAATAATTTTTTTTTACCCACTTTCAATGATTTCGCTAAAAATTTTTTCAAACAATATTATGCAATCTGTTTTTTTATTTGATTTAAAAACAGCATGTTAAAATTATTTTATGTGTAAATAAAAAAAAACGAAAATAGAATTTTGAATTTGCATAAAATAACATACAGTCATTTTCCCGGAAATGTTGGGAAATTTCACTGTTTTTAAATTGACTATGAGAAAAATGACTGTCTTAAAAACAGTTTTTGCGTATGGGGGGGGGGAGAGCTTTTAACCTCATATCACACATGAATACACTCAGTCTCTGACTTGATACTCTGGTCCTCCAAGGGTGGAACGACGAACACCTCCTGGTCTGCAGCAGCGCGGGGTCCGTGTACCTGTGGAAGGACTGGGGCACGCAGTCTCCGCCCTCGCCCGAGCTGACCGCCCTCCCGGGCCTGGCGGGCCTGCGCATATGCCGCGTCTACTGCGGCCCCCACTTCTGTGTGGCGCAAGATGACAGGTACATTATATATATACATTAGTGGGCCAATAATGTATGAGGTTTTTTATTTACACATCAAAGTGAAAGGTGTCTAAAAAGTTGCATTTTGGATCACATTGAACGTAAAAATTACAAAAAAAAATATTCCATACTACTCTTGGCTTCAACCGAGGTTTGAATTTTATAACTGTCTGAATATTTTGTTAATAATCTATATTGATAAAAAAAAAAAATTGTTAGTAAAGATATAACTTAATCACATGACAAATTCAAACATGTTTTAAAACTACCAAAATGCAAAAAGTTTACACTCCACGGAACTGATTCCGTTGAGCGCCTGGCTAATATTGACGAAAACAATGGCTCATTAAAACAATGCTATATATAGTTGGATAATTTATATAGCGCCATTTTTGTTAAAATCACCTCAAATCACCAATGCTACCCATTTATTACAAAACAAAGTGCAACTCACGCCCTTAGATGCTTATTTAATAAGGTTTAATGCACATTATACAATTTAATTGGACTGATTTTCTGCCTACCATGCAACAGGTCTCGGGTTTGATTCCCGACAGGGTTAATGTGAAATATTTATTTGATAGGGGGTTTTCACACTAGAATATTTCACAGTTCCTGGACTGGTACCTGAAGCGTAAGACTGATCATCTTACGTTCATGGATAAGGAATGATGATTTTCTTACTTAAATATGAAATGTCAGCTTGTTTAGTGCAAAAAATTGACTTTTTCGAAAACTTCAAGCTCTGGTTGAGGGCCAAAAGTAGAATCAAATATTTTTTGCATTCCGAGTAATCCAAAAGGCAACTTTTTAGACCCCTTTCATTTAAAAATTCGAAAAAAAAAATAATCCACCCTATAGTCCTTAAAACATAGCTTGATTAGAATGACAGCTGTCAGCAAAAGTGACGACATAACTTTGTAGTAACTGCTAACTAACTAACTAACTAACCATCACGCCATTTCCCCAGAGGGGTAGGCAGAGAGGATAGAACGCCACACCACTCTGTCCTGGCACACTTCCTTTGCTTCCTTCACATTCATACATCTTCTCATGCACGCACGTCGATTATTCCGACTTTTCACATGACCACTTTCAATAATTTGTTGTACTTGATCATGCCATGTCTTTCTCGGCCTTCCTCGACTTCTACAACCAGACACATTCGCATCATAAATCTTTTTAGCCGTTCTTTCATCATTCATTCGCTCCACATGACCGAACCATCGCAAAAGACCTTTCTTAATTGTAACTGCTAAGAAGTTATTTATATTGACACATGAAAAATCATTCGTATCTGGCGTGATATTTTTTTTTTAATACAACGCTTGACACATAAATCAACATAAATATATGAAATCAGCTTTAAAACTAAAAAAAAAAACTAAAATAAACATAATTATTAACAACGTTCTTACAAGGTCACGCCATTTTGAAAAACGTTGGAGATGGGATAAATTGATCAATGTAAATTGATTGAATAAAAAAATAATTCATGTGATGTTGTTCATGAAAAAAAGTAGAAATGTCTTATTTTTTGGTGAATAATTGTCTTAAACACACTATAATAGGCTTGTTTTCATGTTTGCATGAAAAAACTGATAAAATCGATTTGATCAGTGATCAGTAATTTTTCATCACTAGTGACATTAGTTTGACAGCTGTCATTTTAATCTAGCTTTATTTTAAAGACTCTATACATGTTTATAATTTTATGTCTGGCACCCGTGCAATTTTCACTTGTTAATTATAATGTTGGCGAGTTGTCCGCCCGGGATTAATAAACTAAAGTACTTTTGGTGTACCCCCAGGGGAAGGGTGTACATGTGGGACGAGGAGAACTACTTCATGCTGAGGTTCTACAGCCCCGAGGAGGTGGTGGCGGCCATCTTGGTGCAAGGGATGCAAGGTAACCACACTTTATGTAATTATGTACTTCGATGCGCAGATGTCGAGATCCGTACATTTTGATTTGCTGATGAATGTCGATAAATCGAATGGGATGGTTTTCGAAAGAAATGAAAGTATGACTGAATGTGAAATCACTGTGTATGGGGTTATACTAAAACAGGTAGAGGGATTTGTGTATCTGGGAAGTATGTTTACTAGGGATGGAATGACTGAGAAAGATCTCGAAAGGAGGGTGAGTGCCGGAAACAGAGTGAACGGTGCACTTAAATCAACCTTGGCAAATAAATGTTTGTCGCAAGAGGCAAAATTAGCAGTTCACAATGGAGTCCTGGGCCCGACGTATGGGAGTGAAATATGGACTTGGGAAAACGGGGATGAAAGTAGGCTGAATGCTTTCAAAATGCGATCTTTCAGGCGAATTTGTGGTAAAACTACGTACGATAGATGCACAAATGTTGAAATTCGTACATTATGTAAGGCTGAGATGACAAAATCAAGAAAGGAGCTCTGCGTTGGCTCGAACGTGTAGAGCGAATGGACAGCGAAATAACAGCTAAAAAGATTCATAGTTTGAATGTTGATGGATGCAGAAATAGAGGAAGACCAAGAAAGACAGGGCATGACCAAATTCAACAAACGCTTCAAGATGGAAATGTCAAAAATTGGAATAATCGGCGCGCGTGCATGAAAAGATGTATGAATTTAGAGGAAGTTAGATTTGTATGCAAAGACAGAGTTGTGTGGCATTCTATCCTCTCTGCCTACCCCTACGGAGAAACGACATGATGGTTTGTTCGTTGTTTGTTGTACATTCATTGAATGTGATAAGGCCTCCGAGGTCTGAATCCTGCTCTACCACAACTTGTTTCCTATTTTCAAACACAGTTTTTTTTACTAGAAATGGCTCAAGAATGGAAATATTTACGTGAATCAGTCTATATGACTTATTTAGCAGTGCTGATGTACTAAATATATTGTATTTAAATATTATTGTTTGGCTTTAAAAATATGTTTACATTGTACTTTCTGAAATTGTCAAATGTATATCTTTTAAGTCAACTTATTTTGTAGGCATAAGATTGTTTAAGTATATTTTTCTGTAAAAGTGTGTTTTAAATAAATAAATAAAAAATAAATTAAAAAATATTCAATATAATATAAACATTTTTTTGTGTACAACCACTAAAATAAATATTGTATGCCGACCGGTTTCATAACATGGGTGTTCCTTTCGAATAATTCCTTTAGAACGCACAGAATACAGAACACCTAAATCCTACAAATATGAGTTGCGACATATTGCACTATAACTGTGGATATCTAATTCTGTGTGTGCGTTTTCCAGATAAGTGCGTGAGCTCCCTGTCCCTGGGGGCGCAGGGGGCGGCGGCCGTGACCTCCGCCGGGGAGCTGTGGGGGTGGGGGGGAGCGCGCCCCCTCCAGCTGCTGCACCGCTGCCCCGACAGCCTGGCCGTTGTAGGTTTGTAACAACCAAATTTTACCGAGGACATAAAATATGTGTAATTGAAAATTTATATTTAAAGCACTGACTAAAGTAAACGGAGAAGTTTTATTGATAATTTTATTTATAATTTTATCAAAATAATTAAAATAAAACAATTTTGTGTTTTTAAGACCTTATTTTTATTTTTTTACCAACCGGTTTCGAAGCTTCGTCGGCCTCGTGGTGTTGTGGTCAGCGCGCTTGCCTGCCACAGGGTCGAAGGAGCATATGAAGCGAGTGAGGCTGAGCCTCACTAAGAAATCATTGCTATTCACTAGCACCTAATATGTATTTTAATTCGCATTATATCAACACATTATGAAGATAAAAAACTAGCAACCAATATAAAAATGCTCAAAGATGCCTACAAACATGGTCCGTACTGCAGTGGCGAGCCGTGATTTATTTTATAGGTAATCTATCGAAAATGTTCAATAATTTGTACTACATATAAGTACTTACATAACATGTAAGTAATGTAATTATAAATTACTACTTTTTCTGTGGTTCTGTGAAAATCAACTCAAACAACAATTATTACTAACCACGCGATATACGTAACTTTAATCTACACTATTTTAATAGAATACTAAACTTGTACAAAAGTTTATTAACACATACCACAATGACATTCAGCAGATATTTTCATTATGATCTGTCATTGACAGTACTGTCAAGACTTGAGCACTGGCCGATTTCTTTTAAAATGAATAATGCCTAAAACGGCCACTGCGAACGCCACCTGTCCTATGTGATACATAATATGTCAACGGTATCCCATCCCAAGAAAAATAGTCCTTCGGAAATAATGTTCGAAATACTAGTTTCCAAATAGAGAATCTTCTAAAAATATTTGTAATCTGCAAGTTTGTTTTAGTACTAAAAAAGCCGACTTGGGTTAAAGACGAAAAATACAGTGTACTTTTTTGTATGGAAGAATAAGCTGAGGTAATCGGCTAGTTTTATCGTTCAGTGAGAATGGACTGGGCGCTGGCGCTGGGCGCACTTCATAGATATTTTTTTTTGTAGAAAGATATAAACGGTGATTATAATAAATAACAATTACTTTATATATTTTCCCATAAACATGGTTACTATAAATTATTATAATTTAAAGTCAAATATAATGGTAAGCTGTGCATAATCGCTTACTTTGACGATTCGCCCCTGCCGTACTGTGTTATTTACTGTAGGTCTACTTAACATTTACGCATATTATACTTATCCTTAAAAGCTGAGCTTCACTAGAAATTTGGTATCAAAGACGCCACTGGCCTGCCATGCAAGAGGTCTCGGGTTCGATTCTCTTCATGGTTGATGCGAAGTATTGATTTAAAACAGTGTTTTGACACTAGAATATTTTTTATAGTCCCTGGACTGGCGCCTGAAGCGTAAGACTAATCATCTTACCTTCATGTAACAAAAATGATCGAGATACGCTGCGATTGGTCTGCCAAAGCGGGGCCCTATGCACCATTAGGTGCGGAAAGGGAATGAAGATGACGAAGATTTCGAAGCTTTTAGAAAATTTAGTTATGAATATTATCCTTTTTTTTATTTTAACAGTGTGTACTAAATTGTAAATCTTAACATAGGGAGGTAATAAATCAAGTCTTTTTGTCTTGTAATATTTTTTTTTTGTGATGGTATACGGAGTGAGGGATGAGGGGGGTTGAAATTCCTCCGTCCAAAACAAAATTCTTTCGAGTGTAAAGGTTATGTATGTATGTGTGCGTAAAATGATTATTATGTGTCAACACAGGTGTCAGCTGCGGTCCCAGTCAGATGTTAATATGGAGCGAGGCTCGGCCGTGGTCTCTGCCGCCTTCCCTTCCGTTCGTTCTCGATCTCACCGAGTCCACATTCAAGTAAGTCCATCGAGCAAACAGTACCCGTTCTGCAGATTATCATTATTTATTTCACAAAATGACGCACAACCCAAAAAAGTCTTAAGTTGTGTTATTTTATAGTTAAACAACGGAACAGTAACGAACGCAATTAAGCGGGTCAAATACCTAGGACATGTAAATACTGACAGGCTTACAGACGATGATGACATAGAACAACAAAGGCTAATGTGGTGCACTAGAAATGCTCTCTTTCTTAACGTGGATAAGTGTCATGTAATGCGGTTTTCTCTAATCAAAATTATTAATTAGTAATTATTTATTATTTTATTTATTGATTACATTATGCATACATTTGTTAAGGACAGAGACACAGTTTGTAGCGACACAATCAGGAACGACCCATGTCTGTGAACTTGCTCCGACTCGCTAGAAAATCCATATTGAGTCGCGGCACTTGTAATGCATTCATAACCACATTCACACACATATATACATACATATTCGCACATACATATTTATATTATGTTTTATACATACATATACATATATATTAAGTTTATACACATCATTGATACTTTATACATTATTACATTTTACATTTATAAATACATATTAATCATTTACCAGTTAGTCCACATTTGATCGCAGAAATCCATTCCCATTCGAGCAAACCAATTACTCAAACCGGATTTGAATTTTGAAAATGACTCAGATTCCTTTGTTACCTGATCTAGTAAATTAAATATTCTTGGACCTACCACAGAGAAATGTCTCCTAGCCAAAGTTGTTATACTTTTTGGTACGTATTAATTTACTTTTGAGGAATATCTTGTTATTATTTCCTGTTGTGTTCTTTGTTTACTACTTGTGGTCCAAATGTTTGTCAATGCTTCTTTCTTTTTTCTTTAAATGTTTTAAACTATTCTTTTATTAGACAGAGACACAATATTTCAATATAATTAATGTATAAATCTGTAAATAAATTATCTGTTAGGGCTCTATTTTGGTACAAATTAATTTGTCAGCATGCATCGCACTCCGAGTATAAACTCAAGTTGGTGCATGATTACAACACCAGGTTTACTAGTATGGAAGGGCTAGCTGTTCCTAGATACTGCAATAAATATGGCAAAAGGACACTGCAATACAGTATACCTAAAATATTTAATATGTTACCAAACAATATTAAAAATACTGAGTTAAATACAGGAGTTCGACGTTTGCTCAAATTATGGTTATTAGAAAAAAGTTTTTTGTATTAGTGATAGTTTTTAATTTTTCAAAATGTAACCTGTAATTGTTTTTCAAGTAAAATTATTGTTAATGTAGGCTAAGTGTAAATAATTAATGTAATTTATAAGAACCTGCTGACGAGTTGTATGTATGCAACTCAGCAGGACTTTAATTTAAGAATATATTGTAAATATTTTTTAAAAATAAATTTTAAAAAAAATATAAAAAAATTGTAATATTTAAACCTTATAAATTGTATACATGGACAATGTCCGTTAATAAATAAATAAATAAATAAAAGTTGATCAGACATGACTTATAATAGATTTGTCTAATTGAAATAACTTTGACCTCTTTAAACAATTAATCCGATGAAAAGGTAGGAGGATATTTAAATATTATTTTTAGTACGGTTTTTTAAGTTATCATGAGCGGTAATGCGACATTAACTCTTGTAAAGTGAATAAATGATCTGGGTATCATCTTTGATGATAAATTAACTTTTGTTACCCAAATGAATGAGATGATTAATAGAGCCACAAAAACCCTAGGCTTTGTTATCAGAACAACAAGAGAGTTTAAGTCTGTTGATGCATTAAAAATATTATACATGACCCTAGTAAGAAGTCAGTTAGAATGTGGGTCCTCAGTTTGGCCTCCTCATTATGTTACCCATGTAAACAGTGTGGAGAAGGTCCAACACATGTTTTTAAGATTTATGAATTTCAAATTAAACATCCCAATTGAAGAGTTAAACTAGAAATGTTTAATGAAGCAGTTAAAATTAATATGTATTGGTGATAGAAGGGAAATTTCAGATTTAGCGCTGCTTTTTAAGTTATCAAATAATGTTCTTGACAATCCCAAAGTTTTAAATTGTGTGAATTTTTATGTGAGACAGCGTGGGACGAGACAAAATACTTATTTTGCTGTTGATTTGCATAGTTTAAACTGTGCTAAAAACTCACCTATTCCACGGCTCCACATGTAAGCGAACAAACATGGAAACTTAGATTTATTTAATTTATCTTTATACAAATTAAAATCAATACTTTTGTTATACTTGTTTTACTGTTTATACTATGATACATCACCTCTGTTCAATACTTTTTATATTTAAACTCTTTATTTATTGTTAATTTGCTTCATACCTATGTTATAATTTCTTATTTATTTTTCTTTTTTTGTATCTTTATTTTATGCTGATTTTATTTTATGTATTTATATTTTCAATACTTGTGTACAGGTGTTTTGTTTCATTATAATTGTTTGTATATATTATTTTATAATATTTGAGTTTGTCCAAATGTTCATAGACAAAAGACTGGACTTCACCCCCTCGGGGGTCATTAAGATTAACAAATTACAACAGGGATGGAGAATACCTTAAATAAGGGAATATGGAAGTCAAGGCATTAAGAAAAACGAATATCGGGTTGTGGTCCCGTGGCTAGTGTCTCGGACTCACGGACCAAAGGTCCGTCGTTCGAATCCCACTCTACCCCAACTTGATTCCATTTTCTAATAGTGAGTTATTTACAACTCGTTGAGAATGGCCCTCAATATTAAATATTTGGGTAAATCATAAGAACGCAAATATTTCTTTTTTTAAAAAAAAAAACAAAAAATGTTTAATGAGTTGCCTACGGAGATTTGGGGTGCTGGGTCTTCCGGGCTGGATCGTTTCGCGGGATGGCAATGATTTTTGTTGAAAACAAACATCCAAATAGGTAGATAGGATGTCACCAGGCGGGGATGAACATTTGTTTTATAAAAGTTCTCTGTGGATTCCAGGCAACTGGAGAGGCTGCTGTGGATGTCGCAGGGCCCCGGGGCGCCCGGGGCGCCCGCCTCCGCTCAGCCCTGCAACCTGTCCCCGCAGGAGAGCGAGTGCGTGGCGGTGGCCACCCTCAACTTGCTACGCTTACAGGTAAAGTGCTCGCTGCGCTTACTTCATGACTGAGTTTTTAGGGGGAGAATTAAGGCCCTTCAACAAATCCATCATTCGCGATCGCTATCCACACTCAGTGCTACATAAGTCACTGTGTTGTTACTCCGAATGCAGTGTATCCAGATATTTATTTTACAAAGAAGGTAACGTTAGTGAACATATTGATGACTAATAAGTCCCTAAAACTCATAGAATTAAGAATAGTCCAGAAGGAGCGTAGAATCATATTTGAATACATCAGACCAAATGATCCATCCAAAAATCCCCCCACTTTGCCCCACTTTCGTCGCGCGCATTCGTGAAGTCGCTGCGCAATGTTGCCAGAGGGGAAAAAATATAATCACAACAAGGTAAAAGGTAATGTAAGGTAAAAAAAATAACAATTTGTTAATTCTCTAAAATTTTACAGTGCACGCGGAAACATTAATTGATTCAACAGAGTAGATAAGTAAAGGGTCATTTAATAAGAGTAATTGAATTAATGAACTTCGAACATAAAATGTGAAACAATTTTTATTTTACATAAAACTGATATTTTTATATCATGTTAAATAATATTTGATGTTTTAAAGATAATGTCGGTCAAGTGTCCGCCACGGCGTTGTTTAATCCGAGGTCCAATTTTCATTAGTTCTCTCATTAGATTAGCCAAGTAGGGAAAAAAAATTACTACCCTGGCAACACTAACGAATTGTCCATTTTGTTTTCTTTGACAATCTGACAGTAGTTTAGTCGCCTTTTGTTTGATTTGCGGTTTCTGGACTATTCTTAATTCTATGCTAAAACTCTTAGCAGAACATCTAGTGACTTGACAGTTAAAGCATTCCATTGCTCACTTGTTCGCCCTCTTTTAGAATATGCCTCCATGATTTGGTCTGCCTTGTATGTAGGGCGGATAAATCATATTGAATTGGTGTAGCATCGTCTGTTAAGAAAAGTAGTATAGATGTTTAGCCTCGAGAGGCGAGACTACACTGGAGAAGTCTACAAAAATGTAAAAATATATGTTTAAAAAAAATATTTATTCATTCATATAAAAACACATAAAAGTATCCTTAACTCTACGAAATATGCAAAATTTATGAATTGTGATTTTCTTTTCAGTTGGAGGGTGTGATGGCTGGGTGGTGTGCGGAGGACGTGCGCGGCTGGGCGGGCGGCGTGCGCGCGGCCGTGTGCGCCGCGGCGGGCGGCGGCGCGGGGGGCGCGCGCGCCGCCGCCCAGCGCGCCCTGCGCCGCGCCTGGCCCGTGCTGCTGCCCACGCCGGCCGAGCGGGCGCGCCTGCTGTCGTCGCTTCTGCCCAGAGGTAGGAGGAGCGCAATAATAGGGCGCGGCGTCCGTCCGGCTCCAATTTTTATCTCAGACTAAATTTTTAAAGACTATTGCGAACATAGTTTCTATTTATAATCATTTAACAAATTCAGTAAAACCCCTGGTTTACGTTTTTCTAGGGAGCTACAAAAAAAGTGTAAAACTGAGGAAAACACTAAAGTGAGGAAATGAAAAATGTATGGAAAAAATTAAATTTCATAAGAATATAATTATTGCACAAAACCATACTAAATATACTGCAGAAAAATTGTAAAAAGTGCCATAATTGGGGATTATTAATATTTACCTATGGTTTTATTAAAAATATTTTGTATTTTTCAATCAATGCTATAATGTGTTTTTTTTATTGAATTAAAAAAAAAACATGTTTTAGTAATTTTATGTAGTTACTCACCTTAAAAACACGGAAATAATAATTTGAATTTGCATAAACTACATACAATGGTTTTTTCCCTAAAAATTGGGAAATTTTATTTATATGGTATCACTTTTTTTAGTATGGTAACACATAATTTCAACTGCCATTTACATCGCGGCAAAAATGTTTCACACTTTTATGATAAATGTTTAAATATCTTCTTTTCACATCATGTTTTAAAATAATATTTCTATTGCCAAACTTTCTGCATCGTAATTTATTGATGTGTTTTATTTTTTTCCTCCTGAATATGCGTCAACTGCATGTCACAATTTAGTAGAATGTCATAATTAGACACTTAAGCAAAATGGTCGATTACAGTGCACCTACTTTGAATTTAGTTCGAGGCAATAATTGACATGTTTTGTTATTTGCCTCGATTTTATTCTCCATTCACGCGGCGGCGCGCGGCTTGTCGTCTTTCGACAGATTAAACGAGTTTCGAAAAATTTTCAACGTAAAACCGGGTTATGAAAAACAAAAAACGTTGATTGGGGCGGATATTTGAATGAGAATGTGTGGAAACAAATGGGACCTGAACATTTCGCCGTAAAAAGCGGGAAAATTGTGAAATTGAGGAATGTAAAAACGAGGTTTTACTGTACATCTGTTTGTATTCTAAATAAATAAATATATTACCAATTTGTACAATAAGAACACTGTTTCTAGGTGGCGAGACCGATACGGTGTCTCCCGGTCGGCGCTTTATGAGGGAGCTGCTAGTGTCGGCGCTGCTGGCTGGAGGAGGGCTGCGCTCCACTCTCCGCAAGCACTTGAAGGCCCCCATGCACACGTGAGGCTCCGTACATCATATTTGTATTCGTTATATCTTTAATCTTCGCAAATTTGACCACATAACCGAGTATCGCACGCAACTACACTGGCTCAGTATCAGGCATAGAAGAAACATCCACATTCTATCACTTCTTCACAATATTTTAAATAATCCCACTTCGCCTGTTTATCTGAGAGAGCTCATCCAACCTCTTTCACAACACGGACTATCTCTTTGTTCTACTAACAAGAGAACCCTTTTAATACCCTGTCATCGCGCTAATTTTCTTGCCGCCTCTTTCTCAGTAGTAGCCGCTCGATTGTGGAATAATCTACCCACAAATGTTAGAGACGCCCCTTCTTTATTTACATTTAAGTCAAGATTGAAATGTCACTATCTAAATATTTAAATTGTTCCTTAATCCTTCTTCTTTCCTTCCCATCCCCTCTCCTCTCTTCATAGTATAGTGTTAATATATATTTTTATAAATATTTATTTTTGTTAATCTTTGCTTTTAATTTTTGTATAAAATTGTAAGATTCAATATGTCCATGTATTTATAATTTTCTCAAACTGAACGGTTTGGGTATATGTATATATATTTATTTATTTTGTAAAAATAAAAATGAAAAATAAAAACAAAAAATAAAAATGAAATACGTGCTAACATACTAAATAATAAACACAGAATATACAGAAAAAAATATGTGAAATAAGTTAAAAAGGATATAATAAAAAGTTTTATAAAGTAAAAAAAAAAAAAAACAATAATAACAAAGGTATGCAAGAAAAAACAGTAAGCATATAAACAAAAAATGCAGAGATATAAGCTTATGAAATAAATTCTGTAAAGCAAACAATAAATAAAGTTAACATATTACAACAGAGATGAAGAACATTTAAGATAAGGTAATATAGAAGTCTAGACATCTACAGGGCTTTTGACCTGTCAATGGCTGGTTTAAGTGGCCACTTTACACACTGTGTAACATTCTCCATTCTGCCTTCATTTGAACATCAGCCTAAAACCAGCCAATGGCAGGTCATAAGCCCTGTAAATGCCTAGACTTCCATATTCCCTTCTCAATAATGTTTTCCCTCTCTGTTGCAAAAAAATTATAGTCTCTTTATGTATTTTTTGTCTTTTTATAATATGTACGTCTTAAATTTTTAGTTTGATATTTACTGAGTATGTTTGGTTACAGAGATGAAGATGAATTGGAGCTCGAGGTGAGCGGTGATGAAAGTTGGGCTGAGCCTCCTTTCCAGGATCAGCTGTCGGATGCCTCTCCGGGTAATCAACTTTCACTCTCTCGAGTACGAAGACCGACTTACTCTCTCTAGTGCCATCTAAATCAATCTTTTGTTTTATTTCACCGTGCAGATGGCGACGGGGAGTCCGAAGAACCAGAGGAAGACTCGACTGAAAATGAGAAACTGGATGCTGTACCACTTCTGCACTTGGTAAGAGTTATTCTATAAAACATTCAAATTTGTTGGTGAATATCCTCGTGATGTTCATTGTCATTTATTATAGAAATCAACGCATTACAACAGAGATGGAGTACATTTTAGAGAAGGGAATATAGAGGCCTAGGAATCTACAGGGCTTCTTATATTCTGACATCTCACAACATCTTCGAGATTTGCACTGGTGAAAAAGCCCAGAGAAAATAAAATACATGCTTTGCTGGACAGTATTCAAATCCCTTTAAAAAATATACGTTTTGTCTCTAGGTAAAACAGCTAGTTCGCAGTATCAGTTCCAGTACACAGGCGCGCCTGAACGCTCTGGCGGAGGGCCCCCCTATCCCGGGCAAGCTGGCGGAGGTAGAGCCCCCCGGGGAAGGGGGCGAGAAGGCGCGCGGAGAGGAGGCGCAGGACCTCGCTGACAATGAGATCAGCCCCACGGTTGACCTCCTCCTACAGTACCAGAGGTAATGTGTGATGAAATTATATGTAGGATGAAGAAAACCCTATTCAATCTGAACCCACTAGCAGTCTGGCCACGGGGAGTATTCTTGATACTCCTGTCGGATCTGTATTCTGAGAAATGCAAAATGACATAAGTTATTGAGAGGTTATTTTGTTTTGTTTGTCAGTAAGAAAGTTATAAAGAAAATCACGCTTTACATAACATTTATTCATCGAAATCTTTAGTACAAATGGCTAACAAATAAATCACTAAAATTGAACGACTCGTTTCAGAGATACAACTGAATTGAGCGGGCGCCTTGCCCACATAAGCCCAAATTTAGACCCCCCACGCGCAGCACTGTGACGTCTCCTCCCAACCCCTCCTCTGATCGCAACAAACCATTTCCGGTTGCCGATAAAACGGGCTATCCACTCATAGTTTTAGATATTCTGTAATCCTTATAGTTTTTGCCTTTTGCCTTTTTCCTTTTGCCCTCGAAAGTACACAAATATTTGCCGCGGCTAAACCTTATATGACGCCTAGAACAAACCATGAGATGTTCATTCCCATTCACATCAGGAATTCTAAGAAAACAAACCGTTTTTGTAATAACTTAGTTCTGTTATTGAGGGTAATCGCGCCACTTGCCTGTTGGCAGATGAATGCTCCAAATGGTCTGGTTTGCGGGATGTGTTATCCTTATTTACTTTGCAACCGAACCCTAAAGACAATGAATGCAATTACCTACCCTGTACTGGGTTCTGGCACCTTTATTGTCTGGAACTTCTGTCGCGGCAGTCGGGATCAGATCAGATCTTGTGGTCAGGAAGGAGGGGCACTTGACGATTACACGGCACAGTGGATTTAATGAGTTATGATCGCAATCGCGATTGCGGTGAGAATATCAAAAGCACATGCACACACGATCAGTTCAGTTGTTATTCTGGGGCCGGGACAATATCGGTACCCACGGTAGGCATTGCAACATCTTAACCAGGGCCCAGTAGGTAGCAAATAAGTTTTGAAGGGCTCATCCTAGTAAATGTGCTTTATCAATTTTTTATACTTCACTTATGACAACTTGCAAATTTTAAAAGATTTCATTGTACCCAATGACATAAAAAAAAAACACATTATTAGTGCAATGAAAATGGGATTTCAGTTTGTGGGATTTTAGTAATGTTTGCTTTATTCTCTATGGAATTTCATTCATGATCAGTCGGGATGCTACGCAAAAATGTGCCGTCGTGTGTGATGAAAAAATACTTTAAATGCACGGCAGCTGTGAAACTACACTGTGTCGTCTCATCTCCGCAGATTACTGTTCCTGGAGTTGCGGTCGCGCGATGGCAACGTGCGTCGCTCGGCCCGGCAGCTGCTGGCGCGCCACACCGCGCTCGTGGCGCGCCACTGCACCGCCACGCTGCGACGCGCCCTGCCCCTCGTGCAGGAGCGAGTGTCTCTCCCCGCCGTGTGGGCTCTGCTCAACGTGGACATAGTCGGTGAGTAGATTGTAGCGCAAGCCGGTCGCGAGCAACTTCCAGAGACGGCGCCATATCGGCCCTCGTAGCCCAGCTTTAGCCCACATACCACACAGGTTTTGTTCACATATTTTCGTTCTCCTTTCCGCACACCCAGTGGTACATAGGGCGTTTTGTTATAGTTTTAGCGTTTTAAAAATTGCTATTTGTCAGCATAACGTCATTGTTTGCGATATATTATAACGGACTCAGTATTGATGTAGACATTTTTAACTGCACGTTGCATTTGTACAGAAAATTTCTTCATGGGGTCGATTATTTGGGATAGTTGCTGAATGTACATCTTGAGTGGTTCATGCTATGTATATGTGCCGCATGTAATGTATATGTTTGTGTATGTTTTATATGTGCGTTCATGTGTGTGCGTGGATGGCTCGGAGTGTACATTTGGTATTTTTATTTATTTTATTTTATTACCTCCATGGAAAACGCAAATGTCAACAATTATCCTTTTTTCACTTAATATTCTTATTTATTTTTTATTTTTTGTCACATTTAATGTTTATATCTTTTTAATTTATGAAAACTTAATTGGTCTTTTTATGTTAAAATTTTTTGTTTTTAGTACTTATTTTGTATGACTGTATGTTTTCTAAATAAAATAAAATAAATAAATAAAATATTGAACTCGGTGAACGTTTTAAGTTATGCTCTTATTTTTTGCATTTTTGCAAACTAATGTTAGTACTCTTCTGTATAAATAAGTTTTTTAAGAAGTGTCATTATTTTTTAATTTATTTTTTTTAAATTTTACAATACGCCCAAGGGGCATTTACAAAAAATATACAGGTAAGTACAAACATAGTAAGTAATAATTTAAAAAATAAACAACACTTTTTTTTGTGTACATGTAGAAACAAAAAAGCATGCTGTAATGCAAAATAAAAAGTGAAACTTTGTCTAGTAAAAAGAAAAAAGAAAAAATATGGGTATAAGAAAAATGTTAGAATTAAAAAGCAAATTGTAAAGAATTTAAACAAAAAAAATATATTCAAAAATTAATGTGAAAAAAAATTCATACAAATTAGTTTACAGTAAGTGTATATAAGATAATATAATATATGGTACACAAAAATATTTTATAAATTAATTTCAGAAAGAGATAAGATAATAATATAATATAATGTACACAAAAATATTTTATAAATTAATTTCAGAAAGAGATAAGATAATAATATAATATAATGTACACAAAAATATTTTATAAATTAATTTCAGAAAGAGATAAGATAATAATAATACACATCAAAAACAGAGAAAAAATTGCATGAAAAAGAATGTTTTATTACGACTTTAATTATTAGTTTTAAATGATGCATTTAAGAACGTTTTAAAATGAATAATTGTTGTATTAAAAATGTCTAAATCACAAGTAAATTATTATTATTCCCAGGGTGCGATATTGTCATCTAATTTTAATAACAATCTGTTTGCATGTTCGGCCAGGCACCGTGCTGTGCGAGCTGTGCGTGCTGATGTGCCTCATGTGGGCGCGCGCGGCGTGCCCCGCGGCGCCGGCGGCGGCCCTGCGCGCGCTGCTCGTCGCCCTGGACCGCCTCAGGGCCGCCGCGCCGCCCGCGCCGCGCCTGCAGCCGCTGGAGCTCGCCTGGCCCGACCAGCCCGTGCTGTGCGACCCGCCCGTCATCCGGAGGTGAGGCGATTATATCCCGCTGAGGCTTCGGAGACTCAACCCGAGTGCACTAGAACCGAGAATAGCAAAAGGCAACTTTATTGGAATGTGAAAGTGGGATTTGATCGATACATCTCGTGCAGGGGGCAGTCATAGTAATCTTTTACCAAAATAACATCACAAATAATAATATATTTAATGCGTTGTATTGGGAGGACATCATACTGAACCAGGAACCCCCGAACTCAACATTATCCTTTCCCTCACTGTCTTAAAAACACCCGCTCATTACAGTGCTCTGTAGTCACTACACATTAAAAAATAAGATATTTAAAATGGCTTTAATTAACCATAATTTAATTCAAAGATGATAATATTTCAAATCTAACTGCTGAAAACATGAAAAAACCATTGGGTATCGCTAACGACTCGGGAGAAACGTGCACCCGCGCCAACTTCCCGAGAGCTACTAAGTAGCTAGTACTGGACTACGTGACTGACTCTGCGATGGGCGTAAATTTTTATTTTTATTTTCTTTCTTTTGACGCCCATGGGGCTTTTACATTATACATACTATACAATAAGAAAAAGTTACACATTAAACATAATTAATATTTTTTCAAATATAAAAATTTTTTAAAAATATTTTTAAAATTTAAAAATAAAGTTACATAGTTAACATAATACACTATTAAGATATAATACATACATTATATTATGTTTATAATATAAGGCATAGTAGGATTCAAATAAAACATAATTATTTTTTTTTACACTGGTAAACTAAACTTTAAAGTGAAGTTATCCAGAATGTTGAAAACTGAAAAGGGTTTTATAAACTAAAAATATAAAACATAACACGGGCTAACTTTTAAGCGTACATAAATAAATTCTTTACTCTTTTCTTCATATGCAAAAATGCAAAACATTGGTATACTGTAAGTAATTTATCGCCGATTTCAGATAAAATGCTTTTTTTGTGCCTATTAAGTGCTTATTATTTAATAACAAATCATTTCAGTCGATACGTAAATGTGTAATGGAGGAATACTGAAAATCTAAACCCAATATTGATTATATTTATAAAGATATTATAGTTATTAGACGCAATGTGTACTAGCTACACATGACCGGGTTATTGAGGTATAATACTCTCATATATTAATTGACTGGAAAAACTGGAAGAGCGGAGGTAGTGTGGTGACTCGATTGAAACATTCAAAATTTTAACAAACAAACCACCACGTCTCTGTAGGGGTAGGCAAAGAGGATAGAACGCCATATCACTCTTTTTTTTAACAACAACAACAAACAGAGAAGATAGAACGCCATATCACTCTGTCTTTGCATACAGACCTCGCTTCCTCTACGTTCATACATATTCTCATGCACGCCCGCCGATTATTCCTACTCTTCACCTGTCCATCTTCGAGTTTTTGATGGACTCGATCGTGCCGTGTCTTTCTCGGTCTTCCTCGTTTTCTGCATCCATCAACATTCGCATCGTAGATCCTTTTAGCCGTTCTTTCGCTGCCCATGTCCAAACCAACGCAGCGCCCCTTTCTCGATTCTGTCGATAATGCATGTCTCAGCCTTACGCAGTTCACGGATCTCGACATTTGTGCACCTATCATACATCGTTTTACCACAAATTCGCCTGAGGGATCGCATTTCGACTAGCATTCAACCTACTTTCATAACTATTTTTCCAGTTCCATACCTCGCTCCCATACATTAGAGTTGCCACTAGAACTTCATTGTTAACTGGTAGTTTTGCCTCCTGCGATGAACGTTTGTTCGCCAAAGTAGATTTCAGTGCACCGTTCACCCTGTTCCCGGCACTCAGCCTCCTTTCAATATCTTTCTTGGTATTTCCATCCTTAGTAAACACACTTCCCAGATACACAATTCTTCTACCGGATTCAGAATATCTCCGTTCACACTGATCTCACATTTAGTTATATTTGCATCCCTTTCAAAAACCGTCACTTTCGATTTATCAACATCCGTTAGCAAATCGCTTTTCTTGCCGACTTTTCTTATGTTCACTATGAATAAAAACCGCCATCTCGGAGATCATTCATTGCAACTAAACACTGCCTCCTTCTCATCCAACCCCGGGAAGAACTTCCTGACAAACCGAGTCGTGGAGAAATGGAATGGCCCAGTGCTAGTTCAGTGAATGTTAACTAGATGCACACAGCAATGTATAATGTTTAATAACCATGTACACTTGATATACACGCATCAGCTTATAGCTGCTTGTGTATTATTTATTATCAATAATATATCTAATATGGATAATCTATATATAATCATTTAAAGTTCATACAGTAGAAACTATTTACAAAATAAATCTTTGACACGAATTTTTGAGATCAATAAGTCACTCAGATACCAAAATGATATCAAAATTCCTAAATTCCACACAAGTCATGTTCAAAATAATTTTGTTTTTTTAAAGGAACCGGCCTCGTGGTGTAACGGTCAGCGCGTTTGCCTACCGTGCAAGAGGTCTCGGGTTCGATTCCCGGCGTGGTTGATATGAAATATTTATTGAAAAGAGTATTTTCACACTAGAATATTTCATAGTCCCTGGACTGATACCTGAAGCGTAAGACTGATCATCTCACCTTTATGCAGCAAAAATGATCAAGATACGCTGCGATTGGTGTGCCAATGCAGTGCCCTACGCACCATTAGGCGCGGAAAGGGAATGATGATGATATATTGATAAACACGATGAACATAAAGAGTAAATCAGTCAATAATAAAATGTATATTAATATAGCATTAAAACTTTTTGAACCCGGGTAAAAATAGCATCTATTTTAATTATTATTACTACAAATTTGATTTAAATTATTTATTGACAATTCTTGATAGAGTTTCACTGTAATGATATAATAACTTATATTTACGAAAAAGATTCGCATTAGAGGGTGAAAGCGCTAATTGGTCAAACAAATAAGTGGAAGTGTACAAAATATTTTTAATTAATAACTTCTATGTAATGGATAGTGGAGCTGGGTAGAAGTAAAATGGATTGTCTCATTCGCCCAAACCAATATTGAATCAACTGCTCCACAAGTGTATAGCTTATGTTAGGTTTTTGTTATTTTCATTGTGGGTTTTGTAATATAATGGTGTACATAAATTAATTATAAACATAAAAACGTAATGTTTAAAACAGTATGAAAATTTTGTTAATTATCTCTGTTTATAAAGTTAGTCTTCTTTGTTCATTCGGAAATATAAAATATTTAAATAAAACGTACATTGTTAAGCGTCCTCGGCACGGGTAACCCCAGTGAGGTCCCATTATTTTTATTATTAATTATAGTTTTTAAGAAAAAAAATATAAATAAATAAATATGTTATATGTAAATATAAGTTATTACATCATTATCATTACTTTATTAATATTTTCTGTTTTTCTTTTAATTTCCTATAATTATAATTTTTTTCTCGTGTATATGACAAATTATATAAATTCAGATTACTAAATAACTATAAAAGTGCAAGTCTTTCCAAGCCCAAGAGCCAGTCTCTTATTTAGAAAGTTACAGTTACAACTGAACAAATTGCAACAATAATATCTACTGTCAAAAGTGCTTCTTTGTTCTGCTCTGTGAAAGATAGTAATTAAATATAATTTGGTCAGTATCTTAATTGGTGTAATACATTCATTTGTGGGGAATCTGTTTATTACTAAGTGAGATATAGTGTTTGGTTTGAGAATAAGGTTTTTTTATTGTTTTCTTCAAAAATGTGTATTGCAAAGTTTTGAACAAACTCACACGTTTTTAAAGCAATTGAAATAATGCTATGGAAGTTAAGGTCTCTGAAGTGGATTGACAGCTACAGAAATTAAGTGTCTCCAACTCAAAAGTAGAGTTTTGCAATTTCATCGAACAGACTGCCACGAGGGGATACCCATACTCGTCGAAATGATCGAAGACCCGCAAGAGGAAGTTTTGAAACTCAAAAACAATCACAGTAGTAATAATGTCAATTATGTGATAGCGGAGCTAGACGAATGGAAAAGACGATCTAGAGATATCATAATGTTTTATGTGCCTGAATCTAACAGAACTAAAGACCGACTCGGACAAATTGGCCGCGTGAGACATATTTTATTTTATTTTATTTTATTAACATAAACGACAAATCTGCCTTTTACAAATATTTATAATATTAACATATTTGGCTTAATATTTTTTTCAAAAACATGAATATTAAAAATAAGATTTATAAAAAAAAATCACACCAAAAATTATACAAGATTTAAATTTTAAAAAATAACCTAAAAATTATACAGGATATTCAGTAGAAAGTTTAAATAATAAAACATTCCACAGTAAAACAACAAGAAAATCATAAGTACTGTTTCACACAGCTAGGCAAAGTGAACAAAAAATTGTATATGAAATGCATGAATAAATAAATATAATTACCATTCACCATCTTTGAAAAAGTTCAAAAGGTTTGTTCTATAGGAACAACACCCTACACTAAATATATCAGATACGTGGGAATAACTATTGCCGAGTTCATGAAGTCTATTTAATACTGCATTACAAGTATACACTGTCCGTGAATTGTTGCTACAAAACGGTGGCACCTGTCTAGTCATTCTTCCAGGCACCCTGATGTTGATGAGAGATAACAGTTCAGGGCAATTCCATATTGAATTTACAATTTTGAATAAATTTAAAAGGTCTATAATTTTTCTTCTATCGTTAAGTTTCAACAAATTTAATGTTTTTAGTAAAAAATGGTAATTTAAAAATTCATTCAATTCATTAAAAAGATACCTCAGATTTTTTTTCTGAACCCTCTCTAACATGAGTTTCCATCAAGTCCCCTCTCTGCCGTTGTTCTTCCATTGTGTAAGTCCTAATGCTTTTAATCTACCGTGCTAGGGTATCCTTTTAAGTAGTTTGGGGATTATCGTAACACATCTTTGGACTTTTTCCAGTATCTCAATGTTCATTGTGAAGTAGGGACTCCATACTCCAACAGAGGCCTGCTTGTATATTTTAACGAAAATCTCCGCAGTTATATTTTGGAGTGCCTTCTTAATCAAACAAATATTTGACTTGGCTTTCTTGGTGATAGATGTGATGTGAGGTTCTCATTTGAAATTCGTTGATATTAAGCCCAGTTTTTTTGACGCTTGCAGATTTAAGTTGGAAACCATTAAGTGATTATGATTATTTTTACTTATTTGAAGAGCTGTTGATGTTTAAATTGATTTAATTTCTTTTAGGTGTGATATTGAAAACGAAACCAAAGATGGCAACACTTTGCTTGTTGTGAATGGAATGGTCTACAATGCCAACTCTTTAAGGTTAGTCTTCTGATGTATTGTCCTTCATTGCTTATTTATTGACAATGTTTTGAGTTTAAGTTTAATTTTTGTGGACTTGGAGTGGATGATTCAACCCCCTAGCCTAGGGAGCTGTTAGTATAACAACTTATTCTGTTGAGGGCGATCCATAGGGAGTAGGGTAGATGTCCACCATCCACGATCTCAATCCAAGATCCTTTTTTTAATTATTTTTTTATTTTATTCAGATAACAAATAAAAATACAATATTACTAATAAATACAATTTTTTACATTAATTTTAATACATATATTTACACTAACGTTTCCCATTACGTAAAAGAAATAAACAATTCTTGTGTACATAATGGGGAGTGACGTCTTACAATAGATTATTTTATTTTAACTATTAATATTTTTAGGATAACATAAATAAATAATTAAGATTGAGAACATAAAAAAGAATTATAAATGTAACTTTTCACTTCTTTCTTAAATATGTATTCCTGACTGTACTTTTTATTATCTTTGTTCATTTCTTTAAAGAAAAATATTCCTCTGTAAGTATAATGATGAGCTGTAGTTGTTTTTAATTTGGGAATTAAGATATTACCACCTGTTCTAGGTCGGGTACTTACGTTTTGTAACCTAGAAATACTGCTATTTATTTTATCTTTATGTATTTGAAGCAAACAATTCTTTAAAACCTCAATTTTTTAAATAATGGAACAGTGGGAAAAGTTGACGGTTTTTTCAAAATAACTTTTATAATTCATTTTTGTATTTAGGCGAATGCAAAGTAAATTGATTTAAATCTTTCGATGGTTAATATATTCCTTAATCTAATAAATACATATGTAAGTTTTCTCATTCTATTTACAATATTATTTATTTGCTCCTTCCATTTTATATTTTTATCAATTATAATGCCTAAATATTTTATGCTAATTATTTCAGTATTTCAGTAGGCAATTATCATTATGAAACTGATATCCTTCATTGTATTTTGTAGTGTGGATACAAATATTTATAGGAGGTATAACTTGTTCTTTCAATGTTAAAGTGATGTAATATGTTATTATTATCCTGTTGCCATAGTTCCTCTCTCCGTGGTTGCGAGGATTCTTCCCTTTTTTAACTATTCATTATTTAATTAAAATTAAATTAATTTTGTAGAAACCTGGACAGCAGCACCGAGGAACTGATTCGGCGGTACGCGGGGAAGGATGCCACCAATGCCCTCTCCTGCGCCCCGCATAACCGCTGCCTCCCGGACCTGTTCATGAGCCCCCTTGGGCTGCTGGAACCCCCGCACTACACTGACGCCGTGAGTACTCTGACTTATAATAATTATAACATCTTTTCGCACTGAAATCTCTTGTATCAGCATTGGCGTGGAGAGAAGATCTAAATAAACGATATAATGACTTCGCCAAGGCCTTTGATGCTGTTGACCATCGGCTTCTCGGACGGTATGTTAAAATTAATGGCGAGCTACCTCCAAAATGATGATTTGGGGGCCACGTGAACTGAAGTACTCTCTTATAATAGAGAAAATTCAAAAAATGTTTCTTAGATCTCTACATGAGAGAGTGCGGATTATCCTCTTCTCTACCCGACCGATTTTCTCCAGGGTATGCTCGGCTACAACAGTTTAGAGACTAGGAGGAATGTGTATTTGTCTACACATTTTTATTGATGGTTGCGCGGTATGGTCGATAATCCTGAGATTGTGATGAGCATTGGTTTGTATGTTCCTGATAATTAGCCAAGACAGCGTCAGCGTAGATTGTTTCATATTCCGATATACAGGACTAAGCTGCCGATGGTTATGCCTGTTGGAAGGGCTACCGCTACGCTGAACAACATCGCTCTGGATGTTGATCTATTCCATGTATCCGAAGGGGTTTTCCGGAGCAGGATTCTCCCATTTCGAGTCTCATTATGTATTTTTTGTCTTTTTATAATACGAACGTATTCAATTTTAGTTTGTAATGTATGTATTATTTAAAATAAATAAATTAAATTGAATGAGGAAGTGCAGTGGTTTTTTTTTATTTTTTTATTTGTTAATAGACTGTTAAACTAAGCCAAAAAAATTTTTTTTTAATTTTTATATATCGTATTATCGGCGATACGATTTTTCAAAGTTTTGTATTTCTGAAATAACTCCGCCTGTAACGTCAGAGGTTCATTTCCGCTTATTCTCATTCAGTTCTTCCCATTGGTCCAGAAGCGACAAGTAGACCGGAAATCTTCCATAGCTCTCAGATCATAGGTTTATTCACATGAACCAGTGACGTCATTTAAAGTAGTGCGTTTTTATCAAAATATTTTTTATTATTTTTTCTGTACATTTTCAAGAAACTTTGGCGTACAATTTAATGCTCTAATTTTTACCCCGCGTAAGAAAACATTTTTTGTATCAAATTTCCCGTAGGGCTGAAGTTCCTCATTGAAAAATGAAAAATAACTAAATTCTACAGAATGAGGATATTCGAATGAAATATATATTCCAATGTAGAGTAATGCATTAAGAAATTGGCTTTCTCACAGTAAAGCAACAAATAAAATATTATCTAGCAATTATTATTCATAAAATAATTAAAGGGTTTAATAAAATATTTTTTTTTTTTAAATTGTTGCAATAGAGAGGGAAAACATTTTTGAGAAGGGAATATGGGAGTCTAGGCATTTACAGGGCTTATGACCTGTCATTGACTGGTTTAAGTGGTCACTTTACATACTGTGTTGTTTCTCTGTTGCAACAATTTTAAATATGAATAACTTCCTAGGGAGAAAATCCAGCCAATCTGCAAGCATCTGGACATACTCTAAACATTGTTACAATAACATTGTATGAGGACAAGGCTGATATATTTGGTTCTGGACTTGAAAGTTATAAAACAAGTCTGACTTCTTTTTTTCTCTCGCAATATAATTCTAAAACTTCTTTATATTTAATAAGGTTTTCCTTTTTTGCTTTTTCATATTTATGTATTTATTTCTTTAATATTTTTAGTTTTTTATGTGTATTTACCTACTTGTTACTATTGTTAGAGTTATGCAATTTTATCATTTTTTGTTATGTATTTATATGTCTTTTTTTTCATACATATGTTCAATATTTTATTTAAAATTTTAAATTCGGAGCTCGATTGTTGTGAACTCCTGAATCTCATTAACTTCAAAATACCTAATCGAGTCACTAGAAGTACGGAGTTGTTTGCAACTACGAGTACATACGTGGGTACTAACTATGCACGACACTCTCCGATTCCGCGTTTACATTCCTTAGCCAACAAATTTACTTGTGAAATAGACATTTTTAATACGACAATTATCAATTTTAAAACGTTCTTAAATGCACTGTTTGAAACTAATTATTAATGTCGTAATAAAACTTTCTTTTTCATACAATTCTTTCTCTGTTTTTGATGTGTATTATTATTATCTTATCTCTTTCTGATATTAATTTATCAAATATTTTTGTGTACCGTATATTATATTATTTTCACATATATACTTACTGTTAACTAATTTTCATTATTTGTTTTTAACAATAATTTGTTGATACCATTTTTTTTATACTTATAAGTATATGAAAATGTATTTATTTTTTTGTTTGAATCCTTTACAAGTTATTTACAATTTGCTTTTTAATTCAATTACTTTTATTATATCCATATAATTTTTTTTTTTTCTTTTTTACTATGTAAAGTTTCACTTTTTATTTTGCATGGCAGTATGCTTCTTATTGTTTCTAAATGTATACAAAAAAGCATTGTTTATCTTTTAAATTTTTACGCACTATGTTTGTACTTACCTGTATATTTTTTGTAAATGCCCCTTGGCCGTATTGTAAAATTAAATAAATAAAATATATGTTGAAGGAAATTTATGCCGTTTATGTAAAAATAAATTTTAACCATCAACGCCATTGCATACGAAAGTAAAGATAAAAAAGATGAGATTACCACTGAGAAGAGAAGTATATTGATCGAGCACTGAATATGATTACAGGAGATGAACGCTGGCACGCGACTGTACCACGTGCTGGGGGGGGCCGCGTGCCACCTGGGGATGGCCCTCGGGCTGCAGGCCTCTGCCCTGTGCTGCTCCCTGCCCGCGCAGCCCTGCGAGCTTCAGTGCTCCGCGCTGCTGTCTCACCCCGCCCTCACAGGCGGCCTACAGGTACCCGGAGTGTTATACTGAATTTGGACCACATATTTACTACCATAAAACACATTTATTCAGTGAAAGCACCTCCCTTTATATTGATTTGAGGTTTTTTTTTTATATGTTTGGATAATTCACAATAAATAAATATCCCAGCACGTCTTGCAGCTACAGAGCGCATGGACGGTTGGGATTCTAGTTCCTCGTCTCCAATTATAATATATAACAATTATGATATATGGGAGCTAGATAACAGCACGTCTTGCAGCTACAGAGCGCATGGACAGTAAGAAATCTAGCCCCTATTTACATTAAATTTTTTTTTTTTATTTAACTGTGAAGTGATATTTTAAAAATGAAATAAAAAGCAAATTTATATAATAGAAGTAAGATAACAACAAGTCTTGCAGCTACTGAGCGCATATATTTGGACCCCTGTATTTAGTAGCCTTACGTGTCATGTACAAGGCTAAGGTACTGGGAAAAAATCGTTTTTGTTTGTCTTGGAAATGGGATGTTCGATCGCTGATTTTGGTTTATTACCTTTATGAGTCCAATCACCATTGTTGCAAAGTCCAAGAACAATGGCGCGTGATAACTACTTTTAACTACAGTGTGGATACCTGTTAAGGTTTTTATTCGTAGTGAACATTGATTTCAACTTGGGTACATTATATTGCTCAGTGAAGTCACCACGCTGCCTCCGCTCTTCCAGTGAACTTAACCCGAGCTCCCTCAAGCGGTCCTCGTATGATTTATTTCTTAGAGAAACTACCATTTTAGTTGCTCTTCTCTGGACTTTCTCCAACGACTCTGTTTTTTTTAAATAGCGAATGTTTTCCTTATTAAGTATAAGAGGGAATTGATGCGTTTGACAATTTTTGATAATATGTGTTTCCCATTTAAGATCACAAGTAATCGCAACTCCGAGATCTTTTTGTGACATATGATTACTTTTCTTAAATAAGTCTGGATTACAGACCAGTCTGGCGACATCATCAGACCGTTCAACATTACCTCCCTTTCCTCATTCGAGAAGGGTTATTATGAAATTAATGTATTTGTGTTTCTAAATGAGCGGGAGCAAAATATTGCATTATCGTTATTTTCCATTTCAGATTGTCCAGCCGCCGAATCCGTATGACGAGGAGAAGGGCTCCGCGCGGTCGCCGGGCAGCACGGCTGGGAGCACCCCCTCGGCCCCGGCGCCCCCGCCGCCGCCCCCGCAGCAGCCCCCCTCGATCGTGGCCGCTCTGGCAGACGCCAAGCTTAACGTAAGATCGATGCATAGTTTACCTATTATGGAATTCGTAGAGAAAAAAACTTCTTCGGAGGCTCGAACTTTAAATTGATATCAGTAGTTCTTTATTTTGATTTGAAAGACTATTTAATTACATTATTAATGGAATATGATATCGGCAAATGGCCACTGCAGCTTCGCTGGACGGTGGTCCAATTTTCGGTCTGTCCAAAATCAAGCTACAGCACCCTTTCGAGAATATTTTTTTAGCACAGTCTTTCATGAGTACGGTCTAGTATCAATGTGTTTTGTGTCCCAGGTTGAGTCCCCTGCCGGTTGGCTGTGGGTGGCGCTGTGCCGGACCGGGCGAGGGCGCACAGGGCCGGGCCCCCCTCAGCCCCCGGAGCACCCGGCTGAGGAGCTGGCTCGCGCGCTGGCCGCAGCCCTGGTGCATCACCTTGCGCTGCACGCACCTGCCTTGCGGGCCGCCACACTAGGTAATCCACCTTCTTTAAAAAATTATCGCACATAACTGAAATGTCTTTCGGCTGTATATGGCAGAAATTTGGGACGTGAAAAGAAGAGTACTGGTCTCCCGGAAGCGTCTGGTGATGTCCACACGTTCCACTTAGAAGCTGATGTGGAAAAGAGAAGAGATAATAATAAATGTGTTTTTGAATGTTTTTTTAGAGGCCCGAGGGTTGTCTCCGCGGCTGGACAGCGGGCTGGTGGAAGTGGCTGAGGCCGTGTGGAAGAACAAGTGGAGATTGGCCAGGATGCGGCAGCAGGTCAATCGCGGCTATAAAGAGGTAAATAAACATTGTAATTTCAACTTTTTTTTACCTCTGAAGGCACACGTGGATGGAATTAAATTTTCAACAAAAGTTCTTCGAGGAGGGCATAACGAAGCTCGTGCCATGGAAGAGTTGAGGAAATGTGGATGTTTGAACATAGGCAGAATGGTGAATGTTATACAATACTGAAACCAGCCTATGACAGGTCATAAGCCCTGTAAATGCCTGGACTTCCATATTCTCTTCTCAATTTTTTTTTTTCTCTGTTCAACAAATTTAGATCTGATAAACTCCCTAGGGAGGAAATCCAGCCTGCCTACAAACATTTGTACATACTCAAAACTTTGTTGAATATATTGTTTTTTCTGTGGTTTTCTGTCTATACAGGGTGTTCATTAAACCCTGTCACATCCGAAACCACGATAATCAGTATGAGCAAGTGGCAAAAGTAATGGCTCAAAACGTAAAACTACTCGTTTAAGAGTAGTTTAGTCGCCTTCTGTTTGATGCGCGTATGCAGTTTCTGGACTATTCTTAATTCTATGAGTACTTTATTGTTTCTGAACCTTTGAGTCGGAATAAAGAATTTTACCTGTCCCAGTAATGATGGCACATCGATTATACGAGTACCATTTAGTATGCCGAACATATATATAGAGCCAATATTAGTTCTACGTTTTGTAGACTAGAAACAGCTAGACTAAATTACGGAGCTTAGTAGTTCAGGAGTATTGTGAAGGGGATGTGTATTCTCAACACATTGATAGTTGAGTTGGTTATACTTTCTGCGCTGTCGATGCATAAAGTGCGGTTACGGTCCAGGTGTGCGCCCCTCTGGTGGAGAGGGCCCGCTTCCTAGTGCTGGAAGTGCGCGCCGCCGAGTCCCCCGCGGCCGCCGCCCTCCCGCGCCTCCGCGCGCCGCCGCTGCCCTTCTTCCGCGCCGCCACCCGCCTCATGAGGACCAAGCCCAGGTAGGCCCCCATTGAAATGCCAAACATTCTCATACGAACAAACACTGTTCTATTTCCCCATCTAATGGTGCCCTAACTTCATTATATTGTACGTTTGTTAGAAGCCATTTGGAATACGCATCTCAGATATGGAATCCCCAGTATGCCATATACACAACAAGTATAGAAAACATTCAGAACAAATTTATAAAGTACCTAAAATGCAAAACTGGTATTTCTTATGTATCATGGAAGAACTTCCTGACAAACCGAGTCGTGGAGAAATGGAATGGCCTTCCCGAGAAAATGATTGGTGCTAGTTCAGTTAATGTTAACTAGATGCACACATCAATTTATAATGTTTCATAAATAACTATGTACACTCAGCTTAATATATGCTAGTGTAATTAATAATAATAATAATCAACTCTCGCTGCCTCCACCTACCATGGAATCACTTCTCTACAATACCGCAGAGTGTGTGCGAACCGACTACTGCTTCACAAAATTATGACAGGAATAGTTGACTGTGCAAAATTACTTAGTGTAATAACAATACATGTGCCAGCCAGGATTTTTAGACGGTACCACCTGTTTCATGTACCAACAAGTAAAACATTGTATGTTAAAGATGCTTTTTTCGTAGGACTTTTTCAGTGTACAATACAAAATTTAAAGATATAGATTATACAAACATCACTCTGTCAGATTTAAAATTGACACTAAAAATGCATTATGTAACTTAGTAGACATTATAATAATAAATATGTACATCTCCCTTCCCCTCCTTATCCTCTCTTCATGCATCCTTGTCCTAATCCCGCACAATTGACAATAACGTGCTGTTCTTCAAAAAAATTAAAAAACGTGTTTTCTTCGATTATTAAAAAATAACATTTTTATATGCATAAACTTATATGTATTTATATAATATGTATTATATCGTGTGTATTCTGCGAAAAAGCACTAAGTCAAAATTACTACTTCTGAGATAATTGAAGTTCAAAGTTTGCAACGAAATAACTTTTTTTTATAGTAAACATTACTAAGCCAAATTGAAAAAATGGTCAATTGATCTATTTACTACATTTTATTCAATAGTTTAATAAATAAAAACTAAACTTTCACAACATTTTTTTAAAAATAATAGTGGATTGACATGACTTAGTGCATTTTCGCTGATACATAATACCACAGTAAGGAATTCAAATTTATTTATTTATTTATACTTTTACATTGTTTGTATTCTTTTTTTTTATACAGAATAATGTTCCCTCACTGGGGTGTCCCGTGCTGAGGGAAACATTTTACAAAATGTGAAACATGCCTGAAATTAGCTATTTAACAAAGTTAACATAATAAAAACAATAAAAAAAACGTTATTAACCCCCAATTAATCTACTATTAAATTGAAGTCACATTGTACCTCCTATAGTCACTTTGTGAGAAATGTTTTTTTTTCTTTAATTAAAAAAGTTATGTAATCATTTTATCTAATGTACAGTACCTGTTACATTAGGTAAAATAATAATTAATTAGTAAAAAGAGAAAATAAAGAAAATAATAATTGCCACGTTTGCCCCTGAGTGAAGCATGTAGACGTCACTTTTTTTTTTTTTTTGTAAAAGAAATATTTGCGTTCTTATGATTTACCCAAATATTTATTTTTGAGGGCCATTTTCAACGAGTTGTAAATAACTCACTATTAGAAAATGGAATCAAGTTGGGGTAGAGTGGGATTCGAACCACAGACCTTTGGTCCGTGAGTCCGAGACACTAGCCACAGGACCACAACCCGATCTTACTAGACTTCTCCAGGACATCATGTCGCTGACCGACAATCTCACCTTTCCTCAAGTCAGCACTGCTCCGTAAGCTCCGCTGAATACATCCGAAATATTGTTATCGATGGCCCACCATTACGGGGCCCCTTGTCCCTGAACGGATTTATGTTATATTAACTTATAATAATAAAAATACGTATACAGTTTGTGTTATGATACTCATTTATGATACGTATCATAATCATAATATATCATAATATTGTTATTGTAAATGTTGCCACATAAAAATTATACATAACATAAACTAACTAAGCATACAAAACTTAAAATATTACTAGAAATGTAATACATATTATTGAAAATATATCTACTTTTGAATATTGGTCATAGTGTACATTTATCATGTGCCTACATACAGAACTGCACATAACCTGCATAATATAGGCTGCGGATTGAAGGCGCAACATCATAACTTGAATTAATTTTGGAAATTTTATTTTTAAAGGAAGTTAAAGATATGTTATTAACATCAATACAATTTAATTTCTGATTACACATATTGCAAGTTCTGCTTACAAATGAATTTTGAAAAGATTTAGTGGAACATTTAGAAATTTAAAAATATACTGTACCTAATAAAATGTACTCAGTATATACCCTAACTGATTTTTAATTACTTTTTATTTACTCTTGGTCTATTATATAAATCCTCAATACTTGCTAAATACCCCCATAAACTATTGGCACTTTTATGCACCTATAGCGTTAAACAGGAAACTTTGTAAATATTTCCGTTAAGCTAGGGTTTCCTAGGACAGCGGTGCCCGTATTTTAACGGCCGTAGTGAATGGTGATGCGGTGGATAACCGTCGTAACGGTGACTAGAGAGTGGTTTCCTAAGAAAACGGTGTTATCAACACCATTTAACACCGTTTCTCTAGAAAACCACTCTCTAGTCGACGTTACGACGGCTATCCACCGCATCACCGTTCACTACGGCCGTTAAGATACGGGCACCGCTGTCCTAGGAAACCCTAACTTTAGTTTGATAATGTCCTAACAAGATGAAACGCGTCACATATATGAAATAAATAAAAGTAGAATTAAATCCAAAAGAAGTGATTTATTTTGGATACCTTACCAAATTTTGATATGGAATTCTACCAATTATCTGCGCACACAATAAATGAGTTATTATTTATTTATTCAACAAAATACTGTTATCTTTATAGATCTTCATCTATGGACAGAAACAATGATAAAGTCCTCGACAAAAGTTCCATTGACATCGACACTAACTCCGACAACGCCGCATCGAAACCGAACATACCCACCCTAGACAATTCAATCATTATTATGGACTGCAACTCCAAGGCGGCGGACCAAAGCAACGCCGCCATATCCCTCAAAGACAAGGACAAGCTGACCATAGACAACGACAAGGCCGTCAAGCGAGAAAAATCCATAGAGAAAGAGAGCGAAAGCATAGACAACGATAAAAACATGGCGCTTTCGCAGAATATTGAGCATTCCGAAATGGATGATAAAACTCCAACTAACGAAATTTCCATCAGTTCCATCAATGAGATGACGGATAATTCTTTGTTGAAAGACTCGTTTGAGGGTTCTTCCAAACTACTACTGGATCCCGAGGACGTAAAGATGGACATGGTCGAGACTGAACCGGAAAAGGAGCTGAGCAGTGCGAAGGATGAGAAGGATATCGATCAATCCGAGAGAGATAATTCCGTGTCTCTCGGTGCTTGGTTGACTAAAGATGCTGGTAAGTTTAAATTCAAATATGAAGGCTGCCTTGTTTTTACAAAAACAATGAAAGGAATTATTTTTGTAACAAATCTTTTAATTTGTTTTCAAAATATTCATCACTAACCCAAACATGATAAAGATTTTTATTTTCGAATTGATTGCTGAAATTTTAGAGAATGGTTGTTATTGATGTAACAAAATGACCTATTCTGTTTCCTACCCCCAGTACAATTACATATAATAAATGGAATGATTTTTTTATGCCTTTTTGGGTCCAGTGAGTGTTTTCCCATTGCCTTCTCTGGTGGAATTTTCTGTCGGGGCTACCTTCCCTTAGCTCAGTGGTCGTCAAACTCATTGGTCAAAAGAGCCAAAGATCTCTTTTGAGGGCCAAATTTCTTTTCGTTAAACTGATTCCTCTTCAAAGCCAACGAACCTTTAAATGCAGTGAAGATCTCCGTATTTACTCTCTGTTATTGAGTAAACATTCTTTAAATTAGCGATGTAAAGGAGATTTAACGACAATTGTGTTGACGATCTTGATCACCAAATCCATAACGTTTGAAATTTTTCGCCTCTTTTTTTTTTTTTTTTTTTAATTTATTTATTAGTTTATACATACAATGTTACAAAATGGCACAAAAAACACTCTGGCAAAATTCTGCTAGTACTAGGAGTAGGCTCAGTATATGAAGGGTCGGCAAGCCAGAAATATTAATACGCCTAATGTTGCAATCGGTTCCTATATGGGCAAATGCCTGTTCTAAGAAACCGATTTGTTGCGGCAAATATGGTTTACGAATATTTTTCCTATAAATAAAAAAACTATATTGAAGAAATAAAATAAAAAACAGTTATAGCCCAAAAGAGAAGAAAAGAAAAAAAAATTAAGTTTACATTAAATGTAAAAATACAATTAAATACACAAATATAAAGCATACATACTTCGTACATACATATACACATATATATACACACATATACATACATATACATATATATATACTTGAATGATGCAATGGTAAAAAAGCATCATGTGATTAATTTTTGCTTTGAAAATATAAAAAAAACCATTCTCACTTGGGTAATAATTTAACCTCCATATGTTGAAATTGAAATAATTACATCAATTTTAATATGACGCTTCTCCATGCATTCGATTACAGTATTTGCAATATCTTCAACAATTCAAAAGGCAATAGTCCTAGAAGTTCTTTTGTAGAACCTGTAGACTAAATAATTTGAACAAAAAGTGTAACTTCCACTGAGCTGCGGTTTGCCGATCACTGCCTTAGCTGGTTGGTTCTGGTTTGGAGGCACCAGAAACTCGCCTTTCATCCTCTTTTTTAACAACATTTTTGATCTGTCCAAATGTTTGCAGACACGCTGGATTTCCTCCCTGGGGAGTTATCTAGATCTAAATTTGTTGCAACAGAGAGTGAAAACAGTTTTGAGAAGGGAATATGGAAGTCTAGGCATTTACAGGTCTTATGACCTGTCATTGTCTGATTTAAGTGGCCACTTTACACACGGTGTAACATTCACCATTCTGCCTATGTTTGTACATCCACATTGCCTCAACTCTGATGTAGATGTGTTTTTTTTTTTTTTAATGTGCAGGTTACACTTCAGCTTGCGAGACATACTGGGAGCCGTCAGAGTTATCAGTGGACCCGGAAAAGCGAAGGCGTATGATAGCATCCATTATAGATTTTGTGATGGCTGAAGATGGCTGCGACATCGATGTCCTGAGGAAAGCCATGTATTGTCAGGTATGGACTGTTTGATCCATTTTGTCAATCCGAATTTTTATGGACTTATTTATTTAATAAATGCCCGGAGAGCTCTTACAACACACAGTTAAAGTATATGAAGAATTATAGAAAATAACATAAAATAAAACCTTAACTATTACACCTAAACATGTAATTATTTCTAAAAAAAGAAAAAGGAAATAAAGTAAAGTAAAATGAGTAGAGACACATTAAAAAGAGGAGAGTTGAGGAGATGGCCATTTAATGTAAAGGATAGCTAATTTAATAGCAGCAGGTGTGGTTAGCTTTATTTATTTATTTAAATCTTAAAGTAGGGCACACATATCATACATATTGTTATGTGTGTTCTAATAATAACATTGCAAATATATTTAATTTATAAATTGTTTATCACATATGTCTTGACCATTATTTTAAATTTTGATATGTTTTTTTCTTCATAAATATTTTTTTCCATTTCGTAATACTTTTTAATTGCTTTAAATAAAATTGAATTTTGTGACTTTGCCTTTTTCCTAAATGGAAGTCTAATTTTGTTCTTTTCTCTAGTATTGTGATCGTGTTCATGCTGGTTCCGATCAATTTTTTTCCAAAATTCTGTTTTTTTATTAGAGTTTATAATTTTATGAACAAATATCATTGTATTGTAAAATATTCTTTGTTTAAATGTTAATAATTTCATTTCATTTACCATCGACTTTACCCTCGTATATCTGTTTTTTTTCAAAATGATTCTAAAGGCTTTATTTTGTAATACAGTTAGTTTATCTATGTTTTCTTTGTTTGATAAAAATAAAATGCTACTACAGTAGTTAACGTGTGGTTCAATAATTGCTTTGTAAATAGTTTTGCAGGAGTCCTTATCAATAAATCTTCTGATCCTTCCCAAAATTGATATTTTTTTGCAATCTTATTTATTACCATCTTAGCGTTTTGGTGAAATGTAAGTTTTGAATCCAACATTACACCTAAATATTTAATTTCAGTGACTTCATTAAGTGGTGTGGAGTCCAACAGCTAGGGAGTAAGATACGATGCAAATTTTCCGGGTTCATTACAGATCCGGAGAGCCGACATCCGGCTCTTGGGGTACGAGAGCGCCCTCGAGCTGCTGCACGCCTCCCACTGGCTGTCGCCGCCCGTGCACGCGCTCGCGCTCGGCGGCGTGCTGGGCGCGGCGGCGGGCGCGCGCGCGCCCGCCGCGCCGCTGGGGCGCGTGCCGCTCGCGCCCGCGCCGCGCCGCGCCGCCCTCCTGCTGGCGCACGCGCGCCTCGCGCACTGGGCCGCGCGCCGCCTGCGCTCGCACGCCGCGCTGCCGCACCCGCACAACACGGCGCACGAGCTGGGCCGCGACCACCCGGGCCGAGGGAGGTGAGATACTGTCGTTTAACCAAAATAGCACTGTGTGCACAACGATAAACTTAAATAACTACCACCTGAAGCGTAAGACTGATCAACTTACATTCGTGTAACAGATGGTCAAAATACACTGCATTTGGTTGGTAAAAAAGAAGTTATTAAACAGTATAAATATGTGTTAATTATTTTTTAATACCTGTATTTCACAATATATCATATTTTGCTTAAAGTAAATAATGTATATTATTATTATTGGAGCACATAGGGGAATTTGATTATGTGTGCCCTACTTCAAAGTTTAAAGTTACTGTAATATTAGTATCATTTAACCTCTTTGAAAATAAACAGAAACAATTAATACTAAACTAGGTACTACCAGAATACACACTACATAAACACCACATCTTATACACATCACTCCATACACCTCACTCCACGCACTACATTTCATACTCACAACAATAAAAACACAATCACTAGTAAATTCACACAAAACACAAATTCTTCTTACATCTTGTTGTACTGTTAGATAGTTGTCTCATATATTGTGTTGTGTACGTAATTGGTGCTGTGTTAGGTTTATTTTTTGTTCGTAATATTGTCTAGATTTATATTAACATAGCACTGTGTGCACAACATTAAATTTAAATAAATAAACAAATAAACAAAATTATGAGCATCTTCTGGTAAACGCTGATACTGCATATCACGCGGGACTAGCTATCGCATTCCCAAAGCCCCTAGCGGCTAAAATGAAAAAAACTGGTCACTGGTGAAAGAACTGACGGGCAGGGTGGCCATTATTATATTGCACAACAAGCAGTGACACCTTTGAAGTACCGAAGGTTTCAATTATTAATAAAATACCCAATCATTACTCCGACAATTTATAAATAAATAAATTGAAATTGAAGATGGTGATGGAACACAGTGCGACGGTTTGAATAAATTTGAATATTTTTTTTTTTCTGTTTATTTATTATTATTTTTTAAATATATATTATAATGTAATGCCTAGTAGAAGAAGACCCGTGCTAAGGCAGACTAACATATATGTAATTTATTTATTTCCATATACATAGACACACACGTGTGCACCGAGCGCGTGTGAATATTATCAGTAGGGATGCTGACAAAAAAACATGTCTTTATTTCGAGTAGGCATAATAGTGCATAGGTATAGATAAATATCTAATTAAAATCAATAAAGCATAGAATCACTTTTATAAAGTGCGCTTGAGTTTATATATTACGAAAATGATACTAGTTAAATTGAACTTTGGCCAAATTTCAATAATACGCAATTTAAATCTTTACGCTATATCTTATTAAAGTAATTTTTTCTTTGCTTTACACGAGTTGGATGCTATTATCTCTATGAGTCTTGAAGAACAATATAATAATTATTCTTATGCTGAAATAGAGTCAATGTTAAATATTTCTAGTCTACAAAAACGTAGAACTAATATTGACTCCATATATATGTTCGGCATACTACATGGTATAATCGATGTTCCATCATTACTGGGACAAGTAAAATTCAATATTCCGACTCGTAGATTGAGAAACAATGAAGTACTGTTCATCGATCAGCATAGAACAAACTATGGCCTAAATTCTCCAATGACCCGTCTTTGTCGTATTGTTGACTCGAGACAAGATCTGGACTTTTTTGGTTTAAGTTTACAACGATTTAAACGAGCGCTAAATAAATAGTCCAGATCTTGTCTCGATGTCCCTTATGTTTGTCAATGCTTTTTTATTTTTTTAAAAATGTTTTAAACTATTCTTTTATTGTAATATTTAAACCTTATAAATTGTATACATGGACAATGTCCGTTAATAAATAAATAAATAAATAATGCGCGTGCACAGAAATTCGATCACTCGTAATAGGACTGGACTCAAAATGAAGAGTAGTATCCAGATTCCAGCGTGTCTAACGAATGCTGACTGAATACTGAGGCTAAGGTACCTTGATATTCAGTAACCTTGACTGGAAATACAGAACAAGATAGTTATAGGAATATTTTAGGATTTTCTTTTTATATTTTTTATAGTAAACTATGTATCATTAATTTCAAATAGTCAAGGGATGCGCCGCATTTACAGTATGTATAGGGGGAACGCGCCTGGTGTGCACATACACATACATACCAGGGGCGAACCGTGTATAGAAGCGATTATGAGTAGATTACCATTAAATTTGACCAACCATAATAATGTTTTATTGTAACTATATTTACCGAAAAACAAATAAATAATTAACATTTTTTTTAAAATCATTTCCACCGTTTGTATTTTTATCCTAATATAAATATAAATTATTTTTTCATACAAATAAGTATACTATATTTTGAATGTCTTAACCCCAGTGCGTGTTTTTTCTTCTAGATTAAACTTGCAGATTACACAAATTATTTGAAGATTCTTGATTTGGAAAACAGTATTTCAAACATTGTTTCTTAAGGACTATTTTTCTTTGAGATGGTACTTTTAACATAAGACCATAATACTTTCATGCGTCATAATATTGCAGGACGTATGGCGCTCGACGCAGCTGTTTTTAGCACTATTAATTACTAGAACATTCGGCCAGTTGACATTTCAATTGAATACCTAATATCGACTGAATTCATAGTGGTATTTTTATTTATTTTTAATGAATTAGATATTAAAGTAATGGATGATATATCTATATAATAGAATATATCACGAAGTTACATCGTTTGAGTTGATTTCATGGATGAGAGTTGTTGTATCGCACAGAACCACAAAAAACTATCAATTTATAGTATATATTACTTACATTATATTATGTACCTTCTACGTATGTAGGTACAAATATATGATATTTTTTATAGCTTACCTGTAAATAAAATCACCATTCGCCACTGATACATACATGCACATACACACACATATACACATACACATATGTAAACATATACATACATATACACATACCCACATAAATATTCATACATATATTCACACACATATACATAAACACCCTTACATACACATACATACAGAAAATATATATTTTATAAATTTTATCCTTCTTTTCATTGTATTGTATGGTGTTTAAATTGTCGTGAATAATATTAATACTAATATAATTTTATTTATTTATTTAATGCACAAAATACACAATTTTACATAGCCACAATTATATGTTTTTTTTATGTCCCGACTTGTTAGAAAATTCCGTGTTAAGTCGGGACTCTTCGATATATAAATCAAAAATATTTATTGACATATTAAAACAATATACAGGTAATCAAAAAAATGTACAAAATAATCAAAACAATATACAAAATAATAATAGAAAAATAAAAATAAAAAAAAATTATAATACATTTACCTTGCAATGTAATTTGATAAGGTTTCGGTTTATTTTCTTCCTGACTTAATGAGCCTCTAGGTTATTTTATTTTTTTGCATAGAAGTTACATCGTGTTGGGTGAATAAAATTTTATAAATTCTAGGAGCCATAAAGTTAAAAGATCTTTGTCCGCAATCTTTGTACAATGTGTTTCTGTGACGTCACACTACGAGTTGATATATTGTGTGCTGTTAAGACGTGGTCAATTTTATTATTGTGATTATTCATTATTATTGTTTTAGCATACAATTGTCTAACGTCCAAAACATCAAATTCCTTGAAGAGTTGCTCTGAAGGGTACGATACGTTTTTTTATTTATTACTTTAAGAACAGACTTTTGACACTTGATGAGAGGGTCGAGACAAGACAATGATGCACCTCCCCATCCTAAGATACCGTACGACAGTACACTTTGTACAAGCGCAAAGTACACAATTTTTATCAATGAGATGGTTCCAGGTTGATGATTTCCCTGATGGCGCTGGTGGGCGTGACCGCGTCGTCGCCCCTCTCCGCGGGCTGGGCGTGGTCCGGGGGCGCGTGCAGCGCCGCGCTGTCCGCGCTGGCGCAGCTGCCGGCGGCGGCGGGGCCGCTGGCCGGGCCCGCGGGCGGGGCGCGCGCTCCCCGCGCCGTGACGGAGGAGGGCGCGGGCGCCGCGCGCCGCGGGGGCGCCGGCGAGGCGCCGCCGCCCGGGCCGCGCCTCGCCGCGCTCATGAAGATCGGCACGCGCGTCGTGCGCGGCAAGGACTGGAAGTGGGGAGATCAGGTAAAGAGGAATTTTGTTGACATTGAGATTTACAGGGTTCACCCATCTCTGACTAATATTCATGGCCCTGCTATAGTTCATTTCGGGTATACGGATCTGGTGGCTTCCAAAAATAATTCCTAGGCTTTTAACCCAATCCCAGCGGTAACTGTCTTTAGACATTTTTGACTTTACAGGCTGATACTTTGATAAGTGGACGATAGATAGCCAAAAAATTTATACTGAAATATTCCCCGAACATTTGTTGATGAGTGACATCTTTCAATAACTCCTATCATTATATTATAAAATATTTTAATAACAATTTTAAAAATCCCGCTCGGCAGTGACCTCGAGCCGTATCTCTCGCCTCCTTCCGCATCAATCCCGCGCCTCTTAGTTCCGCCGGTCTTCCAGAACCTTGGGAGCCCGTAGCTCCGAAGAAGAGGCAGCTTTGGTTAAGGTTTTTCCAAGGCGTCCGCAGCACGCGTCCGAGCCAGGTCCATTACTCGGTGATCACATCTGATGTTTTAAGTTTTAGTAAGAAAGACATACTGATGCGAATCTTGTCCGCATACAGGACGGGCCGCCGCCCTCGGAGGGCCGCGTGGTGGGCGAGCTGGGCGAGGACGGCTGGGTGCGCGTGGAGTGGGACACGGGGGCCACCAACTCCTACCGTATGGGCAAGGAGGACCGCTACGACCTGAAGCTGGCCCGGGCGCCTAGCCCTGCGCCCAGTGCGCCGCTGACCCCCGACAGAGGTATGCCAAATTTAGGTTATCGAATCATTGTTCTAGATATTCTGTAATCTTTATAGTTTTTGCACACAAGGCGCTTAAAAGTACACAAATATTGTTCGCAGCAAAACTTTACATGACTCCGAGAACGAACCGTACGATATTCATTCCTAATCACATATGCCACCGACGATATGTTGAAATTTGGATAATTCCAGACCTGCAGCTGTCGTCTCCCCCGGAGGAGGGGGGCGGCGGCGCGTGCGTGCGCGCGCAGTGCCTGTGGCTGCTGCTGGCGCTGCTGGGCGCCGCGAGCTCCGCGCAGGGCCCCGGCGTGGCGCGCGTGGCGGCCGGCCTGCTGCGCCGCCTGCTGGCGCCGCCGGAGCCGCGGCACCGCGAGCTGCGCATCGTGCGCGGCGTGCTCGACGACTGGGCGGCCGTGGCGCTCGTCAAGAGTAAGACAAATTTCTAGTAGTTTTTTGTTTCCGGGCAGATATACAGTTATTTACTTAACATTTTGACATTTTTAAGAAGGGAATATGGAAGTCCAGGCCGTTAAAGGACTTGTAACCTATCATTGGCTCGTTTAAGTGGCCATTTCGCACACTGTGTAGCAATCACTATTCTGCCTATGTTTGAACATCCACTTTTCCATCTTATTTACCGAAAAAAAAAACACATTTTTCTATGAACATGCATACATAAATGGTATGACAATTGAAAAGTGTTGTTCAGGCATTGCCTAGAAGGTGGAATAATTCAGCCAGTTGAATCTTACTCACATCAATAAAGGTTTCAGCTCTATACTATCATACTTCAACAAAAGTCAAAAGATGGAAGAGTTGATGAAATGTGGATGTTTTAAAATAGGCTAGATGGTAAACGTTACACAGTGTGTAAAGTGGCCACTTAAACTAGCCAAAGACTGGTCATAAGTCCTGTAAATCCCCATACTTCTCAAAAAAGTTTTCCCTCTCCGTTGCAACAAATTTTAACCTTAATAACTGCCAACCAAGTGAAATCCAGCCTTGTCTACAAACATTTGGTCATACTCAAAATATTGAAATTCTAGCAACCTAAAAATGATTTTTATTAAGTATGCGATATTATTATAGTTACTGATATGAAAGTCGACCTCTTGGTGTAGTGATCAGCGTGTATGCGTACCACGAAATCAGTCTCCGGTTCGATTCCCGGCATGGTTGACACGAAATATTGATTTAAAATGGTGCTTTTACATTTGAATATATCATAGTCCCTGGACTGGCACCTGAATTGTAAGACTGATAATTTTACCTTCATTGTACCAATGCAGTATGCATTACTAGGTGCGAAAATGAGAATGGTGATGATGAGGAAATTTGTCTTCCCATTTTCACCGGGATCGATGGATCGTTTGCTGTTATCAGATATGGCTGTGAGTGAGGACATGCGCCGGGCCCTGTGTTCCCCGGCCTGGGTCAAGCTGTGTCTGTCCATACTGGAGGCCACGGATGAAACCCTCACACAGGACTCGGTATATATGCAGGTTTGTCCCTCTCGTCTCTACTAAATTCCGAGTGTTTCCCTCATTTACTTACCTACATTTAAAGATTTAAAATGGGAATGCCACATATTAAACGTAATGAAAAAATCCAATTCAATTATCTATTTTAAAAAAAAAGCCTTCTCATATATAACACCGAATATGCCACTAAAAATATACAAAACCTCTATCAGACCTACTCTCCAATAAGGGTTTCAGATATAGAATCCCTATTTTGTTAAGGATATAAACTTGTTGGAGAGAGTCCAGAGATAAACTTATTCCTTAAACTTCTGGATCGTAAATCTCTTACATATTTTGACTCGTACGAAGACTCTTCTTCCTTTCATAGTTTAACTTCCCTTACTAAACGTAGACGCATTTCTGATCTGTCTTTCCTCTTCAAAATTTTAAACAATTCTATCGATAGTCCATATCTCTCGGAGCGTATTTCAATCAATTGTCCCGTAAAGTCAACACGACAAGTTCATTTTTTTTATAATTTATTGCCCTAAAAAAATTATGTTCAATACTCGTTTATTTATTGTAGCTGCTCCAAATTTAATTTACTTTGTCCCCATTTAGATATTTTTAATACAAAACATTTGTCAGTGTGTAATAAGTTTATGTTCCTTTAATTATGTTTATTTTATTATGATATCAAAATTTTGAATTGTTCAACTATATGTATTATGTAACTTAGTAGACATTATAATAATAAATATGTACATCTCCCCCCCCTCCTTATCCTCTCTTCAAGCATTTTTGTCCTTATTCCGCCCAATTTACAGTAACTTTATGTTCTTAAAATTAATATTTAAAAAATCTTTGATTATTGAGTACATTAAAATAATATTTTTATATGTATAAATTGTAGGTATTTATTTGATATGTAATATATTTACTTTACTAACTTTGTATACTATGTGGAAATCTGTTATTAGTTCTGAGTTTATACACTATATCTGTTTGTTTACTAAAAATATGTATGTAGAACTGTTGATTTCCCTAATAAATAAAAATAAAAATAAAATAAAATATTATTTTATTTTATTTATTTCGAATACAAACAGATGTACAGGTTAAATGACAAAACAAGGAGATAGTGGAAAGGAAAAGAAGGAAATTGATAAGGAGCGGTAAAGGATGATTGAAGGAAAGTGAGAGTGGAAAATTGCATTTGATTTAATGATTAAATGAATTATGAATGAAGAGCATGAATCAAGCCTATTGATTCTCTTCTGTACATATTGTATGGAGTGTTAAATATATCAAGACTATTAAATTTTTTGTTAAATGTTTCACATATACGAGGGATCGTAGAATGTTTCCGATGATTAGTTTTAAATTTACGAATATAGATACTCGTATTATGAAAAACCTTCTTAAGAGCTCTTTTTTCTCTTTTTTTCTCGTGTCTTATAAAATATATTATTTTTCTCTTTACTGTGTAACATGTTCTCTTAATTATATTTGTGAAAAACTTTAACTGGATGGATGTAGTATTTTGTATTCTCATATAACAACTGTTGTTTGTCCTTAATAAATAAAATAAAATAAGCTACAAAATTGTCGCCGAGCCTAAAATGTCTCCCATATTATTATTAATAATGCACTAGCAGCTATTCAACTGAGTTGTGTGCTGATTGAACATTTAAATTGATGTGTGCATCTAGTTAACATTAACTGAACTAGCACCAATCACTTTCTCGGGAAAGCCATTCCATTTCTCCACGACTCGGTTTGTCAGGAAGTTCTTCCCGGGGTTGGATGAGATGACCTTTGAGATGGCGGTTTTCATTCACAGTGAACATTGATTTCAACTTGGGTACATTATATTGCTCAGTGAAGTCACCGCTGCCTCCGCTCTTCCAGTGAACTTAACCCGAGCTCCCTTAAGCGGTCCTCGTATGATTTATTCCTTAGAGAAACTACCATTTTAGTTGCTCTTCTCTGGACTTTCTCCAACAACTCTATGTCTTTTTTAAAATAGGGACTCCAGATTTGGTAGGCATACTCCAGGAGTGGACGAACATATGTTTTATAAATTTTGAGGAACAAATCTTGGGTGATGTGAGCGAATGTTTTCCTTACTAAGTATAAGAGGGAATTGGTGCGTTTGACAATTTTTGATAATATGTGTTTCCCATTTAAGATCACAAGTAATCGCAACTCCGAGATCTTTTTGTGACATATGATTACTTTTCTTAAATAAGTCTGGATTACAGACCAGTCTGGCGACATCATCAGACAGTTCAACATTACCTCCCTTTCTAGTTAACATTAACCGAACTAGCACTGGGCCATTCCATTTCTCCATGACTCGGTTTGTCAGGAAATTCTTCCCGGGGTTGGATGAGAAGGAGGCAGTGTTTAGTTGCAATGAATGACCTCTGAGATGGCGGTTTTCATTCATAGTGAACATTGATTTCAACTTGGGTACATTATATTGCTCAGTGAAGTCATTGCTGCCTCCGCTCTTCCAGTGAACTTAACCCGAGCTCCCTCAAGCGGTCCTCGTATGATTTATTCCTTAGAGAAACTACCATTTTAGTTGCTCTTCTCTGGGCTTTCTCCGACAACTCTACGTCTTTTTTTAAATATGGATATGTGGAGAGACTGGAAACTCTCAGTATCACAACGCTGCAGGAACGGCGAGAAAGTGGTGACCCGATAGAGACATACGAGACACTCAACAGTCACTATAGCTGCCCAAATTTGGATCCCATGTTCGAGCTTAAACAAGATGCTCGTCTTCTAGGCCACAGTCTCAGGCTGGAGAAAACAAGATTCAATATAAATCTACTAAAGCATTTCCTGAGCAATAATTGTTGATGGTTGGAATAAACTGCCACAAGAGCTGATCTCAATGGGTTAAAAAATAGACTAGATTTCTTTGGGAAAAGTTAAAGTGTGCCAACAGCTAACTTTGGTTAAAATAGATTTGAGCATATCAGCTTTATTTAAGCTGCTCGCTGAAAATGAATTTAATATAATAATAATAATAATAAAACATTTTTCTGGTTTTTCTATCTCTCGAAAGGATACTTTGAAGACTGTCTAAATTAAAATCAACTGTGATGAGTTTTTCATCCTCAGGTCCAAGTGTGCGAGCTCATGCAACGAGTGTTGCCCTCGCACCCTCCCATGGAGGAAGAGAGACAGAAGGAGCTGCTGTCTCGCCTCGTGTCGCTGGTGGGGCGGCGCCTGCTGTCCCCCGTGCCCCCGGAGGCGGACCCGCTCCCCCCACTCGCAGGTAATGTCATAGAGGTCGAGAAGGTGGATAGATCGTTTGGAAGAGGATTGGAGCCGAAAGCCAATGTAGAGCGCAATTCTTTCTAAGTTTTATAGCATCGAGAAGAAAAGCTCTGCATCATGAGGGTCGGCAATCTTGACTGATTCGGTCATATGTAATAAAAGTGTACCTACAATATTTGTGTACAAATGTTTTATTTTTTAAAAGAAAACGCTAATTATAATGTATACATTTTTTTTTTTTTTTTAATTTATTTTTTTTTTATTCCAAAATACAAAAATGTACAAAACATGATTGTATTCCCATGAGTTAGCAAACTTATTCTGGGATAAATACAATTAAAGATTATCAGATAAAAATAAAAATACATTTAGTTGAACATAATCAAAACAAAAATGGACATATCTCGGAGATCTTTTTGAAAACAAATTATAATATATTATTTAACATTAACTTACATAGGTCAAGGGTTATTGAGAAATAATTTAAGGAAATGATTTTTTAGTGTTATTTGATTTCCATTCGTAGACTGCCAAGAAATTGATTTAAGGTGAATAGGCAGGAGGTTATATTGAGTAGAGGCAATCTAGAGGAGTGATCTCACTCCGAATTTAGAGGAGTGTACAGTGTACAGGGGGTAAATGTAGACAGTTATGAGATCGTGGGCGATGGTTATGTATATCACTGTTGAATGTAAGCGCATAAACTTGAGTTTAATTTATGTTGCAATATTTGTAAAAAAGTGTTGGTTATTTCATATTTTATTTTATTTTATTTTATTTATTTCGAATACAAACAGATGTACAGGTTAAATGAATATTTAAAAAAAAAAAATATATAAAATGTATACATAGTAGAGCCTGCCATCCAATTATATGTATTCACTAAATAATACTGTAATAAAGCGACGACGGCTTGAAGTTTAAACTATATAAATAATAAATATACTATATATTAAAATAAGATAAATATGGACAAAACAAGGAGATAGTGGAAAGGAAAAGAAGGAAATTGATAAGGAGTGGTAAAGGATGATTGAAGGAAAGTGAGAGTGGAAAATTGCATTTGATTTAATGATTAAACGAATTATGAATGAAGAGCATGAATCAAGCCCATTAATTCTCTTCTGTACATATTGTATGGAGTGTTAAATATATCAAGACTATTAAATTTTTTGTTAAATGTTTCACATATACGAGGGATTGTAGAATGTTTCCGATGATTAGTTTTAAATTTACGAATATAGAAAATATCAGAGTCTAGTTGGCCTAAATATGAAGGTAAAATACTAAAAGAATTGTAAAGTGACCACTTAAACCAGCCAATGACAGGTCATAAGCCATGTTAATGCCTAGACTTCCATATTCTCTTCTCGAAACTGTTTTCCCTCACTGTTGCAAAAAATTTAGACCGTATGATTACCCAAATATTTTAATTTTGAAGTCAAAAATGGGAATCAAGTTGGGATAGAGTGGGGTTTGAACCTCGGACCTCTGATTCGTGAGTCCGCAACACTAGCCACAGAATCACAACTTGATTCAAATGGATTGATAATTAATAACGAGCACCCGACTGATTTTGGGACGGTCCAAATGGGAGATTTCCGAGTGATACGGAGGCACCCCGAAAAGCCTAGATTTCTTAGATTTCCTGCTGAGATGTCTCAATCTGAAGGGACGAATTTGTCCGCAGTGGCCGAGGGCACGGACGGCAGCGGCGGCGTGGACAACCGCGCGCACGCGCTGCTCACGGCGCCGGGCTCGGGCGCGCTGGGCGCGGCGGGCGTGCGCCTGCTGCGGCGGCTGCTGGCCGCGCCGCCCTGGGCGCCGGCGCTGGCGCGCCTGCTGGCCGACTGCCTGCACCGCGCCGCCAAGCAGGTACGAGCTAGAGTAGAGACGGGCGAGCTTTTGAGACCGTTACCCATAAAGCGGGTTATACATTCAAAATATAATATATTACTTTGCCAAAAGATCCCTTTAGAGACGGTGCTGTAATGTCATATTACATTTAGCAAAATACGACATTATTCATCATCATCATTATCTTTCCGAACCTAATGGTTCATAGGGCACTGTGTTGATATGAAAGTAGTTAAATACACAGGAATGTGTATTTCACTACGCACTTCTTTCGATTGTTGCGCGGTATTATTGACAACCCTGGAGTTATGCGGAGCATTAGCTTTTATGTTCCGGATAATTACCTTAGACAGCGTCAACATAGACTGTTTCACATTCCAATATACAGGATCAACCTGTCAATGGTTATGCCTGTTGGAAGGGCTATCCCTATGTTGAACAATATTACTTTGGACATTGACTTCGCCTCTCTGGGGGAGTTTTTCGTTACGAGATTCTCTTACTTTTTGAACATATTATTCTCTGGATATTATGTATATTTATGTGTTATTTTTAAACATACCTAATTTGATCTTATTATTTTAATTATTTCTATATGTATAAATTAAGATATTCCATTTTGTAATGTACATATATATGAATAAATAAAATTGAAAAAAAATAAATTGTTACACCAATCGCAGCGTATTTTGATCATTTTTGTTTCATGAAGGTAAGACGGACAGTCTTACGCTTCAGGTACCAGTCCAAGAACTATAAAATATTCTAGTGTGAATCGAACCCGAGACCTCTTGCATGGTAGGCAAACGCGTTGACCATTACTCCACGGGCCCGACAGTTAAGTTAATTGCAGGATATTTTGAAATACATACATAACGTTAGCTTATTAAAGCAAAATACAATTTCAAATGTTCCGGAGCAGTTATGGAAATGATGAGAAAGATCAGCCTAATCCGTAACAATGTAAGAAGTTGAATACGTGGTTTATAGATGACATCTTCAGAGTGGCAGCGCTACACGGCCGGAGAGGGCGACGCCCCCACGCCTGCTACGCCCCCCTCGTCGCCCTGCCGCCCCGCAGCCCCAGAGCCCGTGCAGAGGGATGCCCCCACTGACGACCTGTGCCTGATTGGTAATATTCTTTACCTACTTTCACTCCGCGGGACTGGTTTGTATAATAATTCAAAATGCAATTTGAGAATACAGTAGAGAGTCCTTTAAAATTGTTGCCAGTTTAAAAAAATCAGTTTCGGTGTTAAAAATAAATTGAAAACCAGAAGTCTATGGGACTGCCTGGCCGCTTAACAAAACAGTTGAATAACCTCCCAGGCTACCATGAATCATTCAGACAGTCTGTCAGTTTAGAAAAAGGGAAGTCCATACATGTGTACCCAGGGATGCTAGAGGTTATTATTGCGATTATTTTCATGTCCAGGTGGCGCCCTCGCCGCGATGGGAGGGGCGGAGCACAGGCCGCACACGGGGCAGCAGGTCACAGAGGGGGGCAAGGCCGCCACAGTGCTCCGCGTGGCCGCCCCCCGCCTGCTGCTGCAGCACCACGGCGCCGACACTCCCGTCAAGGTATGACATGTGACACATAATTTCATTTCATCTGCTTCCGGGTTATTTACATTATGAGGACACGCGTCCCAGTCAATAGAGCATCAGTACAACAAAATATTATTCAAAAATAAATACGAGATATATCCAGAAATGATGATGATCTCTGAGCCCGGGTGCATAAAGAATACAGTTCTACGTGTGAAATAGAACCAGAACCCTGGACGGGTGTTTTCGACTCGATGGCTGCTCTCGGGTAAAAATCCTGAATACGAAAATCAATTGAAGGTAGGTCCACCTTGTTGTAAAGTATTTGGTACATTCGCTTATCTACCTAAATTATTACCAATAATCTATAAATTTAACTCAAACTACAATTAATAATTTTGCAATGTATGTAGGTATATTTCTGGGGCAAATCGTCCAAATAAGTGATTCGCCCCTGCATTGCAATGCTATGCATCGCATCGAGAATTGCCGATTATTCTGACTTTGACACTCCAACTCTTAAGAATCGGCTGGACTTGATAGCGCCATCCCTTTTTATTCCTCGTCTTCTATATTTTAAGTTAACTGATGAGATTGTTATCACCAGGTGGAGATTGACAATGTGCAGCCCGCGGAAGATCAGTTTGATGTGTGGCAGCTGTCCGGAGCAGAACAGGAACTCCAGGGCTGGGCCACCATCCTAACCAGACCCCTCCCCATCTTGGCTCGCACTGACCATACGCTTGGTGAGTGCCACAGATTCATATTTTTTGTTAATCTTAAATTATCGTTCGATCCGGAAAGGTTGATGTAGAGATACTAGTTTATTGTAAAGAATACGTCTTGTATCTGGGAAGGTCTGAATCTGAGTGCCTTGAGATAATTTACTTTGAGCCTAGCTGCCGATCGCCACGTTACAGGTGGCTCCGCCCGTTCTCACGGCCGATAATCTGTTGCAGGACTCGACATCCCCACCCTTCGCTGCCAGCAGCTGGAGCTCCTCAGCCTGCGAGCCTCCGCTTCCCTACTCGGAAACCAGGAGAGGCTGCGCGCCGTTCTGTCCCTCCCGGAACCCGCCTCTAACGGTCAGTTTCTCGTCCTATTCTCCATAGCCCTTCACGCCTGAATTAAATCTCGTGGATACAAACAATATTTTTTACGCTTTATGTACTCGGGGCATTATTATGCGTTGAATTATTTTAAAAAAAATAGCTTTTGATTCTTTTGAAACTTTCTATTACAACGCTGCAGGAATGACGAGAAAGGGGTGACTTGATAGAGACATGAGGATTGTTGAGTGTGGACTGTATATTTTGGCTTGCTTGAATCAAAATGCTGTCTTTCTGTTTGGAAATCTTGATGTTTATTGCATATAATATTACGACTAAATACAAATTTTATTATTATGTGTAGATGGTTATTAAACATTGTTTATTTATTTTGTTCATTAACGCCCAAAAGGCATTTACAAAAAATAAAAATAAAATACATGCTAACATACTAAATAATAAACACAGAATATACAGAAAAAATATGTGAAATTAGTTAGAAAGGATATAATAAAAAGTTTTACAAAGTAAAAAAAAATAATAATAACAAAGGTATGCAAGAAAAAACAGTGAGCATATAAACAAAAAATGCAAAGATATAAGCTTATGAAATAAATTCTGTAAAGCAAACACAGTAAATAAAGTGTTACGGTAAGCAAGAAAGGCAAATTTAAGTTAAATTAATAAACAAGCAAGCATATATTATCGCGAAAAAAGAAGAAATAAAAATATGTATCTATGAAATGCGTATTTGCCAATACTACAATGCAATTTGATATAATAGTAAAAAATAAAAAACAAGTATAAGGCAGTAAAAATAAACAAGTAAGTATTTTTTAAATTTATGGAATTGAATTGTCAATGTTAGTTTGACGAGCAGCTACAAATAAACTTGATATTGTTAAAATTAATAAATTCAAGTATTTTTGGTATGTCAAAAAGAGAGTTTACAATTTATATATAAATTGCGGTGTGATCACAGCAGATAGCGAGAGGATGAAAGGCGAGTTTCTGGCGCCTCCAAACAAAAAACCAACCGGCTAAGGGAAGGTAACCCCGACAGAAAAATTCACCAGAGAAGGCAACGGGAAACCACTCTGGTCGTCTTTTCGCAGGAATCACTATGGCGAGTACATCCAATACCAGTTGTCCTGGCCTCGGGACAGCGCAGGACCGAGAAGATTTCTTGTAAATACATATATAAGATTTCTCTTGCACTAAAATAGATTTAAGCATATCAGCTTTAAGATGCTCGCTTAAAACTGAACAGTGACATTAATGAAATAGTTTGTTGCCTTATTCGTCGTTCTGATTTTAGGTTCGGCCAGCCGGGGGCTCGTAGTGCGGCGCCTGCTGTGGCTGGCCACCCGGCCCTCTCCCCTGCGCAGCGCCCACCAGCTGCCCGTAATACGCCACGCCCTCCACACGCTCGCCGAGCACCTCGCCATGCAGAGCGGTACGCTATCATCAATCTTTCCATAATCGACAATTATTAAACAAAATAATCTTGGAATCAGGGAAAAATACTCACATTTATCCCCCCGCAAGGGTGGTAGGCAGAGAGGATAAAATGCCACATCACTCTATCTTTGCATACAGATCTCGCTTTATGCACACGCGCTGATTATTCCATCCTTTAACATGTCCATCTTCAAGTATTTGTTGGATTTGGTCATGCCATGTCTTTCTCGGTCTTCTCCTCTATTTCTGCATCCATCAACATTCGCATCGTAAATATTTTTAGCCGTTCTTTCGCAGTCTATTCGCTCTACATGTCCGAACCAGCGCAGAGCTCCTTTCTTGATTTTGTTGATAATTCTTATCTTAGCCTTACATAATGTACGGATCTCAACATTTGTGCATCTATCGCACATAGTTTTATCACACATAATTGCATTAATTTGTATTAGGGTTCAGTGGCAAATAATGTAAAGATAACGCAAATCCGCAAACCAGTTATTGAAGGGTCCATCAGCTTCTGGCCAGTGGCGCTATCATGACTAGTAGAATAGAATTACTCGATAAAAAAACACTTCGATCATTGGTAAAATATTGGTAATTTTAAATAGTGATATCTCAATTTAATAATAATCTTGAATTTGAAAAAATTCTACCTCATCTCTGTAGGGATATAAATAAAAATATATACCAACTCCCCCTTGGGAGAAATCCAGATTTGTGTATGTACAAAATACACGTACCAAAATAATGTTGTGTAATAAGATCTGGTCAAAATATAAGTAAAAATAAATTGCAGAGTCATCTGCAGGCGATTACTAGTACTTAATTTAACTCGGAAGAGTCTTAAATACATAAAATAAAGTAATATGCTAATTAAAAATACTTAACTTCAATATCAATACATAGATGGCGCTCCAACTCGCTTGTGAATGGTTTCTCATTTAATAACATATATACAAAAATCAAAAATGTTACCTGTGTGGATATTCGCTAATAAGCGGAATGGGGAATGTTGTAGTACTTAAAGTGGCCACTTAACCCAGCCAATGACAGGTCATAAGCCCTGTAAACGCTCGAATATCCATAATCTTGAATTTGAAAAAATTCTACCTCATCTCTGTAGGGATATAAATAAAAATATCTCAATTTCTTTACATGCCTGATAATGATCACTTATGCAAGCGCTTTTTCCTCTAATAGTTGTTTGTTCTGTGTAGAGCTGTCGGACCAAGAGTCGGAACAGGAACAAGAGCAGGACATGACGGAGGACATTCAGGAGGTCATCGAGGCCACCACTCCTCTGGGGGACGTCCCCGCCGCCACTATACAAGGTCAGTTATTATGGAAATAGAAGACGAATGTATGCAAATCTGTATAATCAAGAACTTGATAAAAGAAGAACAACAATATAAATTGTATTTGTGGGGGTCATAGTCCATTTATCGATGACACACGCACATGCAATGATTTCACCTGAAAAATAAATCTATATTGAATATAATAATTTTATATTGAATACAATACAACATATTGTACATAAAATGTCTGTCTATGTAAAATTTTAGTCCTGCAGTTCATTCACGCCATGGAGACATGAAAAACAAAGTCGTGTTGCTGTCAATTTTTAATATCTGTGGAACCAATTCTAATAAACATATCCAGTGGTGGTATTCTGAATCTTTCCCTATAGAGTGGTTAGTTTGGGGATCCTTATTTTTTGCATGCACCGAAACTTTGCTTCATTTATGGCCACACTGATGATTAAACGTCAAACAAATACGAACAAGTGAAGCTAAATATAAAAATTCGTTGCGATCCCAAAACACTTAATTAGGTTCAATTCAAAAAGTTGATATCCACCAAAATAGGGATTCCATATCTGAGACCCGTATTCGAGCGTTGGTCTGATACAGGTATTGTATAGTATAGTAGATAAGATTATTTGCTCGGACTTTGAATAAGTTGTTACTGGTTTTCAGCTCTTCTGGACGTGGAAGACGACGGGCAGCCTCTGCCGGCGCCTCTGGTTCGGCTGCTGATTGAGATGGGCTTCCCGCGGAAGGATGTGGAAACCAGCATAAAGGCCCTCGGTAAGTTTCACCCAATGGTTTTTTCATGTTTTCAGCAGTTAGATTTGAAATATTATCATCTTTGAATTAAATTATGGTTAATTAAAGCCATTCCCCATAAATATTCCATTTTCCCCTTTTTAAATCCCTTATTTTTTTAATGTGTAGTGACTACACAGCACCGTAACGCACGGGTATATTTAGGACAGTAAGGTAAAGGTTAAAAAGGCTTCTGTGGTAAAAAGTAGCCACTTCAAAGCGATTATAACCTCAAATAAATCCCAATTAAAGCAAAAATGCTCAACAATGTTTGTTGAATTAACTACCTGGTAAAAGAAAAAGTATAAAAATTGGAAAGTTGTTTTCAGGCGTTGCCTAGTAAGTGATTTGGTTCAGCCGGATGAATCTCACCCACGTGATAAAGGTTTCAGCTCTTTTACTTCACAAAAGTCAACAGGTGGAAGAGTTGAGAAAATGTGGATGTTCAAACATGGGTACACAGTGTGTAAAGTGGCCACTTAAACCAGCCAATGACAGGTCATAAGACCTGTAAATGCCTTGAACATTGTTGAAGTTACATTGCATTTGGTGTACCGGTACAGCGTCCTATGCATCCGGTGCAGATGGAGGAATGATGATTGTAAGGTCAGCTCCGGGTAAACTTCCTCATCACTAGTTTTGATTGTATTAACTATTGTACTAAAATATTTTAGTCTTTAGTTTAAGCCTGAAGTATTGTTGCCAGATTGCGACCCCCACCTGCAGACCGACCACACCACGGTAGTGCGGGTGGTGAGCTGGCTCCTGGAGCACCCGTGCGAGGACATGGTCAGTGATAATGACTCCGACGCTCCTCCCGACCTTGCGGTAAGTGCTCACTCTAATTCATCACTAACCTGCGGAACTTCAGTTAGATTTACAAGGAGATTGACTGCGTATTTATGTTTAATTAACTAAATGGCTTAATTGAACGAGTGGCATTATTAGGATATTAGAAGCAAATTTAGAAATCTCCACCAAAAACAGAAAATGAATTATTGATGCCAAAATAAACTATACATAACAACCTACCTACCTCAACAAAAGCGTAATTCAAAACTGTCTCTAAATCTTGCAAAAACAGATTTCAATTATACTACTTGACACCGCAAACTTAGCATCTCCATTGAGTTGTATCGAGTGCAATATCTCGTTCTTCAACTGCCCCTGAAGCGTAAGACTGATTATCTCACCCGTAGGTGTTTATCTGTAGAGCTACTCACCATCTGTTCTCTCTGTGCAGGTTGCCAACCAGCTGAAGAGGCGCTCCGACTTCCCGAGCGACGATGAGTACGCCCGTTACGTGTCGGAGAAGGCGCGGCCGGGCCAGCCCGTGCGCTGCTGCAAGGCCTACGAGGAGGTCCGCCTGGGGGACTTGGGGAGGATCGTCCGAGTGGACAGGGAGGGACTGCACGATCTCAATCTGCAGGTAATCGTCGTCACTTCGTCGCGTGAGGCCGTCGGATCGGCGTGGCCGGGCCGACCAGCGCTCCGCTGCTAGGACTTTAAGAAAACACACCGTAAATCCCCTAAATTACGTTTTTTAAGGGACTGGCGAAAATAAATGTTAACGGAGGGAAAATGTAAATAGAGGGTATTGAAAAAAAAAATTAGCAAATTATTTGTTTTTAAAAAAATTATGGTGATGTTTGAACCATTTTTTAATTGCAACTTTTTAAAATATCGTATTCATAAATAATAAATGTCTGTAAAACACAATAAGCATCTTTAAAATTTCAATTAAAACACGAAAATGGCGGCAATAAATGTCCATAAAAAAACTGTTTGTAAAATTACAACCAAAAAACACAAAAATGGCCGGAAAAAATACTTGTAAAGCAGAAACACACAAATTGTCTTTGAATTACAACTATAAAAATACGAAAATAGCGGCAATCATTTCACCTATTGATTAAACTTACCAAAAGGTTGGTAAAACGATAGAGACTAACTTCTGACTCTTGAGCTGTCAGTTTTCAGTGGGGATTACAATTTTTTCCGACTAAGAAATTGGTATAACGACTAGAGACAAACTTCAGATTCATGAGATTTGATGATTTAAAATAAAAAATCAAACTTCTTGAATGAATATTTAATATATCTCTTAACTTTACGTGGTTTTCATAGCATAATTTTAAATGAGAGGTTCATCTTTTTTACTACATTAAGACTGCTCCGAACAGCAAAAAATTAATTCTGAGGGCCAAAGCGCCGATAAAATTAGGTGTCCGAGATCCTTATCAACCGAGGCCCGAAGGGCCGATCAACTGAGGCTCGGAGGGCCGATTATACGATGCCGAATTTCCTAGGATATTTTCATACATTGCCTGCTAGTAAAAAATAAATATACCAACATTTAAAAAAAAACCTTCTTTAGTATGTACAGAATACAGAAATAGGGATACTGATAAAAATATGTGGAATGGATTTAGAAAATTGATTGTATTTTCTAAGTCAATATGGATATTGTGGGGAAATGTTTTCATGTACAACTTTTAAAATAAAACTGTTTAAAAATATTAAAATTTATTTCAAGGGAGAGGGAAAACATTTTTGAGAAGGGAATATGGAAGTCTAGGCATTTACAGGGCTTATGACCTGTCATTGGCTGGTTTAAGTGACCACTTTACACACTGTGTAACATTCACCATTCTGCCCATGTTTGAACATCCACATTTCCTCAACTCTTCCATCTGTTGACTTTTGTAAACCAGTCTGCAAGCATTTGGACATACTCAAACATTGTTTAAAAATATGTCTCCACAAAAATGCGACATGTTTGGCCTAGACAATTGTGATGTCAAGATTTGTTACAATGTCCTGTTTAAATTTAAACGATCACAAACAATGTTCAAAATTTAACTGAATTGTGACGTATTAGAGGCATGGCCATTGCAGTGAACCGTTTTTGCGGAAATTTAAAATTACGTTAATATTAATTTTTAAATATTTTTTACATGGATAAAAAAACAGTCACCTACCTACCTTAGTCTCCCCAGTGCCTCCATTGTTTTTTTTTTCCATTTCCGTTTTCCCCTGTACAGGTGGAGTGGTACCAGCGCGGCTCCATGTACTGGGTGCGCTTCGTGCACGTGGAGCTCCTGGGGCAGGCGCCCGCGCCGCCCGCGCCGCCCGCCGCGCCGCCCGCGCCGGCGCCGCTGCGCGCCGGCGACCTCGTGCGCGTGCGCCGCAGCGTGCAGCAGCCGCGCTACAAATGGGGCTTCATAGACCACAGCAGCGTGGGCGTCATAACCAGTAAGTGTAGGGAGATATTATTGATACACGGTGTTTCAGGGCCGGACCGTGAAATTTCGGAGGAACATTCCTCGTGGTAAACTTTAAAAAAAATCCTAATAAATTTTTTCCAAAAAATCGAAAATGAAGTAAATTTTTAATGTCTCAGACTAGCATCCCGTCCACAAACCTCCCCTACAGAAAAAATGAGATAAAAAAAATGTATTTGACAAATTAATTTATTTATTTGACAAATTTTAGTCTGCATTACTTTACGGGCTGTTTAACCCATTACATAATGCAGACTGTAAATACATTGTGTTCTTTAAACCCTGTCACATCCGAAACCACAATGATCAGTGTTGGCAAGAAGACATATTAGCATATTTAAAAAAATATTTAGGACAAAGAAATAAAAATAAAAAAAAACCAATGGTTGCTTACTTCTGCAGTGGAGAAGTGAGGGGAGCGCGGCGCAGTATCAGACTCCCCCTCCACTTCCTCGTTTCTCCCCTGCAGAAGTGAGCAACCATTTTCTTTTTTTACATATATATTTTTTATTTTATTTGTTCTAAAAAAATATTTTAATGTGCCAATATGTCTTCTTGCTCATACTGATCATCGTGGTTTCGGATGTGACAGGGTTTAATGAACACCCTGTATAACGTAAGTTTGATGTCAATGAATAGAAAGCAAATAGCTGCTAAACTGCCGATATGTACAGAAAAATAGATCCATATTATCTGCAGAAGCTGTATTCAGCAAGCGAATCGCCCTATTAATGGGTGAATTTTGACTTGCATTAGTGAACGTGCTTCTGGGTGTGTAAAACAGTGCATGAGATCTCACTCTAGTATAATTATTGGGAACATACAAACTGATCTCTTTCAGTATAATTGGATTATATATACCTCCAGAAATCAGCTTATAAAAATGTTTTCCAAGAAAAATTTGACGACGGGATTTGATTTGAAAATGTATTATATTTTTTTTTTAAAATTTGCATCACAACAGGCCAGGAGGCCCAATTACAGTGGTTAATTATTGTCAAGAACACCCAGGCTTGAGAAAAATCACACTAAATTTTTGTGTTCTCACCGGGAATCAAACCCGGAACCTTCCGTGTGTGAGTCAAGCGTCTTGACCTCCACACCACGGAGGGCGCCGGGGGCCGACAATGAAGCGATATACACCGGACGCGGACAAGGGAAACGGCTGAGTAGGAGAGGGGAAGGCGTTTGTGGAAGAGATGCTAGTCCGAGAAATTAAGGATATACTCCATTTTTACCTACCTTTAAATGTCGACATTCTATGCATTTTTGAAAATCGCATTCCTAACTAGAGTGCACCCCTGAGCAGAGTTTGACATTTTCTAAAAGAATTCTATATTTGAAAATGAATTATTTTATGTTTTGGAATTCAAACATAGACAAGTACCTACTTAAATTATTATTTGAATTAGTATTTGAAAATGAATTACATATCTAATTCGGACTAAATACGATAATTGATATCAAACTTTCATTTAATCTGTGTTTATTTAATCCATTTAGCAAGAACTCAAATCTAGCAATACCAAAGCATTGCCGGGTTCAGCTCGTAGTATATAAATCTATGCAATATCTCGCAGCAGTCTCCTGCAACGGTCTCTTCCCTTAGACAAAATCCAAACTTGTACACTCTTTCGAAAATAGTTTTGGAGAACTTAATATGTTCATCCAGGACATTGAACACTCTTGGGGCCACAAAAGAGAAATTCCTCTGACCAAAAGCCGTACGTGTTTTTAGTATTAAATTATTCAAATTACAGGAAAACCTCGTACGAGCATTCTGCTGGGATCTCCTCTTGTAAGCGCATGACCAGAAATGTGCCAAACACACTTTTTTTTTTAATTGTCTAATGTCCAGTACCTTCATGAATTGAAACAATGTCTCAGTTGGGAAAGTGGGGGACATCCAAGCATCACTCTTGGTATTAATTTTTGTAAGTTTATTAGGGGGTTCGTGATAGACATTGCGCAACCTCCCCAGCCCACTATGCCATAGGTTGCCACTGACTGGAAAAGAGCAAAATACATCATTCTGAGAGTGCCAATGTCCAAGATGTTCCTAAGTGAGCAGAATCCATGACCCAGCTTTCTTAATCTGGAAACCAGCAATTGGACCTGAACCGCCCATCATCAGATTTCTGTCAATGTATAAACCACAAACCACATTAATTTCAGGCATAGCCGCTAACGGTCGCGACGTGACGGTGGACTTTCCCCAGCAACCCGGCTGGACAGGGCAGCTGGGAGAGATGGAGCGGGCAACTAAAGGTGACCTGTTCTCTATAATTCCTTAATTCCTCATCATCGTTCCATTTCCGCGATGCATTGGTTCACCAATCCGCAGCGTATCTTGATCATTTCTGTTACGCGGAGGTAAGATGATCAGTCTTACATTTCGGGTGCCAGTCTAGGGACTATGAAATATTCCAGTGTAAAACACCTTTTCATTTCGTCGTGTCAACCATGTCGGGAATCGAACCACTACATCACGAGGCCGACAGATTCTTTATAATTAAATCCCGTAAAACCTTGCTTGCTATGCACATTTCAGTATGACGTTAATGGTTTGCCTTCGACCTAATAAAGCTCTGCCTCGTCAAGTGAGGGTTATCTCTAGAGGCCGCCCAGGGCACTGCAGATTGAACAAACACCACGCTAGAATGAAACTTTCCCAAACTTCTAGGTGTAGGTTCTGCAGTGCAGATGAGGAACACCTATACACATTCTATGTGAATGTGATGCTTGGCATCGTAAAAGGAGCCTCATCCTCGGGGGACCACTGGTTAAACCTGAGGATGTTAAAGAGCTCGCCCCCTACCTAATAGCCTGATACTTTACAGATTTGGGCTTGGAGGGGGAGATTTAGCAAAATGTAAACTCTCGCCGTTTTACGTACGTAAACGGGGACTCGTCACAATAGATCTTCACAGGTCGCAGTGATGTCAGGAGCTTGTACAGCACTGACCCCCACCTCTAAGAATATGAAGAATAAGAATGATGTTAATGTATTGGTAACTACCAGTTGGTCCAAGAAGAACTATCAAAATATATATATAAATTTTTTTGGAAAAAAAATATATTTGCGTTTTTATAATTAACCTAAATATTTCATTTCGACTGCCATTTTCAACGAGTTGTGAATAACTCACTATTAGCAAAATGGGAATCAAGTTGGGGGGTAGAGTGGGATTCGAGCCACGGACCTTTGAGGCGTGAGCCCGAGACACTAGCCACAGGACCACAATCCGATTCAAGCGTTGCCTAGTACACGGGTGAAATAGTTCAGTCAGGTGAATCTTTCCCGCATCAACAACGGTTCGTTGATTAGTTGGTAAGTTATCAGACTGATATGTGACATTAACAAATTACAACAGGGATGGAGGACACTTTAGAGAAGGGAATATGAAAGTCTAGGCATTTACTGGGCTTATGACCTGTCGTTGGCTGGTTTAAGTGGCCACTTTACACACTGTGTAGCATTCACCATTCTGCCTATGTTTGAACATCCCCTCAACTCTTCCATCTAACGACTTTAGTGAAGTAAACAAACTAAAACTTTTATCATGTGGGTGAGATTCACCTGGATGAAGCGATTCAAGTGGCCACTTAAACCAGCTAACGGCAGGTCGTAAGCCCTGTAAATGCCTAGAATTCCATATTCCCTTATCAAAAATGTTTTCCCTCTCTGTTGCAACAAAATAAGATCTAAATAACTCCCTAGGGAGGATGCAATTAACTACGGTTTGAAACAAATGTGTTTATATTTTGATGACAGATATAGCATTTACGTAAACTTCTCTGACTCCCCTCGACCAGTTCTGCAAAGTGGTGGGAGTATTATAATGAATATTTGATTTGTCCGCGTGCAGAAACTCCGGAACAGCCGGTGCTGGGTTGGCGGGGCTGCTTGCGATCCTTGCGCGTGTCCTCGGGGGTCCCCGCTGCCGCTTACCTGCTGGACGGGCGCCCCCACACCTTCTGGCAGTCCGACTCGGGAAGAGGAAGGGTGAGACAACATTATCTTCATCATCTTTCGGGTAGAGGAGAATTGGTGCTATGCAGGCGGCATTTAGTGTTCACTGAGTAAATGTCCGATCTCCAGACAGCCTTCATACTGTTGAATGGGTCGCCTGCTACTCCTAGCCCCACTCCCAGTTATTTTTGAAAGCTGCCATTTATTGTAACATATACTTCCAGGTATTTTAAACTCTCGACCCTTTCGATGATTTGATTCGTCGGGGGATTTTAAGCACGAAGTGTTACATAGTACATGGGCTTTTAGCATTTACCTTAAATGAAATAATTTTTTGGCATAAACTTTAGACTTAAAAATACCCCAAAGAAAATAGTTCATGGAAGACTCGTGTCCACTGTTTTGATGATTGGATTCGACAGAATGAGAGAGAGGGATTTTGAGCATCAAGATACGAAGTGTTACACGGTACATAGGTTTTTAGCAGTAACCTTAAAATAAAATATTTTATTGTATAAACCAAAAGACCTCAAAGAAAAAAGTCCAATGGAAGACTCGTGACGACTCTTTCCATGATTTGATTCGACAGAATCAGAGAGAGGTATTTTGAGCATCAAGATACGAAGCGTCACACAGTAGACAGGTTTTTAACTTTAACCTTAAAATAAATAAAAAATTGGCATTCAATTCAATTAATTTATTTTAAATATAACATATACATTACAAACATATATTCAATACGTACATATTATAAAAAGAAAAAAAAATACACGAAAGAGACTCATGTCAAAGTAGTAGGAGAATCCTTCTCCGGAAATCCCCTTCGGATACATGGAACAGATCAATATCCAGAGCGATGTTGTTCAGCATAGCGGTAGCCCTTCCAACAGGCATAAACCTTGGGCTTCAAACAACCCCAAAGAAAAGAGTCCAATGAAAGACTCATGTCAGACGTAAACTGAACTTGCAGAATCATTAAGAGTTAATCCCCCAACAGTTGCTAAATGTTTAAAAGCATTAGGATTGATTCAAAAGCAAGGGAATTGGGTGCCATACGAGTTGAAGTCGAGAGAGATTGGGAGAGTTGATCACCCAACAGTTGCCAAGCATTAAGAATGATTGAATAACAAGGGAATTGGGTGCCGTAGGAGTTGAAGCCGAGAGAGATTGGGAGAGTTGATCACCCAACAGTTGCCAAGCATTAAGAATGATTGAATAGCAAGGGAATCGGGTGCCGTACGAGTTGAAGCTGAGAGATTGAGAGAGTTGATCCCCCCAAGTTGTCTAATCTTTAAAAGTATTAAGAATGATTCAATAGCAATGGAACTGGGTGTCTTGTACGAGTTGAAGCCGAGAGAAATTTAGAGAGTTGATCCCCCCAACAGTTGCTCTTCTTTAAAAGTATTAAGAATGATTCAATAGCAAGGGAATTGGGTGCCGTATGAGTTGAAGTCGAGAAACCTCGAACAAAAACAGCCAGAACTTGTTCAAGTCCCCAATATCTTACCTGATATTTACAGTCTACATTACATAATGGGTTAAACACAACCCAAGTAATGTTAATTATTTCCTTCTTCTGGGTTATTGGCCTTGGGTCATCGCACTCCTTACCCACGAGCCACATTGTAACATCCATCAATCCGCAAATACCCAATTTGCGACCGAACTTAATGTCCCTCGGCTTCCAGCACTGGGTGCGCCTGGAGCTGCAGGCGGGCGTGCTCGTGCGCCGCCTGGCGCTGCGCCTGCAGCCCGGCGACGGCTCCTACTGCCCGGCCGCGCTGGCCGTGCGCGCCTGGGCGCCGGGCGCGCCGGAGCCGCGCGAGCTGCGCGCCGCGCACCTGCCGCCGCCCGCCCGCGCCGGGCCCGTGCTGCTGGAGCTGCTCCGGGACGTGCCCGAGGTAAGAGACAGGGGGAGAGCCGGCCGGCCGGGCCACGTACAAATATGTTTTGTTTGCGGTAACTTAACTCTAGGGTCAGATATTAGAAACTTCACTTTGCAATATTTCAACTGAAGCAATATCGTAGATAGGTAGGTGAAAAACTAAAGCTAGGGTTTCCTAGGACAGCGGTGCCCGTATTTTAACGGCCGTAGTGAACGGTGATGCAGTGGACAGCCGTCGTAAAGGTGATTAGAGAGTGGTTAAATGGTGTTGATAACACCGTTTTCCTATAAAACCACACTCTAGTCACCTTTACGACGGCTGTCCACTGCATCACCGTTCACTACGGCCGTTAAAATACGGGCACCGCTGTCCTAGGAAACCCTAGCTTAAGACAGTGGCTAAAATTTTATGTAGAAATAAAGAAAAACGTCACAAAAATGTATGTGATTTAAAATGCTTGTATTTCTTTTCAAAAACAAAAAATAAGGATTTTGCTTCAGCCACTTTCGTGTTCAATTTATTAACATATTACAGCAGAGATGAAGAACATTTAAGAAAAGGTAATATAGAAGTCTAGGCATCTACATAAATAAAGGTTTCAGCTCTTTAACTTCACAAACATCAACAGATGAAAGAATTGAAGGAATATAGATGTTCAAATACAGGCAGAATGGTGAATGTTACACAGTGTGTAAAGTGGCCACTTAAACCAGCCATTGACAGGTCATAAGCCCTGTAGATGCCTAGACGTCTATATTACCTTTTCTTAAATGTTCTTCATCTCTGTTGTAATATGTTAATATAAACAGCTCCCCAGGGAGTTGAATCCAGTCCTTGTCTACAAAAATTTGGACAAACTTAAAATATTGTTCAATTTATTATCTTCAAATTATGACAACAAATTTTAGTTCAATACTTAATATGAGAACCCAGATACCTAAGTTTATCAACAATATTTTATCTTCAAATTATCACAACAAATTTTAGTTCAATACTTAGTCTTTATATGAGAACCCAGATACCTAAGTTTATCAACAATATTTTATCTTCAAATTATCACAACAAATTTTAGTTCAATACTTAGTCTTTATATGAGAACCCAGATACCTAAGTTTATCAACAATATTTTATCTTCAAATTATCACAACAAATTTTAGTTCAATACTTAGTCTTTATATGAGAACCCAGATACCTAAGTTTATCAACAATATTTTATCTTCAAATTATCACAACAAATTTTAGTTCAATACTTAGTCTTTATATGAGAACCCAGATACCTAAGTTTATCAACAATATTTTATCTTCAAATTATGACAACAAATTTTAGTTCAATACTTAGTCTTTATATGAGAACCCAGATACCTAAGTTTATCAACAATATTTTATCTTCAAATTATCACAACAAATTTTAGTTCAATACTTAGTCTTTATATGAGAACCCAGATACCTAAGTTTATCAACAATATTTTATCTTCAAATTATGACAACAAATTTTAGTTCAATACTTAGTCTTTATATGAGAACCCAGATACCTAAGTTTATCAACAATATTTTATCTTCAAATTATGACAACAAATTTTAGTTCAATACTTAGTCTTTATATGAGAACCCAGATACCTAAGTTTATCAACAATATTTTATCTTCAAATTATCACAACAAATTTTAGTTCAATACTTAGTCTTTATATGAGAACCCAGATACCTAAGTTTATCAACAATATTTTATCTTCAAATTATCACAACAAATTTTAGTTCAATACTTAGTCTTTATATGAGAACCCAGATACCTAAGTTTATCAACAATATTTTATCTTCAAATTATGACAACAAATTTTAGTTCAATACTTAGTCTTTATATGAGAACCCAGATACCTAAGTTTATCAACAATATTTTATCTTCAAATTATCACAACAAATTTTAGTTCAATACTTAGTCTTTATATGAGAACCCAGATACCTAAGTTTATCAACAATATTTTATCTTCAAATTATGACAACAAATTTTAGTTCAATACTTAGTCTTTATATGAGAACCCAGATACCTAAGTTTATCAACAATATTTTGTAGACAAGGACTGGATTCAACTCCCTGGGGAGCTGTTTATATCAACATATTACAACAGAGATGAAGAACATTTAAGAGAAGGTAATATAGAAGTCTAGGCATCTACAGGGCTTATGACCTGTCAATGGCTGGTTTAAGTGGCCACTTTACACACTGTGTAACATTCACCATTCTGCCCATATCTGAACATCTATATTCCTTCAATTCTTTCATCTGTTGATGTTTGTGAAGTTAAAGAGCTGAAACCTTTATTTATGCGGGCGAGATTCATCTAATTGAATTATTTCACCTACATACTAGGCAACGCCTGAAAATGTTATTTTTTCAATTTCTATACTTCTTCATGGACCAGCTGGATTTATCAACAATATTTTGAGATTGTCCAAATTTTTGTAGACAAGGACTGGATAATTCAGATAATTAAGAAGACAAGGTGAAATAATTCAATTAGATGAATCTCACCCGCATAAATAAAGGTTTCAGCTCTTTGACTTGACAAACATCAACAGATGAAAGAATGGAAGGAATATAGATGTTAAAATATGGGCAGAATGGTGAATGTTACACAGTGCGTAAAGTGGCCACTTAAACCAGCCATTGACAGGTCATAAGCCCCGTAGATGCCTAGACTTGTATTAACCTAAGTTTAGTCTAAATTTGAAATGACGTAATCTGCCGGTCCAAAATTAATTATATTTTAGTGACACAAAACTTTTAAGTATATATTTTTAAATAGAAATACCATTAAAAATTACTATTTTTATCTAATTTATGTTTTTTGTTTTTTTATTATTGCGCAATAAAAAATAAAACATTCGTTTTAAAATGGCAAAATCGTATGATTTCCTCATTTTTTTATTTTTATTTTTTATTTATTTATTGGGGATATCAACAGTAATACATGTAATACAAATATAACAAATAACATATACAGAGAATAAAACCAATGACAGATATCCACAGAAATACATTAAATACACGTACAATACATACTAGTGTGTTTGTGTGAGTGTAAGTGAGTGAGAGGGTGGGTGTGTGGGTGTTATATTGGAAAGAGGGTGACAGGTATCGAAAATATAAATATATATAAAATATTAAGAAATAGAGATAAAATTTAATAAAATAAAATAAAACTTTATTATTGAAACTAAGTATAAGACAAAAAAGTAAGTTTTGCGTGCGTTTTACCCGACTACAGCCTTTTTTTCATTTTTCATTTATTTTTGCACCACTACAGGCCAGTAGGCCCAATTACAGCGGCGAATTACATCACAGAACACCTAGGCTTGAGAAAAATTCATTTTGATCTTTGTGTTCTCACCGGGAATCGAACCCGGAACCTTCCGAGCGTGAGTCAAGCGTCTTGACCACTACACCACGGACGCCTTAAAAGCCTATTAAAAATATGAGAGCGAAATAAGTTAATTTTGAAGTCGAATTAAATTCCGATTAAAATCATGTTCAAGTGCTCGAATTGGGAATTATTGGAGTTTGTAATCGCTTTGCAGTGGGCACTTTTCATCACAGCAGGCTATTTAAAATATAAATGAGAACTATTTTCAATTTTAATTAAGTAAGGAACGCAGACTAAATTTTCTGGGTTATTTATTCGATGGATTCGATCATATGGTGTCGAGATGACAAGTTGGTAGAACATACCGAGGTAGATAGAGAGAGTACAGAAGTTAAGTAAACCGTCTCGGTATGTACAGATGAAGATAGCCTTTTTAACCGTGGCCCGTGGATGAGGGAATAATCTGGCGGTACCCTCCCACCCAGGATCTTAATTTTATTTATATTACCCGTAAATGCGACCTCCCCAAACAAGGCATAGGCTTGAGAATTTTCAATCTTAAAACTTACAATGGAAAACGAAACATCTTAATTTCCCCATACTCGTTTCCGAGCCGGTGCAGTCTGACGATTTGAGAATTTACAAAATAATAATGTCTACCAGACGCCACAACAAAGGTAGTCTGCAATCTTGTACATCTATTTATCTATTATAGAATTGTGATGTAGTTTATGTATTTCATCGTGACTTTATTCCTCTTCTAGTACTACCGGACCGTAGAGATTGTGATTAAGCAGTGCTGGAACGGAGGGATTGACTGCCGAATCCACGGGCTTATCGTTAAAGGGGTTCGTTCCCCCGACTCAAACACAGAAGCTGCTAAAGTACGTCGTTTATCCTTTCCGTGTTTTCATGTAATTTGTAAGCCACTATGATTTGAATACACTTAATAATGTTTGGATAATTTATATAGCGCCATTTTTGTAAAAATCACCTCAAGGGCGCTGTACAATAAATAAATATCCCAACACGTCTTGCAGCTACAGAGCGCATGGACGGTTGGGATTCTAGTTCCTCGTCTCTAATTATGATATAATACAATAATGATATATATGAGCTAGATAACAGAACGTCTTGCAGCTACAGAGCGCATGGACAGTAAGAAATCTAGCCCCTATTTACATTTTTATTTTTTAAATTTTTATTTGACAATGAAGTTAAAAGTTTAAGTGATATTTTAAAAACGAAATAAATAGCAAATTTATAAATTTAGAAGTTAGATAACAAGTCTTGCAGCTACTGAGCGCATGGACTGTTGAAATTCTAGACTCCATTTGCTCTCTTTTACTTATGATGTCACCTTATCTCTCAGTTGTTCTACGAAATTTATGGATTTTTTCAAATTTTCGTTTCTCATAGTCAATGTTAAATATTTCTAGTCTACAAAAACGTAAAACTAATATTGACTCTATACATTTATGTTCGGCACGCTAAATGGTATAATCGATGTGCCATCGTAAACCAAAAAAGTTCAGATGATCTTGTCTCGAGTCAACAATACGACAAAGGCGGGTCATTGGAGGATTAAGACCATAGTTTGGTCTCGACATCAGGTTCTCGACGTCCTGGACGTCAACCGCCGACTGTTCGTCTGCAGTTCATCTCAGAACTACGGGACGCGAACCTGACTCGGGAGGACACACAGGGGCTGGCAGCTGATAGAGATGCATGGAGGCGCATTGTACACAATATATACACCCATATGCTCTAATTAGGGAGCCGACATGGAACGATGATGATGTCCACATCACGCATTGATCTTAAAAGAAATAGTCTTTTTACTATCGGTTTCGTTTGGCCTTCCCAAAATCAGCGATCATGGACAGTGGTATTTCTCGTTGTTTTCTCATGGAACGTTGATTGTATTTTCAGGCTATGAGCTTCTTGGCTGAAGATTGGGGAGAGGGAGACCTGGCCGGACCAGAGATGCCCCTCTCGGTTCCTGAAGACTGTCCCAAGGTAATAACACCTTTCAATGCTATGTATTTCAGGCGAATTCAAGTGTCGACTCCATTCTTTTACTCGTGTGAATGATCCGAGTCAAATCAAACGGCTGAACATGTGTATGGCATTGCAGATGTTACCGAACTGGTCTGTTGAACAGCTTCGGGTATTTATTTACTATACAGCACAAGTGCCTTTTAAAATACTAACAATATGATAACTTCAAAACAAAACAAACAAACAAACCATCACGCCGTTTCCCCGTAGGAGTAGACAGAGAGGATAGAACGCCATAACACTCTATCTTGGCATACAGACCTCGCTTCCTCTACATTCATACATCTTCTCATGCACGCGCGCCGATTATTCCTACTTTTGACATGTCCACCTTCAAGTATTTGATGGACTTGATTGTGCCATGTCTTTCTCGGTCTTCCTCGTTTTCTGCATCTATCAACATTTGCATCGTAGACCCTTTTAGCTGTTCTTTCGCTGTCCATTCGCTCTACATGTCCAAACCAACGCAGCACCCCTTTCTTGATTCTGTCAATAATGCATGTCTCAGCCTTACACAGTTCACGGATCTCGATATTTGCGCACCTATCATACATCGTTTTACCACACATTCGCCTAAGGGATCGCATTTTGACAGCATTTAACCTACTTTCATCATCATTTTTCCAATTCCATACTTCGCTCCCATTCATTAGAGTTGTCACTAAAACTCCATTGTGAACTGGTAGTATAGCCTCCTGCGATTTGTTCCTTTGTTTGCCAAAGTAGATTTCAGTGCACCGTTCACCCTGTTCCCGGCACTTACCCTCCTTTCAATATCTGTCTCGGCCTTTCCGTCCCTAGTAAACATACTTCCCATGATAACTTCAGTTATACAAAAAGAAAAAAACAGGATTAACCTTTCCCTTACTGTCCAAAAAACACCCTTTCGTTACGGTGCTGTGTAGTCAGTACACATCAAAAAAATAAGATAATTCAAAAGGGAAAAATGGAATATTTATAGGGAATGGCTTTAATTAACTGTAATTTAATTCAAAGATAATAATATTTAAAATCTAACCGCTGAAAACATGAAAAAACCATTGGTTATTGCTAACGACTCGGGCGAAACGTTCACCCGCGCCAACTTCCCGAGAGCTACTAAGTAGCTATATAGTACTGGACTACGTGACTGACTGAGAGTATACTTTTGATGATATTTGTAATTTATACCCGATTTCCGATACTTATTATTTAATAACAAATGATTTCAGTGGATACGTAAATGTGTAATGGAGGAATACTGAAAATCGAAACCCAATATTGATTATATTTATAAAGATATTATAGTTATTAGACGCAATGTGTACTGGCTACACATCACCGCGCATCGGGGAGGGAGGGTTAAAACATGGAATTATAAAAAGAAAAAAATATGCATATTGAATAACAGTCTGTATATTATGAACATAATGGCTATATGTAATTTGAAAGAAAATTTTCTGCTCTAAAAGATATTGTGTTTGATTTTATGTTACATATATTGTTTTTGATTCTCTCTCTTCAATCCGTGCCTCATATCTGAGGATGGCGATCTCGCCTGACTCCAGGCACGGCTCATCTGTGGACAGTCTCCCTCCATCTTGCGCTCTTCTGTAGGCATTTGTCAGTGATAATTCTAATAATTCAGGGACGAAGCCGCTCCATCTTGTCGGTTGAACTGCGGGATTCTTTTTATTTTATTACGAGCCTTCAAAACAGAATGTCAAGTAGACCAAAGTTAGCATTTTCGATACCTCTTTCTGTTCTGTTCAATCGAAAGAGTAAAGGAGAAAACGGTTCGTTCTTGATATGTGCGTCATGTATTTTTCTCCGTCTGCAGGTGTATGTGTGGGGGCTGAACGACCGGGGGCAACTGGGCGGGGTCACCGGCTCCAAGGTGAAGGTGCCGGCGCTGCAGGCGGCGCTCAGTGTCCTGCGCCCCGTCCACATCGCCGGGGGCTCCAAGACTCTGTTCATCGTGTCGCACGATGGGAAGGTAAGAACGGTTCCTCCATACTGTTGGCTGTTTGGCCATTGGAAAACTTTTAAATTCTGAGAGATTAATGTCGAGATAATTATATAGGGTTCAATAGCCAAATGAAACTGGGAACCACTGCTCTAAGGGCTGACAAGTTTAGTTTTCATACATAATTACATTTATTTATTCATTAATTTTTTTTGCTTACAAACTATAATTAATAATAAAAATAATGTGACCTCACTGGGGTTTCCCATGCTGAGGACACTTAACAATGTACTTTTTTTAAATTACATTTGAGAATAAACAAAGAAGACTAACATTAAAAAACGAAGATAATAACAAATATTCAGACAGTTTTAAAACAAGGTATTTATGTACATTTATATTATTTATATTACAAAACACACAATGAAAATAACAAAAACCTAACATAAGCTATACAGTTGTGGAGCAGTTGATTCAATATTGGTATGGGCGAATGAGACAATCCATTTTACTTCTACCTAGCTCCACTATCCATTTTTTTATAGCCTTTTTAAACATTTTCTCTAATTGTTTTAATAGATAGTGGAAGTAGGTTATAGATTTTAATTGAATAATACTCAAAATCCCTTTGTCCCTTGATTACATCGATTACAACATCAATCTGGGAAGAGTTACACAAATAAAGGATTTGGGGATAGTTTTATAGGAAAAATTTTCATTTATTCCTCAGATTGATACCATCACTAATAAGGCGATGAAATGTCTCGGATATTTGCAGCAAACTGTAAAGGATTTTAATTCCATCACTACCCTCAAAGTGCTATTTACTGCCTTAGTTAGAAGTAATTTAGAATTCAATTCAACAATTTGGTCACCTTATTACAATGTTCATATTTTAAAGTTAGAAAGAGTACAATGAAAGCATCCACCCCTTTCCCGAAACTGTTCATAAAGACTCGAGTCTTTCTTCAGTTTCGCATATCAATATCATTTTTTTTTAAACTAACTAAGCGAAAAATTAATATTTCTTTACAATCAAACCACGGAAATAACAAAACAAAGAAACTTTAAAAACTTTCATTGTACCCCTCACTGCAATGTGCAGTATTGTCAATTTGTGATCAATCAAACACACATGGTCAGCACAATCACCTTTTTCTAATTTCCCAGTATGACAGTGAAGGAATACAGTGTTAGTTCCAAATTGAGACCGCGGCCGCACGCTCCAGATCCCGCCTCGGAAAGGAAGATGAACGTAGTAATACAAACAAATCAATCAACGACACAAAACCCAAATACATATAGGAAACATTAGATTAATTTGCCCTATACAACATGCGCTCGAGCAACAGAAGAAAAACAATACGTATCTATAACAAATCACAGAGGAACATCAAATTATCAAGACACTACCGGCAAAATCCTAACACAGATCCTAACATGATCCTAACATGATCCCTATCGAACTCAGGCGAAATTACTTTTCGTCATAGTACTGAATTCCTCGCAAAAACCATTTTCCCAATACCAACAGTAGAAACAATCCTATGCAGAGACCTTAATCGTCCTATCAATCTCTCAGACCTTAGAGCAGACAAAACGGGTCCTAGGGCATGGTCGGCGCGCGGTTCTCTCGAGTTAGTCTACTATTTAGATTTGTAATTTACCACTTCCCTTCTATGGGACTTACCTTCTATAGCAAGAGTACAACGTAAATTCCTCAGATGCATCAATTACAAACTTGTAATATGTACGTTTGTTTCCAGCTGTATGCGTGCGGGGAGGGGACAGGGGGCCGCCTGGGGCTGGGCCACGCGGCCAACGTGTCCATGCCGCGTGCCAATCCCTACCTGGCGCAACACATTATCCGCTACGTGGCCGTCCATTCGGGGGGCAAGCACGCTCTGGCGCTGACTTCTGACGGCAAGGTGGATACATGTCCTCTTTGTTTGTATAATATCACCACCAAGAATATCCTCCAGGCATCTCTGTCGGCTGCCAGCTCTTGTGCATCCTCCCGAGTCAGGTTCACGTCCCGCAGCTCTGACATGATGCCTCTTAAAGTAGGCAAGCGTTGTTGAAGCTCTCAGGAGGCATACGCAGTACACGGCCAAGCTGACCATATCGCCTCCGCTTGATGACAGTCGCCTGAGTTTGCTGTGTCCATTCTCTTATTACTTCATTCCTTACCAACATGGAACAATAGAGTTACAAATTTTTTGTTTAACGACAAATGTGTAACAGACAGTTTAAGTTTGCGCTTGCAATTTTCGACCTGAGAACCTACAGGCAGCACATTGCTGTAAACTGTGGCTAACTTTGTGATTTCAGCCTGTGGTGTAGTGGTCAGCATGTTTGTCTACCATGTAAGAGATCTCGGGTTCGATTCCCGACACGGTTGACACGAAATATTTATTCAAAAAGGTGTTTTTACACTGGAATATTTCATAGTATCTGTAGCTCAATCACAAATAACTATCGATAAGCTAAAAAGTGGCGTGATAACAATTGTTCACCATTATCGTATTCGTGAACAGAATGGAACATCCTTGAACACCGTATATTAGATGCCAAAATATTTACGTTTTGCGACATATAATCCTGCTGCGCAATCACATATTTGAATTTCATCGGTGTAAATATGGAAAATATTCCAAAACTGCTATTTTTATTTATTTATTATTTATCATGCTATTTATTGCATTCAGCCGGCGGTTGGCAAGCCAAATGTCAAGAAGAGCAGTTGCCGTAGTAATTGTAATTGAATTTTTACTTTTTGTATTAGATACTCCTTACTATTTTGCAAATGCAATATATTGTATTATTTTTTATAGTAAACGCCGATTTTTCGCCAATGAACTATGTTTATTTACGAGGAAAACAAAAAACAATCCGACACGAGCGTTGACTTAGAGATTACACACGCGATGGAGAATACCTTAAATAAGGGAATATGGAAGTCTGTAGACTTACAGGGCTTATGACCTGTCATTGGCTGGTTTATCGGGTTGTGGTCCTGTGGCTAGTGTCTCGGACTCACGGACCAAAGGTTCCTGGTTCGAATCCCACTGTACCCCAACTTGATGCCCATTTTCTAATAGTGAGTTATTTAAAACTCGTTGAAAATGGCCTCAAAATTAAATATTTGGGTAAATTATAAGAACGCAAATATTTCTTTTTTTAATTGAAAAAAAATAATAAAAAAGTGGCCACTTTACACACATTCACCATTTTGCCTATGTTTGAACATCCATATTTCTTCAATTCTTCCATTTGTTGATTTTAATGAAGTTAAATAGCTGAAACCTTTTTTGTTGTGAAGAGATTCATCTGACTGAATTATTTCACATACTATAGGTCATTTTCAATTTTTTATATTTATTTATTTCAATATTGTTATTTATTTATTTTTGCACCACAACAGGCCAGGGGGCCCAATCACAGTGGTAAATTACATCACAGAACACCCAGGCTTGAAAAAAATCACATTTTTTTATTATTTCGTGTTCTCACCGGGAATCGAACCCGGAACCTTCCGTGCGTGAGTCAAGCGTCTTGACCACTACAACACGGAGGCCATGCTACAGGTCATAAGCCCTGTAAGTGCCTAGACTTTCATATTCCCTTATTTAAGGTATTCTCCATCCCTGTTGTAATTTGTTAAGCTTAGCATGTTTTTTTTTTTTTTTTGTTTATTTAGTGTAACATAGTCTAATATATATTTACAACACAATATTTACATCTATACTTATTCTAACATTATTTATCACTAATATACACTTAGTATCCTAATTTATAATATTAACTGTTTCATATGTACATTTTCATTAATTAAATTCACTATTTACACTATAACTATGTACTACCTAATATTTTTCACATATATACTTTTTACATTCAATTTTAAATATATTTACATTAATTTCATTTTTTATGCTTTCTGGCATTTCTTCAAATAGTTGTTTTCCCTTGTACATGCGGCAGTTCTGGGACATTGCTTTTGATTTCTTTTCTAGTCTTATATTTTTAGATCCTCTTGTTGCATAGTTATGAAAGAACTCATTATTTTTTAGTTTATTTTGAAAATATCTCGGAACTATTCCTTTAATAATTTTGTTTATTTCATTGGCAACATTGAATTTGATTCTTTGATCAATTGTCATAATATCTAGGAGTTGAATCATTTTCTGAACATTTGTTCGTCTCCCACATCTTAATATTATCCTCATCGCTTTGTTTTTTTTAAGCACGTCTTTTGAGCAGTTATTTGTGATTGAGCTACTGGACCGGCTCATGAAGCGTAAGACTGATCGTCTCACCTTCGTGTAGCAAAAATGATCAAGATACACTGCAATTGGTGTATTAATTGCTCTATAAATGAGGGTAGATGAAAGTTATGTATGAAAACATTTCTCAACAATATCCATATTGATTTTGAAAATACAATTAATTATTCTCAATCCATTTCATATATTTTTATCGGTATTCGTAGTATGTGATATTTCCCTATTGGTCTGCGTGTTGTGGTGCATTTTCTTCCATAACCTCTCTTCCCCTCTGCTGACGAGCCCCTAGAACAGAGGCTTAGCGGGTCCTTCCTTCGAAAACAAATCCATCCTAACGCATTACCCGTCGTTGCGTCCGCCCAGGTGCTCTCCTGGGGCGAGGGCGGCGACGGGCGGCTCGGGCACGGCGACACGCGCGCGCGCTGGCGGCCCGCGGAGGTGGCGGCGCTGGGCGCGGCGCGCGTGCTGCACGTGGCGGCCGGGAGCGCGCACAGCGCGGCCGTGTGCGCGGCCGGCCACCTGTACACGTGGGGGCTGGGCGAGTACGGCCGCCTCGGCCACGGGGACCACCGCACCAGGACGCTGCCTACGCTGGTGAGTCGAAACGTCGATGTATCTTAGTTGTTGTTTTCGAGGGGGTCGCGCGGTCTCGTGCTTTCAGAACAATCGCGCCTTTTCTGCCATCAGGGAGAGAGCCTCGTTTTCCAAATATCCCCATGAAAGAAATATGAAAATCTAGACCCTATTTTATTGTTCTATGCTCTCTGCTTACCCTTACTGGAAAACCGTGTGATGGTTCATTTTTGTTTGTTTTTAACCCCATTTATTTTATTTATAATAAAAAATGATATTATCTCCCATAGAATTATAAATAGTCCAGAAGGAGCGTAGAATCATATTTGAATACATCGGACTGTGTCCAATAATTACCCCACTTAGACACACTTTCAACGCGCGCATACTAGAAGTCACCGCGTAATATTGCCAGATCGCGAAAAATATAACCATAACACAAATGTAAGGTAAAAAAAAAAACTATTTGTTGATTTTTCTAAATATTTATTGTGCACTCGGAAACATTGATTGACACAACAGAGTAGATAAGTAAAGGGTCATTTAATAAAAGTAATTGAATGAATAAACTTTGAACATAAAATATTCTTAATTTTTTTTTTTACATGAAACGGATATTTTTATATCATGTTAAATAATATTTGATGTTTTAAAGATAATGTCGGTCAAATATTCACCACGGCGTTGTTTAAACCGAGGTTTAATTTTCATTATTTCTCTTATTATATGAGCAAAGTAGGGGTAGAAAAATTTACTACCCTGGCAACACTAACGAAATTTCCATTTTGTTTCTTCGACAGGTGGAAAAATAATTAAATTTTTAGTAATGCATTTGTTATATACACAATCATTCGCTAATTACACATGAAATGCGATTGCATCCTGTTTCTTTAAGATCCTAGCAGTATTTCTACACTTTAAAAGGACACAACACGGCATAGTTGAATTCAAATTAGGAGTTGCGTACTGAGCGACGTCTACAAAGAAACTAATGGGTCAAAACGTAAACCTACTCATTTATGAGTAGTTGACTCACCTTCGGTTTGATGTGCGTATGCAGTTTCTGGAGTATTCTTAATTCTATGTTATCTCCTTTCGTTATTTGCTGTGATCACATCGTTATCAGTGTGATCCCATTGCCCAGGGTTCGCGATGTGGACGCTCACGAGTTGAACTAGTCGGTAGTGTTGCTGGTGGATTGCAACTGGGCGTTCGCACCATTTTGTAGAATCACACCCTCCAGCAAAATGTGACTCACTACGACCCCACTGACAGTTTGGACTCCGGTGTGATCACAGTGTGATCAGTGTGAACAGTGTGATCACGGGGAGACCATAGCAGATAACGAGAAGATGAAAGGTGGGTTTCTGGCGCCTCCAAACAAGAACCATCCAGCTAAGGGAAGGTAACTCCGACATAAAAATCCACCAGAAAAGGCAATCGGAAACCACTCTGGTCATCTTTTCCCAGGAATCACTATGGCGAGTATATTCAATAAACAGTTGTCCTGGCTGCGGAATATAAGAGCAGGATTACGATGCTTTCGCTGTAGTGATCTCCAACGTCGGGGGGACCTGGCATTGAAGATGAAGATTATCTCCTTATTTTTTTTTTATGGTTTATGTTAGAAATTACTTTGAACTTTGTAGTACATTTAAGTTCACATGTTCAGATGTTCATGACAGCCAAATAGTGACGGTATAAAGGAACCTTTTAATATTTTTTATTTCCTTTTTTAATTACTATAAAAAAAATACCATGTAATCTTTTACAGAATATTTTATTTTCTCTTTCTGATGTTACACAAAAATATTATAACTGTCTATTTATTATTATTAATTAATAGGCTTGATTTATGCTCTTCATTCATAATTCGTTTAATCATTAAATCAAATGCAATTTTCCACTCTCACTTTCCTTCAATCATCCTTTACCACTCCTTATCAATTTCCTTTCCACTATCTCCTTGTTTTGTCCATATTTATCTTTTTTTAATAAACAGTATATTTACTATTTATATAGTTTAAACTTCAAGCCGTCGTCGCTTTATTACAGTATTATTTAGTGAATACATATAATTGGATGGCATGCCCTACTATGTATACATTTTATGTATTTTTTTTAAAAAAAATATTCATTTAACCTGTACATCTGTTTGTATTCGAAATAAATAAAATAAAATAAAATTATAGGAGCAAAAATTCATTAACATTTTCTTGTATACCCACGAACAGGCCATGCCTTTGTGGGATTTTTTACCTCCGTTTTATCTCTTATGTTGTAAAAATAACAAAAAAATTTAAATAAATAAAAATAACAAAAATGTCTAATGTGTATTATTTCGTTAAAGGTGGAGGCTTTAGTTGGCGAGCGCGTCGTACAGGCGGCGTGCGGCTCCCGGGACGCCCAGACCCTGGCCCTCACCGCGCAGGGGAAGGTGTACTCGTGGGGGGACGGAGACTTTGGGAAACTCGGTAATATCATCGTATTCTCTGATAATAGCCATTTTAATGAAAAATCACCTCAGGGCGCTTTACAGTTTTATATGTAAAATTACATTCTATCTGAGCCAACGCTACATATTATATTTCTGATTTTCAAATTGAAGGTATGATAAACGAAAGAAGGGAGATTTTAGTGAAGTAAATTATTTCACGCACTCTTTACCTCTTACTCTCGATACACGTATATTTGGGAGCGATAGAGACAATTTCAAGTGTCACACTCGTAAACGGCAAAGTTGCCAGTACTTCTGCCAGACGCCAATTAGTAGCTACCCGAATTTCGTCAGGAGTGATTCTCTTGCTCGCTGTTTAGCTGATGGTTTTTTCATGTTTAGCAATTAAATTAAAAATATTATTTCTTTTGACTTCAACTATCCATAATTGAAGCAATTGCCTCTGAATATTCAATTTTTTCCATTTAATATCTCTCATTTTTTGCATGTGTAATGACTACACAGCACCGTAACGCGCGGATGTTTTTGGCACAAAAAGGGATGGGTTAGTTGTTATTTTATATCGAACCCTAAATTTATTTTCTAGGTTAAATTCTTCTTCCTAAATGTTAAAGCATGTTTTATCGCCGTCGCCCAGGCCGCGGCGGGTCCGAGGGCTGCGCCACGCCGCAGAACGTGGAGCGGCTGAACGGCGCCGGCGTGGTGCAGGTGGCGTGCGGCGCGCAGTTCAGCGTGGCGCTCACGGCCGCCGGCGAGGTGTGGACCTGGGGCAAGGGCGACTACTTCCGGCTGGGGCACGGCGGCGACGCGCACGTGCGCCGGCCCGCGCCGCTGGAGGCGCTGCGCGGGCGCCGCGTGCTGCACGTGGCCGTGGGCGCGCTGCACTGCCTGGCCGCCACGGCCGACGGACAGGTACGCCATATCGACATAGCAAATTGGGTGCTGGGGGTAATAGCGGGAAGAAGTTTGGAAAGAGAAAAGTCACAGAGTTACATTTGAACTGCGATTTGAATATAAAAAAGCTTCTTTGACAAGCAGCTATCACCGTGACTAAGTAGGTAAAAAATTACAGCATAGTCGCTTTAACTAATGCGCTACCAGCGTCGTGTTGTAGTTTCGCTGCGGTCACTAGAGCGCACGGCTCCGTCCACTGGTTGTACGGCAGTGGAGGCTAGGGGACCCAGTTGTGTCTCGTCAAGGCCGAAGATGTCTACAGAAGGGCCTCTTACTTCAGGTTGAAGTGTCCAATTCGCCGTGGTCAGGAATCCATAGTCTGGTCATGTCAAAAGCGGACGGAACTGAAGAGCATGTGACAAGGTGTATGAACGTGGAAGAAACTAGAAATATACGTCAGGATAGACGTGTGATGCACATAATTGAATTGTATCGTATTATAATTTATTTGATTGTGTGTGTTATTTCGTCAGGTGTACGCGTGGGGCGACAACGACCACGGCCAGCAGGGCAACGGCTCCACGGGCGTGAACAAGCGGCCGGGCTGCGTGCTGGGGCTGGGCGTCGCAGCCGCGCCGCCGGGCGCCATCGCCGCGCTGGCCGGCGCGCCGCCCGCCGCGCGCGCCGTGCCGCTGCGCGTGGCCGCCGGTTCGTCGCACAGCGTGGCGTGGGCCGCGCCGGGCGCCGCGCCGCCCGCCCCGCACACGCAGTACTTCGCCGTGCAGAGAGATCCCCTCGGGGCGCACAGCCTAGGTAACTATTTTCAGATTATTCACTAAGTTTGCTAGCTCTCGGGTCGAGGAATGGGAGACTCTACGGGGTGCTCCATAATATGGTGACACAGCCTGAGTGTGGGTTCTGTCGCTGCTTCGTTTCGTCTGTAGCAAAAACGAGATTGAAATAGGATTTTTTTGAATAACTATCACAGCGTCACGCAGTTCAAGCTGCTCACTTAAATAATATGTTCCAGGTATATACGACAAAGAGGAGCAGGCGGCCGCTAAGGAGGCCGCGGGCACCAACAAGCTAGCGCAGCTGCCCTCGTTGGCCCAGCAGGTGCTCAACCTCGAGCCCATCGGCTGCCGCCAGAGGGCGCTGTCTCTCCTGCTCGGGGCCGCGCACATCCTGCAGGTCAGTCGAATCTGCGTGATATTCCGAGTCATTGAGTTAGTCACGAATCGGCGCAAAATAATTAAGTGACCTAATTTCTGCCTCTACCTATGACTGCTTTACCTAGTTTGTGGGGGTTTCGGTAGAGTCGGTTGGCGAGGAGGCCCCACACCAGCCGGGGAGTTGACAGAGAAACAGGCTGGATGTTGAAATCCCATTTTAATTACATTTAATTAAACTATGTAACCTCCTTCTCTCCACTGCTGGTTAAAGGCCTCGTCCAAGACAGGCGCCGTGGCGCAGTTGGTTAGACGGCTATCTGTGAAACTGGCGTCGCGGGTTCGATTCCCGCCAGTTGCAAAAAAAAAAATCCAAGAAAGATTTTTTTCTCAATTGGTCTGGGTGTTGTGGTGTATTTTTCATTACCTTCTTCCATATCCCCTCTATCCCACCTGCTGACAAGCCTCAAAATAGAGACTTAGCGGGGTATAAAAAAAAAAAAAAAAAGTGTCTTCATTCCTTCCTATCACCTGCTTTTATTAGCCATGTTTTACAAATAGAGATTTTTCTTTATAGACAGTCGAAGATAACTCTGTTAACTTCCCATTGTAATCGGGGCCCAGGACATTGAACACTCCCGGGGCCACAAAAGAGACATTTCTCTGAGCGAAAGTCATACGTGTTTTCGGTATTACATAATTCAAATTACTGGAAAACCTCGTACGAGCATTCTGCTCGGATCTTCTTGTGGGAGAATATTGGATACACGGGGGCCTATGAAAATTGGATGCTTTTGGGCAAAAGAAGTTTTCATATGGGGAATATTTATTTTTCCTTCAGTTTTAAATCTGGTACTTTTAGTATGACGATGAGCGAAGCTTTGTTTATATGAATGCCTCCTAAAATTGTCTTTATAAACATTTGTCTTACATTTAATATGGTGGCTTTACGAATAAATGGTTCTGATTCACAACGGAAAGGCTTTTTGAATATAACTCTAATAATCGCCTTCTGCACGGAGTTTATTACAGAATCATATTGTTTGTTTGTTTTTTATTTGTTTATTTTTCCATACATATATTATTTACGTAGAAATATAATTACAAAAATAACATGAATTGGAAAAAATGCCCACAAAGACTTCAGCGTCTGAGCTGTATATAAATGTCGATGGAGAAGTGATCACACATCTGCCTCTAAGTATTTTCAACCGTATTTTTGCGTCTTAATTGCGTGTCACCTTAGGATGCCACATGCGGTTAATGGTATGTTTTTTAATGACACCATACGATGACACCAGCGCCGAAAGAGCTTATGTCTATTTGTTTCTTTTTATTCATTTTACAGGCTCGTTCACTGATCATCGAAGCGCTACGGCCCCACTGCGCCCTCCCGGGTGACCCTCCCATCCCCCCGCTGTCCGACAGCGGCAGCCAATCGGTGTCCACCATTCTGGGCACTTCCGGCCCGGTCGGACAAACGGGCGCTACCAACAACGCCACCGTCCCGCCGACCATGGCCGCGAGCGGGACGGGGACAGCCGGGAACGTCTCTTTGACTAGCGGGACGGCCCTGGGGAACGTCTCCCTAACTAGCGGGATGGCCTTGGGGAACGTCTCTGTAATGGGCGGGAGCGGGATGGGTTTGGTCGGCAGCGTCTCGCTGACGGGTGCGAGTGACGCTGGATTGAGCAACAGCATGACGGGCAGCTCTGGCGGAGCGGAGGCCGGCCAGCGCTCGGATCAGGAAGATGAAGGAGCGGCGAGGGAGGGGGGCGGAGAGGCTCCGGCTGATCTGCATAATCTTGTTGCGGTATGTACATAGTAATTTGAAAGTTCTCGATAACATACTTTCTTGTTTTGATTTATATAGTAACAAATTGTTTTTTTCCTAGAATCATTGATTGTAATTCTCGTATAAATTCTATTGTTGAATGTCAATGGCTGGTTTAAGTGGCCACTTTACACACTGTGTAACATTCACCATTCTGCCTATATTTGAACATCTATATTCCTTCAATTCTTTCATCCGTTGATGTTTGTGAAGTTAAAGATCTGAAACCTTTATTTATGCAGGTGAGATTTATCTAATTGAATTATTGCATTATTCACAATATTTTAAATAATCCCACTTCGCCTGTTTATCTGAGAGAGCTCTTCCAACCTCTATCACAACACGGACTATCTCTTCGTTCTAGTAACGAGAGAACCCTTTTAATACCCTTCCTTCGCTCTAATTTTCTTGCCTCCTTTCACAGTAGTAGCTGCTCGATTGTGGAATAATCTACCCACTAATGTTAGAGACGCCCCTTCTTTATTTACACTTAAGTCAAGATTGAAATATCACTATCTAAATATTTAAGTTGTTCCTTTATCCTTCTTCTTTCCTTCCCATCCCCTCTACTCTCTTCATAATATAGTGTTAATATTTTTTTTTATAAATATTTATTTTTGTTAACCTTTGCTTTTAATTTTTGCATAAAATTGTAAGATTCAAAATGTCCATGTATTTATAATTTTCTCAAACTGAACGGTTTGGGTAGGTAGGAAGAAATTGCCTTAAGGCAATATTTATATAATATATATATATAAATTGTATATGTATATAAAGTGTTTAATAAATAAATATTAGTTTATAGGGTGCAATATTTTGCTGACCTCGGACTGGCTCCTGACTGGCTCTGTTGTGTTTATAGAGTACCGTGAGCAGTCCACTGAGTGCGTCCATCAGCTCGCGCCACTCAGCGAGGATGTCGGCGAGCGCCGTGTCAGTGGCGGCTGCCACCATGCCATGCCCTCCTCACGACACACCCCTGGTGAGTTTATCGTTGTATCTTTCGCTCCACACGTCCAAACCAACTCAGAACTTCTTTCATTCAGTTATCTATAAATGTACACGTTGAACGGCCACGATGAGATCACACATCCCTGTTTGACAAACAACGTTTATTGATCTTATTCCTGGCCGATTACCTATCATTACTATCCTTCCCTTGACCCAATTCTTAGTATCTACCTCACATCAAGATACAAAATTAGACTATTTGGATTTGGAACATAAAATACAAAGTTTGACCTTACACAAGAATTCTTGGAATCGTTATGGTGACAAGACATTATCGAAATATTAAAATAATTCTTAGTGAAATTTCATCATTGAGTACTGAAAAACAGCGCAGTCTCATCGCATTAAAGGTAGGTCCATTCCCTGTTCTCCTTTCCTTTCCTCAAATACTCTAACCTTGTGCAGCATGAAATGATATTAGTTTTTAAGCATATTACAGTTCGCCTAGCGTCAACAGTGTGTATGATCCATTCACCCTGACACTTGATGCGCTGTCCTTATACAGAGATGTAACGGCTCATTGAAATTCTAGTAACAATAATGTTAGTTTACTGCTGCGGTTGGCAGGTTTCTCTGGACGACTTCACTTCTCTGCTCGGGGAGCAGGAGGCTCGCGGCCTGCTGGACTTGCTCAGGCTGGCCGTGGCCGGTCGCGTGGAGGCCCCCAACGCGGCCAATGTCATTACCAACGTTCTGCAAGGTAATGTATATGCGACGTTATGTTTGACTCTCCGAGACCTGAATCAATTCCTTTATTGATGCGGGTGTTTTCAATTTTTCCAGCTCTTTAACTTCACAAAAATCAACAGATGGAAGAATTACAAATGTTCAAATATAATTAGTGATAGAAGATAATATCTGATCTGGTTGGTTGTTAAAAAATAAATAAATAAGTGACTACTTAAACCAGCCAATGGACCAGTCATAAGCCCTGTAAATGCCTAGACTTCCATATTTACTTCTTTAAAATGTTCTCCATTTCTGTTGTAATATGTTAATCTTAATAACTCCCCACCAGGTAATATTCAGTCTGTGTCTACAAACATTTGTACATACTCAAAATATGCTAAATAGTTGTAAAATAATAATGAAACCAGGCTGTAAAAGTAAAAACAATATTTTCTTTGTAATGCTGACTACCAACTTCGGCAAAAAAAAAAATGGAGACATATAACTTGCCGCATTTTTATATCAGCGGGTACAGGAGTAAATAAATCTTATAATCGTGTTTGCAGTGCTTGTATGTTTTCAAATGTAAATACATATAATATTTTATTTGTTCCCCGTAGCGATGTGCGCCGGGAACGAGGCAGTTCTGGAGGCTGTGAGGGAGGCGTGCGTCACGGAGCTGGAGCAGGCGGGTGCCGCGCCCCCCTCGCCGCCCCCCGTCACCCAGGAGTCGCCTCACCCCTACCCGGACGACTGCTGTCTCAATGGTAACACTATCGCCGACCGCCAGCGGGCATACCAGATGAAATAATGTAGGACGTGTTGAAATGAAGGAATTAAATGAAAAGATCACTTCAAAAAGTATCAATCTAGAAAGAAGTTCTGCGTCGGTTTGGACATGTAGAGCGAATGGACAGCGAAAGGACGGCTAAAAGGATTCACGGTGTGAATGTCGATGGACGCAGAAAACGAGGAAGGCTGAGAAAGACATTGTCATGTCATGACGAAATCCATCAAATACTTGAATATAGACTTGTCAAAAGTCGGAATAATCTGTTTGTTTGTTTGTCTGCTAATATAAAACAAGTCGTTAAGCTTGCAGATATACAAAATGGTTTCATTTACAAATGCTTTGGTATATGGAAATGTATTTCTATACATTCTCATTTAAATATTCCCCCAATTTAAGCTTTTAACGTTTTCCATAACCCCGGTTTTACGTTGAAAATTTTTCGAAACTCATTCGATCTGTCAAAAGATGCCGAGCCACGCGCCGCCGCGTTTGCCCAAAATGGTGAATAAAATCAATGTAAATAAAGAAATGTGTAAATTGTTGTCTCAAACTAAATTCAAAGTAGGTACAGTGCAATTGACCATTTTATTTAAGTGTCTAATTTTGACATTTTACTCAATTGTGACATGCGGTTGACGCATGTTTAGGAAGAATAAAGTCTTTACATCAATAAATTACGATGCAGAAAGTTTAAAAATTTGGTAATAGAAATATTATTTTAAGATATGAACATAATTTGGAAAGAAGGTTGTTTAAACCGTTATCATAAAAGTGTAAAATAGTTTTGCCGCGATGTAAATGACATTTGAAATTCTGTGATCCAAATGCAAATTTGTTGCAACAGAGAGAAACCAGCAAACGGCAGGTCATAAGCCCTGTAAATGCCTAGACTTCCATATCCTTTATCAAAAATTCCCTTTCTGTTGCGACAAATTAAGATCTAAATAACTCCCTAGGGACAAAATCCAGCCTGTCTGCAAACGTTTGGATAAGCTCAAAACATTGTTAGTTCAAAACACATTTGAAATGATGAAACCGCTTTTTCCAGATCTGTGGTTCGAAGCCTTTGTCCTGAACGTTTTCGATATAATAAAATGAAGAAAAATACTAAAAATATAACTCGTTATTATTGTGTTTCAGGCGAGGTGCGAGTACCGGGCGCGGTGTCGCTGCGCTTGGAGTTTGACCGCGCGTGCTCCACGGAGCGTCGCCACGACCCGCTTATCATTTCGGACGGCCAAGCATACGTGCTGGCCACGCGCTCCGGCCGCGACCCCCCGGACTGGTCGCCCGACCTCATCGTACCGGGTAACTCTCATTTTTAATCTTGCAGATTAGGGTTCAGGGACTATGAAATATTCTAGTGTAAATCACTCTTTTAAAGAAAAATTTCATTTCAAACGTGTCTAGAATCGAACCCGAGACCTCTTGCATGGTAGGCAAACGCGCTGACAAGGCGGACAATATATTTTTTATTAGAAATATTTGAGTTCTTATGATTTACCCAAATATTTCATTTTGTTGGCCATTTTCAACGAGTTATTAGCTATTAGAAAATGGGAATCGAGTTGGGGTAGATAGGGATTCAAATCACGAACCTTTGGTCCATGAGTCCGAGACACTAGTCACGGGACCACAACCCGACAATGTACTTTTAATAAAAATCGTGCCGAATGTGCTAATCGTGCATTTTCAATATGTTTTTTTTTGTTTTATATACAAACATTTTGAAGAATAAACAAATGAATTTTGCAGGTGACACGGTACGATGGCACTTTACCAGCGACGGCTCTGTCAACGGTTGGGGCTGGCGCTTCGTAGTCCACCCTGTGATGGCTTTCCACAACCCAAACGTAAGGACATTCTGTTGCAGAAATCTATTTTTCTCAGCTTTTTTTCATCTCGCACACACCGAAATTCGCACATTTGTCACTTGAAAAACGTAAAAAGGGGGTTTTACTGTAATTATTATTACAATATTTGAGTTTGTCCAAATGTTCGCAGACAAAAGACTGGATTTCACCCCCTTGGGAGTCATTAAGATTATCAAATTACAACAGGGATGAAGAATACCTTAAATAAGGGAATATGGAAGTCTAGGCATTTACAGGGCTTATGACCTGTCATTGGCTGGTTTAAGTGGCCACTTTACACACGGTGTAACATTCACCATTTTGCCTATATTTGAACATCCATATTTCTTCAATTCTTCCATTTGTTAATTTATGTGAAGTTAAAGAGCTGAAACCTTTATTGTTGTGAAGAGATTCATCTGACTGAATTATTTCACATATTAGGCAACGCCTGAAAACAATTTTCCAATTTTTAAACTTCTTCTCGGACCAGTTGGTTCCATTACAATATTTGAGTTTGTCCAAATGTTCGTAGACAAAAGACTGGATTTCACCCCCTCGGGAGTCATTAAGATTAACAAATCACAACAGGGATGGAGAATATTCAAATATAGGCAAAATGGTGAATGTTACACAGTGTGTAAAGTGGCCACTTAAACCAGCCAATGACAGGTCATAGTCCCATAGGCCCTGTAAATGCCTAGACTTCCATATTACCTTATTTAAGGTATTCTCCATCCCTGTTGTAATTTATTAATGTAATTATTATGTTTAGTATGTGACATTTCCCATTGTAAATCATCTGTTATTGTTATTCCAAGGTCTTTTTGTTGTTTTTCAGCTTTTAAATCTACACCATTTAGACTATTTTTTTATTATTTCAAAATACAAAAATGTACAAAACATAATTGTATTCCCGTGAGTCAGCAAATCATTGTGGGATAGATACAATTAAAGATAAAAATATATTTATTTGAACATAATGGACAAATTATTATTTATATCACTACAGAGATGGGTAGAATTTTTGTTTCAAGATTATGGATATTCGAGCGTTTACAGGGCTTATGACCTGTCATAGGTTGGGTTCAAGTGGCCACTTTTATGTAGAATTCTACAACATTCCCCATTACTTAACCTCAATATCAAATACATAGATGGCGCTCCAAACGCGCTAGCGAAAGCTTTCCCTGTTTCATGACATATATACTAAAACCAAAAATGTCACCGATATGGATATTCGCTAATAAGCGGAATGGGGAATGTTGTAGAATTCTACATAAAAGTGGCCACTTGAACCCAACCTATGACAGGTCATAAGCCCTGTAAATGCTCGAATATCCATAATCTTGAAACAAAAATTCTACCCATCTCTGTAGTGATATAAATAATAATATACCTACTCCCCCTTGGGATAAAAAAACCCAGAATTGTGTGTGTATAAATATGTAAATATATATACATACCAAAAATAATATTGTATAATGGACCAATCTCGGAAACCTTTTTAAAAACAAATTATAATATATTATTTAACATTAACTTACATAGGTCAAGGGTTATCGAGAAATAATTAAGGGAAATGATTTTTTAGTGTTATTTGATTTCCATTCATAGACTGCTAAGAAATTGTTATATTGAGTAGAGGCGATGTAGAGGAGTGACCTCAATCCTATTATATATAACTTCAAGTTATCTATTTATTTATTTAAATCTTAAAGTAGGGCACACATATCTTACATATTGTTATGTGTGTTCTAATAATAACATTGCAAATATATTTAATTTATAAATTGTTTATCACATATGTCTTGACCATTATTTTAAATTTTGATATGTTTTTTTCTTCATAAATATTTTTTTCCATTTCGTAATACTTAACATTTGTGTTAGTTCTATGTTTTCAGTCACCCTCTGAATCAATTCTTCTAAAAGAATAAAACCCAGGCTATTGGCAAATGGTAGACTACTAAATACGATGTACCAGCAAATTATGCAGCCTGATTTTAGTTTTTCGATTACTAAAAAATGGCAGATTACTGAGAGAGTACTGTATACTATTTTCTGTGTTCAGGCGGGTGAAGAATACAGTTCTGTATGTGAAATAGAACCAGAGTATGTTTGGCCACAGAGTGCTTTAAATATTAATAAACATAATCGTGTCCGCAGAACGTGGGCTCCGACCGCGGCGTGCTGTCCCGCGCGAGCGTGGAGACGGCCATGCGGCTGCCGGGCGGGCCGCCGGCGCCCGCGCACCCGCTGGGCGCGCGCCTGGCCGCCGCGCTGCTGCGCTGCGCGCTGCTGCCGCGGCTGGGCGGCGCGCAGGCGGCGCGCGCGTGCCGGCGCCTGCGCGCGCTGCTGGCGGCCGGGGGCGCGGCGCCCGCGCCCGCCGCGCGCCTGCTGCCGCCCGCGCTGCTCGCGCAGCACGACTACGAGGAGCCGCTGGTGCGCGCGGGCACGCACCTCGTGCACTCGCACTACTTGCGGGTACTTGTTCATTTACTTATTTATTACTTCTGGTAAACTGAGACAGAATCAGGATTTTGTAATTATTTTTCCGTAGTATGTATTGAAATAACAAAATATTTTGAATATCGTCTTCTACAAGAAAGAATTTATCCTGACTTACTTCAAAATTTGAATCAAAGTTTTTAAAGTTAATAGTTGATAATGTCAATACTTGTTGGGCTAACTGGCAATACCACGACCTGTGGTCTATTTATAGGCCGCGTTCCTTTATTCTTCATGTCTCCATGGCAGGAACGAAGTTAATGTACTGAAGGACGTTGCTCTCATGTAGACGGATATTTTATGTGCAATACTGTTAGTCTTGCAGAATGTGTTGTACTGTTTTGGTTGCTCTATATTTCAGGTGAAATGATTTGACACGTGTGTGTGTCATTGATCATGGACTATGACCTCCACAGGGTTCAACATCAGTTGAACCCTTGTGTTTTGATCACTCACTTACCAAAGCTCATTCTTTGGTTTCTTCTTTCTATAACATAGTACTAATGATCCTCTCACTATGACTTGATTACATTAAATTGGTATATTCATATACCCTAGATTTTTTTAAAATTAAAATTATAGTGAATAATCTTTTTTGATAGGAAATGGCAGCTCTCGCGTGCGCCCTGAAGTTAGACCGACAGCTGTACACGGGGGCCGAAGCCCCGCGCTGGGGTTGGCTCCGCCGGTACTGCCTCGCCCTTCGGACCGCCGAGTCCCTCATCAACAGGTAACCTATACGCCACTTTGTCTGCTGTACGAGGACAGAGACACAAAATGTGGTACAAAATAAGTATCCTTGTCTTTGAAGCTACGTCAGCCTCAAATCTTGGCTTTTGACAGAACGCTAATTTCCTCAGAATTTATTTCGATGCAGTTAACTAACGCCTTTCTTCATATGGCAACAGATGTCGTCTCGTGCTCTAACTACCTCAAATTTTTAAATCTTAATCGCCATTTGGTGCTACCTTAACTGTCAAACTTCACTACTTAAGGCTATAGGCAATGTAGCGTAACCGTGATTGGTCTGTGTCCAGGAACCCCCTGCCTTTGTCCTTCTGCCTGGAGGTACGCAAGCGCATCGCGGAGCTGGGCGCGGACGGGGCTACGCCCGAGGGGGAGCAGCTGCCCCCGTGGGAGGACCACGCCTTGCTCAGCAAGCAGCACGACGAACAACTCCTGCAGTGGCTGAACAAGTAATCAAACATTATTTATAATATTGATGATCAACTTCGAGTTCTTCCAGCATCCAATCGGTGAATGTACGGTGCGGCAAACGGTCTCTAGGATAAAGTCAATTGGATGCAACATGCACAGGTATTTTCACATCTTGTACCGACCCGCATGTTTCCAAATTAGAGATTAATTGAACAATAGCATTCAGGCACGCAAAAATAACTCGCCTACAAATGGGTTGTTTCTGAAATCGGATGACATTTGTAATTTAAAAATCAAACTCCGACTGATCTGGGAAAATAATTGGGAAAAACCTAAAAAACACCGTGGAGCTTGCTGTGTCAACATCCAAGTTGGAACCTCGGTACCGTCAAACCTCGTTACCAGTACCTTTTCATAAATAGATATACAATTTCAACCATTTGTGGTTTAAGATCAAGCCATTTTGTGAATGCGGTCAGGACATCGCTCGATATTACACTTAACATGTAATTCATTCTAAAAAAAGGAAATAAAGTGAAGATGAATAGAGAAACACATTAAAAAGGGGAGAATTGAGGGTATGGCCATTGGATGGATAGGATAGCTAATTCGATAGCAGCAGGAGTGGTGTGGAGCAGGTCCAACAAGCTCAGCATAATTATTAGCTGTTCTGTGGATGCTCACTAGGGAAGGGAAGAGGAGAATGGTGGGTGAAGTTTGTTCTATTGTACTCACACTGGAACATGTGTCGGAGTCTGGTGGTCCTTGTGGGCACACGAAAGTTTATCATTAGTAAGGACAGTAATTTTGGGCAATCTATTATGGTGCATATCACTATGTGCATTAGAGTGAGGTCAGCAATTGTCCTTCTGGTGGAGAGCAATGGTAACCTCAACTCAGCCATCACAGTTTGGTAGCGAATTTCATTTATAGGTTTACCCTTTTTGAACTCTTTCCGAGTTAAAAGAGTTGCAATTGTACAAAGGGTTCCATACTGACGATTGAGGAACAGTTTGTCTTCATCTCAGTAGGACAACTAGTTTTCTGTAACACAGATCTTAGGATCTCTTAAAAGATGAATATACAAGCATTTACACAAATGGATTATTTTAAGTCTTAACAGCAAATGCCAAATTACCATTTTTGACCATTTGTGGACTTGCGAGTTTTACAAGTCAAAGTGACGATGTGGAGTTGTAAAAACACCCTGACCGAGGGCTTCCGACCCGCAGGCGGCCGCAGGACTGGTCGCTGTGGTGGGGCGGCGGCGGTGGCGTGGTGTACGGCTGGGGGCACAACCACCGCGGCCAGCTGGGCGGCGTGGAGGGCGCCAAGGTCAAGCTGCCCGCGCCCTGCGAGGCCCTGTCCGCGCTGCGGCCCGCGCAGCTCGTGGGCGGCGAGCAGACGCTGCTGGCGGTCACGCACGACGGGAAGCTGTACGCCACCGGTGAGGAAACATTATATTTATCGATGTACGCATTTTATTTAATATCAACACCAATGCCGAGCACCCGAACAGAGAGTAAGTTTCGTTTGTATCTCTTGCCATTGCGGCGCTGCGATGGCAGTTTCGCACATGCGTGGTACTTACACTGAACCATTGAGTTGTTGGCGCCATTATGAGTTAGCTGATTGTTGTGTGCGCTTCGTGGTGCTTGTTTGAAATGCCAAATAAAATTTAAAATCTCGTCACTTGTGATATAAGGTGTGTGGAAAACATGCGATAAGTGATTCAATGAGATGGGCGAGACGGTTTAATCGAGGTCGTAATATATGTGCGACGACAAATGTAGTGGGCGTCCATCTTTGATTAGTGATTAACAGATTTTTTGCAACAGAGAAAAGACATTTTTGTGAAGGGAATAAGGAAGTCTAGGCATTTACAGGGCGTATGACCTGTCGTTGGCTGGTTTTTAAAAAATATATGTTTTTTTTACAATATACACAAGAGGAAAACAGAGTATTTCAAAAATAATGGATAATTACATAGCAATGAAATGCATATTAACATTAAAAATAGTAAACAAAAATCCCACAAAGGCATGGCCTGTTTGTGGATATACAAGAAATGTTTATGAATTTTTGCTCCTATAATAAATAGACAGGTTTAATATTTTTGTGTGGTATTAGAAAAAGAAAAGAGAGTATTCTGTAAAGATTACAGGGGACTTTTTTATTTTGTAGTAATTAAAAAAGGAAATAAAAAATATTTTTAAAATCATAAAAGTATTCCGTATTATTAAAGGGCAACAAAATATATCATGGATAAAAGAGTTCATATCTTTAGTTTGAATCCAGGTTTAAGTGGCCACTTTACACACTGTGTAACATTCACCATTCTGTCTATGTTTAAACATCCACATTTTCTCAACTCCTCCATCTGTTGACTTTTGTGAAGTTTCCCTTCCCATTTCCTTCTCGAAAATGTTTTCCATTTGTTGCAACAAATTTAGATCAGAATAACTCCCTAGGAAAAGGAAATGCAGCCAGTCTGCAAACATCTGGACGTACACAAAACATTGTTGAATCAACTAACTGGTAAAAGAAGTATAAAAATTGGAAAATGGTTTTCAGGTGTTGTCTAGTAGGTAAATTAGTTCAGCCAAATGAATCTCAGCCACATGATAAAGGTTTCAGCTTGTTTACTCCACTAAAGTCAACAGATGGAAGAGTTGAGGGGATGTTAAAACATAGACAGAATGGAGAATGCTACACAGTATGTAAAGTGGCCACTTAAACCAGCCAATGACAGGTCATAAGCCCTGTAAATGCCTAGACTTCCGTACTCCCTTCTCAAAAATGTTTTCCCTCTTTTGCAACAAATTTAGAGCGGAATAATTCCCTCGGGAGGAAATCCAGCCAGTCTGCAAACATTTGTACATAATCAAAACATTGTTGAGTACTTAACCTTTACCTTACTGTCCTAAAAACACCCTTCCGTTACGGTGCTGTGTAGTCACTACACATTAAAAAAATAAGAGATTTAAAAAGGGAAAAATTGAATATTTATAGAGAACGGCTTTAATTAACCATAATTTAATTCAAAGATGCTAATATTTCAAATCTAACTGCTGAAAACATGAAAAAACCATTGGGTATCGCTAACGACTCGGGCGAAACGTGCACCCGCGCCAACTTCCCGTGAGCTACTAAGTAGCTATATAGTACTGGACTACGTAACTGACTGAGAGTATACTTTTGATGATATTTGTAATTTATTCCCGATTTCCAATAAAATGTTTTTTGTGCCTAATAACTAATAAGTACTTATTATTTAATAACAAATGATTTCAGTCGATACGTAAATGTGTAATAGAGGAATACTGAAAATCTAAACCCAATATTGATTATATTTAGAAAGATATTATGCGTTAGACGCAATGTGTACTGGCTACACATCACCGCGCACCGGGGAGGGGGGGTAACTGGTTCTTCAGAGTCCGCAAATAAATAAATACAATGAAACGCAATTTCTCCTTTAGGTTATGGAGCTGGAGGAAGACTGGGAATTGGCGGCATCGAGTCTGTACTGGTGCCCACTCTACTGGAGTCTATTCAGCATGTCTTCATAACCAAGGTACACTTTATTTCATTTTCTCTGCGTAGATTTTTATTCTGTCAATAATTTTGTGGCTTGGATCTTAAAGGGCCGATGTCGGATTTCATATTTTTCTTGCCACCATTTTGTAGAGGGTCAATTGAAAAACTTGTACATGCAAGGCTTATTACGCGAGTAAAAAATATTTTCACATCTCACAACATCTTCGAGATTTGCACTGGTTAAAAAGCCGAGAGAGAATAAAATACAAGCTTTGCTGGACAGTGTTCAAATCCCTTTGTGAAATGGCTCCGAGATACCTATCGGACCTTTGTATTAGGGAAAATACATGTCGAATAAAATCTACTTTTAGGTCAGCATTTGATTCAGGGAGAGGAAAACTTGTCAAAATCCAAAGCGCCTCAAACACTAGATTCGGAGATCGCGCTTTTGCCGTTGCTGGCCCCTCTGCCTGGAACTAATTGCTTTCAAACTCACGAATCATCAATAGTCTCAGTCAGTTCAGATCCCAACTAAAATCTCACTTCCTCAAATACACACATACCCTCAAATTTAAATCAGAAAATATAATATGTCACAGCTTAGTTAGAATGTAAGTTTAAGTATACAATTGTAAAGCGCCCTTGGGGTGATTTTGCACAAAAATGGCGCTACATAAATCGGCCAAATATTATTATTATTATATTATTTAACTGTTTTCTGCACAAATACATGTGCTTTAATGTTTTTCATTAATATTTGTTATAAAATATGTCAGTTTATTATAATGTCACAAAATAGCTAAATAATTACTCTCCTGTAATATTTCAATTTACAACATTCATTCATTCATTTAGTAATTTTTTTCACATTATAAACAATAACAAATAATACAAATAATGTGACCTCATTGGGGTTACCCATGCCGAGGACACTTACCGCCATATTATTTATTTTTTTACGTGTGAGAATATACAAAGTAGACTAACTTAACTGACAAAATGTTCAGACAGTTTTAAACACTACCTATATATGTTTATATTCAATATCGGTATACCTATATTATTTTTATTATAAAACGCACAATAAAAGAACAAAAACATAGCATAAGCTTAAGTATACTTTGAAAGATTTATTTTGCATTGTGCCAATCAATTTTGGAGTACGGTATAATCGGATGGGGTGGTGCGAGTGACACAGTTTTAAATAGTGTATTTGTTGCACAAAAATCCATAAAATCCACTTAAACAAATACAAACTAATACCACTTTCGGACAAAGGGATTTTGAGTATTATTCAATTTAAATCTATAACCTACCTCCACTATCTATTAAAACAATTAGTAACGAGAAAATGTTCAAAAAGGCTATAAAAAAAATGGATAGTGGAGTTAGGTAGAAGTAAAATGGATCGTCTCATTCGCCCAAACCAATATTGAATCAACTGCTCCACAAGTGTATAGCTTATGTTAGTTTTTTGTTATTTTCATTGTGGGTTTTGTAATATAAATAATATTGATGTACATAAATTAATTATAAACATAAATACGTAGTGTTTAAAACTGTCTGAACATATTGTTAATTATCTCTGTTTATTAATTTATTTTATTATCAATATGGTAATTTTATTAATGTTTTGCAGGTGGCTTGCAATTCCGGGGGAAAGCATTGCCTGGCGCTCACAGCCGAGGGGGCGGTGTACAGCTGGGGGGAAGGCGAGGACGGGAAGCTCGGCCACGGGAACAGAGTGTAAGTAGGGGCACGGATGCAACTGAAAAAAACCAACATAGATATATTGATGGTTAAAAAATTTCATCGTTAAACCAGCAGACTGTAGTTTTTTCTGTCTATCTTCAAAATGGAAACAGTTTGTGTTGTAAAATAATATTGTATTACAGTAATAGCTTCCTCTACTACAAGAGATCTGTTTTCCTTCTGTTGCAACAAATTTAGATCTAAATAACTCCCTAGGGAGGAGAGTGTTTAATCTGTACACGGGCATTTTGTTTGTCCCATTCCAGGCAATACGACCGGCCGAGGCTGATCAGCGCGCTGGTGGGGATGGAGGTGGCGCACGTGGCGTGCGGGGGCGCGCACTCAGCCTGCGTCACGGCCGCCGGGCAGCTGTACACGTGGGGCAAGGGTCGCTACGGCCGCCTCGGTCACGGCGACTCGGAGGATCAACTCTCCCCCAAGCTGGTGAGTCACTCGTATTTTATTATTACAAATAAATTAACAAAGCTGTCGCCAAGGCAAGCTGAACGCCAATACTAAACAACTTCAAAAAGGGGCTAGGTTAGTTTTAGAAAAGTGAAAATATGCCAACAACTAACTTTCGTTAAAAAAGCTGCTCGCTTGAAATTAAAATATTAATCAAAAATATTTTTAAAATTTAACAATTTCTGTAATGGTGGTTGTCTATTTGCAGGTCGAAGCCCTGTTTGGATATCGAGTGGTGGATGTGGCGTGCGGCTCCGGCGACGCTCAAACTCTGTGTGTCACCGACGACGACAATGTTTGGTCCTGGGGAGACGGGGACTATGGCAAACTCGGTTAGTTGCACTGACTTCGCTAAACCTTTAACCACATTAATATGCCGTCCACTTGTGATCATCGAAATTCTACTGACCTTAACTTGTTGATCGTCTTCTTCGTAAGATCTGTCAGACAAGTCCGAATGATTTAAGTTACATAAGTGTAATATTTATTTATACCAAGATACATACAGCAAAAGCCCCTTTTTACGTTTTTCGGGAGAGCAAGAAAAAAAGTGTAAAACTGAGGAAAACACTAAAGTGAGGAATTTAATAATGTATGGAAAAATAGGAATTACATAAAAATAAAATATTTGCTACAAAAACGGTGATAAGTGGAAATCGACAATATTTTTTTAACCTATTTTCAATGATTTCACTAAAAAAAATATATATTTTTTCAAACAATATGTAATCTGTTTTTTTATTTGATTTAAAAACAGCATGTTAAAATTATTTATGTGTAAATAAAAAAAAACGAAAATAGAATTTTGAATTTGCAAAGTTATTTTTCCCCTAAATGTTGGGAAATTTTATTTACAAGGTATCACTTTTTTTTCTATGGCATCACTAAAAACAACTGTCATATAGTTCGCGGATTTTTAAACCACCTTTTTATAACTTTAAATATTTTTATTGTTATGTTTTAAACATTGCAATCCAATGATATTAAAACTTTATTGTTTCTAAACGTTTGTCAACTGTGTATCATGATTTGTACAAGTCAATATGACGTTTTTGTTCAAATGAAATGACTAACCCTAAAGGAAGACACTTGAACAAAAAGGTCAATTACGCTGCGCCTGCTTTGAATTTAGGTTAAGACAATAGTTTGTCCTTTATTAGTTGTTTACCTGTTTTTATTCTTCATTCGCGTGGCACACACGGTGGCGCGCGGCCGCGGCGTCATTATTACGACATAATTTTGGATTTTTTGACACATCAAATGAATTCCGAAATTTTTTAATCGTGAAACCGGGGTTATGAAAAATGTAAGAAACGTTAATTGGGGGGAATATTTGTATGAGAATGTATGAAGAAAAATGGGTCCTGAACATTTCGGTGTAAAAACGAGGTTTTACTGTATTGTGAAAAAATAATGACGTATCCCTAACTCTATGAGGCCAAGAGCCCTGTGTTGATTTGGGATACAACATAATGGAATGTGGAAGCACGCATATTATTATGCAATGCCTCGCAGCAGTCTCCTGCAATGGTCTCTTTCCTTAGAAAAAAATCCAAACGTTTACACCTCTCCTGAAAATGGCTTTTGTTTTGGAGAACCTTATATCTGTACCTCAGAGGCAGACGGATGCAAATCCAGAATCTGATAAAATGACATTTCGATTTTCGTATCCAGTTTATGACCATGTCCATTGATTTTGAAGAAGTGTAAGTCTCATAATGAAAGAACCAATGTATTAAGATACTGAACATACAAATCAATGTAATATTTTTCCTTAGTAGATTGAGAAATAAATTAAATAAAGATGCTGCAGAACTAATTTACAAAACAATCATTCTTCCACATATAGATTACTGCTCAACAATATTATTTTTAGCAAACGAAGGAAATTTAAATAAACTAGAAATTTTACAAAATAAAGCGATGAGAATAGTTCTTAAGAAAAATAAATATAGCAATGTAAAAAAAATGAGAGATGAACTAAAATGGTTATCTGTAAGAAGGAGACTAATATGTTGATATTTATACATAAATTTTTTCACGATAAATTACCAAAATATTTTAACGATAAAGTTGTCTTAAACAAAAACTGTCATGAATATGCTACTAGACAAAAGGATAAAATAAGACTACCATTATTGAAAAGAGCTGAGTCGCAAAATTGTTTGATGTATAAGGGTTTAAAAATGTATGATGAGATGCCTGAATGTATGAAGAATGAAAAGTGTCTGAAAGAATTTAAAAATAAATGTATAAGTTACTGTAAGGAAATGTTAATATATATAGATGATGTAAATTTACATAATAGTTTAAATTAGTTTTAATATAAGCTAACTTAAGAAATAAATAAAAAAAAATAAAAAAATGTTCTAAATTATTTGAAATCAGTTAGAGAAAGTAGATTGTTTGAGTTGATGCTTGGATTTGCATCCGTCTGCCTCTGAGGTACAGGTATGTTCATTCAGAATATTGAACAGTTTTGGAAATTTCCCTAGAAAAGATCAATTTCTCTGAGCGAAAGTCTTGCAAGTTTTTAGTATTAAATAATTCAAGTTACAGGAAATCCTCGTACGAGCATTCTGCTGGGATCTCCTCTTGTAGCCACATGACCAGGAATGTGTTGACTATCCAATGTCCAGTACCTTCATAAATTGTTTCAATGTCTCAGATGAGAAAGTTGGGGGACATCGAAGCATCGCTCGGTATTATTGCTTGGGTCATTTAAAAAACATTTTCAAATCAATAAATGTTGAAGTAAAATTTCAGCCCATGTATTTAGGGCATGTATCAGAATTACACAAAGTGTTTCCCTTAGGCACTTATTTTTATAAATACCTGATTTAACCTTATTATTATTATAATTTATTATTAATTGTCAATAATAAATTCGATTCCCCGGAACTCATTAATCTACTTGCTTACCGTGTCCCCTCCAGGCCAACTAGACTCTCTGATATTTTCTATATTCATAAATTTAAAACTAATCATCGGAAACATTCTACGATCCCTCGTATATGTGAAACATTTAACAGTCTTGATATATTTAACACTCCATACAATATGTACAGAAGAGAATTAATAGGCTTGATTCATGCTCTTCATTCATAATTCGTTTAATCATTAAATCAAATGCAATTTTTCACTCTCACTTTCCTTCTATCATCCTTTACCGCTCCTTGTCAATTTCCTTCTTTTCCTTTCCACTATCTCCTTGTTTTGTCCATATTTATCTTATTTTAATATATAGTATATTTATTATTTATATAGTTTAAACTTCAAGCCGTCGTCGCTTTATTACAGTATTATTTAGTGAATACATATAATTGGATGGCAGGCCCCTACTATGTATACATTTTATATAATTAAAAAAAAAAAATATTCATTTAACCTGTGCATCTGTTTGTATTCGAAATAAATAAAATAAAATAAATTATTTTAATTATTTCTATGTATATAAATTAAGATATTTCATTTTGTAATATGAATAAATAAAATTATGAATATGAATAAATATCAATTTTCGGAAACAAGGTTTCATGTTTGCATGAAAAAACTGATAAAATCAATTTGATCGGTACATGATCAGTGATCAGTAATTTCCCATCACTATTGACATGAGTTTGACAGCTGTCATTTTAACCAAGCTAAATTTCAAGGACTATAGGATATTATGTTTCTATATGTGATTGGCAGGACGTGGAGGCTCGGACAACTGTAAGGTGCCCCTGAGGATCGAGTCCTTGTCGGGGCTGGGCGTCGCGCGAGTGGAGTGCGGCTCCCAGTTCTCCGTCGCCCTCACTCGCTCAGGCAGCGTGTACACTTGGTAATTATTTATTTTGCCTGAAATTGAACAGCATCATATTGATAGAGTTCGGGTCGAAGGCTTCGAACCACAATGCGGAAGGTCGCTGGTACGGGAAATCGGATTAAAAAAATGTTTTCCTACGCGCCGTAAAAATTCAAGTGTTAAATTGTACGGCAAAGTTTCTTGAAAATATTAGAAAAATCAAAAATGTATTTTAATAAAAACGAACTACTGCAAACGACGTCACTAGGTCGTCTAAATCAAACGATGATAGCGTGTTGTGATAGATTTCCGATTTATGGGAAGCTAATTCACCAATCAGCAAAACTCACCAAAGAGAACTTGTGACGTCACACGTGGAGTAATTTCAAAATTACGAAACTTTAAAAAATCATATAATCGCTATTAATACGATACATTGTAATATTAAAACAAAAATTGGCTCGTCTTTTGACAAATAAAAAAACCGCTGATCGTCCTCATTATGGAAAAAACAATTTCATTATTTCCAATGAGCTTTGAACCAATCGCATAATTCTTATACACATTCTAACCAAAGGATTTAAACTGCGAATGTCAATGACTTAAATCCTTTTGCCAGAATTACTCAGCAACGTAACCGACGACAATGTAGGCGGTTACGCTAGCTCGCACCGCTGTCAGATTACAGGCAAAACAGCGTTACCGCCACTATCTTAAAAGCAGAAGGTATTTAAACAATTTGGCTGTCATTTCAGTATTGGCAGTAACCAATCATTTACCGGATTATTAAAATAAATATATATTTAACAAAAAAAAAACCTTTACCTGCCCAATTCACTTTTGTTGTTCTGCCGATTGTGGCTCGATATACAAAGCGTGGTCTTTGGTGTTTTCTCTGTGCTACACAGAGCTTCCTCGTCGAATTGGTGAGAGTAAGCGTTTCTACTCCATGCGTCATGGAAGTACACATCGGTCATACATTCTGCGAGAGTATCGCTGTCGCTGAAGCACTTCTTCAGATTGCTATCTCTTCAATCCGTGCCTCATGTCTGAGGATGGTGATTACGCCTGACTCATGGCCTGGCATGGCTCGTCTGTGGACAGTCTCCCTCCATCTGGAATGGTCTTGTGCGCTTCTATAGGCATTCGTCAGTGATGATTCTGATAACTCAGTGACTGTGCCGCTCCATCTTGTCGGTTGCCGTCCACGCGACCTTGCCCCTTCGACACTTCCCAGGAGAATAGTTTTCTCCAAACTATCAGAATCTCCCCTGGAAATATGCCCAAAGAACTGCAGGATTCTTTTCTCGCACATGGATATCAGTCTTTCTCCTATGTCCAGTTCCTGGAGAATAGATGCATTCGTACGTCTGGCCGTCCACGGAATCCGCAGCACTCGCCGCCAACACCACATCTCGAAAGCTTCGATTTTTTTCTTTTCAGATTCCCTCAGTGTCCAACACTCCACACCGTACATGAACACTGAGAAAACCAAAGCCTTCACCAGTCTCTTTTTGGTGTTGATGGTTATACTGCGATTCTTCCAGATCTTCACCAGCCGACTCATAGCACTTTTGGCAATACCAACACGTCGCCGTATTTCACCTTCACACCCATCGCCATCGCTGATGAGAGAACCTAGATAAATGATTGCCATATTCTAATTTAATTACTGATGCAAATTTAATCTGCGTTATTATTTGATATCGGTTGCGCTTTTCAAGGGGCAAGGGAGATTACCATCGGCTGGGCCACGGCAGTGCAGACCACGTGAGGCGGCCGCGCAAGGTGCAAGCTCTGCACGAATACAAGATCATCTCCATCGCTACAGGTATTGTGGAAACTCTTTATTGCTCAACTGTTCGCCCTCTTCTAGAACATGCCTCCCAGAATAGTGGGCTGGTATCCGTTCTATGTCAATCGCATAAATCACATTGAATCAGTCCAACATCGCTCGCTTCGAAAAGTAGCGTGGATGCTTGAACTAAAGAGAGGTAATTATTCTTATTTATTTATGGTTTATTAAGTTAGTTCATTACATCTTAAGAACTAATATAAACTTTTAATAATAGTACAATTTTTTCTATTTCCTTTATTTCTTCAGGTAACTCATTGTACAGCTTCAATCCCTTATACAATGAGTTTTGAAATTCTGTTTTTTTCCTCATTGGTAATCTTATCTTTTTTTTTACCCCTTGTTTCATATGTATGACATTGTTGATTAAATTTTATTATTGTTTTTATTTTATTCATCCCCTTAATCATTTTATGTATTTTATTCATCCCCTTAATTATTTTATGCTGATATAGAGTCAAAATTAAATATTTCTAGTCTACAAAAACGTAGAACTAATATTGATTCCATATATATGTTCGGCATACTAAATGGTATAATCAATGTGCCATCATTACCGAGACAGGTAAAATTCTATATTCCAACTCGTAGGTTCAGAAACATCGATCAGCCTAGAACAAACTATGTCCTTAATTCTCTAATAATCCGTCTTTGTCGTATTGTTAACTCGAGACAAGATCTGGACTTTTTTGGCTTAGGTTTACAACGATTCAAACAAGCACTTAATAAATAGTCCAGATCTTGTCTCGATGTCCCTTATGTTTGTCAATGCTTCTTTTCTTTTTTTAAAAATGTTTTTAACCCTTCTTTTATTGTAATATTTAAACCCTATAAATTGTATAAATGGACAATGTCCGTTAATAAATAAATAAATTTTTATTTAAAAAAAAAAATGTAACCTTTTCCTCACTAAGCATCCAAAAAATACACATGATCCGAACGGGGGGACCAAACGACCCCAGCCCCTACTTGTATATGGCGTCAGGAAAATAAAACATTGGAAGTGTTTATGACCGTGCAATAATTTATTCATGTTTTCACGTACTCATATTTTACTCATTCAAATATTTTATTCGTTTTTGTTAGTTTGCCAAATGCTTATGTACATAAAGTAAAATTTAAAAAATCGGTCTATGGGGGATTTGAATCCCCCCTTCGGTTCGGCCAGGTTAAACAATAATCTTAAAATGAAAGTCCTACTGAATTGTAAGCATACAGCTTGTCAGTGGGTTCTTATAAATTGCTTCCATTGTTTCATACTTAACCTACATTAATAATCATTTTATCATGTAGTGGTCAGCGCGTTTGCCTACCATGCAAGAGGTCTCGGATTCGATTCCCGACATGGTTGACACGAAATATTTATTTAAAACGGTGTTTGTACACTAGAATATTTTATTGTCCCCAAAGCGTAGGACTGATCATCTTACCTTCACGTTACAAAAAATTATCAAGATTCGCTGCAATTGGTGTACCAATGCAGTGCCCTATGCACCATTGGATGTGGAAAGGTAATGATGATGAGGACGAATAATCATTACATATTTTATGAGCTAAACCTGGCGATGCTTTGCTATTGCTAGATTTCAGTAGGTATATAATCGTACATATATAAAATGAACGCAATTCAAAGTTTGATATCAATTATTGTAATGAGTTAATACACAAAAAAATAACATCTTTCCATTTTTTTTGTACATGCGTTCTCGGCAAATGCAGCCCTGGTAATGATGGAAAAAACATTTACGCTCAAACTTTTTTTCTACTTAATAAATTGTCGATATTGAGAGTTATAAATATGCTCGAGGCAAAGATCTACATTTCGCTGAAAACCGCACGTAAATCAGTCCAGTAGTTTTTTAGCCTATCGAGGACACACATACTAACATCGCTTTTTACATTGTGACGTAGAAGTTCTGGGGGGCGAAGCACCCACCTGAACTTTGAATGCATGAAAAAGGTACTTGGGAGGAAACATTAAAAATACATTATTTTCTTAGGTTCCCTGCACTGCGTGGCGTGCAGTGACGCCGGAGAGGTGTTCACGTGGGGAGACAACGACGAAGGGCAGCTGGGGGATGGCACCACGGCCGCAGCCCAGCGGCCTCGACCTGTCCTCGCTCTGCAGGTAACTTGCTAGTTGACGCCCAAGTCCCGTGTTCTGGAACAAAATCAACAAAGAGGAATTCCACTGTTTTCCATTCTGCGTACTATTTAACTAAGCAAAATTTTTTTTTTTTTTTGTGCTTTATTTACAAAGATATGATTTTTTAAAGTTGCATTTATCAAATACCGTGCCAAATGACTGTAATCAGTGTGTCACTTTTCAGTGGTGACGTCATGAAACGGTTGGCGTTCTTACTTTCACTGACCGCGGTAAGTTGTATTTCTCCAGCCAATAACAAAACTGACAAGAATCTGTGGAATATTGCTTTGATTACTTCATTTAGTTGATCGTAACTTGCTCATCTCTATGTTATGATTGTTTTTGCGAACGGTAGATCTGGCAACGCTGTTGAAATGTCAAAACTTTTCAATCACAAATTATACTCTTTTTTTTCTATGGTCAAAACGTTCCTTACAAGGTGCGGGGGCTTTAAAGCGGAAACCGGAAATACTACACGTAGATATAAGGAGTGACGTCATTATTTACGATTTTAAAATGAATACTATTTTTAACATTTTTTATTTATTTTTGCGTGCGTTTTTGAGATATTTTATCCTACTCAAAATTTTTTAAATATTCACGTGTACACGAAAACATTTTTAAAATTTAATTCCGGGTTGGGCTGGAATTCCTCATTGCAAATTTTATCTTCACTCTTGTGATTTTTTTATTTATTTTTATTTTTGCACAGTCTTTGTATTTATAATATTGATTGCTCTGTGAAAACAAAGATTTATTTTATCAGTTTTACATCAGAAAACGAACTTAATTAACATATTTTTATCAACACTCTTACCTGTGAAAACAAAGAAACGACATTTAAGTTTATTAAGTCAATCTCTTTCCAATTTGCTTTTACGATTTATTCAAACTATCTGTATTCTTTATTTACTTCGGCCATGTAAAAATCTGACATAATGTCGCCATCTTGGTTTTATCTGTTTTACCGTCCAACTGTGAAACACTGCTTTATCGACAACGCGGAACGCTGTAACTTTCAAAATTAAAGGGAATAATTTCCTTTACATATTTATAAGTAAATAATGATTTGCTATCAAAATAAAGTAACTATTGTTTCTCAATATGTTCTCTTTCATATATTTATTACTAATTATTCGTTACTGCATACTGATTTCTTTCCGGCAGTGTTTTTCTGTTTCGCCTTACAAACTTTCTTTTTAAACTTAGGTTTTTTTAAACCAGCCAGAATGACTGCTCTTTGATGTACTTGCTACAGTGATTCCTGGAAAATGAAGACCAGAGTGGTTTCCCGTTGCTTTCTCTGGTGGATGTTTCTGTCGGAGTTACCTTCCTGTAGCTGGTTTTCTCACCTTTCATTGTCTTGTTATCTGCTGTGATCACACCATTATTTTTATTTTTTTATTTATTTATTCACACTCTTTATCAAAATACAATTCCATGTTCACTTTGCCCAGCTAACAAGGGTACATACCCCGTTCCAAGCTAGAAAAATACAAAATTTTGTGCGCTGTTTGCGTAGAGGTATAATAACTTTTCCTCTCGCCGTAGACGTAGCTGATCTAAGCGTGAGACGCCTGTCAGCTAGTTCATCTGGAATGCATAGTTCCCTTAGATATTCCTTGATGTAGTATCTTGTCTCGAGGTATTAATTTTTTTTTGTCCTAGCTTTAATTTTATTTAGTTGTATTTTATTTGATTAGTCCTGTATTTATTATAAGAAATTGTATTTACCATCGTTAGAATGGACTGCATAAGTCCGTCAAATAAATAAATAAATAATTATCAGGGACAAATAGACCAAATTCATTCAGAATATCAGGACTATGTATGCGACCACCGATGAGTTGAAAAATGTGAACACCCAAATGAATATTCCTTCTCCCCAACAATGACTGGTAGCCCAGCATTCCTAGTAAGAAGTCAGTCAGGAAAAGCCACAGGTAAAATCCACACTCCCTGAGATACAGATAATGCAGAAATTTTTTTCTGCACCCTCTCATTCTCTCATCTCATCATTATGGAATGCGTGGTTTCATTTGGCATTTGTATTTGTCATTTGGTATTTGTGTATCTAGGGCAAGAAGATCAGCATGGTGGCGTGCGGCTCTGCCCACACCGTGGCCCTGTGTCGGGAGACCCCACGCGTGCCCCGCTCCCCCTGCGTGCCCCCCCTGGAGCTGCACCTCCTCCACTCCCTTCCGGCCGCCGCTCTGCTCAACAGGCTGGTAAGTCAGACTAATGCCAAGAAATATAACTGTTTAAAAACATATCTGTGTCTTGGGTCTAAAAGGGCCAATGTCATATTTATTTTTTTTCTCGTCCGCATTTTGCGAAGTAGTGTTTTTCAACCGGTTGAAAAACTAGAAAATGTGAAGAAGAACCTTCATTCTTTGAATAATCTTCCAGACACGAAATAAGAATATTTATATAGATTCTAGTCGATATAATAATCTTAAAAATTGTGTGTTCTAGGTTTTGCTACATCATGCTGCTGAGATGATCATTCCAGTGTTGTCTATGCTCACTCACAAAACCATAGAAAAACTTCGCTCTCTTCTGCCATATCATGCTAAAGAGGCCGCATTCAGAAAGGTTAGACTGCCATAATATTTCAAAGAAAATTTAACAATTATATTTAATAATGGTTTATCGACATAACAATTCCTATAATCTACTACATTTTTGTGGTAAAAGATTTTTATGGATTGTGTGTAGTCCGCTTGACTGGGTACAACCTGTTTTATGGCAGACATTTTTATTTGCAGTGCAAAAGTTTAATTATCCATACTATTATTCATCAATATGTTTGTGGGACTCCATGTTCACCCTGTAAAACAATACTCACTGTCATCTGACCTATGATCGCCCGGAGGACAGTGCTGAAGATGAATTGTATATTTCCTGTATATGAACAATTAATTATCGAAACATTCAATTGACTATTAACAAACTGCTGATATGAGCGGACGTAAAATCGCTGAGAGACGCGGAATTAGTACATGACCTCAAAATCTCATCAGGAAGTAAAATGAACACTGGACAATATATAAGTGAGTTCAGTGTTCAGTGATTAAAAATAAAAAGTCTATGCAGTTACTCTATTTATTCATCATGTAATTAAGCTGATTCCCGGCAGGTGGTGATGAGCACGATGGTGCGGGACCGCCAGCACGGGCCCGTGGTGGAGCTGCGCCGCCTGGGCGGGCGCCGCGCGCGCGCGCCGGGAGCCGCCGCCCGCTCCGTGTTCGCGCAGATGGTGCAGCGCCTGCCGCTGCTCACGCACGAGGCGCTCGCGCTGCCGCACCGCGTCTGGAAGGTCAAGTTCATCGGTGAGTGGGGGAGATCCAGTATCAAAACCATGGACCGTTGCATCCTATATATAATTCTCGTATTAATCGGAGGCCCTGTCACTGTTTGTAACGGTGACGGGTATCAAAAAAGTCCATTTTTATATATCTGAAAATTAACACGAAACGAGCCCAGGTATTGAAATCGAAGATTCTGTATGTAGCAGTGGCGAACAGTGATTTTATTTACAGGTAAGCTATAAAAAAAGATCATTTATTTATACCTACATAGTAGGTACATAACAAAATGTATATATACTATAAAATGCTATTTTTTCTGTGGTTCTGTGTGATACAACAACTCTCATTTATGAAATCAACTCAAACGACGTAACTCCGTGATATATTATATTGTGTAGCTATATTATCCATTAATTAACAAATAACTTGTAAAAAGTTTGTAATTCGGTCAGTATTAGGTATTCTCATTACGATTGAAATGTCAACTGGCTGATTTGTTCTAGAAATGAATAATTCCAAAAACGGCCGCGTCGAGCGACACATGTGTTGGGAGTCATATGTCTCATAAAAATATTGAATCAGTTTAACATCGATTTTTAAGAAAGATAGGCTGGAGGTTGGGTATATCCAGAGACCAAAATACGTATAATTAATTAGAAACTAGCTTAAATATATCTTCTCTTAAAGACTGTCGAAATACTAGAGTCCTATTGAAAATTCTCAACTCACTCTTTGACGCGCCTGAACTACTGAGCTCGATAAAATTAAATATTCCAACTAAAAACCTCAGACAAAACTTACTCTTTCATACCGATAACCATAGAACTAACTATGGTTTTCATTCCCCTATGCCCAGAATTCTTAGGTCTGCCAACAAACATACCAGTCTTGATTTCTTTGATAACAAGTTGTCTTCTTTCAAACGATCAATGAATCAAATTCAATTATAAACACCTATCCACCTATCTTATATAGTCTGCTAAATACCATTGTGTCTTTCTACTTTCTTTTATAATAATTTTCTATTTATACATACGTCCCTAAAAATGTCCATCGGGCATATATACAGGTGTCCCAGAAGTCGACGTCAAGCCGAAAACGGATGATAGAACAAGTCATGCTAGTTGTGAGAAAAATGTTTAAAAAATCCATCCCACACATTAGTAAAAGTGGCTCCACTATCTGTCTCGCTCACATTTCGTAAAATGACTCTCTCCTTCTCTGACAAAAAGTAACATTTTCTTCCAAGCTGGAGCAGTTAGCTTTAAACTTTGGACCACAATTTACAGAAACATTATTCAGAATTACATAATAAAAAAAAATTGAAATAAATTAAAGATTTGTAGTAACGAGAGTTAAAAGACCATCACAGGTTGTCGATTTTCTCGATTTTTTTTCAAATGCCTATAATCAAAAAAATACAAGACTTAGATTTTTTTTTACATTTTTCTCACAACTAGCATGACTTGTTCTATCATCCGTTTCCGGCTTGACGTCGACTTCTGGGACATCCTGTATAAATAAATAAATTAACAAAACTTACATTATATTTACCGTAAAGTAATGCATACTACGACTCGTCAAATAAAGTAAATTCCACACGCAATATTGCGGTTGCTGTTGTCAGGCGAGAGCGTGGACGACTGCGGCGGCGGCTACAGCGAGTCCATCGCGGAGATGTGCGAAGAGCTGCAGAGCGGCGCCGCGCCGCTGCTGGTGCGGACGCCCAACGGGCGCGCGGAGCAGGGCGCCTCCCGGGACTGTCTGCTGCTGGACCCGGGCGCCTCCTCCGTCCTGCACCTGAACATGTTCCGCTTCCTGGGTGAGATGACAAATTGACTATCTGATTAGATCTAGGGGATTCAAATTTTCCATATTTATTTTATGTACATATTCGCAGTATTGATTGAATTTATAATTATTGAGGCATAAATAAGTCCATAAGACCAACATTCATTTTGTGTTGATATTAACATATTACAACGGAGATGAAGAACATTTCAGAGAAGGGAATATAGAAGTCTAAGACATCTGCGGGGCTTATGACCTGGCTGGTTTATGTGGCCACTTTATTTTTTTATTTATTTAACTTTTTGTACATAATGTTATTTATACATTGGCGGGCTTATTATTGCCAAATGGCAATTTCTTCCAACCAACAAATAAAATAATTGTTTTATTTTTATAATTCAAGTTACAGAACATATTCAATAGAAAATAAAGATTAAAAAGCTAAAGACATATATATAAAAATAGAAGTAAACATATTTGTAACAATATTTGAGTTTGTCCAAATGTTCGTAGACAAAAGACTGGATTTCACCCCCTCGGGAGTCATTAAGATTAACAAAATAAGGGAATATGGAAGTCAAGGCATTTACAGGGCTTATGACCTGTGATTGGCTGGTTTAAGTGGCCACTTTACACACATAGGCAAAATGGTGAATTTTACACAGAATTTTACAAACATATTTGTTTATAAATTACCTTAAATCAAAACATCGAGCAAAATGGGAAAAGGGAAAAAAGAGGAAAGAGGAAAGGAGGAGAGATTAAAGAAGAGAAAGAAGATGTTTTTTCAGACGTGATTTAAACAGAGATAATGTAGTAACATCTGGGAGATAATTCCACAGTCTAGCCGCATGGATGGCAAGCCGTGGTTGGGTATTAAGAGAGTGCCTTGAGAATTAGAACGAAGAGGTAAACTATGAACTGATAAGCGTTGAAATTACACACTCTATAACATTCACCATTCCGCCTATACTTGAACATCTTTATTCCTTAATATGTCTTAAACAGTTTACAAATAATCTATGCATATATATATGCACAATGTAATTATAAGAGCAGAAGTAAAAAAAAATAAATGAAAAATATTGAATATCTACAGTATGTTAGCAAAATTAGAAAGCTTTTAAAAGCTATTTTTACACCGCAGTTACTGAAGAGTTTTTCTACCTTGCAGGCGTCCTGATGGGCATAGCCATCCGCACGGGGTCCCCGCTGGGGCTGCACCTGGCCGAGGGCGTGTGGCGCCAGCTCGGGGGGCAGGCGCTGCGCCCCCGCGACCTAGCGGAGGTGGACGCCGGCTTCCTGCCCGCGCTACTCTGCATACGAGACATGCCGCCGGACCACAATGTAAGGGGTCACCCGGTCATCTCGAGATATAAATAGAGGGGTGCTATTCCTCGCTGCGGTTCTCTAGCAGCTGTGATATGCCACGGTGCGGAGGTGTGACCTCTGGTCATCTTGACATCTCTATGTGAACCTTAAGAGAGCTATCTTCAATCTATATATATAAAAGGCTAGGTTTGTATGTGTGTCCTCGATAGACTGAATAACTACTAGACCAATTTACGTGCGGTTTTCAGCGAAATGTAGATCTTTGCCACGAGCATATTTATAGCTATTAAAATCTTCAATTAATAAAGTAGAAAATAAGTTAGGAGCATAAATGTTTTTCCATCCATCATCAGGGTTGCATTCGCCTAGAATGCATATACAAAAAAAATTGGAAGGATGTTGTTTTTTTGTGTTTAAAAAAAGTTTGTTTTTTAATGTTTACAAACAACATTAGTTGTTTATTTATTATTCATTTCTACCCGTTAATCTTTTTACTGAATTTTTATTAATACTAAAATAATATCAACTGACATTCGATACATTTTTGAAAATTGCATTCCTGAATAGAGTGCAACCCTGTTGATGAGAAGAGCAGAGTTTGACAATTGCAAAAAGAGTTCTTTATTTAAAAATGAATTATTTTACGTTTTGGAATTTAAACTTAATAAAATTCAATATTTAAATCTATAAACAAGTACCAAGGTTCTTACTTATCAATGAAAAGTTGCACTATCTTTTTTTGCACATGTTTGAAGCACTTACTTTGTGGAACATTATTATTTAACATATTTATTTTATTTTTTCAAGAATTAACGGTACAAGTACCTTTTACATTACATACATACATAAGTATTTACAGTGGAGTATATACAGTAACAACTTTTTCAGTGCTTACTTAGAAAGAACACAATTAAAATATTGATTCCACACTAAAATGTTTTAAAGTAATTGTTTATAAGCTGGAAATTTCAATAAAAATATGTCACCTAAATCCGCATGTTTATTACCCAGCGCATGTAGACGATTCAGTACTGAATTGCTAGAATATATTGAGATATGATTGTTGCAGTGATAAAGTTGAACTAGCCTATTCACTCTAACTGGTACTAAAATAAAATCACTTTATTTTTATGTACCACTTATATTTTTATAATTTGACAACCAACTAGTTTCGGCTCTCTCCCTCTCCTCTCTACTTCCGTAGCCACGCCCACTCTACCCTTACTGTGAAAATTAACTCTGAAGAAGACATAGTATTGCCGAAACTAGTCGGTTGTCAAATTATAAGAATATAAGTGGTACATAAAAACAAAGTGATTTTATTTTAATATATTTACTAATTTGTCTTTACTTTTAGTGTTATAATGATTTTTGTCGCTATTTTTGGGAAAGAGAGATATATTTTTACGCACATACATAATATTCTCAGTAAACTGACTGTAGCGTTGATTTTTTCAGGAGTTTCAGTCATTAGAGCTCCCGTTCTCCACACCGTCGGCTTCCGGAAAAGAGATTCCTCTCTCTCGACGGTACCGGAGAATCACCCCGGACAACCGCCACGAATACGTCTCTCTAGCACTCAATTACCGGTAAGTCAAACCTGCGGCGGCAAACCAACCATAACTTACCTGTCTTGTGCTTTATATCGCAAAAGAAGTTTGAACTTGAGCATGTGAAAGCGCTCTCCTGATAGCCTGATACTTGTAGTGCTAATATACCTAGGCTTATAGGGCAAGAATTAATTTATGGGAACCAGCTACAGCAAATCTACACGGTTAGCAGTGACCCCAGAAGATTCCATAGCACTGACACCCATCTACAAGAATCAGATTGTTCTTTCATTTTTTTTTGTTCAAATGCACAATTCCAATATTGAATAATTCCAACAGAGAAGAAAAAACACTTTACATGATTGATATAAAATTCAGTTTTATTTCTAAATGGTTTGTCTTATCTGTCCAGGCTGAAAAGGTTGATAACAAACGACAGTCCAACAAATGTTTATAATCAAATTTTGTCACATTGGAATCTTCAATTGCTCAAAATTTTTCTTCTTAAATATTTTTTTATCAATGTTTTTTAATATATTGAGTTTTTCTACTGACATTTCTTGGTGGAACTGCATTTTAATTATAATAATAAAAATACTTTATAGTTTTATTCCACTTTTATTAATTATTTTTTATAATTGTTATTACCTTATACTTAAATGATTTTAATTTAAATTCTTTTATTTACATAATTATATAAAATTATGATTTACAACCCCTGCTTGCACTTGTATATAACAAAGACATTTGTTTAGTCTCCCACCAGTCTGACGATGTCGGTCACGACGAAACCCGGTCACTGGTAAAAAATTAGTAAAAAAAAAATTGTAAATAAAAGTGGAATGAAACTAAAAAGTATTTTTATTATTATAATTATCAATGTTTTTTATTTTACTTATATATTTTTTTTAAAGTTTTTCATATAAATAATTTTTTTCATTTTATAAATATTTTTTCAAAGTTTTTATTTTAACCCATAGACTAATAAAGATGACATAATTTGTTCATACAACACACTATTTAATTTTGACACAATTTTTTATTACAATAACATTAAGAACAAATTAATATTTTATGAAATTAGGAACCGAAATATACTTATTTATGTCATTTTTATTCATAAAGTTATTGTCATTCAGTTTTAATGTAAAAAAAATCACTTCAAAGACAAACCGGAAATCGCCAGCTTTGTGGGTCAGTGACAAATTGACCTTGGCCGGAGATTCGCCAGCTTTGTGTTGCAATGGGTTAGTTACGTGTTTTTTAAAAATATAATTGATTAATTACGCGCAATAATGTACAATCCATTACGAATCTTTAATAACCTCTGATTTATGTGTGCGTAACAATAAGTTCTCATATAAAGCATTCTAGTGTGTCTACTAAACACAAACAAATTTGTATGTTTACTCGGTTCAACAACAAGCACTAACAGATTCATCATAATCATCATTACCTTTCCACACCCGATGGTGCATAGGGCACTGCATTGGTACACCAATTGTAGCGTACCTTGATAATATTTTGTTACATGAAGATAAGATGATCAGTCTCACGCCTCAGGGATCATGAAATATAAAAACACCTTTTTAAATAAATATTTTAGATCAACCGTGCCGGGAATCGAACCCGAGACCTCTCGCATGGCAAGCAAACGCACTGACCACTACACCACGAGGCCGATTTGTAGCCGAATTCTTATTAAATATTCAAACGCCCTGTTTGTAGGTATAAATCTATTGTACGAGCCTCAATATTAAAGCTGTAGTCTGGCAAAACGCACGCAAAATTAGGAAATCATACGATTTTGTCATTTTAAAACTAATGTTTTTGTTTAATTGCGAAATAGTAAAAAAATATACCGAAAACGATAAGGGCAGGTCTGAAGGTCATAAAAACGTAAATAAGTTGTTGTTATAAATTAAATATTACAACCAGAAATAACTTCTTTTAAAAAAAAAGAGAATACAATTCTATAAAAAAAGGTTTCAATTAAAATATTTCAATATTTCACGTAAAATAAAGAAAAATGTCACAAAAATGTATGAGATTCAAAATGCTTGTATTTCTTTTCAAAATCAAAAAAAATAAATTTGGCTTCGGCCACTTTCATGGTCAACTTATTATCTTTAAATTATTGCAACAAATTTTAGTTCAATACTTATACCCGTATGCAGAGACAAAACTTAAGGTGAGGAAAGTACATTCTAATCTCAAATGCGGAGAATAACCCGAAGGTGAAGACAATAGAATGTACTTTCGTCACCTTAAGTTTTGTCTCTGCATACGGGTATTGGTCTTTATTGAGATCCCAGATACCTAAGTTTAGTCTAAATTTGAAATGGTGTAATCTGTCGGTCTAAAAGTAATTATATTTTAGTTACATAAAATTTTTAGTTACATAAAAAAGTCAGAAAAATTTTTTTTTCTCTAATTTATGTATTTTTATTATTGCGCGATTAAAATTAAATTAGTTTAAAAATGGCAAAATCGTATGATTTCCTCATTTTGCGTGCGTTTTACAAGACTATCTACAGCCTTAAAACAAATTTGTCATTGCAGACTGCACGAGTTTGACGAGCAAGCGGCCGCTGTCCGAGATGGCGCTTCGCGCGTGGTTCCCGGCCCGCTGCTGGCGCTGTTCAGTGCGGCTGAGCTGGAGGCGCTGGTGTGCGGCTCTCCGGATATCCCTCTGCATGCGCTGCGCTCATTGGCCACCTACAAGGGTGAGTGTGACAAAGTGATATTAAGGTTCGCGTCTTCACTGATGCATGCCATACTCCTACATACACACATACATCAAAGATCTCGGTATTATTTTTAAGCAAATTTCACCATATTGTTGTAGACAAATCTAATAAGATGCTCAGATTTGTACTATAGTCCTTAAAATATAGCTTGATTAGAATGACAGTTGTCAGCAATAGACGACATCACTTTGTAGTGACGTCTAAGGAGTGATTTATATTGGCACACGAAAAATCATTAGTATCTGGCATGTTAATTATTTTTTTTAATACAATGCTTGACATATAAATCAACATAAATAAATAAAACCAGCTTTAAAACCCAAAAAAAAACTAGAATAAACGTAACAACAATGTTTGATTATGTCCAAATGCTTGCAGACTGGCTGGATTTCCTCCCTAGGGAGTTGTTCATATTTAAATTTATTTCAACAGAGAGGGGATACATTTTTGAGAAGGGAATATGGAAGTCTAGGCATTTACAGGACTTATGACCTGTCATGTTCAATGATGTTCAAACATGGGCAGAATGGTGAATGTTACACAGTGTGTAAAGTGGCCACTTAAACCAGCCAATAACAGGTCATAAGCCCTGTAAATGCCTAGACTTCCATATTCCGTTCTCAAAAATGTTTCCTCTCTTTGTTGAAATAAATTAAAAATAAACCTAATTATTAACGACGTTCTTGCAAGGTTACATCATTTTGCAAAAACGTTAGAGATGGGTGGTTGATCAATGTAAATTGATCTAATAAAAAAATAGTTCATTTGATGTTGTTCATAAAAAAAGTATAAATGTCTTATTTTTGGTGAATAATCGTCTTAAACACACTATAATGGGTTTGTTTTTGCGTTTTTATATCAATTTTCGGAAACAGAGTTTAATGTTTGCATGAAAAAACTGAAATTGATTTGATCGGTACATAATCAGTGATCAGTAATTTCCCATCACTATTGACATTAGTTTGGCAGCTGTCATTTTAATCAAGCTATATTTGAAGGACTATTAGTATGTAGCTTCACCATTAAGAAAAAATAAGATAAAGTATCAGTCGAAAAGAGTGGAAACGTTTGGAAGAGCTTTTTATATATTTTTTATTTATTTTTAGTTCAAAAACAATAAACAATACCTATGACATTGGTATAATAATCACAAATTGTTATTTTAGATATTGCTCATCAATTATATGTAAACGCAGCGTGCACAAATAAAGGGAAAAAAAGTTTATAATAGATATTTTTTTTCAAAAATGTTTGAGTATGTCCAAATGCTTGCAGACTGGCTGGATTTCCTCCCTAGGGAGTTATTCATATTTAAATTTATTTCAACAGGGAGGGAAAACATTGTTGAGAAGGGAATATCGAATCGGGTTGTGGTCCTGTGGCTAGTGTCTCGGACTCACGGACCAAAGGTCTGTGGTTCGAATCCCACTCTACCCATACTTGATTCCCATTTTCTGATAGTGAGTTATTTACAACTCGTTGAAAATGGCCCTCAAAATTAAATATTTGGGTAAATCATAAGAATGCAAATATTTATTTTTAAAAAAAATATTCAAAAAATATGAAAGTCTAGGCATTTACAGGGCTTATGGCCTGTCATTGGCTGGTTTAAGTGGCCACCTTGCACACTGGTAACATTCACCATTCTGCCCATGTTTAAACATCCACATTTCCTCAACTCTTCCATCTGTTGACTTTTGTGAAGTAAGGGAGCTGAAACCAGCATATGTTAATTTTCTTTTTCTTCATGGTCATGTCATACCATATGTATATGCTATAAACTTATTAATAATTATAAAAGGAATGGCCCACGCTCAGACACTGAAGTCTTTGTGGGCATTTTTTCCAATTTATGTTTTAGCTCAATTTTAAAATGTATTTTTGTAATTATATTTGTTTGAAATATATGTATGGAAAAATAAACAAATTAAAAAAGGCCTATGAAAAGTGCATGGACAATTGGATTAAGCATTGGCATCAATGTATCGTTGCAACTGGCAAGTATTTTAAAGGAAAAATTACAACTTTGCGTTTTTTTGCCAAATTCCCATTTATTTTTTATCATAAGTTCAACGTTCAACATAAATTTTTACAATATATAAACTACAAATTAAACATTCCATTACAAAATGTGAATTATGACTATTCGGCGGTGCACGTGTCTCGGTCCAGTACTCATACAGGGTGAATGTGACCGTCCCCAGGGGTGGAGGCCAGCAGCCCCCTGGTGCAGTGGTTCTGGGAGGTGATGGAGGAGCTGAGCAGCGCGGAGCGCGCGCTGTTCCTGCGCTTCGTGTGGGGGCGCACGCGCCTGCCGCGCTCGCAGGCCGACTTCCGCGGGCGCGACTTCGTGCTGCAGGTGCTGGACAAGTACCAGCCGGCAGACCACTTCCTGCCCGAGAGCTACACGTGCTTCTTCCTGCTCAAGATGCCGCGCTACTCCTGCAAGCTGGTACTCCGGGAGAAACTGAGGTGAGGAAAACTAAATGGAACTTTTAATTTGTTGAGTGCCCTCCGTTTCCCACTTTTTTAACCACTTACTTTTTAACAATATTTTGAGTTTGTCCAAAATTTTCTAGACGAGGACTGGATTCGACTCCTTGGGGAGCTGTTAATATTAACATACTTTAACAGAGATGAAGAAAATTTTAGAGAAGGTAATATAGAAGTCTAGGCATCTACAGGGCTTATGACCTGTCATTGATAGATGCTCAAATATAGGCAGATTGGTGAATGTTACACAGTGTGTAAAGCGGCCACATAAACCAGCCAATGACAGGTCATAAGCCTTGTAGATGCCTAAACTTCTATATTACCTTCTCTAAAATCATATGTTGTAATATATTAATTTCACTTAGAACACAGAAAATCATACCATAATACAGGTGAAAAAAAATTCATTTAAAGATCTTGCAAACGTGTTCATTTATATTTTTTTCTTAATATTAAAGATAAAGAATAAAATTTAATTATAAATATAAAACAACTTTGTTTTTAATCACTTATTTTTTCTAATGACCGGTTTCAAAATTATACAAGCTTTTTTATCAAGGTATACTTAACTAATGAATTCTATCCTATTTTTTTAATCAATATTATGCTGCGTGTAAATCAAATCTTTTTGTCTTGTAAGGGTGGGAAGCGTATTGCGAAACAAGAGTGGACTAATTGGATAAGGAAATATAGTTAATTTGGTTATTCATTATTTTGTTCTTATTATAAATCGCTTTTTAATTCCTAAGATATCCAAGTTGTCTAAATTTAAATTTTTATTTTCAAGAAGAACTTTCAATCCAGTGTCTTTATTGAAATTATGATAATTTTCTGTTAGATGGTTCGCAAATTCTGAAAATAAAAAAAATAAGTGGTTAAAAACAAATTCGTTTTTATTATTATTTTTTTTTTTAAATTGAATCGGCATTCACTTCGTAACACTTCATTATAAATTATTATGAAAATAAAACTTTGTTATCAGTGTTACACAATTTTATTCTTTTACAAGAACACAACTATAGTTTCGGGAGAGCACTCCTCCCATCGACGGGTGATATAAAACTAATATAATAAACACAGAATATTGTTCACAATGTCATCGAATCTAAACAAAAAATAAACAGATTAATCAGTGAAACTTAGAGCAGGGGGGTTTTATTCTTATCTAAGGTGTTGGCATATGAATGGATGGTTATCTTAAGTACGGGTATGAAAACATAGGCAGAACATTAAGTCGAATTTATTTCTTATAATTTAGCACATAAGTGGAAGTTGCAATAAGTAAGTCTAAGATTTAATGTGTGGGAAGACGACAACAAAGTTTTATTTTCATAATCGTTTTTATTTGTTTATTTATTCACTTAAAGACAGTTTGTTACACATTATTTTATTTCGTTTTTTTATTTGTATTTTTTACAATATACATAAGAGGTAGGCAGAGTATTAAAAAAATAAAGGATAATTACATAGCAATGAAATGCATATTAACAGTAAAAATAGTAAACAAAAATCCCACAAAGGCATGGCCTGTTCGTGGGTATACAAGAAATGTGTATGAATTTTTGCTCCCATAATAAATGGACAAGTATAATATTTTTGTGTAATATAAAAAAGAGGAAAGAAAATAATACATAAAAGATTATATGGTACTTTTTTATTTTATAGTAATTAAAAAATACAAAAAAAAACATTAAAAAATTGCTTATTATTAAAGGGCAACAAAATATATCATAGAAAAAAGAGTTAATATCTTTAGTTTGAATCCAGGATAGTGCGTGTTTTTTAAAAGAAGGAAAATTTTGTATGTTTGGGATCAATGATCAATGAATCAGTAAAAAAGAATTAAAAAAAATTGGGCCTATAAAATATGCATCTCTCTGTGGTCGCTTATTTGAGACATAAATCCCAACTCCGTGGGACATAAAGTTCTGTATTGAGTTGGGACGAGCAATTAGTTGACAAAGACACCATGAGCATATCATCACAAAGAAATTATAGGATCAGAAACAATAATAATAATTACAATTAAAAGAAACAAATATATGACACATCAATATGAAAACAGTAATCTCAAACATTCGGAAAATCATCAAGGAGTGTCCCACTAAGGAAAATCCAGTCCTTAATTCCTCTCTTAAAAATATTTTTTGTCCTTGAGAGCTTAATACCCTCTTCCAAAATATTCACTCTCGGTGTGATAAAGGAAAAATGTCTGTGAGCAAAATGAATTTTTTAATGAATAGTATGTACTTTTTTTTATTATTTTTTTATTTATTTAAATCTTAAAGTAGGGCACACATATCATACATATTGTTATGTGTGTTCTAATAATAACATTGCAAATATATTTAATTTATAAATTGTTTATCACATATGTCTTGACCATTATTTTAAATTTTGATATGTTTTTTTCTTCATAAATATTTTTTTCCATTTCGTAATACTTTTTAATTGCTTTAAATAAAATTGAATTTTGTGACTTTGCCTTTTTCCTAAATGGAAGTCTAATTTTGTTCTTTTCTCTAGTATTGTGATCGTGTTCATGCTGGTTCCGATCAATTTTTTTCCAAAATTCTGTTTTTTTATTAGAGTTTATAATTTTATGAACAAATATCATTGTATTGTAAAATATTCTTTGTTTATATGTTAATAATTTAATTTCATTTACCATCAACTTTACCCTCGTGTATCTGTTTTTTTTCAAAATGATTCTAAAGGCTTTATTTTGTAATACAGTTAGTTTATCTATGTTTTCTTTGTTTGATAAAAATAAAATGCTACTACAGTAGTTAACGTGTGGTTCAATAATTGCTATAACTTTCTCATTTTTAGTGTCAAAAAAACTGTGTTCAATATCAGCACTCATTTTTTAACTTATTGATACATATTGTATTCTTCCAGTAGCCTTTTTTTCAATTAAAAATAAAATGTGTACCCACACACAGGCCATGCCTTTGTGGGATTTTTTCATTTGTTAATGTAATAGTTTTTTGTATATTTGTAACTCATGTATACCTATTGTAAATGCAAAATAGAAATTATCATAAATAAAAAAAGAAAAGAAAAAAGCCGTACGGGTTTTGGGTATGACATAATTTGTGCTCTGGGAAAAGCTCGTACGAACATTTTGCTCGGATCTCTCTTTATTTTATTAGAAAGAATAACCACAAAGTCAGTTCATTCTAATTTGAATTTTTTTCTTTCTATATAACGATTTTTATAAAAGTATTAATGATTAATTTTTTTGGACAATTTCGCCCGCTGCGTTAATTTATTACATTTTAGTGAAACCCACATAAGGTGTGTTAAAAAATCATGTTTTTTATTAAACCACTGATCTTCTCCATGAAAAAAGTTATCTGCCTCTGTTGTTGCAATGTTCGTCTTTAATCCTTGTTTTTATTCTCCCCAGGTACGCCATCCACTTCTGCAAGAGTATTGACACGGACGAGTACGCCCGCGTGGCTTTGTCGTCCGCCGACCGCGCGTCGTCAGAGGAGAGCGGCAACGAAGAAGACCGCGGCTGAACGCCAAACTAAACTACCAAAGACAACTGATCCTGAACATACTCTGTATTATTTTTGTGCTGGCCTTATTGCATCCCCCCTCCCCCGACCGGAGTGCCACAAGTCAGGTTTGCCATCCTCCCAAGTCAGGTTTGCCATCCTCCCAAGTCAGGTTTGCATCCCGCAGTTCCAACGAGCAGTCGGCAGTGGACGTCCGGGACGTCGAGAACCTGATGCCTTGTAAAGTAGGCTAGGGTGGTTAAGGCTCTCAGATGCATCCGCGATACATGGCCGAGCCAACCGTATCGCCTCCGCTTGATGACAGTTGTCACCGGAGTTTGTTGCGTCTGTTCTCTTATTACTCCATTCCTTACAAAGTCAAACCACCGCACACCCAAGATTCTTGCTAGACATCTATTCTTGAAACTCGTAATTTTGCTGTTTTGGGCCCTTGTGAGGTGCCACGATTTGCACCTGTAAAGGAGAATACGTGTAATGCAGGCGTTATATAGGCGGCATTTGGTTTTCACTGAGTAAATATCCCCGATCTCCAAACAGCCTTCATACTGTTGAATGTGGCACCTGCTATTTCTATCCGCACTTCCAGTTCTTTTTAAAGCTGTCATTTTCCGTAACATTCATAAAAAAAAATACGCAATATTACATGCATTCATACTCCCACATTTCATATTATGGCAGTTTTGATGATTATAAAAGATTATAAATAAATATCATCTTAGAGTGTGGTTATAATGAACTTTTTAGTTATGGCAGTTTGACACATTATATGGCTAGGAGATAATTCCTGAGACACTGAGTTCCAGCTGTCCTTCCATCTCTTTGGCGGTCTTCCGGGCAGACGGCGACCAGCTGGGATTTCATGGGCCACGGTAAAGGGGATTTTGAAGCCGTCTATTCTATCGACGTGATCTCTCCAGAATCTTCTCCTTGTTCTGCTATGCCGTACTTTGTCTTGGGTATCGCAAGTCCGTCTAATTTCGTGATTTCGGATTCTGTCCCTTAGGGTTTTACCTGCTATTGCCCTCAGTACTTTCATCTCTGACGTTCCGAGCAGATTTTTCACTCTCACCGTATCTGCCCCCGTCTCTACTGCATACGTAATTATTGGTCTGACATATGTTTTGTAAATACAGACCTTGCTTTGCATGTGCTGTACTTCATTCCAAATTTTATCAAATTTCATACTCTCGGAGTAATAATTCACTAAAGAAGCTCTTAAGCTCTATTGCATAGAACTTGCACTTGCAATTCTCAACCTGAGTACCTACGGCCCATTGTATTCCTGTAAACTGCAGCTAATGTCGTGATTGATAATCATAATCAAAGTTTTATTGACTTTGGTACTCTCGGTGGTGGGGTGTGCTATTAGCATACTCTTATCTATATTTTATTGAAGGCATTTTCATTGGAATATTTAGATTAGTGGCAGGTTGGGCTATGTTGTCAAATCTGTTGGGATAAGATCATTGGAAGATTATCCCGATTTGATTTTAGTTAATTATAGTTATTTAGAATTTTGTAGTTCACGATTATTAAATGATACGTGATGAAGATTACATACATGAGATTGATTTTTTGCTGATTTAACAATGGTAAGAACAATTAATAATCAAGAGCTTTGGAGATTAAACTGCACGTTTTTGTTGGGAGGCTGTCAGCGTGGAAAAGAAAGCGATCTGTCTGGTATTCTTTGTTTTATAAAGTTGTGACAGCGCCCTCTGTTTGTTGGCCGATCTTGCATTTCATGTGATGTTCGAGCACATGATTTCCTTTCCAGCTGATAAGCATGTGACTTTGGTCAGTTACGAATCTATCCTTTAAATTCAATTGCAAATAAAAAATTCAACAATGAAAACTACTTCTACATTAAATAATAATAGAGTAATCAAATTTATTTGAAATAATCCAGTTCTGATATTTAATATGTATTTAAGTACCTACCCCATATTAAAATTGGTAGCCCAACTTGCCCCACTATTAACTTACCGTTTATGTATTTTATTTTTAAATCCTGGCAATTCCTTTGCCAAATGTTGTATTATGAAATTGACCTCTTTAGTGCAGTCAGCTCTCCGATAACTCAGTTAATATAAATTAAAAATGACATTTTTTAATAATAATTTACCTTAAAAAATGCCATTGAACAGAGGAGGGCCATTACTCGTTCTTATAACTGAGTAATGTGGAACCTATCAATTGCATTATTGGGGGAGAGGTGTCGTGTATCTGACATTCAAATTACGATACCCACATTCGAGTCTTCTAATGATCTCAAATTAATAAGCGCTGATAATTACCGCTTGGCTGCTTATCCATTTTTACTTTAGTCGTAAGAAAACTATTTGCGATTTAGATATAATTGTTTGTCTATGAAATGATATATTTTTACTCTATGGTGTATATTTTTTCACTTGTCTACATAATTTATTATAAAAAAGTATTAATGAAAGATTAATTTATGTTTAATTTAGTGCACATTGCTTTGCTTCAAAGACTTAGAAACATGTTTGCGGATGGTATAATCCTTAAATTAAAATTGTTTTAAATTTTGCATTCTAAATATATAAGTTTTGATTATATTTATTGCTAATTTATAATTTTATACACAACAATAAATTTAAAATTAATCTGCTATTTTGACACATTATGACTGCTAATTTTTCTCTATTTGTGATTGCCTATGCCAAAGATCCCCGCTGGCTATTTCAAGACTTTTCGAAAACTGTAACCATAATAATACTTCACACTTTTGGTGTGTACATATTTCGAAATTTTTAAATGTAATCACTCGCAATGACATAAAATCAATTAGACACGTTTCAAGCGCAAATTGAACAACATTTCAATTGGTGAATATTTGCTTTTCTTGCCTTCATTCTCTTACAGACTTTTGTTTTGATCAGGGGGGACATTACAAACGCTATCTTCATCGCTATGTATCGAGACGACAAACTTTTTTTAAACGTAACTTTTCTACTTTATCTACCGAGGTATTACGAAGCTGGCTCTACCGACATATCGATACCTGTTTTCAGTAAGATATTGCTGTCGAAGAAAAAATATTTTCGTTTCTTCCAAAGTGTTGCCATTGCACCTTATGGGGCATGCGCATTATGTCATCTCAAACGTCAAATAATCTGACTCATGCGCTGTCATTACCTTGAATTTTTTAATTTTAACAGGCAGATGGGCTATTATTGATTGTCTTTTCTTATTAGTATTTAGCATATAAAATATTTTTAAATTTATGATTTTGAATTCCCACGAAAACGGTCAATTGCATTGGCCCTTGTTTGTGACAGTTCAATAAAAAATTTTAACTTTGTGACCATTTAAATTTAAATTAAACATCGTCACGAATATTGACGTCACAATTATCAAGGCCAAACGTGTCGCGATTTTATAGGGACATATTTTTCAATAATTTCTTTTATTTATTTATTTAAATGTACAATACAGCACTACTGCCAATTAAAATGTACATAAACAATATAATTAGGTTTTTTTTTATTATTATGGAAAACTTATGTAGCGCCATTTTTGTAATATAATACCTAAATCGCAGCGTATCTTGATCATTTTTGTTACATGAAGGTAAGATGATCAGCCTTGCGCTTCAGATGATTATAAAATAATTAAGTGTAAAAAACACCTTATCAAATAAATATTTCATCAACCATGTCGGGAATCGTACCCGAGACCTCTTACGTGGCAGGCAAATACTCTGACCACTAAACAACGAGGCCGACGGCGCTTTACAAAGTGATTATATAAAAAAATTAATTTAATTTCAACTTTTTTAATTTATAATTTAAGAAAAATGATTTGCTTTGCTGTCTATCACATGCTACGGATTTATTCAAACGATTTAGAGAACAAGTGAGTTTTAAGTTTTTTCCGAAACATCACTTCACTCTCACAGCCTCGCACCTCTGCTGGGAGAGCATTCCATGCCATAGAGCCTGCAACCACAAATGCGCGTTCGCCAAATTAAGTGCGCTGTTTGCGTAGAGGTATAATAACTTTTCCTCTCGACGTAGATGTAGCTGATCTAAGCGTAAGACGTCTTTCAGCTAGTTCATCTGGAATGCAGAGTTCCCTTAGATATTCCGGAGCAGAGTTGTGCAGTGACTTATACATAAGCCAACAGAGCTTGTATTCCACCCTTTGTGGAAAACGTTGCCAGTGTAATTCCCAAAGTAGTTGAGTTATATGACTGAACTTAGAGATTCCAAAAATAAGTCCCGCTGCAGCATTCAATACAGACTGTAGGCGAGTCATTTTGTTCATTGGTAGACCTGCGTAGATACCATTACAATATTCAACTCTAAACACTACAAACGCATTTATTAATCGACGGGCGGCATCAACTCGCAAATTTTTGCATAATTGTTTAATCTGTCTCAACTTATCGTTCTACTAATTTGAGCGTCGAGAGAAAGATCAGAATTAAGGAAGACTCTCAGGAGTTTAATAGTTGGTAAAACAGTACTCCTTACATCGGGTAGTGCCGTATCCTGAATCAAATTCTGTCGTCTGGCTGAAGCCATCAAAAAGATATAAAAAGTACAATAGATTATTAAGGTCCATAAAAACAACTGTAATAAAAGACAAATAAGTCGCTCGCTACATATAATTTTATGGGCTCCAAAATATTGGGATTGTAAATTAACTCGTTTAAAACCCATCATAAGCGAGGCAATGCTCCTACGAGGATGCAATGCGATGTTCCGATGCTTTTTTAAAGTTATGTATGAAAACATTTCTCCACGATATCCATATTGATTTTGAAAATACAATCAATTTTTCTAAATCCGTTTCATATATTTTTATCTGTATTTGTAGTATGTGAGTTTTCCCTTTAATAACACTAAGGGTTAGAAAGGCAACACTACATGTCTTTGATGGAAAAGCGCGGCACGAAATATTTTCAACAATGTTTTGAATATGTCCAAATGCTTGCAGACTGGCTGGACTTTCTCCCTAATGCGTTGTTCATATTTAAATTTGTTGTAGCCCTGTAAATGCCTAGACTCCCATATTCCCTTCTCAAAAATGTTTTCCTTCTCTGTTACAACAAATTTAAATATGAAATATTTTCATTTAAAATCATCAAAGACAAGTCAATATTTTTTACTAATAAAATGTAACAATGTAGTAAGGAAATAATGTGTCTATTAATTTTATGTCAGTGATCACAGCCATGTTTATATTATAAAGATTGAAAGCTATTTTCAATTAGTGGGTGGTGCTAACGCTAATGTTACCCGAACTGATTTGTATGTATCGTCTAGGAAGGTAATGATGTATATTGTGTCCGAGGGTTGCATAGATAGTAGGGAATGCAGATTGTCTGAATCACACAAAAGTGACCTTTGTTTCAAGTTTAATATTTTTAAGGCTTTCAATATTGAACCGATTTGCATCTCATTCTATCAAAACCGATCTACATATCGTGCCTGTACCGGATAATAGAGAATCTAGTCAAATATGAAACTGGGATTTTGTTTGTTGACGCTGGGAGCTCTTCACCAGTTGGAGATGACAGAATAAAACGATGTTATGCTTCGATGTGAATATAATACAGAATCGGTAATGTAGCGCGAGAGTGATGGGGAGAACTACGAACTATCGACTCCTAAATTACTATCCTAACAGAACTGATCTACTGAACTAATGAACTTCACTAATGAGGAAGTTCAGTGCTACTGAAAATTGCTACTGACATAAAAATGATTTCTTTTATTCATATATATGTACATTACAAAATGGAATATCTTAATTCATGTATATAGAAATAATTAAAATAATAAGGTAAAATTAGGTATATATAAAAATAACTAAATAAATAAATTATCCAAAGAGTAATATGTTAAAAAAGTAAGAGAATCTTGTAACGAAAAACTCCCTCAGAGACGTGAAAAATGTCAATGTCCAAAGTAATATTGTTCAACATAGAGATAGATATTTAATTGCATGGTGAAGTTTCTTAAAAATGTAAGAAAATATTAATCAAAACAAACTGCTTTGAACTAAAAGGAACTACATTTTATTACAGGCTTTTTCCCCTCACTTGAACGCGAACAGAAAGAGGTGTCGAAAATGCTTACTTTCATCTACTTGACAATCCATTTTGAAGGCAATCAAATAAAATAATCTATGTAATGTATAACCAACACATCTTGTAGAGCTGAAAATTTTATTTTGAATGACCTGTACCATTTTTAAAACTGTTGGTACTTAATTTTAAATTTGTAAAAAAATGGACACAACTTATCTTAACACCTAATACATGTCTTTTTTTTATCAATATTCAATTAATTCTTTCTATTTTCTGGAATATTCTCATGGTTCCAATTTAAAACAATTCTACTTTATTTGGATTTTCATCGTGAATTTCAATACGAAAGACATTAAATGGCGGCCATCTTTCTTAACCTGTACTGGCTTGTATGTAGATCGGCGTCGTTACCATGTGCGCAAAATTGACATAGCATTATTTAAATAATGATTTAAAAATGGAAGCATTGAAAATAGTGTTGCAAGTACAATGAAAAATTATGGAACATTAGTGGTTTAGATTTTGAAATTAAGAATTTCAAAAAACTTTTATGTAGGAACCATGTAGGCTACAATTAGATTTTTCCCTCTTTAAAAATACGTTTTTTATTCATCAAAAATATGTATCATCAGTTAAATTCTACATTTATGTACATTATTCATTCCAATGGCTCTTGTCAAATAAATGAGGGTACTATGTATTTGCAAACCTGGCAAAATCCATTTTTCTTTATTTTGAGCAAATCACAAACAACTGATACCATCTTCAACTTTTTTAAAAATATTTTAACCAGTTAATATTTTATATGTATCTAGTGATGAAAGAAACAATATTGAAATAATTAATTTAATTTTGGAAATTGCCAATCTTGCAATTCTTGAGTAGGGGCTGCCATGTTTTCAACAAACCCAATCATTATTTGAAAGTCAGATTCTCACAAATAAAGCTGTATTTTTAACTTGCAGTGTTATAATTATTGTGTTCCGAATAAGTTTCAATGAATATCTCACTTTTTGATGCTTTTGTATTTTGCCAAGTTTGCAAGTAATACCCTCAAACATAGTAGTTTTGTTTTAAAATATTTTTAATGCAATGTTAAATTAGGCTACAAAACAGTTTATTTTGGCTGGGAGAAAAAAAAACTGTAGCACATAATTTTTTTGGGGCCATAAAAGTACCTACCTAAAATATAATTTAAAAACGGTTTTCTTCATCTAGGAATGAAACTTCTCTCGAATCTTAAATAAATGTTTAATGTATGTAGATTTTTAAAGAATTATGACTTTGTTATTAAAAATACATATGTCTAAAATACTTGCAAACAATGTAGATTTTTAAAAGTGTGTAAGAGACATTTTACAAGCACTTATATGCATCCATTTCCGCTGAATGGCCATCATAGTGCCCCATCTTTGAATCGGAATATATCTGGTCACCTTACACTCTAATACAACCTAAACAATATGATAAAATATCGAGGTTTTCATTGTCAATCAAATTAATGTTTGGCCAGAGCCAGATTGACTTTGATTACCTCAATAAATGTATGGATTCTATCATTCAGTCATATAAAATAATGATTTATCACTCTGCATTTTGTTTTATAATCTAGAACTTTATTTACTTTCCATTTCTGATGGATTAAAAGTAGGGTTAGGTTAGATCTTGGATATTGTGTCCATTATTTATTAAAGCGGAAGAGATACTCTTGTGAATGTAATTGCTGAAATTATTGTGATCTCGTTGTGAATAATGGAGAATAGGGTATTCAGATGTAATGCACGTGAATTATGAAAAATGAGCTTTCTCAACTCTTTGCGGCTGTCGGAAATCTCCTTAAATGATATGGTGGCCAAGGATGTTGTCTAAATATATTTGGTAATGGTTGAATTGGTGTGATTTGTAATCTTCGTTGAATGTGGTTTGAGAATTAAATCCATGTTTGTACAGAGGAACCTCTATATTCGTCATTAATCTGTTTCCAGCTCCTAAAAATGATACAAAAATGTTGTTTAATATTGAACTTTATTGTACTAAATACATTGACATATTATATACATAGACCCGTCCTATACAGTCTTTTTTTTTAAGTAGCGACACGAAAACGTACCCATAGTTATGAAGTTTGTTTATTTATATCAGGGCTGCATTCGACAATACCAAATTTAAACAATACTAATTTTCGGCATATAAAAAAGTTTGTATTTTAACATTAACAATCAATACTAACGCTGACTATCACAGTGCAGCCCTGTAAGTAATAAAAGCTTTGTAATTGCTGTGTTTGACGTGTACAAAAAAATATGTTTATATTTTATTAATTATTTTAAGCTTTGTTAATTACTAGTGAATGTACCAATAAAAAGTTTCGCAATCTTTTTCACAATGTTTATCCTAAAGGTTTTTTACAGGCTTTCATAATACAAGCAGGCATTTTGGTTTCGATTCTAATCGTCACTCCCGGCTGGTGTTCGAAGAACAACTAAATACGCGTTGGACATGAGTTAAGTGTCATCATTTTTGAGGGCTCAGGGCATGTCTATGACTAAATAGATATATATAGTGGTAGATGCGTAAAAGGGAGAAGATTAATGTTAAGAACAAGAGTTGCTATCAATGAAAATAAAACAGCCAACGGTAATTCCAACTCCGTTTTGCTGATGGATAATTCAGTAGCACACTATTTAACAAAATAACTTGTCCAATGTTATCTGTTTGCATCTGCTCTGAAAAACCTCCCAGAAGCAGTCACTCACATTATCGTTAAATACATTTTACAGTGGGACGACAAATATGGGGGAAAAAATTGTCATCAAATCTGTGGCTTCGATCTATAAAGGCTTTTGTTGTAAATTATAATACTACAGGAGAGTAATAATTTAGCCATTTTGTGGCGTTTTAATGAACTGATTGACATTTTTGATAACAAATATTAACAAAAAATATTACAACACAATATCTGTGTGTATAAAATAGTTAAATATGCAAAATTTTCAATTGACATCGGCCGTTCTAGATCCAAGCCACAGAAATGTGACGATTGACAAATATAGAGGTTCTACTGTACTTTAAATCACTTCAAATCAAAGATTGAGTGTAATAAATGTGTTTGCACAAAACGGGTGCTTGACAGTCGTGCGTTTTGGAATTTTTTAGTGCATTGTATTCATTATTGTTATAAATTGCTTTCGTATATTTATTACTTACGTGAAATAAAAGTGCTTGAAGAAAATATGCTAATATTATTTTCAATTTTTTTTTCGTCGGTTTTTAAAATAAAAATCGTTAGGAAAAGTTTTTGTTTCAGATTTTATTTATCATATTTAGAAGAAAATAATTTTCTTCTTTCAGATGTTCCTCTAAAAATTGTTTTGAAAGTCTACCATTAATTATACCGAAATTAAGCACTTATGAAATATAATAAATTATCTTATTGATTTAATGTGTGTTTTATTTTAAATTGAAATATTATGTCAAATACTGATTGTTTAGATCAGTGATTCCCAAAGTGGTCTATATCGATCCCCAGGGGTCTATGACAACCTGCAAGGGGTCTACGTCAACGAAAAAAAAATTTAGGGGTCCATGAAATGAAAATGGGGGTCCACGATAGTGGACCTCAACATCGTCGTTGCGCCTGCAAAATCCGTAAAACGTTTTTTTTGCAAATTTCGGTTTTTTCCGCCCTGCCATGTAACAAGAAGAGACGGATCGGCCTATGAAACCCTTTTTTTGATTTTAAAGCTAGTTTAGAAAAATGCAAAATAAGCTATGTGTTTTCACTTGAAAAATGGCTTTCAAAATACACTATGAAGACTCCGTTCACATATCGCATTTTTAACTAAAGGGGAAAACTTAATATTGCGCCCGTTAATGGCACATAACGGAGTTTGCACCTATTCTTCCCTCAGAACGCTCTTTTTGCCAGTCTTGTTGTGACTTGTGACTCGCAGCACATACAATAAAACATTTTAAGCTATTAAGAATAGTGTAATTAATTAGTTTTTACTTTAACAGCCCGGTAAGTAATATAACAGTTTTTTTTTTCGTTCAACTATCTCATATTAAAGACATTACAATAACCTTTTAGAACTTTTAAAAATGTATTTTATGTTTACCTAAGAATAATTGTGTTTTTATAGTATGATGTGCATTTATACATGAATAAATAACTTTTGCAGATATATTATGTGGTAATAATAACTTTAACTTTTGGCTTAAACCATGGATAGGTGCATATAAAATTGCGGATTTTATTTTTTGTCATATAATTAGAAAATAATAATTGGCTGTTAGGTACAATATTTACCTTAAAAAACTGTGGAAGTTACGTTTATTGTTTGTAAATTTTGTTAAGCTATCGAATACAACTTTTCGTCTAGCTCAAACATTTTTTAAACATCAACTGAAATATTATGTACATACCAATCATTAAATGATTTTTAATAGTTTTCTTAATTATTTTACATTTTCCTTGATTTTGTTTTAAATTATGTGCTTGATCATAAACTTATAAGCATTTTAATACTTTTTTGTATTTGGGGCATTTATAATTGACAATTATGTATCCATTAGTTTGAAGCTTATAAATTAACTAATAGTTTGTTGTTTTGGTTACAATAGGTAACATACCTGTCTGCACCTAAATTTAGATCCTCTAGAGCTCAGCGATTAGTGAACACGGTTCTGAACGATCATCATCATGCTGAACTCCAAGAAAATCAAGCAAACAGCATTAGTCACAACACAACAATCACTTATTGATATACCAATCCCCCTTAGCATTAATACTACCAATTTTACTGATTTCCATGATGTCGAAAATATGAATCCGAACGTGTCACATAATTAACACAATAATTAAATAGTTTTGGAGAAAAACTCGGAGAATTCATCTCCGATTGTACTCTCGTCTATGAATAATGATGTCGATGGTACAAAACTTATTCTCAACCCTGAAAAGGGACTGTTTAAAAGCTTCAAATTCAGATAAGAAAAGTAGTGCAGATAAACTGGGAACATGAAATTATAGGTTTATATTGAACCACGAAACGGAACAGTTTGAATGCGCTGATTCTAACTGCAACTCCGACGATGATATGTTAACTAAATGAACCAAACACAGAGGATAAGCGAAAAGTGAATAAAATATTAAGAGTCCTGGGAAAAAAATTAAACGGTATTAAAACAGTTAGTGGGCATACAATTTTCGTCAAAAGAGCGCAAAGAAAAATAAGAGAAACATCGTGCAATTATCATGGTTTGAATATAATATCTAATAGATATTTTCTATGCGGGTTAGTTACTGAGCAAGCTCGCCAAAATGTGTTCAAATATTTCTGGAGCTTGTCAACCTTGAGAAGCTAAAAAAACCCATATTTTTGGGCTCGTAAATATCAGAAAAATAATCAAGAGGCGACAACAATCAAATGATATCAGTGCTTTGAAACGCCAAATTGGAGTCGGCTGCTTCTTACCCACGTTCAATGGTAAAAAAGTAAGAGTATGCGGAGATTTTTTTAACACTACTCTGGACATCACGAAAGATACATTTACCCAATGAATATCATCTAAACAGATAGATAACGGTCATTAGACTCAAACAGCTATAATACGAAATAGTCCCAGAACTTTTTAATCAGAGTCTGTGAAACAGTGGTTAGATCCACAGACTAAAGATATAATACTGAAAGTTAGATCTTTCAATTGCCTAAAGTTTTGAGCCATTATTGCCACTCAACTAGTTTGAGAACATACATGGAGGATAAATTTGAATCGTAATCAGAAATGCATACAGTTTATACGTTCTGGTGTGCAGAGAAAGGCAAAACTCCCCTCCAAATCTTTTCGTGGTTTAAATATCAATATTTAAACCACGCAAAGATCAATGCGACATATTATGTGTATCCTACAAGAAAGAAGAATTAAGAAACGAAGGATATCAACTTCACTCAAGTAAGATAAATGAGGCAAGAGATGCAAAGAAGCTGGCTATTGCATCTTGCACTGACCATCATTTAGTTGCAACAATGGATCTTTAGAGCACACAGCTTTGTCCAAAACGTTTAGTTTCTGCTCAATATTATTACCTTACATAATTTTACAATCTATGAAAATAATACGAAATATGTTTTTCTGTACGTTTGGCGTGAAGGTAATAGAGGTGTTACAGCGAATGAGTTTATTTATTGCATCATAGACTTTATAGAAGGAGAAATTCATTAGGGATTTACAACAATCACTTATCGGACGGCTGCGCTCACCAAAACAAAAATAAAGTCCTCTGCAGTTCTCTGGCAGACGCAGTGCGTTGGTGCAACTTATTTTAGAAAAGGGGCACACGATGATTGAGGTAGATAGCGTCCATTCGACCTTAGAAAAACAGTGTACTCCTCTTCATATTACGTTGACCGCATAAAAGCTAGACCATCCAAACCGTACATTATTAAGCATAAAGATTATAACTTTTCATGGCTTACGACACACTCTCCACTAATTATAGCACAATTCGACCAGGCAAAAAAGTTGGAGATCCTACTGTAACACAGATTAGAGGGTTGCTATACAACTACGAGGAAATTATTGATAACTGAACACTACTGCCCCAAAGAAGGAGGCAAGATTTATATGCAATATCGCTACCATCGTACACAGGGCCGAAAAAAATTGACAAGTCTATGTTTGAACAATTACAATCTTTAAAATTATATAGGTATGCATCGAGACTATCTATCACTTCTTTAACGATAATCTCAAATACTGATTTTTAAATTATGGGTACTATCTTTGTATTTCAAAGATCTCAACAGTTTTAAGAAAAAATATGATTTTACTAGTAGGAAGTCGTAATTATTGTTTATTAAAATACTGCATTGAGAGGTTAATTTATTTTATCAAAATGTTAACATCATTATTACGGTATTAATTATTACGAATGTATAAGAATAATGTTTGATTTGTAGTTTCTATTTTGTTTTTTACTTTCAACATGTTTATAATTATTTTTTTGGGTAATTAGTTACTTGAACATCATGTATAAAACATTTTGTTTGATTATTTATCTATCTATCTTATTCTGCAAATGTTTATTTCTCTTTTACTCTATAACAATTTAGTTAGGTATATCAACTTTTGGCTGGTGAAGATAAAGGTTTGTTCAAAACAGACAGCTTGGTTAAATATGTCTTACGCATAAGTTCAAAATATAATTTAACAATAAAAAAACCAATCATTACCCATTTGTAAAACCCGCCATGTCGAAAATACGCGTTCATTAAAATCCGCTATGTGCTGCCTCTACTACAAAACGGATTTTAAGACTCAAATTAAACCAGCTATGTGCCTTTCAGTCACAAAAATATTCACTAAGGCTTCAATATTAAAATATCATTTTATAAAACATCATTATGCTAAATCCGACGTAAGGCTCTAATTTTTTGTTTATTTGCTTTTTAAGAAATGCGAGACACCGCTGAGTAAATCAGTTTTTTCCTTCTCCTGAAAAGTTGTGTTTTTTTACATAGCGGATTTTGCAGGCGCAGCGACGACATGCACTGATAGTACTTCTGTACTTCTGGCTGCAAAAAAACATACCCGTTACTTATCCTGTATTATGGAATATAGCGAGCAAATTTTTAGTTTCCTTTCCATCGTCATACCTAGTGGAAAGGGGGTTCAGCGCTGTTACCAATCTCCTAACGAAAAAAAGAAACAGACTCATTGGCCGAGAAGATTTAAGATTAAACCTGACAAAATTGACGCCAAATGTTGATAATTTATTATTAAAGCATCAGGCTCATCCTTCCTACTAAAAACATTTACTTATTGCTTAGTTGATTTTATGTTACGTTTATTTTATATAACAGATACAAAATTTTATTTTTAGTAGTTTTTATTTAAATTCAATTAATAAATGTATAAAACTTAACATTTGTTTTAACTTTAAGTTTTTAACATTAAACTTTACTACAGTTAGAAATTTATGAAAAATCAATATCAGGTAAGTAGGGGGTCTACCAAAAACCGAAAAACATGGCAAGGGGTCTACGACACAAAAAAGTTTGGGAACCTCTGTTTTAGATGATGAAAAAACCGGAGGATGTTAGGCGCTCACCCCCTGCCTGATAGCCTAATACTTCAAGGACCTGGGCTTGAAGGGGTAGATTTAGTAATATGAGAATAATAATGTTGATGGATGTAGAAAACGAGAAAGACATGGCACGATCGATTTAAGTCCATTAAATACTCGAAGATGGACTTGTCAAGAGTAGGAATAAATGGCGCGCGTGCATGAGAAGTTGTATAAATGTAGAGGAAGCGAGACCTGTATGCTAAGATGGAGTGATGTGGCGTTTTATCCTCTCTGCCTACCCTTACGGAGAAACGGCGTGATGGTTTGTTTTTTTTTGCATAAACAGGATAACAGAGTAACTGCGTAGACATTTTACATTGAACTGGACTAAGGATGTTACTACCTATGTATTCTATTGTGTATTCACTTTACTTCCTAGTAGGAACTTGAGTCCGTGTGTTATTTCCATGGCTGTCAGTGATTTCGGTATCCGCTCGTGTCAGCACTTTGTCATTAGTTATTAAAATTAAATTTCTTCACAACTGGCATCAAATAATATTTGTTTTAAAAGTAAATAAAAATATGTCGTGTTTTATAAATATGAAATTTATATTTGAAACACTAACATTATGATTATTCATTGTAATAAAATAAATATAATACAACTTTCTTTTTAACCACTTATTCTTTTTTCTACTGACCGGTTTCAAAGCTACACAAGCTTCTTTATCAAAGTATAATGAGGAAATTCAGCCCTACGGAATTGGATACAAAAAATGTTTTCTTGCGCATGGTAAAAATTAGAGCATTAAATTGTTCTGCAAAATTTCTTGAAGATGTACGAGAAAAATAATAAAAATATTTTAATAAAAACGCACTACGTTGATTGACGTCACTGGTTCATATGAACCAACCAATGATGTGAGAGTTGGGAAGGATATCCGGTTGGCTTACCGTAAACGAACCAATGGGAAGAACTAACAGAGAACAACCTCTGACGTCACACGCAGAGTTATTTCAGAAATACAAAACTTTAAAAAATCATAGCGCTGATAATACGATAAGCAAAAGAAAATTTTTTTGGCTTAGTTAAATAGTATTTTAACAAGTAAAAAAAAAGATACTGAACATCCTCATTAAATAATGAATTCTATCCTATTTTATTTTAACAGTGATTACTAAATATTATTTCATCGAACCTATGGAGCTAATAAGTCGAGTCTTTTTGTTTTTGTTAATAGTGATCACCGTTAAAATAAAATAGGATAGAATTCATTAGTTAATTATACCCTGAAGAAAAATCTCAGTAGAAACCGATCAGTAGAAAAAAAAAATGTGGTTAAAAACAAAGTTGTTTTTTGTTTATTTTACAAAATATAATATTCAACTCGTGGTTTTATTTGAATCATCGATTTGAGATGAGCTTTTAACTTTAAAAGTGCAATAACTCGCAATTAGTAAAATGTTAGATGCCAACTTGTTCCAGAAACCCGATGATAATATATTCAGGACACTTTTATTCATACGTAATATAAATTAATTATCAGATAGGTACCGTCCCTAGATATGGCAATACTGTGATAAGGTAGCTACTCTCATTGCATGTTGTAATAAATAAACAAATTTGAATAAAGAAAAAAAGTCTGGCCAAAATTTTCTTTGTAATGTCAGTTACTTTCTGAAGGGTTTTCTAGTTATTTACAGGTTTTCTTTGGTTCTCTTGTGAATATTCAATGGCAGGGCCAGAACCGGAATTCACAGGGTTGAAAAAATATTCAACTCGGAAACTAAGACGGGAAGAGCCAATGTAAGCATAAAGATTTTTTATTTACGTTAAACGCCTTTAGGATAGTTTAGAATTAAATAAACAATGTAATATTATGTATGGCATTTGAAAACTGTTGGTAATACTGTTTTGATATTTTGAAATTTTCTCTCTAAATATTATGTGTTCTATGTTTATTCTCATATATAAAAAAAATAAACACAAGTGAAATAAAAATAAATTATTGTTGTGAATAAAAATTCATTATTGTCGTGAATAGTTAAACTATTTCTTTTCCAGGTAGCGAAAGGAATGTATGCTCTAGTTTTCACTTGGATTATTTACCGCAGTATATCAAAAAGACTTAGAGGTGACACTCATAAAGAAAAAAAAACAAAATAGCATGCTTACATAATAATTTGCCCAATAATATTTTTTAAACTTTTCGCATGTCCTAATAATTTATGAAAAACTATGCAACTAACTTTACACCAGTCAAGATATGCATTTGGAACCAACTTATTATTAACAGGTAAGATATTATAAACCATTTTCTTCAGGATAATACTTGTCATCAATATCTTTAGTATGTCCAAATGTTTGGCATAAACCCTCTAAATGACTATATTTCCATTCTCCCCCCCCCTGAAATGTTCTCCATCTCTGTTGCAATAAATTTCAATTAATAGCACTTGTGTTCCAGGTTAGTAATGCCATGTACCTGGGATTGAGGATTATCATCAGATACTTCACCCTGAAGCCAAAGTCCAAAATGTAAACTGCTCTTCTTGTCCGGATATCATAACTCTGTACTTAACATTAGTGTAGCGACATTGTATACTGCACCTCCTCTGTGCGTATCAAGCCATTAGACCATTTTTATGAAACTGTTTTTTCTTTCCAATCCACCACTTCAGAAATTTGAGAACAGTGAGCAGATCCAGAGGTCTTCTTTTAGAGGGACGATGTGGTTAGGATGAGCAATGACGGACTTGTGTATGGAGGAACAGTTGAACCTCATCTCGGGAGAAGTAGTTTTCTGTAATATAGATCTTTGGATATCTTAAGATGAATGAAAAGATAAATAAATAAATTTAATTAGTAACACTTGTTTTACATATCTACCGTGCGCGGGAAAAGGGTTTAAGTCATAAAATGGTCAAAATAAAATTAAATGCAAAATTTAAAAACCCGAAATATTAAGGATAATTTTTGAAGTATGTAAAACAAAAAATACTCTAAATAGTTGAATCCTTATGATTTGGCAGCTGTTTTCTCGATTTTAAGACAGACTCAAAACTTTCATTGGCTCACATAAAAAATCGTCTTTTTTGACTGAAACCCATTTTCCCGCGCACAAAAGACCATAACTTCGTCATTATCATCATTCCCTTTCCACACCTAATGGTGCATAGGGCACTGCATTGGCGTATCTTAATCCATTTTGTTACATGAAGGTAAGATGATCAGTCTTAGACTTCAGGTACCAGTCCAGGGACTATAGAATATTCTAGTGTAAAAACACCCTTTAAAATAAATATTTCATACCAACCATATCGGGAATCGAACCCGAGGCCTCTTGAATGGTGGGCAAAGACCATTACTTGCTCAATTAAAAATAAATAAAAGGCGAAGTGTGGATATTTTTTTTATATCAGAAGAAGTTGTGCAAAATTATCTAAGCATTATTTTCCATCGCGTTGGTAGCATTGGTACGCGAAGTTTTCGGTTTTGTACTGTCAAAATATTGGTATTTATTATTCTCGATCGGCCGGGTCAGGTGAAGGAACGAATGTATTTACAATATTACAATTGGAAAAAAATGCTATAGTTTTTTTGTGGTGCTGTTTAGTTTTGTATGGTGGATAATAATAAAATGTCTCAGCTTTTATAACCGTAATTTTACCCTAGTGTAAGCCGTGTTTCGCGTTTTTCATTGTTCTTAAAATGTCAAAGGAATTTATGTCGGGTTTCCTCGTTAACCCCGACGACATATTAATTTATAAACGAGCAGACAATAGGCGTTAATGAGTTAGTTAACTTGTGCTTTATAAGTGAAAATATTTTTACCCAGTTATATTCAAGTTTCAGTGAGTTTTGCAATACGCGATAGTGTTATTTTTTCATCTTGCATAATATTTGCATTCTTTGATTACCACCGAGTGAACGGAATTCGCAAGGTTACGGATATATTTGTAAGTATTTAAAAATGTACATGCTTTTTAATTAAATGATTTACATTTAGCGATGTGCGTAAAAAAAAGCATACTGTCGAAGATTAGACACGCAAAATATTATTCTCGCCTGTTTTGTTTATCAGCGTAGCTGTCGAATTATTCGTAAATGCTATTAAAACAGCGGAGTATTTCTGATTTATTTTTTTTGAAACCTATGTTTTATCAAATAAATGTGTCTGCGTAAGGACAAAGCAAAGCCAATGACCTTTTATATTGTATTCCTGTGTCTGTAACACGTCTAGCCAAAGTGCATAACCTTATAAAAATACTTAAGGGTCAGATATTGAAATATCACTTCACATCGTTCAAACAGAAGCAATATTACTTACGATAGAATTGTTAATTCTATAATTCGGATATCTAAAGAATACCAGTGATTAAAAAATTTGAAATCCCGTGAAAAATAAATGCAAGAACTCAAAAAAAAAAAACTCGTGGAAAGGTCTTTCTTGCCATGCTCCGTGTTCCTGTTATTTTATTCAAAAATCATTTCATGATCCTAGATAAAACCTTCCCTCCCCGGTAATGTGTAGCTAGTACACATTGCGTCTAATAACTACAATATCTCTATAAATATAATAAATATTGGGTTTAGATTTTCAGTATTCCTCCATTACACATTTTCGCATCGACTGAAATATTTTTTGATTAAATAATAAGTACTTATTAGGCACAAAAAAGCATTTTATCGGAAATCGGGGCTAAATTACAAATATCATTCAAAGTATACACTCGGTCAGTCACGTAGTCCAGTACTATACAGGATGTTCTTTAAACCCTGTCACATCCGAAACCACGATGATCAGTATGGGCAAGAAGACATATTGGCATATTTAATAAAAATATTTAGAACGACGAAAATTTGTAATAATAAAATATTAAAAAGAACAAATGGTTGCTAACTTCTGCAGGGGAGAAGCGAGGGGGCCGCGGCCGCGCGGTTAACGGTGTGTCAGACTCCCCTTTCCCCCCTTCTCGTCTAACTCCTGCAGAAGTTAGCAACCATTTGTTTTTTTTATAATTTTATTTTTTAAACTTTATTCATTCTAAAAAAATATTTTAATGTGCCAATATATCTTCTTGCTCATACTGATCACCGTGGTTTCGGATGTGACAGGGTTTAAAAAACACCCTGCATAGCTACTTAGTAGCTCTCGGGAAGTTGGCGCGGGTGCACGTTTCGCCCTCGTCGTTAGCGATACCCAATGGTTTTTTTTAATGTTTTCAGCAGTTAAATTTGAAATATTATCATCTTTGAATTAAATTATGGTTAATTAAAGTCAGTAATCACTATAAATATTTTATTTTTCCTTTTTTTAATCTCTAATTTTTTAAATGTGTAGTGACTACACAGCACCGTAACGCGCGGTTGTATTTAAGACAGTATGGGAAAGGTTAATTAATGCATTAAAACCACTTCGAAAAGTTCCCCATTTCGCAACAATGTTTTGAGTGTGTCCAAATGCTTGCAGACTGGCTGGATTTTCTCCCTAGGGAGTTGTTCGTATTTAAATTTGTTGCAACCGAGAGGGAAAATATTTTTGAGAAAAGAATATGGGAGTCTAGGCATTTACAGGGCTTATGACCTGTCATTGGCTGGTTTAAGTGGCCACTTTACACACTGTCTAACTCAAAACATTGTTGAATTAACTACCTGGTATAGGTAAAAGACGTATAAAAAAATTGAAAAAATGTTTTTAGGCGTTGCCTAATAGGTGGATTGGTTCAGCCGGATGAATCTCATTCACGTGATAAAGGTTTCAGCTCTTTTACTTAAAAAAAGTCAACAGATGGAAAACTTGAGGAAATGTGGATGTTCAATCATAGGCAGAATGGTGAATATTACACAGTGTGTAAAGTGGCCACATAAACCAGCCAATGACAGGTCATAAGCCCTGTAAAGACTCCTATATTCCCTTCTCAAAAATATTTTCCCTCTCTGTTGCAACAAATTAAAATATTTCGGAACGCTGGAACCTCCTGCAACAACAACAACAAGCCATCACGCCGTTTCCCCGTAGGGGTAGGCAGAGAGGATAGAACGCCATATCACTCTGTCTTTGCATACATACCTCGCTTCCTCTACATTCACACATCTTCTCATGCACGCACGCTGATTATTCCTACTCTTGACATGTCCATCTTCAAGTATTTGATGGACTTGATCTTGCCATGTCTTTCTCGATCTTCCTCGTTTTCTGCATCCATCAACATTAGCATCGTAGATCTTTTTAGCTGTTCTTTCGCTGACCATTCGCTCCACATGTCCAAACCATCGCAGCACCCCTCTCTTGATTCTGTCGATAATGCATGGCTCAGCCTTACACACTTCATGGCTCTCGACATTTGTGCACCTATTATACATCGTTTTACCAGACATTCGCCCGAGGGGTCGCATTTCGACAGCATTCAACCTACTTTCATCATCATTTTTCCAATTCCATACTTCGCTCCCATACATTAAAGTTGGCACTAGAACTCCGTTGCGAACTGCTAGTTTAGCCTCCTGCGATAAACATTTGTTTGCCAAAGTAGATTTCAGTGCACCTGTTCACCCTGTTCCCGGCACTCACCCTCCTTTCAATATCTTTCTCGGTCTTTCCATCCCTAGTAAACATTCTTCCCAGATACGAAAAATTTTCTACCTGATTCAGAATATCTCCGTTCACACTGATCTCACATTTAGTTATACTTTAAAAATGTTTTTTTAAATGAGATATTTCCCTATTATGAATTAAATTGAATTAATTTTACTCCCAGGCGTGCTGTCATGTCAAAGTCCAAGGGCGCCAAGTTCCCTCAGGAGGCAGGGGGCGGGGGCGCGCTGGGGGCGCTGAGCGCGCGCCTGCCGGACGAGCGCCCCATCACCGCGCTGCACGTGGTGGAGCAGGGCGGGCGCTGCCCCCAGGGCTACTGGCCCGTGCTGAAGACGTACGACGAGGACTCGGACGCCGACCTCTGGCGGCAGCCGCTGGTGTTTGGCAAGCGCTCCTGCCGCTACCTCTGCATATCCAAGTCTGAGGGTGAGTTTACCCGTCTCTATGTTCACTTTGAAGACAAATCTAATACCTAGATAATATACGGTGTTAGAGACACATATACTGGTTGTTTCTATTATACGATTTGTTTCTATACATAGTTATTCGAAATTAGTATACGGTTTATTTCGAAATACAATTTGTTTATATCACGTATGCTGTTCGTTTAAAAATACGGTTTATTAGTATACTGTTCGTTTAAAAATACGGTTTATTAGTATACTGTTCGTTTAAAAATACGGTTTATTAGTATACTGTTCGTTTAAAAATACAGTTTATTAGTATACTGTTCGTTTAAAAATACGGTTTATTAGTATACTGTTCGTTTAAAAATACGGTTTATTAGTATACTGTTCGTTTAAAAATACGGTTTATTAGTATACTGTTCGTTTAAAAATACGGTTTATTAGTATACTGTTCGTTTAAAAATACGGTTTATTAGTATACTGTTCGTTTTAAAATGCGATTTGTTTATCGTTTAAGTACTGTGCCTTTCTTCTTCGTTCTTCTTCTTCTTCGTTTTTTCATGGCCTTTTCACATCTCAACTCGGGTGTTCTGGCCAGTGCCGAGTATTTTTGTTTTTTACATATATACACATGTGTTAGTAACATAATATGTTGGTATTTAATATAATATATACATATAATAATAAAACATTTACAGCTTTACACCATTTACAACTAGATATTTACATAGGATTTGAAATACACGTTTATTGGGTGGGGACAGGAGAGTTAGAATATGAATAGGGAACGGGATATTAATATCAGAGAGGTCGGATAGGAAATCAGGATAACAATCATTTATGGGGCATCCAAAAAAAATATGGTTTAAATCTTCCTCATCTAGCTGACATTCGCAAATGGCAGAGTCCCGGACATGGATTCTGAACAGGTGAGAACCATTGCAGCAGTGCCCAATGCGCATTCTGCATATGGAGGATGTCTCAAACTTGTTCAGAATCACTTTGGAAAACCAAGGCTTTTCTGTTACATTTTACTGTGCCTTTCGAAAAAGTTTACTATTCGTTTCCAAATACGATTTCTTTATTATATACCGTTCGTTTCCAAATACGATTTGTTCGTTATGTACCGTTCGTTTCCAAATACGATTTCTTTATAGTTTACTGTTTGTTTCCAAATACTGTTTGTTTCCAATTATGATTTGTTTGTTATGTACCGTTCGTTTCAAAATACGATTTATTCGTTATGTACCGTTCGTTTCCAAATACGATTTGTTTATTATGTACCGTTCGTTTCCAAATACGATTTGTTTATTATGTACTGTTCGTTTCCAAATACGATTTGGATAAAGAATACTGTTCATTTCCAAATACGATTTGGTTAGAGAATACGTTCGTTTGAAATACGTTTTTTTACTTACTATTTTTTTATTACCCACTGTTCGTTTCGAAATATGTTTTGTTGAAACGCGTAGTCATCGTTGCGTCCTGAAATCGCCTAATACGATCATTTCGTGGATATTTGAATACGTTTCGATGTTTTTATTGCCATTGAATCAAATCAAGTTTGAATGTATCTAATGAAATGTTTAATTTAGCGGCCGACCTTGACAGCGGAAAGTTGTAAATTGTAATGATTTTTGACCCAGATAATGTAAGAACATGTAACAATTTGTAGAACGATTAAATGTGTGAAATTAGCTCGCCTATTATATAAACGATAGCGTTATGGTGCTTGTGCATTACATGCAACATGTTTATTATGAGTAGGTAATTCTGCTGGCAACTGGTTAGTCTAGTTTTGTGTGCTGAATTTAGAAGCTATTCTAAACCTTCGATGAACATCTCGAATCGTCAGTAAAGCTAGGGTTTCCTAGGACAGCGGTGCCCGTATTTTAACGGCCGTAGTGAACGGTGATGCAGTGGACAGCCGTCGTAAAGGTGACTAGAGTGTGGTTTTCTAGGAAAACGGTGTTATCAACACCATTTAACACCGTTTTCCTAGGAAACCACTCTCTAATCACCTTTACGATGGCTTTCCACTGAATCACCGTTCACTACGGCCGTTAAAATACGGGCACCGCTGTCCTAGGAAAACCTAGCTTAACAGTTGTAATTTAATGTTGGTAGAATAAAGAAAATTTATTTAATTTATTTAAACACTTGATATACGCAATATAAGGGCGAGTATATTGCCATGTGATTTCTTCTTAACTTCCCAAACCGTTCGGTTTCATAAAATAAATGTTAAGGTGATTCTAAACGTAAATATGAAACTAATTATTCGTAGATGGCGCTTTTATAATTTTTATTGAAAAATGCAATTTTTACGTTTATTTTCAATGGAAATTTTACAAAACTTTGTTTGCGGAAACTTTTCACTATATTGATTGGAACAAATGCCGTAACAATATAATTTAGGTCCTTTTCACAAAATGGTGTACACAACTAAAAGTAATAGTTTAAGATAAGTTATTTTTTGTTTTGTTTTGTACACCATTTTGTGAAAAGGACCTAAATTATATTGTTATGGCATTTGTTCCAATCAATATAGTGTAAAGTTTTATTTTTTAATTTATTTCAACAGAGAGGGAAAACATTTTTGAGAAGGGAATATGGAAGTCTAGGCATTTACACGGCTTACGACCTGTCGTTGGCTGGTTTAAGTGGCCTCTTTACACACTGTGTAACATTCACCATTCTGCCCATGTTTGAACATCCACATTTCCGTTTCCCCTCTCTGTTGAAATAAATTCAAATATGAACAACTCCCTAGGGAGGAAATCCAGCCAGTCTGCTAGCATTTGGACATAATCAAACATTGTTGAATTACCACCTGGTAAAAGAAGAAGTATAAAAATTGGAAAATTGTTTTCAGGCGTTGCCTAGTAGGTGATTTGGTTCAGCCGGATGAATCTCACCCGCGTGATAAAGGTTTCAGCTCTTTTACTTCACAAAAGTCAACAGATGGAAGAGTTGAGGAAATGTGGATGTTCAATCATAGGCAGAATGGTGGATGTTCAATCATAGGCAGAATGGTGAATGTTACACAGTGTGTAAAGTGGCTACTTAAACCAGCCAATGACAGGTCACAAGCCCTGTAAATGCCTAGACTCCCATATTCCCTCCTCAAAAATATTTTCCCTCTCTGTTGCAACAAATTTAAATATTTCGGAACGCTGGAACCGCCTTTAACAACAACAACAACAAGACACCACGCCGTTTCCCCGTAGGGGTAGGCAGAGAGGATAGAACGACATATCACTCTGTCTCTGCATACATACCTCGCTTCCTCTACATTCACACATGGAAGTCTAGGCATTTACAGAGCTTATGACCTGTCATTGGCTGGTTTAAGTGGCCACTTTACACACTGTAACATTCACCATTCTGACCATGTTTGAACATTTCCGTTTTCCCTCTCTGTTGAAATAAATTTTAATATAAACAACTCTCTAGGGGGGAAATCCAGCCAGTCTGCAAGCATTTGGACATAATCAAACATTGTTGAATTACTACCTGGTAAAAGAAGAAGTATAAAAATTGGAAAATTGTTTTCAGGCGTTGCCTAGTAGGTGATTTGGTTCAGCCGGATGAATCTCACCCACGTGATAAAGGTTTTAGCTCTTTTACTTCACAAAAGTCAACAGATGGAAGAGTTGAGGAAATGTGGATGTTCAAACATGGGCAGAAAGTAATTGCTTAAAAAATATGTCAATCGAAACTAAACTGGCATTGCACAGCGGAGTTTTAGTCCCAACACTTATGTATGGAAGTGAAACATGGAACTGGCAGAGGAAGGATGAAAGCCGAGTGAACGCGGTCGAAATATGATGAGAGGCCTAAGCCATCGCACTTGTTAATGATTGAGTTCCAGAACTTAAATAATTCGTTTTCAAATATTGAATTTAAGTAGGTACCTAGGTACTTGTTTATGGTTGAATTCCAAAACTTTAAATAATTTATTTTCATAAATAGAATTCTATTTGAAATGTACTGTACAAAAATGTTTTTCAAAAATTCAGTAAAAATAAATGAATGTGTAGAAATTATTAGGAATTTATGGAAATAATCTGATTGGGATCCAAAAAAAACTAGCGTTGTTTGTAAACATTCAAAATATTATATTTTTTATACACAAAAAAATAACATCTTTCCAACTTTTTGTAAATGCATTCTCGACGAATGCAGCCAGGTTTTCGGTGAAAAAAACATTTACGCTCCTAACTTTTTTTCTACTTCATAAATTTATGATTTTAAAAATCATACATATGCTCACGGCAAAGATCTACATTTCGCTGAAAACCGCACGTAAATCGGTCCAGTAGTTATTCAGTCCATCGAGGACACACATACGAACATTGCCTTTATATAAACATATATATTGATGTAGGTTCGCTTAAAAGGTATAGGCGTATCGTGTATGTAATGCTCACTGGTTGGGACTCGGACTTAGGCCCCGACTACAGTAGAAAGTTAACACAGTTATATTCAATAGTATTTCAATAAAATGCTTAGCATTCTGGAGAGTGGTGCGGTGATGTGGGGGGCTGAAGAAGTCACTTACTCACTAATGATTGAGAGAACACAGACGAAGTTTCTTCGTTACCTCTACATGAGAGAGTATGGATACTACCCATTGCAATACCCATCATCGTTCCTTTTAGGTATGCTCGGTATCACAAGTTTGCGGGCCAGAAGGAGCATTGCCTCGCTTATCAATCCTAACATTTTGGAGCGCATGTTTTAAGAGCTAGGCAACACAGATCATTTGTTCCTCCAGAATGCAGGACAAATTTACCGTTGTTGATGGCTGTGCAATGATTGGTGTGTTGAACAGCCTACCGAGAGAGGTGGATCTTTTCCATGCTGGGATTACCAGTTTTAGACTCTTACTAAGAAGAATTAAATATACAAATATTTAATAACGTTTTGTAAAATGTTTGACCATAAAGTTAATATTTATATTGTTTTTGAAACATTTTCAGTCACAGGTTACCGACGAAATTCGATTTTTGGTTATTATTTATTTACAACTTTTTTGTTGACATTTGTTCATTTTTTTATCATTTAATACATATCACTTTATTTATAAAAACAAAAAGATCTCACATAGGCATGGCCTGTGCGTGGTTATACTAAATCTAGAATACATTATGAATTCTATGGTGTAGATGCATTTATAAATACATAAAAAAACATGTAAAATAAAAAAAATAAGTTCAGTACATTCTGTTTTTTTTTTTTTAATATGAGTAAGTGGAAAATATGAAACAGCAAAAATAAAAAATAGAAGTCGAGTAAAAATCATTTAAATTAAGTTCGATAATTTAATTAAGAATAAATAAAAAAATAACTTAACTTCCCATTTTAATCGGGCCCTGTAAAGCCCAGCCGATAAAATGGAAGCGAGAAAAATATAAGAAAATATGTTTTTCTAGTTCCCATAATAAACTATTGAGATACGCCGATGGTACATATTTATAGTGCCATAATCCAGGGTGAAAATGCGGGAATACGTTTATATAAAGAAAAGTCAGACCGCGTTTCCTCTCAAAATTAAAAAGTATACTTACGAAGTTCGAATTTTTGTATTTTTTTCTTACTTTTACAAGTGGAGTGACATTTATTTATTTATTTTAAAGAAACAAACAGTCGGCAATGATTTAATAACATATAAAAAAATACGGTTTGAAGACAGACCAGCGAAATTTCTAAATAAGAATCATACATATTAAATTGTGGTACAACAAAAGGGTGTGTTTATGTGTATTATGTATGAAAGTAAGTGTAGAGGTGTGTTTATGGGTATTAGTGTGGGTTAATCATTAAATAGCAAGTGGGATCGTATCGCAGCCAGAAAGAATGAGCCTTAATTTATTTTTAAATAAATTAAGACCCATTTTTAAATAAATTAAGGGACATATAAAATATATCAATAGATGATAAAAAAGCATTATACGAGGGCGGATTGAAAATGAAGCTACCTAAGTAGGAAAAAACATTTATTTTTTTCAAAAACCATTTATTTCTCAACATAGTCTCCTTTTACTTCGACACACTTAGTAAGACGATATTCCAACTTTTTTATACCATCTGAATAATACGATTTCGGGAACCTCTCAAAATGCGCGTTAGTTTCGGTAATCACTTCTTCGTTTGAGCTGAATCTTTTTCCTGCGAGCCATTTTTTCAAGTTTAAAGACAGGAAAAAGTCACTAGGAGCTAAATCTGGACTGTAAGGTGGATAATCAACCAATTTGAAGTGTATTTCACGTAATTTTAGCATCGTATCTAATGCTGTGTGAACTGGTGCGTTGTCTCGAAAAAAGAGCACCTTTTTCTTCTTTAAATGCGGTCGTTTTTCCTTGATTGCATCATTCAATTGATCCAATAATGCACGATAATACTTTCCTGTGATTGTGGATCCTTTTTCAAGATAATCGATGAGCAATATTCCGAGTGCATCCCAAAATACAGTGGTCATAACCTTGCCAGCCGATTTCACTGCCTTTGCCTTCTTTGGAGCACATCCACCAGCTTCCACCCATTGTTTCGATTGATTTTTGGTTTCAGGTGTATAGTGGTGCACCCACGTTTCATCGACAGTTATTAACCGACGCCAAAAATCAACAGGATTACGCTTTATCATGTCCAAACACTGCTGTGAAGTGGTCTCTCGAACTCGTTTTTGTTCGTCACTGAGCAAACGCGGCACCCATCTTGCCGATAGCTTTTTCATATGCAAATGTTCATGCAAAATGTTGAACACACGTTCATATGAGATGTTTACCATTTTAACAATCTCACGCAACTTCACTCGGCGATCATTCATAACTATATCGAGGATTTTCTTGATATTTTCTTCAGTAACCGCCTCTTTTGGCCTTCCTGTTGACAGTATTGTTGCAGTGCTTGTTCGGCCGCGTTTAAATTCAGCAATCCAATATTTGACCATGTAATCTGACAGAGCAGACTCACCGTAATGTTTATCGAGCTTTTCTTTTGTCTCTTTCGCCGTTTTCCCTTTCAAATAATAGTGTTTAATCACTGCACGAAATTCGCTTTTTTCCATTTTTCAAGAAACACAAAAGTTGTTTACTTCAAACGACTGCAACAAATAAACTAATCGATGATTTGGGTGACATTTTAACAGCTGCCGTTTGATGGATCGCAATTTGGAAAAAATAAATATTTTTTGTGTTTGTGCCGCCATCTAGCGCTAGGTAGCTTCATTATCAATCCGCCCTCGTAGTTAGAGCAAGAACGATAGAGGAAAGAGTATTCTTTTTTGCTTTGTATTTAGAAATATAAAGAAAACAATAAATGGCATAATTTTGATTAATTTGTAAACGTTGTATTTTTCGTCGATTTCTTACACTATCTTAAGAAATTTTACAAATCCAATAATAATTATTTCAGACAAGCGTGTTTCTGGGACACAGCGTGGGGGTGATCTGTAGTGAGTACGGAGTGGTGACTGGTGACCGGTGACCAGAATACAATAGGAACATAATGTACTAGAGTTATTTCTGTAGCGGCTTGAATTATGATCGGGTAATTTCGTTTTCACACTTCCCATTTTCCGTTCTGTAGGTCAGAGCGAATCTGTGCCAGGCTGTTCGAGACGCGAGTACAAGGTGTATTGTGATGCGGACCTAATGACAAATTGTCACAGATGTGTTTGTTCAATTAAGAAAACGGACATCCGGCTCCGCTGCGGCCGTCGCTTTCTACATAATTATTGGCTTTTTGGTCTCTATTACGACCGGTTCAAAGGACCAGGAGACACATAAATACATATTTTTATTTTTGGGAATAACGCGCGAAGCCGCCATTTTAGAGGCTTGTCAGCGGGCGGGAAGAGAGAACGCGGAAGGAAGATGTGAAAAATAAATATGTATGTAGAACTGGTGGTTTCCCAAATTAAATAAAATACCCAGTAGCTAAATCACAAGTAACTATCGACGTGCTAATAAGCGACGCGATAACAATTTTTCACCATGGTTGTTTGTCGTATTCGCGATCACTATGGAACATCCGTGAACACCTAATATTAAATGTCAAAATATTTACGTCTCGCGACGTATAATCCTGCTGCGCAATCACATATTTGAATTTCAACGGTGTAAATATGGAAAATATTAAAAAACTGCTATTTTTATTTATTTATTTGATAACATTTATCAACACCGTTTTCCTAGGAAACCACTCTCTAGTCACCGTTGCGACGGCTGTCCACTGCATCGCCGTTCACTACGACCGTTAAGATACGGGCACCGCTGTCCTAGGAAACCCTAGCTTAAGTCGCACTAGCCATGTGCAATTTTTACACATCATTCTAGATGCAATTTCTAGGTCAGCGGTGCCATTTCCGAGCCGATTTTTTTCTCGGCCTTCCTCGGCGTAGAATCGAACTTTTTAGCGGTGTGTCGTAGCGACGTGAAATTTAAAATCAACATTTAAAATTACATTTGTAGAATGACCGTGCTTTTTTCAAGACATTTTTTTCTCGAACTCAATCAATAAATATATTTTCGAACTTTACAACCATAAGTCGCAGCGATTTGAAATTTAGAATCAAGGTTTAAAATGCGATTTTTATATTAACTGGGGTGTTCACAAGCCAATTTTTCGTATGCTTCGGTATAAAATCAAATTTTTCGACTGTCCGTCGTAGCGACGTGAAATTTAGAATCAACATTTAAAATGACGTTTATAGATAAAACATGCATTTTTAAAGCATCAGCATATTATAAAAATTTTGAACGGTAAGTCGTAGCGACGTAAAATTTAGAATCAACATTACAAATACCATTTTAAGATCAACCGTGCTGTTTTCAACTTTTCTCTGTAACAGCCTCCGTGATGTAATCGCTAAGAAATTCGACTCGCGTACGGAATGTTCCGAGTTCGATTCCCGGAGAGACCTAGAAATGCGCGTTTCGGTTATTTAAAAGGAGAAGCAGGGACAATTACCGTTTCACAAATAAAACTGTGACAGTTTTTTTTTACTTTTTCGGAAAAATAACGGTTTCAATTTATTTTAACCACCTCTAGTTTTTTTTTTTTTTTTTTTTTTTTTTTTATACGCCTCCACTCGTTTGCGAGTGATTTTGGCTCTTAGAAACAAGAAAAAGAAATTTAAAGAATATACGCTTCAGTGAACGACAAAAAAAAAACCCATACCCACGAAAAAATATAATATAATGTGAGGTAGTTAAAATCAGTATGAAAGAGTTGTGACAATAAAATATTATTACTGTATAAAGTAAACGTAAACATAAAATGAAATTTCGGGCCAAAAGTAAAGAGGGACATTCAATTAGACTTATTAATTAAATTATGCAAATAATATTTAACAAATTCAAATATTTTTATTATTTATCCTTAGGAATTTAGTCAGAAGTAAATAAGTATCCAAATCATTCTGGGCTAGTAAAAATTTTACGTTAAGAGGGAACGTATTATATTCTTCACATATATTTTGAAGGAATTCACTTCTTTCGAAGAGGGGACAGTCAAAAAACAGATGATCTAATGTCTCATCGTCATTTTCACAAAGACACATTGCCGAAGTAAAGACACCTATTCTCGATAAATGCGAGGCAACGAGACAATGTCCTATTCTCATTCTTGATATTAAAGAGATGTTCAATTTTGATTGCTTTTCGATTTCAAACCATGGTGTAACGGGGATGGAGCATTGAATACTCTTATAAAACAACCCAGTCGAGGAATTCTGCCAGAAAATTGTCCACTCAGATCTGATTTTATTAATTATAGTTGGTACACAATCGTCAGTAGGACGACTAAAGGAGTGCGGGATGCTTCCATGAAGGCATGCTTCCTTTGCTAGGTGATCAACTCTTTCATTTCCAGAAATTCCGATATGCGAAGGAATCCAACATAAGGTCACCTTGAAATTTCTCTCGAACGCAAAAAATATAAGATATTTCATTTCACAAATTAGTCCATCATTACTACCATAAATTCCAGATTTCAACTTTTTGATCAGACTTAGGGAATCAGTAAATATTATTGACATAGGAATCTCAAGGTGTATAACTTCCATTAAAGCCTCTTTTAGTGCAATGCACTCGGCAGTAAAAACTGAGGAATCGGAAGGCAGTATGAAAAGTCTACTTAATTGAAAAGTTGGAATATAAAATGCCGCACCACAACCTTGGGCTGTTTTAGATCCATCAGTAAATATAAATGTGGAACCAGGCCATTTTTCTTCTATATTCGCCAAGAATGTTTGGTTATTACCTTGGTGATTCAATCGAGCAAATGATTTATCAATACTTATATGTTCTTCTATTTGAGAGGAAAATATTAGTGCTTTAAATGGAGTAGAAAATATTGGCAAGTTGTCCCTGGGGTAAATTGTAAATACTGACTGAATATACTGCATGGACGAACACAATAAAGGAATAGATCTGCGAGCGTTTGTTTCATTTGTCATCTTTTTAGTTAGAATTGACAAGGATTTTATCAAAGGATGATCCTCAAATTCAATTCGTTTCTCGACAACCACCCGATGGATCTAAACCGGGCTTTCGCAGTCATGTAAAATGTCCTAAAACAAAGCTACTCGTATTTGTAACATCTTTGAAAAATAAAAATAAGTACGTCAAATTCGTTTCTTACCGAAAAATACCGTAAAACACCGTAAATTATGGTATTTTACCGCGTCTTTTGGTAAAATTACGTAATTTTACATCCATAATTGCACATAGGAGCAACGTCTTACCGGAGAATAATGTTAGCGGAGCTTCTACCCGGAAAACCCTACTACTACCATCACGCCACTTTCTCGTAGGGGTAGGCAGAGAGAATGGACCGCCACACGCGTCTATCCTGGCATACAATCCTAGCCTCTTCCACATTCACACATCTTGTTATACATGTCCTTCGATTCTGTCTGCTTTTGCTATAACCAGACTTAAGATTTTGGTTTATCTGATCATGCCAAGTCTTCCTCGGTCGTCCTCGTCTCACGTTGCCGTTCATTTTCGCCATATATACTTGTTTTACCATTCTTTCGTCGTCCATTCGTTCTACGTGACCAAACCATCTCAGCAGCTTACTGAGAAATTATCCATTTTTGCTCCAATACCCATACATTCCATCTCTTTCATACAGTTGTCCATGTATAGATTAAACAACCATGGTGACATTACACACCCCTGTATCACGCCTTTTGAGATCGCAAACCAAGATGTAAATCCTCCATTAACTCTTACACACGCTGAACTCTCCTCATAGAGAGACGATACCGCACGTTTAAGACTATTGTTTACTCCATACTTTTCCAACACGCCCCACAATTTCATTCTATCTACTTTATCATACGCTTTTTGCAAATCGACAAATGCGCAGAATAGTTTCTGACTTTTTGCACAAAAAATTCTCCGTTAGCATTCGCAGCGCAAAAATTTGATCCGTGCATCCACGTCCACTCATAAAGGCTCCTTGCACGTCCCACACGTTGTCTTTCGTCACCCTTCTTACTTTCTCGATTATAATTTTCCCATACAGTTTACCGACAGAACTCAGACGACTGATTGCCCTATAGTTCCCACATTCCGCACGAGATCCCTTTCCCTTATATAAAGGCATGACAACTGCCCTCCTCCAATCCAAAGGCGTATGTCCTTCCTCTAGGCAGAGATTGAAAAGTCTGTGCAGCCATGTGTCCACGATCTGGCCGCCACTCTTCAGATATTCCACGGCGACCTCATCATACCCAACGGATTTTCCGTTTTTCATACTTTTCAGCGCGCTCTTTATTTCTACAATGCTTATCTCACATGACCTATTATCATTTATCATTTATTTATTCATATATATGTACATTACAAAATAAAATATCTTAATTCATACATACATATAGAAATAATTAGGTAAAATTAGGTATATATAAAAAAAAAACACATTAGTATACATAATATCCAAAGAATAATATGTTAAAAGTAAGAGAATCTTGGAACGAAAAATTCCCTCAGAGACGTGAAAAATGTCAATGTCCAAAGTGATATTGTTCAACATAGAGATAGCCCTTCCAACAGGCATAACCATTGGCAGGTTGGTCCTGTATATTGGAATGTGAAACAGTCTATGTTGACGCTGTCTAAGGTAATTCTCAGGAACATAAAAGCTAATGCTCCGCATAATTTCAGGGTTGTCAATAATACCGCTCAACAATCGAAAGAAGTGCGTTGTTAAATACACATTCCTTCTAGTCTTCAAACTGCTGTAACCGAGCATACCCTGGAGGAACTTAAAAAAAAAAATTAAAAATCTTTTTCTTAAATTATAAGTTTAGTGTGTAAATAAAAAAATATATATAAAAAAATGGGGAAACCAAACAATTTAAAACAGTGTCAAAAAAGTGTTTGTTTATTATTTTTTATATATTTCGTTATCAAAAAAGACTTAATTTACTTGTATTTAATTTTTTTAAACTTTTATTTTATTGATATTTTTAAGATTTTTTTAAAAATATTTTATGTAAACATTATTATATTGTGTTACAAAAATGTTTAAAGAGAGAAATCCCTGCAAAAAAACTGCTTTTGCAGTTTGGCGGGAAATAAAAAAAATATTTAGAATTTTAAAAAAATAAATAAATTTTAAAAAAAAACGTAGAGAAACCGAAGAAATTTCTTCTGAACCCTCTCCACCATAAGAGAGTACTTCAACTCATACGGTCCCCAAATCATCGAGCCACTCTCGAGTCTACTTCGCACCAACGAGTTATAAAGAATTCTCAGTACTCGTGTACTACCAAAAACCCTGGCAGTGCGCAAGACGAATCCTAACATCTTCAATGAACTACTACAAACTGTTTCGATCTGATCATGAAATGTCAGGGAACTCACAAAAGTGATGCCTAGATCTTTAACCTTCGCAATCCGCATAAGATTCTGGTCATTCATTCTATAGCGGAAGAACAGCGTTTTGTGGGCCCTGGTGGAAGACATAACTGAGCATTTTGAAATATTGAACAATAATTTATTTCGTCTTCCCCGTTCAGATCACTCGTATCTTCCTCTGCACAACCAAGCTGTTGCTCAGGGACACTTTCAGTACTTTCGTATACTTCCATAAAGTATTCCATCCATCTCTCTTTCACTCCTTCGTCATTCGTTAGCAGTTTTTCTAAATATAAACAAAGCTTTTATTTTTATATTTTACTTGGAAATTTTACTTAGTCATCCGATCTACAAAAACATGTATTAAAAAATTCAAGCAGATAAAGAATAGGTATTAAAATGTTTAAATTAAGAATTTTATTATGAGTGCGAACGTTTTAATGTCCATGGGTGTAGTAATTTTATAAATTTAATAACCACAGATAAGATTATTATCATATTTATTTATTAAATCCCCAACTCCGATGCCTTTCATATTAGTCATCAGATAAATCCCCATAATCATACATGTGTAATGTGTAGGCACCGCTCATTAAAAGGTTATTAACTACTTCAATTCAATCAAGTCACAGTGAAAGGATTGTTAACAGGTAGCAGTGGCGGCTGAAGGGGTAAAAAATGGGGGGTAATTTCTTTTACAAAAAAGGTATACAGTATACATGTGTATTTTAAAATAATTTTTACACATTTTTTTTGTAAAAATACATTAATATATCTATGTCTATATAGATTTTTCCAATATGATACGCAAATTAACAAAATACCTAACAACGCGAGTGCACTTTATTTTGGTTCCTATGAACCTCTACAGAAACTCTATAGTTTCTTAAAAGGGTCTTAATTCAACAATGTTTGATTATGTCCAAATGCTTGCAGACTGGCTGGATTTCCTCCCTAGGGAGTTGTTCATATTTAAATTTATTTCAACAGAGAAGGAAAAATTTTTGAGAAGGGAATATGGAAGTCTAGGCATTTACAGGGCTTATGACCTGTCATTGGCTGGTTTAAGTGCCCACTTTACACACTGTGTAACACCATTCTGTCCATGTTTGAACATCCATATTTCCTCAACTCTTCCATCTGTTGACTTTCCTCTTCTTTTCTGTGGTCTTAATTCGCTTAAGCGTCGAAAAACATCCTTCACTCTCAACTGCCACCATCGTAATTCCACAAAAAAAAATATACTAGTAAGTCAATTTAACTTTTGTACACGATTTTGACTGAAAGAGTGCAGGATGCGGTCACCAATTTGGTCAGGAATTTCCTCCACGGACTGGCGGCGGACTTCTTTGAAGCTGGATTCCAAAAGTGGATTAGTCGTCAACAAAAATGCGTTAAATAATCTGATGATAATGTTGAAAAATAGTTAAGCAATTAAGCTTTCCAATGATGTATTTTTCAGTTAAAAGAAAAAATGCCTTAAACCTGAAAAAAAATTGAGAACCTTATTTTTTACACAACCCTCGTATCTCCAGAGGAAATTCAATGATTTGGAATCGGGAATCAAGATTGTCAACTCAATTTTATACGAAAATAAATTTGGCTCAAATCTTAATTCTTGTACCACTGATCTTTGGCTCTTGTGACTAATGAGATTGCCGACCACAGGCCTAGGGAGTAGAGAAGATTCATTATTGCACCCCTGAAGTCTAAGACTGATAATTTAACCTTCATGTAATGCGAATGCAGTGCCCTATGTACCACGAGGTGCGGGAAGGGAATGATGATGACGATGTATGTTTGTATGGAGAAAAGTCAGACCGCGTTTCCTCTCAATCTTCCCTTCAATTAGATTTTTATTTTTCGCTATGCACGCGAAAGCAGAGTGATGTGGTGATCTATCCAATCTGCCTTCGCCAGCTGGGGAACGGCATAATGATGCGTTTGTTTGATAAAATATGAACGTCGTCGATTGTATTAGCGAGTTGTTTTCCTTTCAACTAACCACCACCGTTTTACCAAATGAAGCTCATTATAATCGAAATGTGTGTGCAAATGTAAATGTATCGATTCAGTCGCATCATTTATGAACGACGATGTATAATCATTTCTGATTAGAATTATGTATGCATGCGTGCAATACTCGATACTCCTTTGTCCAATTATACCCAAACCGTATTTTTATTTATTTACTTATAAACAGTATATTTCCAGAATCCTAAATAATTATAACATGTTTTCTTCTGAAATCGATATATACACGGTTTTTCAGGGCCAGATCGCGAAACTTCAGAGGAACATTACTCATAGTAAGTAAGTAAGTAAGGCTTATGATTTGTCATTGGCTCGTTTAAGTGGCCACTTTACACACTGTGTAACATTCACCATTCTGCCCATGTTTGAACATCCACATTTCCGTTTTCCCTCTCTGTTGAAATAAATTTAAATATGAACAACTCCCTAGGGAGGAAATCCAGCCAGTCTGCAAGCATTTGGACATAATCAAACATTGTTGAATTACCACCTGGTAAAAGAAGATGTATAAAAATTGGAAAATTGTTTTCAGGCGTTGCCTAGTAGGTGATTTGGTTCAGCCGGATGAATCTCATCCACGCGATAAAGGTTTCAGCTCTTCTACTTCACAAAAGTCAACAGATGGAAGAGTTGAGGAAATGTGGATGTTCAAACATGGGCAGAAAGTAATTGCTTAAAAAATATGTCAATCGAAGCTAAACTGGCAGTGCACAGCGGAGTTTTAGTCCCAACACTTATGTATGGAAGTGAAACATGGAACAGGCAGAGGAAGGATGAAAGCCGAGTGAACGCGGTCAAAATGTGATCTCTTAGAGGCCTAAGCCATCGCACTTGTTAATGATTGAATTCCAGAACTTTTCTTCTACTTCACAAAAGTCAACAAATGGAAGAGTTGAGGAAATATGGATTTTCAAACATGGGCAGAATGGTGAATGTTACACAGTGTGTAAAGTGGCCACTCAAACCAGCCAATTACAAATCATAAGCCCTGCAAATTCCCTTATTTTAGGTATTCTCCATCCCTGTTGTAATTTGTTAATCTTATTTTTTAGTAAATAATTGTCTTAAACACACTACAATAGGCATGTTTTCTGCGTTTTTATATAAATTTTCGGAAACAGGGTCTCATGTTTACATGAAAAAACTGATGAGATCGATTTGGTCGGTACATGCATGATCAGTGATCAGTAATTTCCCATCACTAGTGACATGAATTTGGCAGCTATATTTTGTGGCTCGACGCATTTTTGCTCAACATCATCCACGTGTTTTGATGTTGTTATGCGAAAATGTGAAATGGACCTTCGAAAACATTGACATAACAACCGCTCTGCGGTTTATTTTATTTTTTATCGCGGTAAGGCTCCGCTGAGTAGTGAGTGCGTATTGAGGAGTAAGGTTAATGGCCAAGTTTAAGTTTATTAGATTGTCGAGCGATTGGCGCGACCAGCCACCAGCCACCGTGACAACTACAAGGTCGCCTGATTTCGCTTTGTATTGGCAAGTTGTTAGTATTCCTATCTTGGTCTAGGAAATAACAGAAACAGGAAAGCAGTTCAGTATTTATTTTATTTGTTAACACTTTGTATCCCGGTGCCGTGTAAACTCGTGATTATACAGGTGTTCTTTAAACCCTGTCACATCCGAAACCACGATGATCAGTATGAGAAAGAAGACATATTAGCACATTAAAATATTTTTTTAGAACGACTAAAATCTTAAAAAATAAAATATAGAAAAAAAAACAAATGGTTGCCTACTTCTGCAGGGGAGAAGTGAGGGGGGCGGGGCCGTGCAGTTCAGACTCCCCCCTTCTCGTTTCTCCCCTGCAGAAGTGAGCAACCATTTGTTTTTTTTTATATTTTATTTTTTATGATTTTAGTCATTCTAAAAATTTTTTTTGATGTACCAATATGTCTTCTTGCTCATACTGATCATCGTGGTTTCGGATGTGAAAGGGTTTAAAGAACAACCTGTATAACCACGCGTTGTGTCCCGGTCCCGTGTTTTCACGTGGTTTACCAGCTGTCTAAAAAGGGGTATTTTATTGACATCTAGTGACTTTTAAAAGTACTTTTTTGCTGCTGGTAAACTACGTGAAAACACGGGACCGAGACACTACGCGTGGTTATTATAATTGCGTGTTTACACGGCTCCGGGATACAAAGCACACAAAAGGAGGGATACCTGTATACGTGCGAACATTGCAATGTGGCTCTTCATAAAGGCCAATGTTGGCAAAACTATCATACAAAAATAACTTATTAAATTGTTTCAAATAAATACGACAAGTTTCGATTGATTTAATCCAGTATTTTCATAACTATGACAACACTTATAAGAAACTCTTTACAAAGCATGAAATTTCACAGAAATGGGCCGGGCACAGCGGAAATTCTACGTGTATTCGGCCGGTACTCAAAGTGTTAATAGACTATTCAATTAATCCAAAATATTTAATTTTTATTTTTTAATGTATCGCATTATCAGCGCTATGATTTTTTTTCTGAAAGTATTCCGCGTTTCACGTCTCAATTCTCTTCAGCTTCTTCTCGGTCAGTTCTGCCGATCGGTCCGTTGCCGTTAAGTTAACCGGAAATCTTCCACAAATCTCTTATCATTGCCTGATTCGTATGAACTAGTGACGTCGTTCTATGTGGTTCGTTTTTATTTTTTATTTTTTTAAATCGTACATTTTCAATAAACTGCGGTAAAATTTAACGCTCCTATCCCGTGGGGCTGAAGTTCCTTAGTTTAGAAATTAAAATTATTTTAATGATATTTGTTTATTTTGATATTTGTTTTTATTGATAATTAATATTTATGTGATTTGAATGAATAAGCCGGTTTGCATACATTTTGACATTCTCAAAACATTGTTGACCCAAATATGTTTTCAATATAACCCACTTTTTTTATTTAAAAAATAACCAATCTTGCAACTTTCAACCTCCTAACCCTTTCCTAAACTCTTCCCCCTAACATATTCTGCATCATATCGCCAAATATTATTGACCTATAGTCCTTAAAATGTAACATGGTTAGAATGACAGTTGTCAGAAAAAGTGACGACATAACTTTGTAGTAACGTCAAAGGAGTTATTTATATTGACACACGAAAAATCATTTGTATCTGGCGTGTTAATTTATTTTTTTAATACAATGCTTGAAACATAAATCAACATTAATATATAAAATCAGCATTAAAACTATAAAAAACTAAAATAAACCTAACTATTAACGACGTTCTTGCAAGGTTACATCATTTTGCAAAAACGTTAGAGATGGGACAAATTGATCAATGTAAATTGATCGAATGAAAAATCATTAATTTGATGTTGTTCATGAAAAAAGTATAAATGTCTCATTTTTTGGTGAATAATTGTGTTAAACACACTATAATAGGCTTGTTTTTGCGTTTTTTATATCAATTTTCGGAAACATAGTTTCATGATTCCATGAAATAACTGATAAAATCGATTTGATCAGTGATCAGTAATTTCCCATCACTAATGAAATTAGTTTGACAGCTGTCATTCTAACCAAGCTATATTTTAAGGACCATAATTTGACTGCATTTTAAAAATTATTTTTTCATATGGGAGTTGCATTATTGTTTACCTTGCTTATAATATGCTAGGTTTATATTTCAAAAAGAGGATATTTCTGCTATTATATTACTTTATTTTAGCTAAACTGTTGGCCTCCCCGACGCTGTGCGAAAAACACAACTACATGTCTGTTTGATTTTGCTAAATCTAACCAAAATCGACGTTTCGTTGTCACGTTTTCCGCACCTCAAAACTGAACCGATTTTGCGTTTTTCCAAAATCCGAAAAATTCACGTCCGAAGAAAGCAGATAAAAATTGGCGCTTTGTAGTGTTTTAGGATGGTTCTAGTTCCCATAATAAACATTTTTTATGGATTTTGTATGGAAGTGAAACATGGAACTGGCAGAGGAAGGATGAAAGCCGAGTGAACGCGGTTGAATTTCGATCTCTTAGACGAATGTGTGGGAAATCAATGTATGACAGGGTTACGAATGATGAAATCAGGCGAGAGTGTAAATCTGAGTCAAATATAATTGATTGGTTAAGTAACACTTCTGGAACGGCTGCAGACATTCGGTCCAATTCTTTACTATCTGATTAGTCCATAATATCAAGTTTATTTGTAGCTGCTCGTCAAACTATCATTGACAATTCAATTCCATAAATTAAAAAAATACTACTTTTTTATTTTTATTACCTTATACTTGTTTTTTTATTTTTTACTATTATATCAAATTGCATTGTAGTCTTGGCAAATACGCATTTCATAGATACATATTTTTATTTCTTCTTCTTTCGCGATAATATATGCTTGCTTGTTTATTAATTTAACTTAAATTTGCCTTTCTTGCTTACCGTAACACTTTATTTACTGGGTTTGCTTTACAGAATTTATTTCATAAGCTTATATCTTTGCAATTTTTGTTTATATGCTTACTGTTTTTTCTTGCATACCTTTGTTATTATTGTTTTTTTTTACTTTGTAAAACTTCTTATTATATCCTTTCTAACTAATTTCACATATTTTTTCTGTATATTCTGTGTTTATTATTTAGTATGTTAGCATGTATTTTTTTTAAATGCCCTTTGGGCATTAATGAACAAAATAAATAAATAAACAAGATTAAGAAAGGGTCTCTGAGATGGTTTGGTCACATAGAATGAATGGACGACGAAAGAATGGTAAAACAAGTATATATGGTCTCTGCCTACCCCTACGGGGAAATGGCCTGATAGTAGTAGTAGTAGTAAAAAACAAAGTGATAGGGATACGATAGTGGTAAATAGCTATAGTATGTAAAAAGGTCATTTGCTCTAGCAGGCGCGTGCGGTGAATATTATCAGTTAGGAATGCTGACAAAAAAAATGTAAATATCTTATTAAAATCAGTAAAGCATATAATCACTTTTACAAAGTGCGCTTGAGGTATTATATTACGAAAATGATGCTATATGAGTTTTCTATAAATACCTAAAACTTGACATGTTCTTCGATTTTCGCCAAATTTAAATAATACGCTTTTTTAATTTTTATGCCAAATTAAAGTAGTTTTTTCTTTGCATTACACGAGTTAGATGCTCTTATATCTATGAGTCTTGTAGAGCAATACGACAACGCTATGAACCTTATGCGCGTGCGCGGAAACTCGATCACTTGCAATAGGACTGGACTCAAAATGTTCCAGCGTATCTAACGAATACTGTCATGGCCAAGGTACCTTGGCAGGAAATACGGAAAGAGATAATTTTAGGAATATTTGAAGATTTTATTTTCATATTTTTAATTATTGTCAAGGGATGCGCCACATCCACAGTTTGTATGGACGGAACGCGCCTGTTCCATAATCCAGAAAGAAAATACTGGAATATGTTTGTATGAAGTAAAGTGAGACTGCGTTAATGTCAACTCGTAATAATAAATAATATTTTTTTAATAATGTATTACGTCATACAGTCTGCCATTCAATAATTATAATTAGGTTTTGTAAATAAACTTCGAAAGTAAAACGATCAAACAAAGCAACGATTGTTTAGTTCCCCAGTTCGTAGTTCGCGTGCGAAAGTGAAAAATCTACCATTGTATGTCATCGTGCGGTTGCGCCACATGTACTATGTTTATTGTGTATTGCACATTTACTAGGCTGCTGTGTTAAATTTATTGCTACCTACTGAGACCTAGTGAAAATGTTGTAATTTACCTACTGTGGGTACAATCTTTTTCTCTCCGGCCACTGAACTGTCACCGAATGTACATGTGATTTTGATATTCTCAGCTACAAGTTGTTTTAGTCATCAATAAAGCTAGGGTTTCCTAGGACAGCGGTGCCCGTATTTTAACGGCCGTAGTGAACGGTGATGCGGCGGATAACCGTCGTAACGGGGACTAGAGTGTGGTTTCCTAGGAAAACGGTGTTATCAACACCATTTAACACCGTTTTACTAGGAAACCACTCTCTAGTCGACGTTACGACGGCTGTCTACCCCATCACCGTTCACTACGGCCGTTAAAATACGGGCACCGCTGTCCTAGGAAACCCTAGCTTAAGTCATTCCAGTTCACTGTGTCGTGTTATCGCGTGAATCAATAATCAAGAAACCGACAAGTGCCGATCTGAGCACAAAGATCTGATAGAGCCTGTTGCGAAAGAGAAGTTCGAACATTGAGGTTGGACGTATAGAATTAGAATAGTCTAGAAACCGCATACGCGCATCAAACTGAATCCGACTAAACTAATCACAAATGAGTAGTTTTCCTTTTTCGCGTACTCTGTAGACGTCGCTTAGTACGCAACTGCCGATTTAAATTCAACTATGCCGTGCTGTGTCGTTTGCAAGTGTCAAAATACTGCAGGGATTAAAAGGGAATACGGTAGGATAAAATTTCACGTGTAAGAAGCGAATTCACAAGCAATATTATTTAAGAATTCGATTTTTTACAGTCTCTTAGATTGAAAAATTTATAATATACAGGGTGTTCTTTAAACCCTGTCACATCCGAAACCACGATGATCAGTATGGGCAAGAAGACATATTGGCAAATCTAAAAAAAGTATTTAGAACGAAGAAAATTTGTAAAAATAAAATATTTAAAAAAACAAATGGTTGCTAACTTCTGCAGGGGAGAAGCAAGGGGGCGCGGCCGCGCGGTTAACAGTGTGTCAGACTCCCCTCTCCCCCTCCTCGTTTCTCTCCTGCAGAAGTTAGCAACCATTTGTTTTTTTTAAATATATTTTTTTAAACTTTATTCGTTCTAAAAATTACATATTTCAATGTGCCAATATGTCTTCTTGGCACATACTGATCATCGTGGTTTCGGATGCGACAGGGTTAAAAGAACACCCTGTATAACGTAAAAGCAAACACGATGTCTTGTATAGCATTTTTTTAAATTTCGAATGACGTATAAACCTTAAATATTTTTTTTAAATTCTGGTGCTTATTTTTAAATTAAAAAAAAAACCGACACAGTTTTTTGTTAACGCCTAATACTTAAACATGCGTTCTAACTAAGCTGACGCACTTTTCTGGTGTTATAATTGATTGTATGGTTATGGAATGATGTGAGATTTCAGATGAGATCTGAACTGTCTAGGACTGTCGATGATTCACAAGTGTGGAAGCAATAAGCAATTGGTTTCAGGCGGAGGGGCCGATCTCCGAACCTATAGTCCTTTAAACTAAGCTTGATTAAAATGACAGCTGCCAAACTAATGTATTGACATAGTGATCGGAAATTACTGATCACCGACCATGTATTTTTTTTTAATTAAAAAAAATATATATTTGGACCCCTGTATTCAGTTGCCTTACGTGTCATGTACAAGGCTAAGGTACTCGGAAAAAATCGTTTTTGTTTGTCTTAGAAATGGGATGTTCGAACACTGATTTTGGTTTATTACCTTTATGAGTCCAATCACCATTGTTGCAAAGTCCAAGAACAATGGCGCGTGATAACTACTTTTAACTACAGTGTGGATATCTGTTAAGGATATTCCATCTTTCCTGCATTCTGCTTCAAGATTATGGCGTTGTAAACTGAAAAATGGGCACTGAAATAACAGATGTTCGATACTCTGCCTCTGTGAAGAAATATCATCGCATGGACAATAGTCATCATTCCTTAATTTAAACCTATATAGATAACTTCTGATATAGATAACTTCTGATATAGATAACCTATATAGATAACCGACCATGTATTGATCAAATCGATTTTATCAGTTTTTTCATGCAAACATAAAACTCTGTCTCCGAAAATTGATATAAAAACGCAAAAAAAGCCTAGTATAGTGTTTAAATTTATTTCAACAGAGAGGGAAACATTTTTGAGAAGGGAATATGGAAGTCTAGGCATTTACAGGGCTCATGACCCGTCATTGGCTGGTTTAAGTGTGTTTACACACTGTGTAACATTCACCATTCTGCCCATGTTTGAACATCCACATTTCCTCAACTCTTCCATCTGTTGACTTTTGTGAAGTAGAAGAGCTGAAACCTTTATCACGCGGGTGAGATTCATCCGGCTGAACCAAATCACCTACTAGGCAACGCCTGAAAACAATTTTCCAATTTTTATACTTCTTCTTTTACCGGGTAGTTAATTCAACTATGTTTGAGTATGTCCAAATGCTTGCAGACTGGCTGGATTTCCTCCCTAGGGAGTTATTTTTAGTTTTTTTTTAGTTTTGCTGATTTTATATATTATGTTGATTTATATGTCAAGCATAGTAAATTAATTAATTAACTTGCCAGATACGAATGATTTTTCGTGTGTCAATATAAATCACTCCTTAGACGTTACTACAAAGTTATGTCGTCACTTTTTCTGACAACTGTCATTCTAATCAAGCTTAATTTTAAGGACTATACGGCAGCGCCGGAGTTCGTTAAGTTTGCATCTGCCTGTAGCTCAATCACAAATAACTATCGACGTGCTAATAAGCGACGTGATAACAATTTCTCACCACGGTCGTTTATCCTATTTGCGATTACAATGCAACATCCGTGAAAATATTTACGTTTTGTGACGTAGAATCCTGCTGCGCAATCACATATTTGAATTTCACCAGTATAAATATGGAAAATATTCCAAAACTGCCACTTTTATTTATTATTTATCATGTTATTTATTGCATTTAGCCGGCGGATGGCGAGACAAATGTCAAGAAAAGCAGTCGCCACAGTAATTGTAATTTCATTTTCACTTTTTTTGTATTAGGTACTCATTACTATTTTGCAAATGCAATATATTGTATTATTTTTTGTAGTAAACGCCGATTTTTCGCCAGTGAACTGTATTTATTTAGGAAAACAAAAAACAAACCGACACGAGCGTTGACTTAGAGATTACACACGCGTTGACTTATGACCGCGATACTAGATCTTTACAATACAGAGGTTTCAAGGAATTTAATAAATTGCCACAAAAATTTAAAGTACCAATTTCAAAATATAGAAACAGGACGTGCGAATTGAAGAATTATTTTTTTCAGAAGTACTTTGAATAGATAATGTTCGTTTATCCAGATAATGAACATATAACTTTTAATATTTTACCGTTTTCGCTTATATTTGTAATTTTTAATACTATCGAAATATTATTTGTGTTTTTTTATACTTTTTTAGCTTGTGTCATGTATATGTAATTTTAATACGTTTTTGATATTTTTTTAACCTGTATTGGGTGCGCATATTTTGTTAATTTAAAAAAAACTTTTTTTATTCTTGTAATTTTTAACATCCTACTACAATGAAAGCATCCACTCCTTTCCCGAAACTGTTCATAAAGACTTGAGTCTTTCTTCAGTTTCGCATATCAATATCAATTATTTATTTTTTCAAACTAATTAAACGAAAATTTAATATTTCTTTACAATCAAACCGCAAAAACAACAAAACAAATAACCTTTAAAAACTTTCATTGTACCCCTCACTGCAGTTTTGTCAGTTTGTGATCAATCAAATACACATGGTCAGCACAATCACCTTTTTCTAATTTCCCAGTATTACAGTGGAGGAATACCGTGTTAGTTCCAAATTGAGACCGCGGCCGCATCATCGTACTAGTTCAGTTTGTATGTTTGACAGGCGTCGTGGCGCAGTTGGTTAGACGGCCGACTGTGAAACTAGCGTCGCGGGTTCGATTCCCGCCAGTTGCAAGAAAAAAATCCATGAAAGATTTTCTTCTCAATTGGTCTGGGTGTTGTGGTGAATTGTTCTCTACCTCCTTCCACATCCTCTCTTTCCCACCTGCTCACAAGCCTCTAAAATAGAGGCTTAGCGGGTCATACCTTAAAAAATTAATTTAAAAAAAATAATTTTTAAACTTTTTAAATTTTTCTTTCCAAGATTGTATAATGTATACATCATTTTGAATTTATTTCTATACCTTGTATTATGTTTATTTTGTTATTTTTGAATATTTTTAATACCCTTTTAATTTGTAGTGTGTCATAATTTTTATTCTGCTTTTGTAAATAATGATATATTAACATATTACAACAGACATGAAGAACATTTAAGAGAAGGTAATATGGAAGTCTAGGCATCTACAGGGCTTATGACCTGTCAATGTCTGGTTAAAGTGGCCACTTTACACACTGTGTAACATTTACCAAACTCAAACTCAAAATATTGTTGATAAATTACCTGGTCCATGAAGAAGTATAGAAATTGAAAAATAATATTTTCAGGCGTTGCCTAGTATGTAGGTGAAATAATTCAATTAAATGAATCTCACCCGCATAAATAAAGGTTTCAGCTCTTTAACTTCACAAACATAAACAGATGAAAGAATTGAAGGAATATAGATGTTTAAATATGGGCAGAATGGTGAATGTTACACAGTGTGTAAAGTGGCCACTTAAACCAGCCATTGACAGGTCATAAGCCCTGTAGATGTCTAGACTTCTATATTACCTTTTCTTAAATGTTCTTCATCTCTGTTGTAATATGTTAATATAAACAGCTCCCCAGGGAGTTGAATCCAGTCCTTGTCTACAAAAATTTGGACAAACTCAAAATATTGTTAATAATGTTATAGTTTAAAATATAAAAACGTCCGTAAATAAATATTGTTATCTGCATGTCCTAAATGAGTTTTTTTAAACTCCTTGGGAATAGTATATAAAATTATGTATAATATGTTTTCAATTTAATAAAAAAATATTTTTTTTTAAATAACTTAAGCATGTTCATTATTGTTCTTTGTGATCGCTCAAATTCTTAGCTTGTGTTTAAGCACGTCGATAGTTATTTGTGATTGAGCTACTGAATCAAATGGCCGACCTAATAGTAGATTTTCTACGACATGTATTTTCCCTAATACTGAGGTCCGATGGGTATCGTCCATGGCCCATGGCCCTATCTCCTATTATGAGGAATTAAATATTTTCTCGATGACCACGCCTATTTTTAGAAAGCCCAGAATGTCGGCTATCGCTGGCATAACTGCACACGTCATTATGATATAGAATAGTGACTAAAACTCGAGTACATGGGTCAGAAAATGGTATAAGATCTTGTGCAGTTTCTTATACCGGTAAACGTCGTTTTGCGCCGGTTCGATTAACGCCGATTTACAATCGAACGTAGTTATGCAGAAAGCAACCAGCCATAGAAAAGTGAAACTGACATAATAGCACTTTAGTGAAAAGACTGAATAATCAAGTCTACACAACAGTTGGAATGTTTTTGACTTCAACAAATGATAAACAATGAATACATTAGTTTGTTTTTATATGACAAACAAGGGTCTAATTATGTATTAGACCAGTATCAATGATTTTTAAAGAACCGTAAGATTTTTCTAGTGCTGTGGGTGTTTTTTGTAAATATAAAAATGCCGTTTTTGTAATCGACACCATTTTCAGAAGGTGATTTTTTTTTTTGTATAAGCGATCTGGCTGTTTTTAGCAGAACATAGAATTGACCTTACTGCACCCGATAACATCAATATCGCATTTTTTCAAAATTGTGGACTGGCTGCTTTCCGCATAACTACGTTCAATTACGCCTGTCGGTGCCGGCGTGGGATTCTCCGGTTCGGCCGACACCAGACGGCAGTAGGCGCCGCGATTCTAATACCAGACACACTTTTACACGTTGTTTTATTCTATTAACGTGTACGCGAGCAGCCTATTGTGTGTGCGAAATTCTTTACGAAGTAGTTTTCGTTTTGTTTTTAAGACAAATAAAAAGGTATGATTATGTTTTTTTTATTATTTACATTACATTTTTTTTTTTGTTTTTACATTTTTTTGCACCCAATTAGTGGTGAATTACATCACAGAACACCCAGGCTTGAGAAAAATCACATTTTTAATTTTTGTATTCTCACCGGGAATCGAACCCGGAACATTCCGTGCGTGAGTCAAGCGTCTTGCCAATTATTAAAATTAAAATAAAATATTTGTAGTTTATGCTATGATTCTGCAAGAAAGGAAATCATACGATTTTGCCATTTAAAAACAAATGTTTTTTTTAAATCATGTAATAATAAAAAAAAATAAAAAACCTAAATTAGATAAAAACAATAGTTTTTAAATGTTTACTTAAAAGTTTTATGTAACTAAAACATAATTACTTTTAGGCCGGCAGATTACGCCATTTCAAATTTAGACTAAACTTAGGTATCTGGGATCTCAATAAAGACCAAGTATTGAACCGAAATTTGTCGTAATAATTTAAAGATAATAAATTGAACATGAAAGTGGCTGAAGCAAAATTTTTTATTTAAAAAAAAAATACAAGCATTTAAAATCACATACATTTTTGTGACATTTTCCTTTATTTCTACTAAAAATTATGACTTCGGTAATTCTTAAAAAAAAAAAACAAAATGATAAATAAAGTCGAAACCTTTTTTTATACAGGTATTATTTAAAACCTGTCACATCCGAAACCACGATGGTCAGTATGGAGAAGAAGACATATTAGCATATTTTTTAAAATATTTAGAAAGAACAAACTTTTTTTTTTTTTAATATTTAAAAAAACAAATGGTTTCGTACTTATGCAGGGGATGCGAGGTGGTCGCCGCCGCGCAGTTGACGGTATACTCCCCCCTCCCCCTCCTCGTTTCTCCCCTGCAGAAGTAAGCAACCATTTGTTTTTTTAAATATTTTATTTTATAAATTCTATTCGTTCTAAAAAATTATTTTAATGTGCCAATATGTCTTCTTGCTCATACTGATCATCGTGGTTTCGGATGTGACAGGATTTAAAGAACACCCTGTATAATTGTATTCTCTTTTTTTTAAAATTTTATTTAGGTTTTTTATTATTTTTATTATTGCGCGATTAAAAAAAACATTCGTTTTAAAATGGCAAAATCGTATGATTTCCTAATTTTGCGTTCGTTTCACCAGACTACAGCCTCAAATTAATAATACATAACCGTCTCGATATGCACAGATGGAGATAGCGTTCACATTCGCGGCACGGGTACAGATATTAATTGGGTCAAATTTTACACAAGCAAGGTTTGCTGTTTTCTGACCCATGTAATACGAGCACTATCTAAAAAATACCGGTTACTGAGAGACAGTCTTCTTGTATTATAAATTATGAATCATGCTATTGTACCGCGTAATGGCGTATCGCGGTTTTACCATCAGCTGTTTGCCGACTACCGAGCGGGGTTCGCTTCATCAATTGAACGGAGTTATGAAGAAAGCAGCCAGTCCACAATTTAGGAAAAATAAAATATATTAGTGCAGTAAGGTTAATTCTATGTTCTGCTGAAAACAGCCAGTAGCTCAATCACAAATAACTTTCGACGTGCTTAAAAACATGCTAAGCATTTGAGCGATCACAATGAACAATAATAATAAAATAAAACATTAAAACGTTTATATTGCTATTTAACACATATGTGAGAAGTCAATTAGAATATGCTTCAATGAGGAATTCCAGCCCAACCCGGAATTAATTTTTTTAAATGTTTTCGTGTACGCGTAAATATTTAAAAAAATTGGAATAGGATGAAATATCTCAAAAACGCACGCAAAAATAAATAAAAAAAATTAAAAATAGTATTCATTTTAAAATCGTAAATAATGACGTCACTCCTTAAATCTACGTGAAGTATTTCCGGTTTCCGCTTTCAAGCCCCCGTACCTTGTAAGGAACGTTTTGACCATAGAAAAATACAGTATAATTTGTATAATTTGACATTTCAACCAGAGATTATGTTAACTTTCTAGGTTTTTCTAAATAGAAACGTTCGTAAAAACAACCATAACATAGAAATGAGCAAATTACGATCAACTAAATGAAGTAATCAAAGCAATATTCCATAGATTCTTAGAAGTTATTGGCTGGAGAAAAACAACTTACCGCGGTAAGTGAAAGTAAGAACGCCAACCGTTTCATGACGTCACTACTGAAAAGTGACACACTGATTAGTCATTTGGCGCGGTATTTGATAAATGTAACTTTAAAAAATCATATCTTTGTAAATAACGCACAATTTTTTTTTTTTTTTGCTTAGTTAAATAGTACGCTAATAGAAAAAAATAAATTAGAAAACAGTGGAATTCCTCATTATATGGAATCCTCAATATAAAATATATATAAACAACCTAGAAAGGATACAAAATAAATGCATTAATTGAATAAAATATAAATTTCACTGTACACCAAATTCATTTCAACCAAAGTCCTGTGTTGAGTTTGTTTGTTTGTCCGTCACATCTCCGAAATGGCGAGTCGTAGCGGCCTGAAATTTGAACACCTCATTCTAGATGCGATTTCAAGGTTAACATTGCTATTTTCGAGTAAAATTTGAATCGACCTCTACTCGATAAAAACTCAAAGTTCACATGGATGCCTAGTGCGGCCCTAACATATTGCCCATTATCAACTCAACAGTCATTCAGTATCATTATCAATAGTTAACATATTTTAATTCGCAAATTTATCCCCTAAATTGAGAAAAAATAGTACCTGAAGTAAATATGTTGTTATAAGGAAAGTTTTTAAGCAACATAACACACGTGTCGGGACAATTAATGTCAAAAATCAATGTAAATCAAAGATGATGAATGGTAATTATATTTATTTATTCATGCATTTCATATCCAGTTTTTTGTTCACTTTGCCTAGCTGTGTGAAACAGTACTTATGATTTTCTTGTTGTTTTACTGTAGTGTTTTATTACTTAAACTTTCCACTGAATATGCTGTATAATTTTTAGGTTATTTTTTTAAATATAAATCTTGTATAATTTTTGGTTTAATTTTTTTTTTATAAATCTTGTTTTCAAAATTCATGTTTTAAAAAAAAAATATATGTATATATATATTTAGCCAAATATGTTAATATTATAAATGTTTGTAAAAGGCAGATTTGCCGTTTATGTTAATAAAAAAATATAAAAAAATCATGGGAAAATATTCGGAATCAATTAACTGTGAAATAAAATAAAAATTTTAAAAATAGATAAAAAAAAATTATTTTACTTTTTTTGATTCGGGGTGGATATCAAATATCCTTTATTACTTCTCACTTCTCCGGCTATCCCTATTCAAAAAAATATGTAAATCGGTCGCTCCGTTGAGACGTGAAAGAAAAACTTTCGCATTGATAATATTAGTATGGATATGCTATTTAAATTTGTATTAACGATAACTCTGAAAACTTTCCGTTATAATCGGGGCGCCTTGGGAAGTTTTATAGCTTTATATCTCGGTAACTATCGGAGATAAAATAAACACGCTAAGGGCCGGTTGCATCAAGGTTGGTATAAATTTAGTTTAAAGTTAAATATTTAAACTTAGTTAAGGCTCAAAATCTGGTAACTGAAAAATTCCGTTCCATCAACATTAGTTTAGTTACGTTAAAGTTAAGAATGTTGCCACTGTAAAGGTTCAAGTTTCACCCTAAAAATTGTTGGGATTTTTACGCAAGCACGTGCTTGTTTATTTACATGTAGCAATACACATGCCCCGCGCCGCGTCTTTGGGCACAGACGTTTAAATTTCGTTCCAATTTTCAGTGTGTGCGAAAGGGCGAAGCAACACTGCGCATTCGGAGAAGAAAAGAACAAAGGGGACATCGTCCTTTTTGAACTAGATAAAAAATGAAAAGAGCAAAAGCTAAAACAAAATGAAGTACTTTTTACTCGAGAAATAGAGCAAAAAAATGACATTTTTCGGGCAACTATGGCAGCCTTAAATGCCCAGAAAGAGTTAGCTGAGCTCAATCTAGCTCTATTTAAAAATAAATAAACAGCATTTCAATACAGTGATGATTTAGATTTATTTTCCACCACGCCGCTAATGATCGAGTCCCGTGTTTTGAAAAATAATTAACAATTAAAAATTCAAATAATTATTAGTTCGTCACTTTTTTGACATTCGAAATCTTGCGATAAAGTCGGACTCTTCCCACAAAAATGTGGTCCGTTCGTGGTTTGAACAGTTTTCGGTTTAGAATATACTCGATGATAAATTCGTCATCGGAAGACGAAAAATCAGATAAAATGGACATTTTGTGCAACTTTTCACAGATCGATCAATAGATTTCAACACTCACGACGCTTTTTTGACAGATGGCAGATCGCATTTAACTTTAAACGGTCCCCTGGCGGCCGGTCAAATAAAAGTAACTTTTTTGTTAATATTTAGTTAACTTTTTTTGATGCAACGCATTTTGACATAAAAGTAACTTTTATTTGACTTTAGCCCTGACTTTAACTTAACTTTTGTCGATGCAACCGGCCCTAAGGCCACTGTAGCTATGATTTGCTGGAAATTGCGCTGGAAACGAAAATATTCCCAATGTTTGATTCATTTAAGTGAACATTTCATTAGTTTTAAGTGGTTTTAATGTATCTAGGCGACCCCACTCCTCTAGGACCAACTTCTCGAGGATTGCGGTCACGAGCAATGCAGAAGTTAAATAAAAGGGCTGGTATTCCGAACGCAATTATAGCGCGGTTTAGCGCCCTTTTACGTACTAAATACGCGTATAGCGCGCTGTAAATGCGTTCGGAACACCAGCTCTGCGGTGCTATTCTGAACGTATGTATTGTAACTACAGTCCTTAAAATATAGCTTGATTATAATGACAGCTGTCAAACTAATTTCATTAGTGATGGGAAATTTCTGATCACTGATCAAATCGATTTTATCAATTATTTCATGCAATCCCGAAAATTGACATAAAAAACAAGCCTATTATAGTGTGTTTAACATAATTGCTCACCAAAAAATGAGACATTTATAGTTTTTTCATGAACAACATCTTACAAATAATTTTTTCGTTACTACAAAGTTATGTCGTCACTTTTTCTGACAACTGTCATTCTAATCATGTTACATTTTAAGGACCTTTATGTTAGTAATTATTAGTATATAACCACTTACCGACTTTTTTAGTCTACCGGTTTCGAGACGTACCCGTCTCTTCGTCAGGACACTCACCACACCAACATGCAAATACTAAAATACACCTCCACCTTCGCCATCACAGTAGTATATGCAGGGTGTTCTTTAAACCCTGTCACATCCGAAACCACGATAATTAGTATGAGCAAGAAGACATATTGGCTCGTTAAAATATTTTTTTAGAACGACTAAAATCTTAAAAAATAAAATATAGAAAAAACAAATGGTTGCTTGCAGAGGAAAAATGAGGAGGGAGAAGTCTGATACACCGTCAACTGCACGGCCGCGCCCCCCTCGCTTCTGCCCTGCAGAAGTAAGCAACCATTTGTTTTTTTTAAATATTTTATTTTCAAAAACTTTCTTTGTTCTAAAACTTTTTTTAATATGCTCATATGTCTTCTTGCCTATACTGATCGTCGTGGTTTCGGATGTGACAGGGTTAAAAGAACACTCTGTATATAGTATTTCCAAAAATACTTAAATCACATGCAGATTTATAGAGATGCGAACACCACCATGTCTAAACATGCACAAAACTTTTTTTTTTTTAATAATATTTTATTGAAGAATGAGTAGGGAGTTTAGAGGGGGGAGGTAGAGGTGGGGTTACCCGATTGGTTAATTTTTAATTCAAAAAGAGGGCTGTACTGAAAACTTATTTGATTATTTACTAAGGGAATATATTTTTTTATGGCTTTTTTAATGTGAAAAATCTCCGTCCTTTATCCTTAAGCATCTCAAACACGATACAACGGTCCTTTTTAAAGCCTTACGAAAGCGAACCATTTGTCTTTATTGAGAACCTAGCACTTGGCTAACAAATATCGGGGTACCTAACTACATTTACAATTCGTTATTTGTTTATTCATGTTTGTTTATCATTTACAAGTTACGCGCATCCGGAACAACCGTATACCTTAGAAATTTACTCAACCATCCGTATAGAATCATCAGTAATATCGCTTCTGTCTGACCCTCAACATGATGTTTGCCCCCAGGTATCGCGGGACGCACGGTGTCCGCGCTGCGCGTGGTGGCGTCCTCGGAGCCGCCGCCCGCCGGCTACAGCTCGGTGCCGCTTACGGCCGACAGCGGGGCGCGCGCCTGGCGCAAGCGCCAGCTGTGCTACCTGCTGGCGCCCGGCGCGCCCCCCGCGCCGCTCACGGACATCATCCTCTGCTCGCGCCTCAAGAGGGCCCCCGACGGCTTCCAGTACGCGGGGTGAGCACATCTCCGCGGTCACGAAAGCCCATAGAGAGCAACCACTTTACACACCGTGTAGCATTTACCATTCTGCCCATATTTGAACATCCATATTCCGCTGCAGGAGGAACCTATTTTGAAGAGTTTTAATGTGTTGTAACGAAAATTTCAATAACTTTGTAATCGACTCACTGACATTAATTTCCGAACACACATGTCTATATTATTTGAAGACCTAACAGAAAATGCCAAACAGTTAAGGTGGCAGTATTAAATAAAACGGTAAAACAAAATTTAATATCCGCTGTCAAGTTGGACCACAGGACAACAAAATACTTTCAATCCTCTGGAAACTTGAACTGCTTCAAAAGTACTTATTGAACACATAGTTGACTGACCTCACTCTCTTTCCAGGGAGATAAATGGCGTGATGGTTTGCTACAAGGTCGGGGGCACCTCCCCGGTGCACGCTGCGATCCTCCTGCCCCGGGGCCGTGCTCCCCGCTGAGGGAGGGTGTCACCAACGGGGGCACCAACTATGAAAACGTCGCACTCAACGGACACTTTACACCCGATCAAAACAAGAGGTACGTGATGTACAGACAAAATATTTCATTTCAGCTTAAAATTTTGATGAATTAGCATCATTGATCTAAATTTGTTACTAATTTGTAAAGTGGCTACTTAAACCCGCCAACGACTAGTCATAAGCCCCGTAAACGCCTAGACTTCCATATTCCCTTCTCAGAAATGTTTTCCCTCTCTGTTGCAACACATTTAGATCTTAATAACTCACTTGGGAGGAAATCCAGCCTGTCTACATATAACGTTCAGTATAGGTAACACAGGTCATCGCTTTTAAAAACAGTTGACTAGGTTAAATATCCTCATCATTAATTTCCAGATTGAGAAAGCTGTGTTATGTATCCAGCTCACTGAGGAATATCTTGGACATTGGCACTCTCAGAACTGTGTACTTTGCTCCTTTCCAGTCACCTCTGCCTCCTCTACCTATGGTATAGTGGGCTGGGGAGGTTGCGCAACATTCATCATGAAATGTACAAAAAATTATGTTTAGAGTGATGCTTCGATATCTCCCGACTTTCCCATCTGAGACATTGTTTCAATTTATGAAGGTACTGGACATTCGCTGTATCCTGAAGGACTTCTGACCCTGGTACTGCTGTCTTCGTACATATCTATGAGGAGGTCAAAATGTTGTTCTGGGATGTTATCTGCTCTTGATTTTATTTGTTTCGGATGTTATGGGATGTTATTTGTTTCTTTCTTATATTTTTTATCACATAAATAGCAATGCAAGTTATTCCACGTTAGTTCAAGTCCTCATGATGAAAAAGTAACCCCGAAACCAATCGAACCATAACTGAAAAGTTAATGTGGTTTAATTATTATTATTATTTTATTTTTTTTGCACCACAACAGGCCAGGAGGCCCAATTACAGTGGTGAATTACATCACAGAACACCCAGGCTTTAGAAAAATTACATTTTAATTTTTGTGTTCTCACCGGGAACCGAACCTGGAACCTTCCGTGCGTGAGTCAAGCGTCTTGACCACTACACCACGGAGGCCGCCAAACAAATAGTGTCTGGATTTACCACTTTCGGTCAAAGGGATTTTGAGTATTATTCAATTAAAATCTATAACCTACTTCCACTATCTATTAAAACAATAAGTAACGAGAAAATATTTAAAAAGGCTATAAAAAAATGGATAGCGAAGCTAGGTAGACGTAAAATGGATTGTCTCATTCGCCCAAACCAATATTGAATCAACTGCTCCACAAGCTTATGTGAGGTTTTTGTTATTTTCATTGTGCGTTTTGTAATATAAATAATATAGATGTACAAATATACCTAGTTTTTAAAACTGTCTGAATATTTTGTTTATTATCTCTGTTTATTAAGTTAGTCTTCTTTGTGTATTCTCAAATGTAAAAACATTTCAAAAACGTATATTGTTAAGTGTCCTTGGCACGGGTAACCCCAGTGAGGTCACATTATTTTTATTATTAATTATATTTTGTAAGAGAACAATATGAATAAATAAAATAAATAAATAATTTGTTATTTTTTGTACTATAGACGAGCTCCCCCAGAAAGACCGCCCAAGACGTCGGCGCTGGTAGCGGAACTCAACAGACTGAACCTTCAGGAGAGCAAGAAAAGTCCTTCTCCTTCTAAAAGGGTATTTTATTATTTTATCCGTATGAAAATATTGTACATGTCGCAGTTGGATTGTCATTTTAGCCGGAATAATAATACATATTACTTTGCTCATCTAATGAGAGAACTAATGAAAATTGGACTTCGGATTAAACAACTATGTGGTGGACATTTGACCGACATTATCTTTAAAACATAAAATATTATTTAACATGATATAAAAATATCAGTTTTATGTAAAAATAAAATTTGTTTTATATTTTAAGTTCAAAGTTCATTAATTCAATTACTCTTATTAAATTAATGACCCTTTACTTATCTACTCTGTTGTGTCGATCAATAATTCCGCGTGCACAATAAAATTTTAGAGAAATGAACAGATTTCTTTTTTTTTTTTACCTTAAATTTGTGTTATGATTATATTTTTTCCCATCGTGCAACATTACGTGGCGACATCACGAATGCGCGTGGTGAAAGTGGGGCATAGTGGGGGGTTTTTCGGACACAGTCCGATGTATTCAAATATGATTCTACGCTCCTTCTGGACTATTCTTAATTCTATGCACGCCTCATATATTATTTGTGCCCGTTTGTAGCAATACCCTTTGGTGGGAGACCCGTCGTCCCAGCACGACTACGAGGCGCTTAGCCCCTCCTACCTGCAGCCGTCGCGGCCCGCCCCGCGCCCCCCGCGCCGCGCGCCCCCGCTGCCCGCGCCGCACCCCACGCTGGGCGGCTGGAGCGGCGTGGAGGGCGTGCCCTTCGTGCTCAACGCCAAGCTGGGAGGATTCTCAGGGATCCGAGCGGTAAGGAACAAGTCTCGAGATGCCTAATTATATGACCAATAACAAATTGGAGACGTTTAAAGTTTACTTGGCTCAAGTTCACTAGAAGAGCGGAAGCAGATTTGATTGAAATATTTAAAATCTTAACCCTCCCTCCCCGGTGCGCGGTGATGTGTAGTTGCGTCTAATAACTATAATATCTTTATAAATATAATCAATATTGGGTTTAGATTTTCAGTATTCCTCCATTACACCTTTACGTATCCACTGAAATCATTTGTTATTAAATAATAAGTACCTATTAGGCACAAAAACAGCATTTTATCGGAAATCGGGGATAAATTACAAATATCATCAATATTTGTAATTTAGTCATTCACGTAGTCCAGTACTATATAGCTACTCAGTAGCTCTCGGGAAGTTGTTGCGGGTGCACGTTTCGCCCGAGTCGTTAGCGATACCCAATGGTTTTTCATGTTTTCAGCAGTTAGATTTGAAATATTATCATCTTTGAATTAAATTATGGTTAATTAAAGCCATTCCCTATAAATATTCCATTTTTCCCTTTTTAAATCTCTTATTTTTTTAATGTGTAGTGACTACACAGCACCGTAACGCGTGGGTGTTTTTAGGACAGTAATAGCAATATCGGTGGCACACGTGTCAAGTGCCATAGTGAGATTTTAGATATAGGGTCAAAGCACCAATGAATGACCGTTTAAGGTTCAGCTTGCAGTGAAATCCACATTAAAGGTATAATTTTAATTATTTAAGCGTACAAAATAAAAGATAATACACAATATTGTGCCCGTTTGTAGCAATACCCAGTCGGGACGCAAAAAATGTGGAGTAAATAACAATCGCGGGCAGTGTGCCAGGAAGTAGCTCCATGGATTGGCCAGGTGAAAACAATGTCACCGGCGACCCTACATGAGGCTGTGGAGAGGGCGCAGAGCCGTGAAGGGTGGAGAGCAGGGGCGAACCGTGTATAGAAACGATTATGCGTAGCTTACCATTATATTTAACTGACCATAATAATGTTTTTCTGTAACTTTTTTTGCAGAAAAACAAATAAATAATTACTATTTATTTTAAATCATTTCCACCGTTTGTATTTTTATCCTAATATAAATATTATTAATATTAATAAAGCGCGCCCAGCGCCTGTGGTGAGCCAAGAAACTAGCCGATTATTCCAGCTTTTTTTTCATACAAATAAGTATACTATATTTTGAATGTCTTAACCCCAGTGCGGGTTTTTTCTCCTAGATTGATTAATCTTAGCAGATCACACAAATTATTTGAAGATTCTTGATTTAGAAAACAGTATTTCAAACATTATTTCTTAAGGGCTATTTTTCTTTAAGATGGTACTTTTGACATAAGACCATAATTACTTTCATGCGTCACATTGTAGGACATATGGCGCTCGACGCGGCCGTTTTTAGCACTATTAATTTCGAGAACAATTCGGCCAGTTGACATTTCAATTGAATACCTAATATCGACTGAATTCATGGTGCTATTTTTAATTAAATTTTTTAATGAGTTATGTATTAAAGTAATGAATAATATAATATATCGCGAAGTTACGTCGTTTAAGTTGATTTCATGGATGAGAGTTGTTGTATCACACAGAACCACAGAAAAATATCAATTTATAGTATATATTACTTACATTATATTATGTACCTTCTACGTATGTAGGTACAAATATATGTTATTTTTTTATAGCTTACCTGTAAATAAAATCACCATTCGCCACTGGTGGAGACACATTGTCCATGGGATGGCTGGGGAGACTACCAACGATCACGACCCTCGGATCTGAGGAACGACAGAGAAGAAGAAGTAGCAATATCCTTCGGTGGTGGATCCGTCCTCTATCACTGTCGGTACTCCTCAGCCTATTTAGTAAATTGAGTTTTTCTACTGACGTTTCTTGGCGGAGCTGCATTTTAATTATAATGATAATTCCACTTTTACCGTAGACGTCATTCCGGAGTGACCGGATTTCGTCGTGACTGACGTCGTCAGACCGGCGGGAGACCAAACAATTCCTATGTTATGTAAAATTCTGTGATTAATTAAAGTTTTATTTGTCTCATTCCAGATACAATTTCCGGTCATCAAAAAGAAAAGCATGTTTCAACTGGACAAGGAATATACGTACAGCTTCATGGTGGAGAGACAAAACTGAAACTCCATCATATCAGACTTTTGAGTTGATGAGAAATAATGTAAAATATTCGATTCCGTACTAGGAATATTTCAACATTTTTACAAGCAATTTCTTAACCTGTCCGGGAGTGAGTTTCTGCCGACAAAACTGTATCTGGGGAGTGAGTTTTTTTTCATGTTTTTTTTTTACTTTTTATAATTTTATATCATTGTCAATGCTATAAGCAACATATTTTCTTGAATAAAAATAATAAATTATACCAGTAAATATGATTTATATCAAAATTATCGATGTTTTATTTCATGGGTTGTCAACCATCGGTTTTACAAGCCCAAATAATATTTCTGAAAATAATCGGACGTACATGTACGCCCATACTCCATTGATGAAAATTTTGTTTGGACGACCATGTACGGCCATACTCCCGGACAGGTTAAACGAAACCACAGCTCTCGATAATAAAAAAATAATTGTAAACCAGTTTTTTACGATGAGATTACTATTTGATACAATTTTTGCATAATTTGACTTATTTGAATAATCTAGTTTATTCTAGACTCGATCTTTCACGAAATCTGTGCGTAATAACTGTTTATTAATAATTTAGAGTTTTTTGTATTATATGTTGTGCTTCTTGTATTCTTATAATCTATTTGCCATTTTAATAATTGTGTATTTGATAATTTTTGCAATATTCTATTCTGTCCATTTTATTATCATATTTAATTTTTGTTATTTATTTTACATTGCTATTTTAACAGTTTGTCGGTTATTATTATTGTAGGTTAGTTGTAATTATTTACTTAAAATCATTTAGACAATTTCATAATTTACTCATCAAATTTGTATGAAATAGTAATGAATGTCTCAAATGGAAGACTTATTTCTCAAATGAAAGATGTATATCTGAAATGCACGACAAATGTTGGAAGAGAAATGTCTCAAATGGAAGATGAATGTCTCAAATGGGAGACTTATTTCTCAAATGTGAAGATGTATATCTAAAATACACAACAAATGTTTTAATGGAAGAGAAATATCTCAAATGGAAGATGAATGTCTCAAAATGGTTGATGAATGTCTCTTATGCAATACATATGTCTCAAATGGAAGATGAATGCCCCAAAGTAATTATTGTACAAAATAACTGTCAAATTTTGTAAATTTGTGCCAAAAAAACATATTTATTTACATTAATGCAACTTATTATTATTATATAATGTGTTTCCAGGGCCAGACCACAGAGAAAATCCTAATAATTTTTTTTCAGAAACTTTTCTTTATAATCTCAAAATGGAGTAAATTCATAATTTCTCGGACTAGCATTCCTTCCAAAAACCCGTACCCCTCCCCTACCCACCCGTTTCCCTTTTCCGCTTATCACTTTATTAATCAAATATGTTTTTTATCTCAATTTCTTTGTAGTAGTAAAATAACCTAATAGAGTCGCCCATACAGAGAAAAACCATTCTTTGATTATTGGCCATGAAGTTATCTACTGCAATACAACTGGCCGTAAGTACTTGTGTTGAGAATTGCGAGCGCTAATCGAAACCGTCCGTTACACGTTTGTTGTTAAACTAAAAACCAAACTAAAACCAAACATTTGGATCGCTTTTGTTCTATGCAATAGAGCTCAAGGGCTTCTTTAGAGAATTGAACGTAGTTATGCAGAAAGCAGGCAGTCCACAATTTTGAAAAAAATAGGTATTGGTGTTATCGGTTGCAGTAATGACAATTCTATGTTCTGCTAAAAACAGCCAGGCCTCATTCAGACAAAAAAAAAAACTGTAATAATCACCTTCTGAAAATAGTGTACATCACAAAATGGTTTTTCTCAATTTGCAGAAAACACCCACAGCACTTTAAAATCTTAACGAATTTAAAAATCATTAAAACTGGTCAAATACATAATAAGATTCTTGTTAGTAATATAAATAAAAAAAATATGTTTTCATTGTGTATCATTCGTCAAAGTCAAAAACATTCCAACTGTTGTGTATATTTATTTTATTTTATTTTATTTTATTTTGATTATTCACTCGTTTCATAAAAGTGCTATTATCTCTGTTTCACTTTTCTATGGCTGGCTGCTTTCTGCATAACGCACTACATTCAATTATTACTTTTATTAAAAAAAAATAGTTTATGGAAAAATTTTATAAGGATTTTTTTTAAGGTTCATCACCACAAGGAATGTTCCTCTGATGTTTCGCGGTCTGGTTTTGAAACACGGTGTATATGCATATTTTTAACAATGGCAAGAATTCACTCCAAAACGAGTGAGTCACCCAGCTATCGAACAAAAAAATGAACTTTTATGCGTAATGCTGACTATAGTCCTTAAAATGTAAGATGATTAGAATGGCAGTTGTCAGAAAAACTGACGACATAACTTTGTAGTAACGTCTAAGGAGTGATTTATATTGACACACGAAAAATCATTCGTATTTGGTAAGTTAATTAATTTTTTTAATACAATTCTTGACTTATAAATCAAGATAAATATATAAAATCAGCTTTAAAACTTTAAAAAAATAAAATAAACCTAATTATTAACGACGTTCTTACAAGGTTACATCATTTTGCAAAAACGTTAGAGATGGACAAATTGATCAATGTAAATTGATCTAATAAAATGAAAATTCGTTTGATAATGTTCACGAAAAAAGTATAAATGTCTTATTTTTGGTGAATAATTGTATTCAGCACACTATAATAGGCTTGTTTTTGCGTTTTTTTTATCAATTTTTGGAAACAGAGTTTCATGTTTGCACGAAAAAACTGATAAAATCGATTTGATCGGTACATGATCAGTGATCAGTAATTTCCCATCACTATTGATTTGAGTTTGACAGCTGTCATTCTAATCATCTTACATTTTGAGGACCATAGTAAAAAATTTACTCGGTTTTCCGATTTCCTTTCCCAGAATTTTAACCCAAAAGTAACCGTTCTATTTCACACGCAAAACTGTGTTTTTTATCCGCTCGGACTTGGAAATGTTTTTATTCTGAACTATCGCATCTCGAATAAGCGTGCAGAAGTTGATATTATAAATGTATTGAAGATATCGAGGAGTGCGTAGATGTGTAGTTGTGTGCCTATATGGAGATAATATTGTGACGTTTTCTGATGAAAAATTATCTAGTTGGAGCAGTGAAAAGTTTATCGTGTAGAGTATCCAACTCTCCCCGCCTTATGTAATTAGGAACTATCAATTATTTAACTACCACTTCGGTATTACTATAGTAGGGCCAATTTAATAGGTCACATTTGACATTTGTCGGTTTTAGCTTCATAGTGAGGACCTGCTTAAAAACATCGATTAAAGTGAATGAATCGTTTCGGACTTCAAACATAATATATGTCAATTGAATTCAGTTGCTATGAAAAAGTACTTATAGGTACTGTAATTTTACTTTCAAAATCATAAGTCGAATCCCTGTCCCATTATTATTTTCTATCTTAAATTTAAGGAACAAAATAAGATATGTACATAATTTAACAAAACTATCAACATTCGATTTTTCTGGGTAACATCCCTAGTGTTTAAAAAGAAACTGATGCAACATTGTAACGACGTTTAGAACAGAAAAAGTTTATTATGTTTAGAATGGTTTATTAGTGAAAGTAAATTGTAAAATTACCTTCTTTTGTCATCATTACAATAAACATGTAATCGTAATTAAAAAAAGGTTAACCAATTGTGCAGTTCTAAATTCGAAAAAATAAATAATATTTTACAAGGTTATGTTGTTGAATTTTGATGAAGTGTCAAATGTGACCTATTAAATTGGCCCTACTATAGTGCATTCATTTTACCCTATTTCTAGAAATATTCCTCTACAAATATTATATTCATATTTAGCATTTAGGACAAAAATATAAAAAATGTGTTGTATTTTCCGATTTACGATGCGCGCATTGGATAAGGCAACACTCGGTTTTTCTCGAGTAAAGTTGCAATTCCCCGACAATGCGCGTTTCCCTTCCCGGTGATGTGTGGCCAGTACACGTCGCATAAACTTTAATATCTCTTTAATAATAATAAATAGTGTGTCAAAACATTTTGTATTCCTCCGTTATTCATTTACATATATTAAGAAAAGCGATTTGCTTATGAATGTTGATAAATCGAAAGTGGTGGTTTTTGAAAGGGATGAAAATATAACTAAATGTGAGATCAGCGTGAGCGGAGATATTCTGAATCAGGCACAGAAAGTTAATAAAATAGAAAATAATTGAAGCGATTGATTTCCTACGAATATTCCATTTTTCCAATTTAAAATCTCTCATTTTTGCATGTGTAGTGACTATGCAGCACCGCACGGGAAGCATTTGAGTTCTTGGCACACCGAGGGAAGGGTTATAATGTAGCTCGTGCCATACTCAGCCAAAGCTGAAATTATATTGAGCTATTTCTGCACACTAAACTTGAAATCTATTGAAAACCAAGTGTCAATTGGTGCTTTGTCAAATTTCAACTATCATTTTGGCATAAACCAGCACATTTTTTAATGTTTGCATACATTGTTTGTGAAATTGTGATGAAAAAATTGAATTACTGGGTATTTAATATTAAAGTGTGTATATATATGTAATCTTAAAATACATTTCGTAAACTTAATATTGTGTACAATATGTATCAATAATAATAAATACAAACATCTTTTTTAAGTAAAACTACCGCGCAATTTTTCTAAGAATTGTCTCGCAGCTTGAGGTGTATTATTAATGTATTGAACAAATTAGAACAAATTGATTTCATACTAAACGGTTGATAGTGATGCAAATATTTATGTTTTAATACTGAATCGGTTTTCAATATATGTATCAAAATAATTGTATTCAACTGAACTTAAGCTGTTTAATTTCGTCCGTCTACACCCAAACTGAAGGAATGTCTCAATCAGATATTAAAAAATTGTCTTTAAACGCTCTTCTCGATGCTTGGCAGCCGTTATTTTTTTCCTTCAACCTGTCGACGCTTCAACCTGTCTACTTGGGTTATCTCTGATCACCGGACTACCCGGTTTTCATCGGGCCATGGTTTGTCTTTAATATTGTCGATTCCCTTTCGTGCTGCTGCGGATATCCTATCATCTTCTGAATCCGCCCTGTGGTCTCGACGCTTTCCCTCTCTATGAATACCGAATACGGCTTCTCGCTACTATCCGTGACCCTTTTATAGGTCCATGTTACGTATTTCTGGATTACGCCATAGACGCAATTCGGCGTACCTAAATGTCAGTTACTCATACATACCATTTTAACTCATGAACATTTTGTTAATTATCTCCGTTCAATAAGTCTTCTTTGTTTATTCTCACGTGTAAAAATATTTTTAAAAGTATATTTAAGTGTCCTCGGCACGGGTAGCCCCAGTGAGGTCACATTATTTTTATTATTAACAAATTACAACAGGGATGGAGAATACCTTAAATAAGGAAATATGGAAGTCTAGGCATTTACAGGACTTATGACCTGTCATTGGCTGGTTTAAGTGGCCACTTAACACACTGTGTAACATTCACCATTTTGCCTATGTTTAAACATCCATATTTCTTCAATTCTTCCATTTGTTGATTTTAGTGAAGTTAAAGAGCCGAAACCTTTATTGTTGTGAAGAGATTCATCTGACTGAATTATTTCACATACTAGGCAACGCCTGAAAACATTTTTTTCAATTTTCAAACTTCTTCTTGGACCAGTTGGTTTCATTACAATATTTGAGTTTGTCCAAATGTTCGTAGACAAACTTCCATATTCCCTTATTTGAGGTATTCTCCATCCTTGTTGTAATTTGTTAATCTTAATGACTCCCGAGGGGGTGAAATCCAGTCTTTTGTCTACAAACATTTGGACAAATTCAAACATTGTTACAAATATATTACAAAATAATTATTTTTATAATTAATCATAGTTTATAATGGAAAAAAATATGAATAAATAAATACAAATCAATTTATAGAAGTAAAATCGATATTTAGTGGATTATTTTTTGCAAATCCCCGGGCTATTCATAGAAAAATTGTGCTACTGCTAAAGTTTATACCGATAAATCAGTTTTACTTTATTTAAATAATCGTTTCATTCACATGCATATTTCATTAGTGATCGTAGATGGCATTTTATATTTAGAAGATCGTTCTACTCTAATCTCGCCCAGTGGGTAGAATACTAAATATGTAAAGAACTGTAAAATGTATGGAATTCTAAAATATGTAACCCATATCAACATTTATACAGCGTACTATTAGTGGTTGGAATTCGACAGTATATCAGTAAAAAGGTATATCAGTAAGTGACTGATAAACTGTAGCTGAAATTGACATATGCATTTTCATATAATTAAAAATATAAAAAAACTCCTCAATACTCGATAGGTCAGTGATCTGGCAGCTGTCAAGGTGACAACAATACCTGTTAAAAGTGCTCTAAGTTTTTTGTGTTTTTGCGTATGTTTTGTGAAGTTATTTGTGTTTTGGATAATTCTTCATTCTCTTTTACATTTAGCTAGTTTATTATATTTACTAATTTTTATCTTAAATGAAAAAAATTACTGTTTTTAAATATTATAATATCCGTTTGCGACAATAATCAAAATGAAAATATGTGAATATTTTTATTTTCTTTTGTTGTCAAATTTAATTCACAGATAAATCCCAATTTTAGAAATTCGGAGAAAGGGAAAAAATCTCCTGATGGGAATAGACTATAAAAGATTTTAGAGGGGAACATTTTCAGTCCCCCAGATTGAGAGGCAAACGGCCTCTTAAGTCGGACTCTTTTGAGGCCCCGCCGCCTGCAAAAGGAGTGAGTTTGACCAAAAAAAAGAATTGGGGAAACTATCAACTACATTTGTACTGATAAAGATGCGGGTCCATTTATTGTGCGTATACAAAAGACGTTCGAAATTCTTCCTCATCTATCAACTGTCTAGACGTAGGCAAAATACCTACGTTTCAACAGTGTTCAAAATATTATTAGGAATTAAAACCAGAGGTCGTAATAGGGTCTCAGTTGAATTCAATTCTTTCTCAGCGGCAAATTTATTTACTGAAAATCAACTTATTCTTAATAAACTGAATTTATAAGGCTGCTGCCTTCTGCATATCTACGTTCAAATCATCCTTCATAGGATGAATGTCGAAAAAAAAAATTTCAATAGGTCAGGCTCTTACCCTGATACTTTAAAAAATGTAGCAAAAAACTTATTAAAAACATAAATCTTTAAGAATAATCTCTTAAGTGGATTTTTGTTACGTAATTAATCTGAAATTTTTGAAAACATGAATTATTTTCTTGAATCTCAAGGCAAATGTTGCCCATTTTAATGCTGTCTGAATTCCAACCGAAGTACTTAGAATAACTATTTAATGTGGAATTATATAATAGAATTATAATTATGTTTGAAAAAAAAATAACGTAGAGACTGGATATTTATACTAGGGGTTTGAAATCAAGTGACTTATTGTTAGGAAATATATACCTAGGTACTGTTAAATTAAGTTAAATTTATCAATGAATATATTTCATTTGAATTTTTGTCTGTAGTCAATTATTTTGATGTTTAATAACCTAATTAATTGAACAAATGAATGTGTCCTGATTATGTCCTCCATTTTACGATGATTTACCAATAATTTTGTATGTAAATATTTGAACTGTCAATTTTTCGTAACAAGTCTCAAAGAAGCACATTTTAAAATATTTTATGTATGCACACCAAAGTCTTAGTTTGTTTGTTAAGTATACTGTTTTTTATTCTGCCTTACTTTAACTCTTGCGGGCATAATAATATGATCTAAAATATGGCATTGCTGTACCGTGAGCGCCGACCTCATGATGTGCAGATCCTTATTGCTGTACCGTGAGCGCCGACCTCATGATGTGCAGATCCTTATTGCGTGCGCATTTCATACAAATTTTACTTTCTGATGAATTCGTGGTTTGATTAAAAATTCAGCCAAGTACTTGAGCGACAGTCTGGCGCCGGAACTAATTACGAATCTAATAATGCAGATAGAGTCAACAAAAAGGGTCCAATAGACACATTGAGGGTGCACACCCTTTTTGTACCGAGTGGTGCAGAATTGTGTATGTATTGTTGACGGTATAAGATGTGCCTCTTTGATTGTGCGGGTGAATGAGGTAATAATGAAATAATAAATAAGTGATAATGTAACATAAATAAACCTATATGAACTTGTGAATATGTAATTATTCCAGTACTGAAATATATCATCTGTGAATGAGAAACTAAAAATTGATTTTTATGTTAATTAGTCTTAAGACATTATTTGGGAGCATTGAGGGCCAGCCATCATTACTTGCATAAAAACACCTTAAAAGTTTGATTGCGGGTAAACTGTGTACCTCACGCAGTTTATCCCCTGGAAACCGCCGTTTAGCATACCCAATCCTAGGGATTTTCGGGCAACCGGCTGTGGCAGCGGGAGTTTGATATTAGGTAGCCCTACGTGAGTGAGCTCTACATGTACCACCCCTTTTGGTGCCGGACTCTTAGGGGTGTGGTGCCGGAACCTCGAGGACATTTGCAGTTGTACACCTGTTCGTGCGCCTGCATACTGCTTGCGAAGGGGGGGAGTTAGCACAGCTCCTAATCCCCGTTGCGGTTGATGACACTTTGAAGCGAGAGTACCTCAGTTGCGGTTTTTGCCGCTCGGGGTTCGAGCGAAATCCGGCAGTCATACTTATCGGGTCCGGACTTTTAGACCTTGCCCACACACTGGGCGCAGCGACAGATATTGCCTTGTCAGTGTGGCCATCCTCAAATCATTATCACGAGAACTGCATTTATGGACACCGCAGCAGATGAGGATCATCCTGCACCTCTCCACAATCGCAGTTCATGTCATCTCCCTCCAGAAAACCCCGCCTCCGTTGATTGTATTTGCACCTAGGACACCCCCTACTCCTTAGTCTATTGAAAACTTTCCACTTCCCTATGGAAGTCCAAATTGTGGGCGATGTTTGTGCTTTCAGATGACATTATCCAGAGCTTATCGCCGAGTTCCTCTCTGCGTTTTTCTGCAGAGGTCTCCAAGTCAGTTATGACTTTGAGGAAACTCCTTCTCGATCCCAGTCAGTCTCAGAGGAGCCATTTGATGGTCCTAAAGGGGGTGTCTAGGGGTCCCCATGGGTCATAATGGCGGGTGTTGAGCTGCCAGTCGGCCAAGATCATGGATGAGATACGGGACATTGTAAAAGGCTTGTTGTTAACTCACTAACCTGCATTAAATCAGTTGTAAGGTGATAACTATATATGCCCGGTTTGTGATTGGAGCACAGTACCTAAGTTAGCCGTACTACACCTGATCCGGGGCACCAATTTATTCAAATTAAAAAGCTTACATAAATAAAACATCAACATTGCCAATATTGTTTCCTTTTATTAGGTAGACATGAACACACCAAAATGTAAAATGCTTTCAGGTTTAATATACAACACGTATCGGGGATTCACATTTAATTCTCGAACAGGGAAACTTAACAAGTATGTCATAGTTAACAAAAATATTTTACTCGGTTCCTACAGACTGCCGGAGTAACGGTTAAAAAAGCACAGTTAAAAATTGCGTTGGTAAAATATTAAAATATAAATTTGTAAAAAGATTAACAAGTTATAAAAATAGTCAAAATTATGTACCTGGGAATTCGAAACATTTTTTTTAGTAAAAGTTTCCTGGGTCGAGTCAGTCATGCGCTAACTATACGGAGATGACATCTCAATGAGGAAGTTTAGTGGTTTTATCATTAAAAGACTATAACAACTAAGCCAAAATATTTATGTATCGTATTATCGGCGCTTATGATTTGTTAAAGTTTTGTAATTACTAGGCTACAAGTTCTCTTCGGTGAGTTCTGCCGATTGGTGAATTCTCTTCCCGTAAACCGTAAATCTATCACAACACTCTGTTATCATCGTTTGATTCGGAATAACTAGCGACGGTCTGCAAAGTAGTTCATTTTATCGAAAACCATTTTTGAGAAACTTCACCGTACAATTGTTCTAATGTTTCCCGCATGTAAGAAACCATTTTTATATCAAATTTCCTGTAGCGCCAAACTTCCTCATTCATTGAATACATTATTTATTTTGAAGTCATTAAAAAAGCAAAATAATACATGTCTAAATTATATGCATTTGTCAGCATTTTTAAAAATATTAAATCAATTGACAGAGTCTAACTAGTTTTGCATCTTTTATAAGATCATTAAATTTGCAATTATAAACACCGGAACCTCTTTTCATGTGTTTTTTTTTGTTTTTTACAGTTTCAAAATAACAGCATAAAAATAATAACAGTAATATAATTATACTTTTTGTTTTTTGATGTCCCTACAGCGCAATTTTACTTGCTAGAGGTATAATAAATGATAGTGAATAATCTCTGTTACGAATTTTTAAACTATTTTGTTCTCATGGTATATTTTTAATCAAATAAAGGAAATCCATCTACCATTGCTATTTTTTTTAGCATACTTTTTTACACGGTACTGCATGAAACGTAGCCCCCGTGTAAAAAGAAGTTCAGGTGTATCTCACTTTCTGACACCATTTTAAATTCAAAATGCTTAACGCAACGCTACTAGTAAATATCAACAAATATGCATGAATAACAACCAAGTCCTTAACTGACTATTCAGGTTTAACAATAAAATAATCAACTCCAATGATCACCAACAAAGCGGAATATTTTCTAGACATTCAAACAACATTTTATTACATTTATTATATTGGGGGTCTTACGCTATTTCTGACCGTGTGTTCGTAAGTCAATCTAATTCTGAAACCATTTTTTTTACACAATATACAATGGCTCAGTTTCGTGTGATTTACATACGCGCATCGCGTGTTGCACATGTGTGCGTCATTGAGCTGCATACGCGATAGTATACTATAAAATATAATTTGTCTTTCATTTAGATATCTATGGTAACTTGAATATTGACTCGAAAAATAAAAACAGCATGTTTGTATATTTTTATTAAACCGCCGAGTACACTCGGGCGGCTATTATCTGAAAATTTCCACACCCGAAATAACTCTTAATATTATTAACTTTCAATCCTATTTTGGGTCCCAAATGGCTTTTAGGAAGGATATTTATCAATCCTATTTTGGTCAAAGGGGTAAAACTACAATTCTGGAAAAATCAGTTCCACCATTTCAAATGTGTTTTAAACTAATTGCATAGGTCTCAGCAAAATTATTTGAACTGCAAGACTTAAATTCTTTTGCCAGAATATGTATAGGATCTGTGCAATTGGTATAAAACACATGTGAAATAATGAAGTTGCTTGTCGGTTGCCTTTGACCTGAATATGGTTGACCATGTTCAGTAAATAAAATTCATTCATAAAAAAAGTGTTTTTTTTTTCATTTTTTAATGATTACTGAAGCTGATAAAATTTTTATGTGTTGATAAATTAACTCGGTTTTGTGTGTTTAAACATTAATGAGACTTGGGGACATTATTTTATTTTAAATCCTGCAAAAACATAGTGGATAAATTTCATTTGAAATCGCATCAAACGAAATAAACAGATTTTTAAAAACATTTAGACAACATTCAATATTTCGTATTAACACTAAGATATTTATTCAAACAATGTATGTACATAATTCATTACGAGTTATGAATATTACAAATAACTTACTCTATTTTTGTTATATATATGTCAAGGACACTTCACAAAAGTAGTTGTATGAATTAAATTTCAGTTTAACTATTTATTCTGTCATTAAATAATAAAAACATATCTGATTGATTTGGAGAACGAGCGGGATGAAATTTTTTACATTTTACTCTCACAGTTTTACACTTCTGACTGAAGAGCATTCCATACCACAGAACTTGCAACTGCATATCGTACAGTTTCGGAGATATAATTAATAGACTTTCCCAATTGCCATAGATGAAGCTGACCGAAGTGCGAAATCTCCTTCAGCGTCAGTTATAGCTGAACTCATCAGAAATCATTTTGTCTGAATTTTTTTTGGACAGTCTGGAGCAGCTGTGCAATGCACATTTTTAACATCCATGAGTTTATATTAAACATATTAATAACATTAATTATTTAATAGGTAAGAGTCAGCCAAACACTTTATTCATATAAAATTTATATTTGAAGCGCTAACTTCGTGGGTTATTCATTACAATAAAATAAACATAAAACACTTGTTTTTTTTTCTACCGAGAAAATATCAATAATTTCAATAAAGACACTGGATTAAAAGTTCTTCATGTAAAAAATAAAATATCAAAATTAGGCAACTTGGAAATCAAAGAAATTAAAAATAATAAAAATAACAAAATAAACAATGTTTCCTTTAGTCGTCCACTCCTGTCTAGTAAAGATCGCATCCACCTCACTTCGCACATCCCTCTTAAGAACGACGGGACAAAAATACTCTACTTATTAAGCTCCATATGTATCGATGTAATATTTAGGAATCACTGTAAAAATAAAATAGGATAGAATTCATTAATTAAGTATACCTTGATAAAGAAGCTTGTGTAGCTTTGAGACCGGTCGGTAGACAATGAAATAAGTTGTTTTATGTTTATTTTACTCATTCATATATTTGAAGATTATTCTTTCAACAATGTTTGATTATGTCCAAATGCTTGCAGACTGGCTGGATTTCCTCCCTAGGGAGTTGTTCATATTTAAATTTATTTCAACAGAGAGGGAAAAAATTTTGAGAAGGGAATATGGAAGTCTAGGCATTTACAGGGCTTATGACCTGTCATTGGCTGGTTTAAGTGGCCACTTTACACACTGTGTAACATTCACCATTCTGCCCAAGTTTGAACATCCACATTTCCTCAACTCTTCCATCTGTTAAATTTTGCAAAGTAAGAGCTGAAATCTTTATCATGTGGGTGAGATTCATCCGGCTGAACCAATTCACCTACTAAGCCAACTCCCGTCTTGCTAACGCCAATCTCACCCACACGATAAAGGTTTCAGCTCTTTTACTTTACAAAAGTCAACAGATGGAAGAGTTGAGAAAATGTGGATGTTCAAACATAGGCGGAATGGTGAATGTTACACGGTGTGTAAAGTGGCCACTTAAACCAGCCAATAACAGGTCATAGGCCTTGTAAATGTCTAGATTTCCATATTCCCTTCTCGAAAATGTGCTCCCTTCTCTGTTGCGACAAATTTAGATCTAAATCCAGCCAGTCTGCAAACATTTGGACTTACTCAAAATATAGTTGGTTTTTAACGTGGCTAAAATTTGGTTTGACAAAGCAACCAAGAGTTACTGACAAGAAAAAAATTATACAAATAATTATGAAATTTTGTGGTTGAAATACTTTTTAACATGTCTATTAATTTATGTTTTATTATACAAATACGTAAACACAAACAAAATGTTGATTTTAGGAATAAAACTGTCATATTTAAAAATTCTATTCACTTTTAACAATTTACGATTGTTTAGATTTAATTTGAACACAGTTATGCTGAAAGCAGCCAGCCATAGAAAAGTGAAACTGAGATAATAGTACTTTTGTGAATCTGAGATAATAGCACTTTTGTGAAACTGAGATAATAGCACTTTTGTGAAGCTGAGATAATAGCACTTTTGTGAAGCTGAGATAATAGCACTTTTGTGAAACTGAGATAATAGCACTTTTGTGAAAAGAGTTAATAATCAAATCTACACAACAGCTGGAATGTTTTTGACTTTGACAATGATAAACAATTAATGCATTAGTTTATTTTTATATCTCAAACAAATATCTAATTACGTATTTGAACAGTTTTAAAGTACCGTAAGATTTTTCTAGAGCTGTTGGTGTCTTCTACAAATTGAGAAATGCCTTTTTTGGGATCAACACTATTTTTAGCAGAACATAGAATTGACCAAACTGCACCCGTTGACTGGCCGTTTTCTGCATATCTACGTTCATTTAATGTACCACCACTGTTTTTCACTAGCAAATAATTTTGATTTCTGCATTTTTTTCTAAATAAGTTACCTCGGCGACATTTGGCTCTTGAAGAACATAACTTGACGCTATGAATGGCGTCAGCTCAAAACTGACGTTTTTAGGGTAGGGACCTTATGCCTGAACGGCGACGATTTATAGTATTTGGAGGAAGATACATTTTTGTGGGTAACTCAAAAATGCCGATTACGAAGTTTTGAAGTAACTACCCCGCGTATAAACAAAATTTATAACAGGTACATATTACAAAATTACATCAAAAGCCGCTTTTACAAAAGATTCAGTACATTTTACAGAAAAATTGGACCGATAACTATGCATGATTACATTTTTTAATAAATCAGTTTTTATCAGTCAAATTAATTTAATTTAGATCTATAGTCCTTAAAATATAGCTTGATTAGAATGACAGTTGTCAGCAAAAGTGAGGACATAACTTTGTAGAAACGTCTAAGGAGAAAAATCATTAGTATCTGGCATGTTAGTTTATTTTTTTAATACAATGCTTGACATATAAATCAACATAATTATATAAAATAAGCTTTAAAACTAAAATAAACTTAATTATTAACGACGTTCTTACAAGGTTACGTCATTTTGTAAAAATGTTTGAGATGAGACAAATTGATCAACGTAAATCGATCGAATAAAAAATAATTCATTTGTTGTTATTTATGAAAAAAAGTACCTATTTAATGTAGTGACGTCTAAGGAGTGATTTATATTGGCACACGAAAAATCATTTGTATCTGGCGTGTTAATTTATTTTTTTAATACAATGCTTGACATATAAATCAACATAAATATATAAAACCAGCTTTAAAACTAAAAAAAAAAAACTAAAATAAACGTAATTATTAACGACGTTTTTACAAGGTTACATCAAATTGATCAATGTAAATTGATAAAATAAAAAAATCATTTATTTGATGTTGTTCATGAAAAAAGTCTAAATTCTTTTTTAGAAAAAAATTGCCTTAAACACACAAATATAACAGGCTTGTTTTAGCATTTTTTAATCAATTTTCGGAAACAGAGTCCTCATGTTTGCATGAAAAAACTGATAAAATCGATTTTATCGGTACGTGATCAATAATATTACAAGTGACATTAGTTTGACAGCTGTCATTTTAATCAAGCTATATTTTAAGGACTAAAAACTTGTTGCAACAAAGTTCTAGGGGGCTTATGAACTTCTTAAACTTCACAAAAGTCAACACACGGAAGAGTTGAAAAAATATGGATGTTTAAACTTAGGCAGAATGGAGAATGTTACAAGTGTGTAAAGTGGTCACTTAAACCAGCCGACGACAGGTCACAAGCCCTGCAAATGCCTAGACTTCCGTATTCTCTTCTCGAAAATGTTCTCCCTCTGTTGCGACAAATTTAGATCTTAATAACTCCCTAGGCAGGAAATCCGGCCAGTCTGCAAACATTTAGAGATACTCGAAATATTGTTTAGTCTAATTTATATTACATCATTCAAAGGCTCGCTTTCGTCCTAATGAAACTTAGGCGAAACCAAGTAAGGGTTATCACTAGAGCCCTTACAGGGGGCACTGCAGATTGAATAAACGCCATGAACCTTTCTGAGACTTCTAAACGTAGGTTCTGCAGCACAGATGGTCAAACACATATACAAACTCTGTGTGAATGTGAGGCTATATATCACAAAAGAAGCCGCATCGAGGGGGACCAGATGTAATGGTGTGCGGTCTCATAATAAAGTTTTATTTAATCAATTTTCCATAAGATTGTAAAGAGATTTTTCATCCATAATAAGGTATTTTCACAAATCGGAAACAACGTTGAAAACATATAAAATTCTTTGAGTGGATTATTACGATTCTGATGATAAAAACAAAAACAAGTTTCATTCATAATTGTCGAGTTTAAAAACGAGCACACGCAAATGGCTCGCAGTTAGCGTCACGTCACTCGGACGTCACGCGTCACGCCCGCCGAGTGCGCTTCTAACAAAATTGCGTAAAAGTATGTAATTTGAAAATATATTTTTTTTACAATTTTAAATTAACGAGGGTCTATGAAATACTGTCAAAAAAATTTTTTGAACTTATTAAGAGCATGTTTATTTTTCATAATTGTAATTTTAAATTTCCGCAAAAATAGTTCATTGCACTGGCCACACCCCTAATAGGTCACGATTCGGTTAAATTTTGAACTTTGTTTGTGACCGTTTGAATTTAAATACATAGAATATCGTCACAAATCTTGACGTCACAATTGTCAAGGCCAAACATGTGGCGTTCTGGAAGAGACATAGTTTCAACAATTTTCATATTGATTTAGAAAATACCATTAATTTTTCTTAACCCATTCGTTCGTAGTATGTGATATTTCCCTATTCAAAATATGTGTATTATAAACATTTTTCGAAAATTTATACGACGTCGCATGGAAAAAAAAAATAGCGTTACCATTGTATTTAAACAAAATAATATATTTAGAAACTCGCTATAACTTTAAACTGACGTAAAAAAATAAATAATTAACAACCCTTATCTGCCGAGTTACGTCAATGACAGCGTTCTTTTTAGTCGAACAATAGTCCCTTTTATACGTCAATCAATATTCAATTAAACATCGATAAGTTCTGTGTGTAAAACCTCCTTAGCACATTGGCTCGCGCCTTATTTCCAATGTGCAGGTCACTCCACCGGGCGTTTCCCGTGCGAGGGTGGCCGAAGGGTGGGCGCCGGTGGCCCGTACGGTCAGACTGGTGGAGAAGCGGAATCGGCCCTGGGCTGGGTGGAAGGGTCACTCGTGGGGCTTGACCTTCACCAGCTTCTGCTGCTCGAGGAGGCGCTCTAGCGGAGACGGTCCGGGGCCCGACCAGAGTGACTGGAGAGAATAATAATAGTTAAATTGATTAATATTTTTTAATGTAAATTAATATTTTTTAAGAACTTCAGGATTTAATAAACATAAACATACCGACATGTAGAACTAAACAAAATGCGCTATATATTGTCACCCTTCTCGAACCAATTATCTTTGTCACTCATCTATACCGCATGTACACAGACTGAGGGATGAATGTACTTCTCATATTGACATTTCTACGTAAAATTATGCCTTCGGTAATACTTAAGTATTAAAATACTTAAGTCTTAAAAAAACATATTTATTTAAATATTTTAGTTGAAACCTTTTTTTATAGAATTGTATTCAATATTACAAAAACAAATTATCTTCTTTTAAAAAAAAAGAGAATACAATTCTATAAAAAAAGGTTTCAACTAAAGTATTTCAATAAATATATTTTTTTTAAAGTACAGAAAAACCCCCTTTTTACATTTTTCAAGGGAGCAACAAAAAAGTGTAAAACTGAGGAAAACTTTAAAGTAAGGAAATGAAAAATGTATGGAAAAAATTCAATTTCATTAAAATATAATTGTTGTATAAGACTATACTATATATACTGCAGAAAAATTTAAGAACAGTCATGATTGGGGATTATTCATATTTACCAATGATATAATTAAAAATATTATTTATTCAAACAATACTGCATGTGTTATTTTTTATTGAATTAAAAAAAAGACATGCATAAATAATTTTATCTAGGTGCTCTTAACCTTAAAAACACGAAAATGGAAATTTTATTTACATGGTATCACTTTTTTTAGTATGGCACCACAAATTTCAACTGTCATTTACATTGTGGACTGTTTCCCACTTTTATGATAACTGTTTAAACTATCTCCTTTTTACATTACGTGTGTATAAAATCAAATAATATTTATATTGCCAATATTTTAAACTTTCTGCATCGTAATTTATTGATGTAAAGACTTTATTCTTTCTAAACATGCGTCAACTGCATGTCACTATTTCGTAAAATGTCAAAATTAGACACTTAAACAAAAGGTCAATTACACCGCACCTACTTTAAATTTAGTTTGAGACAATAATTTACACATTTTTTTATTTACCTCGATTTTATTCTCCGTTCACGCGGCGGCGCGCGGCTCGTCTTTTGACAGATCGAATGAGTTATGAAAAAAAATTCGAAGTAAAACCGGGGTCATGAAAAACGTTAATTGGGGGGAAAATTTAATGAGAATGTACGGAAAAAAATGGGACCTAAATATTTCGGTGTAAAAAAGAGGGAAAACGTAAAAACGAGGTTGTACTGTATTACTGAAGGCATAATTTTACGTAGAAATAAAGGAAAATGTCAAAAAAACGTATGTGATTTAAAATGCTTGTATTTCTTTTCAAAAACAAAAAATTAAGATTTTGCTTCGGCCACTTTCATGTTCAATTTACTATCTTCAAATTATCACAAAAATTTTTAGTTCAATACTCAGTCTTTAAATGAGAACCCAGATATCTAAGTTCAGTCTAAATTTGAAATGGCGTAATCTGCCGACCTAAAAGTAATTATGTTTTAGTAACATAAAACTTTAAAGTATATTTTTTAATAGAAGTACATTTAAAAACTATTGTTTTTATCTAATTTGTGTTTTTTTTTATTATTACACGATTAAAAAAAAACATTTGTTTTAAAATGGCAAAATTGTAAGATTTCCTCATTTCGCGTGCGTTTTACCAGACTGCAGCCTTAATGATAGAGGCTAACTTCAGACTCTCGAGAACACTAAAATAAATGTTCGCAAAATACATGAAACTGTCTAATTTCCATGAAAAAGCTGGTACAATGAGACACTAACTTCATACTCTCGAGCTGTCTTCAGTTTTCAGTGTGGATATCAAATTTCTCAGACATTCATTGCAGAAAGGCGACTACAAAAAATATTCGTAAATCGCGGGTAAGCGCAAATTTTGGGGACGTTATTTCGGGGTAAATTAGCAATAGTAATATCACCTGTTGTGGCATCATATTTCCCATGGGCTGAGCCCACGCCTCCGAGCCCCCGCTGAACAAGGAGTATGTATTGCTAGAAGAATCACCGTACTGCTGTAAGAATAAATAAATACAAACTTTAAAGCGAGATTGCTCGACATGAAAACATCTATTCATTGCCTTTTTCATTATTATGAGAACCTCAATTTATCAGCATTAAGAGTGCGGTTTTTCGGTCAGCAAGATCCGACAAATAACGGACGTAGCTACAGCGAGAATAGCCTATTTTAGCTACTTTCACACTATTATGTCTTATGGCATTTTAGTGTGGGGTCGGGCTGCCGATATTTCCGCAGTTTTTGTTTTGCAAAAGAGGGCAGTGAGAGGTATTTACAACTTACATTTTCGCGATTCTTTAAGAAATCTTTTTAAAGAAATAATGAATTATGACGGTATATAGTCAGCACCTATGTATGGAGTATCTTGATGTATGGCTGCGAGACATGGTGCCTATCCGAAAGAGATAAACGGAGACTAGAGGCTTTTGAGATGTGGTCCTTTAGAAGACTACTAGGAATTTCCTGGAGAGACCACATAATACAAATGAAGAGGTTCTCCAAAGAATCGAAGGTGGAAGGCACCTGCTCAGGACCTTGTCCGAAAGGTGAGCGAGATGGATCGGCCATGTAATACGTCAAGAAGGCCTCTTGCATGTCATAATGGAGGTGATGACCGAGGGGACAAATTCTAGGGGACGCCCACGCCATAAGTACCCGGAGGACCTATTAGAGGACGTGCGCTGCTCATCATACTGCTGACTTTAAAAGAGCCGCACAAGACAGGGAGGAATGGAGGAGAAGAATGAAAGTAATTGCTGCCAGCCAATCCCAGGATTGAGACCAGAGAAGAAGATAGTCAACATATTAATAAGAATATTATGTATGTGTGTAAAAATATATCTCTCTTTCAAAAAAATAGCGACAAACATAGCACAATACTAGAAGTAAAGACAAATTAGTAATCAAATTAATATTAACATATTACAACAGAGATGAAGAACATTTAAGAGAAGGTAATTTTAATTTAAGGTAATAAAGAAGTCTAGGCATCTACAGGGCTTATGACCTGTGAATGGCTGGTTTAAGTGGCCACTTTACACACTGTGTAACTTTCACCATTCTGCCCATATTTGAACATCTATATTTCTTCAATTCTTTTATCTGTTGATGTTTGTGTTGATCAAATTAATAATTAGAGTCAGTGCTGCTAATGTCACTGCGACCTATTGTGACGGGCCCCTTTCCGGCTCTTCAAGCTCGGGTTTTAAAAGAGAGTGGAGGGCGAAGTCCTCGTATTGCTAAATCTTCTCCTCTAAGACATTATTATGTGATGAAATTATTTATTGAAAAATTTGTTTGCCATCTTCACGGTCTGGTGTGATGAGATTTGTAAACAAATAAATAATACAAACTTACTTTATACATATCCATTCCTGCGTCCGATCTCCCCGTCGGGGGCATTCCTTCGTACTTCACTCCTTCACCCATTCCCCGCGGGACGTCGGGCGGCCCGTGCATCCCGCCCCCCGCCTCCCCGCTCGGCCCCGCGCCCGCGTTCTGCGCGAGCCCGAACTGACTGGCGTTGGGGTACGGCGACAGGCTGTACTCGTGCCCGATGGACGGCTTCGGGACCGGCTGCTGGGAGAAACCGAACTTGCTGGAGAACTGCGGATACATCCCCGGGTTGTAGGGGTTGAATTGCGAATAGTTCATCGATTGGCTGTAAGCGTTGTGATTGTAATTCCTCTCCGGGTAATTTTGCGGCGGGATGTTGGGCTGGTTTCTCTGGCTGTAGGCGCTCGGGTCTTGGTAGTCGACGGCGGCCATGTTCTGCTGAGAGGCGTTGCCGTAGTAGCTGTGGGCATAGTTCAAATTCTGCGGTTGGTAAGTCGTGTCGTAGTTCGGTTCGTGGTTGCTCGGCTTCCACCAGGTCGTCTGCGGCTGTTGCGAGTTCGTATTCCAAGTCGGTCCCTGCTGCTTCGGACTGTTTTGTTGAGGGCTGTTCATGCCTTCGTAGCGATAGTGCTCCGGGAGTCTGTTGGTGAATTCTGGAGCGTTTTTAGGTTTTTTCAAGTTGGCGAGCCTCGGCGGGAGGCTCGCGTGTCTCCCTGTCGCGTCCCTCAGCCCCGGGCTGTGCTGGTTCGGATTCGACGGCGAACCGTACCAATAATTATACTGCGGCATGCTTTCCTTGTTGTATTGGTCGATCATCGCCTCGTTTGAATTCTGCATGCTCTTTTGCCTCTGCAGGGCGACTGAGCGAATGTCGATCTCTTTAGGATTGACTACGGGAAGAGTGATGCTCGTATTTTGCGCGTCGGGCGCCGAGAACAGCGAGAAGTTTGGTTTGTTTTGCTGTGGAATATTCTGGAATCGATACGGGTATTTGTCTTCAGGTTTGGAAGCCGACGTGCCATCACTCCACGGGATGTACGACGAAGTGGCGGAGTTGCTTGCCACGGATTCCTTAACCGGTTTGGCGCTTGTTTCCGGAACTTTAGCAGAATTCTTAGCAGGACTGCTCGGATATTTCCCGAACTCGGCGTGCTGATTCGCCATGTTTAGCTGTTTGGATTCGTGCGGCTTTGGAGCATTTTTTGCATCGTCTCCGATGGTTGTTTGTTCCTGTGTTTCGGAGGTTGTCGGTTCGACGTTCACGAGGTGCGGGTACCCGGCGGACTTGTCCTTCAGGGAGAGAATCCCTCCGGTCTTGCGGTCCGTGGGAAGGCTGGCTAGAGACTTGATGACTTTGGGCTGGAGGATCTTCTTCTTGTAGCCGTGGTCCTTGGAGCTCAGTGGGGAGAGTTGACTCGGCTCTCCGATGGAATCAGGAGTGGTAACTGGAGTCAAGAATTTCACCTAGGAATAAAATATTTTAAAAATCAAAATTCTAGAATATCTCAAAGAACTATGGATTCCAGAAGGATTAGCTAAAAGACATCATACACTTCAATCAGCTATACCTTTGGTATAGTATAGCAGAGGCGAATCGTCTATATAATCGATTATGCACAGCTTACCTACCATTTACCAGATTATTATAATATCAGTAATAACTATTTGCATTAATCACGTTTATTAAAAAAACATTTACCCCGAAGATGGCTCCTGCAATGGTAGCAGAAATGTCGGAACAAATCCAGCTTACACGGGATTACCGTGATCAACAGTGATTGTGAAAATCTTTGCATCTGAGTAACATTTAAATCCACAAATTCAGAATAACCAGTGACCGGTTTCATCGCTTTTACGACATCTTCGAGACTAGTATCTTTATTATAAACTTCAATGCGAATCTGGCTGCGGTCCTGTGGTTAGTGTCTCGGACTCACGGATTAAAGGTCCATTGTTCAAACCCCAGTAATAGTGAGTTTTTTGCAACTCATCAAAAATGGCCCTCAAAATGAAATATTTAGGTAAATCGTAAGAACAAAAAAAAAGATTTATACAAAAATAGTAAGGATAGAGAATTCAAAATTATATAATGGTAATTTAATTAAATTATTTTTGTCTAAAGGACCTTTTAACAAAGTGTTACAATTTTGCTAAGTGTAAAAATTACCCAGTGGCGTCATGCACATTAGACATTGAAAATAGGAGCCAAGAATTAGTTAAATTCTGCCTACTTGTTTACTGGATTCCTCCTGCTTCCTCATGATGGCCTGCAGGGCTACGTTGGTGCGCCCCCGTCGCCCCCCCCGGCCCGCCTCCCTTTCCCCGGGGGGCTCCAGCAGGGACCCCACGTCGGTACAGATGTTGCCGTCCTGAGACACTGTGGAGCAGCTGCTGGCCGTGTCCTGAGCAAAGAGCGATAATTTAGCCACATGCGTCTCTATAATAATAATGTTTGGATAATTTATATAGCGCCATTTTTGTGAAAATCACCTCAAGGGCGCTGTACAATAAATAAATATCCCAACACGTCTTGCGGCTACAGAGCGCATGGACGGTTGGGATTCTAGTTCCTCGTCTCCAATTATGATATATATGAGCTAGATAACAGAACGTCTTGCAGCTACAGAGCGCATGGACAATAAGAAATGTAGCCCCTATTTACATTTTTATTTTAAAATTTTTTATTTGACAATGAAGTTTAGAGTTTAAGTGATATTTTAAAAACGAAATAAAAAGCAAATTTATAAAATTAGAATTTAGATAACAACAAGTCTTGCAGCTACTGAGCGCATGGACGGTTGAAATTCTAGACCCCATTTACTAAATTTAGATATTTGATAACATTTACATAATGTGATAAAAATAATATGATAGCTAACATCACAAAAAGTCTTGCAGCTTCAAAACGCATCGACAAATGGAATTTCAACAACATAAGAATGATTTTAAAAAGTTAATAATTAAAAATAATTTTAAGAAACGCAATAATAATACATTGAGCAAAGAACTAGTAAGTATGGCAATTAAGTGAACATGTAACAGCACAAAAAGTAAAATATAAACTCTATACGGCATACATTCCCCTGGCTTCTTCCACATTTGTATTACGCGTTAAGATAAGGCGAGTCTAGACTAGACTGATAAATTGAAAAGATAAAAACGACGTATTGGAAAACTCAGGGGTGTACTAACTACAATGCAATACGTGTCCATCGAGGTATATTTTAGGAGAACGACGCCTAGATTTAATATTCGCATCGAAGAACACACGAGATATTTAGATAACATTTTAGCAGTTGAAAAAATACAAAAATTAATTATAAAAGTTATTTTGAAAAAACCGTCTACTTTTCCCACTGTTCAATTATTAAAAAAATTTAAGGTTTTAGATATAAAATTGCTATTTAAAAAGAATTGTTTGCTTCAAATACATAAAGATAAAATAAATAGTAGTATTTCTAGGTCTCAAAACGAAAGTACCCGACCTAGAACAGGTGGTAATATATTCATTCCCAAATTAAAAACAACTACAGCACAACATCATTATACTTACAGAGGAATATCTTTCTTTAATGAAATGAACAAAGATAATAAAAAGTACAGTCAGGAATACAATATATTTAAGAAAGAAGTAAAAAATTACATCTATAATTCTTCTTTTTGTAACACTGATTGAAAACATCGTTAATATCTTTTTTGTAATTTTTATATATTATTTTAAAAATATTATTGATTAAAATAAAATAATCTATTGTAAGACGTCACTCCCCATTATGTACACAAGAATTGTTTATTTCTTTTACATAATGAGTAACGTTAATGTAAATATATGTAAACTTATAATTAGAAATCAAAAACTGATTTGAGTCTACTGAACACTTTATTTTATTTTTACAAATATAAACATATAAAAATAAAAACTTTGTGACAATTGTTTCGCCTTATTAGGGCATTTTCAAACGAATGTCAACATTCGTGAACATGTGAACATGTGAACTTCTAATTATAAGTTTTAATATGGAGTTCTACAAAATAAACGCCAAATCAATCAATAAATCAATCAGTAAATATGTGTATGTATTTGATTAATGTAAAAATTGTATTTTAATATGTTTTTAATAAATAAATTAAAAAAAAACAAAAAACATTAGTTTTTTAGAATTTGCTAATCATCTCATAAATTCAAGTCACGATTTTAATAAGGATACAGGAGTTCAAATTTCACCTTCAAATACTAAAAAAGGACTTAAATTAAATAACATGGAGGTGTTTCACATTAAAGAAGGTTTGAAAAAATTACTATCCCCTAATAAATAATCAAATATCTTTACAATTTAACCCTAGCCCCTCCCCTTCCTAATGCCCCCACCCCCCTCTCGTACATTCTGCAACATATCACTAAATATTATAAACCTAATTTTTGTGCATGTTTGTGTTTGCATCCCCTTTTTTTAACTCAGGTTCAGGTTCAGTGCCAAAATACGGCGTTTATTGGCAAAAAATAAAAGAAAATACACGCAAAACAAAACAAGTATTTGACATCAGGAACAGATACAGGAGTTCAAATTTCACATTCAAATACAAAAAAAGGAGTTAAATTAAATAACATGGAGGTGTTTCAAATTAAAGGTTAGAAAAATAATTTTCCCCTAATAAATAATCAAATATCTTTACAATTTAGCCCTAGCCTCTCCCCTTCCTAATCCCCCCCCCCCCCCCACTCACACACATTCTGCAACATATCACCAAATATTATTAACCTAATTTTAGTGCATGTTTGGACATGGTGGTTTTTGCGTCCCCTTTTTTAATTCAGGTTCAGTGCCGAAATACAGCGTTTATTAGCAAAAAAATAAAAGAAAATACATGCAATACAAAATAAGTATTTGACATCGAATTGAATTGCAACAAAATTATCATAGCAGCTTCACTAGATACAAAAATACCTGTTCTAAAGCTACATTTATAATTTATACTATTTATATACACTATAATATATTTTAATAACAATTATAGTACTACATTGCTATAAAATAAAATACTAAAAACATGTAATTTATGTATTTTTCGTAAATAATGGTAATAAATAATTTGTTTTGTTGTGTTAAGGGTGAAAGTGTATTTAAGTATTTGCATGTTGGTGTATTAAATGTCCCGACGAAGAGAGTGGTACGTCTCGAAACTGGTAGACATAAAAAGTCGGTAAGTGGTTATACAGGGTGTTCTTTAAACCCTGTCACATCCGAAACCACAAAGATCAGTATGGGCAAGAGGATATATTGGCATATTAAAAAAAATATTAAGAGAAATGAATTTTTTTTTAAAATAAAATATTTAAAAAACAAATGGTTGCTTACTTCTGCAGGGGAGAAGTGGGGGGAGTGCGGCGCAGTATCAGACTCCCCCCTCTCCCCTTCGCCCCTGCAGAAGTAAGCAACCATTTGTTTTTTATCTATATTTTATTTTTTAAGATTTTAGTTGTTCTAAAAATTTATTTTAATGTGCCAATATGTCTTCTTGCCCATACTGATCATCGTGGTTTCAGATGTGACAGGGTTTAAAGAACACACTGTATATTATACTAATATTTACTAACATTAGTTATTTAAATTATTTAATTTAAATACAAGCCTCCACAATGGAATGTCAAGACGACGAAATCGTTCAATCGAGGGAATTAAGTTGCCAAAGCTGCTCGCGATATTCGCACAGTGTACCTGATTGTCCGTACATTCCGGAGTGACGGTCCCCGGTAGATCGCTCGAGGAACTAGCCGGTGTGGGAGACTCTACCCTGGCCGCCCGACTTAGGGCCGCCTTCTCCCCGCGAGCCCGCTCCAGGGAGCCTTGAGGCTTCAGGATTCCAGCGCGCTTCTCCGCCACTGAAAATATGATCAACAATATTATTATTTCAATGATAAAATGCGTCATTAAATCTGAACCAATTAAAATTATCAACATTAATTATGTATATTGCCTGTATAGTCCATAAAATATAGCTTGATTAGAATGACAGTTGTCAGCAAAGGTGATGACACAACTTTGTAGTAACGTCTAAGAAGTTATTTATATTGACACACGAAAAATCATTCGTATCTGGCATGTTAATGATTTTTTTAAAACAATGCTTGACACATAAATCAACATAAATATATAAAATCAGCTTTAAAACTAAAAAAAAAACTTAAATAAACCCTGTTATTAACGACATTCTTACAAGGTTACGTTATTTTGCAAAAAATGTTAGAGATGGGACAAAATGTAAATCGATCCAATAAAAAATAGGTCATTTGATGTTGTTCATGAAAAAAAGTACAAATATCTTATTTTTTGGTGAATAATTGTCTTAAACACACTATAATAGGCTTGGTTTTGCGTTTTTATATCAATTTTCGGAAACAGAGTTTCATGTTTGCATGACAAAACTGATAAAATCGATTTGATCGGTACATGATCAGTGATCATTAATTTTCATCACTGACATTAGTTTGGCAGCTGTCATTTTAAGGACTATAAGAATGTATTCACATTTTATTTTTTGTTCGATTGAGCTATGCATGCATGCTTTTTTCATTCTTACGTGTCTTTAAAAAAAAAATATGCTGTTTTTTTTTTTATTGCTTACTATGTGTGTACTTATGTTATTTGTGTTAATGCCCCTTGGGCGTATGTATGTAATCAAATCCATATAAGTATATTAAAAAACAAAAATAAATATGATATTTTTATCAAAGTTTACTAGAGAGTACCTATTGGGGGAAGTGGACTAGGAATTATATGTAATTAATACCTATCACTATCTGCAGATTGCTTTGTATCATTTTTATGTATCTTATTTTTTGGTGAATAATTGTCTTAAACACACTATAATAGGCTTATTTTTGCGTTTTTATATCAAATTTCGGAAACGGAGTTTCATGTTTGCATGAAAAAACTTCTGTTCAATGTACTTCATAGTCCTAACGCTCCTATATACCTGCGTGAAAAATTTCAACGCTTATCAGTTTATGGTTTACCTCTTCGTTCTCATTCTCAAGGCACTCTCTTAATACCCATACACAATTCCTCTTTCTTCTCTAACTCATATAGTGTCCATGCGGCTCGACTGTGGAATCATCTCCCATCCACCATCAAAGATGTTACTACATTATCTCTGTTAAAATCACGTCTGAAGAAACATCTCCTTTCTCTTCCTTAATCTCTCCTCCTTTCCTTTTTCCTCTTTCCTCTTTTTTCCTTTTTCCCATTGAGTAATAGTTTTGATTTAAGGTAATTTATAAACAAATACGTTTATTTCTATTTTTATTTATTTTTAACTTTTTAATCTTTTTTTTTTCTCTATTGAATATGTTCTGTAACTTGAATTATAAAAATAAAACTTTTATTTTATTGGTTGGTTGAAAGAAATTGCCATTTGGCAATAAGCCCGCCAATGTACAAATAACATTATGTACAAAAAGTTAAATAAAAATAAAAAAAATAATAAAAATCGATTTGATCGGTACATGATCAGTGATCAGTAATTTCCCATCACTATTGTCATAGAGTCCTTTTAATCAAGCTATATTTTAAGGGCTATAGTATATAGTTTATTGAAAATTTGAATACTAAAAAAACATCTGGGGGACATAGCAGGCAAGCTAACAATTGGGCAAGACAATGCCTGTCAGGTCTGCTAGTATGTAATATAATGAAGTCCACTATCCTCAACACCAGTGTGAAACAATTTACCTTTTTCTCTAAAGTCGGCCTCCGAGATGACTATTGGCGGGGCGTGGTCGCCCGAGCCCTCCTCTTCTCCGTCGCGTCCCCCCTTACCCTCACTGTCGCTCATGTTATCATCGGCTAGAAATAATTCAAATATTGATTAATTTGGTGTTTACTTTGTAGAACTCCATATTTAAACTTACAATCATAGAATCAAGAATAGTCCAGAAGGAGCGTAGAATCATATTTTAATACATCGGACTGTGTCCAATAATTCTCCCATTATGTCGCAGCGTAATGTTGCTTGATGGGAAAAAATATAATTATAGCACAAATGTAAGGTTAAAAAAAAGCAATCTGTCAATTTCTCTAAAATTTTATTGCGCACGCGGAAATATTGATTGACGCAACAATAAATAAAGAGTAAATAAATAAAGGGTCATTTAATAAGAGTAATTGAATTAATGAACTTTAAACACAAAATAGGAAACAAATTTTATTTTACATAAAACGGATGTTTTTATATCATGTTAAATAATATTTGATGTTTTAAAGATAATGTTGGTCATATGTCCACCACGGCATTGTTTAATCCGAGGTCCAATTTTCATTAGTTCGCAAATTAGATGAGCAAAGTTGGGTAAAAAAATTTACTACCCTGGTAACACTAACGAAATGTCCATTTTGTTTTCTTCGACAATCTGACAGATGGAAAAATAATTATATTTTTAAGTAATGCATTTGTTATTTACACATTCATTTGATAATTACACATGAAATGTGATTGCATCCTGCTCTTTTGGGATCCTAGCAGTATTTCTACACTTTAAAAGGACACAACACGGCATAGTTGAATTCAAATCAGGAGTGGCGTACTGAGCGACGTCTACAAAGAAACTAATGGGTCAAAACGTAAACCTACTCATTTATGAGTAGTTGAGTCGCCTTCTGTTTGATGTGCGTATGCGGTTTCTGGACTATTCTTAATTCTATGCTTACAATATAAGAAATCAAACACTGATTTGAGTCTACTGAACACTTTATTTTATTTTTACAAATATAAAAACAAAAATTTCGTGCAATCGTTTGGCCTTGTTAGGGCATTTTCAAACTAATGTGAATATTAGATGGATTGAATGTCCTTATAAAGTTATATAATTCAAGGTACTTGAGTAAAAAATAAAAATAATCTTATAAACTGTAGCATGTACATCAATCATAATTGTGGGAAAATCCAATAGTTAAGGGCAAGGCTACGTGCTTAATAGTTAATGGGGAATTTAGGTATTTATATTTGCATTTTGGAAAAATTTATAACAAAGTATACAAGTATGTATTGTGAGATAATTAATGAAGCTTCATAGTTTTATTTCTTTAGATAATTAACATATTACAACAGAGATGAAGAACATTTAAGAGAAGGTAATATAGAAGTCCAGGCATCTACAGGGCTTATGACCTGTGAATGGCTGGTTTAAATGGCCACTTTACACACTGTGTAACATTCACCATTCTGCCTATATTTGAACAACTATATTCCTTCAATTCTTTCATCTGTTGATGTTTGTGAAGTTAAAGAGCTGAAAACTTTATTTATGCGGGTGAGATTCATCAAATTGAATTATTTCACCTACATACTAGGCAACGCCTGAAAATATTAGTTGTAATATGTTAATATAAACAGCTCCCCAGGGAGTTAAATCCAGTCCTTGTCTACAAAAATTTGGACAAACTCAAAATATTGTCTTTAGATAATTGTGGAAAATATATCAATAATCATATAATAGGTTGGTGCTCTTAATCATTTTAATACATGATTGAAATATTATGAAGAAATTTAAATAAACATAAATGGATAAACAATTGTCACGAATTTTTTGTTTTTATATTTGTAAAAGTAAATAAAGTGTTCGGTAGACTCAAATCATTTGATTTCTTATTTTATATATTCAATTATTAATAATAAAATGCCTAAAAATTAATGTTAAATAAAAAATAACTTAAGGGCCATTTTTTTGTGAAAATTAATGCTTTATTTAAAAATATAAATTATTATTATTCATTACATCATATATCATCTTCCTCGGATATGAGGCACGGATTGAAGAGAGAGATAAATAATGAAAGAAATTGCCTATAAATATTCCATTTTTCCGATTTAAAATCTCTCAATTTTGCATGTGTAATAAGCACCGTAACGCGAGGATGTTTTCGGCACAGTAAGGATGAATATAATGTTTGCGATCGCCCCCTCGAAAGGATGGATGTAAATGACAGTTAAAAATATATAAAAAATCAGTTACCGTCACGTTGCGAAGAGTTAGAGATGGTCTCACTGAGTTGACTGTCGTGGTCTAAGAGTCGCTTTTCCCGAAGCAGGGAGAGCTCCTCGATGACCTTTTGCAGTTCCTGGTTGTTCTCCGGACTGTTTTGTATCGGCGTGAACACCTTCAGACCATCGTTGACACTGAAAAACGAAAATGATTATTTATTTATAATTACTAGCTTGTCCAAACCGGGGGACGTGTCAAGTTTTGAAGTACATTGGTTTGTATCGACGGTTCTAGAACCCCTCGATATGTTTATCTACGCATTAAAAGTGAGAAAAATTTTCTTCTACCGAGCAATATTTCCCTAAATTTTTTATCGTTCTGAGGTTGGCACTTTTTTTCATAAAAGCCTATTTTTTTTAAAATTTATTTATTATTTCACGTTTAACATAAAACTTTTTTTAAAATATGAATACCTCACTGGGCACAACCCGTGGCATTCATTTACATGATTTAATATATTATACTTATAGTGTCTAAAAAATATATATAATAAAATATTACATATTTACATTTAAATCCACACAGATATATATACATATATAATAGTAAGAGAGAAAAAAAAATTAAAAAGGAAAGAAAAAGAATACAACATTATATTATTAGTACAGCTCAAACATTTGCAGACATTAGGTCAAGTAACAAGCTACTGTCAGCCCCCGGTGGCCCAACATCCACACAAATGCCAAATATACGAGTATATGACATATATTCATAGACACTATGTGGATACAAATACGAAACACGAAATGCAAAAATAATTATGTATTAACAAGTTTACTGCTTTGGTGGGGTGACCATCTCGAGACAGTTCTCGGGACCCAAATCAAGTAGCCATTTTTTTACAAATAGTTTAAATTACTCAACATTTATAAAATATGAGACAGAAATAAGAAAATTTTGAAGTCAAATTAAATTCTGACATAACTGTCAGTTTTGCAAACGAGCGGCTAGATGCAAAAAATAATGTTTTTTGAAAAAAAAAATTCAACAAATTGTACTGTTTTTTTACCCTCCTGTAAAATGTTTACTTTTGGAGATTTGAGTTTTGCAAGTTAGTCAGACAATATGCTCATTTTTAAACCAAAAAATTATAAATGAAAACTTGTTTTGAATACATTGATTGTCGTATAATTAGAATTGTAAAAATCCACTCTAAATATATGAGGGTATTAGAAGCAAACTTTGAAATCTCCACCAAAAACGGAAAATTTGTTATTGATGCCAAAATAAACTATGCATAAAAACCTACCTACCTAAATAATAGCGTAATTCAAAACCGTCTCTAAATCTTGCAAAAAAAGATTTCAATTATACTACTTGAGACCGCAAACTTAATGACAAATCTCATAATATTTTTTTCAAACTTTTTCGTAAATATCTCCGTAACTCCTTCAATGGAGATTTCTAAGTTTGCTTCTAATATGTACATCATAATATTTTTAGCATTATTCCAGACTTGTGAAAATACCCTATTATTTTTACCTTAAAGTAATGTAGTCCGTGCCATTCTCTTTCTGCTCAGAGGCGAGCCACTCCCCCAACTGTATGAGCCTATAAGCTCGCAAGGAATCCATAAAATTCTGATCTTTCTTCAATGCCTCCACGTCCGAATTCGACAAGGTGCCACTTTTCCTTTTGGCCAATATTTCTCTAATCGAAGTTCCCTCCATTTCGTCCGTGGTCGGTAGAATGTGCTCGGTGTTGCCAATGTTGAAATTCGGTGAGGACGCCGCATTCAAAAATTTTAGTTTAGAAAAAGCGGGGTCAATTGGTAAGTACCCTTGTAATTCTTCGTCTTCTGGCAATGGTACCATTTCATCTGTAATATAAACAAATAAATTGTTCATTTGTAGATTAAAATTAAAGTTATGGTTTCCTAAGAAAGCGGGGCCGTTATTTACCGACCATGATATGCCGTGATGCGGTGGGCGTAACAAGACGGCCGTCTTAACATAAAGAGAGCGGTGTCGTTATCTAGCAGGCGTGATCACTAGTTTTATTCACTTATTTTTATCTATACTTAAGAATAGGTATATTTGGATATTTGGGTCATCGGAAATTGCAAATTACTATTTTTTTGTGATTTTCTTACAAAATAAATTTTAAAAATGGCATTTTTTATTTATTTAACTTATTGTACATAATGTTATTTATACATTGGCGGGCTTATTGCCAAATGGCAAATTCTTCCAACCAACCAATAAAATAAAAGTTTTATTTTTATAATTCAAGTTACAGAACATATTTCATAGAAAATAAAGATTAAAAAGCTTAAGATATATATAAATAGAAATAAACGTATTTGTTTATAAATTACGTTATATCAAATCATTTTTATCATTTTTGATGTCCAAATCACATTTGTACACATTTTCAGACACAAAAATGTCCACCGCTACCCGAGAAAAAACAATGTTAGGCACAGCTGTCTAACATTCTGCTTACAATCAACAATCATACGCCACTGACAAAAACCATTCTGAGATTACCAACCACAAAGTTAGCTGCAGTTTACAGCAATACAATGGGCCGTAGGTACCCAGGGCAAGAATTGAAAGCGCAGATCGAAACAGTCCATTATACGTTTGTTAATATAAAAACCAAATCAAAAAATTGGAAATCTTTTTTTCTTTGCAATAGAGCTAAAAGGCTTCTCTAGCAAATCAACAGAAATACCTTTAAAAAATATTGTTTTTATCTGATTTATGTTTTTTAATTATTGCCCGATTAAAAAAAAACATCAGTTTTAAAATGGCAAAATCATCTGATTTCCTAATATTGCGTTAGTTTTACCTGACTACAGTCTCAACACGAGCTCGTGTTAAATTATCGCGAACTTAGAATCAGGCCCCTGGAGAAGGCATACAAATATTTGAAAAAATTAAAAACTACATATTATGCTTACATTCTTGTCCAGAGAAATCTTTGATGGTCTGCTGAAGAGTGTTAAGGAGGGTACAAAGTCCCGGCCAGAGCTGGAGTCGGGATACAAAGGCAGGATCCTTCAGCACATAAGGGTGGATCTTTAGCCATTCCAGCAGTACTTTAACTATGGGAATAAAAAACATGTATTATTGAAATAATATTTGAATATTTCTTTAATTCATATTTCTTTGAGGATGTATCCACTCCACTGAGCCACAGGGCACAATCTAGTGTCAACTTTTAGATCTGACAATGAGGAAGTTCAGTGCTATGGGAAGCTGGATATAAATTTTTTTTCTTACATGTCGAAAAAATTAGAGCATTTACAGTTAAACCCCCTTTTAACGTTTTTAGACACATCAAATGAATTCCGAAAATTTTTAAGGGTAAAGCGTAAAGGGGGGGGGGGGTGATGAAAAATGTAAAAAACGTTAGTTGGTATATATTTGTATGAGAATGTATGAAGAAAAATGGGAACATTTCGGTCTAAAAAGTGGGAAAATGTAAAATGGAGGAACGTAAAAACGAGGTTTTACTGTTATTATATAGCGAAAATTCTAAAAAATATCAACAGATCTAAACGAAGAAGAAGCATTATTTTGTCTTACCTGCTGGCAGTGCAGGGTAGGTGAGCATCTCCTCGGCAGCGCGCGTGTGCGCGGGGAGCAGCAGCGCAGCCATGGTTCCTGCCACCAACTCCAAGGCCACTGACAGCGCCTCACTCTCGTCTCCCGTCAAGGCCGACGCCAGCAGCTTGTGGCCATCGGTGACCGAGTAGATGGCGTACAGGTCCAAACACACCATCTGAAGATATGACAGGTACAAAAATATGCAGGCGGATAGTTACGAATATAAACTATCTTGCAAACTGTCCTATTGCGCAAATTCATGTCTTTAAATACCTTGATCACGGCGTCCGAGGAGAACTGGTCGGTGGCCACAAGAGCCGTGAGGGTGGAGCTCAGGGCCGGCAGAACCTGCCTCGCTGTACTCAGGCCGTCCACCGACTGCAGGCGATGATGCAACGCCATATAGCTGCCCGTGTAGGCATGCCCGCTGAGTCTGGCATACGGGGAGTCGACACATACCGAGCTAGATGTAACATTAAAAACTTGGTATTAAAAAATTGTAATGAAAATTAAAATTCACAGGGGACCAAGTCCGGTGAATACGGTGGCTAACAATCAATGTGGTCTGTTTTACTGTCAAAAAGTTGCGAGGCACAAACGATGAAAATTTGCCGATCACACCAAAAAGTTATTTTCATACCAGTGTGGTACGTACCCTTCGGCCGCGGCTAACGCACGAGATAGATTGTTGGCCGCTGGTGGGAAGGGTCCTCCCACAGCGAGCCCCCTAGCGTGGTAGTAAGCGGCTCCTAGCCGGTCCCCCCGGGCCGCCCTCAGGAGCCCTAGCTGGTTGTACGGTTGGCCGTTTCTGGGAGAAACCATCAACGCTTGTCTGGAAACAAAAATATATTTATATTAACACACGACAATACAGTTTTCTTTGTTTACTATTAAGGAAAGCTAGCCAGAATGAGTGATATTTTATATGATGCACAAAAACACGTTTTTCATAGATAGATGTATCAAAATACCTCAAGCGGAGCAACGTCCCTCTGACTCCAATGTTTATATCAGAATTAATATTTAAAGAAAATATTGCGTTCAACAGAAAATAACGGCTAACTCTATGTAAAAATCACTCAGGGCAAAATCAATAAAAATTAAGAATGTTTAAGTACCTAAATGATGGAACAAATACATATATTTATTTACTGGCCTTAAAATATTCTTCATATAAACACGCATGAAAGCCTTTTAATTTATTATGGCTATAGCTAAGGCACTTTATAGCATTTTTATGGCACATATTTAGATATCTGTGTTCAGTATTACATATTTTTGATTATATTACATACATAGAATTAAGAATAGTCCAGGAGCATAGAATCATATTTGAATACATCGGACTGTGTCCAAAAAGCCCCCAACTTTACCCCACATTCGCCGCGTGAAATCTCCGCGTGATGTTGCCAGATCGCGAAAAATATAATCATAACACAAATATAAGATAATTATATTTTTTAAAATAGCCATTTGTTAATTTCTCAAAAATTTTATTGTACACGCGGAAACATTGATTGACACAACAGAGACGAAAAATAAAGGGTCATTCAATAAGAATAATTTAATTGATTAACTATGAACTTAAAAAATAAAACAAATTTTATTTTACAAAAACCTGATATTTTTATGTGATGTTATAAAGATAATGTCCGTCAAATGTCCACCATGCTGTTGTTTAATCCAAGAGGTTCAATTTTCATTAGTTCTCTCATTAGATGAGCAAAGTAGCGTAAAAGATTTTACTTCCTTGGCAACACTAACAAATCGTCAATTTTGTTTCCTTTGACAATCTGACAGATGGAAAAATAATTAAATTTTTAAGCAATGCATTTGCTACTTACACAAGAAATGTGATCTCATCCTGTTTCTTTTTGATCCCAAGGAGTATTTCTACACTTTAAAACGACACAACACGGCATAGTTGAATTCAAATCGGGAGTTGCGTGCTGAGCGATGTCTACAAATAAACTAATGGGTAAAAATGTAAAACTACTCTTTTAAGAGTAGTTTAGTCGCATCTGTTTGATTTTACGATTACATATTTGTTTATAGTAAACTTTACTTCTTTTTCTTAGTGAACAGACTAATTAATTTTTTTGTGGAAAAATGAGGTAAAGATGACATGGTTGAGAGTTCATATTTTAATGCTTTACTATCTGACTGTAGTTTTGGGATTTAACCAATGGTAAAAAAAATCATTTTAAGACCACACATATGAGTTCAATCAAAATTTTAAATAGAGAAACTGAACATCAATTCAATTACAAATTTATAAATGGAACGAGTTTGAAAATTTGAATCAATGTTGCCAACCTGTAAAAGGAATCAGCTCTCCTAGGCTGTCGGCTGTACCTAGCCAGGTCCCCCAAATGTACCAAGCAGTGCTGACAGATGTACCAACATGATGACGCTTGCGGAGGTCGTGAAGGGATAAAGGGAGCGTCACCCCAAGGATAGGGTATATTACACCTGGAAATTTATAAAATACTAATTACAGAATCATTGGGTGGAGGAGCATAAAATAATAATAATGAACCCCAAAAAACTAGCACAGAGGACAATTCTTAAAGTTAAAAATATTACAACAGAGATGAAGAATATTTTGGAGAAGGGAACATGGAAGTCAAGGCATTTAGTTCTTAAATAAATATTTTTATTTTTTTTGTCATAGGCAAGCAACCTTTGATGGTGCGCTTACATCGCGTGTAATGTTTTTCCTTCAAAAAAGCATTCAAACGATTTTTAACTGGTTGACTGAAATAGAACGAACAACTAGGCTTAAAAATTTATTCCAGTCTGGAACCACCCTGCTGGAAAGGAAGATTTTCTTGGGATTGAGATGGGATAAGATGTAAATTAAGTACCTGAATGGCAAGTTCAATTTAAAGGTAGTGCATATTTGATGTAACAAACAGATGTAAAAGCCGGTGGCCGCTTGTAACACCCATAAGAGAAGTGTCTGGTTCTCAGCACGGCGAGGATTCTAAAAAAAACAATTAAAAAATGATTTTGATAAAAATATATCAATAAAATTCTATGGTTAAGTTTCACACAAAACAATTTGACCAATGAGCGCTTTCGCCAACATATTTAAGAGGAAATAATATACATAAGTGTTCCTAATGGCCATAACTTTAGCTCCCCGGAAACGTTAGATTCTTTGAAGTAAATCTTATATTCAATATAGCCCACTTTTTTATTTAAAAATTAACCAATTGTGTAACTTTCAACCTCCTAGCTCCTCCCCTTTCTAACCCCCACTCCCACACATTCTGCAACATATCCCTAAATATTATTAACCTAATTTTAGTGTATGTTAGGACTTGGTGGTGTTTGCATCCCTTTTAACTCTGCATGTAATTTATGTATTTTTTTGTAAAACTATCTATACTACAGTCATGGTAAAGTTGAAAGTGTATTTTAGTATTTGCGCGTTGGTGTGGCGAATGTCCTGACAAAGAAACGGGTACGTCTCGAAACCGGAAGACATAAAAAAGTCTGTAAGTGGTTAATATAGTAATAATTTTTAAATTTTTTTTTAATTAAATTATATTTTTTTACAGATTTTTTAAGAGGTAAAACAGAGTATTCAAAAAATTAAGGATAATTACATGGCAATGAAATACATATTAACAGTAAAAAAAGAGAATAAAAATCCCACAAAGGCATGGCCTGTTCGTGGGTATTTAAGAAATGTTAAGGAATATTTTGCTCCTGTAATAAATAGACAGATATAATATTTTGTGTAATATAAGAAAGAGAAAAGAAAATATTCTGTAAGAGATTAGAAGGTACTTTTTAATTTTATAGTAATTAAAAAGGGGAATAAAAAATATTTAAAAAAACACAAAAATATTCCTTAAGGGCAACAAAATATATCATAAAAAAAAAGAGTTAATATCTTTGGTATGAATCCAGGATAGTGCGTGTTTTTTAAAAGAAGTAAAATTTTGAAAGTTTGCGATTTATTAAATATTATCAGTAAAAAAAGAATTAAACATTTTCGGGTCTATGAAATATGCATGTCTCTGTGCGAGCCTCGATTTACAATGGGGTATTTCTAGCACACGATTCCTAACATTAGTTAAATCTTATTTGACTAACATTCTGGGACACTTTGGTTCCTGGCTTTTTATATAGGGATACAATATCTCCTACCATATATGTAATTACTTCAGTTTTACATAACATACATATTTACATTTTTACATTTACTATATTATGCAGGTGATGTGCAGTTCTGTATGTAGGCACATAATAAATGAACACTGTATGGTCAACTATGGTTGTATTATTTATTGTAATGTGCAACTGTGTGACCAATATTCATTTACATTTCTAGTATTATTATAAGTTTTGTATGATTAGTTATTTTATGTTATGTATAATTTTTATGTGACAACATTTACAAAAACAATATTATGTGGAAGCCTCTAATTGGACTTTATGATATGTATTTATGGTATAATTGATTCTTATAAATGTATAAATGTCTGTTGGCTTTCCAATGAAATAGAATAAAATTAAAATAAAATAAAATAAAAATAAGCCATTTCCTAAATGACAGACATGATTTTGAGAGTCATAGCCACCGGCATAGCTGCAAACGCGTTTAAAATGTATATTTTATTAGTGTTAGCATATAATTGATGAAAAATATGTAATGTCTTTTTCATGTGAATATTTCTGTTTCTTTTATTATTATTTTTTATTGTTTATAAAACAAGTAAATAAAAATTATTTGCTTATGTACCTTTTTATCCTTGGCATTATTTTGAAGCAACTCAATTTGATTTTTGAATCCAACATTCCACAGGTCCTGTTCTACTTTCTTGTCCAACGCATAATCCAGATCTATCAGCAGGACTTTCTGGTAAGCCTGGAAAAATATTCAATCAAATCTATTAGGTGCGATGATGAGAAAGGATTTTGACCATATCACAATATAATAGCTGAGAGAGCAACTATTCTCATCTTCCTAAATAGAAAAGGCTTCCTCGTAAGAACTCCTATTTTAACAGCTGGAGGACTACGCCCGAGCGGCTATTATGTGAGAAAATTCTCACACCTGAGATAACTCAGGCAAAGCAAAAAAGATCACTGCTGAATATACTCGGGTGAAAATAAATAATGCTAGGAGCCACGAGGTATTTTTCTAGTTCTTTCCATTAATGAGGCATTATTAAAATTTAAATTCATTGCAACAGAGAGGGAAAACATTTTTGAGAAGGGAATATGGAAGTCTAGGCATTTCCAGGGCTTATGACCTGTCATTGGCTGATTTAAGTGGCCACTAGACTTCCATATTCCCTTCTCAAAAATGTTTTCCCTCTCTGTTACAAAGAATTTAAATATGAATAACTCCCTAGGGAGGAAATCCAGCCAGTCTGCAAGCATTTGGCCATACTCAAGACATTGTTGAGGCATTATTCATTTATTTTTTTATAAAATAAATATTTGCGTTCTTATGATTTACCCAAATATTTAATTTTGAGGGACATTTTCAACGAGTTGTAAATAACTCACTATTAGAAAATGGGAATCAAGTTGGGGTAGAGTGGGATTCGAACCACGGACCTTTGGTCCGTGAGTCCGAGACACTAGCCACTAGGACCACAACCCGATTTAAAATTATTATTATTAGATTTTAAATTAAATACGATGAATAAAAATTCATACATTTTTATCATATTAATAAATTTTATTTTGTGACCCACACATCAACTTTTAGTACCATTTTGAGCCTGGAATGGCTTTTATGGAGGGTGTATATCAAGGCTTTACTGACAGAATGCATCAAGTCATTAAAACAAGTTCCGAGATAATCGCCTTTAAAGCTTTTTTATTCTTTCAATGTATTATTTCTTCCACATTTTTTTCTTTTTTTTTTTTAACTTTAAAAGAGTAATCTTTATTCTAGGCATAGCATGAAATTTAAAATCAACATATTGCACCTATATTTAAAAATATTTTTAATATATAAAGACTGTTGACTAATTGCATTCTGTCAGTATCTTCGATATGTTCAGTAAATAAAATAAATTTTTTAAAGAATCTTTTTTTTCCATTTTTTTGATGATTACTGAAGTGGTTACAAACTGTAATTTAACTCTTTCACCGCATAGAGTATGTTTTCCGTCACCCGTACGCGGCGGCATATTTACAAACGCTAAAAATCGCAGATGAGATTTTTATATTGTCTAGTTATAAGAGATAAAGGCACTTATCTGTACAATTTATAGTTTTGTTATCTTTCCAAATACTTTGATTTCGATAATCAAATAAGCTTTTATGTGTACACTGAGAAATGACATCAATAAACATTGATATAAAAGTGTTCCGACAGATTTGTGAACAGAGCTCCAGCATTATGCTATAGATACTCACTCGCGCTTATTGATGTGTTGATGGAACACAGTGCGAAGACACTCAAGCACAATTATTAGTGTTATGTTCTTAAATGATATATTCGATGCATTTGTTTATAATATTTTAACTCAACAAACAAACTTATTGTTCAAAATTCATCCAATGTTATTTCCAAATTTTTTATCGAGGCGAAGCGAGAAGCGAAATCATAGAGAAACTCATATTTATGTTGTTTTTATTTTTGAAATAATAATACTCATCCTTACGATTTTAAGTTCCTACATATAAAATGATAAAAGTGAATTTATCATCAGTTAATATTCAAGTTCTCCGTGGTAAATAATATGGAAATGACAATCTCATTTCGAATATCGTCTTCAACATGAAAAGATTTCTCACTTGCTTTAAAATCTGTTTCTCGCAAATCTGTTCATCACTTTAACATCGGTTTGACATATTACGATTATCTTTGTTGAAATAATGTATATATTTTTTAAAAAACAAAACATAACTCAAAATTAACTTTTTAATGTAAAAACATTAGTCATCAAAGATGTTATTATTATAAATAAAATTGTTATGTCTTATCGGCACAAAAATAACACAAGGTAATACTCGAGATAGGGCAAGAGGCCACTGCCGAGTGAGATTTTTTTCACAATTCAATTTTATTTATTCATATATATGTGCATTACAAAATGGAATATCTTAATCGGTACATATAGAAATAATTAAAATAATAAGGTAAAATTGGGTATTTATAAAAATAACACATAAGTATACATAATATCCAGAGAATAATATGTTAAAAAGTAAGAGAATCTTGTAACGAAAAAGTCCCTCAGAGACGTAAAAAATATCAATGTCCAAAGTAATATTGTTCATCGTAGAGATAGCCCTTCCGACAGGCATAACGGTTGTCTGTTGGAAGGGCGCTGTCTAAGTTAATTATCCGGAACATAAAAGCTAATGCTCCGCATAATTTCAGGGTTGTCAATAATACCGCGCAACAACCGAAAGAAATGCGTAGTTAAATATAAATTCCTTCTGGTCTTCAAACTTCTGTAACCGAGCATACCCTGGAGGAACTCAGACTGTTTGGTCATTTTTTAAAACAGGTCATTTTTTCGTCCGCCCGGATTAAAATCTTTTATAATATACACAAATATAATACTAGGAGTTATTTCAAAGATGTCACTTGTCAACGAATGTTCGGGGAATATTTCAAAACAAACTTTTTGACCGTCTATCGTATCCGACTGCAAAGTCGAAAATGTCTAAAGACAGTTGCCGCGTACGGGACTCGATTTTTCAGACTGTCTAAAATTAGGTTCCATTTGTAAATACTCACTACAAACTACAAACTTTAAAATATCTTTTTTTACTTAAATTTTAATTTTTAAACTTTCATTTTTTTTATACTTTCGTAATTAACCTTACATATAATTGCTTTAAAATATGGAAACTTCACTAGTCCATTAGAGTTAAGACTAATTGTGTAAAATATTAAACTTTGTAAATGTACTGTATGTTTCCGAAATAAAAGAAAATAAAAATAGTTAGGGATTGGGTAAAAACAAAAATATACATTAACCAGAGTAGTAGGTCAGTCAAGCGTTCATGATAAAAAGTTAACAACTAAATGAATAAAGTGCTGGTTTCACATATTAGACTACCAATGTCTCACATATGGCACCCTCCGGCTGGTAACCGAAAACACGTCAGCTACACCTTTTCGGTTGATACGATGCTCATGTGCACCAACTTTGTGTTACATATGATCGAAATACTACTAATGCAGTGCCTAATGGCGTCACTGGATGCGGAAAGGGAAAATCGTGATGATGATGAAGACAATAAATGGTATTGTGTATTCTAACAAACCTTTTGCAACTGTGTCAAAGAAAGAGTGCGGTTGGTAGACGGTACCAGCGAGTCACTTCCTTGTAATATTTTCTTCTTCAGATCTTCCGCTTGCCTGAAATAATGAAACATAGAAAAAATATTTATTTATTAATTAATGAAAATATAAATATTTGCGTTCTTATTAATGGGTGTAGTAAGGAATTTCCCATTATTTTTTTGCGCAATTGTTTAAGATACATCGAACTTGACCGAGAAAGACGGGACAGACTGAATTTGCTGGGGTAAGTGGCTATGTACAATTATTTTGGAACATTTTTTTAAAAAATTATTTTTCCATATGCAGATTTATTTGATGTCCTGCAAACAAAACCCAAGAGTTTTAGTGACTTGTTAATCATCGTATCAATTTGTTTATAAAAGGTATGTTTACAGTCATTAGATGGAAAAAAAACAAACAAAAGAACTTTGATAAATAAGATAATGACATAATTTTTATTAGGTCAGATCAGGTCACCAAACACATGTTTTTATTTATTCACCAAATGACACAAACCTATATGAGTCACTAAGATTATCGATAATTTAAATAAGAAAATGACATTAAATCAAATAAGTCACTAAGATTATCGGCAAGTCGGAACGAAACAATCACAAAGCTAAATTGGTTGTTTTAATATTTTAAAAATAAAGTAATCATGCCATTTGTATCGGAATAAAATCGACTCAACCGGCTTTCGGTCACTATATGTTTGACTGCGTTGCGTCCTTCACACAGCAATGTAAACACGACACTAATTGCGTCGCTTCTGTACCGACAAGAATCTAAATTCTCCTAGTAATAAAGAGACCGATGTTACGGTATTTTTCTATTCCCACCAGAAAGTTACGATTTTTAAATGCAGAAAAATGGATAGTGTTCATCGAAGTCGTTTTAAGATTTTTTAGATAGGTCGTTTTCGTCCTAAAGGTGCGATTTGATAAATGTCAATAATTTCATATGATCACGGTAGAGTAGCGCTCTTCACAACTAATGAACCCGGCAATAACGCGGAGAAAAACTTTTTCTACAATCCAAAAATTTAATACGAAATAAAAATTGCGACGGTTCGGAGAAAGTTATTGGCATAAATAATGCAATTACCTCAAGGCTTGAGCGGCTGCATTTAAAACCATTGTTTCCGTAGTCAAATTCACCAATCGATCATTATCGAGAAGTTCGTCAGAAATTCCTGGAAAAAGATATACATTGTACAATACCGAGAATCTATGTCTACAAATTAAATTTTAGTTTATCATTTTAGTTCGCCCTTTGAAAACACATTTTTAACTATTTCACGTAGTTGTTTAAAAGACGCAATAAACTCACGCTACATTTCTGCGTATATATTCATTGTAATATTAATCAAAATCACAAATTCAGACTATCCCACACGTTTTTCGGTGACTTCCAATTTGACAATTTTTAATTTTTGACAGAGAAAAAACAATGTTGCCAATTACCAGTCATCATAGACAATTAAACAGAAAATCCCTAAAATGTGTGTTTGCATGATTAGCATTAGCATCATGAATTAATAATATGAATCGGGTTGTGGTTCCGTGGCTAGTGTCTCGGACTCACGGCTCAAAGGTCCGTGGTTCGAATCCCACTCTACCCCAAATGATTCCCATTTTTTAATAGTGAGTTATTTATAACTCTTTGAAAATGGCCCTCAAAATGAAATATTTGGGTAAATCATAAAAACGCAAATATTTATTTTCCCTTTAAAAAACTCAACAACAATAGAAACTGCTGAATAATAGTTGTGCTTTCTTTTCCACTTATGTCTTTATTACGAAAATGAAATACTGTCAACCGTCTTTTTTATATTTTTTTACTTGTTTACGTTAATTAAAAAATGTGAAAATAACATAATACTTATGATATTTTTGTCATAATAAGCACAACCCTATATTTTTAATATGATGCATTAGTTATTTTTTACGCTGCTTTTTTTCTTATCCACTATTACGAATGATCGAGTAACCCTACAATAATAATTATAAGATCCAGTCATTGGAGTACTAATGCAGAGAGAATATGGTTATGAGAATTCTCTAACATTATTCAATGAATTTCACTTGCACTTTTAGTGCTTTTTAAACAGTATTGCCGTGCATTTCACACAAAAAAAATGTTTTTTAGTTGACGTTTATTTAAAGCATTATTTTATAAAAACTAAACTTGAAGAAGCAAACATTTTCCACTTCGGTATAGCGAATGGTGATATAGCATTTGCAAAATTTTCTTCCTGTATAAATATGCATATATCCCTTTATAAAATAAAACAGGTGATCGGTTCAATGTTGCCATTACAATTACATAATCATTGCCATTTTCTTATCTTTTAGCATTGCATTTTCTATGCAATTAATTATTTCATTATTTGCGATTTGCGGTGATCTGTGACGGCAATGGGATCGTACCTCAGTGCGTTATTACGAATTTAAAACTCTTGGAAGCCTGTGTTTGTGTTTCTAAATAAATACCCAAAAATGGCCGTCTGCTTGAGGACCGTTTCAATGAAACTGGCACCGCTTAATGCAATAGTGTCATCGAGGCAATCCGCTTCGAAATTGGAAACTCGGTTAACCCGTCGATCGCAGTTTCTAGAGGAGGTAATATTTAATTTTACATAATATGTCTATTGTGGTATTTATTTTTATCATCCGGACTCGTCATCGGCAAGTCTTGTCAATAATCTTCTGATCTTAAACTGTATTATATGAATATTTTCCGGTATCTATTTTGACAAAAGTTTTTATGACGTTTGAGTAAAGTTAGGTTTAGAGTACATTTTAGTGGGTTCGGCATTCTGAACCATGCTTGTTTGAGTTTACGTATTTCTGTAATTAAATAACTTCCATTATTATCTTAAAGATAAGTTTCTTCAATCACACGTGGTGGGAAAATTCTTGAAATGCACTTTGCCACAGGTACAATGTCAATCAATTTCTTTTTAGAGGAATGTATACCTTGAAACTACTTAACATATTTTACGATAGAACACATTCCTAAATATTTTTTCATTAATTAAAATTACTCTTTGATTGTAGTTTTTTCGTAACTTTATACAAAGTTACTTGAAAGAAATTAAATGTTTGATTAATTTAAAAACTATTTTTTTGTGAAGTAAAAGCGCTGGAACCTTTTTCAAGTGGGTGAGATTCATCCAGCTGAACCAATTCAGCTACTAGGCAACGCCTGAAAACAGTTTTCCAATTTTTATACTTATTCTTTTACCAGGTAGTTAATTCAACAATGTTTTAAGTATGTCCAAATGCTTGCAGACTGGCCGGATTTCCTCCCTAGGGAGTTATTCATATTTAAATTAGTTGAGGGAAAACACTTTTGAGAAGGAAATATAGAAGCCAACCCTCCAATCAGCAGAACTCACCGACTAGAATTTCACTGGCGGAGTAATCTCAAAATTACAGAACTTGCTGATAATACGAAATATAAAAATATTTTTAAAACCACTGAACTTCCTCATTGTTTGCTAAAAAATTGATATATGTGACATTATTTTTTTTTTTTTAATAAAAAAGAAATATTTGCGTTCTTATGATTTATCCGAATATTTAAATTTTAGAGGCCATTTTCAAATAGTGGTATAGCGGGGTGCGAACCTCGCACCTCTGATCCGTGAGTTCGCGACACTAGCCCCGGGACTACAACCCGGTCTTTTTTACGCCCCTAGTATGTCACGATTCTTGTTAATTTTGAGCTTTGTTTGTGACTGTCAAAATTTTTATAGAACGTCGTTATGAATCTTGACATCACAATTATCAAGGCCATATTTTTTTACATTTAAAAAAAAAAAGTTGTGTATTTAAAAATTTCTCCACAGTATCCATATTTATTTTTAAATACAATCAATTTTTCTAAATCCATTTCTTAAATTTTTATCGGTATTCGTAGTATGTGATATTTCCTATTATAGGTTACCGATGAAAATAATTTAAATTTTCGTACCTAAATATCGATTTTACTCAATACTGTCTCGATATGTACTGATCACAATAGCGGCTCAGGTCACGGATAGACACCAACTCAGTAAATTTGGAAAGTTTATTTCTTTTTAAAGAAATAACTGATCTGTTAGAATTCTTCTATTTATTTATTAAGGAAATTATACAGTCTTTATATAAAACAAGGTACAAAAAAACAATTGAAAAAGGGAAGACCAATTACAGATTTCACACTAATTTATTATGAATGCAGATGAGGGGAAAAATAATTGAATTCTAAAAAAGTAAAAATATGAATATTAAATAAAAAGTACCTAAAAGGGAGAAGACATTGTATAGCTCCAACTCTACTTTCCTCCTTTTCTCTCTCTGCTTCGATGAACATTTATATTTCTTTGTAAAAATTCACACCAACAATAATTCGTTAGATACAGGTAGAGTTGAAATCAAAAGTTAAAATTAAAAGTTAAAATTAAAAGTTAAAATTGAAAAGTTAAAATTGAATATTAATAAGTTAAAGATTAAGTGATCGTAAAAACGCTGCGATTGGAGCGCCGTCGCCCACTGCGAAGGAATGATAAAAATAACCAAAAAAAATGTATTTTGCAGTTCTTGGGGAAACGCCGAATATCAAATTGCCGACCTGCACAAGATTGCCTTCTAGAATCTTCCAGCGATGAATACACATTCAGCAACTCTTTGAAAATGGAAGACTGGCGCGATGTTATTCAAAGGCGTTGCCACGTGGATTCGGAGTACCTACCTACCTGTATAGCTAACGGTGGCTCGTCTAGCCTGTCCAGCCTAGATGTGGCGACACGGCCGCTCGGCTTCACATCCGATGACATGATAGTTTGGAACAAGTACCCCGGAGATATTATAGCCCCTTCTGTTAGTAGCTACGCGACAAGATATACCCTGTTTTCTTACCACCAAAAGGTATGTAAAATATTTACAATTTCTAATTCATATCTTTTCTTCTTCCCGGCACTGTCCCAACTCATTGCTTGAGTAGGTTGGGGTCGGCTCTTCTCGGTCTTAGGCCGTATATTCTTCGGTTCTGGGTGTTGCTTCATCCGAGCCAATTCAAGTGTGTAAATTTAGTTAAAATTAAAGATAACATAAGAAAAACTAAAAGATACAATAATAAGTAAAAATAAGGAAATGTACCAACATAGGTATTTATTCTTTTATTTATTTTATTTTCTTTTATTTAGGAAACATACAGTACAGTTACAAAGTTTTATATTTTACACAGTTAGACTTAAATCTAATGGACCAGCGAAGTTTCCATATTATAAAGTAATTATATGTAAGGTTATTAATTAAAGTACAAAAAAGAGAAGGATAAAAAAACATAAATAGAAGTTGTTTAAAAATTAAAGCAAAAAATGAAGAAAATTTGTAAAAGTAATTAAAAGTTAAGAATTAAAATAAAGAATGAAAACATGCTCAGATGTAAAACTAAAATAAAATAATAATAACATTTTTTAAAAAGGAAAAACATAAATATACACATACATATTTTAAGGGATTCAAAGAAACGATGAGACAAATCTTTAAAGAATATTTAAAGATATATAGAAAAATATTTAATAAATTTACATATGAAAACATACATATAAGTTTATACATTATTATAGAGATACATGAGAAAAAAAAATAGTAAATAAAGAACAATATTAAGAAATTTTATATGAATTAATTTATAACCTTTTGAATACTTAACCTATATTTATATAAAGACAGACGAAATATATCAACTTCACCATACTCGTTACCTAGCCGGTGTAGTCTAGGTATTGGAGAATTGTAATAATAATTGTGACTGCCAGGAGATTAAAAAAATTATGTTAGCTGCCGAGTATTTCGAACAGGTACTATTAAGCTGATAACACTAGTTAATATAGCGCCATTTTTGTGAAAAATCGCTTCAAGGGCGCTTTACAATTGTATACTTAAACTTACATTCTAAATTGAGGGTATGATAATCTAAAGAAGTGAGATTTTAGTTGGAATCTGAACTGACTGGGACTGTCGATGATTCGTAAGTTTGGAGGCAATTGGTTCCGAGCAGAGGAGCCGGCAACGACAAAAGCACGATCTCCGAATCTAGTGTTTGGGAGCGTCGGATTTCGACAAGTTTTCCTCTGCCTGAATCGAATGCTGACCTAAGAGTAGATTTTCTTTGATGAGTCGTTATTTTGCAAATTGCAGTACGTTTTTTAATGTAATTTTTTTTTCTTCTAAAATTCTGAAAGTGATTCGGATATTCAGTGATTCGGATAGCCAGAGTTCGGATAATTGGAGTTCTACTGTATTATTTGTAAAATCACTTAAACAATAATATATACTATGCCTATTGGTTTTTGAACACGACTGTTCCACTGTCAAATCTTAAAAATAAACTAAAACTGAATATTCTATGAACATTCCCAGCAACTTTTTTATATATTAAAAAATATATCTGATACTTGTGATAGGCATTTTCCTTTTTCACCATTAAAAAAATCATTTAGCAGTTTGTAAAAAAATATTTACTATAATTTTGTACATTTTAGGACTCGAGAGCTCTCTCTTTATCAGAGTTTGAGAAGGCGGCGTTTGCCAGCAGTGGCGACGGATCAGGGGGTAGTGTTGACCGGGCATCACAAACCTCTGCCCAGCAAGAGAAGCCATCAGAAGAACAGATTATTAACGTAAAAAATGTGTTAACAGAATATGTAAGTTCCATAATTAAAACATCCAAATTAATTAGCAAAATTCTTCAATGGGTAAGTTAATGAGGAAGTTTTCGGGAAGCCAACACACCAATCAGCCAACCTCACAGATGAGAACTTGTGATGTCAGGGACGGAATAATTTCAAAAATCATCTTTTTGGGAATATTATGAGATTTGTAGTGGAAATAAAAAGCTGGCTGTGTATTTGCTGTGCAACAAAAAGATCTCGCGAGGTATTATTTATGAGGAAAAATGGAATCGTTTGCTACCAACAAACGCCGAACAAATTGTTTTCATTCATCACAACTTACCTCTGATAGTTTTTAAGTATGAAAATAGATACATTTTTTAATAATATGTGATTTTTTTTTCATGATTCGGTATTCGGTGGAATACAGATATATTTAAAAAGTAGCCAAATAGGCTGAATACCGAATAGTAGCCGAATATTTGTGGCACCTTTATTGAGGGCATCCTTAGAGATAAGTCCATCACAAGGAAAGCAATCTTTATCTCTTGTATATATTTTCTGAAGCACCGTGACCCGAAAGCATTTGTGATTGCTCGTTAATCCATCGAAAGTATTAAATATCTCGGCATCTTTTTATCTTCCCTGTATTGCTTAATAAATATCTCTTCATACAAAAATTATACGCCTTTTCTTCTACTATTTTATTAATCTATGTGTGGGAATATGGCCGTAGGTAGGGAGAGTTCTGGTCCAGGATTCTGGTTCCACTTCCCTTCACCCAGGGGTGCATGGGGCACTGAATCAGTCCTTTAACTGCAACGAATCTCGATTTAATAAAATCAAAATAATGTGTTTTTTTTTACAGTTACCACAGTTGTTTATCAGACCTATGGACTACTCCATCTATCACCCGGATCTTGTTTTTATTAATAACATCAGGGGAGTTACTACTACGTAAGTAAAATTCATATAATTTTTAAAAAATTAAATCTTTAACCATTGTTACTGGAACAAATGGCGTTCAATGTTCCTGTTAACGAAAAGGCGGACTGTAAATGAAAATCGAATTTAATTCAATTTTGTTATTGGGAAATATTTGAGAAAGGATAGGAATATGGAGTGGATACCTACCTTTAATATAATCTGAATCTTCAATTTCTGGCACTGGATGACAAAATGAACTATAAAATGAGACAATGTTTTCCATGACGCGCGACGATTCCAACCACTTTTTTATCCGATTTTATGTGAAGTCAAAAATGTTGTTTGATTTTTGTTCTAAATCCGAATCTTCTAATTTTGAATATCTTCTATCTTGATGTTTGGTAGGTACCACAAAGATGGGTCAAAGGAAGGATGGGAACGAAAGGTAATCGGCCAGGAATAGTATCGATAAATGCTGTTATTTATTTAACAGTTCCAATCCGCTGGTTGCGAAATAATAATGTGCTGTTCCTCGATCAACACAGCACAAACTATGGCTTGCATGCACCAATGTCCCGATTGTGTCATACTATAAACTCGAGACAAGATCTAGACTTTTTTGGTGTAAGTCTTTATAGATTTAAAAAATCACTAAGATAGACTAGATCTTGTCTTGAGATATTAATTATTTTATTTTTTTGTCTTAGCTTTAATTTTATTTAGTTGTATTTTATTTTATTAGTGCCTGTATTTGTTATAAGAAATTGTATTTACCATTGTTAGAATGGACTGCATAAGTCCGTCAAATAAATCTGCATATTTTTGAGTTTACATTTTTTGCCAGTATACCCACGATATATTCACTCGTAACATTCACTCCCATTTACAGGAATAAGAATATATTTCTTACTTGCAATGTAATATTTGTTCCAGGGGTATCTATCACTACGTGAAACAAGTCGCCTTCCTCAGGACAATTGGCCACCTGAGATTTGCCTACGTGAAGTTTGACATTATTAAAATAACGCACCGAACAGACGACTCTACAATAACGTAAGTATAATTTTACATTTATTTCTTGTTTAATTTTTCCAAACTTTTAATAATTAATACATTTCTGTGTTTCAAATAGAACAACCCTGGCCAATCTTGACTATTTGGACATGTGACACTAATTTCTTTATTTCTGCATTTTCAGTGTTAGATGGAGGATTCGAGGCATATCTGGATTGAAGGCGTTATTTATGTTTTGGAAGATCAAGCTTTGGAAACTCAGAGAATCCTTTGATGAAAGTGAATTGTAAGTTTGAACTCTTGTGCCACACAACACATAGCCACTATGATGTCACAAATACAATACAAAGTAGTTGCATTTTGCCATAACATGTGATGGGAAATTGGATATGAAAAATGTTTTCTTACACCCGATAAAAATTAGAGCATTTTATTTTCAGTACAGTTAGTTAAAATTGGGCGGGGTATTAATTTTGAATGGGCAAAAAGTAACATTTTCTTCCAGGTTAGCTTTAAATTTTAGGCAACAATTATTTACACGAGCATTATTCAGAATTACATAATAAAAATCAAATATGTAAAAAGTTAAGATTTTTAGTAACGGGAGTTAACAGACCATCACAGGTTGTTGAGTTTCTCGATTTTTTTAAACATTTTTTTATGTGTCAACATAATTTTGTCTTTTTTGACACTTTTTAAACGCAAAATCAGGGTGTTGAAAAATAATAATTGGGGGAAACATTATTTGTATGAGAATGTATGATGAAAAATGAGACATGAAAATTTCGGTGTAAAAAGCAGCAAAACATAAAAAAGAGGTTTTACTGTAAATATAAATTGTGTATTATTTCAGATGGTATGATGGACTTTCTACATTCTATGTTGGAGGTGATGGCCTCATCAGGAGACATATCGCTGACAAAGTAAGTTTTTTTTTTTTGTCAAAGTCTCAAAATGTGATGGTTTTTCAAAGAAATGAAAATATTAACATATTACAACAGAGATGAAGAACATTTAAGAAAGGTAATATAGAAGTCTAGGCATCTACAGAGCTTATGACCTGTCTGGCTGGTTTGAGTGGCCACTTTAGACACTGTAACATTCACTTTCTGTCCACATTCGAACATCTATATTCCTTAAATTCTCTCATCTGTTGATGTTTGTGAAGTTAAAGAGCTGAAACCTTTATTTATGCGGGTGGAATTCATCTAATTGAATTTTTCACCTACTGGGCAGCTGTTTATGTTAACATATAATAGGGAGTTGAATCCAGTCCTTGGCTACAAAAATTTGTACAAACTCAAAATATTGTTGTTAAATGAAAATATGACTAAATGGATGCAAAAATGTGTCAAGCCACAAAAAAAAGTTGGTATCAGAATGAATATTGTAATATTCTTACTTTGAAAAAATAGTTTCATGAGTTTAAACTGATCAATTCTCTGCAATACCTCGATGTGTTGACCAAAAGCCATACAACTGGACTGAAAACAATGTAACACTGATTTAAGGTGCTTAATGCATTGTTGCGAATTAAGATCAATATGTGGCTAACATGATAATAATATAGCAAAATTGCATAAATAAAGCATGGTCTATGAAATACCGTTGAGGAAAAAATAAATTCTTTTGTATTGGTAGCAAAAAAATATTTTTTAATTTTTGATTCTCGCAAAAACGGCTCATTGCATCGGCTACACCCTACAACTTATCTTAATTTTTGTTTTGTACAGTGTTGTGAAAAAGATTTAAATTATATTGTTATGGTATTTGTTAATATCAATATAGTGTAAAGTTTCCGCAAACCAAGTTTTGTAAAATTTCTATTAAAAATAAACGTAAAAATGGCATTTTTCAATAAAAAATTATAAAATCTATGAATAATTAGTTTCATATTTTCGTTTAGAATCACCTTAAGTTTTGAATTTTATTTGTGGCCATTTAAATTTTATTTAGAATGAATCTTGAAACAATAATTGTCAAGGCCAAACATGTTTTTGTAAAGACCTATTTTTTTTAAATTATGTGTGAAAACGCTTCTCCATGTTGATTTTGAAAGTACAATGAATTTTTCTAAATCCATTTCTCATATTTTATCGGTATTCGTAGTATGTGATATTTCCCTAACTACATGAAGGCTCTTATTTTAATTAAATTTATTATTTCATTTTAATGAATTTACAATAACTAAAGTTAATTTTTTTTAATCATTTATAAATATATAAAACTTTGATTTAATATGCTTCAGAGCCTGTCCAGAGACAATCAAATTCTTGAAAATATTGATTTTAAATGTTTTTTCGAACTACAATATTTCATTGTTTCTAAAATTGCACCTGGAGCGTAAGACTGATCACCTCACCTTCAAATGAAGCTGCATTTGTTTCACCAATGCAATGCCCTACGCACCACTTGCTGCAGAAAGGGGTATGATGATGAAAATGTAGTGATAAATATGAAATTTTAACCTTGTATTTGTCTATAATCAGATCATGCCGGATGAGGACAGTGCTATAGACCTACAAAAGACTCCGGTGGCTGCTAAACTGGCCTTGCTTCTGGGCCTGGTACCCCGATCCTACCTGATGGACTTGTGTCCCGTGCTGCACTCCCGGGCATCCTCACAGGACCTCTCACAACTAGCACTACCCTTGGAGAAGATCGAATGATGTAATAACATGTCGAGTGTCAAATGTGTGTTAAACGTGCAATTAATGTGTGCCTAACACGTGTTAAGCGCGTGCCTAAAATGGACATAGCACATGTCACGAAATGTATTTAATATTTGAAAAAAGCGGAAAATTCATTAATTACTGGGTTACTTTTGTAGAAAGTAAATAATTCACTATACACTCGCACCGAAAAAAGATGCTTTGTAGCTTCATGGCCTTGGAGATTGATGTATAAAGTAACAAGTGGCATGTTACTAAATCAAATTTTGTTAGTAAACTTTTAATTTACCTTTATCGGTTACATAGTACCTGTCATGCTTTTAAGAAAACTCCCTACAAATATGATTTTTTTTACGCGGAAAAGATTTTACTTTATCAATGATAAATCTATTATTGTCCGATAGTATGTGTAGGTAGTTTAAAAATATTGTGAATATTCTGTATTTAATTTCTGTGGAATTTTAGATTTAGAGTTTTCATTCATTGTTTTACGATATTGTTTTTTCGTTAAAGTAATAAATAAACTATTTGGTTTTTACGAGTAAGATGAGATATATTGAATTTGTAAATATCACTCGTACCAAAGAAAGGTTTTTTAAAAAAAAAACTCCATTGCGTATTGTCACTACGTAAACAAATAAATATATCTACATAAAATTCATGCAGATAAAAAAAAAAAACCATCATATGAAAGTATCTGTTACATGACAATGAAAATCGTAATTCACATACACAACTAGAATCTATTTACACACACATTTTCTGTAAACTGACCAGTAGTGTAAAGTATCTTAAAAACCCTCGAAACAAACATGCCATTACATGTCAGCTACAAAAGAGTTGTAAATTATGAGGTGCCAAGCCGGTACTTACTGAGTTCACAAAGCTTGGATTTTTTACATGCAATGTCAACCACATGTGCGATACTTTTTCAAAGTTTTCAGCGAAAACACCAATTAGGTACCGATAGTAATCTGATCCCGATGCACAGCGGCATCGGTCCTTTTCAGTCTGCCTGTTTGAATTTTATGGTTCCGTTTGTCTGAGAAGTAGCTCGTTACAAAAGTGAACAAATGTACGGAGAAAACCATAAACCAAAATGTCGATTAATATTTCTCTAAGATCTCACTATGTATTTCTGTGAGCATTATATTATATATTTCTGTGAGCATTATATTATATATTTCTGTGAGCATAACCAAGTTCGACTGAACTTAAATGTCAGCATATTGTTAAGTATTTTCAATACATAATTTGAACATTTATCTTTTGTATTCAAATAGAATTAAAAGATATTTTGTGTTGTAAATATAAATTATAACTGCTTCAAGTGTCTTAAAACCATTCAAACCTTAAAAGTATGAATAAATATGGATTCTTCCGCTTCAAAATGTATATTTGAATATTAGTATTACATAAATCACCCATTACTAACTATGTATTTGATCATCTTCATGACAGCCATCTTCCGCGTGGCTCATTTAGTCTGTTAACCTTTTGCAAACAGACATTTTGTGATTTCTTTATTTGTAATTATGTAGAAAAAATAATTTTCTTAGCAGTTTTCTTCGGAAAAACACTTATACCGCACCCACCCAAAATATAACTATGAATTAAGTATTACAATGTTAAATTTGTGTAAGATTACATGTAATTAATTTTGACAAATGGGATTCCAAGTCAGTTTTGTCGGGACATCTTACTATTGTGAATGTTTGCACGAATTGCAATTGTCAAAACTAATTGTATTATGTAAAATGTTAATTATTTGTTTATGAGAGTTAGAGCATGTTTACTTTGTGATGTGACTAAAATACTTTTGTCACAAAGCTTGTTTTACAATAGATAATTTATTATTAAACAAATACTTATGAAATACTATTGTTTTTTCTCTCATTTATTCCTACATCAGAGCTGGACCTACCACAGTTTCAGTTGGCACAATGAACCAGACACTTCCTCACAAGGGAGTAAGAAACATGGATATTTCCATTCCCTTTCAGTAAGTGGCGGGGCGCTAGAGTCTGTACATTATTACAAGAATTTCCAAATAAACAATCCAGCTGCGTGATTTCCGACAGAGAATAGCCTATTTTACACATATCTTAATCTGAACAGCGCGGAAAAATTATAGTGGATTGATACTTATTAGATTCGTTTGTACCTTTTTAAATTTGATAATATTTATGTTTTACGTTTTTTTTTATAAAACTCCATACTTAATGATTTTAATAAAAATATCAATAAAAACACCTCAGTTAACATGGTAATTTTTAAAAAAAATAGCATTCTTATAATTTACCCGCTGTTTTGGGCCCTAGTGAGGTGCCACAATTCGCATCCATAGATGAGAATAAGTGTTTTATAGGCGGCATTTGGTTTTCACTGAGTAAATATCCGATCTCCAGACAGCCTTCATACTGTTGAATGTGGCGCCTGCAATTCTTAGCCGCACTCCCAGTTCTTTTTGAAAGCTGCCATTTTCCCAGGTATTTGAAACTGTCGACCCTTTCGATGATTTGGTTTGACAGAATCAGGGGTCAACGAGGTGCGGGCAGAAGGCAGATCTCAGCTCCGGAACATACGAAGATCAAGGGGATTAGAACAGTCGAAATACCGTTTACAGATGTTCGAGACATGGACACAATTTTTGTGATAGTTGACATCGGCGGGACCTTACATGGCACACAAAGAAAAGGAAGATAGGTATACCGCTTTTCTCTGAATTTTAAGCTGCGTCATGTGAGCTGACACCGGTGGATATTGGAGGTAAATTTTGGTGTTTACATCGAAGTTGGGCTTATTTTAATTAATGTTATTTAGGTCTCAGCCAGAGTGGCGAGCGTTTTGTGACACAACACGGGCGGGGTGAACTCAAACATAAAATAAAACGCTGCGTCGCAAAACTTTCACCACTATGGCCAAGCACTTACGTCCATATACAAATCTGTATATTTAGTTACCTAAATTGTTTTGGAATTGATTAAAAATAAAAAGTTACGCTCATCTTTATTTTGAAATAATAACTTTAAAAGACTCCCACAAGATTAATTTTATGGCGCATCAGTTATTCAACTATCTTTTGTCGATATAATTATCCGGCACCAAGATTTAATTGAGCAGGGGGTGTAAGGGTTAAATGAAATAAAGAAGAATATCTTAGAAATGTATTTATTAATACAAATGAAGTAATCACATCACATAAAAAGTTAATCAAAATTAATCTAAAAGAATGGTTACCCAAATTTATATTTTTAAAATCCTTATTTTGTGACGACACAATTCTCTTTCAACCCACTGCAAAAAATCATATTGTTAAGATTTTAATGATTAAAATACTTCCAATCACTTCACTACTATCTAAAATCTCACATTTCACGAGGATGTGAAATTTCGAGCTGTTTATATTGTATTTTACATGGTACAATATAATATTAATATTATGCTCCACGCACATTTCAAATTGACCACTGCAATTGTGTTTTGCCGGTAAAAACCCTCGATAGGAGACATCTTCGAATTCCCTCAAACATACAAGAATCCCATTAGAAGACACTGAGCTGTCAAGGTATGTGGTGCATGGATATTTAAAAATCATAAATATTTGAAAATGTAAAGATTCTGCCGGTTATTCTTAATAGCTTTGATAAACAAAATGTTTTTGTGTTGTTTGCCCTGAGTGCGTCCCATTTTTAAAAATAAATTTTGCTTCTATCATTCAATTTAGTATCGTAGTGATTGTATTTTTAATTTGAAAAACATAAAACAAACAAAGATGGTGTGACATTTTTATTGTCACGTGTAATCTGTCGATTTGGATTTTAGTAATGCTACGGATTTTTGTTAGCCAAACGGAGCTGCATATTTGTGGGAAATGGAGGACAGGGAAAAAGCACTAAAAACGGCTGCATTTGGTCATTTAAAGGAATTTAATTGAATAAACTGTATGCTGTTTGTTGCCATGTATGATTTTAGATAAAATACTGTTAATGTAATGTTTACGTCACAACAATCATTTACTTCTAACTACGATAGCTTTTAAAAAAGGACAAACGATCTTTTACAATTTGTGTCTTGAATTGCTTATAATAGAACAGGACACAAATATTGTCTTAAAAAAACTTTTGATCGTTTTAAAAGTTGTAAAGTAAAGGACTGAATTATTTGCAGAGTGAGATTTGATTAAGGGTAGTATTCCATACAAGATGAGTCAATTTGCATGCACGTGGAACGTTTTAAAATGAATTATTAATGTCAACTAAATGAGTTTCGATCAAATTACCTTAAATACACCTAATTTTCTCTTATTTCATAATAAATACTATCAAATAACCACTGCTGTATCTAATTACATCAATTTACTATGCAATAATGTTGATAGTATGATGTAAAACCTTTTGGGCAAATTTGTCAACAAATTAAAATTCATTCAATTAATTTAAAAAAATCATGATTTGAAGCAAACTCGCTTATTATTATCCAAGTCAAAAATTATGATTAAATTATTTGACTAATTCATAAAATTAATATTCAAAATACCCAAATGAAATTGATGGATTTTATCACCAAAAAGTCACAAACAGTGGAGTTATAGATGGTGTAGAAGAAGAAACAGTCTTCTGCCTAATTTTATTATTATAATTATACCCAACTGTAATCTAAAATTAAAAAATAAGTATGTATCGCCACAAATAATGTTCTTACTGCAGTAATATAAAAACAAAGATGAATTTAGAATAAATGTTGCAAGTAATTCAACTAATTTTATCTAAGTTTGATGAAAAAAAAAAAAAAAAAAACAAAAGACAGACACAGAAATCGTGTTCTTTTGTTTTATCATGTTCCTCTTCTATTTCCGAATTCAAATTGGAGGGATTTAACTGGGAATGAATTGAAATTTGTACTTATAATAAATTAATTCAAATTGAGAATGTTAAAATTTTAAAAAGCTTAAGAAATCAAGCAGGTGATAATTATACAAAAGTATTTTCTGGCGTCGCCTTGTAGGTGACATAATTCAGATGAATCTCACAGCGCTTCAAATAAGAATTTTGGCTCTTTGACTTCACAAAAATCAACAGATGGAAGAATTGAATAAATATGGATGGCTTAACATAGACAAAGAGGTGAATGTTAAACTAGCCAAAGACAGGTCATAAGATCTGAATGCCTAGATTTTCATATTCCTTACTTTAAAACGTTCTTCACCTGCGTTGTAATATGTTAATTTGAAAAGCTAATTTCATGACTGTTCTCAATTTAAATCAAGTTTTGTAAAATAACTAACGGGTGGAGAAAAGCGAGGATTTTAAATTTTTCTAGCACCGAGCGTCAAAAAAATGCAAAATGATTCCAAAGTGACACTAGAAATAAATACGATTTGAGGATCGATTGCAAAGAAAAAAGCGAAGATAGTTGCGTTTGAAAACTGTCCCGAAAGATGTTTTTATCGGGCGAGTCTCGCTGAGAATTTCCGTAGAAAAATCTACATTAAACATACATATTTTTAAATTTTACAATCATCGATCATTGTGACTGCAATCAGCAGGGTTGACAGAACAGAACCCGCATTACAATCAAGGTAAGAAATTTACATATGTTTGTTGGTATAAACTCAAATTTTCAAAGTAAATATTATGAAGTATTTGGGTGAAATTTTGACAGTGCAATAATTTATACCGAGTGACCGATTACAAAACAACAAATCAACTCAGAACCGCAATTCAGTTTTTCATTCCATGGCTACTTTCAAAATCTTAAACATCCTGATCAAGATAATTGAGCGGAGATAAGTCTGCCTCGTAGTGTAGTGGTTCGCGGGTCCGCCTATCATGCTCGGGTTCCGGGTTCGATTCCCGGGAAACGATTTAAAAAAAACAGCTTTACGCTGCAGAATTACATGTTCCCGATCATCTCACCTTTATGTATTAGATGATCGATATGCGCAGCGATCGGTGCATCGAAATATATTGAATGATGGGAGGGCGAGGTTTAAATCCGCCGCACGAACATCGGACCACAATCTGGTATGTCGTTTTGTATGGAAAGTTCGAGTGGAGTAAATCGGTAAATCTCTCAGGCTTTCGTTGTTATCGAGGGCGGGAGAAAGGTAAATAAAAAGAATAACGCAAAATTATGTTCCCTTTTATAGTTTGAAATGGTTCAGTGCAAGTTACCGGTGTGATATTAGTTTGAATGCTGGAACCCGCGCTCCACTAACATGACATTGTTCTAGAAGTTGGTTACAGGAGAAGAGAATTACTTTAGTACTGCCATGCCCAGTTGTTTGGTTTCCTCCGCTTGAACTGCTGGCCGTCGTTGCTGTTGAAGTTACCATTTCCCTGGAGACACAAAAATACAGAATAAATTACACACTATACACTTATTTCAAGATGAGGGGCAAAATGAAACTGGTGGATTTTTTATTCTTTATTTGTATAACCAACAGCTATATTCATCTTAAATATAAAACAAATTACAAATAAGCCAATTACAGGTTTTCACAAGTAATTCACATCACAGTAAGTAAAAAAATATTCTCGAACATAAAATGAACAGTAATCTAATGTAAATCAAAAAGAAAAGAAAAAACTCTACAAATTATTTATTATTAGGGACTTTGTTTTTACCGGCCGGTTTCAAAGCTACACAAACCTCTCTGTTGTTAAATTTGAATATAGTCGAACTTGGTTATAAGGATCACGGAAATAGCAAGATCTCGGATATAATGAGGAAACATTAGTTGACATTTTAGTGTGGTTTTCTCCATACATTTATTCACTTTTATAACGAGCTTCTCCTCGGACATACCGAACAAAAATATTGTTAACGGTTGAGCGAAAACTCTTAAATTGTTTAAAAACATCATTTTTGAAATAAGAACCTAAGTAATAAAATCTGAATGGGGGACTAACATATTACCGATCGCTGCACAAACCACTCAAGATGTACATTCAGCAACTATCCCAAATAATCGACCCCATGAAGAAATTTTCTGTACAAATGCAACGTGCAGTTAAAAATGTCTACATCCATACTGAGTCCATTATAATTTGTACAGGTATGTCTATAATTTTCAATAGTGACAATATGTGATGCCAATTGGATTTGAAAAACTTTTCTTTGGTACAACGAGCAAATTCAGTAGATCCTGTCTTCCTCGTAATAACCGAGTTCGACGGTATTATAAATAAATATGTGTTAGAACGATCCTTACCCAATTGTTATCGTAGTTCCTCCCGTAGTCGTCCCACTGGTTGTTGTACTGGCTGCCCCCCCAGGGCTGGCTGCCGTTGTTCCACGGGCGCACGGAGGCCCCCCGGCCGCGGGCCGTCGGGCCCCCGCGGGGCGCGGAGCCGCGTCCGGCGCCGCCGCGCGTCGGCGCCCGTCCGCGCGCTGCCGCCGGCGCCCCCCGGGGAGCGGGGCCTGTCTTGGCCTTGGCGGCGGCCAGCTTGGCTTTCCTGAGCTTGTTCTTGGAGTCGGCCTGCGCACGATCAGTCACGGAGTTACAAATAAGACCAGCAATTATTGACGATATACCATAACATTGAATATATATTATTATATTTTTACCATTAAGAATCGCACCGAAATTCAGACGAACATAGAAGCATCCTGTGTATATTTTAATACTATATATTAGCAACTAACAAAGCAATAGTTGTCTATGTTCGGCTCATAAGTGCGTCTGAGCGAGAGACAGAGATTATTTTCATAATATATGTCATACCATACGATTATTCAGATTTTTGCAAACGCGCCAGCATTAGATAATCGACCAGTAACTATACGACCGACGTTGGTGTTCTGTATTCAAGTGTACATTTATTTTCATATTCATAATGATAAAAGCTGTATAGCATTACTTTTTTTACATTATAAATAAATAATTATGTACATATTTACAATTGATGTAACTAATTATGAGGAAGTCTGTACATGGACATTTTAGGGTTAAATTGTTGACTTTACGGTGAAAAATTTGAATAAATTCATTACCTTCGGCTTGATCTCAGTTCCCTGTTTGTGTAAGTTGATTTCTGTATTATTCATGGAGAGATTTCCACTCAGCGAGAGAGCCTTGTTCAAACTCTCCTCATCTTCGAATTCAACGAAAGCTGAAAATAAATTAAAAATAATTTTATTGTGTGTGTAAACATGTGAAAGTCATAAAAAAATATATAGCTTTGAAAACAGTCAGAAAAAAAAGTGGTTGTTTTATATCTAGTTTATTGTAATAAATAACCACAAAGTTTGTCTTCTGTTATTGAGGGTACTACTTGCAAACACGGCAAAATCTAAAAAAAGTGAGATATTAATTGAAACTTATTCAGAATACAATTTTTTACAATAATAATAACAACATTGTCAGTTAAAAATACGGCTTTATTTGTAAGAACTTGACTTCTAAATTATCGGGTTTGTTGCAAACATGGCAACATTTGAGTATCGTAAAGTTGGAATGTATAAAATTAAATTTATTATTTCACTGTTTCTTGACATAATCATGCTTATGTCAACACTGCTTACGTAAAAAATATTTACTGATTATAAAAAAAAAATTAAGTCGTTAGTTTGAGAATCAGTTAACATTGTATAGCTCTTTCCATTAACTAACAAAATTTGAAATTAAATAAAAAAAATTCTTGCAATTGATTTAATTAACAATAATTAAGACAAATAATTTACGAAAAATAGTTTTTAAAACATTAATTTTGTGGGTGTACCCAATAATGTTTCTTCCTGCGTATTTTAAGAATACAAATCACTGTGACCTCTTTAAAATCCTTTTAAAACACTTTTGTCACCTGGTGTCAGTATTATGCGGTTACACAAGGTAACAGTAAAAAAATTCAGCGAGGGCTCTAAAAGGCAATTGTCCCAACAGCTACATAACAAACAAAAAAACAAACCAACACGCTGCTTTGTTAGGGAAGACAGAGAGGATAGTCTGCCACATTCAGTCTTTAAAAACAGATCTCACTTCCTCTACATACATACATCTTCTCATGCACGCGCATCGATTATTCTGACTTTTGACAGATCTGTTGGATTTGGTCAAGCCATGTCTTTCTCAGTTTTCCTCGATTTACACATCCGTCAACATCGCATCGTAAATCTTTTTAGCTGTTCTTTCACTGTCCATTCGCTCTACATGTCCAAACCAACGAGGAACTTGTTTGATTTTCCTTTCAGGATTTTCACCAGAGTAGTCATCGAGCGCAAAACACTCACCCAGGGGTTTATTCTAAATCTCCTCTACCCATTAGAGTGATTAATTTAGGGATTCTTATTTTTTACATGCGTTTACATTTTGCTTCATATATGACCACTCAACATGCGAAATCAAACATGATGATTTTCTAAATTTGTCCCAACAGAGAGGGAAAACATTTTGAGAAGGGAATATGGAAGTCTAGGCATTTACAGGCCTTATGACCTGTCATTGGCTGGTTCAAGCGGCCACTTTACACCCTGTGTAACATTCACCATTCTGCCTATGTTTAAACATTCACATTTCCTCAACTCTCCCATCTGTCGATTTTTGTGAAGTAAAAGAGCCGAAACCTTCATCGTGTGGGTGAGATTCACCCGGCCCCAAGAGTGTTCAATGACCTGGATGAACATATTGAGTACTCCAAAACGAAAGCCATTTTCAGAAAGAGTGAACATGTTTGAATTTTGCCAAGGGAAGAGACTATTGCAGGAGACTGCTGGGAGATATTGCATAGATTTATATACTATTGAGTAAGTTGTCCATATGCTTATTGAAATATATGTTTATGTAATAATTATAACTTTTTACTTTTGCTATTATTAAATAATGTGTACGCTTCCACTTTCCATTATGTTGTATCCCAACTCAACACAGGGCTCTTGGCCTCATAGAGTTAGGGATACGTTATTATTATATTTTGTAATATATTTGTATGTTAAAGTTGAGTGTTGATACAAAGCTATCCGTCCAAGAATAAAATAATATTAAATGTCTTTTTATTACCGGTGGGTCTGGCGGGGATCTTGACAATCTTCTTGATTTGCCCGCACGGGGCGAAGATGCACTGGAGCGCCTCCTCGCTGATGACAGCCGGGACGTTGTTCACCACGGCCGTGAATTCCCCGGAGCGCAGGACCTGCAGCTGCAGCTGGTTGCCCCCCATCAGCACGCCGTTGCTCTCCATCGCCTGGTTACATGAATTGCGAGAATCGTCATCACCGGTACTCCGTCGGTAAGGCGGCAGTAAAAACATTGAGTGAGTGATGAGGAAATATTTCCGAATTTGAGTTATATATTTTGTCTTTGATGGGCAGACATAAATTAAAATAATGAATTCAATATTCGACTGTTACAATTAATTGACTTGCGAGTTCCTGGCCGGGTTACCCAATTTAATAAACTCTTCTATGTTGTTTGTAAATGTATCTACAACCAACTACAGTAATCAGAATTCATGGGTTTGCAAATGAATACGCAAATTATATAGACATATTTAACCCTCAACCACGAATGTTTATTTACTTGCTCATACTCTAACTTACGTCTCTGAGATGTATGTGTTAATGTAACCTGTTTTTTTTTATATATTAGAATTGATGATATAGAACGAGGAAGTTCAGTGTTTTTTTTTTTTTAATTTTTATATATCTTATTATCGGCGCTACGATTTTTCAAAGTTTTGTATTTCTGAAATAACTCCGCGTGTAACGTCAGAGGTTCATTTCCGCTTATTCTCATTCAGTTCTTCCCATTGGTCCAGAAGCGACAAGCAGACCGGAAATCTTCCATAGCTCTCAGATCATAGGTTGATTCACATGAACCAGTGACGTCATTTAAAGTAGTGCGTTTTTATCAAAATATTTTTTATTATTTTTTCTGTACATTTTCAAGAAACTTTGGAGTACAATTTACAATTTACAATGCTCTAATTTTTACCCCACGTCAGAAAACATTTTTTGTATCCAATTTCCCGTAGGGCTGAAGTTCCTCATTGATATAACCAAGTTCTTAAGTAGGGTCAAAGGCACCAATGAATGACCGTTAAAGGTTCAGCTTGTAGTGAAATTCAGATTAAAGGTATAAATTTCATTATTTAAGCGTACAAAAAAAATAATAAAACAATAAAAAAAACATTAATTTTTACTTTTAAAAGTACTTTTACTTTTTTTTTGAAATACGAGTATTACCATTATAATTAATATTACTCTAAAAAAAATAGCAGACTCACCAGTGAATTAAAAATAATAGTCAGATTTAGTTACATCATAATTATGGATAACTTATTTGGCGCCACTTTCGTAATAAAATACCTCAAGGGCGCTTTACATGGTGATTCTATTGTTAAATTTATTTAATTAAAGCTTTTAAATTTGTAATTTAATTGAAACAATTTATTTTGTTGTCACATGTTACGGATTTATTCAAATGATTTAGAGAACAAGTGGGTTTTAAGTTTTTTCCGAAACATCACTTCACATTCACAGCCTCGCACCTCTGCTGGGAGAGCATTCCATGCCATAGGGCCTGCGACCGCAAATGCGCGTTCACTAAATTTAGTGCGTAGAGGTATAATAACTTTCCTCTCGCCGTAGACGTAGCTGATCTAAGCGTGAGACGCCTGTCAGCTAGTTCATCTGGAATGCATAGTTCCCTTAGATATTCCGGAGCAGAGTTGTGCAGTGACTTATACATAAGCCAAGAGAGTTTGTATTCGACCCTCTGTGGAAAACGTAGCCAGTGTAGTTCCCAAAGTAGTGGAGTCATAACATTATAAAACACCCGAACACATTAGAATATGGATATATTCAAAGAATTGCATAAGAAATAGCATCAAATAAAACACTAACCACACCTTTCCTTATAAAAACACTATCAATCTCAGAACAATAACAGGAAGACGCACTATTACATTTTGACAACTCACAGTTCAAAACTGATAGATTTGTTTCTTACCAAAAGATGTGTCCGCCTACTGCTTTTGTCATAGTTTCTAGTGTTTAACGTTTTTTGACTGGACACATGTAGCAATTCTTATTATATTGTGTTTTATTAACCAATGGTCATTTACTGAGGGGTGGTCATTTACTGAGGGGTGGTCATTTACTGGTGCTTTGACCCTATTTAAGAAATCGGTTTAAAAGAAGAACGCAGGGTAATATCGAAAACATAGGACGCAAAACCAATCGCACCGACGTCTCTCAGACGTACGCCAGTGGTTAAGGTATAACACTTTTGAATTTTAAAAGGCAGTGTAATAATTTACTATCTTCAAATTTAAATACCGAAATAATACTATGTTTGATAAATTTTATTATTATTTTTCTAACTTCTTCTAATTTTAAGATTCTTTTTATATAACTTATAGGAAAAAATTAACGTGGTTATGCAGAAAGCAGCCAGCCATAGAAAAGTGAAACTGAGATAGTAGCACCTTTATGAAACGAGTGAATAATCAAATGTAAACAAGTTAGAATGTTTTTGACTTTGACAAATGATAAACAATGAATTCATTCATTTTTTTTATATTACAAACAAGAATCTAATTATGTATTTGACCAGTTTTAATGATTTTTAAAGTACCGTCAGATTTTTTTAGTGCTGTGGGTGTTTTTGCAAACTGAGAAATGCTGTTTTTGCGATTGACACTATTTTCAGAAGGTAATTATTACAGTTTTGACCTTACAGCACCCGATAACACCAATATCAAATTTTTTCTAAATCGTGGACCTGCTGCTTTTTTGCGTAGCTACATTCAAATGCATTTCTGCTCTCTGCACTGCAATATATGCATGTACTATTATGCATACCCATATATTTTTTACTAATATGTAAAGATAATTTTTAAATTAATTTTTTTACTATTCTTGCTCCTCTTAATTAATTTATATTTTTTGCTACTTTTGTGTAAAATACATGTCCGTCTTTATATGTAAAGATGTATGTAAAACATGTGAAATCCTACAAGGCGTTTAAATAAATAAACAAATTTAACAAAACACAACAAACCGCAATCTTTTGTCCGACTTTTGTCACATTTTAGCGAGTGAATTGGCCCGAGAGGGGAGACTACACCTACGGAGAAATGGAGTCAATGTAAAAAATCTCGAGTCTAAAAAAGCGTAGAAATAACATTGACTCTACATTTATGTTTTGTCCTTAGAGAAACTACCATTTTAGCTGCCCTTCTCTGGACTTTCTCCGACAACTCTGTCTTTTTAAAATAGGGATTCGAGATGAAATGTATTTTGATGTTAGTTTTTTGTAATGACAAACCTTGTCTGAAGATTCAGGATCTGCAAAGTTCATGAACGCCGTGAGAGTCGGGTTGACTGTATTGCTATCCACGGTGATACCGCCGAGCCTAGGAAAAATAAAACATTGCATTCATATTTTGGTAAACCACGCAGAGTGCAGATTTGATAGCATACGTAGGGACTGCCCAAATTATGTAGGGAAATCGGGAAGAAGTGAGATAGTTACTTGACGTATCCGATGGATCCGTATTTGGAGAACTCGTTCTTGAGGTCCTCCTGGTAGGTGAACAGCATGCTGGGAGGAATGTTACGCACTATTACGGTGCGTCCAGTCGGGTGCTTCTTGGCTTCTTCCTTGGTCACCTCCTCAGTGGCGGCAGCCCCGCCCTCCACCTGACGAAGTAAACAGTTCTTGTAATCAACAGACTTCACCTACATCATACCGAGTAAGTTATTCCAAAGTTTAAGGAAATTCAATAAGCAAGGTCCTATTATATTTATTATTAATAATATCAGATTTATATAAATCCTGCGGTGCGATCCTAAAAATTGTTGTAAGACATTCGAAATAATAAGTTTCCTTCAGTAGGGTCACAGTGAGTCACATCTGCTGGAGGGTGTAATTCTATAAAATGCTGCAAACGCCCAGTTGCATTCCACCGGCAACACTACTGACTAGTCCAACTGCGTCCACGTCGCGAAAGGCTATTTTCTGGCACCTCCATACCAGAACCAACCAGCTAAGGGAAGGTAATCCCGACAGAAAAATCCACCAGAAAAGGCAACGGGAAATCACTCTGGTCATCTTTTTTTTTTTTTTTTCTCTTTATTTGTTTGTTTTTTTTTGTTTTCCCAGAAATCACTACGGCAATAAGCAGTTGTCCTGGCTGCAGAATGTAAGAGTAGCACATGACCGAGATGCTTTCGCTGTAGTGATCGCCAAGGTCTGGGGGACAAGGCATCGCAAGAAGAAGAGACAACGAGAAAATAAGTGTTTAAATGGTCAAATAAAATACAATATTCAATCAATCTGTAAACAGGGGGAAAACCTTTTTGAGAGGGGAATATGGAAGTTTAGACATTTACAAGACTTATGGCCGGTCATTGGCTGTTTAAGTGGCCATTTTACACACTGTGTAACATTTAAATGTCTACATTTTCTCAACTCTTCCATCTGTTTTTAAAATTTTTGCATTTACTTTTTTTAGTTAAAATTGGGGGGTCCCGTGCCAAGGGAAATATTTTACATAATTTTGAAACATGACCTAAGTAAATATTTGTGGTGTAGAGGTCCGTGCATTTGCCTATGATGCAAGAGGTCTCGAGTTTGATTAACGACATGGAATATTGATTTAAAAATGTGTTTTACAACATAATATTTTATAGTCCCTGGACTGGCACCTAAAGCGTACATTTTTCTAAATCTCCCCCTCCAAGCCCAGGTCTATAAAGAGCCTGGCTACTGTGCTTTTCAACGCTTATCAGTTCATGGTTTACCTCTTCGTTCTAATTCTTAAGGCACTCTCTTAATACCCATCCACAATTCCTCTTTCTTCTCTAACTCATAGTGTCCATGCGGCTCGACTGTGGAATCATCTCCCATCCACCATCAAAGATGTTACTACACTATCTCCGTTTAAATCACGTCTGAAGAAACATCTCCTTTCTCTTCCTTAATCTTTCCTCCTTTCCTTTTTCCTATTTTTTCCCTTTTCCCATTGAGTAATAGTTTTGATTTAAGGTAATTTATAAACAAATATGTTTATTTCTGTTTATTTCTATTTTTATATATTTTTAGATTTTTAATCTTTTTTTTCTACTGAATATGTTCTGTAACTTGAATTATAAAAATAAAACTTTTATTTTATTGGTTGGTTGGAAGAAATTGCCATTTGGCAATAAGCCCACCAATGTACAAATAACATTATGTACAAAAAGTTAAATAAATAAAAATAAAAATACTGTGGAAGGCGAGAGTTGACATTTTGCTAAATCTGCCTCTCCAAGCCCAGATCCGTAAAGTATCGGGCTGTTAGGTAGGGGGCGAGCTCTTCAACATCCTCAGGTTTAACCAGTGGTCCCCCGAGAATGATGCTCCTTTTATGATGTAAAGCATCACATTCACATAGAATGTTCATAGGTGTTTCCTCATCTGCACTGCAGAACCTACATCTAGAAGTCTCGGAAAGGTTCAATCAGCAAGGTGTGAAGGTGCTCTAAGAATAAGTAATGGTTATTTGCTCGAGCAATCACATCATAATATACCTGTCCATCATCGGCTCCCGCCGCTGGCTGAGCGTCTCCATTCTCGGGGGCAGCATTCTCCGAGGCCACGGGTTCGTTTGGTTGCACGGCCGCCATTTTGTTATCACTTAAATACTCGGGCAACTGGAACCTGAATTTTTAAAAATAGGTTTATATAAACAAAAGATGCATTTAAAACCCAAGGGTGCAATAAGCAAACAAAGTGTACTGTGGATGTAACCACTTGCATATTTTAAAAATAAAATCACCAATAAAAAGATGTAATTTTTACTATATAAAGAAACTGTCATTTTTATATGTAAACACAGATAATCATACTGTAATATTTATTTTATAAATTTATTGCATTAAATGAGTATACATATTTAATAACAGGGAATCTATATAAAACTAATTAATACAAAATGAAAACGGAGTGTTCTCTGTTTATGATAGTCTCCATCTAACATGGCTCAGCCTGTTCTAAGATGGAGATTTTTTATCTTTTAGAGCATAAGTAGTCCTATACTAATAAAACAATAACACAAAAAAAAAAACTAAAACTATTTAATTATAAATGCCTAGCTAATCGAACGTAAGAAATTAAAAATTGTTATTATACAAATATAAAGTATATATATATATATGTGCCAAGAATACATGTTACTTAAACATAAATATGGACGAAAACTCTAAAAAAAATGCAATTGCTTGCCTTGCAAGCATGTTAACCAATAATTTTTCTATGCATCGATTTCAAAGCTACACAGGCTTCTTTATCAAGGTATTATTAACTAATGAATTCTATCCTATTTTATTTTAACAGTGATTACTAAATTGCACATTTGCTTTAGGGAAAATATATGTAAAAGAAAATCTACTCTTAGGTCAGCATTTGATTCAGGCAGAGGAAAACTTGTCGAAATCAACTGCCCAAACACTAGATTCGGAGATCGTACTTTTGCCGTTGCCGGCCCCTCTGCCCGGAAGCAATTGCCTTCGAACTTACGAATCATCGACAGGCCCAGTCAGCTCAAATCCCAACTAAAATCTAACTTCTTTAGTTTATCATACCCTTAATTTTAAATCAGAAAATATAATATTTAGCTTAGTTAGAATGTAAGTTTAAGTATATAATTGTAAAGCGCCCTTGATGTGATTTTTCACAAAAATGGCGCTATATAAATCAGCCAATTATTATTATTATTATTATGCCGGCCTCGTGGTGTGTAGTCATAGCCTGTTGACTGGTACCTGAAGCATAAGACTGATCATTTTACCTTCACGTATCAAAAATGATCAACACACTGCGATTGGTGTCCAATACAGTGCCCTATGGACCATTGGGCGCGGAAAGGGAATAATGACTAAATATTATATCATGTGGAAGCATATGGAGATAACAAGCCAAGTTTTTTTGTCATGCTGTTCTTCTAAAGGTGGAAAGTGTAAAGTGAGATGGGTACAATCTTTAAAACCAGACTGGAGCGGACTAAAAGAAATATTGTTTATTTGGCCAATTATTATTTTTTCTTATTATGAATCTTTTTAATATCTATTATTATTATTAGTTAGATTTAAATAACTCCCTAGAGAGAAAATCCAACCTGTCTACAAACATTTGGACATACTCAAAATATTATTGATTATGCTTTTGTGTTTAGAATTATTTTTTGCTATGCTTTTGTTTCATTCAAAATTGGAACAATTAACTCACACCATTTTTATTTTATCACGCAATATATTTGAGTTTTTTTGGGCGGAATAATGAATGTTACACAATCAGTGAGGTCGTCAACCCTGTAAATGCCAAGTTCTCATAAACCCCCGTTTTAAATATACCCAAATATTTTTACCAGGGCCAGACACTTTAGTATTGATAATTTGACGGTTATAACTAAATTGTCTTTTTTTAATTTGGATATTAAAATAAATAAAACTTAATTTTTAAAAACAATATAAGTAAATGACTAATATAATATTATTTTCTTCAGACATCTACTTATCTTAACACAAATTCTTTAGGTTTTGTTAGGGAAATTATACTCGAAATATTTTTTTAAAAATATCAAAAATATGTCGCGAAAAGTATTATTACGAGTTTTAGTATGTTTAATAAGTTGTTAGAGCCTTTTTAGGGGCCTTTTTGGAGTAATTTTAGTAAGGCATTTTTCAAGCTAACTTGCCCACTGACCAATAATGGAATAAGGTCAATGAAACTAGAGTCTTCAAATCGAGCGGGAAAATGAAAAATAACACGTATTAACTATTAAAACAACTATTAACAACAAAATCAGCGATAATTATCGCGACTAAGCGTTGGAATTCTTATGTAAATCGATTTAAAACGGCAAAACGTGCATATATCAATCGCCGGACATGGAGCACCCCAAAACTTCGATGCGTCGCTTAGCGAAATAAAATACTCTTTCCAATAATTTCGTATTGCAAATATCAATTTTAAAAATACGTTTATACAAACAAAGCCAATATAAAATAACCCAAACATATAACTTGTATACAAACAACGCTTTCCCCTGAAATTTACGGCAGTCAAATAATCGTTTTGACAGACAATAAACAACTGTTTTAGGGATTATCTAAGTCAATGGGCACTACTCATCATAAGATGCACTTAGCAAACACAAAAACGTGATTTAATATAAAGTAATGTAATGCAATTTCGATTTACCGGATTTTGTTTCGGCGAGTGAATTTTTCGTGGCTTCGTCGGAAGAGAGGTGAGGTTAGGTTTTGCAAAGATTGTGTTTTATTTTAATGTTGCCATTACTAATTTTTCGAGTCCCTTAAAGTTCTTACTTATGCTTTGAAATAATATATATGACGAAATAATAAAATTTTAATAAAATCAATACATTTGTAGACGGGTAAAAAGTAACAATTACCCATCAAAAGTTGCTTCCGAATTATAGAAATTCTTATGGTATCTAATACCATCTCTCTAATATTGAATTTATATCCTTCGTGATAAAACTTGGTCACCTTACCTTCATGTAACAAAATAGATCGAGATATGCTGGGATTGGTGTACCAATCCAGTGCCCTATGCACCATTAAATGCGGAAAGGGAATGATGATGAAACTCTTTTACTATTACTTCTTGTAGATTGAGATAATAAATTTGTATTTAAAGTGTGAAAATGCAGCCGATATAAATATATTTATATATTTGGATAATTTATATAGCGCCGTTTTTGTGAAAATCATCTCAAGGGCGCTGTACAATAAATAAATATCCCACCACGTCTTGCAGCTACAGAGCGCATGGACGGTTGGAATTCTTGTTCCTCGTCTCCAATTATGATATACAGGAGCTAGATTACAGCACGTCTTGCAGCTACAGAGCGCATAGACAATAAGAAATCTAGCTCCTATAAACATTTATTTTTTTTATTTGACAATAAAGTTAAGAGATTTAGTGATATTAAAAAAAAATATATAACAAACAAATTTATAAAAATAGAAGTTAGATAACAACAAGTCTTGCAGCTACTGAGCGCATGGACGGTTGGAATTCTAGACCTCATTTACTAAATGTGTACATTTGATAGTTGATAACATTTATCTATTGAAGCTAGATTACTAATCGTCTGGCAGCTACAAAGTGCATGGACGAGTAAAATTCTGACAACTTAAAATTATCAATTAATTTACAAAAACAAACATTGAGCATAATAGTAAATTTGTAAGGTGTTCGTGCTAAAAAGTAAACAATAAAAAACTAAACAGATAAAGCACTTCAACACTATGGATGACATAACAGATAAAAATATATTATATATGTATATATTCTTCTTCTTTTTCATGTGTCATGTCAGATTTTTCCTGACGTCAATTCTATCACTTAAAAGTAATAGATATGTGGCTTTGTCTTGGGCAGCTCTAAACAAGGCTTCGACTGTTCTAATCCCCGTTCAGTCTTGTATGTTCCGGAGCTAGGAAATCTGCCGTCTGCCCACACCTCGTTGACCCTCTCCTTTGCCTTTTATGGTTAGGTGCAGTGACTCATCGTAATGCTCTTCTCTCCCCTAAAAACTTGCTACGGATAAGACATCTCTCAGACTTTGTTATCAGTCAGCAACTTTTATTAATATTATTTCGGTTTCTGGGTTGATGTTTACAACTTGGACACTTATAAGATATTTCAATTTGTCAACTCTCTCAATTTCAAAGTGAGACATGCCCCGTTTAACGTGATACGTGCTTGTGCATGGTCTTGGTGGCTAAATACCACGAGCTTTGTTTTGCTGATGTTCTTGTTGAGTCTCAACCTTACCCCTGCATCATTAATTTTATTGATGAGCACTTGCAGGTCATTATAATATTATCTGCCAAAATAAAAATATGTCATCGTCATATATATTATCTGAATATTATTGATGTAGACACCATTTACTTTGACCCCCATATTTATAGTGTGCAGGGCTTCTTTAAATGATGAATTGGAGTACAGGTTCAACATAGATGAAAACCTTATTGAACTCCATGCTGTACTGGGATGCTTTCCGATGTTCCACATTACAGTTTGATGACAGCATGTTTGGCTTGTTAATTCCAATACATGTTTTTCAAAATGTTCAAAGGGTTCAATGACACATTTTATTGTTAAATCGATTCTTCTTATTCTTATCTTTCTTCTCCCCGATGGATGTTGGAAATCATAGCAGCAATTTGGCAGTTGCCCTGAATAAGGAATGATTGCTGCAATGGAACCAGTCACGCAAGTAATAAAAAAAATCAAATAAATTTCTTATTTTCCACTTACTCGTATTAAAAAAAACCTTCTCGTAACTTTAAATTTTCATTTTATGTTTTTTTTTAGATATTTAAATATACATATACAACATAAATTTCATAATGTATTCTAAATTAAGTATACTCACGTACAGGCCATGCCTATATTTGTTTCATAAATAAAGCAATATTTACATAATTAAAAATTTACCAAATGCAAACAAAAAATTGTAAATAAAAGAAAATCGACTAGGTATTTTGTTTGGACATCACTATTTTGCTATAGATACTAGATGCTCATAGTCATAGACAATTTCGACCACCGGATTTGATCAGGATTTGACACTGACAGTTTACAAGTTTAACAATTTTTTGTATAATTTATGCGTCCATAGTTTGGATTTATGATTTTTCTGTTTTTAATTTAGATGCTTACTCTGGAAAAAGAATAAACGGAAATATATCTAAATAAATTAAGTTTCTTCCGCCGAACATTTTGTCATGGAAGGGATGAAACAAGGAGTTTTTAAAGTTTTAAATAAATGCTACCACATTCGCCAGGTACAATTTTTTTATTGCACTACATAAATCTTGAAACATTTTGTTATGCGAAGAATACCTCGTACTTTTTTATGACATGACTTTAAATAAAATATTCCATATTATATTTTCATGAAAATTATTATAATGGAAAATATCACTGTTCAAAGTTCAGTAAATAATCATGTTAAGATAATATTTTATTATATATATATGTATGTATTTTAATTATGCAGTTATTTACCTTAGTAATAATGATCATTATTATGTACACTAGTAACATTAAGCCGATGCATGTACATTTAATGTTTGAACAATTATATTAACCCATTTGGTGTCAATGTTTCTATTTAGGACACATCACTATTAATTTATAGATTTTTTTACAAAATCTGAATACTGTTTTTTATCCTCGTTTTGTGACATTTCCAGCTGTTTATTACTGTCATGCGTTTGGCTTTGTCAGTTTGTTATAATTTGGCCGCAAAAGAAGTGTACTTGTTGCACTTTTCTCGGGTCAGTAAATTTGTTATTATTAAATATTTTCTCTAGAATTAGTATCGTAAGAATGTGTAACACTTCGTGCCTTGATGCCCAAAATCCTCTGACTCTGTCGAACCAAGTCATCAAAAGTGTCAAGAGTTTCAAATACCTGGGAGTATATGTTACGGAGAATGGCAGCTTTCAAAAAGAGCTAGGAGTGCAGCTAGGAATAGCAGGCCCCACATTCAACATTGTGAATCTGGAGTTCGGGCATTTATTCAGTGCAAACCAAATGTCGCCTGCACAATGCCTGCATAACACCTATTCTCTTCTACAGATGCGAATCGTGGCACCTTACCGAGGCCCAAATCAGCTAACTATTGAGTTCTGAGAATAGGTGCCTACAAAGAGTACTGCGGTGGTATGACTTAGTAAGGAACATGAAAAGACAATGGACGTAGCAACCTCCAGGGACAACTGTCATCAAGTGGGAGCGATACGGCTGGCTGGGCCATATATTATGGATGTCTTCTGAGCACCTTAACTACGCTTGTCTCCTTTACAAGGCATCAGGTTCTCGACATCCTGGACGTCCGCTGCTGGCTGTTCGTTAGCAGTTCCCGAATCTATTTTAAATTAAATCTTTCACTAACTGCTCCAATGGGTCCACAATCCACCTTTTTGTTTACATTTCTTTATTCCCTGAGCTTCTGCGGCAAGCCGTTGAAAACTCTTGGTAACATCGCTGTGCGTACACCGTTAGAAAATTAGGTACGTTCTTAAATTGACCACATTTTTGTTTGCGTATCTGAAACACGGTGACTTTTAGAAAGGTGTTCTTATGCTCATTGTGGATGAATGGGCACTTTCGAGAGGACTTTTACTTTGCCTCCATTGATATATTATGTATTTAACTTGAATTTTCAGGCTTCCTCTGCCAAAAATGCTGAAAATTTGGCCAAAAGGCGAGCCGAGATAATGGCTAAAGGTTTGCCAAAGAAAGCCCCTCTTCCGGGAGTCAAACACATTCTAATTGTTGCATCAGGAAAAGGGGGTGTAGGAAAAACTACAACTGCAGGTACATTTTTTATTACTTTTATTTAAAAATTGAACATTATTTAATACTAATACAGTGAAACCTCTATCTATCGTTCCTCGAATAATTGTTTTCCCGGATGTGTCGTTTATTTCTTCCAACTCTGAAATAATTTCATATAAAACATACAAAAATTGATCGTATCGATCGTTTCTCTATCCACCATTTTACCGCATTCATTGTTTGAATTACGATGCGTATTTGACATATTTTAATATTTTGTGTATGTTCTAATGCGCATAACGTTCGAAAGAGAAAGAGAGATATAATTACAATTATGGAGTATCTATGCAGTATTTTTTAGATACACCTTATTGACATCAGTGTATCCGCTGCTACTAACCTGTCCACATGCTCCATTTAGGAGCGGATGTGGAAAAGAAGGGTTTAAATTGCCGAAAGCACCTCAACTTAGCCCTATTCTTCTCGGCACCTCCACTGTCTGATTGTTTTTACCAAGTTTGACTTTGCATACAGTGGTATAAAGTATTCATCCACCACTTTGGCTTTATTTTTGTTTGTGAAAATGTCCTTTCTTATTGGACTAGTATAAAAAAATGGCTAGTGGAGCTAGGTAGAAGTAAAATGGATTGTCTCATTCGCCCAAATCAATATTGAATCAACGGCCCCACAAATGTGTAGCTTATGTTAGGTTTTTGTGCTTTCATTGTGCATTTTGTAATATAAATAATATAGATGTACATTAAAACATAGTGTTTAAAACTGACAACATGTTGTTAATTATCTCTGTTTATTAAGTTAGTCTTCTTTGTTTATTCTAAAATGTAAAAATATTTAAAAAAAAAAGTATATTGTTAAGTGTCCTCGGCACGGGTAACCCCCTGTAAGGTCACATTATTTTTATTATTAATTATAGTTTGTAAGAGAAAAAATATGAATAAATAATATTCAATCATAATATTAGGGGAACCATAAAGAAATCGCTCATTTTATGACCTAATAATAAAAAAAAATTAAAAGTATAGTTGCATGCAAATAATAAAAATCCCCACATTTTTTCTTCTCTACTCCCGCGAGAAGATTCAGAATAGCATTCCTGGGAAGTTAGGATTTGGATATTCTCAAAATAGATGGGTTTTAATTTTGTTTTATATTTTTTTAATATTTTATGCTTAAGACTATTTGCTATTATTTTTATGTTTTTCCACAAAAATATAAACATATTCTTTTACCTTCTTTTACATATTTATCATTTGATCTCCGAGCTAATATGATAGTAAAACATGTTAGTTTTTTTCCAGATTGAAATATTTTAGGCTGGCAGTGAATGTGTTAAGTTGCCACTTTAAACACTTAAATTTGGTGTATATTTGAATAAACACCCGGACTAAAGGGGTTAATTATACGTCATTGGATAGAACTAAAGTTCCTAATTTGAAAATGATAATTTTGAAACTGCTCTCGATTTCCAGTGAACTTAGCCTGTGCCATGAAGGCTATCGAGCCTACCAAAGAGATAGGTTTGCTGGACGCTGATGTATTTGGCCCTTCCGTTCCACTGATGATGAATCTAAGTGGAGAACCCATGCTTGATGATAATCATCTGATGGAGCCTCTCCTTAACTACGGAGTCAAATGGTAAAGTGTTTATTTATTAATTTTATTTTATTTTCCTTATATTATAATGGAAGGCGGAAGCATGTACATGATTAAATAATAGCAAAAATTAAAATTAAAAATGATTACATAAACATATATTTCAATAAACATCTGAACAAAACACTATCTACCTCGATCTATATATGTCACCAGTACATATATAAATATATGCAATATTTCACAGCAGTCTCCTGCAATGATCTCTTCCTTTAGACACAATTTAAATTTGTACACTCTTTCTGAAGATGACTTTCGTTATTTATTACACAAGTTTAATAATCCGGTTTTTCCAAATGAACAAATTACAACAAACTATTCAATAATGTATACTCCTTATTTGTTTTCTCTTTTATTCCCTCGATTGAACGCGAACAGGACGAGGTCAAAAATGCTAACTTTCATCTACTTGACATTCCATTTTGAAGGATTGTAATCAAATAAAAAAACGTTTGTAACGTAAAAGTAAACACAAAATCTTGTATAGCTGAAAATTTTCTTTCGAATGACGTAATGCCGTATAACCTTTAGCATTTTTTAAACTTTTGGTGCTCTTTTTTAAATTTGTAAAAATCATACACAACCTTATATTTTTTATCAACATGTTTAAGTAATTCCCTCTAAGTCGGCCTCGTGGTGCCTGCAATGCAAGAGGTCTCGGGTTCGATTCTTAACGTGGTTGAAATGAAATATATATTAAAAAGGTGTTTTTACAATAGAATATTTCATAGTCCCAGAACTGGTACCTGAAGCGTAAGACTGATCGTCTTACCTTCATGTAACAAAAATGATCAAGATACACTGCAATTGGTGTACCAATGCAGTGCCCTATGCATCATGAGGTGCAGAAAGGAAATGATGATGATGATGAATTTTCTCTAAACTCCTGACATCACTGCAACCTATGTAGATCTATTGTGATGGGTCCCTGTACATTTATTCTCACCCTCTGAGCCTGGGTCTTAAAAGGCTCAGACTTCTGAGTGGAGGACGAACGCTATCATATCTATCGCTAAATCTCCTCACTCAAGCCAAGCTCAGGTCCTTAAAGTATCGGACTGTTAGGTGGCATTAAACTTTCTCACTGTCTCCAGCATGTCGATGGGTCTCCTTGTGTCCGGCGAGGGGGCTGTTGTGTGGCGGGGCCTCATGGTCATGCAGGCCCTCGACCGGCTGACCCGACAGGTGGCGTGGGGCCCCCTGGACTGTTTGGTAGTGGACACTCCTCCGGGAACTGGAGACACTCACCTCTCTCTTGCCCAGAATCTGCCCATCAGCGGTAAGCTCCCTCATTTATTAGGATAATACAATGAAAAAATAATAAAACAATGCAATATTTTGAGTATGATACGACTAAGGCTGAATTCCAACTCCCGGGGAGCGGATATTTGCAACAGAGAAGTAAGACATTTTTGAGAAGGGAGTTTGGAAGTCTAGAAATGTATTTATTAAGAACTAGCTTTTACCCGGGGCTTATGTGGTAGAGCGTTCTTAACAATCTTAACAATTTTACATCGATCGATAAGGTGGTTGATAGGTTTCCGTTTTTCTGTTTTAAAAAAACAGATATTTTTTGATAATCATTGTTTAATAATATTGATGTTTTTTGTTGATATTTCTTGATAAAACTCCATAGGTAATGATTATGATAAAATTATGAATAACTTAAATATAATTAACATAAAATTAACTATCAAATTGAATAACTTCATTCCATAAACAAATGTATTATCTAAGTATGTATCTTAAAATATTTTGTCATTCGTCAAAACATCAAAGTATTGTGCTAACTTTATCTGTTAAAATGTGTATTTCCCACTCTGTTGTATTTCCCCATGCGTTCTTTTCTCACCTTTTAAATAATAAAAGCTTTATCCAAATTTCGGTCCATAAACTTCCAAAAATGAACTGTTTAGCAAACTAGTTGTAAATATTTATGTTTTCTGTCTCCTGTTACATTTGTTTATAGGTGCCATTGTTGTGACGACGCCCCAATTAGCCGCGATCCAAGTGTCGCGCAGGGGAGCCACCATGTTGGAAAAGCTGAACATCCCGATATTCGGAATAGTCGAGAACATGGCGCACTCGATCTGCACGCAATGCGGCGCCGTTAACCATATTTTCGGCGAACACACATCGAACCTGGCCCAGCAATTAGAAATCCCCGTCCTGGAGAGTTTCGAACTCCATCATAAAGTGTCAGAGGCCGCGGCGATAGGAACGCCGGCTGTTTTAAGTGACCCGAACAGCAGTTACTCCAACAAGTATAGAAGCCTGGCCAAAAAGATGTTTGAATTCTTAAAAAACGATCACAATTCAAATGATAATAATATTCCGAGTAATTCTTAGTGTTCATTAATTTCCTTAATTTTAAAGATGTGCTACGAAAATCCCCAAACTATTCAAAAGGATGCCTTACCACGGTAGATTAAAAGCCCTAGGGCTTACATCATTGGAAGAACGACGGAAGAGAGGGGACTTGATAGAAACTTATAAGATACTCAATAATTACTATGACTGCCCCCTGCATGAGATGTATCAATTAAATCCCGATACAAATTTATGGGATCATAACTGGAAGCTCTATCGTCCCCAATTCCATCTCGATCCCAAGAAAAACTACCTTTCTAGCAGGGTAGTTTCAGACTGGAATAAATTGCCAAGTCCATTCCATTTTGGTCAACCAGTTAAAAAACCGTTTGGACGCTTTTTTGAAGGAAGATGAACTTGGACAAAAAGCAGTTCACGAGATATAGGCACATCAGCAAAGGCTGCCTGCCTATAATTAATAATAATAATAAAATTCAAACTCAAAGGACCGATTGAATTACATTGTAAGTGTCTTAGTACCCAATAGGTGTTGTTGCCGACAAAATTGTAAAATTATCATACACATGGTTGAAATTGCATGTAAAAATCCAAGATCAGTGAATCAGTAAGTACCGGCTCGGCACCTAATTACAATTTGCAACTTCTTTCGAAGTTTAAGAATGACATACTACATTTTTTTACTCCGTGACAAAATGAAAATGGTGATTGTATTTTAAATAAAAACTTTCTCTCCTATAACTAGTGATGCTTATACATAATTCAGTCGTTAGCATCTTCCTCGTAATAACAGAGTTTGACTGTATATTAATGTGCCTGCTTCAAAAAGTATGAATGACTCTTATTCATTTTATGAGTGTTACTTTTTCAACTCAATAAAAATACCATAGAATTAAGAATAGTCCAGAAGGAGCGTAGAATCATATTTGAATACATCGGACTGTGTCCAATAATTCCCCCACTCCGCCTTACTTTCGCCGCGTGCATTTGTGAAGTCGCCGGGTAATGTTGCTTGATGGGAAAAAAAAAATCATAACACAAATATAAGGTAGAAAAAAAAGTAATCTGTTAATTTCACTAAAATTTTATTGTGCACGCGGAAACATTGATTGACACAACAGAGTAGATAAGTAAAGGGTCATTAAATAAGAGTAATTGAATTAATGAACTTTGAACTTAAAATATAAAACAAATTTTATTTCACATAAAACGGATATTTTTATATCATGGTAAATAATATTTGTTATTTTAAAGATAATGTCGTTCAAATGTCCCCCACGGCGTTGTTTAATCTGAGGTCTAATTATCATTAATTCTTTCATTAGATGAGCAAAGTAGGGTAAAAAAAATTACTACCTTGGCAACACTAACGAAATTTCCATTTTGTTTCTTCGACAATCTGACAGATGGAAAAATAATTCAATTTTTAAGTAATGTATTTGCTACCTACACATTCATTTGCTAATTACACTTGAGGTGTGATCCTATCCTGTTTCTTTAAGATCCTAGCAGTATTTCTAAACTTTAAAAGGACACAACACTGCATAGTTGCATTCAAGTCAGGAGTTGTGTACTGAGCAACGTCTACAAAGAAACTAATGGGTCAAAACGTAAACCTACTCATTAATGAGTAGTTGAGTCGCCTTCTGTTTGATGTGCGTATGCGGTTTCTGGACTATTCTTAATTCTATGAAAAATACATTAAAATCCATAATTCAAACTTCTTTCCGATGTTCTTTAACGGGAAGTTATCAAAAATATTTGATTTACAGTGTTTATATCTCTTTAAAAATGCACTTTGTTCCAACTCCAAAAGATCTTTGTCTTGTGTTGACTTAGAAAATATTTTCACACAAGTGATAATCAGTCGATGATGAATACAAGCCATGAATTTGTGATGAATGTCAAGCCATTTTAGATTACATTTAGAATACAAACATGTATTTTTTTTAATAAAAAAAAAGCACAAACATGTTATACCAGATTTTTCTCTATAAATGCATTAAATTGAAGGAGAGTGGCTAAAGACCCGGTTATTAAACAATGCTTGTCATAACTATTGTATGGTCAGATATTCATGTAGGAAAAGTTGCTGTATTTTGGCAAACCCTACTCGGCTAATAATCTTTTCGATCAAGTGTCAATTTAATTGTCCACTAATTTTAAGACTTATTTACTCCGAATTTATTTACTACCGAAAAGAAAAAGCGGCTAGTTCATTTTTTAATTACTGATATCCCTAAATACATCTATCTTTTTCTGCCTAAGTTGGTAGTCGGCATTACACAGAAAAGTTAATTTTTAGTATTAGTAATGCATTTATCGAGAAACATTCAAACAGAAATGTCCCAAATAAAACACACCAATGAATCTCATCAAGAAAAAATCTAATCTTGAACGCTCTTTTTAAAAATTATGTTGGTCGGTCTTATATGGGCAACCGCAAGCTTCTACATTTTCAATAATTTATTTCAAACAAAAAATAAGTGCAATATATTATATTATTTTTAGTATTTAGTTAGATATGTAAGTATTTTTTGATCTGAGCTTTTATACATTCATATAAATGTTACAAATAAACAAGGGCTCGAAATATTAACCTAAGATAGTTTTATAATATTAAATCTTTATATGATTTGGACGCCATTTTGATTTAATCACGACATGTGAGACAATTTTAATGAATAGGTACCTATTTGAACACTGTTTTCTCGCAAATGCCTACCCGATACTGTGCGAAAAAGACAACTTAAATGTTACAAAAATGGACAAAATTGATGTTTGGCTGTCCCGTTTTGCGGACCCCAAAACTGAACCGATTTGGTTATTTAAAAAAATGTTTAGAATAATGCTTTGATTGCACCCAAAAAAAACAAAATAGATATATCACTTAATTTATAAATACAATCCAATTTATGGAATAAGTAGATAATTATTTATATTTTTAAGTACATTTTCCAAAATTTTGACCGTTGCCAACTGGTGTCAAATCTATGGTAACGAGTTTAATAAAATAATATGAACTAAAAAAAATGTATTTCTCTTTCTTACACACTGAGATATAATTAAATAGAAATGATGCTTCATAGAACGAGAGTTTGAAATTATGTTCCGAAAAATTAGCATTGTCGCGTGAACACTGCCGTGCAAACACGTAGAGTAAAAAAGACTAACTGCCTATGCCAGTTTAGTTTGAATTCAAAGGTGTATGTCGCGGCTTTTTATGCTGCTTCCCATTTACTGACTACAAGTTAAGCCCTGGAACTTAGGTTGAATAGAACACAGGACGGGTGCTTAGTGTTACATCTAATTATCAATGTCCTGGCATGTGCATGGTGATATGCTATTTCTTTTTTCTGATTAAGGGCAATGCAATATTTGCTAGATATTTGGATGTAGCTAGTTTAGAAGTAACATGCCTATTTCGTTAGGTTTCTGGCACAAGTTGGTAAACAAATCAGGAATTCAAGTAAAACTGCAAGTTGAATATTATAAAATATTTTATTTTTGAATCAATTATTTGATCTCATTTATGAAGCCATCTCAATTTTTGAAAATTTGCAGTTACCAACTTGTGCTAGAAACCTGACGATTTATTATATGTTAGTGATTGTCTCGCACATCCTGAAAATATTTCTTTCCCATTTGACTAATAAATCGCTTCTTTGATTTTCAACCCATGATTACTTTCTATTACAAAATAAAATAATTATTATTTCAAATTGATTGTAGTGTTAGTTAATGTTTAAGAAGAAAAAAAAATTGAATGATGTAAGACTGAAAAAAAATGTTATATAATACGAAATATAATATATTTTAATGAAGTGTTAAAAATGTGGATTTCATTTAAGTCACCACTTCCCTATCCGAGCCCAGTAATGCGTTAAGCACTTCATTGGAAAATAAGCTAAATAGATACTCCTACACTTTAAAAATCGACCATAAATAAACCATAATTTAAACTCATGCGCTCTGTAGCTGCAAGATGTGCTGTGACGTGCTGATAGCTGTTATAATTGACATAGATCATTATTGGAAACGAGGAACTAGAATCCAAATCGTCCATGCGCTCTGTAGCTGCAAATGTGCTGGGATATTTATTTATTGTACGGCGCCCTTGAGGTGATTTGCACAAAAATGACGCTATATCAATTATCCAACTATAATAATAATGGCCACACTGATGATTCAACACCAAATAAACGTGAACGCGTAAAATCAAACATGATGATTTTTATTTAGAACATTATTGCAACCTAAAGCCTTACCCAAAACGGTTGGTTGAATTTACGAAACCGTATTAGTTATTTTGTATTTCTTAAACAGTTTTATATATAATTTTACATTTAATCATCAGTGTGGCCATATATGAAGCTAAGTGTAATTGGCATGCAAAAAAAAAAAAATATAAATAAACAAATGCTGTAACTATGGGTACATTTTCATGTCACTCCTTTTTTCAATATTTTACTCTCTGTCTGTGTGTAATAGGTCGAAGATAATCTCTAATAATAAAATTAAATAATTACTTATGCACAACAATGCTATCTGTTCCTTGCAAATAAATAAATAAACATATATTGGTTTGATATTTATTATGTGTTTATATTTTATGACTAATTCTATGTATAAAGTTCCAAGTGTTTGTGATTAGTTAAACTTTGACATTAGTATCTTGAATATCCTGTCTCTTGTGTGTTCCGTCACAAAATGGCCGATTTTTTGTTTGTTTACAATTACACAACCAGTAGTCTTTTGTTTCTTCAACCTCGAATCTTATTGGTCTGAAATAATCCAAAAATATTAACATCAAAAACAAACACTCGAAGAATAAATTATTTTGAAATTCGACTTAATCTAAAAAATTCTAAAAAAAAAATAACAATAAACATTTAACAAAAATATTCATCAAACTATGTTCAATCTTGAATTGAAGAGTGTTGTGGTTCCGTGGTATTGTCGCGGACTCCAGATCAGGAGGTTAAGAAATATAAATAATATTTTTTATTTTATTAGTACATAACATTAATAAATAGTACATACATCCAGTTGAAGTTTTTCACAAATATAATAAGAACATGTTACACGGTAAAGAGAAAATAAAAGCAAGAAGGTATGAGGAAATAGAGTGGAGGAGAGGGCTTTTATTAATATCTTTATGTATATAATTCTTCTGTATGTTTGATGTCACTGAATTCCTCCTAAACGGCTGAACCGATTTACGTGCGGTTTTCAGCGAAATGTAGATCTTTGCGCTGTGCGTGTTTGTAGATATTAAAATTTTCAATCGAATCAGCAAAAAAAAAGTTAGTAGAGAATATCATTTTTTCATCGACCTACCAGGGTTGCATTCAACGAGAATGCATTTACAGGAAAAATGGAAGGATGTTGTTTTTGTGTTTAAAAAGTTTATTTTTGAATTTTTACAAACAACATTCGCTTTTTATGGATCCCAATCAGATTCTATCCTTACATTCCTATTTATTTCTTTTTACTGGATTTTTGGTAATCCTATGGTAATATTAACTGACATTTAATACATTTTTGAAAATCGCATTCATGAATAAAGTGCACCCCTGTTGGTATTTGAAAATAAAATATTTGTTTATTTTGGAACTTAACCATAAACAAGTACCTAGGTATCTACTTTTCAATGAAGTCTTTTTAACGGCTAATAGCAGGCAAGCCAACGTTCGGGCAGGACAACGTCTGTCGGGTCCGCTAGTAGTATGTATAATTTAAATATTAAAATCAAACACTGCTTTGAGTCTACTTATTTTTTTTTTTTCAAATGTGTGGTAAAACGATGTATGATGCACAAATGTCAAGTTCCATGAACAGTGTAAGGCTGAGACATGCATTATCGACAGAATCAAGAAAAGAGTGCTGCGTTGGTTTGGACATGTAGAGCGAATGGACAGCGAAAGAACAGCTAAAAGAATTTACGGTGCGAATGTTGATGGATGCAGAAAACGAGGAAGACCGAGAAAGAAATGGAACGATCAAGTCCATCAAATACTTGAAGATGAACATGTCAAGAGTAGGAATAATCGGCATGCGCGCATGAGAAGATGTATGAATGTAGAGGAAGCGAGGTCTGTATGCAAAGACAGAGTGATATGGCATTCTATCCTCTCTATCTACCCTTAGGGGGAAACGGCGTGACGGTTTGTTGTTGTAAATAAAAAATTGGACAATGAGGAAATTCAGTGGTTTTTTTTTATTTTTAGACCATCAAACTAAGCCAAAGTATTTTTATGTATCGTATTATAATTTTTGTAATTTTAAAATTATTCTGCCCGTAACGTCACAAGTTCTCCTCGGTAAGTTCTGCTGACATTTAAAAGTAGAGCCCTATAGCATAAAAATTCACTAAACATTGAGAAAAATGGCTATTGGAAACTGGAAATCTATCTCAACACATAGCAATGCTGTAATTCATTGGTTGATTCGAAAGAACTTGCGAAATAACTCGATGAAGTTAAATTTTATTGCAATTGTTTTTTAAAGATTGTTTCATATTCCAATATACAGGACCAATCTGCCTGTTGGAAGGGCTACCGCTATGCTGAACAACATCACTCTGGATGTTGATCTGTTCCATGTATCCGAAGGGGTTTTCCGGAGCAGGATTCTTCTTCTATTTTGACAAGTCTCTTTCGTGTATTTTTTTAATGTCTTGAAGTTTAGTTAGTAGTGTATATGTTATTAACATTGTGAGTGTGAAGACTACATTCGGGAAGTGATTAACCTTTCCCTTACTGTCCTAAAAACACCTTCGAGTTACGGTGCTGTGTAGTCACTACACATTAAAAAAATAAGAGATTTTATAGGGGAAAAATGGAATATTTATAGAGAATGGCTTTAATTAACTGTAATTTAATTCAAAGATGATAATATTTCAAATCTAACAGCTGAAAACATGAAAAACCATTGGGTATTGCTAACGACTCGAGCGAAACGTGCACCTGCGCCAACTTTCTGAGATCTACTAAATACTCGTAGCTAGTACTGGACTACGTGACTGACTGCGACGAGCGTAAATTCTTTACTCTTTTCTTCATACACAACAATGCAAAACATTGATGTACTGTAAGTATAATTTATAGGTCTATAACACAAAAAAGTAGCCAGAAATCAAAATGCACGCAACGATCCATGGAAAGACAGATGCTCGGTGTATGTTTAAGAGACAAAATAAGAAATGAAGAAATAAGGCGCCGAACCGGAGTTGTGGATATCATGGATCGTGCAGCGAAATTGAAATGGCAGTGGGCAGGACACTTGGCGAGACAAAATGATGGCAGGTGGACACCCAGAATAATAAATTGGAGACCATGGGCAAACAAAAGAAGTGTTGGAAGGCCACAGAAAAGGTGGGTCGACGACATTGCCTCTATTCCCGGTAAAACGTGGATGATGAAAGCGGGTGATAGGAAGGAATGGAGACGTTTGGAAAAGGCCGCCATCCAGCAGTGGAGAGAATAAGACTGCAGAAGAAGAAGTATAATTTATTCGCGATTTCCGATAAAATACTTTTTCTGTGCCTAATAAGTACTTATTATTTAATAGCAAATTATTTCAGTCGATACGTAAATGTGTAATGGAGGAATACTGAAAATCTAAACCCAATATTGATTATATTAATAAAGATTTTTAGATTTAAGATTTAGTTATTAGACACAATATGTACTAGCTACACATCACCGGGGAGGGAGGGTTAACTCCAATGAAATACAAATAACCGTCGAGGATTTCAAAAAATAAACCTTAAGTTTTTATTGTTAACAAGATATGTTGTTTTACGGGAAAATAAAGGTTCGTATTATTATATATGACACACCATGTATGTTAATGATTATAAAATAAAATTATGTTGGAAAGCTATTTCTCAGATCCATTAAAAATTTCAAACCTCTGTTTTATTTTTAAGAATATATCTCTATGTGTTCCATCACAAAGCGGTTGACTGTGAGATCTTCCACAGAAACACCATGAGTATTTTTTCCCAGCTTCGAGCCGAACTTTAAACGGCTTTTTATCATATATTACTCCATTAATCTCCTGGTGGTTGGCTGAATACAAATCCTTAAGCAAATTCTTTGGAATTTTAGAGCTACTTTTAGGTTTCGTGCAGTATTTTTCCTACAAAAAACATAACCTCATAAAAATAAAAATGTTTGATTTTAGTGCTTAAGTATTCGGGTAAAAAGATTGTTTACATTTTGCAAGCTCGTGAGGCGAACGAGGTTCTCACGGGACAATCTTAAACTAAGGTTCTTCAATGACATCATTTTAAAACAATATCTGAAAAAGTATACTTATTGATAAAAACGTCACGCAAAACCTAAATGTCAAATGAAAAGAAAATTCTATAGAAAGCCAGAGACGAAGAAATATTAAATATTACTTTGTCGTCTATGCAATTTAGAGTTGCCCAACTAGATTGTATTAAAACCGATCAATCGAAATCGAAAATGGTGAACACGGGAAGAAAAGTCTTTCAATGTGTTTGTAGACGGTTAAATGCTTCAGTTTTGTGCAATTTTTCAGGGTGTAAGGAGTGTGGAAACATTGGTGATTTGAGCAACCTCAGAGACCCTTCAATAAAATATGCAATCTTAACACTTTCAAAATTGAGCCAGATCATTTATGTAACCGTTTTTTTAAAAGACTAATGAAGGTAAGTGTTATTCGACTTTATGAAAATACTTTTTTAAATAAAGATGCGTAATTTAAAATGTATAATTTCACGTTTACGAGAGTCTGTAACACTTTATACTCAATTCGATTAATTGTATTACGATTTTAACGAAAAAAAAAGATGAATTAAAGAGGCGAGTTTATCAATAATCTATAATAGTTTGAGACATCCTCCATATGCAAAATATGCATTGGGCACTGCTGCAATGGTTCTCACCTGTTCAGAATCCATGTCCGGGACTTTACCATTTACAAATGTCAGCTTGATGAGGAAGATTTAAACCATGTATTTTTGGATGCCCCAGAAATGATTGATTTCTTAATTTTCTATCTGACCTCTCTGATATTAATATTCCATTCCCTATTCATCTTCTAACTCCCCTGTCCCCACCCAATCATCGTGTATTAAAAATTTCACGTAAGTCTCTAGTTATAAATGATGTTAAAATGTAAACATATTATATTATAATATCAAATGTAAAGTTCTCAAAATATTAAATATTAAAGACTTACTTATTAACCTGTATATACATTACCAACACATGTGTTAATATGTAAATAAATAAAAAACACTCAACACTGACCAGAACACCCGAGTTGAGAGGTGAAAAGGCCATTAAAAAAACGAAGAAGAAGAATAATCCATAATACATTTTTTTTAAATGTACTACTTCCCCCGTATTTATGGACATATTTTTATAAGCCGGCAATGATCCAAAGTCCACTGGGATTTAAGTTGACGTTGCTGATGTTGCCAAAGTGCCTGATACGTCAATTGCCATATACTAAATTAAAGATATATATATATATATATACGTCAATTGCTTGGTCATTTCCACCTTTTACGGATGTGTCTTGTAAATATTCAGCGGGCGTGAGTTTTAGAGATATAAAAGTATCATTTATCGATCGTATTCACCTTTATACAGGGAAGTGCCGGGGTTTTCATCAGTTTCCTAAAAAGTAAAGTTATTTTTTATATCAGTGAAAAATGGCGGAAACAAAATTGTTCTCTCGCGCCGAAGTGTCGAAGCACAACGATAATAAAAGTACTTGGATCATAATTCACAACAGCATCTACGATGTGACGGAGTTTCTAGGCGAGGTAAGACCCTGTTATATAGCTAATCAATTATATATAAATAATACACTATGTTATACTCGCCTATCAATGTTATCATTTGAATATCTCTTCTGCTTACTTGATATTTTCATTACGAACCAGTTGAAATACCGGTTTTAATTAATGTGAATCTACTGTGCATAGTTTTATTGCGCAGTTATGTGTTTTTTATAAATGTATTCCTTGTGAAAAATTGGTGAAGGAATAAGCGCAATCTTGTTAAATAAATGCCGAACGCGTTTTTTCGTCACCCTGACCCCGCGTTTCAAAAGTCAACGCAGTTCTATGATAGTGAGTTGCCGATTTAGTACTTGACTAATCAAGTTGGCACTTATTTTGTGTGCTGAACTTATCTGTTAAGATCATTTTTGCATTTATTAATTTACAGTCGAACTTGGTTATTACGAGGAAGACGGGATCGATAGAATTCGCTAATTATAAGGATTACTCGTCATATCAGAGGAAGATTTTTTAATCCAATCCCCATTGCATACTTGGACCAATTTTGTTTCTTATCTATATAATTGATTAACAAATTACAACTTTATTTACTAGGAAAAAGACAATAGATCCTGTTTACTGCATACCAAAATAAAACAGGGACGAGTTTGAGTTTGAGAGTATCGTCTATTGTCTTGTTAACCTTAATAATAAGTTAAGGAATGCTATCTTTGTTTAGTTTTTTTATATTTTACTTTTTGTGCTGTTACATGTTCACTTTATTGCTATACTTACTAGTTCTTTGCTCAATGTATTATTATTGCGTTTTTTAAAATTATTTTTTATTATTAACTTTTTAAAATCATTCTTATGTTGTTGAAATTCCATTTGTCGATGCATTTTGAAGCTGCAAGACTTTTTGTGATGTTAACTATCATATTATTTTTATCATATTATGTAAATGTTATTAACTATCAAATATCTAAATTTAGTAAATGGGGTCTAGAATTTCAACCGTCCATGCGCTCAGTAGCTGCAAGACTTGTTGTTATCTAACTTCTAATTTTATAAATTTGCTTTTTATTTCGTTTTTAAAATATCACTTAAACTCTAAACTTCATTGTCAAATAAAAATTTTAAAAATAAAAATGTAAATAGGGGCTAGATTTCTTATTGTCCATGCGCTCTGTAGCTGCAAGACGTTCTGTTATCTAGCTCGTATATATCATAATTGTAATATATCATAATTGGAGATGAAGAACTAGAATCCCAACCGTCCATGCGCTATGTAGCTGCAAGACGTGTTGGGATATTTATTTATTGTACCGTGCCCTTGAGGTGATTTTCACAAAAATGTCGCTATATAAATTATCCAAACATTATTATTATTATTACAACAGGGATGGAGAATACCTCAAATAAGGGAATATGAAAGTCTAGGCATTTACAGGGCTTATGACATGTCATTGGCTGGTACGTTATGAACGCTATCTTCATCGGTACATATCAAGACGGCATAAACTAACATGTTCTATTTTTCATACAGAAAACTTAAATTTACTTTGTAGATAAAACTGAAGATAAATTTTAACTGCCCATTACAATACGTACCCCGGGCCGCGATTACAAACGTTGTCTTCATCGGTACATATTGAGATGGTGTAAACCAACATCGATATTTATGTACGAAAATGCGTAATTGAACATGTTAAGGAAAAAAAAATAAAACGTGTTCTATTTTTCATACAGAAAACTTAGTTTTCATTACAATATTTGAGTTTGTCCAAATGTTTGTAGCCAAAAGATTGGATTTCACCCCCTCTGGAGTCATTAAGACTAACAAATTACAACAGGGATGGAAAATACCTTAAATAAGGTAATATGGAAGTCTAGGCATTTACAGGGCTTATGATCTGTCATTGGCTGGTTTAAGTGGCCACTTTACACACTGTGTAACATTCACCATTTTGCCTATGATTGAACATCCATATTTTGTAGACAAAATTGAAGATAAATTTTAGCTTCCGGACCCTGGCGCCCTATGTATATGCGTGGGATTCATAGTCCATAATCGATGACACACATGTGCTAAAACATTTTACCCGAAATAGTGCGATGACCAAAGAAAGCAATGTCATCATTTTCTATAGAATCCAATACAACATATAATGCAACTCTTATTATTATCTTATCTTAGTATTGCGCATAAAATCGGGAACATCGTTCTGCAATACATTCACATCGTCCCTACCATGAAGAAATAACTTCAAAGGAACGTGGCTTATAAAGAGACCACAGGGCGTGGCAACGCCAGTGAGTCAGTTCAGTCCGGCTCCACGCAGTCGCTCAGTTCCAGCACGTAGTTCAAGTGCAGACTCTTCAACCCATCATCGCCGCTACGCTCGCGCTACACAACCATGTGCTGTATCTTATTCGCCATGTAATCAATACGCATTCAAACAAAAACCTCGTGTCTTCTGTCAATCTTTAACTGGGGTAGGAGCTCCAACCCTCAGCAATCTATTCCTACGTGTGTAGAGGAAGTGAGGTCTTTACGCAAAGACACGGGAAAACGGCGTTATGGTTTATTTTTTTAATTTAATGATGTAATAATTTATTACATGTATCAGAAAACAAATTAAATGAGTGACGATTTTTAATTATTATACATTATGATGCGTCATTGGGGTCACATAATATTAATTGATAAAAGTAAAAATAAATTATTTATTTACTTCGGAACTTCTACGTATTTATTTACATTTGTCGATTTGTCATGACGATATAAAATTATGACATTGAAATATTTATTTCCATAATCTACATCATTGCGGTGTACAAAAAATTATGTACGTTATCGGTAAATAATAAAAACTCATTCGGAATAGCAAACACGGTGATAAATATGATTGTAAGCAGTAGCTCAATCACAAATAATTATCAACGTGCTTAAAAACAAGCTAAGCTCAAATGAGCGATCATAATGAACATATTTAAATTTATTTCAACAGAGGGAAAACATTTTTGAGAAGGGAATATGGAAGTCTAGGCATTAACAGGGCTTATGACCTGTCATTGGCTGGTTTAAGTGGCCTTTTTACATACTGTGTAACATTCACCATTCTGCCCATGTTTCAACATCCACATTTCCTCAACTCTTCCATCTGTCGACTTTTGTAGAGCTGAAACCTTTATCACGTGGGTGAGATTCATCCGGCTGAACCGAATCACCTACTAGCCAATGACAGGTCATAAGACCTGTAAATCCCTAGACTTCCATATTCCCTTCTCAAACATGTTTTCTAGAAACCTAGAAAGTTAACATAATCTCTGGTTGAAATGTCAAATTATACTGTATTTGTCTATGGTCAAAACGTTCCTTACAAGGTGCGGGGGCTTTAAAGTGGAAACCGGAAATACTACACGTAGATATAAGGAGTGACGTCATTATTTACGATTTTAAAATGAATACTATTTTTAACATTTTTTATTTATTTTTGCGTGCGTTTTTGAGATATTTCATCCTACTCCAAAAATTGTAAATATTCCCGTGTACACGAAAACATTTTTAAAATTTAATTCTGGGTTGGGCTGGAATTCCTTCCGAAAAAAAATCCTTGTAAAGCGCCCTTGAGGTGGTTTTTCACAAAAATGGTGCTATATAAATCAGCCAAATATTATTATTATTTGTGATTTAGCTACTGGTCACGCATGCGCACGAGATATTTTTGTCATTTCGATAGTCTCGAAATGTCGAACTTTGAAACTTCAATTAAAAATCCGTCTGATAAAAGGAAAAAAACCAATATGATTTGGTCAAGTCATCCTAATTAAGTGTTTTGGATCACGCTAAAGTTGCAATAATGTTTTTTTCCGAATGTTTGTATTCATTTTACGCAATTTGATAATACGGGGGAAAAAAATCCCCAAATGACCCATCGTTAAATTATCGCCATATATCTTCTCTAGGGGGTTAGAAAAGATTCAGAATATCACCCTTGGTCCGCGTTTACAAACGCTATCTTCATCGGTACACGTCTAGACGGAATACTTAACTTTTCTACTATCTCTACCTTCATCGGTATGGCGAATTTTGATCTATCGACATGTCGATACGTGCTTTCATCACGTAATCCCAGACGTCGTTCGATTAAATTCGACAAATAGGTGGCGCTGAAACTTTACTCCGCGTTCAATGCTAAATTGAAATTAAAGTATTTCTCTTTCATATTTTAAATAGGCCACTTCAAACTATTTGAAATTTAAATAAATCATTATTAATTAACTGTGTAACATTCACCATTCTGCCCATATTTGAACATCTATATTCCTTCAGTTCTTTTATCTGTTGATGTTTGTGAAGTTAAAGAGCTAAAACCTTTATTTATGCGGGTGAGATTCATCTAACTGAATTATTTGTAGATGCATGTACTATAGATACTGTAGATGCCTAGACTTCTATACAGAGTGTTCTTTAAACCCTCTCACATCCGAAACCACGATGCGCAAGAAGACATATTGGCACATTAAAATATTTTTTTAGAACGAATAAAATTTAAAAAAATAAAATATTTAAAAAACAAATGGTTGCTAACTTCTGCAGGAGAGAAACGAGGTGGAGGGAGGGGGGAGTCTGACACACCGTTAACCACGCGGCCGCGCCCCCTCGCTTCTCCCCTGCAGAATTTGCACTTTACAACCTTACCTTACACAATTTGAACCTGCATTTAATATTTTATTTTCACAAATTTTCTTCGTTATAAATATTTTTTAAATATGCCAATATGTCTTCTTGCCCATACTGATCATCGTGGTTTCGGATGTGACAGGGTTTAAAGAACACCCTGTATTACCATCTCTTAAATGTTCTTCTTCTCTGGTGTAATATGTCAACTTCATTAGTTGAAATTCACCTAAAAATATTATTTTAACAACAGTGGTGTTAAGTTTTTAGTTTAATAGTTCTTAATTTAAATTCTTACTGATTTTGGTGCGTGCCACACCAGAGTATTGTTACTCTGGTAGGTAACTCTCTTAATACCCATCCACAATTCCTCTTTCTTCTCTAACTCATATAGTGTCCATGCGGCTCGACTGTGGAATCATCTCCCATCCACCATCAAAGATGTTACTATATGTATAAATACATTGAACTCCTTAATAAAGATACCAGTCTCGAAGATGTCGCGAAAGCGATGAAACCGGTCACTGGATATTCCAAATTTGTGGATTAAAGTATCACTCGTCTTTTATTTATATAAGAAATGTAAATATTTAAATAAGTCAATCTCAAACTTGACACTGGCTTGATAGAACACCCCAGTTAGGGGTGAAAAATACCAAAAAAAACTAAGAAGAACAGTTACCGGCCACGCTGACAATAAATGAATATTATTTTACAAATGTTTGCTTTTTACTTTGGTTTTCTCATAAAATTGCAAATTCTTGAAATTCCACGGTTGTTAAAATAATATTTTTAGGTGAATTTCAACTAATGAAGTTAATTTTAGTATAACTTATAATTTGAAAAATTTGGCCTTCACGCACTTTAATAGCCATGATCTTGGTATTAAAAGCTGGAACCAGTGTGCTATACCATTTTAGAATCTCGATGAAATAGACAATTTATTTTTTAACTAGGCACTTGGGTGGCCATACATTTTTTTTTGACCACGAGAGGTTAAACATAAAAAAAAAAATTGCTATACACGACACCTCGCCGTGTGTATACTTGAACTGTAGATAGGGGTGGCTCTGTAGTCCGGCTATCTCGGATGAGATAGACTTCTCTGTCTGGGTCGGCGGTGATATCCTCCAAGAAGGGCAGGCGGCGGAGTCGAAGGCGGAGGGGGCGTAATTCCAATAAAACACGCTTTGTCTTGATTATTGTTTGTTATGTATGCCGACGACATTGGACTATTCTATAAAAATCAAACAGACGTATTAACAAACAATGACATAAACGAAGACCTTACTATGTTGACTAAATGGACAAACACAAACTTACTTACACTTAATGAAAAAAAATGCAATATTATCCATTTTGAATCTAGAAAAAAATGTCACAAAGTAGATGCTTACATAAATTTTATATGGCACATGAACATGATTTTTATATGACTTTTGATAATTCCCAGGGTGGTATGCGTATGGGATTAATGCGCCGTGATGTGCAATGGCAACATTTCGGAAAAAATGCCTCATTTTTTATAGGGTGCTTCTACTTGAATTAACTTTAATTACCCTATTTTTTTGTAGCTCGATTCTACTTCAGTTTCAACCTTAGAGATACCCCATTTCTTGCAGCTCGTTTGACATAAATTTCAACCCCAATTACCCCATTTATTGTACGTTGATTCTACCCGAACTGAAACCTTAATAATTATATTACTTGGAGATCTTTTCAAATTTCAACTCAATTTCAGCTCAATTCTACTTCAATTTCAACCCCATTTCATAAAAAATATATGGCATTTCACATGCTAAAGACTGACATAAATTAAATTGTCCATGCTTTGTGCATTTGAACTCGGAATTCCGCTTCGCGCGCTATTTCTCTGGCGGGGCGATGGAGACGTGACATTCCGCGCGTGTGGAATTTTCTCATGGAGGCAAAATTAAATTCCTTTATTGATCGTTGATACGTACCAGAGCGATTTCCTTTTGTCGAAGTATTAAAAAAAGTCGCCGAGATGCGCCTTGACGCAATAAGAAATTTGAATGCGTTTATATATCAAAGTATTTATATGCACGTTTATGGAGATGCCATTTTTCTCTATTGCATGGAACATCATAATATTTTATTTGACAACGGACGTGTAACGTAACTTTTGTCGCTGTGCTTGGCTATGTTCATTAAAATAACGTATAAAATTCCTTCAATAAAAAAAAGACAATTAGAATGAAAATTTAATTAAAACTACTACTATCATCACGCTGTCCCGTAGGGGTAGAGACAGAGAAGCGTATAGGAAAAAAAGCGCACATATTACTCAAAAATGTATCTATTTTACTCACATTTTTTTTACAATATACATAAGAGGTAAAACAGAGTATTGAAAAATAATGGATAATTACATAGCAATGAAATACATATTAATAGTAAAAATAGTAAACAAAAAATCCCACAAAGGCATGGCCTGTTCGTGGGTATACTAGAAATGTTAATGAATTTTTGCTCCTATTATAAATAGACCGGTATAATATTTTTGTGTGGTATAAGAAAGAGAAAAGAAAATATTTTGTAAAAGATTACAATGTACTTTTTTATTGTATAGTATTAACAATATTTTTTTAAATATATATATATATATATATATATATATATATATATATATATATATATATATATATATATATATATATATATATATATATATTCCTTATCATAGTGCGTGTTTTTTAAAAGAAGGAAAATTTCGAAAGTTTGAGATTAATGAAATATTATCAGTAAAAAAAAAAACTTTTCGGGTCTTTAAAATATGCATGTCTCTGTGCTAGCCTCGTTTTACAATGTGGTATTTCTAGCACACGAATCCTTCTTTGGCTTGATCTATTTAAATTACTTGTAAATACATTTTGGTTCTTAAATATATATTTTAAACATTGAAAACAATTATTTGTCTTATATCTAAAAGTTTAGCTTCTTTGAAAAGAGGGAAAAGTGCGATTTTTGTGAAGCATTATTTTCCAAGGTAATTTTTTGGATAGCTTCTAATGGTTTAATATGGTTGTTATAAGCTCCCCCCATCCAATTATTCCATAGAAGAGGCGATGACTGTACAAGTGCATAATATACCATTTTAATAGTATTTAGCTAGGCGTAAATTCTTAACCGTTTGAACACATAGGTCAAATATCCCAGTTTATTAATAATTACTTCAAGATGATAAGTCCATTTAAGTTGACAGTCAATAATTACTCCCAGGTACTTTATGCACCTTTCAGACTTCATTTTTTCGCTGTCATTACATATGTCAAGATTACAATATTAGTTTAATACTTCAAATCTATCAGTGGTATGAACGAAAAAAGTTTCTTCAGCAATCATTGGTAGCAAACGATTGCGCTTTTCCTCATAAACCTCGCGAGATCTTGTTGCTACACAGCAAACACACCGCCAGTTATTATCTTCACTGCAAACCTCATAATATTCCGAAAACGGCGATTTTTGATTGAATGGTGTCACGATGAACTATGAATAAATGATTACTGATAACGACTATTTGTAACATAATGTGATGTAATTATGATCAAATAACGCGTGTCACGACTCACGACATGATCTACTCGCAAATGAAACAAATACGCCCGCCCCGTCACCGCCGCACGCACCGCAATGAGACAGGTCACGCGAGAAATGCACATGTTTTTTGCCGAACATTCGGCGCTCCGGCCGAGGGCGTTGCCGAATATTCGGTATTCGGCTAAATCGCTATTCGTGGCATCTCTAGTACTTAGTTACTACATTTTAATTCTTCCTCTAATATAGGACGCGCGTCGATTTTGAATTACTTTATAGACAGATTTAGACCTATGTTGCATCATCTTACTGTGTCCAAAAGTCTACCATACGCCCCTCCCCCCTACCAGACATCACGCCTGCGCGCAAGCGTGAAGTGGCCGCGTACTGTTGCCAGACCGTGAACAATATATTATCATAACACAAATATAAGATAATTTTGTGTTATGTTATGTTTTACCACAAAAAATATTTTACTGACTGAAGTATAAAAAAAAACAGATACTTTTATTAGACAAACGTAAAAAATCATTTAGTAATTAAGTCAGTTAATGTCGTTTAATTTTTTATTTATTTTATTACTTTTTTTTGCATTTTTTGTTTCTTTTTTATGTTATTTTGTAAACTTGCCAAACACAAGAGCCAGACTCTTTTTGGCAAGTTCAACCTTAAGTGTTCCTTTTTGTTTACTGAATGTATTGTTTATTTATGCTAATAGAGGATTTAATTTAAAAAAATAAAATATATAAATAAAACACTTAGGCTTATTAATAGAAAGCCGGGTAAAAAATTCGACTGCCCTGGCAATACTAACAAAATGTCCACCTTGTTTTATTTAACAATATGACCGACAGCGAATTCTTAAATAATGTTATTTGTGAATTCGCTACTTGCACATAAAATATGACCACCTATTATTCCCTTTTAATCCCAGCAGTATTTTGGACACTTACACATGACACAACACGGCATAATTGATTTTAAATCGGCAATCGCGTACTAAGCCACGTCTTCAGAGTAACTAATGACCAAAACGTAAAACTACTCATTTATGAGTAGTTTAGTCGGCTTCAGTTAAATGCGCGTACGCGGTTTCTGGACTATTATTATAGGGAAATATCACATACTACGAATACCGATAAAAATATATAAATTGGATTAAGAGTAATTAATTGTATTTTCAAAATCAGTATGGATATTGTGAAGAAATTTTTTCATACATAACTTTAAAAAAAATATGTCATTAGAAAAACGCGACGTGTTTGGCATTGATAATTGTGACGTCAAGATTCGTGACGATGTTCTATAAAAAATTTAAAGGTTAGGAACAAAGTTCAAAATTAACATGAATCGTCTTTGCGGGAATTCTAAATTACAAATTTTAAAATACTTTTTACGCTATTAATAAGTAGCAAAATATATTTTTTTACTGGACAGTATTTCATAGAGCCTTTTTACTTTAAAAATGTAAAAAAAACTGATGTTTCCCTATTTTATGAATTTTTGCTCAACAGAGAAATTGATCAAAAGGAACATTATTCTAGCTGGATTGGTTATTAAGCAAAACTTACGCGTCACGTCATGACGCGGGATCATTTTACGAAATTTGTCAACCTTGAAATATGTGACCGTGAGAAAAAATATACGTTTTAACCCTTTCAAACCTGAATCCTGTGAGTAAAAAAAGTTTTTTGTATTTTCTATTTTAAATTTTTTTTGCTACTCTGTATCCAGGCGGATGACGAATACAGTTCTCTGTGTGAAATTCCTCATCATATAATGCGTATAACAACGTAACAATTCTCGTACCAACTTCGAAATGCATTCACCTATATCCAGAATACATAGGTATGGAAATAAGTTCGAAAAAATATTTGATATTTTCAATACTAACTCTGTTAATACAATAAAATGTAATCTCACTCGTTATTTTTTAGAAAAGGAATGAATTTTGTTTTCTTGTATACGTATTTTTGTTTATTTCTTTATATATAAATTATACATTTGTGGATTTATTGCCAAATTTAAACTGATAAAATAACGGTGTTGTTAAGACTATTTAAAGCTTTCATATTGATCCAAAAAACGTATTATTTTTAATGTATTATTGTAGCATTATTTTTCTTTTTCATTATTACCTAGTTAAATACCAGCCACTTTATGTTTATGTTAAATTATTCTTAATTTTACTTTGTCATATTTATATTTAGAGCATAATATTTTCTCACTTTAATTGTTCTCTTTTATTTGTCATCTTGGATATTTTATGTTTCTTTTTTACTTTTTTGTAGTTTAAAAAAATAATATTTTTCTTAATTTGTTTAGTTTTAATTATTCAGTTGAATTATATAGTTATATTACATATTATATATTACATAATGAATTGTTCACTGCTGTGATTATTTCTGTAAAACTTTATTGTAAAAGGTTCCTTGAACCGTTAATATAAAAATAAATAACTAACTTAAGTATTTTTATTCTATCAAACTAAGCAAAAATAAATGGTAAACATTAAAGCATTTTGACGCTGGAAATGCTATTTACATTAAGCGACATTGCACTTTTAGTAATGACAAAACTAATTACATTAAACGACACGGGACTTGTAAAATATTTTCAATAAGTAGGCGAATACACATTAAAATATGATTTACCACGTCTATAGACGATGTTCTGAATGGAGGTATATATATATATTTTTAAAATTTTTTAAATGGCTCTCCTGTAAAGTTTGCAAAATATCACTTAAAGTAAATAGTATTTCCAGCGTTGATTCAATTGTACAGCAAAGTATCTCAAAAATTTATATTAAAAAAAAAACAAAATTCTTAACTCTTCCATCTGTCGGTAAAGGTGTGTAAAGTAGCCATTTAAACCAGCCAATGATAGGTCATAAGTCCTCTAAATGCATGGCCTTCCATATTCCCTTCTCAAAATGTTTTCCCTCTCTGTTGCAACAAATTTAGATTTAAATAACTCCCTAGGGAGGATCCAGCCTGTTTACAAAAATTTTAACATACTCAAAACATTGTTGATGATAGCGAAGTGTTTATTCAATCTGCAGTGCCCTGTAAGGGCTCTAGTAATTTTTAGATACACTCGAAGCATTGTTGGTCAATCTTTTTGAGATTTTATTTATAAGTTTGCTAACATAATTATATTTTCGCAGCATCCTGGCGGTGAAGAGGTGCTGTTAGACCAGGCGGGGAAGGATGGAAGTGAATCGTTCGAAGATGTCGGCCACAGCTCTGATGCAAGGTAATCCTTTGTACGTGTTTCTCGTTGGAAAGCTGAAATTGACAGGTAAGAAGCGCGGAAATGATGGCAATTCAATTCGTGGGTAATTGCCTTCATTCTCCAATGGACTTTTGTCGTGATCAGACGTGACACCGTCGTGTGTGATGAGAAAATGTGAATGCAATTTCTTTCATAAATACAGTTATTCATTTAATTTTTCATGTTATTATTATTATATTAATTTTAAGCTAGCAGCTTAAAGCTGATATGCTTAAATCTAGTTAAACGAAAGTTACTTGTTGGCGCACTTTAACTTTTCCCAAACAAATCTAGTCCATTTTTGAACCCATTAAGACTACACATTGAGATCAGCTCTTGTGGCAGCTAATTCCAACCATCAACAACCCTATTGCTCAGGAAATGCTTCCGTGGATTTCGATTGAATCTCGTTTTCTCCAGCCTGAGACTGTGGCCTTAAAGACGAGCATCCTGTTTTAGCTCGAACATGGATTCCAAATTTGGATAGCTACAGTGATGTTGAGTATCTTGTATGTCTCTATCAGGTCACCCCTTTCTCGCCGCATATCTTACACATAATATTATATTAGGTGTACAACTTTGCTTCCGCCCTTTTCCTGTAGATGGCTTTAGCGGCAAGTAGTGGTCGAAATAAATGGATCATACACGTCACGCAATAAACTTGGGCATCTGTCATCATAACCTCATAGAAACATTATTTATTTATTTGACGGACTTATACAGTCCATTCTAACGATGGTAAATACAATTTCTTATAATAGATACAGGCACTAATAAAATAAAATACAACTAAATAAAATTAAAGCTAGGACAAAAAAATTAAAAATTACTACCTCAAGACAAGATCTGGTCTATCTTAGTGAATTTTTAAAACTATGAAGACTTTCACCAAAAAAGTCCAGATCTTGTCTCGAGTTTACAGTATGACACAATCGGGACATTGGTGCATGCAAGCCACAGTTTGTGCTGTGTTGATCGAGGAACAGCTCATTATTATTTCGCAACCGGCGGATTGGAACATTGAATGCCACTTGTTCCAGTAACGATGGTACATCAATTAAGCCATTCAGCAACTTAAACATATATATGGAGTCAATATTATTTCTACGTTTTTGTAGACTTGAGATTTTTAACATTGACTCCATTTCTCCGTAAGTGTAGTCTCCCCTCTCGAGGCCAATCATCCATGCTACTTTTCTTAGCAAACGATGTTTCACATTAGTCGTTCAGATCTCAATTGAAAATGACAGTTTACAAGCAAAGTTCTCGTCATTTGCTAGAGGTTTTAATTTTCTGCTTCAATATGAAGAAATGATTTTCACATCAATGACCCATGGAAGAGAGAAGATTTTCAAAGATGCAGAATTGGAGGCATTTCTTGACAAAGACTCGTGTCAAAGTCAAGAAGAATTGGCACGATCATTGAGAGTAACTAAACAAGCAATTTCAAAACTCCTCGCATCTATGTTTCTTTTTTGGGTAATACCGTGTGTGTTGGTTTTGTTCCGACGTTTCGGCTACCATTGCAGGAGCCATCTTCGGGGTAAACTGTGTGGTTTGTAGAGAAAAGTGTGTGTTTATGTATTTGTAATTTTTACCGTGTGGCAGTCGGCTGTAGGCACATTTGTATTAGTTTTTGTAGTATGTAGTGCTGGGAGCCATGTTGAGTTTAATTACTACTGCCGACTTTGACATGGTACAAATTACTAGTACACAAACTCGGACTCTCCTGACTTGACATTGAATCCTTAAACTATGACTTCTAAATGAATACACTTGATTTGGAAAGTTAATCCAGAAGACGGAAACTGAGTGATTTAATGTTTCTCTTTTAAGATAATAAATGGCATGCTGGACTTTCCTGACTTGCTAAATATGATTCAATTCCGAATACCTGTTAGGACTGCTAGACATAATGTCCCATTTCTTATAGATATTGCTGTTACTAATTATGCTTTTAATTCACCTATTCCAATATCACACAGTCTAGGGAACCAGATCAGTTGTATTGACATTTTTCACATTAGCCAAATGAAGTTTAAACTTGCCATTAAAGAAATAGTTTAGGATATTGACTGCTGTTTAAGTATTTATGTTCATTTGTAAAAAGAGAAAAATAAATGTATAAATAAATACACGTCAAGAAGAAGAAGAGAAGAGAAATATTCCTAAACATATGACTAGATATTTGTTTTTTTTTTATTTAATTTTTTTTTTTATTTTTATATTTAATTTTTCAAAGGGGTATATTATTTTGTTTCTTTTTATATTTTATTTTTAAAACGGTTTAGAACCCCTTAGCTTTTATCAGGAGACAGTTAGTATTATTCCTAGGGCATTCAATATACATTGCAACAATACCAACAAATCAATGATTTATGATTTTTGCTATTTCGTATATACCGCATTATCTTTCTTTTTTTATTTTTTAATTATTTTTCTACCTAAGTATATAAAGTATTAAAATCCCAAAGTTATTATATAGAACATTTATAAAACAACTGTGTAATATGAGTATGTATAGATATATTGTTATTATATTATTTCGTAATTTTGTAATAGAACACTGTTATGTTAAATGTATTTATGTTTATGTTTATAAAAGGCATTTGTGCCATGTTTACACTAATAAATAAATAAATGTTTTTTTCTAAAAAACACAGTTTAACCTGAAGATGGGTCCTGCAAATGGTAGCCGAAACGTTAGATCAAATCCAACACACACGGTATCACCCCAAAAAGAAACATATTGATAACAGTTTTGTAGCAACAATTCACAGACAGTGTATACTTGTAATGCCGTATTAAACAGACTTCATGAACTCGGCAATAGTTGTTCCCATGTATCTGATATATTTAGTGTAGGGTATTGTTCCTATAGAACAAACCTTTTGAACTTTTTCAAAGATAGTGAATGGTAATCATATATATTTATTCATGCATTTCATAATATACACAGTTTTTTGTTCACTTTGCCCAGCTGTATGAAACAGTACTTATGATTTTCTTGTTGTATTACTGTAGAATGTTTTATTATTTAATTTTGGTTTTTACATTTATTCTTGAATTATTTAAATTGTCTACTGAATATGCTGTATAATTTTTAGGCTAATTTTTTAAATACAAATCTTGTTTAATTTTTAGGTTTAATTTTTTTTATAAATCTTGGGTATTAGGAAATTTATGTTTTTTTAAAAAAAAATAATACTAAGCCAAATATGTTAGTATTATAAATTTTTGTAAAAGGCAGATTTGCCGTTTATGTTGATAAAATAAATAAATAAACAGTGATCGTGAAAACCTTCGCACCTATCCTCGCATCTATTTTTCTTTTTTTTAGTAAAATACAAACTGTAAAACACTGGGCTAAACTATGTAAGCATATAGGTTCATGTGCACTTATACAAATTGGTATTTTGAACGTTGAACGTGACCTTGTTCACGGTATTTATGAATAACATTCTTGATTTCTGTATAAGGTGACCTTTGAAATTAGTAGATTTTCTTTAAAATTGTCCTCATTTATACCGCTAAGGAATTAAAATCGTATATACAGGAATTGTGATAAAATTAGCAATAAAATTATTTGCTTAAGTTTCACTTTTAAATATAAATTTGTTGCAACAGAGTGGGAAGACGTTTTAGAGAAGGGAATATGGAAGTCTAGTAATTTACTGGCCTGTCATTGGCTGGTGACATTCTACGTTTGTTTAAACATCCACATTACCTCAACTCTTCCATCTGTTGACTTTAGTGAAGTAAAAGAGCTGAAACCTTTGTCATGTGGGTGATTCATCCGGCTGAACCATTTCACCTACTAGGCAATGCCTGAAAACAATTTTTAAAATTTTATACGTCTTCCGTTGAAACAAAAATAAACTAAAAATCTACACTGTACTATGAAGAGAAAAGGCCTTATGGAATTGATTGAATAATGACTCATTACTCACTTCTTTGCAGATCACTGATGAAGAAATACAAGGTGGGAGAGCTGATCGAGTCGGAACGCAAGGACACCAAGGAGGCCAAGATGGACTGGTCTGACGATTCCTCGCGCAGCACTAACAGGTGCAAAGTTTCATAACTCCGTCGCATCCTTCCATCATCCTCCCAATACCATGACACGGCTAACCCTTCTCCATACCCCGCCTACATTCTGCGATCGGAATTTGCACATAGTCAGAGAATCTCTAATGTTCCTCCCTTATACACATATGCGTATACGCTCTCTATTTTATACACGTGTTTCATTTAATTCATGTACCAAAAAAAAATATTACGTCTTAATTCATACATGTATAATTTTCTTTTTAAATCAATTAAATCCCAAAAAGTATAAAGTAGAATTTCTTGAAACGTACTGCGATTTGCAAAATAACAACTTGGCTGCCCGAAAACGGATGATGGCAGTCAAACAGCTTACTCTAACAGAGATGCTCAGCAAGCAATGAAGAATATACAGCACTCGTAACTACGCTCAATATGTAAAAGTGTTCCTTTTTCATTTAATTAATTAAAAGCTCATTTTTCATTTTCAACAGTAGTAATGAATTAAAATAGACCCTTTTTTCAGAGAAAATCCAACTATCCAAATTTTTGATTATCCGAATGGGTCCGGTCCCAATTGATTAGGATAATTTGAGCGCTACTGAATACATATATATAAGTTACACATAGGTACATATCGTCGCCATTCAGGCAAAAGTCACTAACCCAAAAAATGCCATTTTGAGAAATCGCAACTTAAAAGTTTGGAGGCCAAAGAAGGTCTATGTGTATTAATTGATCGACGATTACATGCTATTGATTTTTTTTTTTAAAAGGCATTTACTCTATATACCTTAAAATTTAGCTTAATTAAAATGACAGCTGCCAAACTAATGCAATAGTGATGGGAAATTACTGATCACTGATCATTTACCGATCAAATCGATTTTATCAGTTTTTTCATGCAAACATGAAACTCTGTTTCAGAAAATTGATATAAAAACGCAAAAATAAAATATTTATACTTTTTTCATGAACAACATCAAATGAATTATATTTTTATTCGATCAATTTACATTGATCAATTTGTCCCATCTCTAACGTTTTTGCTAAATGATGTAACCTTGTAAGAACGTCGTTAATAATTAGGTTTTAAAGCTGATTTTATACAATTATGTTGATTTATATGTCAAGCATTGTATTAAAAAAAAAAATTAACATGCCAGTTACAAATGATTTTTCGTGTGCCAATATAAATCACTCCTTAGACGTCACTACAAAGTTATGTCGTCACTTTTGCTGACAACTGTCATTCTAATCGAGCTATATTTTAAGGACTGTAATTAATAATTTTTCTATTATAAACATAAAGGTTTTTATACACATCTTAATTTGCTCTCGCTTTCGCTTTCACACACTCTTTCGCTTTTGTACACACATCCAAAGAGGTTTTATGCACACATTTACACGCAAAAAGACACTCATGCTTACGTGCCAAAAAAAATACAAAAAACATTGCTATTATAATATATAAACTTAATTATAATGTAGGTAATTAGCTTGTGTCATTAATATCTTTTAAATTAATGACTTATTGTTATCTGTGCAGATTCTGATCTCTTATTATTTTTTCATTATTATCAATTCTATAGGATTAAAAAATATTTCATAATATGTATTATGTATTGGAACATTTAACTATACCTAAATTAAAATTTAGAATAATGCTATTTACAATTGTACCAAGATAATAATGGAGCTTTGAGAATCAACCTCATATTTAAGGTTTTTTAAGTGATCGCTTTTAACATAAATTATTTATTTATTTATGCTTTATTAAGTTAGTTCATAACATCTTAAGAACTAATATAAACTTTTAATAACATTACAATTTTTTTATGAAAATTTATCAATAACATATTTTTTCAAATTAATTTGAAATATTTCAATCTCTCCTTTATTCGATTCTAATATCCTGAGTTACGCCTTATACAAATATAAATTTATAAAATATATACACAATTTGACCACCTTGAGTCAATGATAAAAACATACTAAAATATCGAGCCATAATCGGCAGAACATCGTAAGCGACAAATAGTGAATTGTGCGGGAGAAGGTTTTTAGAAATTTTTGTTACATATATATTTTTTTTATAATTCGGTAACTGGGATTTATAATGGTTGGTTTATGCCAATACTGAAATGACAGCCAAATTGTGTAAAATCCTTCCGCTTTTAAGATAATGGCGGTAACGCTGTTTTGCCTATTATTTGACAGTTGAGCGAGCTAGCGTAACCGCCCACATTGTCGTCGGTTACATTGTTTTGCTTAGCTTAAAAATAATATGTCAACATATTTTTTTTTTTTAAGAGTGGAATGATGCGAAGTTACATAGAAAACTATAATTGGCCTATAATTTTTGGTTTATTTGTAAAAATTGTACTTTTTTTTGTTATAATAGCTGTTGTTTTCTTTTAATAAATAAAAATTAATATCCTTAAATGTGGCAGGTGAATTTAATAGAGTTGTGTTTTTAACTCTTGTGCAGGGGACAATAAGGAACACTTTTCTGTAAAAAAAACACAATTTGCCAAAAATCTCGTTATGTTGTTCTGCCGATTATGGCTCGATATTACAACAAAGGTGAAGATCGTTTTAGATCTCGTGCACTGTTTTACACACCCAGAAGCCGTACGAAAGCAAGTCAGAATTCACCCGTTAATAGGGCGATTCGCTTTTTGATTACGGCTTCTGCGGATAATATCGATCTATTTTTCTGTACATATCGGCAGTTTAGCAGCTATCTGCTTTCTATTCATTGATTTCTAACTTATATTTACAGTCTGCATTACGTAATTGGTTAAACAACCTATAAAGTGATGCAGACTACAATTGTCAAATAAATAGATAATGTACGCATTGGAAGCAAAGATGGCAACCTCCAAAAAAAAATTTTTTTTGGTTATGATGTCATTCTGTAGTTTATCAACTTTATTTTTCTAAAAATCACGAGTTGAGTTGCAAATGCAGTTTAAAATCATACTTCTGATGGTTTGAAAATAGTGTTTGGAAGCAAACATAGCAATATCCATCAGTCATTTTATTCGACCGATGACAGGCTTGAGATTTAAATGTTCAAAATGGCCGTCCCATACAAATATTAAGAAGGTATTTTGAATTCGTGTTTCTATTAAAGCTAATTTATTAGTATCTTTAAGTTTAAGTTCAGTGAAAATAACATTTCTAACTCTCTTTGGCATTAGTGTAGCAGTTTTTGTTATTTTTCTCGAAAACACCAAAACGGGAGTTTGCTATCTTTGCTTCCAATTCCCTCATGTGTCTTACTAGTTTGTCTGTCAAAACCAAATTCATCCAAAATGGCCGCAAATTGACAGATCAATTGTAAATGTGGTTACCAATCTAGGAAAAATAATAGACTCTTACAATTACATATTTATATTTGAAATTGAAAATATTCAATGTATTTTTTTTATCATACCTCATATTGTATTGTATTTATGCTTATCATAGAAATAGCAATATTAATTGTTGTATGCGTATCGTGTTTCGATGTTGTAGTGTGGTAGTGGTATGGGTCCAACATTATCTCGAGCACTGGTTTATAATAATACACAGAAAATATGATAAGACTCACCTGTTGAAGCTTCTAGAATATTTTGTAAGTCGAGTATTAAATTATGGGTAGTATTTAAATGATCGAATATAAATTCAAACTAAGGGTGTTAAAAATAGTGATTATGGCAAACTGAAATACTAAGTGGGCAAAAGACTGAGGGCGAAAACAAATCTTGAAAACGGCGTCTTGAAAATACGAATTTGATTTACGAGTTATTCAGAACGATCAGTATAATAATTGTTGAGGGAACAAATTTATATATATTTATTTATTTGACGGACTTATGCAGTCCATTCTAACGATGGTAAATACAATTTCTTATTATAAATACATTTTATTAGTATAAAATAAAATACAACTAAATAAAATTATAGCTAGCTCAAGACAAGATTTGGTCTATCTTAGTGATTTTTTTCAGTCAAAGTTACACTAAAAAAGTCCAGATCTTATCTCGAGTTTACAATACGACACGATTGGGAAATTGGTGCATGCAAGCCATAGTTTGTGCTGTGTTGATCGAGGAACAGCGCATTTTTATTTCGCAACCGGCGGATTGGAACATTGAATGCCACCTGTTCCAGTAACGATGGTACATCAATTATGCCATTCAGTAAATTAAACATAAATATGGAGTCAATGTTATTTCTACGTTTTTGTAGTCATGAGATTTTTTACATTGACTCCATTTCTCCGTAAGTGTAGTCTCCCCACTCGAGGCCAATCATCCATGCTACTATTCAAGTAACAATTTTGTAGCTTACATTATATTCAACATCTGGCATATATTTTATTCCAAGAGTGCTGCGTTATATCCTAATCGAGGTGTTTCATATATCAATGAACCAAAGACTCACATTAAGAACCTAACCTAACCTAATCTAACTTAATCTAACCTAACACATCCCAAAACGGTATTTTTTTAAGCACTTCATCTATTAACTCAAATAGGTTATAAATAGTCACTCCCGTAGTATCTTTTTCGCCCATAAATTCAGGCTTTTTTTCGCCCAATTTATTATTTTATCCGGACACTCGGAATTTTAGTTGCTAGCTTAGATTAACTTGATTAATTTTTAGTCATTCATAATTATCGCTAGTTAAGTTAATTTTTCGCAAACATAATTTAACGCCGCTCGGTTTAGTATTAAAGTATCTCATTAACAGTCATCTGTATATTATTTATTTAATTCCCCTTAAATTATTATTATTACAGGACATTTGTCAGTCAGTATTTTGTCATTGATATTTAGTGCTAATATTTTACCACGCATGCAGAATTCACTTAAGTCAGGCTCAGTACTAAAATGTAATAACAAAAAAAACATGATTTATCTATTTATTTAACTTATTTACATTTTTTTTCGTTTATATTCGTTACATTTTTTATTACATAACATATCGCTTTATTTAGTTATATATTTATCGCAACAGAGAGGGAAAACATTTTTGAGAAGGGAATATGGAAGACTAGCCATTTGCAAGTCTTAAGATCTGTCATTGGCTGGTTTAAGCGGCCACTTTACCTCGTGCCTATGTTTAAACATCCACATTTCCTCGACTCTTCCGTCTGTTGACTTTTGTGAAGTAAAGGAGCTGAAACCTTTTTTGATGTGGGTGAGATTCATCCGGCTGAATTATTTCACTGAGTGTTTTAAGTATGTCCAAATGTTTGCAGACTGGCTGAATTTCCTCCCTAGGGAGTTATTTAGATCTAAATTTGTCACAACAGAGAGGGAAAACTCTTTTGAGATGGGCATATGGTAGTCTAGGCATTTACAGGGCTCATGACCTTATGTTACACAGTATGTAAAGTGGCCACTAAAACCAGCCAACGACAGGTCATCATCATCAGCCGTCTCTTGTCCAATGGTGAATTTAGGTTTCCTCCTTAAGTCTCCATATCTCCCTGTCCTCAGCCGACCGCGTAGACGGGTTAGATTTAATTCCTCGGGCAGTTATTAAGATCTAAATTTACTGCTACAGAGAGAGAGGACCTCTCTGTTGATGAACACTAGCTCTAAAGCTGATAATAAATCATATGTGTTTTATTATCAGCTTTAGAGAAAAAAGCTGACAGTTGTTTTTAGTGATGCCATAGAATAAAATGTGATACCGTATAAATAAAATTTCCCAGCATGTAGGGTAAAATTATTTCATGTTATTTTATGCCAATTCAAAATTCTATTTTCGTTTCTTTATATTTACACATAAAATAATATTAACACGCGGTTTTTAAATCAAATAAAAAAACAGATTACATAATGTTGTTTGAAAAAATATAAAAATGTTTTTAGTGAAATCATTGAAAATAGGTAAAAAAAATATTGACAATTTGAACTTATCACCGTTTTCATAATTTTTCTGGAAGTATGTGTACACTATAGTGTAGCAAATCAATTTTATTTTTATGTAATTCTCATTTTTTTCCATACATTTTTCATTTCCTCACTTTATCGTTTTCCTCAGTTTTACACTTTGTTCATGCTCCCTTGAAAAACGTAAAAAGGAGATTTTACTGTGTATATATATTGCTTATTAGTTCAGGTATAACTAGATGTTCAAATTTTATTTGTACAACTATCTAAAATAAATAGAATACAATCAAATCTACACAACAGTTGGAGTGTTTTTGACTTTGACAAATGATAAACAATTAATACATTAGTTTTTTTATATTACAAACAAGAATCTAATTATGTATTTGACCGGTTTCGATGATTTTGTAAGATTTTTCTAGTGCTGTGAGTGTTTTCTGCAAATTGAGAAATGCTGTTTTTGTGATCGACACATTTCAGAGGGTGATTATTACAGTTTGTTGTATGAAAGCGGCCTGGCTGCTTTCTGCATAACTTCATTCAATTATTCTTTTGTAATGTGTGGATTGTTTGCCTTGGGGTTAGCCGAACGAGATAAGTTCTCTCTCGTGGACCCATTTTAAACATTATCAGCCATCTCGCAGTACGGTAAACGTCTCGCAAAGTTGAACCAACTCTAAGAAGCACGCAAAACAATCAAATCAAAGATAACAGGCAGCTATTTACAATTTTCTTTCGTATGAAAATATGCGTTCTCATGAATTCTTGCGAAATAATCAACTTTGTTATCGGCGACACGTAACACTTAAATGCATACCGTATTTATTAGAATAGAAAATAAAGTTTTCATGCAAGTGAGAATTGCACCAATATCACTATACTGCCCTGCTAAGCCTAAAAAGACATAGCTAAAAAAACATTTTGCGTTTTCTTTTTTGTAATAGATTTTCAATAGCTTCTTAGTGGTGGGGGTCAGTGATATGCAAGCTCCTGACGTCACTGCGACCCGTGAAAATCTATTATGACGAGCCCAGGTCTATAAAGAGCCCGGCTATTGTGTGGAAGGCGAGAGTTTACATTTTGCCAAATCTCCCCTTCCAAGCCCAGATCCGTAAAGTATATCATGTAGGAAGCGAGCTCTTTAACATCCTCAGGTTTTACCAGTGGTCCCCCGAGGATGAGGCTCCTTTTATGATGCAAAGCATCACATTCACATCTTATGAGTTTAGGTGTTTCCTCATCTGCACTGCAGAACCTACATCTAGAAGTTTGGGAAAGGTTCATTCTAGCGCGGTGTTTGTTCAATCTGCAGTGCCCTGGGCGGGCTCTAGTGATAACCCTCGCTCGATTTCGGCTGAGCTTTATTAGGTCAAAAGCAAAACTTTGCGAGTACCCTTTTATCAGTTCCTTCGCACGGTGCAGATCAGGTACTTTATGCCAGAGCGTAACACTCGGCTTCCTGGCCCATGACCTAAGCTCGATAGCCTCACGTATTAACTAAACCAGCAAGTCATTTCTCCTACTCAAATATAGGATATTCTCTTGTAAAGAAAAAAATAAAGAAATCAGATCAGTATAGCATAAAACAGTAAAACAATGTAAAATTTGCAATGAGGAAATTCAGAAGTTAAATAGACTATTAAAATTTAAAGCATTATTTTTTATGGTTTTGTATTTCTGAAATTACTCCGCGTGTGACGTCTCAAGTTCTCTTTCGCTTCTTCTTGCCTAGTTCTGCCGATTGGTTCGTTGGATTACCGTAAACCGGAAATCTTTCACAACCCTCGTATCATTGGTTTATTCATATGACGTCGTTCAAAGCAGTTCATTTTTATTACACGGTGACGGAGGTGAGCCGTTGTCCTGCGGAGATGGCCTGCGTGTCTATCTCTAGGGCAAATGTCTCGGTCCATTGTCCTGTCCTTGTGCGAACCACGCATCAGGAATGAAAAACAAAAACTGCCTTTGCAGTTTTAGATCCAATAAAAAAAGTCAAAGTTTAATAATTGTTTCGTTTTTGTCTAAATAGGTTGCGTAATAAAAGGTAAATTAAAGCAACCCAACAATATTTTGAGTTTGCCTTAATTTTTGTCGACATCGACTGGATTTAACCCCCTGGGTAGTTATTAAGATTAACATATTACAACAAAAATGGAGAACATTTTAGAGAAGGGAATATAGAAGTCTGGGCATTTACAAGGCTTATGGCCTGTCATAGGCCACTTTACACGCTGTAACATTCACCATTCTGCCTTCGTTTGAACATCCTCATTTCTTCAATCTGTTGATTTTTGTGAAGTTAAAGAGCCAAACCTTCATGCCCAGACTTCAATAACCCCTCTTCTAAAATGTTGTCAAAGCAACCTATCCCTATAAAAACTTAACGGTTGTTTAATTGTTGACTTGAATTTAACATATATGAGGGTAATATAAGCAAACTTAGAAATCTCCATCAGAAACAGAAAATTAGTTATTGATGCCAAAATAAACTATACGTAAAAACCTCCTACCTAAATAATAGCGTAATTCAAAACCGTCTCTAAATCTTGCAAAAACAGATTTCAATTATACTACTTGACACCGCAATCTTAGCATTCTCCATTGAGTTGGTGAAGCATAATTACAAATCTCACAATTCTTTTTTCAAAGTTTTGTTGCAAATATCTCGGTAACTCCTTCAATGGAGATTTCTGAGTTTGCTTCTAATGACCTCATACATCTTCAGGTTTCTGGCACAAGTTGGTAACTAACAACTTTCAAAGTTAAAAGCTCATCCCAAATCAACAATTTAAATAATACCACGAGCAAGAATATTACAAAGCATTCTTTATTGTGTTGATAAAATACGACATATTTTTATTTACTATTTAAATTAAGATTATCTGTCTGCCAGTGAAAATTTTTAGTCACCAATTTGTGTCAGAAACCTGACGATATGTACCAACAAATGTTAACCAACTAATACCCGTATGCAGAGACAAAACTTAAGGTGAGGAAAGTACATTCTAATTTCAAATGCAGAGAATAACCTGCAGGTGAAGACAATAGGATGAACCTTCCTCACCTTAAGGTTTGTCTCTGCATACGGGTATTAGTCTGTTTACCGTGCCTGTACTAAGAAGAATACTAGAAAGCCTAGTGAAGCAGGGAATTCATATTTCTATCTGAAATTTAAAATTTCCACTAAGTTTTATACCCCAGTACATTTTGCACCAAAAACATTAGTGTGGCCTTCTCTGGCGATCATTCTTTTTAACTGTACAGGCACGTGTGAAGATTGATGTTGTTAATCACTGTGTTTTTGCTGTGGGAGGCTCATTTGAATGATTACAAAACTGAAAAAGCAATTGGTCAATGTCGTGAATAAGAATTAATGTTGCAAATTTTTACTTGCTGAATAATAAAACAAATTCCGAACAGAAAAATATTAAATTATGCAGTCAGAAATTGGATAGATTCTTATCCGAATCAGTGGTAAATTTTTCTACATGGTAGCCTTGTTTAAATTTGTACTGGCGTGGTAAATTAGCAAATTCGATTAAAAATACAGAGGATTTCAACGAATTTGTGTAAAAAGCTATGGTTTCCTAAGAGAGCAGTGCCGTCATCTATAGAGCGTAGATTGTGAGCCGAATGTCAAACAGCGGTGCCGTCATTTCCAAGACGGTCGCCATAGCAGTATGAGTAGTTTGGGAATGTTTTTTTCACTTGTAGCGGTGAATATTTTTGTGTCTGAAACTTTCATTGATTTTTCAACAAAAAAATGTGAAACCTTGAAATGCACACCCTGTAGCATGATATTTAAACATCTCACTCTCCTCCCAACTATGGTTTTCGAGTTCCAGTGACTTCTTATCTTCCAAATATACCTACTCATAACGCTAAGTTTGTTTAGATTGTCCGTTTTCCGCCGCAGAACTCAGTTTTATAAAATTAAAATGAAATAAAACGGGGCCGCTCTTTTTAAGTTGTTATCTCTACTCACAATCAAGACAGGCGTTTTGTTACGCCGCCAGATTACGATACCGCTTTCTTAGAAAACCATGACACAACATTTTCTTGATTAAAATCTAACCATGCCTTGTTCAGTTTTCTAATCTATAGTAAAACGGGCTTTCTTTTTACTGTTGTCTGTGGTCGATGTTGTCACGGATCATTAGGAATGAGAAATACAAAATTTATATGAAAAATTTGACTTAAAAAGTTTTTTTATGGTCTGATGCAAAATGGCAAACTTAGGATCGATTCTATTTCAAAAAGACACAAAATTATGCCATCATTTTAATTGTTTTTATTCAAGTCTTGTAAAAAATCCATGAATATTATTTACATATTCATCAGATCAGCAATTGAAAGATTCAGATTTGAATCATAGAAAAAGCAGTACAAATCTTTCAATTGCTCCTCCGTAAATTTCATAATATTTGCTAATCAGATTATACAAAGAGGCATATTTAAAGCAAATTATCTCTTCCTACTGATAAGTAGTGTATTAATTTACTGTAAATCAATTATCATTAAGGGCATTATGAGCAAAGATAGCAAGCAGCTTCAAATAAACTCATATTTTTTGTTAAGATGTTGTAGAATCATTACATAAGAAACCAAGAAATAAGTTACAAATGCAGCTTGAAGTCATACTTTTGGTCATTTGAAAATCATATTTGGAAGCAATCTATAATTTTTTTATTTTAATTTTTTATGGCTTTTACCATTCTTAGTAATACTAGCCATATTTCTATAAACTTAATTAAAATATTTTTTTATGAGGGTTGCTTATCTATGCATTTCATGTCAACAGTTTTAAAAAATGGAACATACTTGCCCCGTTTCGTCTGATCAAAAAATGTATAAAAAAAACCGGGGCAAGTTGTGATTTCTCATTCCTCTCTGGCTTGTAGTGTTCTATCGCCCTTTTCTGAATGTTGAGTGTTGCTATGTTGCAGTTCGCTGGGTTCCTGGGTGGTACCACTCATACTAGGCGTTATCGCCACTCTGTTGTATAAATTCTTTTTCGCGGCGGTGTCCGGGCAGTCGGAATAAGTGCACGCAGTAGACAATACGACCCGAGACTTTCCACCATCTGTTCAAGATACTAAACTAGCGCTATAAAGGTTTATATCATTTCGGGTATGAATATCGCCAGCAAGAAATATTTGGGATAAGTATGCAGTTATTTATTGATCACAAAACATCAACATTTTAAATGTTGTAGATATTATTAAAATTAAAACATTCACACAAATTAATAATCGTGCATGTATAAAATTATTCATTCACCTTAACATCTAATATTTTCAGCCTCTAATTTGTATGAAATTGCGACACAATTTTTATTTATTTTATACGAATTAGAGAGTAGCAAAAAATTATATCTTACTATGTCTCATTTTAACAAAGGCCAGTATGTAATTATTTTTTTAGTCTATGAACATGAGATGACATAACTGACACTTTATTTTGGTTTTTTGTAGTGTTTTTTTAGTGGGGGAAAGCGGGGCTAGACGTTTCAAAATGTAGGTGTCATTTTAATATGCCAGTAAAGATTACCCAGTGGAATTATACCATAAATATATGGTTCAGCATGTAAAGAATAAATTAAAACCACTTTGTGTCGAAATTTGATCATTGCTAATCTTAATTTATTGGCATTGACCTTTGATACCTGCATTTACAAATTGACAATCCATCTGTTGCAATGAAAGAGGTGTACATTTTAAAATATACGGTTTACTAAGCATGATCATTTGGACACATTTTGAATTTCAATAATAAATATTCCTTTATGTAACACATTTTAACATTATATCAACTAAAATTGCAATAAATTTATCAAAGATTTTTTTAAAAGAAAAATTTGTTATTTTATAAAATATCTATAAATGGGGATTGAGATTGTGGTAGAGGTTTGAACCTCGCACCTCTGAACTGCAAGTCCAGGGGACCACAATCAAGTTTGCCATATTTTTATTTTTGATATTTTAAAATACAATATTAATAATGACTTCAATCGTACTGTTATATTTTTTTTTCTGAATATTGCGATCGATAGATATTAATTTTTCCCCTTTCCTTTATTACAAAAACATCATGCGCAATCAACACCGATCTCCATACTAGCCCGTACAGTTTAACCTCTTGATTAGTAAGTATTAATAAAAAAGTCACACTCTACACAGAGAGTTATTTTCAATAGAAAAAATATGTATTTGTCAAAGTGACTATAAGACGTTAACATTTCACAAAAAAATAAGTAGAGTGCAATTAGTTTTCTGTGTACATTATCATTTATAAATGTCATAAAGAGTCATAATCTTGACACAATTTAGGAATATAAGTAAAAGAAGTACTGCTTCTCAACCATGCGCTATTTAACAAGAATTCAATGTACACATGTAGAGGTTAAAAAAGATGGCCGACAGAGGAGACCATACTTTTTTTTTTTTGGCGCATACGTACTACATAATTTAGATATTTTAACAGTGCCGGATCGGACAGGACCCAGCGCCCCGTCACTTACTGAAAAGGGCCGGCAATGTACACGTTTGTAAATTAATACAAGCTTATTATTCTTCCCTCCCTTGTGCCAACTGAACATATGGTTGATTCGGTCCTGTTTTTTAATTACCAAAATGTCTGGCCTCTTTTTACCCCGTTGATTGGTGTCGTTTAAATCGACTTTTACTGCTTTTATAGGTTAGAAAATAATGCAATAAGATCAAAGCGTGCAATATTGCATTATTTGGTTAACTTCTTACTTTACCCAAATATTTGTAAAAAAAACAGATATTTTTTTTCACCAACAATGCAACTTTTCTTTAAATAAGACTATTTTGATTCCATATGAAATTCTCTATACACTATTAATTTTATTTATTGTTAGTGAAAAAAAATATCTATTCTATATATAGACTTCAAAAGCATGTGTGTAATCTTTCTTTTTGTAAGCTTAACAATGCTCTTAAGCTTTATCTGTTGTAAAAAAGTACCCTTCGATTACGGTTTCTTTGATTACTTGTATATTTTGAAAGTATTTTTTTTATGTTTATACATCATAACATTACGTAGAGAAATTAATAATTTTAACATTAATTTGCATGTCTCGGTTTAAATCAATATTTCAAGTCAAATAATGAATGTAATTCATTTCGTGGCAAAATTTATTAACACTCTTATTTGTCATATTGGTCAAGTGTTTTTACTGCCAAATGACCGCCATTGATTTTAAATGTCATTTTTTGACAGGTCAGCTAAACAAAATGGCTGCTATTGGTTCTTAAACAAAATCTGCTCATTCTGGAATATGTTTCTCGAGACATTCAATTGATTTGTGTTCAATTTTGGAAAGTTAAAAATGTATATAATGTTTCAATTGTAAATTTCTTTATTATTTGGATTGCTAACAATTAAAGATTTGATAAAATGGTGCTGCGGACGTAAATATTATATTTTTATAATAGTCGTGAATAAAATTAAAGCATTTTGAATATATATTCGCACAAACTTTTTTTCTATGAAGCAACATAATGGAATGATTTTGAAAAATACGGTCTCTGGAAAAAATCTGGGCATACATGACAAAACTGATCAATTGTTTGTGGTTAGATGCTGTGCGCCCAGATTATGTATGATAGTAATTGAAAATATTTCTTTGAAAATAAAAAATACATATTGTTGGTTTAATGCAAGAAGTCACTCTAGATCTGCGCTCTCCGGAATAAATTTTGACCAAATCATGTAAATGAATTCTTTAACTCATACGAGTCTACATAGAATACAACACTTCATGTATCTCTCTTAGTAGTATTTTGCTTTAACATACATAAATTATGATTATTGTTATCACCCCATTCCCTTTCCGCACTTAATGGTGCATAGGGCCACTGCATTGGTACACCAATCGAAGATAAGATGATCAGTCTTACGCTTCAGTTATATCCAGGGGGACCATGAAATATTCTGGTATGAAAACACCCTTTTGAATAAATATTTCATATCAACCATGTCGGGAATCGAACCTGGGGCCTCTCACTTGGTAGGCAAATGCGATGACCAATTTACACCACGAGGCCAATTATTGTCATAAATTATAGAAAATAGATTATCCACAGATTTTAATGTAAACCTAAACGATAATTGATTTTATGAAAGTTACAATAGGGTGTTTGATGTTTGTGTCAAAATATAGGTCCAGTATCCATGGGTGTCAGCTTATAGAACGCAGCTTAAAATTTAAAATATCGCTAGCCCAAAGCTACCGTGAGATAAATTTAGAGAAGATTAAATTAATGAAGGTTTTCAAATAACATAATATTGAAGTTAGATAGTGAAAACATTTGTGAAAATATAGTATTTATAATCTACTTCAAATAATTTAATTCAGTCGGATCCTTCGCACAACCCCGGAGTCTGATTATCTCAGAATATGTTCTTCAGAGATACCTCACTGCTGCTTTGGGCTATTTTGACTATACCTGGTGCATTTAAGTTATTTACAGTCGATATTATTAAATTTAGAGAAGTGTATCAGAATGTCAAAACTGACTTTAAATACATATTTGAAACTCGTGGAATATTTTTTCTTTAATATTTCAAAGGGGCTTCTTGTAGAATACCGACCATATGTATTTTGTTTACATTCCTGATTTTACCCAAGGACACTTTGTACTAGTTTTAATGTTTTCTACTACTATATTGAAATGTATTTTGAAAGAGTTATTTACACAATTTATATAAAACGGTGTGATGATTATGCATAATATTTATTATTACTACAATACTGTAATGATTTTTCACTGAGTTTTGATAATTGTTCCACAGATTTTACATTTTTTTTTACATAAAAAAATAGTGTACGGGATTCTAATGTTTGTTAATTTTATTGCTAGACCAATTTTATTGTTTCAAATTCATGGAAATGTAATGTAAGTTCCATTGATTCTTATAAATGTTACAAAATATATGTTATTTTAATAATTCCATCTTTTATTTATTATTTCCTTAAAATTAAAAAAAATATATCTGTATCTTAGAGGATAAAACACGAGAGTCCACTTTTTGCCGTTTTGAAGTTAAAAATGCCAAAATAATCGCAATAAACTATTTTATTCGAAGTCCACTTTCATCATCGAAAGATTTTTAAAGTTGAAATTGAAACAGTTATTCCACTTTGTTTTATTGCAAAAAACATCAGGTCTAACATACGCTATTTAAATACATATTATTACTATAAAAAAATCATTATTTTACAGTGAAAGTTTTTTCTAGGTTGAAATTATCTCATTGGGTTCAAAAGTTAAAAATTAGGAATCGCACAATGAAGAAATCTTGTTTCCTGAACATTATGTTCAATGTGACTCCTGTGGTTTATCCTTTAAGGTAAGGGCATCGTCAATGAAAGTTCAATACCGCATATGAGTTTAAAAAATCAAAATATTTTAATTGAACAAGTATTGGTTAGTATATTTGAATTTCTAAATTGACCAATAGACTGCAAGCATTCAATAAAATTCGGTACCGTCGATGAATCCTCCCTACTCAAAAAAGCAAAGTAATACTATATACTACGATACAGCTGACGAGACTCGATTTGCATAAAGGCAATACTGCAAATATGCCATACGTAACTGCCACAATTAATTTAATTCAGTAATCGGGTTGTAGTCCCGTGGTTAGTGTCGTGGACTCATGTATCAAAGATACGAGGAGCACACCCCACTCTACTACAACTAGATTTCCATTTTCTGACAGCTAGTTATTTTACAACTCGTTGAAAATGGCCACTAAAATTGAAATATTTTGGTAAATCATAAGAACACAAAGATTTTTTTTAAATAAAAATTCCTATAGAGAGACATATCATAGTAAAAATAGATTTTCTAATATAAATCAACAACACATAAAAAAACTGATTTTTTTTAACAATATCGCTAGATTTTTTGTCCCTCCTGAACATTTTGACAAATGGTTCATCTGCAATTGAACTTACATAGACATTATGAGAGTTTAACAGAAATGGAGGACCTTTTTTAAGAAGGAAATATGCAAGTTTTGGCATTGAAATGGCTTAATTATCAGCAATAAACTGGCCGGTCGCACCACATAAAGTAAAATTAATGTTTGTATTCATGACAAAATGTTTTCGTCAGCCTCGTGGTGTAGTGGTCAGAGCGTTTTCCTACCACGCAAGAGGTCTCTGGTTCGGTTCTCAACATGGTTGACATGAAATATTCAAAAGGGTGTTTTTACACTAGAATATTTCATAGTCCCTGGACTGCACCTGAAACGTTTTTGACCTTCATGTAACAAAATATATATATACCGAGATACACTACAATTAGTGCCCTATGCACCATTTGGTGCGGAAAGGGAATGATGATGATGTGTTATGCAACCTATTTTGTAAATTTGAAGGAAAACGTAACAATTACAGTATAGTCTGTGTAATTCAAAGCCGCTATCAAGAAATTACATAATTAACTTATACAATGTCTACTGTGCCTTATAACTTATGTGTATATCATTGTTAAGTACAGTTTACTCATGGACAATACAATAGATAGGACAATATTGTCTTGTCTCAGTTCCGTGAACAGCCTAACCGCGCAGGACAGAACGCTGGGACAATAAGTAAATTAAGCCACAGTTCACACGTGAGTGCTACCAAAGTGAAGGGAATTTTTTAAGAGGTAAAACAGAGTATTCAAAAATAAAGGATAATTACATAGAAATGAAATACATATTAGCAGTAAAAATAGTGAATGAAAAATCCCACAAAGGCATGGCTTGTTCGTGGGTATACAAGAAATGTTTGTGAATTTTTGCTCCTATAATAAATAGACAGTATTAATATTTTTGTGTAACATAAAGAGAAAAGAAAATATTATGTAAAAGATTCTAAAGTATTTTTAAAAAAAATTTATATTAAAGGACAAACTAAATAATAAAAAGGAATTTTATCTGCTGCCATTTTCGGCAGAAAAAATGCGCGGGAGTGACATGTTGAACTATTGTCGTAAGGTCCTATCAGTGCATGGTGGAGATAGCCTCTCCATTTATGTGACAATGTCTCTTTGCTGAGTCCTGGGACAGAATGATATTGTATTGTCTGCGTGTAAATGGACTTTTGAATTAAAAAAATAATTGATTAACAATTTGCAAAAAGATTAATTTTGTTTTTTTAAATCTCCAAGTCCAGTAATCCGAAAATTTGTTAATTGGATTGGTTTTTAATTATTCTGATTATAGAGACTATGCTGTATTACTTTTTTTAACTTATTGGTACAACTGATTCTTAATCTCGTAACATGCAGTTCATTCAGCTTACACGTTGAATACAAAATAAACATAAAAATTAACATTAAATTCAATAGAAATAAAATATTACTTTATAATGTTTATAATAATGTTTCTCAATATTTTCTGGCAAACTGTTAATTTTTTGCTTTGTTTCTTCTTCTTCTTTTGCCGCTCCTACCGGAGGTTGGCGACCATCATTCTGAATTCATCACGATCCCGGGCAAGTCTAATTTCTGAGCCACGATGCTGTTTTCCGTCCTATACCTCGCCTGCCCTCTATGTTTCCTTCCATAATAAGTTGGAGAAGGGCATACTTCTCATTGCAGAATATGTAACCAAAGTACGAGGCTTTTCTTCTTTTGACGGTGGTCAGAAACTCCCTCTCTTTGTTCATAATGCTTAAAACCGCTTCATTGGAGACACAATCAGTCTATAAGATTCGAAGTACGAATGCCTCAATTTTGTTCATTGTTCAAACTTTGAGAGTCCAACCCTCCACTCCATACAACAACACTGGCAATACATAATGTTTTATCGCTCTCCATCTTGTGCTTAGTCTCAGATCTCGGTTGCACAAGAGTTTCTCCATTTTATAGAAGGTTGATCTCGCTAAGTCAATTCTGGTCTTTCCACTCATCATTTAGCCAGCCTCCTAAATATTTAAAACGGGTAACCTGTTCTATCCCATTACCATCTATAGTGAGACAAATGTTAATGCCTCTGCGTTTGCTGGCCTCCATAGCTTTGTCCTTAGCTTTGACTTCCTTACCTGCATTATTTACCTTGTCGTTAAGTTGCTGTAGATGATCAGCCGTATCAGCTATAATGGCAGTATCATCAGCGTATCGTATAATTTTAATTACTTCCATTTATTTTAATTCCTATGTCAACATCTTATTTTGGCCAAAGTAAAAGTACTTAAATAAAACTAGCTTTTAATTTCATGGTATTTGAATATAATTTGTTCGAAAAGTCACAGTAAAAATAAATATCACAACACATAATTCGATAATACATTCTGACAGCCATATATGTTATACCTGGACATCTATTGGAGAAAATCACAACACAAATAATAAATAAATAATAGACACATAATCTTCGTTTATGTGTCATTGCACAAGATTGCTCCGGAATATCTAAAAGAACTATGCATTCCAGGGCCCTGATTACAATCGGAAGTTGAGGATGTCATACCTTCACCATGACGGTATATTTGAACATAAATTCTCTCGAGCAATTATGAAGATACACTACCGACCCTCAATCTTCAAGTTTTGTACTAATGTATGGAATCGAAAAAGGCACGGATGAAAGTAGCGATAGAATAGAAATGCGATCTCAGGAAATAAATTGCGAAATATCTCGTCTAAACGAGTCTGTGGTAAAACTATGTACGATATGTGCACAAGGCTGAGATGAGCATTATCGACAAAATCAACAGAGTACTGCCTCGGTTTGGACATGGAAAGCGAATGGTCGGCGAAGGAACGGAAGATGTAGAGGAAGCGAGATCTGTATGCAAAGACAGAGTGATATGGCATTCTATCCTCTCTGCCTACTCTTACGGAGAACCGGCGTGATGGTTTGCTTCAGATACTAATGTTAATATTAAAAAGTCACTCCTTCACTATGAAAATTGTTATCTAAAACATTTAAGTTTGTAAGTGAAAATTCTTGATGGAAGTTCATTGTAATTTATTAAATAAATAAAAGACGAGTGCTACTTTAATCCACAAATTTGGAATATCCAGTGACCAATCTCGAAGATGTCGCGGAAGCGATGAAACCGGTCACTGGATATTCCAAATTTGTATCACTCGTCTTTTATCTATATAATATGAAAATTGTGAATTTTTTTAGATATCCAGGTTGAGTTATTGTTGATATTACAATAAAATATACAACTAAAAAATAAATAAATAAAGTTTATAGCACACATTTTACAAAAAACGTCTTCTACAATTCAATGGTCCTAAAGAAAGCGTAAATTTATCACTTTTAATTACGCTATTCTTACGGGGTAATTTTTAATTCCTGCTGCGCTACCAAATAGCACCGAAGTACTAAAATATTGCAGTCCAGTAAATTATTTGAATCTATTAAGTTAAAATGCTAAATGCTGGAAGATTTACAATAAAAAATAACACATTGACAATATGTAATATAATTTTTCTTAGGGATCATTGAATTGTAAGTCACAAAACAGTCTTTTATTGCCGAATGACAACATCATTGCATCATTATGAACTAAAAGAAAAGAATCAAATACTTATTTTTAACAATTTTGTAGTGTTATTTTCCAAGACATACTAGTATTTCATCGTGAGTTGAGTAAACTAAAATATTATATTTTTTGCACCACAACAGGCCAGGAGGTCGAGGTTTGAGAAAACCACATTTGATTATGGATCGGTAATCAAACCTGGAAACGAAGAGATTGTTTGAGAACTTAAGTTGCCGATGTCATTGACCGTGTGACAAAATCAAAGTGGCGATGGGCAGGACATGCGGCTAGACAGGGGGCCGCCAGACGGGGGTCACGAATATTGAAGTGGAGGCTCTGAGCAAATGGAAGGAGTGTCGAAAGGCCACCAAAGAGATGGACCGACGACATTGTCCAGATAGCTGGTGGCGCCTGGATGCGGAGGGGTCAAGACAGACTAATGGAAGGAGTTGGAGAGGCAGTGGGGAGAGGAAGGATAGAGGGAAGAATCAAACCAGGAACCCACCGTGTGTGAGGCAACCATCTAAGCCATTAAAGTCACTTTTAATAAAAATAAAACAACTTTGTTTTAAACCACTTTTTTTTCCGACTGGTTTCAAAGCTAAACAAGCTTCTTTCTCAAGGTATACTAAACTAATTAATTCTTTCCTATTTTATTTTATCAGAATTCTGCCGATGAAATTAGTAAATCAAGTTTTTGTGAGATGGATACGTTCAAAACTAGACAGGAGTGACTAAAATAAATATAGTTTATTTGGTTATTTATTATTTTTTCTTATTATAAATCGCTTTTTTAATTTCCAAGATATCCAAGTTGTCTAATTTTAATATTTTATCTTCAACTAAAATAAATATAGTTTATTTGGTTATTTATTATTTTTTCTTATTATAAATCGCTTTTTTAATTTCCAAGATATCCAAGTTGTCTAATTTTAATATTTTATCTTCAACTAAAATAAATATAGTTTATTTGGTTATTTATTATTTTTTCTTATTATAAATCGCTTTTTTAATTTCCAAGATATCCAAGTTGTCTAATTTTAATATTTTATCTTCAACATGAATAACTTTTAATTAAGCGGCTTTATTGAAAAGAAGCTCGTTTAGCTTTAAAACCGGTCGGCGAAAAAAAAAAATTAGCGGTCAACAACAAAGTTATTTTATTATAATGAATAACCACAAAGTTAGTGCTTCAAATATTAAATTTAAAGTCACTTTTATTTATTAAAAAAAAAAAAAATTCTGACAAAATGTTAAATTGGAAATACATAATCAGCTTTGGAAAAGAACCGTACAATTAAATTTCTTTTTTTTTTATAGCCATTCAGATGCCGATCACATTTTTCTGGGTAATTATGCCGTGTGTCACCCTTTGCCGACGTTTCAGATCGCTTTGCAGTGTACATTTTTAGGGTAAATGTTGGAGAACAGAGTGTCAGCAAAGAGTGTCGAAGACATGTGGCACAAGACTCATAAAAATTCTATCAGGACCCTACAATGTTAGAAATACACCAGACTTTTGTTTTACAGTTGCAAAAAAACGACATTACGACATGACATACGGCTAGACAGGGGGCTGCCAGACGGGCATCGCAAATATTGAAGTGGAGGGCCCTGGGCAAATAAAGGAGTGGCGAAAGGCCACCAAGATGGACCAACGACATTGTCCAGATAGCTGGTGGTGCCTGGATGCGGCGTGTGACAAAACCAAAGTGGCGATGGGCAGGACATTCGGCTAGACATGGGGCCGCCAGACGGCGTCACAAATATTTAAGTGGAGACCCTGAACAAATGAAAGGAGTGTCGAAAGGTCACCAAAGAGATGGAACGACAACATTGTCCAGATAGCTGATAGATAAATAATCGACATACTATGTTTTTACTTATGATTATTTACAGTTTTTTTTTAATTTTCAAGGAGTTGATAAATACTAAAAAGCGTCATATCTCAAAATATGACTTTTGCAAATAACTGCCTTATTGTTTATAACGGCAGTATATCTCAAGTGATGAAAACCACGCTGTACTAAATGTGTGTAAACGGGTACGTCTATTGTCTTGTTAAAAAAAAAATGAGGGTCAGTGCTATATAAACTCTCGATGTCACTGCGACCTGTGTAGATCTATTGTGACGGATCCCTGTAAATCGGTTCTCGCCCTCATAACTTAGGTCTTTTAAGAGCCGGGCTACCGAGTGAAGGGTGAGTGTTTTCATATTTCTAAATCTCCCCCTCCAAGCTTATATTATTGTATTAGGTTATTTTCAGTGAATAATAATTTGTTTTTTTAAATAAAATTAAGATACAATAAACAATAATTTAACGAAGATTGCTGATATTCTGAATTAACTTTTTTTTACACGGTAATTTAAAACAGGAGTCTGGTGTATATATTTCAATATAACTAATAATTATATATTAATATATTTATTTAGCAGATGTTTTTTCTTCATACATATTTTTCACCTACAACAAGACAAGCAGAAGACGCCGCAGGACCCTCGAAAACTAGAACAAAAAATACACATGTACAACTTTTGCAAAGTGGAAAAAACTTTTATGTAGAATTAAATATAAATTATCATGGTTCGCCCGCATCTAGAGTATTCCTCTGTTATCTGGTCTCCATATTATTTGTTGAATCCATAAAACTTGAAATTGTTTTCGGGCGTTGCCTAGTATGTGAAATAATTCAGTCAGATGAATCTCTTCACAACAATAAAGGTTTCAGCTCTTTGACTTCACTAAAATCAACAAATGGAAGAATTGAAGAAATATGGATGTTCAAATATAGGCAAAATGGTGAATGTTACACAGTGTATAAAGTGGCCACTTAAACCAGCCAATGACAGGTCATAAGCCCTGTAAATGCCTAGACTTCCATATTCCCTTATTTAAGGTAATCTCCATCCCTGTTGTAATTTTTTAATCTTAATGATTCCCGAGGGGGTAAAATCCAGTCTTTTGTCTACGAACATTTGGACAAACTCAAATATTGTAATAATATTATCATTGAAATCAACAGAAAAATAATATATAAAAACATAATTGAAATGATAATTGAGATATGGTTTCTATAAACTCACTCTACACTGTAGTAAAAAATAGAAGCAATAAATAATATGCCAAAAAAGATTGAGTACTAAATTAAATAATACATAATGAAAAAAACACTAAAAAATCATTCAATCATGTCTCCAAAAAATTACAAAACTTCAAAATCAGAAAAAATATACACAGTTTTTCGGGGCCAGACCGCGAAACTTCAGAGGAACATTTCTCATGGCAAGCTTTAAAAAAATCGTAATAAAAATTCCCAAAGTCATTTAAAAAAAAAAATATATATAATCTCAAAATATAGTAAATTCTTAATTTCTCAACAAGCAGTCCCTCCACAAACCCCTACCCCTCTCCTACCCATCCGCTTCACTTGTCCGCGTCTGATGCGTATTGCCCATTGATCAAATACGGTTTTATCTCAATTTTTTTTGTTGAGGACGGATAGTGGTTTGTGGAAGGGATGCTAGTCCAAGAAATCAAAGATTTACTCCATTTTGAGATTATAAAATATATTTTTTTTTTAAATAAAAAACTTTTTGGAAAAAATTTATTTGGATTTTTTTAAAGCTTACCGTGAGAAATTTCCTCAGAAGTTTCGCGGTCTAGAACTGAAAAACCGTGTATTTTGCCTAAGTTTAATAGTCTATCAACAAATCAATTTAAAAAATTAAAAGCCCCGTGCTTTCTCATTGCATGCTTCAACCCACCCGCCATGAAGAAATTAATATTAAATAAAGATTAACTTACTTATCTACACTGCAGTTAACGCAAGTAGGAGAATCGCATACGGAGCACTGCATCGCACAGCCGCTACACCGAGGCGTTTCGCAATAGCTACAGGACATCCAGGCCTCTGCAGCCTGGGACCGGCATTGAGCGCACTGTGTGGGAACTTCAGCCTGCTGCGATAAAAACATTACACAAATTAAAAGGGAGCTCGGGTTAAGTTCACTGGAAGAGCGGAGTCAGCGTGGTGACTTGACTAAGCAATATAATGTACCCAAGTTGAAATCAATGTTCACTATGAATGAAAATCGCCATCTCAGAGGTCATTCATTGAAACTAAACACTGCCTCCTTCTCATCCAACCCCCGGGAAGAACTTTCTGACAAACCGAGTCGTGGAGAAGTGGAATGGCCCAGTGCTAGTTCAGTGAATGTTAACTAGATGCACACAGCAATGTATAATGTTTAATAACCATGTACACTTGATATACACGCATCAGCTTCATAGCTGCTAGTGTATTATTAATAATAATAATAATAGTCATTAATATCTAAATTTGTTGCAACAGAAAACACTTTGAAAACACTCAGAATATGGATGTCGAGGCGTTTAGAGTGGGCCGATGATGTATGAGGTTTTTTATTTCTTTAGACATCAAAGTGAAATGGGTCTAAAAAGTTGCATTTAAATCACATTTAACGTAAAAAATATTTAAAAAAATATTCCATACTACTTTTGGCCCTCAACCGAGGTTTGAAGTTTATCACTGTCTGAACATTTTGTTAATTATCTATATTGATAAAATTATTTTCTGTCAGTAAATAAATAACTTAATTACATTACAAATTCGAACACGCTTTAAAACTACCGAAATGTAAAAAGTTTACACTCCGTGGAACTGATTCCGTCGAGCGCCTGACTAATATTGACGAAAACAATGGCCCTTAAAACAATGCTACCCATTTATTACGAAACAAAGTGCAACTCACGCCCTTTGATGCTTATTTTATAAGATTTAATGCACATTATAAAATTTAATTGGACTGATTTACTTACTCAAATTCGAAATGACAGCTGGCTTAGAGCAAAAAATCGACTTTTTCGAAAACTTCCAGCTCTGGTTGAGGGTCAAAAGTAGTTTCGAATATTTAAAAAAATATTTTTTGCATTCTGAGTAATCCAAAAGGCATCTTTGTAGACCCCTTTCATTTCTAAATTCGGAAAAAAAAAATATCGGCCCACCCTACTGTACATGCTTATACTTCCATTTTCCCTTCTCAAAAGTGTTTTCCCTCTCTGTTGGCAACAAATTTAGGTCTGAATGACTCCCTAGAGAGGAAATCAAGCCTGTCTGCAAACATTTGGACATACAAAACATTGTTAAAGGCATTGACATTTTAGTAATCAAATCGAGATTTACTTTAAATTATATATCCACCGGATCTGCCATATTATCGAGAGACCACTGCACTCAAAATACTGCTGAAAAAAATTTACCAAATTCTTGATTTGGTTTTGTTTTTCTAATAATTTATTTATTTATTCATATTTTTTCTCTAACAAACTATTAGTATAATAAAAAAAATGTGACCGCACTGGGGTTACCCGTGCCGTCACATTTTACAATATACTTTTTAAAAAATATTTTTACATTTGAGAATAAACAAAGAAGACTAACTTAATAAACAGAGATAAAAAATTAACAACATGTTGACAGTTTTAAACACGATGTTTTAATGTACATCTATATTATTTATATTACAAAACGCACAATAATAACATAAGCTATACACTTGTGGAGCAGTTGATTCAATATTGATTTGGGCGAATGAGACAATCCATTTTACTTCTACCTAGCTCCACTATCCATTTTTTATAGCCATTTTTTAGCATTTTTTAAAAAATTGATTGAGTTCATACCTGAATAAGCGCATCCCCAATTTTTAGAACACCATTTTTTCCAAATAACATTTGTTTGAAAGCCTTGTTTGTATTCAAAGTACATTCTTTCGATGGCGGAACCGGTTCTGTTAAATTATTGTTGTTTTTTTGGTTAGCGCCAGTAAACAATATTCCGATTGTTTTGTCTGTAAAATAAAAGCGAGGTTAATAATTTTAATATGTTAAATACATCTAAAACTAAGTAAACACCAGTAATTTTCAACCTAAATGTGAAAACGGTATTAATATATTGAACTTACCATAAATACATTTCATTTTATCAGCTGTGTTATGATATTCTTTGAATCCAACATGAATTTTCAATTGTGGTTGGAAATCGTCAGAATACGGATTTCGGCGCTTTGGCATTGCAAATTTATTACGTAATTCAAAAATTTAAAGGTTTTATAAGAACTATGAAATGTCACAAACGATTGTTTTATTGTGGTAATAAAATTAATAGGTGAGAATAATAATCGAAGAATGACGTAAAGCGGAACAACGGACCGCAGACCGCCAACACCAGAGATTATATTTATATTAGATTATATGCCGCCAAAAGAACTGTCAAATTGAAAAGGTACAATGTTGCCAGATTGTATAAATCTAAAATTGTTCGGTACTTACCTACCGAGTAAAAGAAATCGCACCAACATTCATCATCGTCATCAACTCATTATCCACGCCCAATGATACATAGGGCACTGAATTATTCAATCAATTGCAGCGTACCTTGATCATCTGTTACAGGAAGATAAGGTGATCAGTATTACGCTTGCATAAGTTCGTATCGTATACATTACTTTGGAATTTTCTTTTACATTATAGGTATCTAAACGCTGCAATTTGATTTAATACTATTGCGTTTTCTCTCCGTCAAGTAAACTATTTGCAGTAATAACACAAAATATGGTACCTGTGTCCATGAACTTGTCCAGACTAGCTAGAAAAAATAATGACGATCAAATATGGCATTATATTTATTTTATCCTAATTTAAAATGAACTCGATAAAATAAAGAATAACAAAACCACTATTTTACAGAATAACGTAATGTTGAAAAGAGTATTTTCACAAGGTTAAAAATATAAAATATATTTAGAGCAGATTTTTACAATTCTTATGATGTACTTGAAACAACTTTTCATTTAAAATTTTCGGGTATAAAAAATAGTACATATTTATTTATTCATATTTTTTGCTTACAAACGGTAATTAATAATAAAAATAATGTGACTTCACTGGGGTTTGCAAAGCGTGCCGAAGACACTTAACAATATACTTTTTAGAAATTACATTAGAGAATAAACAAAGAAGACTAACTTAAGAAACAGAGATAATTAATAAATATTCAGACAAGGTATTTATGTACATCTATATTATTTATATTACAAAACACACAATGAAAATAACAAAAACCTAACATAAGCTGTACATTTGTGGAGCAGTTGATTCAATATTGGTTTGGGCGAATGAGACAATCCATTTTATTTCTACCTAGCTCCACTATCCATTTTTTTATAGACTTTTTAAACATTTTCTCGTTACTTATTGTTTTAATAGATAGTGGAGTAGGTTTTAGATTTTAATTTAATAATACTCGAAATACCTTTGTTCGAAAGTGCTATTAGTTTGTATTTGTTTCAGTTGTCTATATAAAACGATTATATAATTAGATTATAGAACGACAGTTGGCGTCACGTCATTTTTACGTCACATGTCATGTCTGCCGAGTGCGCTTCTAATAAACGTCGCGTGCAAGTATAACGGGGAAACGTAATTCGTGCCATTTGTCTCACTGGGCGCTAAACGTCTTGTTTTTGGGTAATATGTATATTTTAAACCTTTTTTGAAAGTTTATCCGTTGGCATCGTAGTTTTTTGCTTATATGAAAATTAAAATGATCAAAAACACTTGAAACGACCCTATTGAATGGAATAACCTTTTTAGGAGGCCACTTAAACCAGCCAATTACAGGTCATTAGCCCTGTAAACGCCTAGACTTCCATATTTACTTCTCTAAAGTGTTCCGCTCGCGTGGTATTAGGGAGAAATCACTTAAATCATTAGTTTTGTCGTTTAAACGATAAGAATTTCCCGATGGAATGATATATTTTTTTCAGATAAAAATTAGCCTGCATAGATTGCCGGTTCTCAAACTATCGATGTGCAAAAAAACGACGATACATTAATCCTATAGAGACGAAGCATCGTTATTCTGTTTAAATATCTAAAAAAAGTGCATTTTATTGACATCTAGTGACTTTTGTTAGTACTTTTTTGCTGCTGGTAAACCACGTAAAAACAAACACGGGACCGGGACACAACGCATGGTTATTATAATCACGTGTTTACACGGCTTCGGGATACAAAGCACAAAAAAAGGAGTGAGGCCCTGTATATGTGTGAAGATTGCAATGCGCAATGTGGCTCTCCATTTTTATGGCTTTTGCCAATGAAAAAAAAAAAAAAAAAAAAAAAAAAATTAACCTAGTATTTTCATAGTTATGACACTTTTAAGAAACCCTTTACAAAGCATGAAATTTCACAAAAATGGGCCGGGCACAGGGTAAATTCTGTGTGTATTCGGCCGGTGCTCAAAGCGTTAATTCATTTTTCCAGTAAGAAATTTTCCCGAGTGAGAGACATTTTTTTTCGGGATGAAAATTTACCTATGACTCTTCTAAAGTCTTCAGATATCCATATGCAAAAAAACACAAACACAAATAAACGGACAAAAACACTTTTGCATTTTTAACATTAGTATAATATTACTTTTTTAATGAAAAGTAACCTAGAATTTTTTGCGTTTGGCGCGCGCCTGGAATATATTATTATACTACCAGCGAAACGTTTCGGTAATGCATGTGGCATATAACTATTTTTCTGGTGTTCTTGCACAATATTACGCTTTGTATCTACATTTTAGAAAATGGTGAAATTTAATGCAATGATTTCCTGTTTATCGAGTATTCATTTATTTATTTATTTATACTTTTACATTGTTTGAATTCTTTTTTTATACAGAATAATGTTCCCTCACTGTGTCCCGTGCCGAGGGAAACATTTTACAAAATGTAAAACATGCCTAAGATTAGCTACTTAACAAAATTAATAAAATAATAACAATAAAAAAAACGTTATTAAACCAATAAAGTTTTTTTTATCATCATTATTATTAATTGCCTAAAGTTTATAAATACTTTTACCTAAGACCGTGATGAGTAACCGACGAAATATATATTTTAAAAGGCGTTATACGAGATTTTGTTTGTCAAATGCTCAACACATAAAAGTACAATATTAAAATTTGGTAAGGTATTCAAAATAAAACACTTTTATTGGATTTTAAAATTTAGAAAAAAATATATTCAGAAGACATACAGTCATATATAATAAGTATTAAAAACAACGATGTTCTAACACAAAAAGACCAATTAAGTTTTCATAAATTATGCAAAAGATGTAAACATTAAATGTGACCAAAAAAAAAAAAAAAAAACTCAAGTGAGAAAAGAAAAATGTTTAAAATTTGCGTTCTTCGCGGAGGTAACAAATAAAAATACCGAATGCACACTCCGGGCCATCCACGCACTATATAAATAGCACAGATGTTCTTAGTTTATACAGAAAAAAATGTATTTGTGCAAAATAAATCAATTTAATGAAATACTTTAACTATAATATGTATTAACATTTAAAAAAAAAGCGCATCTAGCAATAACAAGTAATATGTACTTATCATAATAAAGTTTTACATTCATATCAAATTCGCAAATAAAATTTATCTAACCTATTGAGATATAATAAGATATGACGCTCCATACAAGTCCGAGCTAAAAAGTCGTCCCCAAAGAAAAGGGAATGACCAGCGGAGGAAGCAAGTGCCGTCACGTCATATCACGTCGACTGGCAAGCAAAACACGCAGTACAGTAAAAAGCACGGACTGTTTACATCGGTCTACTGTAAGTTCTATTCAGTATATCGCTCCCTTCGGTATGCGCGTCACCTTTGTTTGTCGTTTCACAATACGCCTGATTAACTGAGCAGGACAGACAGGAGATAACTCACAAATTGGTAACATATTAATATGACATTTTTTGACCTAAAATATATATTTTAAGCAAGTATTCATAAAGATAAGAACATTACTTACCGGTGAAAGGTTTTAGCATCGCTTTTTCCGTATATTCCAGATCGATTTGTGCAGTATCTTGGCGTACATATAGGCATTTTAGTAATTGCGAAGGGAGAAAAGTTCAAAAGTACCCGAGGACTACTCGCAACAGACTGAAGTCCGTTCTGTCAAACATATACTAATTGGCCGCAGTTTGAGAAAACATTTCGAACGCTCATGCTTACTCTAGTTATAGGGTCAAAGCACCAGTATATGACCACCCCCCCCCGTAAATGACCCATGGTTAATAAAACACAATATAATAAGTATTGCTACATGTGTCCAGTTAAAAAAAACTTTGAACACTAGAAACTATGACAAAAACAGTAGGCGGACACATCTTTTGGTAAAGCTAAGGTTTCCTAGGACAGCGGTGCCCATATTTTAACGGCCGTAGTGAACGGTGATGCAGTGGACAGCCGTCGTAAAGGTGATTAGAGAGTGGTTTCCTTGGAAAACGGTGTTCGATGGTGTTGATAACACCGTTTTCCTAGAAAACCACACTCTAGTCACCTTTACGACGGCTGTCCACTGCATCACCGTTCACTACGGCCGTTAAAATACGGGCACCGCTGTCCTAGGAAACCCTAGCTTTAGAAACAAATCTATCAGTTTTGAACTGTGAGTTGCCAAAAGGTAATAGTGCGTCTTCCCGTTATTGTTCTGAGATTGATAGTGTTTTTATAAGGAAAGGTGTGATAAGTGTTTTATTTGATGCTATTTCTTATGCAATTCTTTGAATATATCCATATTCAAATGTGTTAGGGTGTTTTATAATGTTCTGATGTAACTAAATCGGAGTATTATTTTTACTGGGGTAGTAGTGGTCATTCACTGGTGATTCTGCTATTTTTTTAGAGTAATATTAATTATAATTGTATTACTCGTATTTCAATGAAAAAGTAAAAGTATTTAGAAAAATTAATGTGTTTTTTATTGTTTTCTTTTATTTTGTACGCTTAAATAATGAAATGTATACCTTTAATGTGGATTTCACTACAAGCTGAACCTTAAACGGTCATTCATTGGTGCTTTGACCCTATACCTCAATGATTTAACCTGAGTATTGTTACTCAAGAATACTGACATGAATTGTCGGTCAAAAGTACGCCAACAAAATAAAATGGTTAGGTACGTTCGTAAATAAAAGTAAAATTCTTTTCTGACGTACAAAGGTAAGTAGGTACTTGAGTTTTTGCATTCTAGCAATACACTTTTATGATGTTTGCATGTCGCATATTCTTTGTAAAAAATCTTTGCTAAAAACTTAAGTGTCAAAATTCCGAAGCAGTTGAATTCATTGAACGAGGAAGTTCATCGCAACGGGAAGTTAAATTTAAAAAACGTTTTCTTAAGCGCGGTAAAAATTAGAGCATTTAAAAACAATTAATTGTTGGGCGAAGTTTCTCGAAAATGTACGAAAAAAATTATAAAAATAATTTTGATCAAAATTAACTACTTTAAATGACGCGATGTCATGAGTTCTCGGAAATCAACCAATGGCAGAGTGCTGCGATACATTTCCGGTTACCGGGAAGCCAACCCTCCAATCAGGACAACTCACCGTCGAGAACTTGAGGCGTCACAGGCGGAGTAGTTTCAAAATTTTAAAACGTTAAAAAAAATATTAACACATTGTATTCCGGAGCCGTGTAAACACGTGATTATATAACCACGCGTTGTGTCCCGGTACCGTGTTTTCACGTGGTTTATCAGCTGTCTAAAAGAGTGCATTTTATTGACACTTTGTGACTTGTATCAGTACTTTTTCGCTGCTAGCAAACTACGTGAAAATACAGGACCGGGACGCAACGCGTGGTTATAATAATCACGTGTTTACACAGCTCCGGAATACAAAAAGCAGACAAAAGGAGTGAGACTCTGTATATGTTCGAACATTGCAATGTGGCTCTCCATAAATGCCAATGTTGGCAAAACTAGCATATAAAAATGACTCATTAAATTGTTTCAAATAAATATGAGAAGTTTTAATTGATTTAACCCAGTATTTTCATAATTATGACACTTTTAAGAAACCCTTCTTCACAAAGCATGAAATTTCAGAAAAATGGGCAGGGCACAGGGTAAATTCTATGTGTATTCGGACAGTCCTCAAAGTGTTTAATTTATTTTTTTATTGGCAAAGTTTACTAGTTTTTTTTAAGATTAAAAAAATCACGGAACTTCCTTATTTTGTAATATGTTTTTTGAATACAAATACAAAATAATAAAATTATAAAAACGAAGCCAGTAAGATTGCTAACGCTAATTCATTTTTATAAAAAACAAGAATCATGTTTTTGACGACTCATCAATATACAGGTGACTGGAACTGGACTTGCCATAACAAATTCGCACATGAGGAGGTCATTTGCAAATTATTGGATCTTACTTTCCCTTGCAAAAGATTGATAGTTTGAGAGATATGTCAATTTTTGTACTTTGTTGAGATTTTTCCAAAATTTGATCTTCAAGCATTCAGATTCAGAACTTTAAGTTTTTTCATTATTTTAGTGATTTTTTATTATTTGTTGGTAGTCATAAACATTTGTGATTAAAATATGTCGGAACTTCCCTCAAACTAGGGTAAAAATAAAATATTACGCTTTAAAAAAACTTTACGATCAAATTCAACCTGAAATAAACAAAAAACTACGGTATTTCAAAAATTTATTAGAATATGGTGGACCATGTATTTAATAAAATGTAAAAAAAAATGTAATTAGTTGTAATATTGTATTTTTATTTGTTATCTGAATAATAAAAAAAGGTACATATCCCATGTTATGAATACTGATAAAAAAACGTGAAATAATTGTATTTTCAAACCAGTATGAATATTTATTTGAAAAGTTTTTGTACATAACTTTTAAAATAAAATTGTTCAAAAAACATGTTTCTTCAAAAACGCGTCATGCTTGGCCTTGACCATGAGGAAGTTCAGTGGTTTTAAAAAATATTTATATGTTTGTTAATAGACTATTTAACTAAGTCAATTTTTTTTCATAGTGCATAGGGCATTGCATTGGTACACCAACCGCAGCGGATCTTGAACGAAGGATGATCAGTTCAGGTAACGGTAAGTTCAGTTCTAACGCTTCAGGTGCCAGTTCAGGGACTATGAAATATTCTAGTGTAAAAACACCTTTTCAAATAAATATTTCATGTCAACCACGTCGGGAATCGAGCACGAGACCTCTTGCATGGCAGGCAAACGCGCTGACCACTACACCACGAAACCGAGAATGATATGAGTTCAGATCAATCTAGAATTAACCTTTCCGAAACTTCTAGATGTAGGTTCTGCAGTGCAGATGAGGAAACACCTGTACACATTATATGTGAATGTGATGCTTTAAATCATAAAAGGAGCCTCATCCTCGAGGGGCCACTGTTAAACCTGAGGATGTTAAAGGGCTCGCCCCCTACCTAATAGCCCTATACTTGGGCTTGGAGGGAGAGATTTAGCAAAGTGTAAACTCTCGCCTTCCACACAGTAGCCAGGCTCTGTATAAACCCAAAGAAGTTAACATTTATCTTCAATTTTATCTACAAATTATAAATTAATAAGCAGAATATGCAAACATTTTTTTTCTTCTAAACATGTTCAAGTACCGGTTACCGACGAAGATACTTTGAATTTTCGTAAAAATATACGCACTTTCGTATATAAATATCGATATTAGTTTATACTGTCTGAGTATACTCGTATACCGATGAAGACAGCCGTTCATAATGGCGGCCCTGGGCTTTGAGGGCGAGAACTATTTACGGGGACCCGTCACAACAGATCTTCGCAGGTCGCAGTGACGTCAGGAGCTCGCATAGCACTGACCCCCACAAGAATAAGAATGATACAAATAACTTTTTTGGAGTTAAGGTAAAATTGGGTTTCAATTCAAATAATCGGCGATAGTATTTATTGCATTACAAGCCGGTAATTATTGAGAAATGTGATTGCACAATGTCCAATGATTCCACGGTGATGGCCCAACGTTATAATTTCTACAAATAATGCGTGCTACGGAGACAATCACTGACAAATTGTTGTAATCCGCCATGCCATCTAGTATCTAATTTGCAAGCGGTAATTGAAAACATTATTTCACCAAATAAACGTGAAGTAATTAGAAACAGGAGCAGGAATACTCCATCATCATTCTCTTATCTGAAAATGATGCATAGTCCACTGGATTGGAAGATAGCAGCGTGAGCCATAAAAGTGTACTTGGCAAGGAAAACCAAACAACGGATATTAGTCCTTATAGTCCTATTTAAAATTCTCAACTCACTCTTTGATGCGCCTGAACTACTGAGCTCAATAAAATTAAATATCCCAACTAGAAACCTCAGACAAAACTTACTCTTTCATACCGATAACCGTAGAACTAACTATGGTTTTCATTCCCCTATGCCCAGAATTCTTAGGTCTGCCAACAAACATACCAGTCTTGATTTCTTTGATAACAAGTTGTCTTCTTTCACATGATCACTTAATCAAATTCAATTATAAACACCTCTCTCCCGCTTCCACTCTCACAAAGTCTGCTATAAACCTTTGAGTCTTTCTAATTTTTTTATAATAATTTTCTAAGTATAAATGTGTCCATAAAAATGCCCATTGGGCGTATAAATATAAATAAATTAATTAATAGAAGGGTTGGGTGGGATAGGCAGCTTTCGGAAAACTTGATGATATCTTGAAAAATGACCCTTACGAACTTAACCCTTCACTTACTGAGCTAACAAAATATGCGTTTTATGGTGCTGTTGTAGCTCATGCAAAAAATTAGATATTTGAAATCGAAAAAAATATATATTAATATCCAATGAGAAATATTACGTTTTCACTCTTAATAGTAGCATTTTTTTTTAAATGTATGATTTTGAACTCTCGCGAAAATTATTAACTATTAGCCACGCCCCTAATACGTCACGATTCGGATTAATTTTATTTATTTATTTATATATCTATGTATTGATATTCCCATTGGGCATAGAAAATTATTATAAAAAAAGTAGAAAGACACAATGGTATATAGTAGACTTGGTGATTGTGGAAGCGAGAGAGATGTGTTTATAATTAAATTTGATTAAGTGATCGTTTAAAAGAAGACAATTTGCTATCAAAGAAATCAAGAATAGTATGTTTGTTGGCAGACCTAAAAATTCTGGGTATAGGGAAATGAAAACCATAGTTAGTTCTATGGTTATATCGGTATGAAAGAGTAAGTTTTGTCTGGGGTTTCTAGTTGGAATATTTAATTTTATTGAGCTCAGTAGTTCAGGCGCATCAAAGAGTGAGTTGAGAATTTTAAATATAATTAGAAGGTCGGATTTATTTCGACGGACTTGAAGAGAAGATATATTTAAGCTATATATTCGTCTCATGTTGAACTGATTCAATATTTTTGATGTGAACATCATAATATGGAGACCAGATAACAGAGGAATACTCTAGGTGCGGGCGAACCAGGGAACAGAAGAGAATTTTAAGGGTATTGATATTTTTGAAGTCAGTTGTGCTTCTGTTAATAAACCCAAGGAGTTTGAAGGATTTATTGATAACATGTTCAATAAGAATTGTAAAAGAAAGTTTAGTGTCAAGTATAATAAATAATTTTTTTAAGCTTTGTTTGTGACCGTTTAAATTTAAACAGAACATCGTCACAAATCTTGACGTCACAACTATTAAAGCCAAAGAGGTCGTGTTTTTGTAGGAACATGTTACATAAAAAATAAAATTAGACTACAGTATTTCATAGATCCCTTATTTATTTAAATTTGTAAAAAAATGTGATATATCCCTATTTGTAGAGTGTTTTTTTTTGATATTACAAAAGAATTTAGAAGTTTTTGATACGTCAGCGTTCTCCCAAGAAAGAAACAAAAATATAGTTACTCAAAACAGTCAAATTTAGAGTAACGACAATGTAATTCTGGGGGTGTGAATATTCTAAATTCAACACGATAGTGCCTTGCATATCAACAGAAATTAAGTCCAACAAAATACATACTGTTGAATCCACATGCGGTCCAGAGAGGTTATTCCGATTGCAACAATATGCGGACCATAACGTCACTTCTCCTCAGGGGTGCTTTTCTGAATTCAGAATCTTCTCGCAGGGGTAGAGGAAAAAATCATTTGGGGGTTGTTATTTTTTCACGCGACTGCACTTTGCTTCATATATGAACACACTGATGATTAAACATCAAATAAATACGAACACATGACACTTAACACGATGATTTTCATTCAGAACATTATTGCGACCTTAATCATTACCCAAAACACTAAATTAAGTCGAATTGAGGAAACCGTGTCAATTTTTTTACAGTTTTATAATTTTGAAATGAAATATCAATTATACAACTGTTTTAACACTTTGTATCCCGGATCCGTGTAAACTCGTGATTATAATAACCACACGTGGTTTGCCAGCGGTCTAAAAAAGTGCATTTTATTGACATCTAGTGACTTTTATTAGTACTTTTTTGCTGTTGGTAAACCACGTGAAAACACGGGACAGGGACACAACACATGGTTATTATAATCACGAGTTTACACGGATCCGGGATACAAAGCACAAAAAAGGAGTAGGCCCTGTATGTGCGAACATTGCAATGCGCAATGTGGCTCTCAATAAATGCCAATGTTAGCAAAACCATCATACAAAAATGACTTATTTAATTATTAACATATTACAACAGAGATGAAAAACATTTAAGAGAAGGTAATATAGAAGTCTACGCATCTACAGGGCTTATGACCTGTCAATGGCTGGTTTAAGTGGCCACTTTACACACTGTGTAACATTCACCATTCTGCCCATATTTGAACATCTATATTCCTTCAATGCTTTCATCTGTTGATGTTTGTGAAGTTAAAGAGCTGAAACCTTTATTTATGCAGGTGAGATTCATCTAATTGAATTATTTCCCCTACATACTAGTACTACATACATACTTAATTATTTCAAATAAATCTGAAAAGTTTTAATTGATTTAACAGAGTATTTTCATAATTATGACACTTTTAAGAAACCCTTCACAAAGAGTGAAATTTCACAAAAATGGGCCGGGCACAGGGTGAATTCTATGTGTATTCGGCCGATGCTCAAAGTGTAAAGATCTAAATTTGTCGCTGTTGGTAACAAACATGGGCAGAATGGTGAATGATACACTATGTGTAAAATGGCCACTTAAACCAGCCAATGACAGGTCATAAGCTCTGTAAATGCCTAGACTTCCATATTCCCTTCTCAAAAATGTTTTTCCTTCGTTGAAACAAATTTAGATTGAAATACTTAATAATTGTCGCATTTCCGTCAAAGAGGCAAAATAAGTTGTTTTATTTTTATTTTTTCACCAAGCTAAATAACTTATTTATAACATTAAAAAATATATAATTTTCATTCCATCATCAATCCTTTTCCGCACCTAATAGTGCATAGGGCACTGCACTGACATACAAACCGCAGCGTATATTGATTATTTTTGTTACACGAAGGTAAGATGATCAGTCTTACGCTTCAGGTGCCAGTCCACGGACTATGAAATATTCTAGGGTAAAAGGACAATTTTAAATTAATATTTCGCATTACGAACTCGAGACCTCTTGCACGGTAAGCAAACGCGCTGACCACTAACTACGCCGCGAGGCCGACAGTATAAGTCATTATATAATTACAATTTAATTAGGAAGTTTAGTGTTTTAAAAAAATAAAAAAATGTTAATAATAACTCCGCGTGTGACGTCAGAGGTTCTCTCTGTCAGTTCTCTCGATTGGTTTGTTTACGGTAACCGGATATCCGTCACAGCTCTCATATGGTTGGTTGGTTCATATGAACCAATGACGTCGTTCAAAGTAGTGCGTTTTTATCAATTTTTTTTTCGTTCATTTTCAAGAAACTTTGCCGTACAATTTAATGCTCTAATTTTTACCGCGCTCAAGAAAACATTTTTTTGTATCCAATTTCCCATAGGTCTGAAGTTCCTCATTCCATTAAGAATTGTAAATAAATAACATGAATCGATTTATTCACAACATATATTATAACAAACAATATTTTGAGTTTGTCCAAATTTTTGTAGACAAGGACTGGATTCAACTCTCTGGGGGGCTATATATATTAACATATTACAACAGGAAGGGAGAACATTTAAGAAAAGGCAATATAGAAGTCTAGTCCTGTCAATGGCTGGTTTAAGTGGCCACTTTACACACTGTGTAACACCTAGTATGTAGGTGAAATAATTCAATGAGATGAATCTCACCTGCATAAATAAAGGTTTCAGCTCTTTAACTTCACAAACATCAACAGATGAAAGAATTGAAGGAATATAGATGTTCAAATATAGGCAGAATGGTGAATGTTACACAGTGTGTAAAGTGGCCACTTAAACCAGCCATTGACAGGTCATAAGCCCTGTAGATGCCTAGACTTCTATATTGCCTTTTCTTAAATGTTCTCCCTCCCTGTTGTAATATGTTATTATAACAAAGTTTATCCAGATAAGCTGCAACTGTCATACTGATGTAGTGCCATGTACACCACTGGGTCCGCATGAACGGTTTCAGCTGTTTTATCGATAAAAATGGAGCAAATCAAAGAATTGAAGAAACATGGACGTTTGATTTGAATATGGACGTGACTGTTATACAATATGAAAAATTATCACATAAATCAGCCAATAATTACCGGTAAAAAATCATTTTGGAAGATGGTTATTCCCTTCCCAAAGAAAATGTGTCAATCTTTCAATTACCAAATTCACAGAAAAATAAAGACAAATTATAAAGGTCTTAAAAAGCCTTTAATTACAAAGGTATTATCTTCTGAATTAGCTGGAAACCCGAGCTGAGCCCGATTCTCCATAAATCCAAATATAAATTATTTAGCTAATCTGTCACTGAAAATTTTAAACGCGGTAAAAATACAAATGTTCGAAAATAACATTCAAAAGTAATAACTGAAATTATTTCTAATCAAAAAAAGTCTATAGCATGCTTACCAAAATAGCATAGCGAATAGGAAGCTGTTTTAGACAAAAAATTAGCTTTTTTCTCTCACATATTATTTTTTACAAAAGCATTGAAATAATTAAAGTCGATCAGAAAATATGACACTCCTGGTACTCCAACAATTCCAGCGTATTATTTCTCATGAGGTTCGAACCCCACCGGGGCGAATCGTCCATTTAAGCGATTATGCACAACGTACCATTATATTTGTCTATGGATAATAATGTTTTATAGTAGTTTTAATTATGGGAATATAAATAAAACAATTAACATTTATTATAAGAATGGCTCTTAACGCTAAACCCTGAAAAATGCACCGTCCTACACATTGGCCCTAGAAATCCGAAATAATATTTTGGTTTTTCTTATTTTTTATTTTCTCTCTATCTATCCTCGCGTCTGATGATCAGCCTACTACTCGGTTAAAGTGGACAATTTACTTCCATTATCCATAAGGACAATGAGTAAGTACTCACAATAAAAAATGCTATTTTGAGAAATGGATAGTGGAGGTGGGTTGCGCACGGATCGATGAGTGGATCAAGCCAAATAGGTAAAATGTGTGTACTGTTTATGAAATTTGATCTATTGGTTATGTTTTTTATGATTGTTATACATATTTTTTCATTTTTTTTGCACCACAACAGGCCAGGAGGCCTAATTACGGTGGTGAATTACATTACAGAACAACCAGGCTTGAGAAAAATCACATTTTTAATTTTTGTGTTCTCACCGGGAATCGAACCCGGAACCTTCCGTGCGTGAGTCAAGCGTCTTGAACACTACACCACGGAGGCCGCCATTATTAACATAATGTTCATGATAATTAGGTTATTTAGATTAATTACGTTTTTTTTAATTATTATTATGTTAACTTTGTTAAACAACTAATTTAAGGCATGTTTCACATTTTGTAAAATGTTTCCCTCGGCACGGGACCCCAGTGAGGGAACATTATTCTGTATAAAAAAAGAATACAAACAATGTGAAGGTATAAATAAATAAATACATAATTTCCCGTAAAGCTGAAATTCCCCATTTCGCAGTTTTAATTTAGAGTATTAAAAAATTACACTGACGAAACAGTTGGTTAAAGCGACCGTTCCCCGAATAATACCTGCGTCTGTACTTTTTTGAATTCGTAAAAATGATGAATATTTATGACTGACACACTTTGCGTTGTACACTTTCCTCGCGCTATCGGTGTTCCCGCTGAGCACCTATCAAAATAGGTAACAAAATGGATCATTAATTGCATAATGCTTTCTATTACAAATAATAAATTTGCCAACGCGCGGTATAAAATGATCACGCTTCAATGGTCCGCGACCACTAGTATCAAAAATTTTACCGCGAAAACACCCGTTCGCCCCAACAGACGAACCCGCGCGCTCCGCGAACTGTGCATTTTGAAAATGGATTACACAACCGCAAAGAAGTTTAGTGGTTATTTTTAATTTGTTTTGTGGGGTGCTAGTGATTAAAACGGCGTGGGTACTTCACGACTTAAATAGGTACCTACCCAATTTCATTTATTCTATTTTTTATCATCATATTATTACGAACATAAAATTATACATCTATACAAAGCTGCTTTCACTATCTAACTATAGTCCTTAAAATATAGCTTTATTAAAATGACAGCTGCCAAATCAATGTCAGTAGTGATGGGAAATTACTGATCACTGATCATGTACCGATTAAATCGATTTTATCAGTTTTTTCATACAAACATAAAACTTTGTTTCCGAAAATTGATATAATAACGCAAAAATAAGCCTATTTTAGTGTTTTTAATTATTTGCCAAAAAATAAGAAATAATTTTTTTTTCGTGAACAACAAGAAATGAATTATTTTTTATTCAATCGACTTACTTTGATCAATTTGTACCATTTCTAACATTTTTGCAAAATGACGTAACCTTGTAAGAACGTCGATAATAATTAGGTTTATATTAGTTTTTTTTGTTTTAAAGCTGATTTTATATAATTATGTTGATTTACATGCCAAGCATTGTATTAAAAAAATTAATTAACATGCCAGATACTAATGATTTTTCGTTTGTCCATATAAATCACTCCTTAGACGTCACTACAAAGTTATGTCGTCATTATTGCTGACAACTGTTATTCTCTATCAAGCTATATTTTAAGGACTATAGGCAACGCCTCAATTTATTTACTTCTTCATGGACCAGGTGGATTTATCAAATATATTTCGAGTTTGTCCAATTTTTTGTAGGCAAGGATTGGATTCAACTCCCTGGGAAGCTGTTAATATTAACATATTAAACCAGCCAATGGCAGGTCACAAGCCTTCGGCCGATGCTACACTTTGAGCATCGGCCGAATACACATAGAATTCACCCTGTGCCCGGCCCATTTTTGTGAAATTTCACTCTTTGTGAAGGGTTTCTTAAAAGTGTCATAATTATGAAAATACTCTGTTAAATCAATGAAAACTTTTCAGATTTATTTGAAATAATTAAGTATGTATGTAGTACTAGTATGTAGGTGAAATAATTGAATTAGACGAATCTCACCTGCATAAATAAAGGTTTCAGCTCTTCAACTTCACAAACATCAACAGATGAAAGAATTGAAGGAATATAGATGTTCAAATATGGGCAGAATGGTGAATGTTACACAATGTGTAAAGTGGCCACTTAAACCAGCTATTGACAGGTCATAAGCCCTGTAGATGTCTAGACATCTATATTACCTTCTCTAAAATGTTCTTCATCTCTGTTGTAATATGTTAATATTACAATATTATTGTCTCACAGCATTGAAAGCCCCGCCCCACCCACTTACTCGAATCTGTTTTAAAGGTCTTGTAGTCTCTTTTCAGATCCGCACATTGCAAAAACAATTTATTTTTTAGCTGTAATGAAAAGATTAATAAAAAAAAAACCTTTGTTTTCAAAAGATTCGCGTATTTAATTTTTTTAATTGACATTTACTGCTTTCTAAGCCTTGATCACCGTCAGAGCAACCAGTCAAGTATGCACAGTAAATTTGTCTGTCACCCTCAATCAAATGAAGAAGATTTATTGATAAGGACTCCTGCAAAACTATTTACAAAGCAATTATTGAACCACACGTTAACTACTGTAGTAGCATTTTATTTTTATCAAACAAAGAAAACATAGATAAACTAACTGTATTACAAAATAAAGCCTTTAGAATCATTTTGAAAAAAAACAGATATACGAGGGTAAAGTCGATGGTAAATGAAATGAAATTATTAACATATAAACAAAGAATATTTTACAATACAATGATATTTGTTCATAAAATTATAAAATCTAATAAAAAAACAGAATTTTGGAAAAAAATTGATCGGAACCAGCATGAACACGATCACAATACTAGAGAAAAGAACAAAATTAGACTTCCATTTAGGAAAAAGGCAAAGTCACAAAATTCAATTTTATTTAAAGCAATTAAAAAGTATTACGAAATGGAAAAAAATATTTATGAAGAAAAAAACATATCAAAATTTAAAATAATGGTCAAGACATATGTGATAAACAATTTATAAATTAAATATATTTGCAATGTTATTATTAGAACACACATAACAATATGTATGATATGAGTGCCCTACTTTAAGATTTAAATAAAAAAAATAAAGTGTCTCACAGCAGCCTCACGCATTGTCACATTGATTTCAATACATTTATATGTCAAGCATTGTATTTAAAAAAAAATTAACATGCCAGATACGAATAATTTTTCGTGTGCCAATATAAATCACTCCTTAGACGTCACTACAAAGTAATGTCCTCACTTTTACTGACAACTACCATTCTAATCAAGCTATATTTTAAGGACTATGGGGTTATTTACCCCGTTCTAAGCCAGTCAAAAAAAATATATAAAAAACAATAATCAATATATAGAAACTATAATACAGGTAGTATAGTAAACACTGAAAAACAAAGAAAAAAATATTTTTAAAAATGTAGTAAAAAACATAGTAAAAAGTAAAAAAATAAAAATATCAGGATATATAAATAGTAAATAAAAGTATGGAAGGAAAGCAGATTAGTCAATTTCGCTAATCTAGAACTTTAAAAATATTGACAACCTCGTCCCTATCGATTTGCAACAACCAATTGCAAACATTAAAAAAAAAAAATTGGAACGTGTGGCTGCCGGAAGTTGATTAATTTTTTTAGGAACCTGTAGCTCAATCACAAACAACCGTCGACGTGCTTAAAAACATGCTAAGCATTTGAGCGATCACAATGAACAATAATGAACATGCTTTGGTTATCGCAATCATAAGTCAACGCTCGTGTCGGTTTGTTTTTTGTTTTCCTCGTAAATAAATACCCACAGTTTGTTGGCGAAAAATCGGCGTTTACTATGAAAAATAATATAAAATACTGCATTTGCAAAATTGTAAGGAGTATCTATACAAAAAATAAATAAATTACAATTACTGTGGTGACTGCTTTTTTTGACATTTGGCTTGCCAACAGCCGGCTAAATGCAATAAATAGCATGATAAAAAATAAATAAATAAATAAAAATAGCAGTTTTGGAATATTTTCCTATTTACACCGGTGAAATTCAATTATGTGATTACGCAGCAGAATTTATACGTCGAGAAACGTGAATATTTTGACATTTAATAGTAGGTGTTCACGGATGTTGTATTGTGATCGCGAATACGATAAACAACCATGGTGAGAAATTGTTATCACGTCGCTTATTAGCACGTCGATAGTTATTTGTGATTGAGCTACAGGGGTGGTATTCATGGCCGTATTATCTTGTGTATTTACATACACAAAACACGAGAAAAACTGTTTTCTCGTACGGCGAAAGCGGTTCAGAATAGCGCCCGAGGAAGGTAAAGCTTCTTCTTCAGGAAGATAAATTTAATAACATATTTGAGCGCATTCTACTAGAGATTTATTGGCCTCGTGGTGAATAATCAACGCGTTTGACTGCTGCGAAAGAGGTCTCGGGTTCGGTTCCCAACATAATTGATATGAAATATTTATTCAAAAAGGTGTTTTCACACCAGAATATTTCATAGTCCCTGGACTGGTACCTGAAGCGTAAGACTGATCATTTTACCTTCATGTAATAAAAATTATCAAGATACGCTTCGATTGGTGTACCAATGCAGAGCTTTATGACTAGAGATGGGCGTTTCGGTTTTTAAAAGAAGTAGCAGTAACAGGTATCGTTTCACAAAAATAAATTAAACTGTTACTGAAAAACTAGTTAGGATATATTATGTGGAATTGCAGACAAACAAACAAACCATCACGCCGTTTCCCCGTAGGAGTAGGCAGAGAGGATAGAACGCCATATCACTCTATCTTGGCATACAGACCTCGTTTCCTCTACATTCATACATATTCTCATGCACGCACGCCGATTATTCCTACTTTTGACATGTCCATCTTCAAGTATATGATGGACTTGCTCGTGCCACGTCTTTCTAGGCCTTCCTCGTTTTCTGCATCCATCAACATTCGCATCGTAGATCCTTTTAGCCGTTCTTTCGTTGTCCATTCGCTCTACATGTCCAAACCAACGCAGCACCCCTTTCTCGATTCTGTCGATAATGCATATCTCAGCCTTACACAGTTCACGGATCTCGACATTTGTGCACCTATCATACATCGTTTTGCCACACATTCGCCTGAAGGATCGCATTTCGACAGCATTCAACCCACTTTCATCATCATTTTTCCAATTCCATACTTCACTCCCATACATTAGAGTTGGCACTAGAACTCCGTTGTAAGCTGCTAGTTTAGCCTCCTTTTCCTGTTTCTAAAATAATAGAGCCCATGGCCACCCTCTCCTCTTTCCTAGTAAAGCTGCACTTATGGTTTCACCTTGGCGGCCCCGTAGTGTAGTGGTCAAGACGCTTGACTCACACACGGAAGGTTCCGGGTTCGATTCCCGGTGAGAACACAAAAAAAATAATGTGATTTTTCTCTAGCCTGGGTGTTCTGTGATGTAATTCACCACTGTAATTGGGCCTCCTGGCCTGTTGTGGTACAAAAAAAAATACTTATAAGTTATTACTTACCTTGAACGAAACATAACGCGTAAGTTGTAGTTTTTTTTTAGACTGGTTTGAAAGAATAACTCTTTACTTTTTTTATCACCTCTACACTGTACATTACTGGGTGGTATTGTGAATTTTCTCTACCCCATGTTTAAGAGTGGTTTATTTGGGTATTTTTATTTTTTTAATGCGACGACACTTTGCTTTATATAATGGCTACACTGATGATTGAACGTCAAATGATGTATAAAACTGTTTAAAAACGAAAAAAAACGAGCACGGTTTGGTCAATTCAAGCTAAGTGTTTTGGGTAATGCTTAGGGTCGCAATAATGTTCTAAATGAAAATCATCATGTTTGCTTTTGCATGTTTATATACAGGTGTTCTTTAAACCCTGTCACATCCGAAACCACGATGATTAGTACGGGCAAGAAGACATATTAAATATAATATATTAGCAAATAATATGGTAGACAGGCGCCGTGGCGCAGTTGGTCAGACGGCCAACTTTGAAACTGGCGTCGCGGGTTCGATTCCCGCCAGTTGCATGAAAAAAATCCAAGAAAGATTTTTTTCTCAATTGGTCTGGGTGTTGTTGTGTATTTATCGTTACCTCCTTTCATACCCCCTCTATCCCACCTGCTGGCAAGCCTCAAAATAGAGGCTTACGGGTTATTCCTTCAAAAAAACAAATGGTTGCTTACTTCTGCAGGGGAGAAGTAAGGGGAGCGCGGTCGCGCGGTCGTCGACGCATCAGACTCCCCCCTCCTCGTTTCTCCCCTGCAGAAGTAAACAACCATTTGCTTTTTTTGATATTTTATGTTTAAAAAAATTATTCGTTCTAAAAAAATATTTTAATGTGCCAATATGTCTTCTTACTCATACTGATCATCGTGGTTTCGGATGTGGCAGGGTTTAAAGAACACCTGTATATTCGTCGTTTAGCCAACAGTGTGGCCAGATATGAAGCATAGTGTGAACGCATGTAAAAAAATAAAGTCCCCAAATTAATAACTCTCTAGGTCAGAGGTCGGCGAACTGCGGCTCGCGAGCCACATGCGGCTCTTTAGCCACTTGACCGGGGCTCACACGGCGCAAGTTTTCCCTTCATTCGATTTAGTTCGTCTACCGGTTCTAAAAAATAACTTTAAGGACTATTGCCACTGAAAGTTCCAAGACGTGGCGAGAATATTGCAAATGCTGTCATTAAATGCAAGGGAAAAACATCATATTAAACTTGATAAAATTGTTTTAATGATGCAGATGGGGAAAAACGTTTTTTTTAAAAATATTTATATGACTTCAAGTCAAAAATTAATCACGACATACGTCTTTACCATGGCATCACTCAACAAGAACCGCTCTGTGGACAGACATTTCCAGAAGAAATGTTTTAATGATCAATATTGTCATCACAATTTTAGCTAAAGCTTTTTATCATCGCCAATTAAACAATTTCTAATTATAATTATTTTTTATTATTATTTTTTATTTGTTTATTTTTCCATACATATATTATTTACATAGAAATATAATTACAAAAATACACTTTAGAAAAATACGTCTTAAAATTAAGCTAAAACATGAATTGGAAAAATGCCCACAAAGATTACAGTGTCGAGCGTGGGCCATTCCTTTTTTAATTATGAAAAAGTTTATAGCACATATATATGGTATGACATGACCATAAAAAGAAAAGAATAGAAAAAGAAAAGAAAAATAAAAGAAAAACCAAATTAACATACGCTGAAATTACAAAAATATGATTTATTTGCAGTATGCATTTTTTTTTAAAGAATGTGTCTATCTGCTCCTTCCATGCTAATCCAAGACCTCAAACCTACTTTAAACTGTACCAGTGATTTAATGTTTTGTAGTTCCTCGGTTAGAAGATTGAAGGATCTTGGACCAACGTGTAAGGAGTGCCTCTGTGCGAACTTAGTTCTGCATAATGGAACTGACAGTACACTATCGGATCTATTACTAATACGATTTAAATTATTACTAAACAATTCCCTATTCAAGTAAACATATTTCAGGCACTGAAATAAATATATCTTTCTAAAATTAAGGAGTCCATTCTCTACGTATAATGGAGAGCGAATACGAATATTTTCTGCTGTTTATGCACGTACTTTATTATTAACTCTAAAAACACTGTGGTAAATAATCCCCTTGCGTGCGGTAATGTAACATCGTGTTACCACTAGTAAAAGACGAAATATTCTAAAGTTCAGAAATTTGAGAAAAAAAAAAATTGAGACACACTGTTAAATAATTCCTTTTCCATATTTTTATTTAATTTTATATTATTTATAATTTAGCCCTGTTATAGCAAAATAAATTCAAAATTAAAAGCACTAAATACACCGCTCATGTTACGCGCGTGCGTCCCTCATCACTGTCATCAACCAACTGAAGACTGAATTTCACAGAATCTATTTAACACAACACCCGCCACAGAACATAGTCTCTGTCTTCCTCGTTATGAGTTCTATCTTCGTGCTCTCTCTTATGCAGATGTCTTGCTGAATTAGCGGACATTTATTCTTCGCGTAGAAGGAATAAATATTTTTTGTATTAACATCTAGAATAGTTATATGATGTACCGATGCAGTCCTATGCACCATTAAGTGCGGAAAGGGAAAATGCACCTGTTTTTTTTGCACCACAACAGGCCAGGCTTGAGAAAAATCACATTTGATGTTTGGGTTCTCACCGGGAATCGAACCCGGAACCTTCCGTGACGGGGTCAAGTTTCTTAGCTATTACACCACGAAGGTCGCCTAATATTTTTATTCAAATAAATAATATTTTACGTCGACCTTGTTGGGAATCGAACCCAGGATTTCATGCCCAGTAGGTATGCAGGGTAAGCGCATGTCACAATAGTAAAATACAAAAACTGCATCATGTCATAATTTACATATCTGACGGAAATTTTACATCACAAATGGTTTCCTAACAACGCCGTTGTAAGATCTGATGTTGACGTTTCTTAGAGAAGTTTAACTTGTCACTTTTTGCAGCAAACAATCGAGACATGTCGCAACACATTGTTATCAAGTGATCATGTCTACTTGGCCATTACTTCGGTTGACCAATTTGAAGGGAAATCGATCAATTTATTTCACAAAAATAAAATATACATTATAAAGATCACAACATAATATAGGTGCTTGTGGGTGTTTGGGACTGCGCTGTTTTTTTATAAACATTGTGCAAAACTCGCAACTTTAATAAAAAGTTACGGTTTATTTTTTTGGAATCCACCGATTTAACCTTTTCACATTACTCCAATATGGAAAATATTCAAAAACTGCTATTTTTATTTATTTATATATTATGCTATTTATTGCATTTAGCCGGCGGCGGCGGTTGGAAAGCCAAATGTCAAGAAAAGCCGTCGCCATAGTAATAATTTATTGTAACTTAATTTTCACTTTTTTGTAATAGATACTCCTTACTATTTTCAAATGCATTATATTGTATTATTTTTAATAATAAACGCCGATTTATCGCTAATGAACTGTATTTATTTACGAGGAAATTTATTTATTTGGCGGCCTCCGTGGTGTAGTGGTCAAGACGCTAGACTTACACACGGCAGGTTCCGGGTTCGATTCCCGGTGAGAACACATAAAAATTAAATGTGATTTAATTCACCACTGTAATTGGGGCTCCTGGCCTGTTGTGGTGAAAAAAAAAAACAAGAAAACAAAAAACAAAGCGACACGAGCGTTGACTTAGAGATTACACACGCGTTTACTTATGACCGCTATAACTTAAGCATGTTCATTATTGTTCATTGTGATCGCTCAAATGCTTAGCATGTTTTTAAGCACGTCGATAATCATTTGTGATTGATGATTTGTACAGGGGGGCAATTATTACAATTGGAAGTCAACAGATTTATTTTCAACTGTCTATAAAGTAAGACTGATCATTTTACCTTCATGGAACATAAATGATCAAGAAACGCTGCGATTGGTGTACCAATGCAGTGCCCTATGCACCATTAGGTGCGGAAAGGGAATGACGATGATGATGATAAAAGTAAATTCGATATTTGTGCACGAAAATGTGTATATTCGTATGGAAATTTGATGTGTATTCGACGGAAACCTGTAATTGAACATACATACAAAAAAAATGTATACATATTCTACAGAAAATCTAATTTTGCTTTGTAGATAAAATTGAAGATAAATGTTTACATCCCATTGTAATACAGGTCCAGGGCTGCATTTGACGAAAATGCATATATTACCTAAAATGGGAGGATACCCATTTTTTGTACATAAAAATGCTTGTATTTAAATGTTTATTTTTATAAATTTTTATTTATCATATATTTTTCTTTGCATTTTACAATATGTATTCATAAGTTACAAATACAAAATTCACGATTACCTAAACACAAAAAAAACCGACAAAGGCATGGCCTGTGTGTGCGTATACATTTTATTTAAAAGTTCAATAAAGGCTACTGGAAGAATTCGATAGGCATAAAAAAATAAACAGTAAGTGCTTATATTAGAACACAACTTTTTTGTCAATAAAAATGAGAAATTAAACGAACACGCAATTTGAAAAAAGGAAACTTTTTAAATCTGCTTTTTATAACCATAATTTCAACAAAAAATTCAATCAAACTCTCTAACATAGAATTAGGATGGTCCTAGCTTTAATTTTCTTTATTTGTATTTTATTTCAATGGTGCCTGAATGTATTATGAGGATATGTATTTACCATTTTTTGAATGGACTAAGTTATATAAATATTATATTATTTAAATAAATAATTAAAAATTCACTCACATTATTTATTATATTTAATGTATTCCTACCCAATGCCGGTAAGAACAGATTCGCTTTTATACCGCCAGGGGTGCTATTCTGAACCACTCTCGCGACTGTGGATGTAAAATTCGCAATTTTACCAAAAGTCGCGCTAAAATACCGTAAATTACGGTAAAATACCGTAAAATTGATTTTGTCGATGTTTTTGTCAGTTCTTGACGTTGAGGGGCGTCCTGAACAGGGTTAGTCTTCAATTGACATTTCTCCATTTTCAAAATGTGAAAACCACTCGCAGACTCTGGTTTTACTTAGGACAGCATCCCCATGAGCAGTCTTAAGTATAACAATAGTTTCCGCGGCCGATTTCTCCAGGAAACAAAATTTCATAGCCGCGCGTTGCTCTCGACAATCGGCCATTACGTTTTCGGCGAAAAGGAAAAATTGTTTCCCACAGACGAACTAATAAATTCACAGTAACAGAACTAGCACACTTACTCAGAAGACGGACACCGAATTGAAAAATTGGTACTCCCACTCTCCCTCCCCACCACAGCTTGATTCCCGTTACTTTTGGGTCGCTCCTCAACCGACTAGTTTTAAAGAAATATATTTACTACAATATCTGAGTTTGTCCAAATGTTCGTAGACAAAAGACGGATTTCACCACGTAATTTTACACAAAAAACTGATTTTAAGCACCATTTTTTCAAAATCGTGGCATGAGCGGTGGTTGTTCAAGGTCATAAACTTAAGTCCACCGATCCTGTTAAGTTTCAAAACATAATAACCCTTTTTATAAAAAAAGTGAAAAAAGTACATACCGAATGACCTTGAACGTCCCATACTTCTAATAAATCTCGACAACCACCGGATGGATCTAAACCTGGTTTTTGCAATCATGTAAAGTGTCTTAAAACAAAGCCACTCGTATTTGTAATATCTTTGAAAAATAAAAACAAGTACGTCAAATTCGTTTCTTACCGAAAAATACCGTATTTTACCAAAATCTGGTAAAATTCCCGTAAAATTCCGCGGTAATTTTACCGCCTTGCATCTCTACTCGCGACACGAGAAAACAGTTTTTCTCGTGGATTTTGTATGTAAATACACGAGATAATACGGCCACAAGAGCGTTTGGGATACCAGCCCAGACGTAGTTTGATATTTATTATTTTACCAATTTTAAATAACTTACCTATAAACAAATACTTTTCAATGAAAAGCTACACCATCGTTTTTGCAATGTTTATCAGAACGTTTTTACGCGCGTTCACGACACAAGCAGGCATTTTGGTTTCGATTCTAAACGTCAAGGTCACGTCACACCCGGCGCCGGCGGCGGTTAAAGAAAGACTAAAAGCGCGTTGGACATGACTCAGCGTTTGGGCACGAGTGTCATCATTTTTTAGGTGCAATTACAGCACTCGATAAGAGTTTCCAGTACTTTTTGTGATGCCACACAACGTATTTATACACATTATTTGTGAAGCGGTTATTTTCACTTACGACATCTCATTGGACAAAGAAAATAAAAGGTTGTCAGTAAGTCGATAAGAGCAAAATTATCAGCCCGAAATAAATTTTAAACGCATCATAACATGTAAAGAATTTCACACAGAAATTTTAGGAAAACCCTCGCTGTGATATCACGATTTAAGTCGGAGCGTTTTCCTGGCGTTTAAAAGAACCCCGTACCTGTCCAAACAAACAAGGTAAGCGTTAAATAACATAGCTACCCGGAAACCAAAAATCGATCACAAGACATATAACATCGCTATAATTGACTGGTTATTGTTCACATGAACTTGTGACGTTTCAAAGATTAGTGTAGTTATTGAATGGTACAATACAAGTGTGTATAAACACAAAACGGAATTAATAAAAAATAATGAACGACTAACTGAAATTGAACATGTTAAATACTTAGAACTAACAATAGACAGACAATTGACATGGACAATTCATATCAACAATTTAATTAGCATAATGGCGACATTGTCGAGTCTTTTTTTAAAAATCAAAAACTTTGTTCCAATAAATGAACAAAATTTAATGTATGAAGCCAATGTAAAAACTAAAATATGTTATATGCAACTACTATGGGGAACAGATAATCAAAATGATATGTACAGACTACAAAGACAGCAAAATAAAATATTAAAGTTAGTAGGTATATGACCTACCCTATCTATCAGCAACTAAATAACTTTTCAAACAAACTAAACAATTTAATGTAACTGATCTCTTTCAACTAGAATCCTTAAAATTTGTTCATAAATTAGCTACTGATATAATTGTAGACGAAGAATTAAAACTTGAAAAAAACTGTAGTAAACATGAACACAATACGAGAATATCAAAAAATATCTTATACAACCTTTTAAAACGAGAAAAAGACAATCGAGACTTATAAACCATGGACTGAAATTATACAATACACTACCAGACAAAACTAAACAAAAGATTCAGACAACATTTACTTTTTTATTAACAGTAGAATGTGAATTTTAAAAGTAAAAATATTGAATTAAATGTATGTAACCCGTAAGGGTTTATCAATGAAAAATTTTAATTTAAAAAAATAAAAATAAATCCTCTTGGAATCGGATAAATCGGGCTAAATGCTAATAAGAAGCAAACTTAGAAATCTCCACCAAAAGCGGAAAATTAGTTATTGATGCCAAAATAAACTATACATAAAAACCTTCCTACCTAAATAATAGCGTAATTCAAAACCGCCTCTAAATCTTGCAAAAACAAATTTCAATTATACTACTTGACACCACAAACTTGGTATTCTCCATTGAGTTGGTGAAGCATAATTACAAATCTCACAATTATTTTTTCATAGTTTTTCGCAAATATCTCAGTAACTGCTTCAATGGAGATTTATACGTTTGTTTCTAACACCCTTAAATATATCGACGCTGGAAAGGAAAAAGTTACCAAGCAGCGTGCAGCAACTTTATAGAAGAACCAATTAAAGTTTTTTTTTTTAAATAATAAAAAAATCTCATACACACATATTATTTTGGCGTTATTCCTACATACATAATTTTTATTAAATACGAGATTCTTTATTAATTAAAAAGAAAAACTTTCATTGGCTCTTCCTTGATAACTTTGTTCTTTGCAGCGTCCATATATTTTTAAATAATATATGATAATATTAATGATTTCATTCAACTGTTTCAGATTAAAACAAAGCATTTACAATGCTGTACAGAGCCATCGTTCTACTGTTATTAGCTTCCAGTTCCTGGGTGCTTAGCAGGCCGATCTTTTCCAATCCGGCTATCAAACAGTTGGACAACTTCCTCAAGGCTGTCAACTATGGAGAACCAGATGCTGGTTAGTAACAATCATCATCGTCATTCCGTGCCCGCTCTCTAGTTAGAGCATAGAATGACTAGACAGGTGCCACCGTTTTGTAATGCAGTATTAAATAGACTTCATGAACTCGGCAATAGTTATTCCCACGTATCTGATATATTTAGTGTAGGGTATTGTTCCTATAGAACAAACCCTTTTGAACTTTTTCAAGAATTCTGAGCTGCTCTGGTGTTGAATTTGTCGTTGCTCAGTAACGTAGTATGTCTAGTTCGACGAAGGGGAATATTAAAATTTATTTCAGCCAGCAAATCGGCACAGTCGATCCGATTATTAAGTAATCAATGGAATGATTATTACAATGAAAGCAGTAGAGTTAAATTCAATTAAAACTGCAGTGTACGAAAGTAAAATGTCAAAAGGTAACTCGATTTTTGTCAAAAAATATTGTTGTAAGTACAAACCTGGCCTTTAAAATGGGTTTCGGGTATGTGCAGGGAGCGCTTTCACTGCTGATTTGTTTTCCACCGTACTCGGTTCGCTGTCGATCTCTTCGTGTAATTCATTTAGTATAATTTAGAATTTGACGAAGTCTCCGCGGACGGGCAGAACTCGTGGGAGCTGAGTGGGAAGTTCGAGGGAGACATCATCTTGAGTGACCGGCAGCAGAATGTGCTCCTGCAAGAAACGGCCCAGCCCGGGTTGGCGAGGAACGGGCTGAACGACGCGTCCAAGCGGTGGCCGGACAATACTCTAGTCTACTCCATCAACAAAAATGAATTCAGTAAGTTTTCAATTTAAAATTATTTGTCTGTTTAAATTAAATTTTACGCTACTTTGATCGTCATATATTATTTAACATGACATAAAAATATCCGATTTATGTAACATAATATTTGTTACATTTTTTAAGTTCAAAGCTTATTAATTAAATTCTTAAGCTTAAAACACTCTTATTAAATGACCCTTTGATTATCTACTCTGTTGTCAATCAATGTTTCCGCGTGTACAATAAATTTTTTTTTTTTTTTGTCTGAAAGAAAAATATGTGATTCTGATAGTATTTTTTCTCCAAAATTCAAACATGATATCGGTTTTTTGCCATCATGCAAGGTTTCTAAGAAACAAGCAATTATGAATTCCTAACTGCTCGATATTCAAACATTCTGATTTTCCTAGAAACTGTGAGTAAAATTTTTGAATGATTGCCAGCTCTATTCTCCAGTGGATTCAATAGTTCCTCAAACTTTTCATCATGCATTAGTGATTGTATTTGTGGAGCCACAAATACTTCCTCTTTAATTTTGCATCACTAATTTTAGGAAACTTCTGTTTGAGGTACATGAAACCACGAGTGTTGTCTATGGCTTTGACAATATTCTGTGGGTGATGGAGAAATTCCGAATACATATTTAAAAATCAGAGAGTACCTCTTGGTACTCTCAAGACGAAAATCATACCAGTGTCACCAGAGAAGGTGCATTTTTCTGAGAAGAGTCTGGCAACTTTTAATGGGTTTTTTAAACAAATTTCAGCTGGTGAACAAGTCCAGGCGATCCAAGATGGAATGGCTGACTTGGCAAGGTCTTCCTGTTTAAAGTTCAGAGAAAAGGGTTCTGGGGACGAGCCTCATGTCAGAATTCAGGTAAGCATAATTAGAAAGATCAATGCCTCAGGAAATTGGATGTAAAAATGATTTCTTAGACGAGGTAAAAATTTTGAGTATTTAACTGCACGGCGAAGATTCTATAAAACCTATTAAAAAATTGAAAAATTTTTTTTTAATAAAAATTGACTAAATAATGTTTGAGTATGTCCAAATGCTTGCAGGCTGGCTGGATTATTAATATCTAAATTTATTGCGACAGAGAGAAAAAACATTGTTGAGAAGGGATATGGAAGTCTAGGCATTTACAGGGCTCACGACCTGTCATTGGCTGGTTTAAGTGGCCACTTTATTCACTGTCTAACATTCACCATTCTGCCCACATCCACATTTCCACAACTCTTCCGTCTGTTGATTTTTGTGAAGTAAAGGAGCCAAAACCTTTATTTTCTCCTTTAAATCCAGCCAGTCTGCAAGCATTTGGACATACCCAAACATTGTTGAATTAACTACCCGGTAAAAGAAGTTGATTTATCAAGTAAATATATTTGTTAATTATCTGTTTCAGGGAAAGAGGAGAGGTTGTTACTCGCAGGTGGGGTACCAGGGGGGCAGTGGGCAGATCCTCAACCTGTCTCCTCACCCCGTGGGGCTCGGGTGCATGAGCCACGGGACCATCGTGCACGAGATGCTGCACTCGCTCGGCTTCTTCCACATGCAGAGCCACACCAAGAGGGACGACTACGTCAAGATCCTCTGGGACAACATTCTACAAGGTAGATCAACAAGTGTAACTGTTCAGAAACAAACACATCAAAAGTATTCCATCAAAGGCCGGATTATATGCAACCGTTTGAACAAGTAGAAGAATTTGCGTATCTAGGAAGCATGTTTTCAAGAGATGGAAGAGTAGAAAAAGATGTTGAAAGGAGAGTGAAATCGGGCAACAAAATGAACGGAGCACTAAGCACAGTAATTGCTCATCAAAATATGTCAGTCGAAGCTAATGCACAACAGAGTTTTAGTCCCAACACTTATGTATGGAAGTGGAACATGGAACTGGCAGAGGAAGGATGAAAGTCGAGTAAACGCGGTTGAAATGCGATCTCTTAGACGAATGTGTGGGAAATCAATGTATGACAGGGTTACGAATGATGAAATCAGGTGAGTGTAAATCTGAGTAAAGTATAACTGATAAGATTAAGAAAGGATCTCTGAGATGGTTTGGTCGTGTAGAACGAATGGACGACGAAAGAATGGTAAAACAAGAATATATGGCGAAAATGAACGGTAACGTGAGACGAGGACGACCGAGGAGGACGTGGCATGATCAGATAAACCAAAATCTTAAGTCGGGTCATGTCAAAAGCAGACAGAACCGAAGGGCATGTAAGACAAGATGTGTGAATGTGGAAGAAGCAAGGAATGTATGCCAGGATTGACGTGTGTGGCGGTCCATTCTCTCTACCTACCCCTACAGAGAAATGGTGTGATGATAGTAGTAGTAGTAGTAATAAAACGGCTGAAATATGCATGAAAACTGCTTGAAATATGCAACTGATTTTTTTTATTGGAAAAAATTGAAATTTTTATTAATGTTAACAATAATGTATTTTTCTAAATTTTCCGTTGTAAGGTTGCGCCTTATATCAATCAAAATATTTTTTAAAATTGAGAATGAATGTTCCACGTCCACTGAGTTTGCCGCGGAATTCTTGAACTTAGGTGCTATATTGTCTATGGCAAAACTTTACCTGAGCCATTAATAAAACTATTAATTTGATATAATTAAACTTTCCTCTAAGATACAACAATTAACTGTGTTAAATTGTTTAGACAAATATGTATTAAGATCTATAAGGGCTGTTTACACGTGGACAATACAATAGATATGACAATATTGTCTTGTCCCAGCTCAGAAATTTGCTATGAAACCGGTAGACATAAAAAAGTATGGCAAGTGTTTAAATACAAACATTTATTGAAATGTTTGACCACAAAATTAATGCTTTAAATATTAACATCATTAATTCTAAACATGTCATCTATAGAATAAAGAATAGTCCAGAAACCGCATACGAGCATCAAACAGAAGGCGACTAAACTACTCATAAATTAGTCATTTTACGTTTTGACCCATTAGTTTCTTTGTAGACATCGCTCAGTATGCAACTCCTGATTTGAATTCAACTATACCATGTTGTGTTATTTTAAAGTGTAGAAATACTGCTAGGATCTTGAAGAAACAGGATGGGATCACACCTCAAGTGTATTTAGCAAATGAATGTGTAGGTAGCAAATACATTACTTAAAAATTGAATTATTTTTCCATCTGTCAGATTGTCGAAGAAATCGAAATTGACATTTCGTTAGTGTTGTCAGGGTAGTAAATTTTTTTACCCTACTTTGCTCGTCTAACGAGAGAACTAATGAAAATTGGACCTCGGATTAAACAACTCTCTGGTGGACATTTGACCAACATTATATTTAAAACATCAAATATTATTTAACATGATATAAAAATATCCGTTTTATGTAAAATATATTTTTTTTAATATTTCAAGTTCAAAGTTCATTAATTCAATTACTCTTGAACCTTTACTTATCTACTCCGTTGTGTCAATCAATATTTCCACGTGCACAATAAAATTTTAGAGAAATTAACAGTTAGCTTTTTTTTTTACCTTACATTTGTGTTATGACTTTATTTTTTCCCATCGTGCAACATTACGCGGCGACATCACAATGCGCGCGGCGAAAGTAAAGCATAGTGGGGGGATTTTTGGACACATTTTGTTGTATTCAAATATGATTCTACGCTCCTTCTGGATTATCCTTAATTCTATGATGTCATTCTTTATAAATAGGATAATTGTAGGTTTTCTGTATTCCATTTTGTTAATTGAAATATTTCTCACATTTACAGGGCGAGAGAATAACTTTAAGAAATACAATTCGTTTGTAACATCAGATTTTGGGGTCCCTTATGACTATGACAGCGTTCTTCATTACAGCGCCACTGCTTTCTCTAAAAACGGAAGGAAAACCATTGTGCCCATTACAGTAAGTCAAAAAATAAATACTGTTATGTATGTACTTAAGGAATCATTTAAAAAAAACTTTTGTACTGTTTAAATTATTTCATTACAAGGCATAATAAGATGAAATATCCAACTACAGACCTATTTGTATTCAGTCTACCCTCCCTAAGTTGTTTGAAAAACTTGTACTTGATAACTTAATTATACCTTTAAAACAAATAATTGCTCCTGAGCAACATGGGTTTATTACTGGTCGTTCAACAGTCACCAATCTCATTTTGTACGAGAATTTTATTGCTAGTGCACTTCATAAGAAGCACCAGGTCGACGCTATATACACCGACTTCAGTAAAGCCTTTGACAAAGTTTGCCACTCTAACTTGTTGCAGAAACTTGGTCGACTGGGAATACGTGATGAACTCTTAAAATGGTTCATTAGTTACTTATATAATAGAAAAATAGCAGTTAAAATAAATTCTCATATCTCCTATAGTTTTTTAGCAACAAGCGGCGTACCCCAAGGATCACACTTGGGACCTATTTTATTTTTAATTTATATAAATGATATTGTTGAAATTTTTAGCGATGTAAAATATTTGCTTTTTGCTGACGACCTTAAACTTTATAGAATTGTAAATAATACTGATGATTGCAATACCCTGCAGATGAATCTCAACAGAATTCACGAGTGGTGCAATAAAAATAATCTTTTTCTCAATATAGATAAATGCCAGGTTATTTCCTTTTCAAAAAGTAAGAAACCTTTAATTTTTAACTATTTGTTGAACCACGCAACAATTGAAAGAGTTAATTTCATTAGGGATCTTGGCGTAATTTTTGATGATAAACTTACATTTATCAAACATATTGACAAGATTTCAAACGAGGCGCTAAGTATGTTGGGATTTATTTGTAGGGTTACTAATAAATTTGAAAGTATCGCACCAATCAAGTCACTTTATTGCTCCCTGGTTAGAAGTCGTTTAGAATATATTTCTCCAGTCTGGTCGCCCCATTATCGTGTACATTCTGATTCACTCGAGCGCGTCCAGAAGAAATTTCTAAAATATATTAATTTTAAACTTCATATTCCTGCTGCTTTATTTAATTATAATCAATTGTTGTCTTCAGCAAATCTTTTAAGACTTTCTGATAGAAGAATCCTAACTGACCTAATATTACTTTTTAAGGTGATCAATTCATTAATTGACTGTCCAGATTTGCTGGAGTTGGTGTGTTTCCGTGTACCTGGTCGACATACCCGCCACAGATCTCCTTTTTGTTCTACAAGTTCTAGAACCAACTATCACATGCACTCGCCTATCCCTAGGCTCCATAGATATGGCAATCAGTATGAGGACAAGGCTGATATATTTGGTTCTGGACTTGATAGTTATAAAACGAGTCTGATTTCTTTTTTTCTCTCGCAATATTATTCTTAAACTTTTCTTTTTATTTAAAAATGTTTTTTCCTTTTTTGTTTTTTCATATTTATGTATTTATTTCGTTATTATTTTTGGTTGCTTTTATGTATTTACCTGCTTGTTACTATTGTTATAGTTATGCAATTTTTATAATTTTTTGTTATGTTTCTATATATGTATTTTTTAATTTTTTTTTCATATTTATGTTCAATATATGTTAAAGGCAATTTCTGCCGTTTATGTAAAATAAATAAATAAATAAATAAATAAATAAATTCCATCATATGCTCAATCGGGGTATGTAAATTTCATCACTTGCTCAAGGGAAATCTGTGTAATAAGACTCTAAAACAAATACTATTATTCATTTGGTTTACAAACAATGAAAAAATAATATATAATACAAATAAATATTAAAACAATAAAAAAAATAGACACTCTCATTTTTCATCAATTACATGTAAACACTAACTAAATACATATTTATATAAAATGAGCAAAATAAATTATTAAATTGAATTTAAATTATTGTAAAAATTTAATAAATTGTACGAATTAATAATAAAATGAATTAAATACATATTTAAATAAAATTAATAATAAAAATTCAATTATTTAAAAAAAATCATTCATTAATACAGGGTATAATGCAGGGTGTCATTCATTAATCATTCATTAACCCTTGAGGTGATTTTCGCAAAAATGGCGCTATATAAATAATCCAAACATTATTATTATTATAAGGGTGTTCTTTATACCCTGTCACATCCGAAACCACGATGATCTGTATGGGCAAGAAGACATATTAGCGTATTCAAAAAAATATTTAGAACGAAGATTTTCTTTAAAAATAAAATATTAAAAAAAACAAATGGTTGCTTACTTCTGCAGGGGAGAAGCGAGGGGGGCGTGGCCATATGGTTGACGGTGTATCAGACTCCCCCCTCCCCTCTCCTCGCTTCTCCCTTGCAGAAGTAAACAACCATTTGTTTTTTTAATATTTTATTTTTGTAAATTTTATTAGTTCAAAAAAATTATTTTAATGTGCCAATATGTCTTCTTGCTCATACTGATCATCGTGGTTTCGGATGTGACAGGGTTTAAAGAACACCCTGTATGAAAATACTAATTTTTAAAAAATACAAAAAAAAACAATAACAAAATATGCATCGAAACAAAACCAGCAATGAAATCCATCAAAATTAAATGTACAAAATTAATTAACATATTACAACAGATATGAAGAACATTTAAGAGAAGGTAATATAGAAGTCTAGGCATCTACAGGGCTTATGACCTGTCAATGGCTGGTTTAAGCGGCCACTTTACACACTGTGTAACATTCACCATTCTGCCCATATTTGAACATCTATATTCCTTCAATTATTTCATCTGTTGATGTTTGTGAAGTTAAAGTGGCCACCTAAACCAGCCATTGACAGGTCATAAGCCCTGCCATAAGTAGATGCCTAGACTTCTATATTACCTTCTCTTAAATGTTCTTCATCTCTGTTGTAATATGTTAATATAAACAGCTCTCCTGGGAGTTGAATCCAGTTCTTGTCTACAAAAATTTGGACAAACTCAAAATATTGTTGTACAAAATTAATATACGAGTATCAATATAAAAACGCATTTTGTATACACTTCTCAAACCTAAACAATCCAGCTTCAAAAATGTCGATCTCTACGTTTTCAATGGTGTTGTATAATCTGCACATTCTTGACACTGGATTGAAGAAGGACACATTATTCGTAAATGAATCTAAGTAGAATGTTTTTGGGTTCCTCAAGGTGTGACCATTGGGAACACACATTTTTATCGTCCTTAAACAGCTTGAACTTTCCAATCTACCATTTACAATCTTAAATAAATATAACAAGTCGTTTACCTTTCTTCTAGTTTCCAAAGTTTTGAAGTTAAAGCGTCATAACTATTTATTGTGGAACCCAATTGACATTTCTGTGATAAAAGTCTAAGAATTTTTTTTGTACAGATTTAACAACACATATATACTTAACAAATTACAACAGGAATGGAGAATGCCTTAGAAAAGGGAATATGGAAGTCTAGGCATCTACAGGACTTATTACCTGTCATTGGCTGGTTTAAGTGGCCACTTTCATCATTTTGCCTATGTTTGAACATCCGTATTTCTTCATTTCTTCCATTTGTTGATTTTGGTGAAGTTAAAGAGTTGAAACCTTAATTGTTGCGAAGAGATTCATCTGACTGAATAATTTCACATACTAGGTAACGCCTGAAAACAATTTTCCAATTTTTTAACTTCTTCTTGGACCAATTGATTCTTTTACAATATTTGAGTTTGTCCGAATGTTTGTAGACAAAAGTCTCGATTTCACCCCCTCGGAGTAATTAAGATTCACAAATTACAACAGGGATGGAGAATACCTTAGAAAAGGGAGTATGGAAGTCTAGGCATCTACAGGACTTATTACCTGTCGTTGGCTGGTTTAAGTGGCCACTTTACACAGACACCGGTGTATCGCTGCTCATTCTGTTCACGTGGTTTCCTATCAATTTAATCATGACATATTCATATCATGTTTTAAGTAGGTTATCATTTAATATTATCAATATAACTCTGAGCATATTTTACTTTCTTTTAGGATGACTTCGTTTCCATCGGTCAAAGGGTGGGTCTCAGTGAGAAGGATGTCGTGAAACTAAACAGGATGTACAAGTGCGACGGGGGTGGGGGAGGAGGAGGAGGCGGAAACAGCGGGGGCGGCCTGGAGCCCTTCAGTGACGAGGTTCACGACGGCCCGTCAAACAAGGAAAACAAATACAGTTTCCAATCGGCCGAGGAACCCTCGCGAGGGAAGGAGCCGGGGCAGAGCAACTCGCAAGAAAAAGACTCGAGTGAAGATTTTTCGTACGGAAGCGAATCCGACGAGAGTCAGTCTTCGAAAGACAGCGACGAATTTTGGTCCAAGCCATTGTACGATTTTCCAAAGAGCTACGAGTTCAAAGCCTGGTGGGAGAAAAAGTAATTTAGTGTGTGGAGTGTGTTTTTATAGTTAGTCTTCATTTCATTGGTGTAATTTTGTTTGGAAAAGAAACAGTTGAAACTGGGCAAATTATTATATATTTATTATTTTATATTCCTTAATGAGGAAGTTCAGCGGTTTTTTATTATTTTTTTTATTGGTAATAGACTATCAAACTGAGCCAAAAATAAATTGTTTTTATTTTGATGTATCATATCTGTACCTCAGAGGCAGACGGATCCTTAAGTCAAATGTTCGACAAAAGCCTAAAGAATCTACTTCTAAGTAATTTCTAATAATTTATAGCATTCATTTATATTTTTATTATCTTGATACATCGGTTCTTGGATTACAAGACTTGCATTTCTTCAAAATCAATGGACATGATCATAAACTGGGTGCGAAAATCGAAATGTCATTTCATCAAATTCTGGATTTGCATCCGTCTGCCTCTGAGGTACAGATATTGTCATTGCTATATTTTTAAGTTTTGTAATTTTGAAATTACACCGCCCGTGATGTCATGTTTCCCTGACATTTAAAAGGAGAACCCCGTAGCTATCAAAACACGCTAAACTTTGAAAAAACATGGCTACCCGGAAACCGGAAATCTATCACAAAATCATCATCATTCCATGTGCGCCCCGTATCTGCAAGGCGTGTCGGGATGTTCATTGTACAGCACCCTCGAAGTGATTTTCACAGAAATTGCACCATATAAATTATCTTAAATAAATAAATAAAAACTTATACAGTAAATTAATTGTCAATACACAATAAACCCAAGGAAAACAGTTAAAATATAAATAAAAAGACATGTTTTTCAATCATACATTTTTATTCTTCACTTTAAGTATAAAATTCTCATCGTATAAAAATCTCTAGAAATATAATTATATAAAAATCTAACTGGATCATAATTAGAATCTTCGATATATATAAAATAAAATGCTTTTTATTTCCACATAATATGCTCGCATACTCCTCGAGAAGTCACTAATAACAAAATTAAGTAATTCGTTAAATACAAAAAAATTACAGACCGGCTTATGCTTGTGTTGGACACATTACAGTATAAAAACGTAGTAAAACTAAATACAATCACTAATTAATACCGTACTATTAAATTTTGTACAAATTCATCTCACAGAATCCTCGTTTAATGGCAAATTATACTTTAGTACAAACAATGGCATAGATAAAATGGAATCATTGTAAATTCACTAAGGTTCTTACGGGATTTCTAGTATGATTCGAGGTATATCCATTAAGGTTTCCTGGCCGTTCCCCGGATTACAAATTACTCCGGACAACGGACATTCGATTACGTTATTCCAAGATTGTTAAATAAATAATCTCCCGAAAACCATTCGCATGGAAGATCTTCAAATGAAAAAAAAAGAACTGAAAAAATACCTCCCTAATATTAATACATTACAACAGAGATGAAGAACATTTTAGAAAAGGGAATATAGAAGTTTAGACATTTACAGGGCTTATGACCTGTCATTCACTGGTTTAACCCTTCGTAGGACACCTAGAACAAAGTAGTACACATGTATACCGCCAGAATTCAGGTACATATTTATTTTCTAATATTTCATATTAATAATGAGTCTCGTGTCACAAGAGTAAGAGTACGGTAATAACTTACACTGGTGGATCAGCTTTTCGCTCAGCTTTTTCAAACGCAATAGATTAATTATCATAAAAAATTACATATTTGATTAGGTTTGCGAGATGTAAATCAAAACAAATTATGTGTCCTAAAAAGGGTTTAGTGGCCACTTTGAGATGAATCCCACAGGTTTCAGCTCTTTAACTTCGCAAAGATTAACAGATGGAAGAATTCAAGGAATACAGATGTTCAAATATTGTCAGAATGGTGAATGTTGCAGTGTGTAAAGTGTACATAAACTCGGGCAAAGACGCTCATTTTTCAAAACTCCAAAACTGTTCAATGTATTTCTTAAGGACAATGTGAAAGAGTTTAATTATTTGAATTCGTTTAGAAAAAAGCAGATTTACAGTACGTGAGTGAAATAAAAAAATTATAACAATTTATTAAAGACAGTAGGACTCCAATTATGCGAACTCCGACTATCCAAATCGCTGATTATCAAAATCGTTTTCAGAATTTCAGAAAAAAACAATTAAGACAGAAACGTACTGCGATTTGCAAAATAATGATTCTGTTGTCCTTCCCTCCGCGCTTGACATGTAAAAGTGTTTCCTTTTGATTTAATTAATCAAAAGCTCTTTTTATTTAAAAATAGTTTTTTCTCCCATTTTTAAAATACACTATAATAATTCAGTAAAATGGACACTTTTGAAAAAATCCAACTATCCGAATGAGGTAATGAATAAACACAATTCTGTGCAGCACTGAAAAAAACTTCAGTTTGAACTTCTCGCCATCGTAGTTCCGCGCATGCGTGGCCCTGACCTATTGAGCAGTTGACGTCATTATGAGTAAGCTGACTGTTGTACGCGCTTCGTGGTGCTTGTTTGAAATGCCGGATAAAACTGAAAATCCCACTGCCGTGACATAAAAACTGTAATTCGTTTCCTCAACGCAAAGAACATAAAACCAGCCACATTGATCAACAGATCTGTGAGGTGTACGGAGGACATGCGATGGGTGACTCAATGGCAAGGGGGTGGGTGAGACAGTTCAACGACGGTCGTGATAATGTGCACGACGACAAACAAAGTGGGCGTTCCGTTTTAAGAATTACTAATTTATGAACACATATTTTTTCTACAAAACACACTGTTTACCCTGAAGATAGCTCCTGTAATGGAAGCCGAAACGTCGGAACGAATCAAACTTACACGGGATCACCCAAGAAAGATACATAAGATAAGAATCAAGTTGTGGTCCCGTGGCTAGTGTTTCGGACTCATGACTTAAAGGTCCGTGGTTCGAATCCTACTCTACCCCGACATGATTCCCATTTTCTAATAGTGAGTTATTTATTTATTTATTATAAATCATAAGAACGCAAATATTTCCTTAATTTAAAAAAAAAATATTGATGTAACTTTATTTTGTAACCTGTTAAATGTCTCAAACAAATGAAAGTGCTCAATGCTCGAAAAATTCAAATAGAATATTATTTTTATCAATAAAATAGCATGAATACAATTCCGATCAAGAATTAATGTCGTAAAAAATGTTACAACAGAGAGGGAAAACATTTTTAATACAAAGACAGGCTTGTCATTGGCTGGTCCAAGTGGCCACTTTACACACCGTGCAACACTCAATATGTTTAAACATCCACATTTCCCCAACTCTTCCCCATCTGTTGACTTCTGTGAAGTAAGAGCTGAATCCTGTATCTGCAACATTTTGACATACTCGAAACACAGTTGAAAAATAAGTTTTTTTTTCAATAACAAAAGGCAAGCAGTTTTTGGATTTTCAAAGAGAGTATTGCTATCTTTTTAATCCTAGTACGGTGGAATGATTTTTTAAATTAATTCAATAAACCTATGAGATGTAATGTACAAAAAAGAATTTGTTTTATATACATAATTTGTACCAAAAGGTACCATAGTAAATGTAATATGACATTGTTATTAAAAATAATTTAGTTTTATGAATTTATATCACTCAATTTGCTCGTTACATACACATTGTTTAGAAGAAATTTTCAGTCAAGAATTGGCAAAAACATTAATGTAATTTGTTAATGAATTAATTATTGTAAAGCTTAAAAATCTGTTTTTTAAGATAATTTAATGCTGGCTGTTTTGTTAAAGTATACTCTGTTTTAAACAGCCTATCTTAAGATAGGAAGTTTAGAAAAAAACAGTTGTCAGTAAAATAAAATCGATATTTCTGTATGAAAAATCGAATACTCATTTAGCACATTTAAATATAAAGGTTACCGATGACGATACATCAAATTTCATATTATATCGGGAGTTAACATAAGATGTGACCGGCCTTGTGGTGTAACGGTCAGCGCGTTTGCCTACCACGCAAGAGGCTTCGGGTTCGATTCCCGACATGGTTGATATGAAATATTTATTTAAAAGGGTGTTTTCACACTAGAATATTTCATTGTCCCTGGACTGGTACCTGAAGCGTAAGACTGATCACCTTACCTTCAAGTAACAAAACTGATCGAGATATGCTGCGATTGGTGTACAAATCAGTGCCCTTTGCACCATTGGGTGTGGAAAGGGAATGATGATGATGATGGCGGTGTCCGGATTTTTCCAAATGAAGAGTACAATGGAGACAACAAAAAGAAATTACAACAAATTACTCAATAATGTATTCTCCTTCATTATTTTGCAAGAAATTAGTAAATAATTCATAGCATTTTCATTGTACACTGGTAAATATCGCTCGGGGACTAGTTTATTATATTGTATACATACTCTAGCAATTTTTTTTCAAATAAAAATATTTAAGTTTGTAAGTGAAAATTCTTGATGGAAATTCATTGTAATTTATTATATAAATAAAACACGAGTGATACTTTAATCCACAAATTTCGAATATCCAGTTACCGGTTTCATCGCTTTCGCGACATCTTCGAGACTGGTATCTTTATTAAAAAGTTAAATGTATTTATACAGAACAGAGGTAAGGATACATAATTCAGCGATGAAACCGGTCACTGGATATTCCAAATTTGTGGATTAAAGTATCACTCGTGTTTTATTTATATAATAAATAAAAATATGATTAATGTAGGTTAAGTATGAAAAATCAAAGCAATATATAAGAGCCTGCTGACGAGTTGTACGCTTACAATTCAACGGGCCTTTCATTTTAAGGCTATTGCGTAAATATTTTTGAAAAAAAAAAAGATTACTTTTTGCCAATCGACGTTTTAATTATAACAATGTCATATTTATATTAACACATAAAGATCAGTATTATATCACTGGACACATAAAGTAATAAGATTAACTTTGAACATACAGTTTCACTGATTATGCAAAATAAAATATTAAGTCTCTAGTGCTTTGTACGGAGGGCCTCAGTCGAAAATTTCATTTCTCATTAGAGCCTAAAATTTTAATACAAATTGACCTAAGGGTGTTACTGTGTTGTCCGATCGACGTCGATCAATGTCATCGATCGATAGATAAATGAGACCAGCCGACGTCGGTCCACAGTTCTTACTGCACTAAATCGAGCGACGACATCGATTTAAGCTTGACATCGGTTGAGCAATAGGGTGTTTTCACATTTAAAAAAAACATTATTTTTAATAATTAAAGAACTATGATGGGTAACCCACGTTATAGTCCTTAAAATATAGCTTGATTGAAATGACAGCTGCCAAACTAATGTCAATAGTGATGGGAAATTACTGATCACTGATCATGTACCGATCAAATCCATTTTATCAGTTTTTTTCATGCAAAAATGAAACTCTGTTTCCGAAAATTGATATAAAAACGCAAAAACAAGCCTATTATAGTGTGTTTAAGACAATTTTTCACAAAAAAATAAGACATTTATATTTTTTTCATGAACAACATCAAATGAATTATTTTTTACAAATTGACCAATTTACATTGATCAATTTGTCCCATGTCTAACGTTTTTGCAAAATGATGTAACCTTGTAAGAACGGCGTTATTAATTAGGTTTATTTTAGTTTTAAAACTGATTTTATATATTTATGTTGATTTATACGTCAAGTATTGTATTAAAAAAATTAATTAACACGCCAGATACTAATGATTTTTCATGTGTCAATATAAATCAGTCCTTAGACGTTACTACAAAGTTATGTCGTCACTTTTGCTGACAATTCTAATCAAGCTATATTTTAAGGACTAGGTTTTTTTTTTTTTTCTCTCGATGTCTGATAACTTTTCTACAAAGGTTTAAAATATGCATATTTTAAATTACCTAAAAACGAGACGTTTCACGTCCTACGGGACAAACGTCACGTATTATATTATCGCGGCATACTTGTACACAATTTTTGTTGGAAGCACACTCGGCGGGCATGATGTGTGATACCAAAATGACGTCACGCTAACTGTGAATCGTTTTGTATGTGCTTTTCATACATCGATAGAGATATCCTTAGAATCACAAAAATCCATTTTAAACATTTAATGGATTTTTAACACTATTGCCGATTTCAATGAGGAAGTTCAGTGTCTTTTTTTATTTGTTAATAGACTATTAAACTAAGCCAATTTATTTTTTTATTTTTTATTATCAGCTATATTTAAATTTTAATGTTTCTGAAATTACTACGCGTGTGACATCAGAGGTTGTTCGATAAGCCAACCGGATATCCTTCATAGCTCTCGTATCATTGGTTGGTTCTATGAACCAGTGACGTCGATCAAAGTAGTGCGTTTTTATTAAAATATTTTCGAATATTTTTTCATATATTTTCAAGAAACTTTGCCCTATAAAATAACGATCTAATTTTAACCGCGCATAAGAAAACATTTTTTGTATCCAATTTCCCGTAGGGCTGAAGTTCCTCATTGTTGATTGATGGTTGATCGATGACACCAGTCTGGTGAATTCGGTAACACCCTAAGGCCTGAAGGACAAAATAAAGAATAAATGCAATTTAAATATAGACGTATGCACGTCAAAAGTGACAAAAACTGACGTGAGCGCTTCATACAAAGCAATAAAGAAATATTACACACAATTTATAAGGGAAATTAAACATAGGGTAGCTAGATAATCAGCTAAGCGTGACTTCTAGAATTGCACATAGAGGGGATTTCTGTATAGTTATAAATAAGCAATAAATACGAGACACTTATGTACGGATGCGAAACTTACTAACAGGAGAAAAAACATAATGAATGCGGTTAAAATGCGAACTTTGGAAATAAGTCTATGTAGAATGCAAACCTGGGACAGGTGTATATAGACCGTGTTTGGGTCAAAGGCGATTCCCGCGATTCTGGAAAAAGCGATTTCTTTATTTAAAATGTGTTTCAAACCAGAGAAAAATAGCCGAAAAATGACAAAAAAATGCGTGCACTCTCTCCGGCAACTTGTGGCGTACTAAAAACTGAGCCAGCGTGTGGACCACTTTGACAATTCATTCACCGAGTGTCCTTTAATCTGAGTTGGTCAAAAATTTATACTAAAAAATGAAAATATACATCAAAAGATACATACATTAAAAAAAAATCATAATTAATGAAAAATAACAGCTATTCTTTTAATGGGGAGATAAGGCTTGCATATTTTAACTTTTTAAGTACATTACGGGGAATGTGGAATCAAATAATAATGAATAAATTTATACATATTCTGGCAAAAGAATTTAAGTCAATAGTCGTAGTTCAAATCCTTTTGCTAAAATTGTATAAGACCTACGAAGTTGGTTTAAAAACACATTTGAAATAATGAAACAGATTTTCTGAGAATTGTGTTTATTTGCCTTTGACCCGAACAGGGTACAATACATGTGGAACAAATGGATGACGGAAGAATGATATAAACACAGTTACCTCTCGCTATTCCATCGAACTAAAAATCGAGCATACATCCGATTGGTGAAAAGCTGCGTTCCAGAAATGTTTCGAGGATTGGAAAGAACGCTGGCATAAGTGTACTATAATCGCGGGTGATCGCTTCGAAGGGGACAATATTAATACCGAGAAATAAATTAAGTCTTTTAAAAATATACACGTATTCTTTTATCAAACTGTGTACATATTCAATTTGTATGAAATGATAATACGATAATACAACACTGTCAAATCACAGGAACTTGTCACGCAGTACGTTTGCGGTTTTGCGAAGAGCCATACATGTTCGGCAAACTGAACACTGATTTTTATAAATAAAATTTCTACAATTCGCAAGCGTTTTTCGAGTGTAAGCCGTTCAATTATTAATTTAAGTTTTGTTACAGCGAACAAATGTGAAAAGAAGAAAGAGAATCACCAATCGAAAATTATATCACAACAAAAAAAACACTTATTTTGATGGACGGTATAAACGTATGTCCGCCTCAGAGTGTGGTGGTCGGCGCATTGGCCTACCATGCTTTCGGTGCTGGATTCGATTACCGGGAAGGTCGGCATGAAACATTTATTTTTAAAAATGGTTTTACACTGAAGTATTTCATTGTTCATGGACTTGATTCGATGATGGTAATTATCAATGTGTGAGTCTCTAGGATTGAACGTGTAGTGTTTCATCCTCTCCTTTTATCCCTACAGTGAAATGATGCGATTATTGTAATCAAAAAAATATTTTACGGATCTTACGATAAATTGCGTAAAAGAGGACGGTTAAAAATATTGCTTGAGTTTTGATATTGCGTAAGCTTAGCTTAAATGAGGATCAGTGAGACAGAAGTGTATGAACTAAAGTGAACCAGACATAGAGGAAATTTATGAGCTGAGGTGTATTACAAATGATACCTATATTTGTTTATTTACGGACATTGTCCATTTATACAATTTATAGGGATGAATATTACAATATAAGAATAGTTAAAAGCATTAAAAAAGAATGAAAGAAGCATTGACAAACATAAGGGACATCGAGACAAGATCTGGACTATTTATTTAGCGCTCGTTTAAATCGATGTAAACTTAAACCAAAAAAGTCCAGACCTTGTCTCGAGTTATCAATACGACGAAGACAGGTCATTGGAGAATTAAGGCCATAGTTTGTTCTATGCTGATCTATGTTTCTGAACCGGAATGAGGCGCAATATAGAATTTTACCTGTCCCAGTAATGATGGCACATCGATTATACCATTTAGTATGCCGAAAGAGTCAATATTAGTTCTACGATTTTGTAGACTAGAAATATTTAACATCGACTCTATATCAGCGTAAGAATAATAACCTCTCTCTAGCCCAAGCACCCACGCTACTTTTTGAAGCAAGCGATGTTGGACTGATTCAATGTGATTTATGCGATTCGCATAGAATGGAGACCAGACCACGGAGGCATATTCTAGAAGAGGGCAAACAGTTGAGCAATAGTTTTATATTGCGAACATTGGTAAAATCAGAGGGTATTCTGTTAATGAAGCCAAGCAATTTTGGTAATTCATTTACTATATTATCTAAATGCTCGTTGTATGTCAGTTTATAGTCCAAAACAACTCCTAAATCTCTGATGGACTTGACTACATCAATTTTGGAGTTTTCAATCGGGTACTAAAGGAAATTTTATTATTTTGCATTTTTTTATATTTCGTGAATGTCATTGCTCTAGGGCACAGGTTCCTAAAGCGGGCGTATCAATAAAATATCATAAAATCAGTACATTTTTCCGTTTTCTGTAAATTAAAAAAAAGGAAATTTATACGGGGGTATTGCATAATTTTTCTTCTGTAAAGGGGGCTGGGGATCAAATAAGTTTGGGAACCTGTGCTCTAGTGCCATAATCCAGGAAGAAAATAAGGGACTACGTTTGTATGAAGAAAAAGGTGCATCCTCTCAATATGACAAGTAACTGTAAATATTTATAATCTATTGATTTTGCCAAATAACTCTGTTTATTTAAGAAATTAATATTTGGATAGAGCCGCATTTGAATCTAATGTAAATACATAATTATAAATATACATATTTTTTGATGAAGGCGTTTAAAGTACGGATGAAAATAGTTTCTTTCAATTTATAAGCACACGATATAGTAACAATGAGACATCTTGTAAAACCTCAAAAAAATACCTCCATAATGTATTCACAATTTTGAAACTTAAAAATAAAATCGAATAGTTATTTATTTACAAATTTATAATATTATTGGAAAATTCTTGCCCCCCATAAACAAAAAAAATATCGATATCTTTGTTTGAAATAAATCTGGAAAAAACTGGTGTGCCTCGTAGAAGCATCAAATGAAATTTGGTATGTAAGACCATTACGAAGTTCAATTTTAGTAAAGTAAAATTAAAACAAAAAATTTTTAATCCTAAGAACATAATTTGCATTCGTAAGAAAAATTATGTTCATGAGAACATTTTTGTTCAAATGGACATTTTTGTTCACATGGACATTTTTGTTCACAAGAACAGTTTTGTTCACAAGGACATTTTTATTCACAACATGTTTATTGCAAGGTTTGAATATAAACAATTTAACAATTTAAAAAAATGGCGAAATTTTTGAAAAGGTAAAATGGAAGTCTAGGTATTTCAGGGCCTACGAAGCATCATTGGCTGGTTTAAATTATTTCTTTAAAGATTATAAAATAAACTACTCTCCCAATGTTTGAACATCCATATTACTTAAATTGTTCCTTCTTTCTGGTGATTTTTGTAAAGGACATACTGAAAATATGTTTGTTTATTTAAGATTTATAAATAAATAAAATAAATAAGAAATTATGCATTAATATGAAGCCAATACTGTTGCAATGGACATGTGACATTTTATTGCTATTATTATTAATTATCATTAATTCGTCTCGTGGTATAGAGGTAAGGATGTTTAGAAACCATGCTTAAGGTACTGGGTTCAATTCTCAGCAAGGTCGACATCAAATATTCAAGCTGTGTACAGGCGGACGAAGAATACAGTTTTCTTTGTGAAATAGAACCAGAACAATAGTAGAGTGAGTAAGTCCGCCTCGTGGCGTAGTGGTTGGCGCATTCGCCTAGGTTCGATTCTTGCCAGGGTGGATGTAAAATATTGGCTTTAAAGGTGGTTATTTAAAACCAATTCTAAAATACACCATTGACTGCCAGCTGAAGCGTAAGACTGATCACCTTACCTTCCATGAAATTGTGGGATTTTTATTGTATTGTCATGGAAGTTTCTACCCCAGTTGGAGATTACAGAAGAAAACAACAATAGGCTTCGACGTGTATTTATTACATGTTGAATGAAATACAGAATTTGGTAAGAAGCACGAGAATAAGGTGATAATTAAATTATACTGAACTTGTGATCTTAAATGGGAATCACATATTATCGAAATTGTCAACCGCACTAATTCCCTCTTTTACATAATAAGGAAAATATTCGCTCATATCACCCTAGATTTGTTCCTCAAAATTTATAAAGCATGTTCGTCCACTCCTGGAGTATGCCTAGCAAATCTGGAGTCCCTATTTTAAAAAGACAGAGTCGTTGGAGAAAGTCCAGAGAAGAGCAACTAAAACGGTAGTTTCTTTAAGGAATAAATCATACGAGGACCGCTTGAGGGAGCTCGGGTTAAGTTCACTGGGAGAGCGTAGGCAGCGTGGTGACTTCACTGAGCAATATAATGTACCCAAGTTGAAATCGATGTTTACTATGAATGAAAACCGCCATCTCCGAGATCATTCATTGCAACTAAACACTGCCTCCTTCTCATCCAACCCCGGGAAGAACTTCCTGACAAACCGAGTCGAGGAGAAATGGAATGGCCCAGTGCTAGTTCAGTGAATGTTAACTAGATGCACACAGCAATGTATAATGTTTAATAACCATGTACACTTGATATACACGCATCAGCTTATAGCTGCTGGTGTATTATTAATAATAATGTATTACTATGTCCTGCGGACCTTTATAGGTCGTGTTTGTCGTTCATCTGGACATCTCCATGACGGGGATGAAGTTGATGCATTCCAGAGTGTTACACTGGATTTGTCATCCGATTTCGTTAATAAGAGTTAACGTCCTGTAATAATAAGTTTCGTCGGCCTCGTCGTGTAATGGTCAACTCGTTTATCTACCATGCAAGAGCTCTCGGGTTCGATTCCCGACAGGGTTAGTATTAAATATTTCTTTAATAAGGTGTTTTCACACTAGAATATTTCACAGTAAACGTAATACTGATCGACTTACCATCATGTAACAAAAATGATCAAGATACGCTGCGATTGGTGTACCAATGCAGTGCCCTATGCAGCATTAGATGCGGAAAGGGAATGATGATGATGCGTAATAAGTAATAACTTGGTCATGCACAAAATAATATATTGTGTAAAACAGCTTTATTTTCTGCTATTTTATATATATAAAATAGGAGAAAAAAATATTTCTAAAACGGTTTTTTTCTGTTTGAAAGGCCATTGGCTGACAAGTCACGATTGGCATAATAAGGGCTAATAGATTTTATTTTAATACAAGTAAAACAAACTTATAGCCGTATACCTCTGGAGAAGCAGTTTTGTAGTAAATAAATTTGATATTTTTTAAAGTTGATTTCTGGAAGTATGCACAATCCAAACACACACGTGTATGTGCATGTTTGAATGTATGAGGCGAATCCAAATAAAATCAGCATTCTCCGCAATGTTTTTTTGGTACTTTTCACAAAGCGAAAAAACAAAACAAAAAGGGGTTTTTTAAGGAAATCGATTCTTCCGTAAGAGATCTATCGATTAGTGAATTTTTTTTAGCAAAACGATATATCTGTGAAGTTTCAGCGAGTCGAAATCGAATACCTATACTCAAGTATATAGTGGGCATATAAAATATAACAAAAAAGCAGTTAATAATGATTCATTAACTCATTAAAAGATTTCCAGTACATGAGTTAGGATGTAGAATCTCTATAGAACAGTGTTTGTTTTTGTTAAAATATTACTTTTTGTAGACATTTAGCTTGGTGAAAATGGTCCTCAATTATTGCGGAACTAAATAAATTTATTTTTAAAAAAATACAAAATACTTCCAATAGGGAAATATCAGGTTTTTTTTACATTTTTAAAGTAAAAAGGGTCTATGAAATACCATCTAGTAAAAAAAAAAATGCTACTTATTATAAACATATTTTTAAATTTGTAATTTTGAATTCCCGCAAATATGTCACGATTCATGTTTTTTTGTTCCTGACCATTCAAATTTGTTTAGAACATTGTCACAAATCTTGACATCACAACTATCAAGGCCAAGCATGTCGCGTTTTTCTAGTGACATATTTAAAAAAAAAAATGTATGATAACATTGCTCCGCGATATATATATATGGAGTTTCTTAAAACCCTGTCACATCCGCAACCACGATGATCAGTATGGGCAAGAAGGCATATTAAAAACAATATTTAGAACGAAGATTTTTTTTTAAAAGAAAATATTTCAAAAAACAAATGGTTGCTTACTTCAGCAGGGGTGAAGCGAGGGGGGCGTCGCCGCGCGGTTGACGGAATATCAGACTCCCCCCTCCTCCTTTCTCCCCTGCAGAGGTAAGCAACCATTTGTTTTTTTTAAATATTTTATTTTTGTAAATTTTATTCGTTCTAAAAATTTATTTTAATGTGCCAATGTCTTCTTGCTCATACTGATCATCGTGGTTTCGGATGTGACAGGGTTTAAAGAACACCTGCATACATTGATTTTGAAAATACAATTAATTATTCTAAATGCATTTCATATATTTTTATCGGTATTCGTAGTATGTGATATTTCCCTATTGTGTCGATGAGTGCAATAGCATAACACTGATTTGAGTTCACGGACACTCAAATATCAAAGGTAATGAGGCAGCTGATGAATTGGCAAGGCTGGGAGCTGATGCAGCTTTAATGGGTCCAGAGTTGACAGAATATGCTCCTCACGATCTTTGCAATAACTAATTATTGCCATGAGCAAAAAAAATTATTTAATTATTTTGTTGTTAATCGTAACGATCTGCGGTGGGTTCAATAGTGATTCATTAATAGCTTCTAAAAAATTACATCAAACCCCACGGGCAGTAACTTTGCAAACTGGAGACTGAAGCGAAAATTTCCGCTCTCGGTCTAAGAGCCAAATTACAAAAAAGTTAAGGACTGCTGAAAGTATTTTTTTCAAAATTATAACTACAAAACACCTCCCCAGAGATTATTTGAGTATTGGACTTGATATAATGCATCTAGCAAAGGGCACAAGATATCAAATGAATGATAATTTGGCATTGCTAAACACAACAGCCATATTTCAAATGCTTGGCGAACGATCATTATCAATTGCGTTTCTCTACCTAGGGATATAATTTGCATTGGTAACGAAGAGTAGCAAAAGATGTTGAAAGGAGAGTGAATGCGGGCAGCAAAATGAACGGCGTACTAAGCGCAGTAATTGCGAATAAAAATATGTCAGTTGAAGGATGAAAGCCGAGTGAACGCGGTTGAAATGCAATCTCTTCGACGAATGTGTGGGAAATCAATGTATGCCCGGGTAACGAATGATAAAATCAGGCGAGAGTGTAAATCTGAGTCTAGTATAACTGATAAGATTAAGAAAGGGTCTCTGAGATGGTTTGGTCGCGTAGAACGAATGGTAAAACAAGTATATATGGCGAAAATGAACGGCAACGTGAGACGAGGACGACCGAGGAAGACGTGGCATGATCAGGTAAACCACAATCTTAAGTCTGGTCGTGTCAAAAGCAGACAGAACCGAAGGGCATGTATGACAAGATGTATGAATATGGAAGAAGCTGGGAATGTATGCCAGGATAGACGTGTGTGGCGGTCCATTCTCTTAGCCTACCCATACAGCGAAATGGCGTGATGGTAGTAGTAGATGGTAACATAGCTGCATTAAAAAGGGTCACAAGCTTAGAGTAATAACACGTCACCGGCTAAAAGAGCCGACCATATAGACACAAACAATTCTATGATTATCAGCTACGAAGTTAGCTACAGTTTACTTTTCCGAAACAAATTTTTGAACCCATTGAGACTACACATTCAGATCAGCTCTTGTGGCAGCTTATTCCAACCATCAACAACCCTATTGCTCAGGAAATGCTTCCGTGGATTTAGATTGAATCTCGTTTTCTTCAGCCTGAGACTGTGGCCTCGAAGACGAGCATCCTGTTTAAGCTCGAACACGGGATCCAAATTTGGGCAGCTATAGTGACTGTTGATTATGTCTCCATCAGGTCACCCCTTTCTCGCCGTTCCTGCAGCGTTGTGTTATTAGAATAGGTTTTATTTAATTTCATTAGGGGTTCATATGTTTACAAACATATTACAATATGATTTAATAATTTACCTGCTGTTTAATTAAGAAAGATGCCGGTGGGGCATCTGACTTTTGAAAAGACTATGGTGGGCATGGCTTGTTTTTTCGAGAGACTTGTTTTTTCGCTTCCAACCGCGTTATCACAATTATTTCGGCTAATCCAAACAAGGTCCGGTCCCAATTAGTTCGGATTATCGGGACTGTACTGTATAAAACTGTCGTATGGTAACCGAATACACGCGATCAGTACCTTCCACCTTATTCTAGTGTCTGTATGACAGCGAAGGAATACAGTGTTACTTACAAATTGAATACATTATATTCATTTGAAATGTCCATTGCAACAACAGTGGCTAGAATTTATTAAAAAGTAAATTAAATAAATATGATACAAACTAAAATGGCCGGAATCATATGATAAATACATAACAAGTAGTTACTTATATGAGAAAATACACATATTTCTAATTTCAAATAAAGAAAAACATTCGAGTAGTGTATGTAATGCTTGATGGCTACGCTCAGGTAAAAATCCTAAATAATGAAATCGAGCGGAGATGAATCCGCCTTGTGTGGTGGCTGGCGTGTTCGCCTGCCATTCTCGAGGCTCTGGGTTCGATTCCCGGCAGGGTGGGTGTGAAATATTGGTTTTAAATACGGTTCTATCGTTGAAGATGACGAGAGGCGTGGGCAACAAAGAACATCGACTTTCCAAATGCCGAATCAGTATTAGAGAGGAGGTAAAGATCGAAATGCTGGCATGAGTGTATTGTATCCGATGGTGATTACTTTGAAGGGGACAATATTAATATTCAGGAATAAATAAAGGCTCTTTAAAATATATACTACGGGCTCCCGCCGGCCTGAAAGATTATTGATGATGATTTTTCGGCTTTATTCGGCGGAATTAAGTGACGCAGGAGGAGAAGAGAGTGCTGGCTAGCAATAGTGTCTTTCGGAGGCGTCTGGTGATGTCTACAAGCTCCACTTAGGAGCGGATGTGGAAAAGAAGAAAATTTACACAAATTCCATGCATTTTAAAATCAAACAGTGAATAATCACAGATAACGTAAGATAATGCTTTTTCTTGTTTTAAATAAGTCAAGGGGGTGCTCAAATGTTGGGTTACGAAAATTAATTCTGAATGTAGCGAATTAAGTAAACAGGGAAACGATTGAAGAGTAATTTTTCAAAGTGCTGTGAGTTTTGTCTGTTTTTATCCGATCAAACGTTTTTTTTTATACAACACGTCAAAGTGATTTTAGACTCATGCAATCAATAACATCACTTAAATACATTTTGGTAATTTTCCGTCATAAAAATTCCTATTAAAAAAATAAGGATTTTTGAGGGCATTGGGAAATACAGTAGAACTCCGTTTATCCGAACTCCAGTCATCCAGATTGCCAAATATCCAGATCGTCATCAGGGAATAAAAAAATGAAGAAGTTTTCAATTTTAATTTAATTGTGCAATTAACTTTCCTGGACATGTTTAAGTGAGATTTTTACGTGATTCTAATTAGCTGTATTATTTCAAAAGCAATAAAATCTGGCACTCGTTAATCTGTAAAATTTGAGTTTTACTGTATGTGAAATTTTAAAGCCTTTTAGTATCTGATTCAGTGACAGTTAGTGAACAAATTTTCTTGCTGCTTATGCAGCTTTTACTTGTGATTGAGGCGGCCTCCGTGGTGTAGTGATCAAGACTCTTGACTCACGCACAGAAGGTTCCGGGTTCGATTCCCGGTGAGAACACAAAAATTAATGTGAAATTTTTCTCAAGCCTGGTGTTCTGTGATGTAATTCACCACTGTAATTGGGCCTCCTGGCCTGTTGTGGTGCAAAAATAAAATTTAAATAAATTACAATGGCGTGCTTAATTTGAAATTTATAAATTTTGACACTGAAAAATCACTCTTGAATTTATGCCCCTTTTTATGATTTTGTGAAACAATAATTGGCTATTTTTTAAATCCTGAAAATACGGCTCAATTTTGTGGGAAATGAAAAAACACTTTTTCATTCATGAAATACGATTCTTTATCAAATAACATCTTTTAAAAAAATACATACATATGGCCCTTTAAGAAGGGCGCTAGAGTCCGAACACGAGATAAGATGTTTGTATGCAGACATATGGGCGAATTGAAATCGAATACTTATAAATATATTACACGTGTATAATATTATGCGTAGTCCATAATGTTAAATCTAATATCGCATATAATTTATAATCTATAGCTACCTTTCCCGTAAAAAGTCATAAAATATAAATATATCAAACACTTTTAAAACTAATCCTAGACTAAGAGTACCATACTATAATAATTGCGGTGTAAACAGCGTACAAAAAGGCAGTCTTTCACTAGACGCGGTGATTTCTACGCGCCGTATAAAAATATGTCGTTACTTTAATATTAGTACGAGAGGGGAATAAGTTCAACGTCGCCAGTGCGTTCACTTATCGTTATGGCAAATACGAGTCGCTTTTAGCACCGGGCAGTTCATCGTGTATTACTATCGAATATTAAACGTTTTACATTGACGAGAGTACGAGGATACATTATGATACATACATACAGAGCATATACAATTTTATATGTTAATTAAAAAATATATTATTTGTAGGCAATGGGCCTGATTAAAACATCATTTTACTGTAAAAGTTTCACGGAGGAACATTGTATTTGATTTTATTGTAAATGTTCCTTGGGTGAAACATCAAATTTGATTTTATTGTAAATGTTTCACGGGTGGAACATTATATTAGATTTTATTATAAATATTTCATGGGTGAAACATTCTATTTAATTTTACTGTAAATGTTTCATGGGAGAAACATTAAATTAGATTTTATTGTAAATCTTTCATGGGTCGAAAATTAAATCGGTAGTCAGATACAGAAGGGACCATCTGTAATTTTTTGTTTTTGAATTTTCAAAAGTTTTGATAAATATTTTAGTAAATACACAAAGGAAAAAAAAACATCATTTAGAATGGTAATTTATTATTGAAAAGTAAAAGTAAAATATTTTAGTTTGTGGATTGAAGTCTTGAAATTGAGTCTCACTTCAGCTCTCCTGAACATTTTCGAAAATTACAAATGGTCCCTTCTGCCATCTGACTACCGAAATATGATTTGATTGTGAATGTTTCACAGGAGAAACATTAATTTTGTTTTTATTGTAAATGTTCCATGGGTGAAACATCAAGTTTGAAATTATTGTAAATGTTCCATGGGTGAAACATCAAGTTTGAAATTATTGTAAATGTTCCATGGGTGAAACATCAAGTTTGATTTTATTGTAAATGTTCCATGCGTGAAACATCAAGTTTTGAAATTGTTGTAAATGTTCCATGGGTGAAACATTAAATTTGATTTTATTGTATACATTTTCTCGGTTCAAAATTTAACTGGAATTTATTGTAAACAATTCAAAGAAGAAATGTTGAATAAAATATAACATTTTACTTTCTCACATAAATTATAAATAATATAAATTTTTATTTGAAATAAATATGTCTAGAATATGAAAAAATACTATGCCTTCAAAAACAGTAAGAATAAAATTATGCGGTAAAATAAAAAGGTTTTACCAAAAGTATTACGGCAAGATTTGATGAAGTGAGGAATTTCTCCGATTTTTAAGAGATTATATTGAGGAGAAGTCATGTTCATTATAACATTAAACTAACACGTTGGGCGCCAAATGGAATGAGGAAGTTTAATGTTTTCTTTATTTAAATAATTTGAAAAGTATGCACTATCAACTAACGCAAAAGCACACATTCTGTAATAATTTTATACCACTGAATTTAATTGGTACTTGTGATGTCATCACTTCTCCGCAGAAAAACATCGCAAACTGCCAAAAATTTAAGAGAACATAGGTCCAACTGTCACATAGACGCTACGCTAACTACGTTCCATTTGACATGCAATGATAAAATTTTATTGACAAACAATACTGATTCAAGATGTCGATATTGACAGACGATATTTGTTTTTTTCAAACATTTGAAAAATTCACCAAGCAATTAAATTAACATATTGCAACAGAGATGAAGAACATTTTAGAGAAGGTAATATAGAATAGGTAATAATATAGTTTAAGTGGCCACTTTACACACTGTGTAACATTCACCTTTCTGCCCATATTTGGACATCTATATTCCTTCAATTCTTTCATCTGTTGATGTTTGTGAAGTTAAAGAGCTGAAACCTTTATTTATGCGGGTGAGATTCATCTAATTGAATTATTTCACCTACATACTAGGCAACTCCTGAAATTTTTTTATTTTTTCAATTTCTATACTTCTTCGTGGACCAGGTGGATTTATCAACAATGAATTTATGAATAACAAAGAATGTTAATGAACACTTAAACCAGCCAATGACAGGTCATAAGCCCTGTAGATGCCTAGACTTCTATATTACCTTCTCTAAAATGTTCTTCATCTCTGTTGTAATATGTTAATGTTAACAGCTCCCAGGGAGTTGAATCCAGCCCTTGTCTACAAAAATTTGGACAAACTCAAAATATTGTTGAAGCAATTAAATGTTCAAATTAAACTGTTTCTATTTGATTCTTTGACTGTAAAAAACATTTTTGAAAAATCTAATAACATTTAGCACTAAACTTCCTCATGTTAGAAAAATAATTATGATTTTAAATAATAAATTGTAGTTTTTATAAAAATAAATTTAGACGGTGGCGTATTATATTTAAAATGGCGGCTTGTTAGAATTTGATGATAATGAATAAATACGTGTAATGATACCCCCTTCCCAGTGCTGGTGGGGTGAGGATGAAAGGAATGGTCAGTGGTCTCCGCGCAGAAGTTCCATGAGGAGATTGAAGCTCGGACCTTCGCCGTCTTTGGATTTATTTGTGGGGTTGAGCATCTCTTTGCCGACCTGAAATAATTAGCCTAATTAAAAAATTGCGATTTATCAATATTGACTAAAACAAAAAGGACCCAGAAACTTCTCGGGAAGAGAATATGGAAGCCCCGAGCCATAGAATTAGGCATAGTCCAGAAGGAGCGTAGGATCATATTTGAATACATCGGAATGTGTCCAAAAAACCCCCCACTTTAACCGCGCGTATGCGTGAAATCGCCGCGTAATGTTGTCAGATCGCGAAAAATATAATCATGATAACAAATAACAAATGCAAGATAATTATATTGAAAAAAATCAATTTATTAATTTCTCTAAAATTTTATTGTACACGCGGAAACATTGATTGACACAAAAGAGTAGATAAGTAAAGGGTCATTTAATAAGAATAATGAACTTTGAACTTAAAAAAAAAAAAAAAAAATTATTTGACATAAAACGGATACTTTTATATCAGGTTAAATAATATTTGAAGGTTTAAATATAATGCCGGTCAAATTAATGTCCACCACGGCGTTGTTTTATCCGAGAGGTCAAATTTTTGTTAGTTATTTCTTTAGATAAGCAAAAATTTGCCTACCCTGGCAAAACTAACAAAATGTCAATTTTGTTTTCTTTGACAATCTGACGGATGGAAACATAATTAAGCTTTTAAATAATACATTTGCTACTTACACATGCATTTACTACTTACACATGAAATGTGATCCCACCCTGTTTCTTTTTGATCCCAGCAGTATTTCTACATTTCAAAACGACACAACTCGGCATAGTTGAATTCAAATCGGGGGTTGCGTACTGAGCGGCGTCTGCCTTCTGATTGATGCGGGTATGCAGTTTCTGGACTATTCTTAATTCTATGCCTCAAGCTGTGTTATCCTAAGAGAGAAGCCCCGTCGGAGCACCGTTGCCTACTGATTTTTTGGTAGATCTACAGATTTTGAAACCTCTCGTCATAGATGGAAATGAAGTATTTCAGTAACTAAGAACACCTCGTTCGAGGGGAGGAAATAAACGGCTCACCATGCAGGTCCTCTGCAGGTCGGGTATCTGCAGCAGCAGCTCCCCGAACTTGGCGGGAGTGTCGGGGTAGTGCGCCAGCGTATACGACTGCAGGGCCTGGAGCGCCTTCTCCTGCGAGGCTCGCACCTTGTCCGGCTCCCGCAGCTCCGACGTGTCTGCGGGGAAGGAAAGGTACGGTTAAATTCAGTAAATAAAAGAATATGACGCTCGCTGGCAGAGTTGAGAAATGGCTCACGCACCTGAAGTGAGCAGAACGATGACCTTCATGGCGACATACTCGTATCTGTCAACCTTGAGTCTTCTCAAGTTGTCTGTGAAGTGGAGCATCTTTTCTATACACGGAGTCAGGCCCATCCTGAAAAATAAATAAATGAGAACCTCACATGAGTGTATTTTAAAATAGTTATTTATTTATTTTACACAAACATACAGTCAACAATGATTAAATTACATAATAAAGATATGTTTGAAAGACATACCAGCCAAGTTTCTAAATAAAGTTGAATAAATTTCCCAGTAACCTTAATTTCTATTGAAAATTAAATGTATACCCATTCAAAATTCTATATTGGCTCGATAATTGTTCAGGGAGAATCTAGGTAAAAAGAGACAAAGTACTGACTTGCTGCTCTGCTGCAGCGTGATGCCCCGACTGCCCCCGCTGACGCGCACCTCCCCCGGAGTGCTGACCCCCCGGTAGCAACAGGAGAGCATGAGCAGCTCGCACCAGCTGTTGATCAGCAGGCAGATCTGGTCGTCGATCTAGAGAAAGACGATGGTCAACACAAATTTCCATTTAATAACCGGGCGGCAATTGCAAATACTGAGACGGTATACTCAACATTCTATTATCGCTATCTGATTTAGATTTTAGATTCAGTGCTAACAAAATCGGCGTTTATTTTAATCGAGTACGGCTTTATTCTTTTGTTTAAACAAAGAATAACGCAAAAAAGTTATGCAGAAAGCAGCCAGCCATAGAAAAGTAAAACTAAGATAATAGCACTTGAGAGAAAAGAGTGAATAATGAAATCTATACAGCAGTTGTTGGAATGTTTTTTACTTTGACAAATGACATACAGCCTGTAACTGGGAGGGTGGATCATCGGTGGCATATCTTCAAATATACCGTCATGGAGAGGGTATGCCTACAGATTGTAATTGCCCCCTGGGTGTAATCTGCATCGTCTGGGTACTCAAGACGCACAACTTTAGAGGGAGTTTACATATATACCTCGGTCACGTGGTATTGATTTACGTAAAATAACATATATCAATATACTTAGTAAGAACGGTGCAAGGACGCAGCCTCGCCTCCAGTGGAGACCCCGAACCAATTGGTCTAAGAGCTGCCGATTCTCGAAAATAAATGTTTATTTCTCTCACGGATATGTTCTTGAAGAGCGGCAGGCTCTTGCACCACTTGACAATCTTGTAGAGGCGGTGGTCGGCGATGTTGCCCAGGTTGGCCAGGAAGTCGGGGCCGGTGCCGCGGAGGGGAGGGGTGGCGGGGGCCGCGGCCGGGGGCTGCCCGCGGTTGATTCGGCTCAGCTCGCTCTCGTTGTACTGCCACAGGTGCTCCACGTCCATTATTTCCTGAACAAGGGATTTTTTTGAGTATGTCGAAATTTTTAAGAACTATGGGGTTCATAGTCCATTGATCGATGACACACACACGTGTAATGATTTCACCTAAAATATAGATCGACGACCAATGAAGCGAGTCATCATTTAGTATTGAAAATAATACATTATATTCGGTAAGACACTAGAGCAACGTCGTTCCTACCAGGGAGACATACCAGAAGAACAAAGGGACGTGGCCTATAAAGAGACCACAGGGTGTGGTAACGCCCAGTCAGCCTGAAGAGTCAGCTCAATGCAGTCACTCAGTTCTAGCATGTAGTTTAAGTGCAGCTAGTTTAAAAAATCATCGCGAAACTTGTACACTTATTTATTTATTATATATCCGGCCTAAGCCAATTACAACAGTTACATGAAGAAACATATTTACAAGAAACTTAACAAAACTATGTGGCAAAAACAAACGAGGGCAATAAAATAATTATATACTTTCTATTCAAACACGATTAACATATAAGCCTTCAAGATAAACCATGCCAATCCATCTTCACCCCACACTGTTTTAGTGGCGAATAGATCTATGAGAAGCCCAAAGAATTTCAAGTTAAGTGACTAATTGACTAATCTACACATTCTGGACATTGGGGCATAAAAATAAAAGTTATTCTCAAAAGATTCAGTAAATAGCAGATGTTGACTTCTGGTGACACGGTTGGGTTGGGAACGTGAAAAGAAATAGATCGCAACAGAGATGGGATATCACTTCTCCTGAAACTTTCGTTTTGGAGAACTTAATATGTTCATCCAGGACATTGGGACTCAAAAAGATAAAACTCTCTGAGCAAAAGTCGTATGTGTTACTGGTATTAAATAATTCAAATTGCAGGAAAATCTCGTAGGAGCATTCTGCTGGGATCTCCTCTTGTAACCAAATGACCTGAAATGTGTCAGACTCTTTTGAAAAAAAAAAAAATTATACAGTTTATGATTTTATTTTTTACCTGCAGCAGTTGTGGCACTCTCATGGGGTCGTGCGACGCGTGTCCGGGGCTCTGTTCCTTGTTCTGCGTAGAGGCGGAGTGCAGGTCGTGGTGGGAGCGGTACGACAGGTGCGAAGACGGGCCATTCACCTGAGGGAGATCAAATTTAGCTAACGCGTAACTAACGCTGTATCTTTTTAAATATTTTTTATATATATTTGGACCCCTATATTTAGTAGCCTTACGTGTCATGTAGAAGGCTAAGGTACTGGGAAAATACCGTTTTTGTTTGTCTTGGAAATGGGATGTTCGATCGCTGATTTTGGTTTATTACCTTTATGAGTCCAACCACCATTGTTGCAAAGTTCAAGAACAATGTTTAAAATATATATTTAAAAACCAAAATTTATTTACAAGTAATTCAAATATATCAAGTCAAAGAAGGAATCGTGTGTTAGAAAAGCACATTGCAAAACGATTTTATAGGCCCAAAAATTCTTAATTCTTTTTTTACTGATAATATTTCATTGATTCCAAACTTTCAAAATTCTCCTTCTTTTAAAAAACACGCACTATCCTGGATTCAAACTTAAGATATGAACTCTTTTTTTCTGATTTATTTTGTTGCCCTTTAATAATAAGGAATATTTTTGTGTTTTTTTAAAATATTTTTTATTTCCTTTTTTAATTACTATAAAAAAAAACATATTATCTTTTACAGAATATTTTATTTTTTTCTTTCTTATGTTATACAAAAATATTATAACTGTCCATTATTTATTATAGGAGCAAAAATTCATGAACATTTTCTTGTATACCCACGATGGCCATGCCTTTGTGGGATTTTTTTGTTTATTATTTTTCTATTAATATGTATTTCATTGATATGTAATTATGCTTTATTTTTTTAATACTCTGTTTTATTTTTATGTTTATTGTAAAAAAAAATTTTTTTTAATGCCACGTGATAACTACTTTTAACTACAGTGTGGATGTCTGTTAAGGATATTCCATCTTTCCTGCATTATGCTTCAAGATTATGGCGTTGTAAACTAAAAAATGGGCACTGAAATAACAGATGTTTGATACTCTGTGAAGAAATGGACAATAGTCATCATTCCTTAATTTAAACCTATATAGGTAACTTCTCATAGCTCCGTGTCCGGTAAAAATTTGTGTCGTTTCAAAAGAACTTTGGTAATGACGACGGAAGTTTGCCGTATCACAGATGTAAATAAAAGTGACATGGTAAATTTTTTGCCTTAAAATCAGTCTGTGGGTTTTTTTTTATAGTTCACCACGAGGAATGTTCCTCTGAAGTTTCGCAGTCTGGCCCTGAAATACGGTGTATATAAGCTTGAAATGTAGGAGAAATTATGGATGGGATTCGAGAGGGTGCTTTGAGATTGTGAACAAAGTCAAGTTTCTCACAGAGGTATAATGGAGCGTTTGAATTCGCTTCTTGCTCCAAGTTCTTTTTCGAGCTATCTTTACAGTACGAAATATTTTTTAAGCGCGGAAATGACTTACCGATGTGAGGCTTGTCGCGTGACGCAGGGTGCCCGAGGGCAGGCCGGCGCCCAGCAGGGAGGAAGTGGAGGCCGCCCCACTAAGGCTGTAGGAACACTGGTATGTGGATCTCCCTCCGCGCGTTCTGTCTTCTCGTATAGCTGGAGAAAGACATAGAATTATTTTATTACCATTCAACAATGCTTAGAATATTTTTTCAATCATTTACGTTGGTAGGATTTAAGTTGTTGAGAGTTGGTTGGAGTTCCTACCCCAGTTAGAGATTGACAGAGAAGACACGAGATTGCTGTTTGATGCGTATTTATTACATGGCGAATAAGATACAGCACCGGTTGTGTAGCGCGAGCGTAACAGCGATGATGGGTTAAAGAGACTGCACTTGAACTACATGCTGGAACGGAGTGACTTTGTCGAGCTGACTGACTGGCGTTGCGTCCTGTGGTCTCTTTATAGACAACGTTTTTTTGTAGTTCATTTCTTCATGGTAGGGACGATGTGAATGTATTGCAGAACAATGCTCCCGGTTTAACGTGCAATACTATAAGAGTTGCATTATACGAATGTATTGGATTCGATAGAAAATGATGACATTGCATCGTCAGTCATTAGTCTACTTGTCATCGATTATGGACTATGGACCCTACACCCTACTTGTTAAAAGAAATTTTGCAAATATATACAAATGATCTTTTACCTGCGGCTTCGCTCATGTGGTAGTAGAGAGAAATTATTTAGGTAATTAATAAGTTGAGTCGTTTATCAATAAGACTCTCCCCGATAGAAATATATATTTTATAGGGAATAAAAGTAGATTGGTATTCCAACTATAGCAATGAAAGAAATACAATGATCCGTTAGTCTGTGGTGATGTAGCATCGTCATTCTGTTTACAAATCCAAAATCCGACTTCAAAAACCAAAACGAAAAGCAAACCAAACTAACCATAGATGAAGCGAGGCAATGATACAAATTTAAAGAATTCATTTCAAATCGATTCTTTTTGACATCCCACCTTACCGCCTACTTATTTTCAAATAATGTTGCTCGTGGTTGATATATTATATATTTATGTTTTTCATTGTAATTTTTATTTTTTTGAAAGAAAATTAAGCATTCTTTTTTACTTCTCACCTATCTTTCTTACCGATTTTTAAAGATTTTACTAAAAATATTTTGTATTTTTTCAATAAATATGCTTCTTTTTATGGAATAAAAAAAAAACATGCTTGAATAATTTGACGTAGGTATTTAAATTTAAAAACAGGAAAATATTTTTTTTTCAACTAGCATAAAATACATATAATGACTTTTCCCCTAAATGTTGGGAAATTTTATTTATAATGCATCACTTATTTTACTACACAGAATTTCAACTATCAAATAAATCGTGGGAAAACTGTTTCGCACTTTTGTGATACAGTAAAACCCCTGTTTTACGTTTTTCAAGGAAGCAATAAAAAATATAGTAAAACTGAGGAAAACTCTTAAGTGAGGAAACGAAAAATGTATGGAAAAAATGAAATTACATGAAAATATAATTATTGTACTAAACTATACTAAATATACTGCAGAAAAATTGGAAGAACTGTCATCATTGGGGATTATTCATATTTACCAATTATTTAATTAAAAATATTTTTTATTTTTTTAAGCAATACTACAATAAACAATAGGCTTCTTTCCCCCCTCCGGCAGCTACACGTGGACCGGACCATCTTCTAGGAATTTAGCAAAAACATGTGTTTGCACTTGTGCGATACTGCGACAGTGACTAGTGACTACCGAACATCTATGAAAACTACCCTTCAGATATTTTTATCTGTTATGCAATCCATAGTGTTGAAGTGCTTTATCTGTTTGGTTTTTTATTGTTTACTTTTTAGCACGAACACTTTACAAATTTACTATTATGCTCAATGTTTGTTTTTGTAAATTTATTGATAATTTTAAGTTGGCAGAATTTCACTCGTCCATACACTTTGTAGCTGCAAGACGACTAGTAATCTAGCTTCAATAGGTAAATGTTATCAACTATCAAATATCCAAATTTGGTAAATGAGGTCTAGAATTCCAACCGTCCATGCGCTCAGTAGCAGCAAGACTTGTTGTTATCTAACTTCTATTTTTATAAATTTGTTTTTTATTTCATTTTTTAAAATATCACTAAAACTCTAAACTCCATTGTCAAATACAAAAATAGAAATGTAAATAGGGGCTAGATTTCTTACTGTCCATGCGCTCTGTAGCTGCAAGACGTGTAATCTAGCTCCTATATATCATAACTGGAGACGAGAAACAAGAATCCTAACCGTCCATGCGCTCTGTAGCTGCAAGACGTGCTGGGATATTTATTTATTGAACAGCGCCCTTGAGGTGATTTTCACGAAAACGGCGCTATATAAATTATCCAAAAATAAATAAATAAATAAATTTGTTATTTTTTGTTAAATTAAAAAAAAACATGTTTAAAAATTTTTATGTAGGTACTAAAGTTCATTGTCTTTTGACAGATCGAATGAGTTTTGAAAAATTTTCAGCGTAAAACGGGGGTTATGAAAAACGTAAAAAAACATTAATTAGAAGGAATATTTGAATGAGAATGTATGGAAAAAATGGGACCTAAATATTTCAGTGTAAAAAGCAGGAAAACGTAAAATCGAGGAACGTTTAAACCATCTTGTTTTCACATTATGTTTATAACATTGGATAATATTTTTATTGTCACATTTTTAATCTTTCTGCATAGTAATTTATTGATGTAAAAACTTTATCTTCCTGAACATGTGTCAATGAGGAATTCCAGCCCAACCCGGAATTAAATTTTTAAAATGTTTTCGTATACACGTAAATATTAAAAATTTTTGATGTAGGATGAAATATCTCAAAAACGCACGCAAAAATAAATAAAAAATGTTAAAAATAGTATTCATTTTGAAATCGTAAATAATGACGTCACTCCTTATATCTACGTGTAGTATTTCCGGTTTCCGCTTTAAAGCCCCCGCACCTTGTAAGGAACGTTTTGACCATAGAAAATAAAGAGTATACAGTATAGAAATAGAGAGTATATAGAGTATAGAAATACTTTGTTGACATTTCAACCAGAGATTATGTCAACTTTCTAGGTTTTTCTAAATCGAAACGTTCGTAAAAACAACCATAACATAGAAATGAGCAAATTACGATCAACTAAATGAAGTAATCAAAGCAATATTCCATAGATTCTTGTCAGTATTGTTATTGGCTGGAGAAATACAACTTACTGCGGTCAGTGAAAGTAAGAACGCCAACCGTTTCATGACGTCACTACTGAAAGGTGACACACTGATTACAGTCATTTGGTGCGGTATTTGATAAATGTAACTTTGAAAAATCATATCTTTGTAAATAACGCACATTTTTTTTTTGCTTAGTTAAATAGTACGCTAATAGAAAAATAAATAAATTAGAAAATAGTGGAATTCCTCATTGCGTGACACAATTTAGTAAAATATAAATATGACTTTTGTGTTAAAAAAAACCAAAACGTATAATGGTGTAATGAAAAACTAACAACAAACATAACCATAATACACGCTTCACATCTAATGATGGCTTGGTAGTACCAAAAGTATGTAATAAATATGGAAATAGAACTCTCAAATATTTAGTACCTAGAATTTATAATTTTTTACCAAAAGAACTTAAATTTAACTCACATTGTAACAAGAGCAAAATAAGAGAGTGGCTACTTGGTCAAGAGTTTATATATGAATAGTAGCTTAGGTGTAAATATTTTAATTTTTCATATATTTTCTTGTATTTAAAAAATAAATTTATATATTATTATTTGTATAAACATGTTTATTCTGATCTTTCCGGCTGTTAATTTTTATCTGTTATTCATTGTTTTTATAAATGTAAATAATATTATTAAGTCAGTATAAATATAATCTTCACCAACAAGCTACAAAAAGTGGCTTGGTGGGATTTTAGTTTTAGTAAAAATATAACAAGTGAAATTTTTTTTAAATTGTAAAAATGTATAATTATGCTATTAAATAAATAAATAAAAAAGGACATTGGAACATCACTCGGATTGTGTTTACTTGAAAATTGTATCAAAATAGGACGCAATGTTTACCTTCGAGTTTCATGCCTCGGTGGAGACACTTGTCAAAGCGGCAGGCGGGGCACTTCTTGCGCGTGGCAACGGTGACGGGACAGTTGGCCCCCCGGAGGCAGACGTAGTTCTTGCGGTTCTGCACGGTGCGCTTGAAGAAGCCCTTGCACGACTCGCACGAGAAGATGCCGTAGTGGAAGCCCGAGATCTTGTCTCCGCAGATGGGGCAGGGACTGAACGAGAGATTGCAAATTATCATACAAAATTGGTTGATTAAAAAATATAAGAAATTTGTAAAATATTATTTTCATACCCTTCCGCACATAATGGTGCATAGGGCACTTAGTTACATGAAGGTAGGATGATCAGTCTTACGCTTCAGGTGCCAGTCCAGGTACTATGAAAACACCCTTTTAAATAAATATTTCGTACCAACCATGTCGGGAATCAAACCCGAGACCTCTTGCATGGTAGGCAGACGCGCTGACCATTACACCACGAGGTTGAGAATTATTTCATTCAATTGTGGTCAATTCTGTAATCAGTATAATCCAAAAACGTTTTTTCCCGATTCTTTATGTACATCTGTGTTAATTGATAGGTACTGGATTATTACTATTATTATTGGTTATAGGCAGGCAGCCTTTGCTGATGCGCCTATATCTCGTGTACTACTATTTGTCTGCGTTCTTCTTCCTTCAAAAAAGCATCCAAACTGGTTGACCAAAATGGAATGGACAACTGGACTTGGGAAAGGAAGTTTTTCTTGGGATTGAGGTGGAATTGGGGACGATAGAGCTTCCAGTTATGACCCCGTAAATTTATGTTGGGATTTAAGTGATACATCTCATGCAGGGGGCCGTCACAGTAATTATTGAGTATCTTATAAGTTTCTGGATATCAGACAATTTTCACACATTTCTGGACATGCGGTTACAAGAAGATCCCAGCAGAATGCTCGTAAAAGATTTTCCTGTAATTTGAATTATTTAATACCAAAAACATGTACGACTTTTGTTAAGAAGAAGAAGCCGAAATTCAGTCGGTTTTGGCTGAAGATCTCGTTCAATTACTGAAGTATTTACCTGTTGATGAGTTGCTGCCTGCTGACTCCCTGGTGGTCAGGGCTGCCGCTGTCGGCGCCCACGCTCCCCTCCAGCGCCGCCCCTTGCCGTACCACGCCGCTGTGTTCCGAGCGGAACAGCACGGCGTGCGAAGGCAGGTGCCGGCCCTATAAATTCCGAGTATACTAATGGTGAATCAGGTTGGCTCGTGGCATTGGTAGTGGCTTTTTAATGTAATTTATTTTAAATTTTATTCGTGGCAGGACAGATGTAAATATATTTCATAAAAGTTGCTTGAATTGCAATATTTCATTGTTCCCGGACTGTTTCTAACAGATAATCAAAATGCATTGCATTTATTGATGATAAAAAACGGTCAGCAACAAAAGTCTCCCAGTGTGTTACTCAAATAAGATTTACTTCAAACCATCAACTACGGTCCAATTGGAAATGAAATATGCCAAAAAAAAGTTATAAAGTGGATTCTATGAGAAAAAAATGTCCGCTAAGTGGATCCTATGAGAAAAAAGTGTCCACTAAGAGGGTCCCATCCGAGAAAGGTGTCCGCCGAGTGGATCTCGAGAGAAAAAAGTGTCCGCTGAGTGTATGCCATGAGAAAAAGGTGTCCGTTAAGTGTATCCGATGTGAGAAAAGTGCCCGTTGAGTGGATCCCCTGAGAAAAAAGTGTCCTCGAATGTGTTAAATCTAATAAAATAAAAATGTCTAAAAAATAATAAAATAAAAACAACTTTGTTTTTGAGCACTTATTTGTTATTTTTTTTACTGACCGGTTTCAAAGCTACACAAGCTTCATTATCAAGGTATACTTTTTTTACTGACCGGTTTCAAAGCTACACAAGCTTCATTATCAAGGTATACTTAACTAATGAATTCTATCCTATTTTAGTTAATCAATGTTTATTAAATATTATGCTGCGTATAGAGTTAAAAAATAAAGTATTTTTGTCTTGTAAGGAAGTGTAATGTGAAATGGATACGATCATTAAAACTAGATAGGAGTGGACTAAAGGAAATATTGTTTATTTGATTTTTTTATATTTTTTAAACAAATTTGTTTTTATTTATTTTATTATAATGAATAACCACAAATTTAGCGCTTCAAATATAAAATTAATACGTGTTGAATGTAAGTTTGGAAAAAAATGAGGATTTCAATATATTTTAGAACTTGCCTGTACTGGTGAGTGCGTGGGGCTGAACTCGGAGCTGTAGGAGTAGCAAGAGGAGTGGGAGGCGTCGCTGTTGTTCCTAGATAGGGAGGGGGTGTAGGGGGCGTGCCGCGTAGCCCCGGGGCTAGCCGAAGGACTGCTGTATACACTGAAAAACAAACAGAGGTTGAATAGGTGTAGGTTGATTTTTGCATGCTGAAATAACCTGTTACGTTGTAGTGAAGCCAGCATAAAATGTGTTAAAACCTAGGAAAATACTATAGCATCTTCTCAATATTTACTCAATTGATGAAAACAGTGTGGTTGAACTGCATCTGTAACTCAAAACAGCCACATTTAGAGCTACGGCAGTGTCCTTCTGGGGTTGCGATATGTTTCAATTGAAAATGTATTCACCTGTGTGTGTAGGCAGAGTGTACGGCCGAGTCAGTGCTGGAATTGGAGACGATCTTGTGGTGGCGGTTGAGGAGCGGGGAGTTGCTGGGCGTACTGTGGAGGGAGTAGCCGCTGAGGAGCTTGTCCGTTAGCGGGGGGATCTCCGCCTTGATATCTACAACGAAACAATTAACTTTATGTGGTTGGTTGAGATGATGTTAGTTTTGAAAAATATTTTTTTTAATTACTTCAATCTGTTTTCAATTTAGCAGCAAGGCTTATTACGGGAGTAAAAAAATATTATATTCTCACATCTCACAACATCTTAGAGATTTGCGCTGGTTAAAAAGTCCGGAGAGATTAAAATACAAGCTTTGCTGGACAGCATTTAAATACCTTTATGAAATGGCTCCAAGATACCTATCGGACCTTTGTATTAGGGAAAATACATGTCAAAGAAAATCAGCTCTTATGTCAGCATTTGATTTAGGCAGAGGAAAACTTGTCAAAATCCGACGCTCTCAAAATACTAGATTCGGAAATCGCGCTTTTGCCGTTGCCGGCCCCTCTGCCTGGAACCGACTGCTTTCAAACTTACGAATCATCGACAGTCCCAGTCAGTTCAGATCCCAACTAAAATCTCACTTCTTTAGATTATCTTTCCCCCAATTTTAAATCTGGAAATATAATGTATCACTTAAGTTTAGTTAGAATGTAAGTTTAGATATACAATTGTAAAGCGCCCTTGAGGTGATTTTTTTACAAAAATTGGCGCTATATAAATCAGCCAAATATTATTATTATTACTACAAATGATTTTCAAGAATATCCTAGGGGTTTAGGATAGTTTAGATCAGTGATCGCCACGCGTAGCTCGCCGAGGCTTTTTCGGTGGCTCGCGTCGGATATTAAATTATCCTGGTAAATTACATTATTGAACTCCGAAAATAAATAAAAAATGTACTAAATTTCAACAAAATGCTTAAAAGGTTGCCGCTGTAATATTTTTTTTTGGCATAACAATTTGTGCGTACAGACAAAATAAGATACTGAAGTGGTCAGCGATGTATTACGATTGATGCGAACTGCGTCATACATTTTGTCTCTCTCTCGCTCATTTGAATCACCGCTTAGGTGAGAAACAGGAAGTAAACAAGAAAGGGATAGCACTGTACGTCCTTATTGTTTCGCAATGTTTGTTATGAAAATTTTCAAGATGGCCCTTCATCAGAAATGGAATTGATTTGTCGCTTAAGAGTGTTGCCTCAACTAAAGAATCTGTATGGCCTTTCGTCCTAAAAGAAAAGTATCCAATTTTAGTTAGAAATGCGCTCAAAATGAAGGCATTGTTTTGTTCTACCTTCTTATGTGAATCAACGTTTTCCACTATGAAGGTGGTTTAGAGTTAATATAGAAACAGACTCACAGATTTACTTTTTGATAATTGCATTCAGATGGGAGTGACAAGGTATTCACCGAGAATCGAAAAAATTGTGGAGAAAAGTTTCTTTTCCAAAGCCATTCTTTTCACTAATTATTTTTTCACACCTATTTTCACTTACTATTTTGTTCATAAATGAATATTTAAAGTACACATCTTATTGTTAATCTGATGTTCTAATATATTTAAACTAATATAATGTATGGTACGATAAGAGCCGACGATAAAAAACTATAAAGAGGGAATTTGTATAGGTAGCTCACCAGACAAGTTCAATTTCTGAAAGTAGCTCACATCCTCATTGAGTTTGGAGACCTCAGGTTTAGATTAATGATTTCGGCTTTTAGAATAAAAGGAAATTATTGAAAAACCTAAAAAGTATGGCATATTTGGCATTTAAGATTATTCAGAAAGAAAGATAATTATATTCTGTAAAAAAGGCAGCTGGAAAAATTGGCATTTAGGATAGTTCAGAATTGAAAAGACAATATGATTTAAAAGTGGCTTACCCGGGACGACAGTGTGCTGACCCAGCTGCTCCCGTTTGGTGGCGAAAGCGTGCGCGTCGGCGGCCATCTTGTTGGACATGGACTGGGGAATGATGTTCACGGGGATGTTCTTGATTGCCTGCTCACCGGCCCCGGGGGCGTGTCCACCAGCTCATTGGACAGCACCGACATCTGCACCCGATGGAAGGTAAGGTCAGTCCAGGGACAGTTAAATATTTCAGCGAGAACCTCCTTATAAATAAATATTTCATGTCGAGCCTTTCGGGAGTCGAGCCCAGAACCCGGAGCGTGGTAGGCGAACGCGCCAACCACTACTGCGAGGAATTTTCTCCACTTGATATTCATAATAAAAACAAACTACCTTGAATGACATCACTAGTTCTTATGAATCAACCGATTATAAGAGAGTTGTGATGAATTTCCGGTTTACGGTAAGTCAACTGACATATCGGTATAACGGTGACCGAGAAGAAGGGGAAGAGAACTTGAGACGTCACACGCTGATGGTCAAAAATTAAATGCAAAATTTTAAGAACCCAAAATGTTAAGTTTTTGTTAAAACAAAAAATACTTGAAACATTTTAATCCTTATGATTTGGCAGCTGTTTTCTCGATTTTAAGACACACTCAAAACTTTGATTGGTTCTGATGAAAAATAGACTTTTTTGACTTAAGCTCTTTATCCCGCGCACGGAAGACATAATGTGACGCGTTTCGTCTTATTCGTGATAGTGTTTTTATAAAACTATGAAAGTCCACAAAATCTCTCTGTCAGGTCCGCGCGTCCCGTAGTTCAGATGTGAACTGCTGACGAACTGTCAGCCGTGGATGTGCAGGACCGCGAGAACCTAATGCCTCAAATAGTCGAGCGCAGTTAAGAGTTGACGTGGCCATTGTCTTATCTCCACATCCCTTATCAATACATAAAATGGAATTCTACCGACTATAGTCCTTAAAATATCACTTGATTAGAATGACAGTTGTCAGCAAAAGTGACGACCTAACTTTGTAGTAATGTCTAAGGAATGATTTATATTGACACACGCAAAATCATTAGTATCTGGTATGTTAATTAATTTTTTTAATACAATGCTCGACATATAAATATATAAAATCAGCTTTAAAAAAAACAAAAAAAACTAAAATAAACCTAATTATTAACGACGTTCTTACAAGGTGACATCATTTTGCAAAAACGTTAGAGATGAGACAAATTGATCAATGTAAATTGATCGAATAAAAAAATAATTCATTTGATGTTGTTCCTGAAAAAAGTAAAAATGTCTTATTTTTTGGTAAATAATTGTCTTAAACACACTTGTTACACGATAGGCTTGTTTTTGCATTTTTATATCAATTTTCAGAAAAAAAGTTTGAATGCAAAAGTATAAAATGTCTTATTTTTTAGTAAATAATTGTCTTAAACACACTATAATAGGCTTGTTTTTGCGTTTTTATATCAATTTTCGGAAACAAAGTCTCATGTTTGCATGAAAAAACTGATAAAATCGATTTGATCGGTACATGCATGATCAGTGATTAGTAATTTCCCATCACTATTGACATTAGTTTGGCAGCTGTCATTTTAATCAAGCTATATTTTAAGGACTATAACTGCATTTACAATAAATAAACTATCATTACCAGAATATTGCACAGTGAGTAAAGTGGTCACTTAAACCAGCCAACGACCGATCAAAAGGTCTAAAATGTTCTCTAACTCCGCTGTAATATTTTAACAAATGTTTGGTCGTTTTTTTGTACCCTGTTCATGCTGTGGCTTCTTTGGTGCTGCTGTAGAGTGGGGCGGTGGAACTTCAGGTTAAGGGCGTCCTGGTCATGCAGGCTTTGGAAGGACACGGAACTCTGGCGGCTGGACGGGCCGAGCGTGCCCTCGCAGGTCCCTCCTTCCCGAGGACTGGAAATTGAAAATTTACCATCAGCCTTTTAATACAATGTTCATTCAAACACCCATATTTTTTTCCCTTTTATTTAAACGGAAAAAAAATACAGGGGGTTGAGTCCAGCGGATACGGTGGCTGGTGAGTACATCGATGCAATCAAAAGTCGCAAACGAGCTGCGAGGCGTGTGAGTGGGCGACTGTCATTTTCACTATGGAATAATCTTGAAAATTTGCCAATTTTACCAAAATGAGTCTTAGTTTGTCTGTCAAAAATGAACTAGGTGTCCAAAATGGCCGAAAATTGACAGATTAATTATAAATATGTGTAACAATCTAGGAAAAAAAAAGGGCTCTTAGAATTACATATTTAAATTAGACATTCATATATATTTTTTTTAAATTTTAAGCGAGCAGCTTAAAGCTAATAACATCAGCATATTATGCTTATATAAATTTGAACAAAAGTTCGTTATTGACGCACTTCAACCTTTCCAAAAACAAATCTAGTTCATTTATTAACTTATTGAGATTACACGTCGAGACCAGATCTTGTGGCAGCTTATTCCAACCATCAACAACCGTATTGTTTGGCAAATGTTTCCGTGGATTAAGATTTAATCTGGTTTTCTCCAGCTTGAGACTGTGGACTCGACATATTCCAAGTAATTTTTTATCAAACCTCGTGTGGTTTTTTTTACCTTATTTTCTCTATGTATGTATATTGTATACATTCAAAACCCAGTGCATGAGATGTGCACCTATCAGCTTAATGTCGCTAGAGCAAATCTTTAACTTCTTGTGTCCTATGGGTCTTTCTTTTCATTTGTAAAAAACGGACACAACTTATGTTGACAGTTAATTAGCAATGCAATTATTTGCTAACATTTAATAAATTAATATGTTTGTGTAGTCCATTTTTGTACTTTCCCAGTGGCTAGATATCTTTGCATACCTTTGCGAGTAAGTGTTCTCATGCTGCCTGTCGTTGCTCGCAGAGTCGACCAGCATCTCGGAGTCTGAGAGTTCCCCCTCCCAGGACATGGGGCGCTCCCTGTTGTTGTCTTTGGGCGAGGGCTCTCGGAGCACCTCGTTGGACGGGGTCATGGAACTGGACGACGGCCGTTTCTTTTTCGTTCTCATGTTCACCTGGAAATAAATCGTAATTGAATTAGACGTGATGTTGTTATTATTATCATGTTATTTAAGAAACTAACAGTTCTGCCATTTTATTTTTCTATTTCAATGCCATAGCGGCTTTTACAAAAAAAATACAGAAACAAATGAGTCAAATATCTGTAATTTGATCTCATTTCAAAATGTTGATAAAATCAGCCGGTCCAAGAAGTATAAAGATTTGAAAATAATTTCCAGGTCATAATTCAGTCAGAATCTCACCCGCATCAATAAAGGTTTCAGCTCTTTGAGTTCACATATATCAGCAGATGGAAGAATTGAAAGAATATAGATGTTAAAACATAGGCAGAATGGTAAATGTTACGCAATGTGTGAAATAGCCACTTAAAGCAGCCAATGTTTTTTGTTACATTAAAGCAGATATCAAAAGGACCTTTTTTCTAAATTTGTTACAACAGAAAGGGAAAACATTTTTGAGAAGGGACATGGAGGTCTGGGCATTTACAGGGCTTATGACCTGTCATTAAAGGCTGCCCACAGCCCATAGCATCCTTGTTGTTCGAATTCCACATTTCACTCCCATACATAAGGGTCGGCACCAGGAATCTATTGTAAACGGGTAATTTTGCCCCCTGCAACAGACATTATTTGCCAAGATAGTGCGCCGTCCACCCTGTTCCCGGTCGATGATGTTGATTTTCAGTATTCCGAGTGTCAGCACCGAGTGGATCGGTCGAGAGAACGTACCTGATAATGATGCTGGTTGAAGTCTATACTGGAGACTTCAGCATCGTTGGAGTCCTCGTCCAGGGTTCTCTCCTGGGAGACATTGATTCTCACTCCCTGGGAGCTGTACGAGAACTGACCTGAAAATTACAGGCAAAACATATTAATAAGTGAGAGTCCAACCCTCCAGTCCATACAGCAACACTGACATACATAGGCTTTAATGAGAGAGTTCATATAGATCAAGTATACAATATTACAACTAAAATATATATGTTTACATTGACGTTTCCCATTACGTAAAAGAAAAAATACAATTCTTGAGTACATAATATGGGGAGTGATGTCTAAGAATAGTTTGTTTATTTCATTTTTAATTATTAATATTTTTAGGATAACATAAATTACAGAAAAATTATAAATGTATTTCTGAAATAACTCCGCGTGCGACGTCAGAGGTTCTCTTCCACTTGTTCCCTGTCCGTTCAGCCGATTGGTCTGTTTACGGTGAGCAAACTGTATATCTTTCACAGCTCTCCGATCATTGGTTGATTCATATGAATCAGTGACGTCGTTAGTTTTTATTAAAATATGTTGTTTTTGTACATTTTCAAGAAATTTTGCAGTGCAATTTAATGCTCCAATTTTTACCACGGCAAGAAAACATTTTTCGTATCCAATTTCCTATAGGGCTGAAGTTCCTCATTGTTTTTTGTAGGAGTTAGGACAATCCAAAAACTCTAAAAAGCACCTAGGTTTGTCTGCCGTCTTCGAAAGTACAGTATGGTATACAAATATAATAAATATTTTTAAAAAAAGGAAAACCTACTGACATATAAAAACTCTTTTTAATTCTCTTTCTTAAAAAAAAAACAACTCGGATCTCGATCGCATAAGAGTTTCTGCATTTTATTTATTTATTTATTACTGAAATCATTTTGTAGAAGGTTGATCTCGCCATCTCAATTCTAGTCTTTATCTCGGAATCCGGATTCTACTCGTCATTTAACTGGCATCCTTGTTTTTTTTATTTTTCAAAAATATTTACAAAAGAGTCTTAAATTAAAGTCCTGCTGAGTTGCATACATACAACTCGCCAGCAGGTTCTTATAAATTCCTTGGATTATTCATACTTAACCTAAATTAATAATAATTTTACTTGAAAAACATTACACATTACATTGTCAAAAATTAAAAACTATCACTAATACAAAAAACTTTTTTCTATTAACCATAATTTGAGCATACGTCTCACTCTTGTATTTAACTCAGTATTTTTAATATTGTTTGGTAACATGTTAAATATTTTAGGTATACTGTATTGCAGTGTCCTTTTGCCATATTTATTGCAATATCTGGGAACAGCTAGCCCTAGTACAGCCATACTAGTAAACCTGGAGCTCAATCACAGATGGCTATCGACATGCTAAAAAACGTGCTAAGTATTTGAGCGATCACCACGAACAATCATGAACACGCTGAAGTTAAAGCGGTCGCGTTGCAAAACGAAATTCAACTTCGGTCAGTTCAAGAGGATTGGTTGAATCTCGCACAGGAACTTATCTATGGCGTTTTGCAACGCGACCGCTTTAACTTCAGCGTGTTCATGATTGTTCGTGGTGATTGCTCAAATACTTAGCACGTTTTTTAGCATGTCGATAGCCATCTGTGATTGAGCTCCTGGTGTTGTAATCAAGCACCAACTTGTGTTTATACTAGGAGTGCGACGCATGCTGACAAATTAAGTTGTACCAAAGTAAAGCCCTAACAGATAATTTATTTACAGATTTATACACCAATGATATTGGATTATTGTGTCTCTGGTGGTATACATCTTTATGTAGTAGCAATTTGATCATAGAATTTTGCAAAGTTTGAATAAATGATAAAACGAGCAACCTGACGTATCCCACTATGATCTATAGTGAGACAGATGTTAATGTTTCTCCGTTTGCCGACCATCATTATTTTGGTTTTTAGACTGTTTATTTCAAGTCAAGATTCCTTTCCTGCATTATTTACCTTGCCGACAAGTCGCTGCAGACTATCAGCAGTATCGGCTATGATGGCAGTATCAACAGGGCGTGTACTAAAATTTAGTATGCATTCTAAGTTAAATGAATGCTTACCGTTAGTCAGTTGTGAGTCGGACATGTTGATGGAGGTCACAGACACGTTCCTGGCAGTCGGTTCTACCTTCACTCCGAGCTCGCTGAGGGGAGATCCGGCTGCCGTACTCGCCATATCTGCAATGAGACGACGCGGTGCCTAGACTTTCCTCCGCCACTTGAAGAAGGTGCCGATATACATTGTACAACTAACCGATACTTGGAATCACACAATATCCATTATACATTATATGATATACAGTATAGTGTCGAAAGTTCCACATACACTAATATTCTATTTATTTATTTACATATACACTCAAAAAGACGTCTCAAAATATATTAATTATTATTATTATTATTTGATTTATTTGATGGCAGTACGGTTTCTGTTATTATTTTTATAACATTAATATTATACGATTGTCTTTTTGTTAAAATTATATCATACGCTTTTCTGGTATAAAAATACAAAATAGAACAGTTGATTTACACAATTGTGCGTAGGTTCACTGGTATGTTGTTATTTTTAGCGAATAGGAAATTGACACAGCTTAAACACCACCCATTCTCAATATGATATAAATATTTCGAAAATATATTTCAGTCATTAGCATCTCGGTAAAAATTAGCACACAATACGAGTCGTATATAGTTGGCGATTTGATTATTTATTATTATGACCGATTTTATTATCAATCCGTGCAAGGTGTCGAAACGATTTTTTCCGAGTTACGGCTGAAGAGGTGGCCGCGTTCGGAACGAAATTCGAATGCTCCCGCCGGGAATCAGCTGTCGCGCAGCGCGGTGTTGCCGGGGTCGGCCAGCGGGCAGGGGGGGAAGTCGGCGGCCGGGGGTAAAAATGTCGCGAGACACTGCGCCCCCCCGGCGTCTGCGCTGCCCTGCTGGCGGTGGTTGGCTGACGAGGTGCCCTCCCCCCTCCGGCGTGGTCCTGCAGATGTATCCTTCGGTGGTCCCGCCCAGACGCCGTGCATTTTGGCCACACTGAAAAGAAAAAAATATCAATATTTTGAGTACGTCCAAATGTTTGTAGACAGGCTGGATTACCTCCCTAGGGAATTATTCAGATCTAAGATTGTCGAAACAGAGAGTGAAAACATTTTTGAGGAGGGAATATGGAAGTATAGGCATTTACAGGGCTTATGATCTATCATTTTGTGTCACTGTATGGCGAACCCAACATTGTAAAATACATTTACAAAAAAGAGATTACAATGGTCGGGCCATGTCCACAGAATGAACGATGATTGTACCCCTAATATATTTTTAAATACCACTCCGGAATGCATTTTATAGAGATATAGGCAGATTTATAGAGATTATAATTTAAAATCTTAAATTGGACTGATAATTGGGCCATCCTCCTTGGCTGTCCAGATAAGATGCTGATAAAATAATAACAAAAAATCGTATAGATACCGTAGATTGGGAGAGCAATTGAATGTAGTTATACAGAAAGCAGCCAGCCATAGAAAAGTGAAACTGAGATAATAGCCATTTTGTGAAAAGAGTGAATTATAAAATTCTACACAATAGTTTGAATGTTTTTGACTTTAACAAACAATAAACAATGAATAATTTATTTTTTTTATATATTACAAACAAGAATCTTATTGTTTAAAATATTTTTAAAGTACTATAAGATTTTTCTAGTTTTGTGGGTGTTTTCTGCAAATTGAGAAATGCCGTTTTTGTAAATGGCACCTTTTTCCGGAGGTGATTAATACAGTTTTTTATATGAAAGCGGTCTGGCTGTTTTTAGCAGAACAAAGAATAGACCTTACTGCACCCGATAACATCAATATCTAATTTTTCCGAAATTGTGGACTGGCTGCTTTCTGCATAACTACGTTCAATTAAAGGTCTGATAAAAAATGTAAAGTAAAAAAACAGAGATAAATTAACATAAAAATAAAATATCAGATAAGTAAGTGCTTCGTATGTGCATTTATTGTGTTAAAATGTTGGTGGATAACTTTGAGAAGTTTGAAGGCCGGTGAGATACTAATGCTGGGTACTAATTTGGTAAATTTCACAGATAACATTGAAAGATAAAAAAGAATAACACATTATGCAGTTCTGAGAAAAAATATGCTGCTAATGATTAACAATACAACATTATTTGCGCACATTTATTTATTTATTTTATTGTATTAGGTAATTAAACGAAGATACATATTTAAAATAAACACACAATTTGTAGATATTATTTTATTATTTATTTATTATATATACGGCCTAAGCCAATTACAACAGTTACATGAAGAAACATAAATGCAAGAAACTGAACAAAAAGAACATAAAACTATTGAGCAAAGACAAACAAGGGCAAAACATTAATGGTTTACAATATATTCATAAAAACGAAATACATAAGACTTCGAGCTAAACCATGCCAATCCAACTTCATCCCACACTGTTTAGTCGCGAAGAGATCTATGAAAAGCCGGAAGATCTATCCCAAAGAATTCCAAGTCGTGTGATGAATTGACTAATCTACACATTCTGGACATTGGGGCATAAAAACCAAAGTTGCTCTTAGAAGATTTAATAAATAGCAGATTTTGACTTCTGGTGACACGGTTGGGAACATGAAAAGAAATGGATTGCAACAGAGATGGGACATCACTTAAAGCATTAAGTATTTTGAAAATGCATAAAAAATCCATCTCAGTTCTACGTCTCTCCAATGAAGACAGATTAAGAGATTGCTCTATTTCAAAAAAGGAATAATTACCCCTTTGTAATCCGAGCAACCATGCCACTTTTCTTAGAAAACGGTGTTGGACAGACTCGATATGGTCAATATGAGTCCTGTAGAATGGAGACCAAATAGGAGAAGCAAATTATAATATTTTATGTACTTGTATATCTTGAAGTTAAATAAAAGATGTTTTTAAAAGGTGTTTTTACACTGGTATATTTCATAGCCCCTGGACTAACCACACCTTCATGTAACAAAAATTATCGAGATATGCTGGGGTTGGTTTACCCATGCACTGCCCTATGCACCATTAGGTGCGGATAAAGAAATTATGATGACAAATTAAAATTTACCGAGAAATTAAATTTAAAAAAATAAAATCTAGCATTGATTTGTATTCGGTTTCATTTATTAAGCTGTTTTACAATGAAATTACGTCTAATATGATATTTACAAATATTTATGTTCAAAAAATATTTTTCCTATTATATTTGAAAGATGGAAGATTAATTGAATACAAATCCCGATATTTTTTATACCGAAATCATCGTTTCGAGAAAGATGACACGCTCTAACGCCGCGGGCCGGATGCGCTCAACCCCTGGCGGCTATCTATTCCGGCGCGGCGGTCTGGCCGATGACGTCACCGGAGGATGAGTTTCCAGCGCGTCCGTCCGCGGCCTAGGCAAGGTCGCCAGGGAGGACAAACACGGGCCTGCGTTTCGCGCAGAATATTTACTTAAGTAAATAAAATAGATTTAAATTAGTACTTGTAGTTCATTTAAATCCAGTGCACGGGTTTAACCGATTTGTTTTTAAAGCAAAAAAAAAACACGAATCCATCGCAGTTGTTGACTACGATATAACATCTTATAATTAATTTAAAAACAAATTATTACCTAACCCATAGTCCCAACATTTATATTTTTTGCAGTTTACGAGTAGCAACGCTTAAACTACAAGGAAATTTCTGTTTTCTAACCTCAAAACAGGATATAAACACGTAATATATTTTCAAAGTAGTGCTATTTTTATAAATTAGTCGGCCTCGTAGTGCAGTGGTCAGCGTATTTGCCTATCATGCAAGACGTCTCGGGTTCGATTCCCGCCATAATTGACATGAAACACAATTTATTTATTTTTTTAAAATAAATATTTGCGTTCTTATGATTTACCCAAATATTTAATTTTAAGGGCCATTTTCAACGAGTTGTAAATAACAATGTTTGATTATGTCCAAATGCTTGCAGACTGGCTGAGACTGGCTGAGCCAGTCTGCAAGCATTTGAACATAATCAAACATTGTTGAATTACTACCTGGTAAAAGAAGAAGTATAAAAATTGGAAAATTGTTTCCAGGCGTTGCCTAGTAGGTGATTTGGTTCAGCCGGATGAATCTCACCCACGTGATAAAGGTTTCAGCTCTTTTACTTCACAAAAGTCAACAGATGGAAGAGTTGAGGAAATGTGGATGTTCAAACATGGGCAGAATGGTGAATGTTACACAGTGTGTAAAGTGGCCACTTAAACCAGCCAATGACAGGTCATAAGCCCTGTAAATGCCTAGACTTCCATATTCCCTTCTCGAAAACTTTTTCCCTCTCTGTTGAAATAAATTTAAATAGAGTTGTAAATAACTCACTATTAGAAAATGGTAATCAAGTTAAGGTAGAGTGGGATTCGAACCACGAACATCATCCTTTGGCTCAGTCAGTTGTCATTTGACACGCAAGAGACGTGGATTTGTTGCATTTGATGTGCGATTTTATAATATTTGCTTAAAAAAACGCGAACGTGATTAATTTCTCATGAATTCTCTTGATAACACGTCTTTTTGTAACTTCAGGGCTGGTATTCCAAACGAAATTATAGCGCGGTATAGCGCGTTTTTACGTACTAAATACGCATTATAGCGCGCTGAAAACGCGTTCGGAATACCAGCCCAGGAGCTCAATCACAGATGGCTATCGACATGCTAAAAAACGTGCTAAGTATTTGAGCGATCACCACGAACAATCATGAACACGCTGAAGTTATCGCGGTCGCGTTGCAAAACGCCATAGATAAGTTCCGTATCCGTAGTCCGTGGTCAAACGTCAAATCAAAAAAGTCAACACGCGTGTAATCTCGTGCCGGTTTGTTATTTCGTTTTCAAGTTACAAACAATTACTATGGCGACTGCTTTTCTTAACATTTGGCTTGCCGACCGCCGGCTAAATGCAATACGGCACTCGAGAAAAATTGAAAGAAGGCGTGTGCGAGATTCAACCAATCCTCTTGAACTGACCGAAGTTGAATTTCGTTTTGCAACGCGACCGCGATAACTTCAGCGTGTTCATGATTGTTCGTGGTGATCGCTCAAATACTTAGCACGTTTTTTAGCATGTCGATAGCCATCTGTGATTGAGCTCCAGTAAAAAATATAATGAATTTGACTAAAATGTGTATCATTATTCACTCAAATAAGAGCAATTTGGACGGTCACGAAAATACATTTACCAACCATAAAAATAACATCATCATTCCCTTTCCGTACCTAATGGTGCATAGGGCACTGTATTGGTACACCAATCGCTGTGTATATTGATCATCTTTGTTACATGAAGGCAAGTTGATCAGTCTCACGCTTCAGGCACCAGTCCAGGGACTATGAAATGTTCTAGTGTAAAAACACCTTTGAATCGGGCTGTGGTCCCGTGGCTGGTGTCTCGGACTCACGGCTCAAAGGTCCGTGGTTTAAATCCCCCTCTACCACAACTTTATTCCCATTTTCTGATAGTGAGTTATTTACAACTCGTTGAAAATGGCCCTCAAAATTAAATATTTGCGTCTTATGAACGAAAATATTTATTTTATTAAAAAACAACAAATGTAAAGATAGAATTACATTTGTTGTTTTTTTATTTTTTTATTTCTTATACAGTATACAATACAATGAAAAATAAGTTGTACGTGTGTACTTATTAATTGAGATTTATTGTCAAAAGATTATTCGCAAAAGTTGGGAGAGTATTGTGAAAAATTGAAGAATTGAAGGAATATGAATGTTTAAACATACAGAATGGTAAATAATACACAATATGTAAAGTGGCCACTTAAACCAGCCAATGACATAAGCCCTGTAAATGACTAGACTTCTATAAAATGTTCTTCATCTCTGTTGTAATATATTAAATAATTTTACGGAAAAAACAGGATGACGGTTTGCTCGTTTTCTTTTGAAAATGGAGACAATCCTTAATGTCTCGGACTGGCATCCCTAACAAAGAAAATAAAAAGAACAAAGAGAAAATATTGGTACGCGATATTAAATGTTTGAGTACATCTTAACCTACACTTCAACTGTAGATATATGTTTTTATATGTAAATCTGTTGACAGAATGACAAAATGAAGGCGTGCAATGCGCACTCAATATGATAATACTAATTTTTATCAGTGTTTGCGAACCTGGCTGTTCTGAGCTTAGAGTATGATACTCTAAGGCAGTGATTCCCAAAGTGGTCTATATCGACCCCCAGGGGTCTATGACAACCTGCAAGGGGTCTACGTCAGCGAAAAAAAAATTTAGGGGTCCATGAAATGAAAGTGGGGGTCCACGATAGTGGATCTCAACATACACTGATAGTACAGAAGTACTTCTGGCTGCAAAAAAACATACCCGTTACTTATCCTGTATTATGGAATATAGCGAGCAAATTTTTAATTTCCTTTCCATCGTCATACCTAGTGGAAAGGGGGTTCAGCGCTGTTACCAATCTCCTAACGAAAAAAGAAACAGACTGCACATCATTGGCCGAGGAGATTTAAGATTAAACCTGACAAAATTGACGCCAAATGTTGATGATTTATTATTAAAGCATCAGGTTCATCCTTCCCACTAAAAACATTTACTTATTGCTTAGTTTATTTTATATAACAGATACAAAATTTTATTTTAAGCAGTTTTAATTTAAATTCAATTAATAAATGTATAAAACTTAACATTTGTTTTAACTTTAAGTTTTTACCACTAAACTTTACTACAGTTAGAAATTTATGAAAAATCAATATCAGGTAAGTAGAAGTAGGGGGTCTACCAAAAACCGAAAAACATGGCAAGGAGTCTACGATACAAAAAAGTTTGGGAACCTCTGCTCTAAGGTTATGAGCCTATTCAAGATGGAGCGGTCCCCTAACAGTAATGGCCACATTTTATGACCTATTTCACATGTATCGTCAAAATACACACGGCACAACAAAAAAGGGTGAATAGACATAAAAAAATATGATAAAACAACATTGCTTTTATCCAATTTTTTTTTCGACCGGTTTTTTACCTTCATACCGGTCCTTACCGGTACCAGTATAAAGGTAACAAAAACCTACAAAAGATATTGTTAGAAATTGAATATTACAACCAGAATTATCTTCTTAAAAAAAAGAGAATACATTTCTATAAAAAAAGGTTTCAACTAAAATATTTCACTAACTAAAGCTAAATTTTAGATATAAAATTGCTACGTAAAAAGAATTGTTTGCTTCAAATACATAAAGATAAAATAAATAGTAATATTTCTAGGTCACAAAACGTAAGTACGCGACCTAGAACAGGTGGTAATATCTTAATTCCTAAATTAAAAACAACTACTGCACAACATCATTATACTTACAGAGGAATCTTTTTCTTTAATGAAATGAACAAAGATAATAAAAAATACAGTCAGGAATACAATATATTTAAGAAAGAAGTGAAAAATTACATCTATAATTTTTCTTTATGTAACACTGACTGAAAACATCGTTTATATCTTTTTTGTAATTTATTTATATTATCCTAGATATATTATTAATTGAAATTAAAAAAAACTATTGTAAGACGCCACTCCCCATTATGTACACAAGAATTGTTTTTTTCTTTTGCGTAATGGGAAACGTTAATGTAAATATATGTATTTGATAAATGTAAAAAAATTATATTTAGTTGTAATATTGTATTTTTATTTGTTATTGATAACATTTTAAAAAATAATTAAAAAATGATTTATTTATTACATTTGAAAATATATAATTTTTATTCCATCATCATTATTATTCCCTTTCCACACCTAATGGTGCATAGGGCACGGTATTGGTACACCAATTGCAGCGCATCTTGATCATTTTTTGTCACGTGAAGTTAAGATGATCAGTCTTACGCTTCAGGTACCAGTCCAGGGACAATGAAATATTCTAACGTAAAAACACCTTTTTACTCGTAAATAAATACTTCATATCAACCATGCCGGGAATCGAACCCGAGATCTCTTGCATGGTAGGCAAACGCGCTGACCATTACACTACAAGGCCGAAGGTTAACATAACTTTTTTTACTTTGATTTTAATTTTTAAGCTACTTTCATTTCCCCTTATAATATTATTGAACTTGAAAAATAAAAGTTGTTATTTAATAATCTTATCATGTAATAAAATATGGAAACTTCCCTGCTCCATTAGAGATAAGTCTAATTTTTTGTACTATAAAACTATGTAGTTATACCAGTGGCGAATGGTGATATTATTGACAGGTAAGCTATAAAAAAATATCATATATTTGTACCTACATAGGAGGTACATAATATAATGTAAGTAATATATACTATAAATTGATATTTTTCTGTGGTTCTGTGTGATACAACAACTCTTATCCATGAAATCAACTCAAACGATGTAACTTCGTGATATATTATCCATTAATTATCCACAAATTTAAAATCAATCTGAAAAAGCACATTATGACTGAACTAACTAGACTAGACGAGACATAAAATGACTAGACAATATTTAATTTCTAATGTAACCCTAACGGGTTTTTTAAAATTGTAAATAAATAAAAATAAATAAAAAAAATTACTTTAATATATAGTTTATTAAAAAATTAATAAAAAATATCACTACGAATTCAGTCGATATTAAGTATTCAATTGAAATGTCAACTGGCCGCATTGTTCTAGTAATTAATAGTGCTAAAAACGCTCGCGTAGAGCGCTATATGTCCTGCAATATGACGCATGAAAGTAATTATGGTCTTATGTCAAAAGTACCATCTCAAAGAAAAATAGTCCTTAAGAAACAATGTTTGAAATACTGTTTTCCAAATCAAGAATCTTCAAATAATTTGTGTAATCTGCAAGTTTAATCTAGGAGAAAAAACCTGCACTGGGTTAAGACATTCAAAATATAGTATACTTATTTGTATGAAAAAATAAGCTGGAAAAATCGGCTAGTTTCTTGGCTCACCGCAGGCGCTGGGCGCGCTTTATTAAAATTTATATTTATATTAGGATAAAAATACAAACGGTGGAAATGATAAAACAAATATAATGGTAAGCTGCGCATAATCGCTTCTATACACGGTTCGCCCCTGAGTTGTACTCTATGTTTCCCGAATAAAAGAAAATAAAAATAAATAAAATAATAATTTTTTACGCCTTTCGAAAAGTTTGTGCGAGTCTTTTGTTTAGTTTTGTCTGCTAGATTATTGTATAATTTCAGTCCCTGATTTATTAGTCTCGATTGTCCTTCTCTAGTTTAGGAATGTTGTATTTGGTATTGTTTCGATATTCTTGAATTATGTCCATGTTTATTACAATGTTTTTTAAGTTTTAGTTCTTTGTTTACAATGAATGAGGCTAATTTATGAATAAATAAAAGATTCTAGTTGAAAAAGTCCATGAAAATTCATCCCGGACAGGATAATTTCCGCATTCAAAAAAATAATACTGACTTTTAAGATTGTTTTAAAAATAAACAAGTAGATAAACAACAACAAATACACCAGGCGTTAAAACTTATAATATTAGAAATCAAACACTGATTTGAGTCTACTGAACAGAATAGAAATAGCACGATCAGCATTCAATGGCATGAAATAATTCTTCTGCAGTGATTTCTTTTTCTACCGCTTTTCTCCATGTTCTCCATTAAGCTAGGGTTTCCTAGGACAGCGGTGCCCGCATCTTAACGGCCGTAGTGAACGGTGATGCGGTGGACAGCCGTCGTAACGTCGACTAGAGAGTGGTTTCCTAGGGAAACAGTGTTAAATGGTGTTGATAACACCGTTTTCATAGGAAACTACACTTTAGTCACCGTTACGACGACTGTCCACCGCATTACCGCTCACTACGGCCGTTAAAATACGGGCACCGCGTCTTAGGAAAACCTAGCTTTACAGTGACAGTAGCGTCGATTTTACTCTGATGTTTGTTTTTTTTTTCTATAAAAGTTACTGCGCACGCGCACATATCAGTGTTGACTGTTAAAAATTAAGCATGAAATAACCTCGAATTGTTATTCCAGGTAATAAATATTTTTATAAGTAAGCTTTTTTTATATCGGTTATAAATAGTAAAAACGGGTGTAGTTATTTCTTAGTGTAAACCTGGTATAAGGAAATCTAATAAGTAAGGCCCAATATTTATTCTATCACTCTAATAAGGATGGTATTCCCATCCGTAATCTACAACTATGCCTAGGCGTAACTCTATGCCGGGTTTATAAGTAAGGCGCTCATTCTTTTAAAAGCGGGGTTGTAGGTATGGTGTATTTTGGAAGAATTCCAACGCTAGGTGAGGCAGCCAACCAGCGAGGAAAATATTCAATGCAACAGACCGAATACCAGCAGAGACTTCACAGAGAGATATCGGAGTTGTGATAACTTGTGATCTTAAGAGGAAAGGCGGTCTTACTTTTCATCATACAAACCGTATTTTTTCCCTGGATTATAACACTAGAGCAATGATTTTCTTACGCACTATAGATATTTACCATCGGCGCGTCTCTATCGTTTTGCTTTTTTGATAAATTGTTTCTTATGAGAGCTAGGACCATCCGAAAACCCAAAAAAGCGCCCAGTTTTATCTGCCGTCTTCGGCCGTACGGTATACAAATAAGATGACTATTTTTGAAAAACGCAAAACGTCCCGATACAGAAAATTTCATTCTGATGCTCTCTCTTTCTAAAAAAAATATTTAAAAATCGGTTCAGTTTTGAGGTGCGGAAAACGGGACGGCGAAAAGTCGATTTTGTCGATGTCAGTTGGCCAAAATCAGTCCGTCATGCGTTTGTCTTTTTCGCATTGAATCTATCAATGTCTGCCTCAGAACAAGGTATTTACTATACCTAGTGAGAATAGACAGTGCCCAATATGTTTGCTTACATTTTAATTTTGCTTATTTGTTTATTTTTTACCTTCTTTACTGTTTGCAAACATAATATAAAAATAGTACGCTTAACTTATGATAAACGCCGATTTTTGGCACTCAACTGAACTGAGCTGAATTGTTTTAAGCTTTGTTAATCACTCGTGAACAAATATTTACTCATAGAATTAAGAATAGTCCAGAAGGAGCGTAGAATCATATTTGAATACATCGGACTGTGTCCAAAAATCCCCCCACTTTGCCCCACTTTCACCGCGCGCATTCTTGAAGTCGCCGCGTAATGATGGGAAAAAATATAATCAGAACACAAATGTAAGGTAAAAAAAAGCAATTAGTTAATTTCTCTAAAATTTTATTGTACGCGCGTAACATTGATTGACACAACAGAGTAGATAAGTAAAGGGTAATTTAATTAGAGTAATTGAATTAATGAACTTTGAACTTAAAATATAAAACAAATATTATTTTACATAAACGGATATTTTCATATCATGTTAAATAATATTCGATGTTTCAAAGATAATGTCGATCAAATGTCCACCACAGCGTTGTTCAATCCGAGGTCCAATTTTCATTAGTTCCCTCATTAGATGAGCAATGTAGGGTAAAAAAAATTACTACCCTGGCAACACTAACAAAATGTCCATTTTGTTTTCTTCGACAATATGACAGATGAAAAATAATTCAATTTTTAAGTAATGTATTTGCTACTTACACATTCATTTGCCAATTACACATGAAATGTGATCCTTTCCTGTTTCTTTAAGATCCTAGCAGTATTTCTACACTTTAAAAGGACACAACACGGCATAGTTGAATTCAAATCAGGAGTTGCGTACTGAGCGACGTCTACAAAGAAACTAATGGGTCAAAACGTAAAACTACTAATTTATTAGTAGTTTAGTCGCCTGCTGTTTGATGCTCGTATGCAGTTTCTGGACTATTCTTAATTCTATGTATTTACCTATGAAAAGTTACACAATCCTTTTTACAATGTTTTTCCGAAAAGTTTTCACACGCTTTCATGGCGTAAGCAAGCATTTTGGTTTCGATTCTAAACGTCACGCCTGGCTGGCAGTCGAAGAACGACTAAAAACGCGTTGGGCATGACTGAGCGTTTGGGCATGAGTGTCATCATTTTTTTAGGGTTGAGGGCATATCTGTTTGTATCAACATGTCAATGCATATCGCGTAACAACCATAAAAATCACAGCATCTGTGTGCATGCATACAATAATAATTTGAAAAACAAAAGAACTATAGTCCTTAAAATATAGCTCGATTAAAATGACAGCTGTCAAACTAATTGGAAATGGGATGGGAGTAATGGGAAATTATTGATCACTGATCATGTACCGATCAAATCTATTTTATAAGTTTTTCATGCAAACATGAGACTCTGTTTCCGAATGTTGATATAAAAATGCAAAAACGAGCCTATTATAGTGTGTTTAAGAATATTATTTACTAAAAAATAAGACGTTTTATACTTTTTTACAAATGAAATATTTTTTATTTGATCGATTTACGTTGATGAATTTGTCTCATCTCTAACATTTTTGCAAAATGACGTAACCTTGTAAGAACGTCGTTAATAATTAGGTTTATTTTAGTTTTAAAGCTGATTTTATATAATTATGTTGATTTATATGTCGAGCATTGTATTCAAAAAATAAATTAACATGCCAGATACGAATGATTTTTCGCGTGTCTATATAAATCACTCCTTAGACGTTACTACAAAGTTATGTCCTCACTTTTGCTGACAACTGTCATTCTAATCAAGCTATATTTTAAGGACTATAAGGTAGCCGGATATTACAAAGACGTACATTATATAAGAAACCCACACAACGATTATTAGCTGTTAATGAAATGATGTTTACTCTTCGCGCTATTCGCTTGTTTTTTTTTCAAATTCTCCGAATTCGGTGTTCGTCGCAGCAACAAATAAAAGTACCTATATAACCAGTCGCCGAATAGGAAAATCGCCAATGTAAAGGGGCACCCACACGCGAGGCGACGTGGACCGGTTACCGGTATGTTGATTGAGAGGAGAGTAGAGAGGCCTTTGTCTGAATCATCCCGCGGCAGAGGCAGGAAGCGGCCACATTCTACCGCACGCTGGCCCGCGAAACGAGAATTCGCGATCTTGCATGACGCGCTGGGAGTGCGAGAATCATGACCATAGTCACCGTTCGAGGAACAACAGTAAAAGATACTTCAATTTCCTGATAAAATCTAAATTATTATTATTATTTATTGATCCGAAGACGTTTGCAAAAAATAATTGAATATTAGATATCATTGCCATGTGTGCCCCTTTTACACACTCCGCACTCGGTGTGGCGTGAGCGAAATTCAGCGTGCGAAGGTTTTCACGGTCACCGTTATAAATGTGTTTCTTTTTTGGGAGATACCGTGTGTGTTGGATTTGTTCCGACGTTTCGGCTACCATTGCGGGAGCCGTCTTCAGAATTACATAAACAAACACGACGGGCTTAAATTATTACATGCTACAAAAACGAATAGAAATGTGCGTACTGCCGACTGCGACACGGTACAAATTACGAGTCGGAGCTCTCGCCTTCCACACAGTAGCCAGGCTCTTTATGGACCCGGTCTTGGAGGGCGAGAACTATTCACGGGGACCCGTCACAATAGATCTCCGCAGGTCGCAGCGGCGTCAGGAGCTTGCATAGCACTGACCCCTACCTCTAAGAATAAGAATGACATTGTCATCGCTATATTTTTTAATTAGTATGTCAATTAAGTAATAGGCTTGCATTCTCTAGAGAGCGTTTAGAATCGTACTGCTGGTCTCGAAATTTCAATACTGGTATTAAAAATGTCTTGAGACTCGAAATTTTGGGAGCCTCGTGTCTCGAATGGAAGCCCTAGTTGGGCCAGGTTCCCATTATGCCGGACCAGCGGATTTGCCGGAAGAGCTAGTGGCTGTACAATTTATATGAAGCTATTCACGTTATGCCGGATCCGGCAAAAACACCGAGCTCGGCATTTTTACCGAGCGTTTTGTCACTGCGAAGCTCCGGTAGAATACCCGGATCGGAGTAATGTGAACAAGCGTGCTCCGGTATCTGTCCCCCCGCTCGCCCCGCCCGTGTTCCCCACGCGTCATTTCGGCTTCGCATTCTGCCGAAGGTAGACGTGTAGCATGGATCTAAACGCAGACACTTTAATTACGCTTGTCCGAGAGAGACCTTTTCCGTGGGACAGTGGCGAATGGTGATTTTATTTACAGGTAAGCTAGAAAAAATATAATATATATTTCTACCTACATAGGAGGTACATAATATAATGTAAGAAATGTATACCAAATATAAATTGATATTTTTCTGTGGTTCTGTGTGATACAACAACTCTCATCCATGGAATCAACTCAAACTATGTAACTTCGTGATAAATTATATTATATGGATATATTATCCATTACTTTAATATATAATTCATTAAAAAATAAATAAAAATACCACTATAAATTCAGTCGATATTAGGTATTCAATTGAAATGTCAACTGTCCGCATCGTTCTTGTAATAACTAGTGCTAAAAACGGCCGCGTGGAGTGCTATATGTCCTGCACTATGACGCATGAAAGTTATTATGGTCTTATGTCAAAAGTACCGTCGAAAGAAAAATAGTCCTTAAGAGACAATGTTTGAAATACTGTTTTCCAAATCAAGAATCTTCAAATAATTTGTGTAATCTACAAGTTTAATCTAGGAGAAAAAACCCGCACTGGGGTTAGTACATTCAAAATATAGTGTACTTATTTGTATGAAAAAAATAAGCTGGAATAATCGGCTAGTTTCTTGGCTCACCGCAGGCGCTGGGCGCGCTTTATTAAAATTAAAATTTATATTTGGATAAAAATACAAACGGTGGAAATGATTAAAAATAAATGGTAATTATTTTTTTGTTTTTCAGTAAATAAAGTTACAATAAAACATTATTATGGTTAGTCAAATATAATGGTAAGCTGTGCATAATCGCTTCTATACACGGTTCGCCCCTGCTGTGGGATAAGACCGAATAAGATTATAAAGGCAAAATTTTGAAGTTAGCAGCGTGGCGTGAAGTATGTTTAATACTGAAACCAAACTTCGATGAACTGGAAGAAAAAGAAAGATCCGAACTCTGGCACAGGTCCGAATTCAACTGAGATGAGTACTTGACTGTACGGTTTTCTTGTGGGATCCGGTGTTAATGTGTCCTATCACTATTGTCCGGGAGCCAGTTTCCGGCAAATCTGCAGGTCCAGCGTAGTGGGAGCGTAGCCTTACAAGCCCTGTAAATACCTGGACTTCCATATTTCCCAACTAAAAATGTTTTCCCACTCTGTTCCATTGAATTTTAATCTAGGGCAGTGGTTCTTAACCGGTGCCCCGCGAGCTTGTTGCAAGTGCTCCGCGAAATTATGAAAACCAAAACTTAATGTTGCCTCATTTACTGTGCGAGTTGCAAATATAATGGCTAGATGGCAGCACCCTTGCAAAGCGAAGTTGTGTGCGCTCAAATAAAAAATATCGGCTAAAATGGCATATTTAGCCGATATTTTTGATATCTTGAATAGCGTCAATGCCATCATTCAAGGAAGAAAAGAAAAATTTTTGACATCCACTGACAAATTTACAGCCTTTCGGAAAAAAGAAACTATGGAAAAATCGCATTTTAGAAAAAAAATAAGAGATATGTTTCCTTCGTTAAATGAAAACACCGCTGAGGATATTTTTTTTAGCAATATCAGAACATTTAACTTTATTGGAAGAAAATATTGAATATTACTTTCCTTCAATAAATATAGAAAGTTTGAACTGGATACGAAATCCTTTTGCGGCAATTGATACTTCCAGGGATACATCGAATTGTGAATTTTCGTATAAATAAGAAGAACAATTAACTATTACTCCATCAACAGATCGTACTGTTAAAATTGAAATCTCAGAAATAACTCTGGATGAATTTTGTATTTTTGTTCAAGACGAATACCCAGCTCTCTTTACAAGAACACTAAAGATTTTATTACAGTTTTCAACCTCATATTTGTGTGAGCTAGGTTTCTCGACATTAACCAATATTAACACGAAGAAACGTGAAAGACTTAACGATTTGGATGAAGAAATGAGAGAAGGTATATCAAATACTAGACTTAATATCGCTGAAATTTGTAAAAGCCGTCAAGCTCAGGTGTCACATTAAATCATTTTCGCTGCAAAAAGTTTCAGTGGAGTATTGCGGCTGGACGGGCCGAACGTGCCCTCGCAGGTCCCTCCTTCCCGAGGACTGGAAACTAAAAATGTAACATCAGCCTTTTGATACAATGTTCATTCGAACACCCGTAACTTTATCCCTTTTATTTCCCGGGGAAAAGTTACAGGGGGTTGAGTCCAGCGGATACGGTGGCTGGTACATCGATGCAATTAACAGTCGCAAACGAGCTGCGAGGCGTGAGAGGGCGACTGTCATTTTCACTATGGAATAATCTTGAGAATTCACTTATTATACCAAAACTAGTCTTGGTTTATCCATCAAAAATGAACTAGGTGTCCAAAATGGCCGAACATTGACAGATTAATTATAAATATGTGTAACACTCGAGGAAAAAAAAAGGCTCTTAGAATTACGTATTTAAATTCAACATTCAAACATTACTATTATTACAATATTTGAGTTTGTCCGAATGTTCGTAGACAAAAGACTGGATTTCACCCCCTCGGGAGTCATTAAGATAAACAAATTACAACAGGGATGGAGAATACCTTAAATAAGGAATATGGAAGTCTAGGCTAAGTACAGGGCTTATGACCTGGCTTATTGGCTGGTTTAAGTGGCCACTTTACACACTGTGTAACATTCACCATTTTGCCTATGTCTGAACATCCATATTTCTTCAATTCTCAGGTCCAAGAAGAAGTTTAAAAATTGGAAAATTGTTTTTAGGCTTTGCCTAGTATGTGAAATAATTCAGTCAGATGAATCTATTTACAACAATAAAGGTTTCAGCTCTTTAACTTCACTAAAATCAACAGATGGAAGAATTGAAGAAATACGGATGTTCAAACATAGGCAAAATGGTGAATGTTACACAGTGTGTAAAGTGGACACTTAAACCAGCCAATGACAGGTCATTAGCCCTGTAATTGCTTAGACTTCCATATTATCTTATTTAAGATATTCTCCATTCCGGTTGTAATTTGTTAATTTTTAACTTGTTTGTAAAAACATCAATTTTATTTTTAATAAAAGTTATCCTTGTATATTTTTTAATCTTTAGTTTTGGTGCACCGCGATTTTTTCCTTATGATCAAAGGTGCTCCCTGACTTCAAAAAGGTTCAGAACCACTGCTCTGGGGAGTGATATCTAACATTTTTACATACTTGAAAATAATTTCAATAAAGTTACAAAACGTGCGTGGTCTGAAAACCAAATGATTAAATTTATAAAATGTATTTTCGGTTACTCGCGTCACGCGTCGGGCCAGTGTGCGGCGCGCTGTTGGCTAACTCCTCGGCGCGTCGGTCGGGTGGGCAAGGCGATTGAGTATTGAGTCACACCGAGACCGGGGCGGCTGGCGGCTATCGACTTCCACGTTGTTGCTTTTACGGAACATTCTCCGAGAGCATTGCAATAGTGAGGTGTGCTCTGCTCGCGGGGCCGGAGTCTCGCGAACGGGTTCGTTCGCGCCTCGGCTGACCGATTGCAAAACATAACGGAGACTTGTCGCGTTCAATGGGGTATTTTAACAAATCGGGAATAACATTGCGCAGTAATTGCTAAGACAAATATGTCAATCGGTGCTAGACTGGGGCGGTGCAGAACGCAGCTTTAGTTGCGACACTTGCGTATGGAAGTGAAACTGGCAGAGGAAGGGTGAAAGCGGGTGAAATGCGATCTCTTGGAAAAATGTGAAGGAAATCCACTATTGAATACAATGAGGATTTCCACAGGCATGGAACGAGAAGCGAAGTTGATTCAATTCAATTCATTCATTTTAAATAACATATACATTACAAACTAAAATTTAAAACGTACATATTATAAAAATACAAAAAATACATAAGGAGACTCTTGCCAAAATAGTAGGAGAATCCTGCTCCGGAAAACCCCTTTGGATACCTGAAACAGATCAACATCCAGGGCGATGTTGTTCAGCATAGCGATAGCCCTAGCATAGGTATAAAACAATCTATGCTGACGCTGTCTTAGGTAATTATCAGGAACATACAAACCAATGCTCATCAGACTCAGTCTGTTTGTATAATGTACTCATATGAATGTATTTTTATTTTTGCAGAATTTTTGTGCCTAACAATGTGTGCCCATGTAAGATTTACAAACCTAAAATGCATATCTTTTTTACTACTTTTCTTCTATACTTCCGCAGAGTTCCCATATAGGTCCCATTATTTTTTTTCTCTATATTGATGTATATCATCATGTATATCAATCAGAGCTTTAAATTTTCTCAATTTCTACTTTTTGCCGACGATGCCAAGATCTTTGCCACTGTCAATGATATATCTCACTGTGTATATATCCAAGAAGATCTTGATCGTCCATTTGATTACTGTAATAAAAATCAATTGTACATTTATACCTCAAAATGTTATTCAATGACATTTACTAAAAGTACAATTTTTTTTACAAACAATTATACGATCAATGATAATTCCATATCACGATGTAGCGAGATTAGAGACTTATACCCGTATGCAGAGACAAAACTTAAGGTAAGTAAAGTACATTCTAATTTCAAATGCAGAGAATAACCTGAAGGTGAAGACAATAGAATGTACCTTCCTCACCTTAAGGTTTGTCTGCATACGGGTATTAAAAGTTATTCTTGATAATAGATTGCTCATATAAATTCTATTTTGAAAAAGCTTACCAAATGCTGGGCTTCATTTTAAGAATTTCCAAACCTTTCAAAAAACCAAATACATTAAAACTTTATACAACACTTTTGTACGCAGTAATTTGTAGTTTGCATCCGTCGTGTGGAGCCCACAATACATAACAAACATAGAAAGGATTGAAAATGTTCAACGAAATTTTTTTAAATACCTAAATTATAAAAACAGTAAAACGCTTTGTACTTACAGCCAATCTGCCAAACAAAATGGATTTTTTACCCTTGAAAATAGACGCACTGTATCTGAATTATGCTATTTACACAAATTATTAAATAATAAAGCAGACTCTTTTAACCTACTCTCCAAAATTAATCTTAATGTCCCCTTTCGCGTGACAAAAAATAAGTATTTATTCCATCTGCCAGTCTGTTGCACTAACTATGCACAACACTCTTTCTTCTATCGTTCTTGCTCTAACTATAATGTTTTTTTTTTTCATCTATTAATATATTTTACATACCCCTTAATTTGTTTAAAAATAAATTAAGACTTATTATTTCTGACTGCAATACGATCCCACTTACTATTTAATGATGCACACTCCTGAACCTTTACTCTTACACTAATACACCTAAACACATCCTTTTGTTACACATACACATACTATGAAAAGAGGAAGGGGTAAAAAGAGAGAGGAGAAAGGAAAAACTCAAATATTCAGGAAGTGACATTTCATACGTGATTTGAATGTAAATAAAGAAGGGGCGTCTCTGATATTATTAGGTAGATTAATTTACAATCGAGAAGCTATTACTGTGAAAGAGGAGGCAAAAAAATTACAGCAGTGAGTGGGTATTGAAAGGGTTCTCTCGTTACTATAACGACGAGATAGCCCATGCTGTGATAGAGGTTGGAAGAGCTCTGTCAGATAAACAGGCGAAGTGGGATTATTGAAAATATTGTGAAAAGGTGATAGAATGTGATTGTTTCTTCTGTGCCTGATACGGAGCCAGTGTAGTTGCGTGCGATATTCGGTTATGTGGTTGAACTTGCGAAGATTAAAAATATGACGTACTTATACAAACATTTTACAATCCAGATATTTAGAACAATATAAATTAACTAAATATCTACACTTTACAATGAAGAGAGGAGGGGGTAAATGTGGGAAGGAAAGAAAGAGGAGAAAGGAAAAACTCAAATATTTATTATTATTATTAAAATACAAGAAACAATACTGAAATAATTCATTTAATTAAAGCAGTGTGTATAACTCAATTTTGGCTATTGTGGCACATTAGGCGGCCTCCGTGGTGCAGTGGTCAAGATGCTTGACTCACGCACGGTAGGTTCCGGGTTCGATTATCGATGAGAACACAAAAAAAAAGATTTTTCTCAAGCTTGGGTGTACTGTGATGCAATTCACTACTGTAATTGGGCCTCCTGGCCTGTTGTGGTGCAAAAAAAACTAAAATCGACAAAATGTGAATAAAGAAGGGGCGCGTCTCAGACACAGATACTATCAAATTAATGTAACTTTGTAAATTTAAAAACTTAATAAATAAATAAGTCCTGTTGAATGAATTCGTAAAGAAAGCATCTTAAAAATTGATTGCTGGAGCGGAATTTTACAGTATCCGCCGTGAGTGTCGCTAATTGGGAACTGGAGACTCTTCGGTGCAAGGATAAGTACCTGGCCTGGTGATGACGAATACGAGATGAACACCTTGACCATTACGATGCATGACGAAGAGGAAATAACGATGCAATCAGATTAAAAATATTTTAATTATTTTGTCGGTAAAGTACTTCAATAAGTGGGTGAATAGGGAAATGCCGTAAAGTAAAAGTAATAAGGGTCTATAAATTAGAGTTTTAAAAAAATCATTTTGCTACTTATTAGTAGCGTAAAAAATATTTTTAGATTTGGAATTCCCGCAAAAATAATCATTGCATTGGCTACGCCCCTAATACGTCACGATTCGTGTTAATTTTGAACTTTGTTCCTAACGTTTCAAATTTTTATAGAACATCGTCACGAATCTTGACGTAAAAATTATTAATTTTATTTATTGAACTTTTGTACATAATGTTATTTGTAAATTGGCGGGCTTAATTCCAAATGGCAACTTCTTCCAAACAACCGATAAAATAAAAGTTTTATTTTTATAATTCAAGTTACAGAACATATTCAATAGAAAAAAAAGATTCAAAAGCTAAAGATATATAAAAATAGAAACAAACGTATTTGTTTATAAATGACCTTAAATCAAAACTATTACTCAATGGGAAAAATGAAAAAAAGAGGAAAGAGGAAAAAGGAAAGGAGGGGAGATTAAGGAAGAGAAAGGAGATGTTTCTTCAGACGTGATTTAAACAGAGATAATGTAGTAACATCTTTGATGGTGGATGGGAGATGATTCCACAGTCGAGCCGCATGGACACTATACGAGTTAGAGAAGAAAGAGGAATTGTGGATGGGTATTAAAAGAGTGCCATGAGAATTAGAACGAAGAGGTAAACCATGAACTGATAAGCGTTGAAATTTTTCACGCAGGTATATAGGAGCGTTAGGACTATGAAGTACATTGAACAGAAGTGAGTGGGAGTGATAGTCTCTCCGCTGTCTAATTTTGAGCCATTTCAGTTGCCTACGATCATCAGAAATGTGGTCATATTTCCTAAGACCAAAAATGCCAAACATGTCGCTTTTTTGTAGTGACAATTTTTTATTTTATTTATTTATTAAAGTTATGTATATCTCCTCAATATCCACATTGATTTTGAAAATACATACAATTGTTCTAAATCCTAAAATAAATATTTTTACATATTCCTAAAATAAATATTTTATCGGTATTCGTAGTGTGTGATTGCAATCCTATTGCAAGGATGCACGAAAGTGAAATGCGGTATTGAACTTGGAACATATCGTCGTTGCGCCGGCCATATATCAATTTTATCGTATTTCGACCATATAGTATTACATCCTTAGTTCCTACTACTACTACTACTACCATCACGACATTTCCCCGTAGAGGTAGGCAGAGAGAATGGACCGCCACACTCGTCTATCCTGGCATACAATCCTAGCCTCTTCCACATGCATACATCTTGTCATACATGCCCTTCGGTTCTGTCTGCTTTTGACATGACCAGACTTAAGATTTTGGTTTATCTGATCATGCCGCGTCTCCCTTGGTCGTCCTCGTCTAACGTTGCCGTTCATTTTTGCCATATTTACTTGTTTTACCATTCTCTCGTCGTCCATTCGTTCTACGTGACCAAACCATCTCAGAGACCCTTTCTTAATCTTATCAATTATACTTGTCTCAGATTTACACTCTCGCCTGATTTCATCATACGTAACCCTGTCATACATTGATTTCCCACACATTCGTCATACATAATTGTTGGGACTAAAACTCCGTAGTGCACTACCAGTTTAGCTTCAATTGACATATGTTTATTAGCAATTACTGTGCTTAGTGCGCCATTCATTTTGTTGCCCCCATTCACTCTCTTTTCAACATCTTTTTCTACTCTTTTTACTCAATTATTTTGGACAATTATTTAAATATTTTTATTTTTATAATTCAAACGCATTGCGGCGTTAGATTTTTATTTAATTTTTTAAAAGAGATCGCATTTCAACCGCGTTCACTCGGCTTTCATCCTTCCTCTGCCAGTTCCATGTTTCACTTCCATACATAAGTGTTGGGACTAAAACTCCACTCCACTTAGTTCCAATGAAGACAAAATAACATTTTGCAATAGGGAAATATCACATACTACGAATACCGACAAAAATATATAAAATTGATTTAGAATAATTAAATGTATTTTAAAAATTAATATGGGCGTTGTGGAGAAATGTTTTCATACATAACTTTAAAAAACCTTTTTTTTGTATGTCCCTAGAAACACGCGACATGTTTGACATTAATAATTGTGACGTCAAGATTCGTTGCGATAATATTAGAACAACGTTTGGGACAGTAGGAAAAATAAAGAACCATTTATTAAGCCCAAAAGATAAGAATCCCCTGGAAACGGAAACTGTTTATAAACTAAGTTGCCAAGGATGTGATAAAGTGTACATAGGACAAACAGGGCGCACAGCAAAGAAAAGGATTGACGAACACAAAAGAGCGTGTAAACTTGGGCATCCTGACAAATCTGCAATAGCGGAACACTTTATAGACACCGGTCATTTTTTCGCATTTGAACCGAAAATTTTGCATAAACCCAGTAATTACGGTGCACGAATAATAAAATAAGCAATTGAAATACACAGACACCCAAATAACATAAACAAAGACGACGGGCTTAAATTAAACACAACATAGTTCCCAGCACTACATACTACAAAAACAAATAGAAATGTGCCTACTGCCAACTGCGACACGGTACAAATTACTAGTACTTAAACACACACTTTTTTCTACAAAACACTCAGTTTACCCTGAATATGGCTCCTGCAATGGTAGCCGAAACGTCGGAACAAATTCAACACATGCAGTATCACCCAAAAAATAAACATATTGATTCGTCACGATGTTCTATAAAAATTTTAACGGTTTCAAACAAAATTTGAAATGAACATGAATCGTGACGTATTCGGGGCGTGGCTAAAGCAATGACCGTTTTCGCGGGACTTTAAAATAATAAATTAAAAAATATTTTTAGGCTAACTAAAAAAAAAACGATATTTCCCTACGAGTTTATTTTTTTTGGGACGCATATTGTCGTATGTCATTTTTTTGGAAATTTATTATTATTTGAGCGCTACGAGACGTTTGAGAGAACATCCGCAGAAAAAGGACAGATTTGTGGAAGAAAAACTCTTGGATTTTGCACCACGATAATGCACCGGTCTCACAAAGGTACTCGTATTCTCCTGACTTGGCTCCCTGCGACTTTTTTTCTCTTACCCAAACTTAAATTACCGCGTCGTGGAACTTGTTTTAACTCGACTGAAGACATTAAACGAAATTCGCAGAGGGAACTGAAGGCGATGTCGGAGCATGCCTACTTACAAAAGGTGCATAGATGGCTGGATTGTTCGTTAGAAAATATGCATCGCTTCAGAAGGAGCCTTTTTTGAGGAAGATTCAATAAATTTAGAAGAATAATATTTTTTTTGTTTTTTTCTACTCAGCCCCGGTGTTTACTTGAGATCAGCTCTTGTGGCAGCTTGTTCCAACCATCGACAACCCTATTGCTCATTTAGGCCTGTTAAAAAATGCAAAATAAATAAAAAATCATAAATCGCCGGTCATTTAACTAACGTGCACTCCTACTCACAGCCTTGACTAATTAAACGAATTTCTTCTTTTATTTTCGTCTTTTTCACACAAACACCGGCCGCAGGACAGCGTCTCGGTCTTTATTGTTATAAGTTATATTCTTGAGCTCTTTCTTATACACTTAAACAGATTTATTGTTGGCATTGGTATTTATTTATTTTTATTTATTTGCTTATATACGGGTGTTCGGCAGAACGTTGAACATACGAAAATGGGGAGTAGGTGGGGTCATTTGCTACCTACTCAGCTTCAAAGATTTGACTTAGGCCCCTGAGATTTTTTTTAATGATTTTTTTTTTTAAATTTGGAATTTCGTAACTTTCATACCTTTAGCTCTTACAACTTTTTTTTTATGGGCAGATCTGATTTTTTAATTAAAATCTTAATGGTTGATAGGTCCTATTAAAATTAATATTTTTTTCATGGTATTGGTAGAAACAAAGTTATGGACCCTCAATTTTTTTTAAAGTTTTGTATTTCTAAAATAAGTCCGCGTGCGACGTCAGAGGTTGTTCTATGAAAGTTCTTCCGATTGGTTCGTTTACGGTGACCAAACCGGATATCCTTCAATGCTCTCATATAATTGGATGGTTCATATGAGCCAGTGACATCATTCAAAGTAGTGCGTTTTTATTAAAATATATATATTATATATATATATATTTTTCGTACATTTTTAAGAAATTTTACCGTACAATTTAATGCTTTAATTTTTACCGCGCGCAAGAAAACAATTTTTCGTATCCAATTTCCCGTAGGGCTGAAGTTCCTCATCAAGGATTCATCGGATGTTATTTTTTTGTACTTCTAAATTAATACACTACATTACGCAAAATGCCCATATATCTCAACAGAGACGAAGGAATTATTGAGGAATGTGTGATTCTAGAAACATTCCGTGTCGGGCGAATGAAGAATACAGTTCCAGTGGCAGTTATTGTATACTCGTGTATTATGTGAGCGAGTAAATGATAATATCGAAGTAGAATTGATTGGGTAGTTGAAGGACGTGCGAGTTACGTGTGGGTAAAGAACGCGGTAGTACGTTTAACGATTTGTGTACTGCATCACGATAAAGATTGAACATGTTGATTTAACCTGTAATTTACTATCACTTCCACTGCACAATCTAACTAGAAGAAACCTTGTAAAAAAATGTATGTTATTTGGCGAACGCTGACGGATATTATGCTTGTACAGTGCTATTCTGGACCGCTCTCGCGGCCGTAGAAAACACTTTAACCTCGCGTATTTTTTATGTAAATACGCGTGATAAAAGCTTTTTCTACGGCCGCGAGAGCGTTTGGAATATCACCCCAATAGCCCAATGACAAATAACTATCGACGTCTTTAAAAACATGCTAAGCATTTGTGCGATCACAATGAACAATAATGAACATGCGTAAGTTATCGCAGTCATAAGCCTGGGTGTTCTGTGATGTAATTCACCACTGTAATTGGGCCTCCTGGCCTGTTGTGGTGCAAAAAAAAAAAAAAAAATTAGTCAACGCGTGTGTAATCTCTAAGTCAACGCTCATGTCGGTTTGTTTTTTGTTTTCCTCGTAAATAAATACAGTTCACTGGGGAAAAATCATCTTTTACTATAAAAAAATAATACAATATATTGCATTTGAAAAATTGTAAGGAGTATCTAATACAAAAAAGTGAAAAATAAATTACAATTACTATGGCGACTGCTTTTCTTGACATGTGGCTTGCCAACCACCGGCTAAATGCAACAAATAGCATGATAAATAATTAAATAAAAATAGCAGTTTTGGAATGTTTTCCATATTTACACCGGCCAAATTTAAATATGTGATTGCGCAGCAGGATTCTACGACGCGATACGTAAATATTTTGACATTTAATATTAGGTGTTCACGGATGTTGCATTGTGATCGCAAATATGTACGATAAACCACCATGGTGAGAAATTGTTATCAGGTCGCTTATTAACACGTCTATAGTTATTTGTGATTGAGCTACTGATAAAAAAATATAAGTATGTAATATTACAACTAAAGTCTGTTCATTATTACAAGAATTTCCAAATAAACAAACCAGCCGCGTGATATCCGACGAGAATAGCCTATTTTACACATATCATCTTAACCTAAACGGCGTGGTAAAATTATAGTGGATAGACATTTATTAGATTCGTAAGTACCTATTTAAATTTGATAATATTTATATTTTTCGTTTTTTTTTTTATAAAATACCATAGTTAATGACGTTAGTAAAAATATCAATAAAAACGCCTCGGTTAAAATGTTATTAAAAAAATAAATTATATTATCGTTCTTATAATTTGTCCAAATATTTCCATTTTGGTGGCCATTTTTAACGAGTTGTAAATAATTCACTCTAAGAAAATGGAAATCAAGTTGAGGTAGAGGGGTTCGAACCTCGGATCTCTGATCCGTGAGTCCGCAACACTAGCCACGGGACTACGACCCAATTCAAATAATATAGTAAAATTTAACAAAATATATTTTAATGATAATTTTATGAAAATCATTAATTAAATTTAGCGAGTACTCTCAGGTAAAAGTGGATTGGAGATTAATCGGTCTCATGGTGTACTAGTTATTGCGTTTGACAGGCATTAAATAAATAACTAATTGTTTAACAATAAATAACGATCCACCGTATTGTATTTTATTTTATCATCCCGTGTAGATATTTGCCGGGGTGTGAAATCGGCCAATCATGAAATATCACGCAGTGGGCTCGTGGTTTGCACGTGCACAGCGGTCCAGTCTCCGTGAATGTCCGGCAAATACAGATTTTATATGATTTTAATACATTTATATTAACATTTATCGTAACGTAAAAGAAAAAACAATTCTTGTGTACATAATGTGAAGTGACGTCATACAATAATTTTGAGTTTGTACAAATGTTTGTAGACAAAATACTGGATTTCACCCCCTTGGAGTCATTGAGATTAACAAATTACGACAGGGATGGAGAACATTTTAGAGAAGGTAATATGGAAGTCTAGGCATTTACAGGTCTAATGACGTGTCATTGGGTTGTTTAATTGGCCACTTTACACACTGTGTGACATTCACAATTTTGCCTATGTTTGAACATACCTATTTATTCTATTCTTCCATCTGTTGATTTTAGTGAAATTAAAGAGCTGAAACCTTTATTGTTGTGAAGAGATTAACCTGATGGAATTATTTCTTCTCGAAAATTAAAAAAAATTCACCAATTTTTGAACTTCTTGGACCAGTATGTTTTATTACAATATTTTATTTTATTTTAAATTAGTTAATATTCTCAGTAAAACATATACATTACAAAATTTCAATCCGTGCTACACAGAAAAGAATTATGAACACAAACGTCCATATTTCTTTTATTTTAATATATAGTATATTTATCTTTATATATATAATTCCTCTGTACGTGTGATGTCACCGTTCTCCCCCTAAACCGCTTAACCGATTTACGTGCGGTTTTCAGAGAAATATAGATCTTTGCGCTGTGCGTGTTCGTAGATATTAAAATCTTCAATCGGATATGTAAAAAAGAAGGTAGGAGCATAAATGTTTTATTCATCGATCTCCCAGGGTTGCATTCGAGGAGAATGCATTTGCAAAAAAATGGAAAGATGTTGTTTTTTTGTGTATTAAAAAAGGTTTTTTTTAAATATTTACAAACGGCATTTGTTTTTTGTGGATCTCAATCAGATTCATTCTTTAAAATCCTTATAATTTCTACCCATTTATTTCTTTTTATCAGACTTTTGGTAACACTAAAATAATATTAAATTCAATACATTTAAAAAAAATCGGATTCCTATATAAGTACACCCCTTTGCTGGCGAGACGACCGGAGTTTGACGTTTGCAAAAAAAAAAATGCCATATTTGAAAAAATAGTTATTTTATGTTTTGGAATTCAACCATAAACAAGTACCTAGGTACCTACTTAAATGAAATATTTTAATATCGACTATTTTTAGTTTTGTAATTTAATCACAAACAAGTACCTAGGTACCTACCTTATTAATGAAGTCTTTTTACAAGCTAATAGCAGGCAAGCCAACGTTCGGACAGGACAACGTCTATCGGGTTCGCTAGTTCTTTATAAAGTTTAAACTTTAAACTGTCGTCGCTTTATTGCAGTATAATTCAATGAATACATATAATTGTACGGCAGGCCCTACTATGTATACATTTTTTAGTTTTTATTTATATTTATTTAACCTGTACATCTTGTATGTATTCCAAAAAAATTATATATAAAATAGTATATTTACCAGTATGAAGATAACCATTAGAGGATCAAAGCGCTTATTGGTCAAATAAATAAGTGGAAGTGTGCCGAGTATTTTGAATTGGTAACCTATGTTTAAATGTAAGTTATTATATATTTCTACGCATCCTATGTTATTTTATTGCGCCGTGCAGATTTTTACACTCTTCCGAAATGGGTTACAGCCGGACCGCAACCCACAACACAAGGCTCAAGTACTTAACCAGTCATGAATAAAAAATCATTGACCTCTCTCATTCGCCTAACTATATAGCCGCTAGCAGACTTGAATGGTCGCCGTATAAGTTTATTTAAAAACAATATAAAAACGAACACACGTCGCATTCTAATTTCCGTAATTTGAATGATCGAACGCCGAGATCGCGCGCTCGTCTGGAATAAATAACAATATCTAAATATCCCGTTCCTCGGAGACGGCAAGTTTAGAGGTCGGCGTGAAAAGGTGCCGATTGAATAGTGTAGTGTACAAGTTCTACTTAGTAAATGAAACGTGATTTTGAATGCAACCCCTGACTCTGTAAAACCAGTCATTTAGAGGTCGGTATGAAAAGGTGCCGATTGAATAGTACAGTGTACAAATTCTACCAAGTAAATGAAACGTGATTTTAAATTCAACCCCCGACTGTCTAACCAATTCATCGAAATGGTCGAGAGTTTCAAACACCTTCAACAGCATGGAGATTGGATATTTGCTGAGTGAAAACCAAGTGCCGACCTGATGAAGCAAAACAGCAGCTTTACGGCAATAATCACACAATGTATTAAATACAAGGTAATTTTCTATAAGATATTTGGAATTTTTCTAGTGTACATGGAATTGTATTTTGATAAAGAGTGTGAATAAATAAATAAATAAATATTTCGAATCATTCGATAGAAAGCAAAAGCAAGTAAAAACAATTCAGTGCGAAAAACGACAATTTGTTTTTATTTTTTTTTAAAAACGGTAGCAATGAAGAACTTCAGCTCTACGGGAAATTTGATGCAAAAATGTTTTCTTACGCGCGGGTAAAAATGAGAGCATTTAATTGTATGGCAAATATTCTTAAAAATGTACGAAAAAAAGATTTAAATAAAAACTACTTTGAACGACGTCACTAGCTCATATGAATAAACCAATAAATAATAAGGGAGTTGTGGAGATTTGTGGGAGTTGCGGTTTACTCAACGTAAACGGACCAATCGCCAAAACTGACCGAGAAGAAGCGGAAGATAACTTGAGACGTCAGGCGCGGAGTAGTTTCAGAAATACGATATATAAACATTTAAAAAAAACACTAAGTTTAATGGTGTATTAACAAATAAAAGAGAAATAAAAAACATTGAACTTCCTCATTCTAAGCGAGAACACAGTATCTTAATTTTCTGAACCGAGTAAGTGCAATACGTACATCGTACAGTTATAAACAATACAATTATAGGTTGTCCCTTTGTGCACGGTGCCCGCGCGGGGTCAACGCCTGGTCGGGCCGGAGCCCCTCGCCCCCCGTCCCCCGAGCCGCCGTTATGTAATGGAGATAGCGGGCACTGCCTGTTCTGCACTCAGCAGAGCCCCTTTAAGGGGGTAAGGGAGCCCCCAGTCCGCCCTTAGCAGAGGAAGACAGCCGCACGAAGCAATGGAGATGAGAGGAGTGACCTACCGAAACAAGATATTCAGCCGAAAACGAAACTGAATTTCGGCTTCTGTTCTAGTCCGGCCGAAACAAAACTAATTTCAATGAGTAAGAGTCACTCTAAGACGCTTAAAATTAGGCGTTTTATTGTTGAACCTTATGAGTTCATCAAAATAAGTGTTATTTTAATATAAAGTTTATATTTGGAGCACTAACTTAGCGGTTATTCTTTATTTTATTTTTTTTAATATATAAACCTTTATTAGCATAAATAAACAATACATTCAGTAAAAAAATGGAACACTTAAGGTTGAACTTGCCAAAAAAGAGTCTAGCTCTTGTGTTTGGTTTTGTTTTTAACCAATATTTTTTTCCACCGACCGGTTTCAAAGCAAACAAGTTTCTTCTTCAAGGTTTACGTAACCAATGAATTCCTATTTAATTTTTATCATGTTAACTAAATACTACAGGTGGACCCAATAAATCAAGTATTTTTTTCCTCACAGGGGTAGTAATTTGATATCAATATTTTCGAAGCTAGACAGGAGAGGACTAAAAGAAATATAAATTTGGTTATTAATTATTTTTTTCTTATTATGAATCGGCTCGTCTAGTTGGGCCAAAATGCACCAAAATTGGACAATAGACGATTGGCAACAAGTCATTTTTTCCGATGAATCTAAATTTAATGTGTTTGGTCCAGATGGCAAGACGATAGTCCGGCGAAAACCTGGCGAAAGATTTCACCCTAAAGGTATTAATTACCCGAACAGTAAAGCATCCACCCTATGTCATGATATGGGGGTGCATGACAGTTCATGGTTTAGCTCCACTACAGATTGTCCAAGGCACTATGAATGCCATACAATACAAAACTATTTTGGAAAATCATTTGTTTCCTACAGTTGAAGACATTATACAATTTAGTTCAAATCCTATATTCCAAGATGATTCTGCGCCTTGCCATCGAGCTCCATCTGTGAGTATATAACTTTATTTTATAAATTTAAATTGTTGTAACTTGGTTTGTAATATCATATCTTTCTTACAGGTAACTGAATTCAAAGAGTCTTTTGGAGTTACATCTCCGAGTTGGCCTGGAAACAGTCCGGACTTTAACCCGATAGAAAATTTATGGGCAATAATGAAACAAAAAATTGCGAAGAAACGGGCCAAAAATACCCAGGAATTGATTAAAATCATTAACTATTTTTGGGAACATGAAATATCATTAGATATTATAAATAATTTATATTTGTCGATGTCAAACAGAATTTCTTTAGTGATTAAGAGCAAAAGCGATATTACAAAATATTGAAATACTATCGAACCCGAAAAATTACTTTTATTTTTATATTCGTTTGTTTAAAATATCGGTCTGTTTACCCTTCACACAAATCTATTAACCAAATGTAATTATTTGCGATTGCCAATAAAGACACAGTGCCATAAATCAATTATGTCGGGTACAAGAACAATGGTAACGGAGCTGCTACCTGGAAAAAAAACCCTATTTATAAATATATATTAAGCTTTTATTTTACTTGGAAACATTACTTAGTCATCAAATCTACAAAAATATATATTTAAAAAAATCCAAGCAATTGAGAATATTTATTATTTTTAATTAAGAATTTTATTACAAGTGCGAACTTTTTTTTGTCCATGGGTGTATATATATATATAACTTAGCCAAGTATCAAATTGTATACTTTTGCGCTTATCAAGTTGTGACATAGTGTAAAAAAAAACAAACCGCTTTGCGTAAAATTGAAAAAAAATACATACGATCCCGACGAAATATTTCATAACATTTAGTATTTAGCTTGACCATATAGTTGACGCTTTAAATATAAATAATATTATTTTCTTCCAGCCCTACGTCCGCGCTCGCCACCCCTGACCGCCCGCAGAGAGCAGAGCCTCGGGCCGCGCGGCCGCCCTCTCGAGTACCGTTGGCGAGCCGCGGGCGCGGGCGGTCGGCGGCAGCGGTTACCGGTCCGGCGGTTATGCAACGCGAGACGGTGCTGTAATACAGAACCCAGAACACGGCGCGCCGCGAGCCTTCGCGATAATAACAGTCTCGAGGCTGTAGAATGAGGAACTTCAGTCCTACGGGAAATTTGATACAAAAAATGTTTTATTGCGCGCCGTAAAAATTAGAGCTTTAAATTGGACGGTAAAGTTTCTCGAAAATGTACGAAAAAAATAATAGAGCTGTGAAAGATATCCGGTTTACTTACCGCAAACGGACCAATCGGCAGAACTGACAGATGTTAAACGGAAGAGAACCTCTGACGTCACATGTGGAGTAATTTCAGAAATGCAAAATAAATAAAAAAAACCACAGCGCTGATAATAAATTTGCTTATTTTAAATAGTCTATAACAAATATTTTTTTATTTTAAAAAAACCAATCGACTTCCTCATTGATTTTTTAAATGTATTTTTATTTAAAAGGGTACACATGAACAGAAAATATAAAAGGAAAAATAATGAAACTCACTTAACCGCGAAACCAGCTTGTCAGCAGGTTTCTGATTTTTCCTTTGAAAATAAAAAAGTTAAAGAAATTATATAAATTTAAAAAATAATATAAACATTATTAACAACTAAAAGATCAGCATAATATGTATTTTTCTCACAAAATATATTTATAAAAATGTAAATAGTTTACCGTTAACATAAAATAATAATGGCGGCCTCCATGGTGTAGTGGTCAAGACGCTTGACTCACGCACGGAAGGTTCCGGGTTCGATTCCCGGTGAGAACACAAAAATTAAAATGTGATTTTTCTCAAGCCTGGTTGTTCTGTAATGTAATTCACCACTGTAATTAGGCCTCTTGGCCTGTTGTGGTGCAAAAAAAAAAGAGAAAATGAGAAATAATCAATATAAGCCATTGAATTATTTTTTCTTGAATGTTTTGACAACACTTTCTTTTAAGATCTGCTTAGGAATCTTATTGAAAATTGTATAATGAAGTGTTCTTTGGCCTCACCTGTTTAATAACCTCGGTAATGAATATAAATATGCGATTACTTGCTCAAAATTCGAAAATTTCGAAAAGTAACAAAGCCCCTCAAAAACCAGAGTCTTGTTTGTTTATACCCTGAACCTATATTTACGCGGGAGTACGGTCAGAGTAATAACGCGCTACTGCTGTAGAGCCACCCATACAGAAATAAATAATTCTAAAATCAATTACGAAGTTAGCTATAGTTTACATCAAAACTCGGGGTAGGTACTCAGGTCTAGAATCACAAGCGTAGCGACGAAACCTTCGGTTACACATTTTTTGTTAAATCAAAACCTCTGTGCCTTCAGAAGTTCGAAATTGTGCAACAGAATCCCTTTTCAGAAAAAAAAATAAAACTTGTTTATTTGTGAAATCGTTTCCTGGCTTAAAAAGTGCTACTTTTTAGATGTAATTTTTAGAAGTACCATATTATATGTATTACATGATTTGTAAAATTTGTCTGTTAGTAAATAGTAATTAAGAGGTAGTCTGTATATATACCTTATTTTTCTTCTTTTTTTATTTAAGAATAATGTACAGCGCCCTCAAAGTGCTTACTCGCGAAAACGGCGCTATAAAAATTGTCGAAATTTATTATAATTATAATCATCATCAATCCCCCTTCCGCACCTAATGGTGCATAGGGCACTGCATCGGTACAACAACCGCAGCGTATCTTGGTCACTTTCTTTGCATAAAGGTGAGACGATCAGTCTTACGCTTCAGGTTCCAGTCCGGGAACCGTGCCGTGGCACATCGGTCGCGGAGCACTGCTCTGCAGTAGTGCCGTAATCCAGGGAGAAAACGCGGGACGTAAGAAGACTATGAAGAAAGGAATGGACCGCGTTTCCTCTTAAAGGGAAGCACAAAAATCTTCGAGACTGGACCGCTGTCCGCGTGCAAACCACAGGCCCACTGCGTGATATCGCAAGATTGGCCCATTTCACACCACGGCAAAAATCTACACGGCACGATAAAATACAATATTTATTGTTTTACAATTATTGTTTTAACCAATACACCATGAGACCGACTAATCTCCAGTCGATTTCCATTGGCGGGATTTTCACCGCTAAATTTAAATAATGATTTCAATAAAATTATAATTAAAATCTATTTCGTTAAGTCTTTCATTCGATCTGTGGTCCCGTGGCTAGTGTTTCGGACTCGTGGATCAGAGGTCCGAGGATCGAACCCCACTCTACCCCAACTTGATTTCCATTTTCTAATACTGAGTTATTTACAACTCGTTGAAAATGGTCACCAAAATGGAAGTTAATTAATTTTTAATTTTATTTATGTTCACAAACAAAAAACAATACATACGACATTGGTATAATAATCACAATTTGTTATGTTTAGATATTGTTCATCAATATGATTGTTTGTGTTTATGTTTGATTTTTTGAAATTGGCTAGCTCAATGAGGAAGTTCAGTGGTTTTTAATTTTTTTTTATTTGTTAATAGACTGTTAAACTAAGTCAATTTTTTTTTTTTTAATTTTTATATATCGCATTATCGGCGCTACGATTTTTCAAAGTTTTGTATTTCTGAAATAACTCCGCGTGTAACGTCAGAGTTTCATTTCCGCTTATTCTCATTCAGTTTATTCTCATTCAGTTCTTCCCATTGGTCCAGAAGCGACAAGCAGACCGGAAATCTTCCATAGCTCTTAGATTATAGGTTGATTCACATTAACCAGTGACGTCATTTAAAGTAGTGCGGTTTTATAGAAATATTTATTATTATTTTTTCTGTACATTTTCAAGAAACTTTGCCGTACAATTTAATGCTCTAATTTTTACCCCGCGTAAGAAAACATTTTTATATCAAATTTCCCGTAGGGCTGAAGTTCCTAATTGAATTCTATGATTGTTACGAAAGTTATTCCAATAAATTATTACTAACAGGTTATTAAAAATGATTTTAATTTAGTGTTTAATGTTTCTTATTCAATACTTAATGTATTTTTACTATTTCGGATGTATTAACTATGTATGATATTATGTATTGTCAACAAATGTTGTTCTCTATGTACGGTCCCAAATGAGTTTCTTTAATAACTCCCAGGAGCATATGTACTTTTTGTATTATATGTTTTATTTATAATAAAAATAATTTAACCTAATGTGAGTACTAAAAAATACATACTTTTAGAAAAAGGTGACTATTTGATTTTTAAAATTGCGTTACAGTTTTTCTACAATTATTTAATGTATTAACAAATTACAACAGGGATGGAGAATGCCTTAAATAAGGGAATATGGAAGTCTAGGCATTTACAGGGCTTATGACCTGTCATTGGCTGGTTTAAGTGGCCACTTTACACAATGTGTAACATTCACCATTTTGCCTATGTTTGAACATCCATGTTTCTTCAATTCTTCCATTTGTTGATTTTAGTGAATTTAAAAAGCTGAAACCTTTATTGTTATGAAGAGATTCATCTGACTGAAATTCCCTTATTTAAGGTATTCTCCATCCCTGTTGTAATTTGTTAATCTTAATGAGTCCCGAGGGGGTGAAATCCAGTCTTTTGTCTACAAACATTTGGACAAACTCAAATATTGTAGTAAAACCAGATAGTCCAAAAAGAAGTTTAAAAATTGGAAAATTGTTTTCAGGCGTTGCCTAGTATGTGAAATCATTCAGTCATTTAAATCTCTTCTAAAATCGTATTCCTACATAAGTACACCCCTTCGTTGGTGAGATGACCGGAGTTTGACATTTGCAAAAAGAATGCGAAAAATTGAAAAAAATGTTTATTTTATGTTTTGGAATTCAACCATAAACAAGTACCTAGGTACCTACTTGAATTCAATATTTGAATATAAACAATTTTCGGTTTTGGAATTTAATCACAAACAAGTACCTAGGTACCTACTTATCAATGAAAAGTCATTTGCCAACGTTCGGGCAGGACAACGTCTGTCGGGTCTGCTAGTTTTTATATATTATTCAATTTTGTATTAATTTTTTTAGACATCTCTAATAAAAAATATGCTGTATTTTATTCATCAGACTGTGGTCCCGTGGCTAGTGTTGCGGACTTACGGATCAGAGGTTCGAGCCCCACTTAACCCGAAATGATTTCCATTTTCTAATAGTAGTAATGTTCATATATTATGCAAGAAAATAATTACACCATTCGATTTGTTTGTTACTCGCGTGTTATCTGTGATAATTTCTGCTCTTATATGTTGTATTTAAAATAATCAATAAGTTGGTACGGTGATCTAAATGGGAAATGTGATCCTACCGTATCCCTTTTAATCTCAGCAGTATTTTGACACTTGCAAACGACACAACACGGCATAATTGAATTTAAATCAGCAGTTGCGTACTAAGCGACATGTACAGAAGTACCTAATGGCCAAAACGTAAAACTACTCATTTGTGGGTAGTTTAGTCAGATTCATTTTGATTGGTTTCTGGACTATTCTAATTCTATGGTCATAACTCATAACACGACAAAAAAGGTACGAAAATATATTTACGATGTTATTTAAGTTTTTCTTTATTTTTTTAAATTTAAATTTCATTGATAAACCCTTACGGGTTACATACATTTAACAAAATATGTTTACTTTTAAAATTCACATTCTACTGTTAATAATAATAATTTTAACATCTTTTGTAAAGGTTGTCTGAGTCTTTTGTTTAGTTTTGTCTGGTAGTTTATTGTATAATTTCAGTCCATGGTTTATTAGTCTCGATTGCCCTTTACTCGCTTTTAAAGGTTTTATATGATATTTTTCTGATATTCTCGTATTGTGTTCATGTTTACTACAGTTTTTTTCAAGTTTTAATTCTTCGTCTACAATTACATCAGTGGCTAATTTGTGAATAAATTTTAAGGATTCTAGTTTAAAGAGTTTAGTTACATTTAATTGTTTAGTTTGTTTAAAAAGTTATTTAGTTGCTGTTAGATAGGGAAGGTCATATACTAACTTTAATATTTTATTTTGCTGTCTTTGTAGTCTGTAAGTAAGAACTTTGTTATGAATCTAAATAAAATGTCCTTGGCGAATTCCCCAACGTGATTCTAGTAGGAATTTACTACACAAAGGGGTGGGTTCTCAGCGACGAGGAAATTCAATATCAAATCCCTTAACGTCAAAACAGGGCAGGGCATTGAACCCTGCCGAGCGCCGCACGCTCGTGTCGTGAGCGGCGTATTGTGGTGTAATCCTGACATGTTGTAACACTAATTTGTAACAACAAGCCATCGGTACAAGATTAATAACATTTTCGAAAGGATAATTCGAGTGATTACATTTTGGCAAACAGTCCGCGGTCGCTAGACTACGGTCACGTGACCGCAGGCGCAGTAAACGACCTTCAAGTCATGTCGGAGCATTCGCGCCGACCTTGACAGAGAGCCGCCTATAGCCGTCTCCCTCTCCCTCCGTCCTAGCCGTATGTGACGATGACCCTTCGAAACCCCGATATTACGGAAATCCGCCCTTTTGCGCGACTCAAACGGCGGCCCGGACGAGCCTGGACAAGGAACGACATAATACAGAAGCCTCCGCCGCCGTAAACACCGCCTCGGGCCGCGAACGCTGAACGCGCTGAACCCGTTCTACACGTCAACCTATACGCGACGCGAGTACGTTCGGCAGCAGACAAAGAAACTGCGAAATATCGGAACGCGCAATCGAAAAACATTCCATTACGAACCCCATCCAGCGAAACATTAACATTATAAAACGTTTCATTAAAAAAACCACGACCACTGGTCGGAGCGCGCACTTACCTTCCTTACGCGAGCAGCTTACATCCGCATCTCCCGCAAAACTGTTATCCAAATCGACCACATTTCACAAAATATAACTGAACTGCATCGTAATAACGACGAAATAGCCGACAATTGCCAATTTCACTTTCACAGGACGACAGGTAGAATGACACACCTTACGTAAATTTACCAAAGTTTATTGACATTAAGGAAAGGTACAAACAGATTTGCGCAAAAATTAACACAAAAATATCCGACACACACTTTTTCCGATATGCTCGCGTTCGCTGACAACAGACCGAGGATATTTAGCACAAAATCATAAAAAGTAACCGGTGGAAACACGAAGAAAATAAGAAAATCGACGCAACAGAAGAGCGTAATGAAAAATGTCCGCTCACTGAAAACAATGCCAATATGAATAATGTTTTTTCAAAACACTGCTAGCGACATCTGTGTATTTAAAATTTCATAGGAAAATGGCGGAAAACACATGTAGTTTGAATTGCTTTGTAATTATGATATATTTTAAATAATAAATAAAACATTTGTTGAAAACACTTCGAAAACAAGGTAAACTGCGATTCTCATCATTTATTTATTTTAAATGTACATATCATTTTGATGAAGTGTTAATTTATTTAAAAAGAACAAAATAAATCACAACAAATTGACGCAACGGCATTGCTATCTATCGTCAAAACTATCAATTACGTGTGCAGATTGAGTAGTGTCACGGCCCTAATCGTACTTATGATATTACAGTTTTTCTTTCTTCACCTCAAGGTGGTTAATAGCTCTTATGGTCAGTGTTCTAAGAAACAATTTTCTGTGCGTATAGCCGATAGCTGAAGGCTGATGCTGATTTACAACTTTCGAATTGTTTGATTTTGACATATGTCATATCTGTCATAAATATGATACATTCGGGGTTTTGCACGTCTTGAAATCGAATAAAATATGCAAAATACTCCGAATAGTTGTTTGTGTATCGTAGTGAAATGACCGCTAGAACTCGTGACTCGCTCATCGCAGTGACAGCCTTCGTTTCTTATTGTTATCTCATTGTATGAGTCAACAATAGACAAATAATAGATACAATTGATTGTTTTCGTTGTTTGCGTATCGATACGGATGGATAGCGACGTTCGAACGCCAGAATGTCTGAATCGCAGCAAAGAGCACACATGCGGAGTCCGAATAAGAACACTCTGTTGAAAGTGGTGATCCTCGGTGATGGGGGAGTCGGCAAATCGTGTCTCATGAACAGATTTGTGTCCAATAACTTCGACGAGCACAGTTTCCACACTATAGGCGTCGAGTTTCTCAACAAGGACATCGAAATCAACGGGGACAAGTACACATTACAGGTAAAAATATATTTGAATTGTTGTCGCGGAACAAAAGGATGATGAATGAATGGTAAAACAGATATATATGGCGAGAATGAATGGTCACGTAGGACGAGGACGACCAAGAAAGATGTGGCATAGTCAGATAAACCAGTTCGTAGTGTTTAAAACTGTCTGAACATTTTGTTATTTCTCTCTCTTCTTTGTTCCTTCTCACATGTAAAAATAAAAAGTATATTGTTAAGTGTCATGGAACAGGTAACCCCGGTGAGGTCACATTATTTTTGTTATTAACCATTGTTTACGATGTGCAAAAAAATTGAGCAAATAAATAAATAAAAACCTCGAGTCATGTCATATCATGTCAAAAGCTAAATTGACAAACGGACCATCACACCGTTTCTCTATGAGGGTAGGCAGAGAGTATAGAATGCCATATCACTCTGTCCTCTTCTACTGACATCACTTCCAGGTCATGTCTTTCTCGGTCTTCCCAGTTTTCTGCAGCCATCTATATTCGCATTGTAGATCCTTTTAGCCGCTCTTTCACTGTCCATTCGCTCTCCAAAGCTCGTCCAAACCAATGCTGTACTTTGTTCTTGATTTTGTCAATAATAATTTATTTATTTATTTAACTTTTTGTACATAATGTTATTTGTACATTGGCGGGCTTATTGGCAAATGGCAATTTCTTCCAACCAACCAATAAAATAAAAGTTTTATTTTTATAATTCCAGTTACAGAACATATTCAATAGAAAAAAAAAAGATTAAAAAGTTAAAAATATATAAAAATAGAAATAAACGTATTTGTTATAAATTATCTTAATCAAAACTATTCCTCAATGGGAAAAAGGAAAAAAGAGGAAAAAGGAAAGGAGGAGAAATTAAGGAAGAGAAACCCTGTTATTTTGAAACCGCGTAAAATGGGGTTCCAGTGTAGATAAAAAAATAACTTGCCGCTTTTCGATTACGAGAGTAATCAAATTTTAAATTTTATGTATATTTGAACGAAAACCCAGGTTGAGAGTTCATTAGAATATGACCCTAAGAGATTATTTATTAATTAGAAAATTTAAGATTGTGACATTGCTTAAACTATTTCCTGCTTCTCTAAAACAGAGGACACTTTGAACTAAATATTATATTGACTGTTATCAGTAGTGGAATTTAAACCTATGTGAGAATATTTCATTTAGACACGCACTTTGCTAATAAGTACATATTTAGTCTATTTTATTTAAGTCTACCTCAAGGTATCCCAAAGTTTTTCAGTAACGGAACACTTTGCAAACCCAAAAATTTTAACAGGTCACTCTGGTTGGGTAACTCGCAATAGAGAAAAAATTTATTTTTTTTAAAAATAGAAAATTTTATTAAAACATTTATTATTTATTTACAATATTTGAGTTTGTCCAAATGTTCGTAGAATTAGAATTGAAGAAGAAGAAGTGAAGAAATATGGATGTTTAAACATAGGCAAAATGGTGAATGTTACACAGTGTGTAAAGTGGCCACTTAAACCAGCCAATGACAGGTCATAAGCCCTGTAAATGCCTAGACTTCCATATTCCCTTATTTAAGGTATTCTCCATCCCTGTTGTAATTTGTTAATCTTAATGACTCCCGAGGGGGTGAAATCCAGTCTTTTGTCTACAAACATTTGGACAAACTCAAATATTGTAGTAAAACCAGCTAGTCCAAAAAGAAGTTTAAAAATTGGAAAATTGTTCTCAGGCGTTGCCTAGTATGTGAAATCATTCAGTCATTTGAATCTCTTCTAAAATCGTATTCCTACATAAGTACACCCCTTCGTTGGTGAGATGACCGGAGTTTGACGGTTGCAAAAAGAATGCAAAAAATTAAAAAAAATATTTATTTTATGTTTTGGAATTCAACCATAAACAAGTACCTAGGTACCTACTTGAATTCAATATTTGAATATAAATGAACGCACCGGAGCGGCGCTCCGGCACGCTGCCCACAGCCTGCAAGAAGGTTGCCGACACCTGGTCTAATTAACACTGTCACACATAGGGGACATTAGACATAGTTTTATCATAATATTTATGTTTAAAAAGCACTTATATACTAGTTACAAATATGCTAAATTATTTAGACCCATATCTCAACTAATGTCGGCCTCGTGGTGTAATGATCAGCGCGTTGGCCTACCATGCAAGAGGTCTCGGGTTCGACTCCCAACATGGTTGATATAAAAGGGTGATTTCACACTAGAATATTTCATAGTCTCTGGACTGGTAGCGTAAGACTGATCACTTTACCTTCATGTGAAAAAATTGATCAAGATATGCTGCAATTGGTGTACTGATCCAGTGCCCTATGCACCATTTGGTGCGGAAAGGGAACGATGATGATGATATCTCAACCGAAATTAAGAAGTTTTAATGGAATGTGAATATCTGGATATTTTTATTTAGCTTAGAAGCGGCCAAAAATAATGGAAAAATTTTACATTGTCTGATATATTCTAAATTTATTTAAAAAAATGGATGAGTGGTCTAGAGGTTTTTTTTATTAGCGATAATTTAAATAATTATCTTTTTTTAGTATAAAATTAAATTTTACCATTAAATTGGGGTCTAGATTAGCAACCGCCCATGCGCTCTGTAGCTGCCGGACTTACTCTTATACATAATTAAAATTAACCGTATTTGAAAATGAAGAATTAGAATACTAACCGTCCATTCGCTCTGTAGCTGCAAGACGTGTTGACATATATGTTGTACCGAGTCTTTGAGGTGATTTACACAAAAATGGTGCTGTACAGTAAAATACAGCCCACCTGTAACATTTCTATTAAATTCTACATCATCAAAGCCGCCTGTGTTTGATATGGCATAATTTACAACTTAATGGGTATTTCGCCTTCCAGATATGGGACACGGCTGGCCAGGAGAGGTTCAAGTCTCTCCGCACCCCGTTCTACCGAGGCTCTGACATCTGCCTGCTGACCTACTCCATAGAGGACAAGTCTTCCTTCGACAACCTCGCCACCTGGATGGAAGAATTCCGAGTGTATGCGGATGTCACGCAGCCCAACGAGCTTTTCCCCTATATTGTTGTCGGAAATAAGGTAAAACAAAAAGACAATGAATTGTGTGAATTGAAAAAAAAAAAACATATTAGAGATGAAATGATTATCTGGTAACACGGCCCAATTTTACTATCCTCCCGGATACCGGATAAAAGCGCGATACCCGGCAGATACCTAATATTCATCAAACTCTAAACATTTCATGAAATCAGTGTCATAATCTAGAGAGAAAATACAGGAATACATTTGTATAAAGAAAAGTCAGACCGCGTTTCCTCTTAAGATTAAACATTATTTTAATTATTATACTTACTAAACTTTACTTCATAATGCTTTTATGTAACCATAAAACAGGTCCGGTATTCCTTAATAAAACCATTGACCTATTAATACACATAGGTATACCCGAAACCCTCTAAAATTATGACACTTAACTTATGCCTAAACACTTAGTCCTGCCCTACGCGTATTTATTCGTTCTTTAACTGCCAGCTGGGTTTTGATGTGAGCTTGACATTTAATTCGAAACCGAAATGCTTTGTTGTGTTCAAAAAACCGTTCGGATAAACGTAAAAAAGATGGTATAACTTTTCATTGGTAAGTAGATGTACGTGTTTATGATTGAATTCCAGAATTTAAAACAATTCATTTCCAAATATTGAATTTAAGCAGGTTCCAAAATTTCTAATAATTTATTTTCAAATACAGAATTCTTTTGCAAATGTCAAACTCCACTCTTCTCTCCGACAGGGGTGTGCTTTATTTAGGAATGAGATTTTCAAAAATGTATTGAATGTCAGTTAATACTATTTTAGTTTTACCAAAAATACAGTAAAAAGAAATATATAGGTAGAAAAATAAGAAATTTAAGGGCACATTTGACTTATTATTATTATGAATAACTTATATAGCGCCATTTTCATAGTGAAATACCTCAAGGGCGCTTTACAAAGTGATTATATGAATAAATAAATTTAATTTTACCTTTTGAATTTGTAATTTAAGTAAAACCGATTACTAAATGTTATTAACTATTTGTATATAACCACTTACCGACTTTTCTATGTCTACCGGTTTCGAGACGTACCTGTCTCTTCTTCAGGACAGCAATTTAACCAACGCGCATAACCCACTATACACCTTCACCATAGTTGCTGCACAAAAATGTAAAACCAACACGACATGCATTTTGATAGGCACATGCTGGTTTAATTGGTGTCGGTACGTGGTTATATATGAATATTCAATAATATTTAGTAAAATCTTTGACCACAAAGTTAATGCTTTAAATATTAATAAAATAAACTATTTTCTTTGCTATCACATGCTACGGATTTATTCAAATGATTTAAAGAACAAGTAGGTTTTAAGATTTTGCGAAAGCATTACTTCACTCTCACAGCTTCGCACCTCTGCTGGGAGAGCATTCCATGCCATAGGACCTGTATGGTAATATTTTCCAGTCAGACATCACTCCGCGGGAAGTGACGGCCGAGCAGTTGGCAGACTGGTGCAACCAACATCGCATATCTTCCTTCATAGAAACATCCGCTAAAACAGCCAGCAACGTAACGCAGGCCTTCACTCTAGCGGTCCAGAGGTATGTAGTTTCGGTTGTGTTTCTATTTACTCTATTTTTGTTGGATTTACAGTTTGACCTTAATCTTATTCTGAAAAATGCGGGTCAGCTCCTGACGTCATCACTGCGACCTGTGACAGGTCTCCGTAAATTGTTTCTCGCCCTCTAAGCCCAGATCTTTGAAGAGCCTGAGCGGAGGACGAGTGTTTTCATATTGCTAAACCTCCCCCTCCAACTCCAGATCCTTAAAGTATCATGCTATTAGGTAGGGGGCGAGCACCGTAACATCTTCAAGTTTAACCAATGGCCCCCTGAAGATGTGGCTTCTTTTGTGTAATAAAGCATCACATTCACATATAATGCGTCTAGGTGTTTCCTCATCTAGAAGTTACGAAGAGGTTAATTCTAGCAAGGTGTTTATTCAATCTGCCGTGCCCTGGCCGGGTTCTAGTGATAACCCTCACTTGACTTCGGCTTAGTTTCATGGGGTCGAAAGCAAACCTTTGCGAGTACCCCTATAGTGGGCCCACTTATTTATTTATTCTTGGAACAATAACAATTTAACACAGTAGTAGAATAATCCACCCACTAATGTCAGAGACGCCCCTTCATTATTCACATTAAAATCTCAATTGAAATAGATGTACTTCATAAAGTAGACACTATTTACAAAATAAATTTTATTTTACAAAGGAGATCACCCAGATTGGGCCAATTTTTATTTTGCCAGCCAACAAATACAAACGCATTATTTAAATAGAACTCAGCATTATAAACATTTTTTATTACCACACCAAAGTTTTAAGTCAATTCTCTGAGATTATATTTAGGTTTGAATATTTAGCCTCAAAGTATCACTCAGCATAGAAGCAGTTTTGTTTTGTCAAAAGTGTAACGTAAAGTGGTGTAATAGTAGTTAATTGAATTTTAGTCTCACATGCATTATAAAAAGGCTCAGAAGGAAAATAAAACAAAAAATAAAAATAACTACTGTATTAAATATTTTAATGTTATCCTCTATAATTCTCCTGATCTAACAAATTTATCTACTAACTTGATAAAATAATTTTGACTTAGAACTTTAGTCTGATAATAAAAAGGATTTATTTTGTTATACTCTATTATAATATTAATTTTCATTTAGATGGCCGGCGGTCTTCAATTGGTCTGTGTATTCAGTGGTCAATAATGCACCAGATTTTTGCGGGTAAAGTATGTGTCTTGTTAAAAAGGATTTTCAAGAGCTTTAACAACTACAACCGGAACACGAAAATGAATTCGATCCAGAGTGGGTTAGCATGTGAAGTGTCAAATCCTATGGTTGAAGAAATGAATAAATGCACTCAGAACGTTAGAATGATTTCAATGCATAGTGCATTATTGTGTGTAAATTTTACATAAGATTTTACTGGGCTAGAACTGCAGTTATTTATTTTTGAAAATATTTCAATCCAGAGTCAATCATATGTTTTGTGTGTGTGTGTTTTGATATTCCGGCTCCGCAACTCAATTGGCAATCTGGCCCAGACTTGAGACTGTGCCTGATCTAGGGCAGCAATTATGGCAAAACTTGATGATCTTTGATGATTTTAATTTCTTTTGAATTTGCAGGTGGACAGCTTCAGAAAAAATGGCCGAAAGGGAACACCAAGCCTTAACCAACACTGACACAGTTAATCTCTCCACCGCTAATTCCAGTAGGAGGGATAATAGAAACTTCTGTTGTTTAGGCTCTTCTAATTAATCTTATAATAATATTTACTTTAAAGTACCTACATATAAAAAAATATTCTAAAAAAGAACCGTATTGAGTTGGTACTTACATATGTTTTCAAATAATGTTCCAAAATTGAAATCGACTACGTTCTATTAAACAATGTGATCAAACGATCTCTCTGGCCCGTTGTGTGTTACGAAATTGTCGATTTTTAAAAATCTTTCATCATTTTCTTATCTGCATCCAATAGTGCCTAGGATACTCTGCATTGGTATGCCAATGGCAGTGTATTAGCAATAATTTGTAATTTAGGTATACGAAAGTAAGATGACTAACCTTACGCTTCAGATGCAAGTCCAGGGCTAGTATTCCAAACGCTCCCAAGCCCGTTGAAAAACCATTTATCTCGGCGGTTCGGAATAGCACCGCAGGAACGCATATTCATAAATTCCCAATGTGTCATGCATTTGAGATGCTTTGGTATCACCCTGAAATACACTTCGTCATTCTACTCTCCATATTAACACTGTTCAATTTAGCTTCAAAATCACCCCTGAGTAGTGCCTGCTAACGTCACTCAACATCAACATTCTCGTTTAATGTCGCCATTAATGTGTTATGATTCGGTTATTACTATGGCTATGATTTCAGGGACAGTAGAATGTTGAAGTTTTAAAAAAAAGAATTACGTCTACCCTGCTCGAATCGAACTCGGAACTCGTGTACTATGAGGCGAGCATATCTTCACTAAATTTCCTTTTTTAGAATTTTTGTCTAAAAATGGCCGTTCAGGGTTCTGGTTCTATTTCACACTGTATTCTTTATCCAACCGGACACGGAATATTCTATATTAACACACTCTATGTGGGAAATGTAGATCTACCCGCGCGCCCGATCGATGCTTTCTACCGATCAGCGGGAAGAGAAGTACTACGGCTCCTTTTTAAAGGCGGGAAAGATAGATCCACTCGATTATTTAGTCAGAGTATTTTATTTCAACCCTTCAAGACGCTCCAAATTACACACACATCTATAAAAAGTAAGATAAACTGTTGTTTCACGTACGTAAACACACTCTTGCAAAAATTGTAAATTTGTAATTTTCAGTAATTATTTTTAAGTCAAGAAACAGCATGTTTTTATTCAATATGTTTTATGTACATAATGTTATATGACAGTATTTTTTTACTGTGAAAAAAAATGTGCCAGTCTTAAAAAATACTTGTAATATATTTTTACATACTAACTTTAGTGTGCTTACTGTCAAATTGTTCTCTTTGTCAGTGTTTTTAATGTCGTATTGTAATTTTTTATACATTTTATGGTGTTATTATATGAATCTCTTATTGGAAAATAAACAGTTCATGGATTTATATCTGCTTAACCGTTTTAGCCCGGGTGTTAATTCAAATATACACGATGCTTCAGGGGCAGACCGCGGAACTTCATAGGAACAATTCTCGTGGTAAACTGTACAAAAATTATAATATATACTCATTTTTAAAAATAAAAACCATCAATTGGACATAGTAATGCAGAAAGCAACCAGCTATAGAAAAGTGAAACTGAGATAATCGCACTTTTATGAAGAGAGTTAGTAATCAAATCTTCTCAACAGTTGGAATGTTTTTGACTTTGACAAATGATAGACAAGGAATTCATTAGTTTTTTTTAAGTATTACAAATAAGAATATAATTATGCGTTTTACCAGTTTTAATGTACCGTAAGATTTTTCTAGTGTTTTGGGTGTTTTCTGCAAATTTAAAAATATCGTTTTTATAATCAACACTATTTTCAGAAGGTGATTATTACAGTTTTTTGTATGAAAGCGGTCTGGCTGTTTTTAGCAGAACAAAGAATAGACCTTACTGAACCCAATAACACCAATATCATTTTTTTTCAAAATTGTGAACTGGGCTTTCACTTATTTCAAGTTGACTTTCAACTATAATAATTGTAATAATTGTTGTTTGAGTCGATCATTAATGTCTCAGACTATCATCTCTTCCATAAACTCCTACCCCTCTCCTATTCAGCTGCTTCCCTTGACTGCGTACGGTGCATATCGCCTCGTCAAATACAATTTCAATAATAAAAGATAAAAAATTTCAAAAAAATTATTTAGATGTTTTTAAAAGTACATAATTTTTTAATGTATTTTCATTTATTTATCTATTGAAATCTACAGTCATATACACAATAATACGGTTATAATATAATAGATACTTAATACTAGACTGAAAATGATTTCATACTTATAATCAACAATATACATATATTGTATCATAAATTAAGTTATATTATACAAGAATAGAAATTGGAAAAAAAAATAAATGTCTGTACATGCCGTCTTACCTTTGTAAATTTAAAATATAAATAGTTATTAAATTTAAATATACAAAATGTTTCTGTGAAGTTTCGCAGTATGGCCCTGAAACACATGGAGACAAAATTGAAGAGTTGTTTACTCTCGTACCTATCGAAATTCAAAAGTGGCGAGTTTCTTTTTTAATTACTGGTATCCCTAATTACATTTTTTTGTGCTGATATGGCAGTCGGCAACTCAGAAAAGATCGTTTTTTAGTTTGACAGCTGGCTCCTGGCTTATTTGTTTGCTTCGGAGCATTCCTGTTGTCTTACTAAATGATATTTTAGGCGTGTTTTAAATATATTTAATAATTAGATTTAAAAATACATATTACACCTGTTTTATGAACCATGATTATTTATTTTCAGTTTGAGAGTCAGCGTTCATTAAAAATGAACGTTAAATAATTTCAAAAGTACAAAAGATTTTTTGTTAAACGCCAATTGTAAAATTGGAATAGTCCAGAAACCGCATATGCGAAACAAACTGAATCCGACTAAACTACTCCCAAATGAGTAGTTTTACGTTTTGGCCATAAGGTACTCGTTTGTCGTTTACAAGTGTCGAAATACTGCTGGGATTAAAAGGGAATAAGGTAGATCACATTTCATGTGTATGAAGCGAATTCACAAGTAATATTATTTAAGAATTCGATTATTTTACCATCTGTCAAGATTGTTAAATAAAAGAAGGTGAACATTTTGTTAGTATTGCCAGGGTGGTTGAATTTTTTTACCCGGCTTTCTATTAATAAGCCTTAGTGTAATATTGGAAGTTTTAAAATGTGGCCTTTTTAAATAACTAAGAATTTGTATGTTTTGTATTTAATTTGTATAAATATGTATGTAAATTTTGTATAATATGTGAAATACGCTACAATATTCATGATATCACCTTACCAATGACTCCTACAAGTGTTTTTTATATTTAAAGGCTCTTAATAATTATAGTAACACGCTATTTTATTATATTCTCGTAAATGGGGGTCAGTAGTATATAGGCTCCTGACGTCACTGCGACCTATTTACATATATTGTGATGGGTCCCCATCTAATTAATTTTCACCTTCCAAGCCTAAAGCTTCACGGTTTCCTAAGAGAGCGGTGCTGTCATCATTAAAACGTTGTATGTACAAACCATAGAATTAAGAATAGTCCAGAAACCGCACAAAGGCATCAAACAGAAGGTGACTAAACTACTCTTAAAAGAGTAGTTTTACGTTTAGACCCATTAGTTTCTTTGTAGACATCGCTCAGTACGCAACTCCCGATTTTAATTAAACTATGCCGTTTTGCGTCGTTTTAAAGTGTAGAAATACTGCTGGGATCTTAAAGAAACGGGGTGGGATCACATCTTATGTGTAATTAGCAAATGCATGTGTAAGTAGCAAGTGCATTACTTAAAAATTGAATTGTTTTTCCATCTGTCAGATTGTCAAAGAAAACAAAATGGACATTTCGTTAGTGTTGCTAGGGTAGTAAATTTGTTTACCCTACTTTGCTCATCTAATGAGAGAACTAATGAAAATCTGACATTTGACTGACATTATCTTTAAAACATCAAATATTATATGACATAATATAAAAATATGCGTTTTATCGAAATTTGAAATCGACAAACTGTCAATTGATTTTGTAAAAAAATCATCGAGCTTTGTATTATGTGAAGAGCAAAGATTATAAAAAAGCCGAGTTAAAACACTATTTGTAATAAAAAATGTTTATTTGCTACAAGATTTTTTTTATCATCTATTGTTATATTGTTTTTCAATTTCAAAACACTCCCTTTAATGATATTATTTTTACGCAATCGATTTTTACATATTGACTATTGAAGAATATGTTGGAATGGGAGCGCTTATAACAGTGCAAATTTTTGAAAGATGAGTTGTCACGGCTGCCAGATAACACGCTTTCTTTAGGTTTTTATCTCTGGACGCCGTTAAGACGGGCATTTTATTACGAAACAAACCATCACGCCGTTTCTCCGTAGGGGTAGGCAGAGAGGATAGAACGCCGTATAACTCTGTCTTTGCATACAGACCTCGCTTCTTATACATCTTCTCACGCACGCACGCCAATTATTCCTACTCTTGACATGTTCATCTTCGAGTATTTGATGGACTAGATCGTGCCATGTCTTTCTCGCTATTCCTCGTTTTCTGCATCTATCATTGCAGAAAACGAGGAATAACATTCGAATCGTAGATGCTTTAAGCCGTTTTTTCGCTGCTCTACGTGTTCAAACCGATGCAGCACCCCTTTTTTGATTCTGTCGATAATGGATGTCTCAGCCTTACATAGTTCACGGATCTCAACACTTGTGCACCTATCATACATCGTTTTACCACTCATTCGCCCGAGGAATCGCATTTTGATAGCATTTAACCTACTTTCATAATTATTTTTCCAATTCTATACTTCGCTCCCATACATTAGAGTTGGCACTAGAACTCCACTGTGAACTGCTAGTTTTGCCTCCTGCGACAAACATTTTTTTGCCAAAGTAGATTTTAGTGTACCGTTCACCCTGTTCCATTTTATTACGCCCACGGCATATTACGGTCGCTACATAATGGCACTGCTTTCCTAGGAAACCATGGAACCAGAAAACTAAGTGCTATCATATCTTTTGCTGATTCTCCTCCTCCCAGCCCAAATCCTTAAAGAAACGGGTTAAACGAAAGGTGGCGAGTGCTCTCACATCCTCAGGTTTGAACAATGGTCCACCGATTGTGCGACTTCTTTTGTGATGTAAAACATCACATTCACTTAACATGTGTAAAAGTATTTTATCATCTGCACTGCCGAACCCAGCTACCCGCCGAGTCTAAAGAATTTTCGGTGGAACACAAGTTTTAAACCAGATTTTAATACACACATACCTACATTATAATACACTTGATATAATATGTACATAATGAAAAATGATTATAAAGTTCCAAGGATGTATTTTTTTATATTCTTATTTTATAATTTTAATAACTTCACTGTGACTGATGGTCTCCGAGAGATTATTTCATAATCTTGGAATAACGCAATTCATTGTTCGTCTTCCAAAATAATTTGTAGTTCATGTAACAATCAGAGAATTTCCAGTTTTCAATCTAATGTTTTGAGTGGGAATTTATTTTTAATATTACACATTTACAATCAATTTAAAGTCACAAAGTTGTTTTACTGGCAGGACATCACAGTATTTAAAATATACACCTTTGCTCGTCCGTTTTGCCTGACGGGTCACACTATTTGATACAATCCTCCTTTTAAGTCTCATCAGAATATTATAAATTTTACTCGGATGAGACTGAAAGGCGGGATTCCTAACGCATTTTTCTCTAAGATATTCAATAAGCGAGGTTTATACAAAAGTTTTATCGTTTTTGATGAAATAAGCTCTTGCTAAACTATGGTATATCAATTTTCTGGCGTATTTAATTCAAAATGTGTCATCTTACTGTTAAGAAATTTCTGTAATATGTGTTTGTAGTATGGGATTATTAAATAAGAAACACGGGAGGTTACAAATCTCGCAGTGTCTGCGGAAATGTGGAATCATTCCTATTCATAGTAATTATTTTTTATCATTTATTTTAGAAGTTAAATATAATCTTCAAAAATTAGTAAATTTATGGTTTGAAATAAAAAATGTGTACCAAAGTAATTTTCTATGGAGAAAGGCATTTGTAAAAATGTAATATTTTGGTTGTAAGAAAAATTGTGTTTTGTTGTGATATCTCAAGTATTATGTTAATTCTCAATTTATTTATTTTAGTTAAAAAAATTATTTACTCTGAAAATTAACAATAAATAAAATGTCTAAACTTTTTTGTTTTATTATGTAAAGTGGAACTCCATTTTACCGAACTCCAGTCTTGCGGATTGCCAAGATCATCAGGATCATTATCAGAAAATAGAAAATAAAGGAGATGTTATAAATAACAAATAAAAAAGGGCGCTGGCGGCCGCCGCGTTACCCAAATCAATTTTTCTGGACATGTTAAAGTTTTAATTTTTTATGTAATTTCAGATAATCGTAGTTTTACTGTAATTCTAAATAAGATAGGGAGCGTGGAGTCAAGGTTTTTAATGTATTAAAAAATACATGTAGGATTTCGCTAGTTATGTTAAAGGGGGTTGGAGATTGACAGAAGACACAAGATTGCTGATTAACGCATATTAATTACATGGCGAATAAATTATGTCGCACGAGTGTTACGGCGATGAGTTGAACTGGCTGCACTTAAGCTATTTGCTGGAACTGAGTATCTGTGTTGAGCTAATTTGTTGGGAAAACTAGCCCTTATATTACAATTTGAACAATATTGAACAAAATATATTATTATAAATAAAAAATGTACTCTTGTAAAAATAAATTAACATATTACATTTTCTTAACCCATTGTTTTTTTTTTTTCATACAGACAACATCCAACACGGATTACAAATAATATATGAAGGAAACCCAAAATAAAAGGGAATTACGTCATAACTTCTTTATTTTTAAATATTTTTACATCAAATTTTGATCGCCTTTAAAGTATTCTCCCTTGACCACAGCGCACCTCTGCAAACGATCTTTCCATTGTTCAAAACAAGTTTTAAATTCACTCATCGGGATGTTCTTTAGGCGTTCCAGCTATATTTGTTTTACCTCCTCTACGGTGGCAAAACGCTTTCCTCTCATGTCTCTTTTGAGTCTGGGAAATAAAAAAAAATCACAGGGGGCTAGATCCGGTGAGTAGGGGGGGTGAACAATTGGTGTCATGCCATCTTTGGTCAAAAACAGCTTTACGGAGAGACCGGTATGGGCTGGCGCGTTGTCATAATGGAAGAACCAGTCGCTTGTGCGCCAAAGATCTGCCCCAAAGAATCACAATAGACAAAATTAATTATAAAATTTGAGCAAAAACCTTGTAAAATGCAATGCATATGGGTATCTTTGATGATTTATATAAATCATCAAACAAAATCCCTATTTTTCAAACAACTAGACCGGTATTCCCAAAAAAAAAAAACATTTATCCGCTTCTCTGTGACGTCATCACCCGTAGGTAATTTTCCAAATTCCTCAAAAATCTAGATCAAATGACCCAAATGGGAAGAAAAAAAGTCCCGATTCCCCAGAAGTTCCCCACATAATTATTTCAAGAAAGAAAAAAACAGTTTTAATATAAATCGATAATGTTTTTTTAATTTTTTTATTCGGTCGCTGTTTTTGACCATATCTTTGTTGTTAACAATATATTTGATGGATTGAATTTTAAACTTCACCCTTTCTTTTTATTCCTTCTCTGGTAGTCATTAAAGATACTACAAAATCTGCATGTAGACGATTTCGGTTTTCTGTTTTAATGTATTTTAGATCACTGAATTTTCTTTCTACCGGTGCGTTTGCAAATGGCAACACAAGCAATAAGCAAATGGTGATTTTCAAATTTGGGAACATATATTGTTTTTATATCTAAACATCATACCCCAATAACTTTCGGCATAATCATCGCCATCAAGGCCATGTTGAGCTAAATCCATGAGCTCGCCACTCGTCATCTAGTTTTTGTAATGTCACATAGTTTTCAAGTACTGGAAATCGCTTCAACACAGTCGCTTCTGATGGATTTAAAAGAGATATAAAAGAAAATAACGGACCTCTAAAATCAATTCTCTTGGCAATGTCCGACGTTAATTCAATATAAAAATCATGGCATGTTTTATCGAAATCTGTAATAGCTGAACATTTTCATAATTTTAAAAATTGTTTTTACTTTCTGTAACCTTCTTTCACTTCTCAATTTCATTCGTCAAAATTTATGTTTTAATCTCCTACCATCAAACCGTCGACGTGTTAGCTAAAGATAAATTAATAAATGATAAAATGTTTAAATCCCCGCATAATACCAATCCCCAATCGAGTTGAGATTCCCCGCTGTTTAGGGAATTCTCCAGAAATTGGCAACCCTGCCCGTAGGTAAAGCATGCAACTTTTGACAGCTGCTGTCTGAGCGTGCAAACACTGCAAACGTCAAAAGTCTCTTCTTAATTTGTCTAGAATAGTTATTGTAACGAGCCATTAGTTGATTTCTAAGAGTTTTTCGAAACAAATTGTTTATAAATTTCAAAATGAATACTTGTAAAAAAAGCAAACTACCCCCTAAGGTAGAGGACATGACAAAAGAAGAAATAGTATTTTTTCTCAAGAAAAAGCGCGATTGCGAAGCAACCGCTCAGTCCGTGGTTATTTCGCTTCTCGAAAATGAAGTTTCAGAAGCGTTATTTCTTAGATGTCTTCCGCGTATTAGTCAAAGTCATTATGAAGATGTAAATGAAGAAAGGGCGATCTCTAAACTTTGCGGATATCCACTGTGCTGTAAAAATCTGCCAGACAAGCTACCATCACAAAAATACATTATATCGTGTAAGACGAATAAGGTGTACGATATAACAGCCAGGAAAAATTTTTGCACTAATATTTGCTACGAAGCCTCTGTTTTTATCAAAGATCAAATCTCAATCAGCCCTCTATGGTACCGTGAAAACGAAAGTGTTCCAAATTTTAAATTGTTATCACACGAGACAAAGGGTATTATCGGAGATGAAATAGATTTGTCTCTGGTCAAAAAGGTCAACTTGGAAGAAACGAAAGAAAACTCTTTTAATTCTTTTCTTGATTTTACCGAAGCATCTCTTACTGAAATATCTAAAGATCCCGAAGGAAAAGATGTCGTTATTGAATCGGTCGAGATTGATGTAGCTAATGATGAAAAAGAAAACGAGCTAGCAAAAGAAACAGGTAATGATACTAAGCCTGAAATAGAAATAAAAGATGAATCAAAGAAAAGTGCGCAAAAGGAATCTAAAAAAACAGTCAAATTTCAGGATAATGTTGATGAACCTAAAAGTAAGCTAAAGTTGAAGTCAAATTTAAAAGGAAAAATTTTGGGAGAAATTTTTGAAAGGAAACATGAAAATAAAACAGATCCGATAATAGGCGCCGGCCAGATATTACAAGATAGTGTAAATGAAGCTAGATCTAAACGAGATATCCATAAACAAAGAAAAGTCCAGAAAAAACAATCCACTCCTATGTCTGTGGCAATTATCCACATTGAAAAATGCTTAGGCGAATGGTTTACCCTTGAAACAATGCTATTTTTATTTGGCAAAGATAAGGTCAAACAAATGGTGGAAGACAAAGGGGAATGTATCAAGGAACATCTGAACAATATAGCCAATGGATTATTCTACAAATCCACTTCTTACGATCAGTACCAACTGTTATGCAGAAAATTGAATCTATTGGAATTAGAAGATAGGAAATTTGACAGTAAAATTACTTCAGCCAGAGAATCAAAACCTCTCCCCCATTATTCGATGCTTCAAGAAGAGAGCGCGCAGTTGGATATCAAAGTACGGGCTTTTTTAAAAGGGGAGATGGAAATACCGATAGAAAAGAAGAGACAAACCATAGACACGGAAAAAAACACTGTCAGCGACGAGTCTACGACTAACCTTCCTTTAGTTGACAAGACCGCCCAGCATGCATTGCGAAGAAAAATCGTCCTGAACAGTTTAGACAAAGTGTTGCCAGATCTCTTACAATCGTTGGGACTCACACCCAAGAAGGTTAGCTCAGATGTTCGATTGCTTGTGGCGACATTCAACTTGCAAGCGCACAATATCATATTTAAGCCAGCGCAGTGGAACATGATTGTAATGATATTCGTCAAATTACTATCTGTAAGAGATATTCAGTTGAAGGGCGCTTTGGAGAGAGATATGGCCAACCGACATATGCAACTTCTGCTCCTGAACTATGAACAAGATGGCGGTTATTTAGACAGGTTTATTGCGTGGCTGACGGACATAGATAGATTACTCGATAGTGATAATAAACAACTTACAGTAAATATTATGTAAATAATTTGTTCTGTGTAAAATTATATACAATTTTAATTAACAATATTTTGAGTTCGTCCAAATGTTTATAGACAAAGAAGTTATTAATATTAACATATTACAGCAGATAAAGGGAACAGCCTAGGCATTAAAAGGGCTTAAGACCAGTCGTTGGCTGGTTTAAGTGTCCAACGGGTTGTGGTCCCGTGGGTAGTGTCGCGGATTCATGGATCAGAGGTCTGAGGTTTGAACCCCACTCTACCAAAACGAAATATTTATTGCAATGTGATTAAAATTTATTTTTATTTTAAGAATAAAATTTTAACATGTTCTTTTTTAATAATTTGATATGTAATGATATAAAGTCACATAGTAAAAAAAAACGAATAATCTGAATCGACACAACTTTTTCTTAAGTTACCTTGGTGATGTTTGCCTTTTGACGAACATAATTTTGCGCTTCGAATGGTATATTTAACTTAAGACTGTTATTTTTAGGGTTATTGACTTTTGCCTGAACGTTGACGATCTATTGCGATGCTGTTAAAATTATCAACAAAATAAGCTAACTAAATAAAACAAACTTTGGAAATTTTATGTACACATGTATTTTTTAAAAATATTATGTAAAAAAATATGTCTTGATTTGACAAGTGCAGCAATGTTATGATTCTTCTATTGCGTAATTGGCTCTTTCCACTTCTTCAAGGAGTCCAGAAATAACATGAGATAATCTTGATGGGGCAGTAGATAACAATTTCTCATCTTCCTTCTGTCTGCTTATATCTTGTATCGTTTTTCTAGCTTCGATTAACTGTAAATAATAAAAAAATCAATGAAAACATTTATTCATTAAAGTGATTTCCATTTCAGGAACAAGGGTCAGCGGCATCAGCACATTTAGTAACAGTACAGAAAACAAAATTATCAATATTGCAATTCACAAAGAATATTGATATAGATATTTCTTAATAAAACTTCATAATTCTGTGGCTTGAATCATAAGGGCCAATATCATAAATCGTAATATTTTTCTTCTTTTTCCACACCTGCTCCTAGATGGAGCGTATGGACATCACCAGATGCCTCCGGGAGACCCTATCGCCAACCAGCCCTCTCGCCTCCTCCAATGTCAATCCCGCGTGCCTTAGTTCCGCCAAATGAAGCCGAAATGATTGCTCGGTCATTAAAAAACAAATAAAAAAACTTACAGTTTCTATTTATTGTTCCCACAGGAACCTGGCAATGTACAATATCAAAGATATGTAAGGAAGAAGAACATTCAATATACCTACACAATTATTGTCCACTACACAAACAATTTGAACAAAAAACAGTGTGGTTTCGAAGTAAATTGACTACTTCAATTGATTTTTGCCTAAATATAAAAATTTTCACATTGGGTCTAATTATAATTTCAAAATAAACACCTCCTTTAGACTCCATCACAACAGACGAGGTTCTTAGTTTCGATTATTCGAAGGAGGAAGGCATTTCGTAGCCTTAGTGCTTGTTTGGCCTATCGACCACAAATGACGAAAATGACCTTTAATACAGGTTGGCTTAAGAATCATATTCTACTCAATCTGATTCAAGAAAAACACATATTTATCAACAAAAACGCCAGTTGTAACGAATTTTCGAAACCAATTTCCAGCGTCCGTAATTTAGTTTGAAAAAGACTTATCTCCCTAAAAATGAAGAAAATACCAATGTCCTACAACAAAATATTTCAAGCGCGTGCTTGGTAGTCCCATCTCCAAAAATAAACCAATCACAGGCGAGCCTGCGTATGATGTCACGTCGCCATGTTGTCGTGTCATGTTTAGGAATATTTAAAAAATAATATATTTAAAAAATAATATATTAAAAAAATATATACTAAATATATAAAAAATGTATGGTAATTAATGTACTGCATAACGTTGATCTCGTGTTTTGCAGCAGAATTGAATTCAATAGAAAATGCTGACTTGCTTCTTGAAGTCATGACTCTATGTTTCAGGTGAAATTATTTAGCACGCGTGTGAAATCAATCATGGACTATGAACCCCACACATTCGTCTTCAGAACAGTTGACAAAATCTCACTAAACAGTACTATCGATGTGTTTTTGCTTGCTTACTTTAGGATATCTAACACTTTTTCTTTTACTAATCTAAAATAGTGTATAATTTCTTTATTTTTCTCTTTGTATCGTGAATGTACATTTATGTTTTAAAATATTGAAAAAATAACATATGAAAAAAAATTGAATTGACAAGTGAACACCTTTACATGGAAATTGAGCGTTAGGACCAACAAGCACACAAAAATTGTTGTGACTGTTGTGCCCCGCTTGGTCAAGCTCTGTAACATTTTGTCTCATCTACAGTTTAGGTAAAAAAAATTGTGCATCTTTGGCTTATCTCCATTTTAAAACTGGTTTTTATCACATAAAATGTCAAGTTATTTTGGTTGAAATGGATTGTTAAAAGTCCAGAGGAAGAATATTTTTGGAAACGGCGGTAATTCAATTACGATCTTGTGATATGGCAAACATTTAAACGTTGCTCCTGTAAAACTGCCGAGAAAAAAACGAGTGGAAGATAAGACCAGCAAGCACTAAGGCGACGATTTGCTTAAGACGTGACTCATTTATTATTTAAAAACTTAAAGAATAATTGGGTCCTGAAGTTTGATAAAGTTACAGCAAATACATATTTTTTTGGTCATCAGTGTGTTAGTTCCCGAGAGTGAATTCTCGTAACCAGAGAATTACTGTGCAAATTTGATTTAGATATGATATTATGCAAAGTTATGAGTTGCAGGTCATATGAAGAGCTAGAGGGCCACACAGGACTGACCAGAATAGCGGAGGAGATGCGGAGGTTTGCTGCGAACCAATCCATCTTAGAGGATTTAAACCGAGAAGAAAAACATGCTCCCTCTTAATAATCAATTGGGCTTTATCATATCATGTCATGTCATGAATTTTTCAGTAAAAACAATATGAATGCAAGTCGATTACCTTTTACTATGGAGCATATTAGGTTAAAATCCCATTCTACCACAACTCGATTTTATATTTTTCCAGCACAAGTTATTTAAGACTTTTGGAAAACGGTCTGAAAATTTGTCTTTTTGTTTTAAAAATTAAATAAAAATCTAACGCCGCAATGCGTTTGAATTATAAAAATAAAAATATTTAAATTATTGTCCAAAATAATTGAGTAAAAAGAGTAGAAAAAGATGTTGAAAAGAGAGTGAATGGGGGCAACAAAATGAATGGCGCACTAAGCACAGTAATTGCAAATAAACATATGTCAATTGAAGCTAAACTGGCAGTGCACAACGGAGTTTTAGTCCCAACAATTATGTATGAAGAATGTGTGGGAAATCAATGTATGACAGAGTTACGAATGATGAAATCAGGCGTGAGTGTAAATAGTCAGGTATAATTGATAAGATTAAGATTGGGTATCTGAGATGGTTTGGTCATGTGGAACGAATGGACGACAAAAGAATGGTAAAAAAAAGCAGGCAGAATCTAAGGGCATGTATGATAATATGTATGAATGTGGAAGAAGCTAGAAATGTATGCCATGATAGACGTGTGTGGCGGTCCATTATCTCTGACTACTCCTACGGAGAAATGGTGTGATGGTAGTAAGAAAAGTGTGTGATTTTTTGTGCCAGGGAAGTCAAATATTCAGCAACATTATGAATGTTACTGAATATTTGACCATACACAGCGTACCCGACATACACCGGAAAATATTGATGCAGTAGGGCAGTGTTTGAGAACGTCCGAGCGCATCTCATCAATGCCGTGCACAGGAATTAGGATGTTTTGAAACCATCATGACAGGTGTGAAATCTTTTTGTACCCGAATTGGGTCTACAGCATTTGCGGTCCCAACAGGATCGTACCGTGTCATACGCAGCTTATGCCAAGATTAAATTTTTCGGATAATTTTTTTAAATGATAAATTTGATATTGATTGGCCGCCGCGGTCCTCTGATCTGACCGACCCCGATTTTTAGTGCGAGGGATCTTAACGGGAAAGGTGTACACCAGCAAACCAACAACAATCCTGACTCTTAAAGATAACATCGAAAAAGGAATTACCGAAATAACACAAGTCTGCAAAAATGTCATGAAAAATATGGTTTAGAGAGATAGCATTTTAACCACGAAAAGAGGTGGCCACTTGACCAACATCATCCATTATACATTAAATCAACCAATAATATTTCAATTATGTAATCATATTTGATGAAAAAGTTATTTAAAAGAAACTTCGGCCTGGAACATAATTCGCATTCTGAATAATGTCTAATAACATACCTTATTAAAGTCGTCAATATCAGATTTGATTTTCTTAATTTTATTTTCTAATTCGACATCTCTTTTACTTCCGTTCAGCAAATTTTCGTGCACGTCAATTGTTTCGAAATTCGACTTCAATCTCGCCATCGACTGAACGCATTTTTCCAGGGGGTCACTAGAGTTTTTGTCCCCGTAAAGATCCTTTATCGAATCCAAAACATCACAATTGTTATCGGGAACTGTTTCCGAATGTAATTTCTTGTCTTTTAGATTTTTCAGCTCCGCATTGATAAGTGAAACTCTTTCTCTTGTTTGAGCCATTGCTTCCTCATCCATGTCGATAATTTGCGGTCTGCATTTCAGGAATTCTTCAAAGCGTCCGTCAGTTATATTCGCAATCATATCATCGGCGACATATCTGTAATTCGAGCAAGCGTCTTCAGTCTCGCAGTCTTTATGCAGGGAACGTATTTCCGATTGTATTGCAACAAACTGTTTTTCAAGTTTTGAGCTTTCTTCTAACAAATGTAAAGGGTTGGAAAGCTCGTGGGTGGCCAGTACTGTTTTAGATATAACCGAATAAATACTTGGATCAGTCATTTTTATTAAATATGTTATTTCGAATTCATCCAAGTTCCACCCAAGTTCAGTTGGATTCTAATCCAAAACTTCAAAATTCAAAACACGTAAACATAGATCCGAAGCCGAACTAGCACCATAAACAAGAATAAAGAATATAGAACCAATGCCCCTTCTCCAGAACTGTCAAATAGTGATGTACTACAAGTTCTCAGCCAAATAAATTCATTATTCGAATATTGTTCGACTGTTTAAGAATCTAATTTGAAAATACGGAAATAAATTTAAATTTCTTATCATAAGTGTAGTGAAGTAATAACATTCACTGCTCAAAAGATGTCACTGCGGTACCAATTATGACGTAAGAGTGAGCGCAGCCCCATATAACGTTGCGATCGGAAAGAGGCCGAAAATAAGAAATCACTCGAACGGTACTCAGATTTAGCGCTCCCCAGCTTTATGACATATTTCTTTATATAAAACATCATCATTACCTTTCCGCACCTAATGGTGCATAGGGCACTGAATTGATACACTAATCGCAGCGTGTCTTGATCATTTTTGTTCTATGAGGGTAAGGTGATCAGTCTTACGCTTCAGGTACCAGTCTAGGGACTATGAAATATTATAGTGTAAAAACACCCCTTAAAATAAAATTTCAAATCAACCATGTTGGGAATCAAACCCGAGACGTCTTGTATGGTAGGCAAATGTGCTGACTTAAATTTAATTAAACTCTATCTCTAAAATAACCATATTTTCTTTGGCCTTTATCAAGTTATCACAATAAGTGGAAAACTTGTGGAAGTATAAAGTCAAAAATAAAATTACTGATTTCAATATTTTTTTTTAAAGTGAGAGATTTTTTGGATTCGATGGCTACCCTCAAGTGAAATTCGGAAAAAGGAAATCGAGTAAAGTTAAAAAGCTGTTGACACCTTCACCTACCGTTCTCGGTGTCATGGATGTGAAATTTTGATTTTAAAGGTAGTTCAGCATTTTAAAAATTATACTGATAACCTCACCTCCCGTGTAACAAACATGAACTAGATATGTTTTGATCGAAGTGGCAATGCTCTGCTTTTTGCACCACTAGGTGTGAAAAGGGAAAGTAGGTTTGATGAGTAGTCTTATAAAGTTTTTATGGATGACGCCATTCAATGAATATTGAAAAAGTAAATCCTTTGTCATGGGGCTGCCAGGGAGAGGGCTGTTGGTAGTGGGAGAATAAAGACGGGATTGAGTATTGTTGGGAAGGAGTACGATGTTGGCTTAAAATTTTGGCACTTAAAGTATGCGGATCCAAATGGCTCAGGTGGGAATATTTATATTTTTGTAGAGAGATGATGACATGGTTGACGGAGACAGTCAATTTAAAATATATATTTGAGAACCAAAATTTATTTACAAGTAATTCAAATAGATCAAGTCAAAGAAGGAATCGTGTGTTAGAAATACCACATTGTAAAACGAGGCTCGCACAGAGACGTGCATATTTTATAGGCCCCAAAATTTTTAATTCTTTTTTCTGATAATATTTCATTGATTCCAAACTTTCAAAATTGTCCTTCTTCTAAAAAACATGCACTATCCTGGATTCAAACTAAAGATATGAACTCTTTTTTTCTATGATTTATTTTGTTGTCCTTTAATAATAAGGAATATTTTTGTGTTTTTTTTAAATATATTTTATTTCCTTTCTTAATTACTAAAAAAAAACCATATTATCTTTTACAGAATATTTTATCTTTTCTTTCTTATGTTACACAAAAATATTACAGCTGTCCATTATTTATTATAGGAGCAAAAGTTCATTAACATTTTCTTGTATACCCACGAACAGGCCATGCCTTTGTGGGATTTTTTTGTTTACTATTTTTCTATTAATCTGTATTTCATTGCTATGTAATTATGCTTTATTTTTTTAAAACTCAGTTTTATTATTATGTTTATTGTAAAGAAAAAAAAAATTAAAAAATTTCTTTAAAAAAATTATTAAAAAAATAGGAATTGGGTCAGGTAGAGGAGTATTTTGCCTTCGATCTGCATCGGGGAGACCTTGGTGGGGAGAAAACCTTAGTCAACGAAACTCATTACTGTCTCAGCCAACCCAGAATTAGAAGGCGCTCTAATGGTGGTCATTTTTGTCCAACCTAACTCAGGGGTAACGGTGAAGTAGTGGAATCTAGACGCTGGGAGGAGGGTTAAAAGTTCATCGTGCTGCTCCATGGGGCGTACTGCGATTGTGGCAGTGCTTTTATTGTAGTTTTTAAATGTGAAGTCTTGAGTAACTTCACAGGCAATAGCAGTAATATTGTCATTAGTGAAAGTGCTAGTGGTGACGATGATGGGTAGGATCCTGTGTTTGTCTTGAGCAGAATGGGATGGTCAAGTGTTTCAAGAAGGGGCGTAATGGGGCGGGGCCACTTGTAGGTACCCTGCTTCGCAACGCCGCATCTAGCAGAATCTAGAACCCCGTCACCCTTTTAAAGGGACGGTAATATACTCGTTTATAAATTAGCAGACGCATATTATTCTCCCATCCCTTATAAACAAGTGTATAATTATTTTTACCAACTGAATTTATGGTGTGACTGACTCTGCTCCTGTATGACGGATGAGAAGGAGGAGTTCCAATTGGAGTCGAGTGCTGCAATCATCTCAGCAGTTGGTGCGTGTCCCGATGTATGGTGAAGTTTTCCGTTTATGACAATGATTTTGGTCCCTTTAGGAGAACGGGAGAAGTCCATCCTAACGGGTTTGAATGATGAATGATGAGATGCAAAATAACGCAAAGCTAGATGCGAACTGACGATATCGCATCAAGCGTGTGTTGCCAATAGCGTGGCAACACGTCCATCCGCGATCACTAGAACAGCTCTAATGATTTTGACATTAATTAAACACCTTTTTATTAATTGCACTGATAAAATATTTTTTTAGTCTATCGATTCCTTTTATTATTCTAACATATATTATATCGTTTGGGCAGCACTACTATCAATATATTTCTCTATGGTATCGACTAATGCTACCATAATAATAATGTATAATATTATTATGATATGCTCTGTTGCCATATATATAAGTATTATTCGGATGTCAAAAGTTCTTGTCTGTCATTTAGGGGAAAAAAATCATGTCCATGCTGAATTTTTTAATTGCTCAGTTAAAATATCATTTAAATTATTACGCATTAAAACGCGGGAATCGTTTTGTTCTATTAAATAAACAATAAAAAAAAACTATGGAACTTTTACAATATTTTTAAAAATACAAAAAGTTTAAACATAAGTTGTTATAATATATTGAAAATCAAACTACAAAACATTGACAAAGTTAAATGAATCCAAAATGAATTAGTTATAAACTCAAGCAGTTTTTATCTCAGAAAGAATTTTTTCATTTAGAACTTACTTTATGAAATGTGATAAAATGGTGAAACTAAACGCTAATCGATAGTTTATACAATTGATTACGATAGCCGTTTGTCCTTTTGATAAAATTTTCAATTTGTTACTGCCCTATATTTCAAATGCGCAAGAGCTACTTGTATTGATTTTCTTCTTAGCACCTTTTTTCAATTCAATGTGGTGTTTGTATATTATAATCGTTGTCGTTTGAAGGGAGGCGTAATATTTAATATCAAATAAAAATAATACCAGAATTTTAAATTGCATAAAATATCATCAAAGCCTAAAATACGACTTTGTAATGATTTTGTTTTGACGGTTTACAACGATAAAGTGATCACAGTATTTGACTCTGTCACGCATACTGAAAAGGTATAGAGAGAAAGAGATGCAAAATTTCGATTGACACTCCTATAGAATTCTGGCGCATGCGCATTTTTCCTCTTCCACCATATTGAAAATCGGTAAACCTCGGAGAGGATATCTGGTTAGATTCTCGTGAAAGGTTTCTTACAAAACCGGCGCAAAATGGCCGGGAATACGGGCATGGAGCAACTTATTCCCATCGTGAATAAGTTGCAGGATGCTTTCACACAATTGGGTGTTCACATGCAGCTGGATTTACCACAAATCGCCGTGGTGGGCGGCCAATCAGCGGGGAAGAGCTCGGTTTTAGAAAATTTTGTCGGAAGGTACAGTATCAGTGTTTACGATCAATATTAATTGTTTTATCTCTACATTAGGCTAGGCTTTGTCTTTTCACCGGCCCGATGAGTGAGTAAATCGTACGTTTGAACCAGAAATGACGCATGACAGATGACTTTGACAGGTTGACAAAACTCCCGAGCATTGTTTATGACCACGGATTAGATCGAATTTCTCGCTCCAGAGTCTGAAAACGATGTAAATTGTGATCCAGAGTGATGGTCGAATGAATCCCTGCATATTTGATTCCGCTGTACTCGTAATAGGCAGGAATAAATCCGATAATTAGGTAACATTTTCCATGTATGGATGAGTCAATCGAGTACCTGACGTTTCCCCACTCGCAACAAAGACCCGTGTTGTTTTTAATTGCAAATTGTCCGAGTTGCGCATTCATTTTGCCGTTTGGACGCTTATAAAAAAGAGTTTTCTCCAATTACGCAATTATTTGAAGAAATATATTAATCATTCTTATTACACACTGGACACTTCAACTATCCATAGTGAGAAATATTAGATTTGTTGTTGATTAAAACATAAAAAAATTTGAAATGACTAGTCATTTTTCAAATAAATAATTAAAAACCGAAAAATGAGAAATTTAATATAAAAATTGTTTTCTCATGCGCGGAAAAAATTGGCCCATTAAAGTTTTATTAAGTTTTTTTAAAGTATGAAAAAAATATTTTAATAAAAACGAACTATTTGAACGACGTCACTAGTTCATATGAATCAACCGATGATAAGATAGTTTTGAAAGATTTCTGGTTTACGGTATGTCAACAGACCAATCAGCAGAACTTACTAAAATAAGCGGAAAAGAACTAGAGACGTCATTTCAGAAATACAAAACTTTAAAAAATCATAGTGTATCAGCACGATATATAAAAATGCCGTAGTTTGATAGTCTATTAACAAATACAATATTTGAGTTTGTCCAAATGTTCGTAGACAAAAGGCTGGATTTCACCCCTTCGGGAGTCATTAAGATCAACAAATTACAACAGGGATGGAGAATACCTTAAATAAGGGAATATCGAGGTCAAGGCATTTACAGGGCTTATGACCTGTCTTTGGCTGGTTTAAGTGGCCACTTTACACACTGTTTAACATTCACCATTTTGCCTATGTTTGAACATTCATATTTCTTCAATTGTTCCATTTGTTGATTTTAGTGAAGTTAAAGAGCCGAAACCTTTATTGTTGTTTCTGACTGAATTATTTCACATACTAGACAACGCCTCAGAAACATGTTTGCATGAAAAATCTGATAAAATTGATTTGATCGGTACATGATCAGTGATAGGGCAAATTCCGAAATTGGTTAATATTAATATAATACCAGTTGCTTTAAGGGTCATATTTCCAATACCGCCCATAGAAATTTCAACTATTTTACTTCAATACGTTGTTCAGAACGGTCATTGGTTAAGTTATTGTTACAACCGAGTGAATTTGGCGGGGTTACCAGAAATCCACGTGTTTATGATGTTGTCAAAACGGTTGTAAAAAAATGTCATTACTGACATTTATACTTTTATTTGTAATTGTAATAATATCTGTGTATTTTTATTATATAAATTTATTTTCTAACACGACTAAACAATCATTGGTCAATATATTGGCCGATGAAAAATTCAGTTTTTCTGATAATCAAAAAATTTATTTTTATTTTTAATGAATTTATTTTATGGGGGCAATAAATATTTTAAAATATAACATTAAATTCAAATTCTAAAATAATTTTTGGTTTGTGAGGTATATTATGTAATTTTTAAACAAATTTGATTAATACATGAATTATGAAATAATAATGATTTTATCTTTCCAGGGATTTCCTACCCAGAGGATCTGGTATAGTCACCCGTCGTCCTTTGATTTTGCAGCTTATACACAATGTTGCCGGTAAGTACACGGTACATAATTTAAAGTTGATATGGTGCAATGAATGATAGGAATATTTGTACTAATTCTTGAATGATTCATGCACCGAACAAGGGTTCATTGGTACCTCCGACCTATTTCAAATTTATTGAGAATTTTTTTTTTATCCTTATTTTTCGACTTAGTCCCCTTGTTGCTCAATCACAATACACTTGTCGGTAATAACCGACGCGATAAGATTTCTCACTGGGGTTGTTTATCGTTTTAGCAATTCCAATAGACATTGATTAATATTGTACAACTCTATAATAAATTAACTAGTAGGTAATAATGTTATTATTTATTTTTGCATAAAAATGTCTGCCTTAAAACAGGTTATACCTAGTTAGGCAGACTAAACATAATCCAAAGAAATCTTAATAGATTAGTAATCCTAAGTGTGTATGTAATAATAATTATGGATAAATTTAATAGCGCCATTTTCGTAATATAATACTTCAAGGGCGCTTTACAAAGTGATTAAATAAAGATATAAATTTAATTTTAACTTTTTAATTTAAGAAAAATAATGTACTTTGTCACCACATGCTGAGAATTTTTTCAAATGATTTAGAGAACAAGTGGGTTTTAAGTTTCTTCTGAACATCACTTCACTCTCACAGTTTCGGACTTCTGCTGGGAGAGCATTCCATGCCGTAGGGCCTGCGACCGCAAATGCACGTTCGCCGAATTTAGTGCGCTGTTTGCGTAGAGGCATAATAACTTTTCCTTTCGACGTAGATGTAGCTGATCTAAGCATAAGACGTCTGTCAGCTAGTTCATCTGGAATGCAGAGTTCCCTTAGATATTCTGGAGCAGAGTTGTACAGTGACTTATACATAAGCAACAGAGTTTGTATTCCACCCTCTGTGGAAAATGTAGCCAGTGCAATTTCCGAAGTAGTGGATGTAGTAGATAAATAAATTGTAATTTTTTGTTAATAAACCATAATTATTACTATTATTAAAATTTATCCATTGAGATTACTATATTTTTAAATATTGCCACACTTAAACCTGTTGCGTGGCAGCACCTAATATAATAAATTTCACCACGCTTTAAATGAAATGTTTTTCAAAATAGTGATTTTTCAGGAGAGACAAAAACTGCCTCAAATTGAGTTCAAAAATGTATGTATTCTCTAAAAAATACAGTAAATAGGATTCTATCAAAAAGCCCTTCAATGAGGAACTTCAGCCGTACAGGAAATTGGATACAAAAATGTTTTCTTATGTCTGGTTAAAATATGAGCATTAAATTGTTGGGCAAAGTTTCTTGAAAATGTCAAAAAAAAAAAATTGAATCAAAATTTAGTACTTTGAACGACGTCACTAGTTTATATGAATCAACTAATGATAGAGAGTTGTGGAAGATTTCCAGTGTACTTTCCGTCAACGGACCAATCGACTGTACTGACAGAGAAATACAAAACTTGAAAATATCATAGCATTCAAAATGAAAAAAAAAATTGTATCTATAATATTCATCATTTAAAAAAATAAGAGAGATATATTAAGTCGTGTATCCTATGTCGACTAGTGTGACATCACAGCCACACAAGAGTTAACAAATAAAAAAAAAATGCTCCAACATTTCTATAACTTCCTGGTAGGACATTCGTCCGAACCCTGCCAATCACTCTACACACCACATGACCTCATTGTCGTCCAAAAAAATATTTCCACACTTATGTTATTGTATTATTATTATTTGCTAAAGGCAGGCAGCCTTTACTGATATGTCTTTAGCCTATGTCTCGTGTACTGCTTCCTTCAAAAAGGCATCCAAACGGGTTTTGAATTGGTTGACCGAAAGAGAATGGGCAATTAGGCTTGGCAATTTATTCCAGTCTGAAACTATAGGACGATAGGACAATAGCGTGCGTAGACAGAATCATTATTTTCCGAATCGCAGTACGTTTCGTTATCAAATTCAAGCGATCCACGGCCACGCATAGGAAGCTTTGAAACTGCCGAAATTTTTGTCCCATTTCAAGAACGTGGTTGGACTCAGAATGGTTCCAAATTACGGAACAGTATTTTAGTATTTATTTATATACGGTTCCGTGAACGTTTTACATAATTACAATACAACCAGTGAAAAAAATAAAACAAAACATTACATAATATTAAAAAAGAACCAAAACATCGAGAAAAGTATACAATAGTAAACAGTATTTATACAATATAAAAAAAGAAATATTACATCTGTAACAAAAAAAAATAATTTACCTGTATAAAAGAAAGGTAAATTAAAGAAAATAGCAGTTTTAAAAAAAGAGGAAGAGAAGAAAAAAAAAGAAAAGAACATGCTTTAATAGGAAAGTTAAAATGTTTACTTCATGGTTTATATAAATATTAATACTAAACAATAATAAATTTAAAAAATAATTATACACACAAGAGTAAAGATTTGAAACAAAAGTGAAAGCTTATCATTATTTGAATTTTTAATTGTTAATTCTTTTTCAAAACACAGAACTTGATCATCAGCGGGCACGGTATAAAATAAATCTAAATCATCACTGTATTGATTTGCAAGTCGCTGCATGCGAATAATTGGTGAATTCAATGAATAATTAGTACCACGATGATGCCGCAGACAAGCGAATACTTACAATGTGCGTGTATTCCAGTTGTAAGATTGAAAGATCTACAATTAATACTTAGTTATTTTGATATCTCTGCCCCAGACTATAAAAAGGTTGCCTATACTTTCATTATGCTTCAAGTAACAGAACAATAATGTTATCACAAATATTTTACAACACTGTTGATAAAAAATAATATTTACTCACGTTTTTTTATTAAATTATTATCTTTCTTGATATCAACAAGTAAGAACCTCATTGAAAAAATGATAAATAATTCAATATGAATTTAATCTGGGACAATTTTAAATGTGTAAATACAAATGGGAGTCGATTTGTGGTAGACCAGAGTTCGAACCCCGGACCTCTGATCCGGTGTCTGCAACCCTAGCACGAGCCCTCGTACATTGTTGACAATCATTTCAAGATAGATGGAGAACTGAATTTTTAAACAAAAAACAGAATACTGAGAAAGTCTTTGTTTCCAGATGATGAACTGTCATTGGCTAGTTTTAGTGATCACTTTACACACTGTGTCAGTGTTGAAATGTGAATGTTCAAACATATACAGAATGGTGATCTTTTCTCAAAGAGGCTCTCCATCTTTAAAAAAATATATATATAATAAATATTCGCATTCTTGCAATTTACCCAAATTATAAATGACTTTAGATCTTAGTAAATAATTATATATAATATTAAATTCAATTGCATAAAAATACAACTACTATGGTGAAGGTGTATAGTGGGATATGCATGTTGGTGTAGTGAAGAAGTTCAATGGTTTTAAAAAATATATATATATATTTGTTTGTAGGCTACCAAAACTAAGCCAAATTTGTTCAAAAACATTTTTATGTATCGTATTATCAGCGCTATGATTTTCTATAGTTTGAAATTACTCCACGTGTGACGACATAAGTTCTCTTCGTTGAGTTCCGATGATTGGTGATCTGGCTTCCCGTAAACCGGAAATCTATCGCAAACCCTATCATTGGTTGATTCGTTAGTAGAACCTGTAAGTTTAGTCAAAAGTGGTTGATTTACATAAAATGTTTTTTATTTTAAATACATTTTTGAGAAACTTTGTCATACATTTAAATGCTCTAATTTTTACGAAAATAAAAGTCGAAAAGAGGCTATATACATTAGTATGGGAGTCATTAAGATTATCTATTCATCTTAAGATTAAGATCTCTGTTGTAATTCGTTAACAAAGTGAATCCTTTAAATATGAACAAAATTATAAATAACTGCTAGAAAATTAAAAACTGAAAGTTCACTCCTCAACTCCGTTAGAATTTCAAAGGTTTTAGGACAATAATGTATTTAATGTTTATAGTTGTCATTATTTTTTAACATTTACTAATTTGTAATTATTGTCGTAAAATATTTTTATTGCTTGTGTTTATCTACATAAAAAGCACACATCTATTGTTCTGAAAATTGACGATAGTAAAACAACCATTAATATTTTTTTAATGATGGCATGAAGCCCGAAAAAGCACATGGGCTAGAATGCCATTAGAAAGTAATGTTTATATATTTTTTTTAATATCTCAATTTGTATTATTGCATTGTTAACAAAATTAATAAGGGGTTTTGCGCCGGTTTAGACACGCAAGAAGAATGAACAGCGAAAGAATGATTAAACCGATTCACAATGAGAATGTTATTGAGGGATTTCAGCCCTACGAGAAATTGAATAGAAAAAATACAAAAAAAGACATGAATTTTCTTACGCAAGGTAAAAATTAGGGTTTTAAATTGTACAGCAAAGTTTCTTGAAAATGTACCAAAAAAAAAAACTATATACTCAATTTATTCCTTTAAATACAATTATTTTTTGTATCCACAGGAATTCACAGAGGTCTGAAAATGTTAAATAATAGTTAGTTTATTTTTGCAAATGAAATATTTATGTAAACACAAATTATTTCTCATAACATAAATGGGTATAAATTTGTTAATTTGTTATTCCATTATTGTAAACATTCCTCGCTTCATTAACTTTGTTTATTTATTCAGTTGGTCATATTCAATAAGTTGGCAAAAATGTCCATTCAAAGATTATGGCAAGTCCCTTCATTCCAAATGTTAACTCCAAAATAAAAGAGTTATTAATTTATGTCCAGAACCAGAATCCTTAACGAGTGTTTGTCCTTTCATTCCAAATGTTAACTCCAAAATAAAAGAGTTATTAATTTATGTCATAGAACCTGAATCCTCAGCGAGTGGTTTCCACTCTATGGTTATTTTAGTGAGTTCTAAATGTAATTTTCTTAAAATTTGTATCGAGATGACCAAACGAAGCTCTTTGGATAGAGCAAACAAATTGTGAATGGAACAATTATTACGGTATTTTTTTCTCACTTATCTAACCTTATCTGCTCTCTTATCTTTACATTACATCAAATAATTACTCGCTATCTTGAACTATATTGATTATGGAATATTTAAAAAGCGAAGAGCCTAAAATCTTTTTTATTTTTTAATTTTTTATTTAATATAATATAAAGTTAGAACATGTTAACAAAAAGAAATACATAATAAAGCAAAAGTACAAAAACAAAAACGAAATAAAATATCACACAAAAAAAGAAGCAACCTCTTGTGCTTGCTGTGGGATTACAATATTAATAATTTAAGTACAAATACACATATATTTCACAAAATAAATGAAGGTATATAAAACTTTTTTTATAAATAAGTGCATGTACATATGCATGCAAATGCGCATGCGTGCGCACGCATGTATAATTATACACTCACTCTTAACAAAAGAACTTCAAGTAGGCACTGTAGAAAAAACATTGAGAAAAAAAAACAAATAAAAAAATCTAATTCCTTAATTTTAAAATAAAAAACTTAAATATGACTTAAATGTTAAAAAGCAACATTTAATTAATCCATTGCACCACTAATAAAGATGACATAATTTAGCAATGCTTGATTATGTCCAAATGCTTGCAGACTGGCTGGATTTCCTCCCTAGGGAGTCGTTCATATTTAAATGTATTTCAACAGAGAGGGAAAAAAAAATTGAGAAGGGGAATATGGAAGTCTAGGCATTTACAGGGCTTATGACCTGTCATTGGCTGGTTTAAGTGGCCACTTTACACACTGTGTAACATTCACCATTCTGCCCATGTTTGAACATCCAGAGTTGAGGAAATGTGGTGAAACCAGTCACTGGATATTCCAAATTTGTGAATTAAAGTATCACTCGTCTTTTATTTATAAAATAAATTAATGTTCTTTATTTTCAAAAACATTTTAGGTGCACGTAAAAATAAAATAAATATCCAAGCATCAGGCTGAATGGTAAATGTTAGTCTCATGTAAGTCATAAATCCTGAAATGCTTCGAAGAGTTATCGGCCTCTTTAAAACATAGCTGTTTCTTTACCCGATTAATTGAAGTGTGACAATATTATGACAGAAGTAGACCAATTTGGCATTGGAAATAATAATTGTAACCTTGGAGGTACAAATTCAATGGTCACGCATTTTGCACTCTTGTTTCATGCTAATTACACTATCACTATGCTATTTCACCATTGCATTGATAGCAGTTTGTCGGCAGTACCCTAATGGCCAAATAACAGCTGTTATTTTCCTTTTTAGGATAAAATGATTATTTATTTACATAGTATAGGGCCCGTATTACAATGGGAAGTTAACAAAGTTATCTCAATCATCAGGGAAAAGGCAATGATTCTCCGGGCATTTCCGACGCATGCGCAGATTCGAAGTGTGAAGTTTGTTTGTAACGTCACTTTGAACATGCGTAATGAATAATATTTAATATGTTAGCGCATATAAAACAGTATACAGAATTGAGTGTTTTTGGATCCGATGCGCGGGCTGTTTGTAAGATGCTTGGTTTTGTACTTCAAAACTCTAGATATTTCAATAACATTACTGCAATTCGCACATTGTACGATACACTATAGTCCTTAAAATATAACTTGATTAAAATGACCGCGCCAAACTAATGGCAATAGTGATGGGAAATTACTGATCACTGTTCATGTACCGATCAAATCGATTTTATCAGTTTTTTCATGCAAACATGAAACTCTGTTTCCGAAAATTGATATATAAACACAAAAACAAGCCTTCTATAGTGTGTTTAAGACCACAAATTCACCAAAAAATAAGACATTCATACTTTTTTCATGGACAACATCAAATGAATTATTTTTTTATTCGATCAATTTACATTGATCAATTTGTCCCATCTCTTAACGTTTTTGCAAAATGATGTAACCTTGTAAGAACGTCATTGATAATTAGGTTTATTTTAGTTTTAAAAGCTGATTTTATATATTTATGTTGATTTATGTGTCAAGCATTGTATTAAATAATAAATCAACACGCCAGATACGAATGATTTTTCGTGTGTCAATATAAATAACTCCTCAGACGTTACTACAAAGTTATGTCGTCACTTTTTCTGACAAATGTCATTCTAATCAAGCTATATTTTAAGGACTATAATGTATTATTAATAATAATACTGATAACAGTTCACATAGAATGCGTATAGGTGTTTCCTCATCTGCACTGCGGAACCTAAATCTAGATGTTTCAAGTTAGAAGTTGAACTTAATATACAAGTTGACAAAATGCAAGGAAATGCACCGGCGCCGTCAGTGGCGTGAATATACAATAATTACAAATCAGTTGTTATCAGTGGGGCCGCTAGTCGCTGTACTTCCTGGCACTATCTCATTCAATGTTCACTAAATACTCTGAAGTCATTGACATTTTCCCCATTCCTCGCTATCGCACTAACTAATTATGTACTCAACTCACGTGCATTTGGCTTAAACTCTAACAGTGTAATTTGAACTAAACACCGATAATGCAATACAATATTTTTTTCTAATATCGTCGGTAAAAAGGCCGTATGACTGAATTTTCTTAATTCAAAAAATTACATATGTTATATAACGATATTATTTTACATCATAAAATATTAAACAACAGTATTAAATATCAAGATTCGTGACGATGTTCTATAAAAATGTAAACGGTTAGGAACAAAGTTCAAAATTAACATGAATCGTGACATGTAAGGGGTGTGGCCAATTGCAATGACGGTTTTTGCAGGAATTAAAAATTACAAATTGAAAAAAAAATTCATTCTACCAATTAGGTAGCAAAAAAATATTTTTTCATTCATCAGTATTTCATAGATCCACACTTATTACTTTAAAAATGTTTACCCTTTTCAACATAATTACAAGTTTTCATTTTTTTATATACTAACGGACCTACACACACGCACCCTCTCCCTCATCCATTCACACAAGCACATGCACACTCTCCCTTATTCATTTTCCATACACACATTTACTTACAAACACATGAATACAAACGTCTCACACATTTACTTACATAAACACTTTTCTTAAATATTACGTATTATTAGATTAAGAGTGGATTTTTTTTGATTGGCTCTAATATTGTTAATATATTTCTACTTATTTTTTATGTAATAGCTGTAAAAATCCCAAATAAATCAAATAAAAATAAATAAAAAAGATGATATTTCCTTATTGTCCCGATAAATAGTTGTCACCGGGTGCTCAGACATTAGTTTAGACTTAAATAAAACCTCAGCCGAAACAAGATAAAATAGTTACAATAATTAAAAAGCATAAAAAAAGAGAGGAAAAAATAACAGTGATATTAAAGAATATAAACAAACATACATTGACTATGGTTTTAATGCTTTTAGAAAGGTGGGTGCTCATAAATGCAACTAAAACAACATGAAAAAATCTAATAAAGTAAAATGAAAATGAACCAATATAACAAATTTAAATGTAAAAAAACATAAAATATGTATGTGTCTACTAAAATTAAATGTACCTATTAAGATTAAGATCTAAAACTATATACTAGATATGGGTAAATGAAAAAAAAAACAAAATTTTAAGGAAATATTGAAAATTTTAAATGTAGAAATTATTTTATATTATTTTTTTATAAACAATGGATCTCAAACTGATCATCAACTGACAAAATTAATTTTAAATGTCTAATTATCTTACAATATATGTTTATTCAATCAAATTGACTTAATTTTACTGAAATATGTGTACAACTTGCCTTACACATTATCATTTATCAGGACGACAGGAATTCGCTCCAAAACAAACAAACCAGCATGAAGCCAGCTGTCCCAGTTTAAAATGAACTTTTCTGTGTAATGCTGATTATCAGCATGTAAAAAAAATATAGAGACATTGGGGTTCCAGTAATTAAAAAATAAACTTGTCTTATTTGAATTTCGGCAGGTACGAGATCAAAAAATTCTTAAAGTTTGTGGATGTTTGAATGAACACCCGGGTTGAAAATGTTAATGCTATAATTTTCTGTCAAAAAGGGAAGTTATTGCGTTTTTTTCAATTCCCTCTATGGAAGCTGTAGTGTATTTTTATTTCGGGTGGGTGGCTCCGCCATAGGAGTTCTGAAGATTTAGACAGACATGTGTGTAATAAAGAAAATCGGGCAAACAAAGGAGAAAAAAAAATGACTAGGAACTATTTCTCAGTATCAAATTGACCGCCGTTTTAGTTTCAGAGAATAGGATTAATGACCTGACTTATTATGTCTGTGTTGTGAATCATTATTTGTGAGTCAAACTGAATTAGTTTGAATGTAAATAACTGAATTAGGAGGGCAAGCAAATATGAACAACTTCCTGCGCAAGCTTGATAAACTATTATACACGCAATTTATTAATATTTAATGTGTGGTCAAACATTTTACTTCTTCTTGCGGGGCCTTGTCAGGTCCCCCTGACGTTGGCGGTCACTACAGCGAAAACATCTCGGTCCTGCGCTACTTCGAGGCCAGGGCAACTGCTTATAGGACGTACTCGCCTCAGACAAAACTTACTCTTTCATACCGATAACCATAGAACTAACTATAGTTTTCATTCTTAGGTCTGCCAACAAACATACCAGTCTTGATTTCTTTGATAACATGTTTTCTTCTTTTAAACAATCACCGAATCAAATTCAATTATAAACACCTCTCTTCCGCTTCCACTCCCACCAAATAAAATTTGTACAACTAGTTATACATATTATGCTTGAAAATAAAAGTTGAATAATTCAGGTGTTTACCAATTAAAATGTAATTCTTGTCCTTGTTTGCGTTGGAAGAACATAAAGAAATTGTGATATTCCTGTTAAAGAACACATGAGGTGTCTGCACAATTTCTCCCAATTCGCAAATCACCTAACAAATTTTAAATATATGTATATCGTATTATATTATCATATATCGTATTATCATCTCTATGATTTTCTAAAGTTTTGTATTTCTGAAATAACTCCGCCCGTGTCATCAGAGGTTCTCTTCCGCTTATTCTCTGTCAATTCTGCCGATTAGTCCGCTTACGGTAAGCAAACCAGATATCTTTCTCAGCTCTCTTATCATCGGCTGATTCGTATGAACCAGCAACGTCGTTCAATGTAGTACATTTTTATTATTTTTTTTGTATATTTTCAAGAAACTTTGCCGTACAATTTAATGTTCCAATTTTTACCGTACTCAAGAAATCATTTGTCGTATCTAAGTTCCCGTAGGGCTAATGTTCCTCATCAAAAAATTTGCCAAATGTCAATATTATTACTAAGTGTATAGTCAGTCAACTGGACAGTGGAAATATTGGAAGACATGAATATAATGTATTCTAGTACCAAGCTAGTTTTAATATATCAATACTGATTAAATTAAAGAGTTCAATATCTCGGTATCGAGTGATAGACTGTAAATATGCCTAGTTACAAATTGTAGAAAGATCGCGACCTTTCTGATTGGTCCCACCTTGTGAAATGATCTGATTAACTGAGTTGCGAACGAGACCCGTTTTATGCAATGAAATCTAACAAATCATCATCGTCTTCTATCGGTAGTTTATTTATTTTTTTAAAGCTAATCAACAGGTTTATTTAAGCATTGGCATTAATAAGTTTATGTAACATTTAATCTAAACAGTCTTAAAATCTTTTTATATTTACAAAAGGTGTAAATGGCAAGTGTGTCATCAAGAATAATATATTTGCATTCTTATAAGTTGTCAAAACTAGTCGGTTGTGTCAATAAAAAGATTTCATAAAACAAAGATTTAAAAATAAGTTTCAGTTTTGGCCGAAACTAGAACAGAGATATTGCCTTTAGCCAGAAGCCACCACCAGTTTACTTGTAGCGAACGTTCACCCAGTTTGAAATAAATAAATAAACATTACGTTTGTTTCTTTCAGAATATGCGGAATTTCTCCACTGCAAAGGGAAGAAGTTTGTGGATTTTAATGAGGTGCGGCAGGAGATCGAAGGAGAAACTGACCGCATCACCGGGGGTAACAAGGGCATTTCTAATGTCCCCATCAACCTGAGGGTGTATTCTCCGAACGGTGAGCTTTTTACTTATCGTGCAGTTTTTATCGGGAGTCTGATTTAAAATCGTTCGTTACTATCGGCCTTGTGATCAAAATATCAAATTCAGTTTCTCCGTTCGTCATTTCTAGTGCTGAATCTGACCCTGATTGACTTGCCGGGTCTGACGAAGGTGCCCATCGGGGACCAGCCCGTCGATATTGAGAACCAGATCAAGGCCATGATATTCCAGTTCATCAAGCGGGACGCCTGCCTCATCCTCGCCGTCACCCCGGCCAACACCGATCTGGCCAACTCTGACGCCCTCAAGCTGGCCAAGGAGGTGGATCCTCAAGGTAAAACATGAAACTGTGGAATAATTATTTATTTTTCTAATACTTCACCAGAATACATTATAGTAGCGTAATTTGACGCGCACTACTGCCAAACAGGTGTCAAAAAACTCGAAATTCTTTTGCCCCATTCTGCAATCTACAGCAACAAGTACGAAATGACAACTGGCAACAGATTCTCGAGTGACTTTCGACAAAGTATGAAGACGCACAGCAACGTCTTGCAACAAAGTAACGCGTATAGCAAACTACATGTTGTTATTATTTTTCCTACTTTCATCATTATTTTTCCAATTCCATACTTCGCTCCCATACATTAGAGTTGGCACTAGAACTTCTCTGTAAACTGCTAGTTTTGTCTCTGTGACACAAAAAAAGTGTCGGCGTATGTGCTAAGACTTTTTATTTCTTCGGGGAACTCATTTTACAATTTTAAACTTGCACAATGAGTTTTGAGATTGTGTTTTTCATCGGTAATCTAAAATTTTTATTTAGGATTGAGGTTAAATTAACAAAAATTATTACAACGCAATGATTTTCGCGTAGGTCTCCGCACGATCGGCGTCATCACCAAGTTGGATCTCATGGACGAGGGTACGGACGCTCGCGACGTGCTGGAAAACAAACTGCTTCCCCTGCGCCGTGGGTACATCGGGGTGGTGAACCGCTCCCAGAAGGATATTGACGGGAGGAAGGACATCAACGCCGCCATGGCTGCGGAGAGAAAGTTCTTCTTGAGGTAAATAATGCCATCATTTCTAGCATTGGTTCTACACCTATAGCGTCAGATCATTTCGCGAGGCACTGGTTGTTTAACTAAAGCTGGCGCGTTTGAAAAACTCGCACAGACGCATTGAAAGTCTACAGGATGTTGATTTAAAAAAAGGTTATATTAAATTTTAACTAAATGCGCTATCTTTATTTTTTATCAATAAGTGTATGTAGATATTTTCTCCAATAAATTAGTACTGTGCATTTCAATTACATTGTATTAATTATCATTTATTTATTTTTTATTTATTCATTCATTTAAAATTACACTTGTTTAAATATTTGTCGGCCTCGTGGTGTAACAGTCAGCGCGCTTGTCTACCACGCAAGAGGTCTCGGGTTCGATCCCCGACATGGTTGATATGAAATATTTATTTAAAAAGGGTGTTTTCACACTGGAATATTTCATAGTCCCTGAACTGGTACCTGAAGCATGAGACTGATCATCTTACCTTCATGTAACAAAACAAAATGATGAGGATATGCTGCGATTGGTATACTAATTGCAGTACCCTATGAACCATTAGGTGCGGAAAGGGAATGATGATGATATCTAAACAACAAATTGTGACTATTATACCAATGTCGTATGTATTGTTTATTGTCTGTGAACCATAATAAATAAAATAAATATTTTTTTTCTTTATGCTTGTTGTATGCTGATGATGCAGTTCTGTTAGCAAGCAGCAAGGCTGATTTGCAGCAAATAGTCTCTAGAATGTATGATGTATGCCTGGAGAGCGAATTGGCGATGTACGAAAGTAAGTCAAAAGTGATGGTATTTGAAAGGAATAGTGAGGTTACTGACTGCATAATAAATGTAAACAACGAATGTCTCGAGCAAGTAGAAGAATTTGTATATCTGGGAAGCATGTTTTCAAGAGATGGAAGAGTAGAAAAAGATGTTGAAAGAAGAGTGAATGCGGGCAACAAAATGAACGGAGCACTAAGCACAGTAATTTTTAATAAAAATATGTCAATCGAAGCTAAACTGGCAGTGCACAGCGGAGTTTTAGTCCCAACACCTATGTATGGAAGTGAAACATGGAACTGGCAGAGGAAGGATGAAAGCCGAGTGAACGTGGTTGAAATGCGATCTCTTAGACAAATGTGTGGGAAATCAATGTATGACAGGGTTACGAATGATGAAATCAGGCGAGAGTGTAAATCTGAGCCAAGTATAATTGATAAGATTAAGAAAGGGTCTCTGAGATGGCTTGGTCACGTAGAACGAATGGACGACAAAAGAATGGTAAGACAAGTATATATGGCGAAAATGAACAGCAACGTGAGACAAGGACGACCGAGGAAGACGTTGCATGATCAGATAAACCAAAATCTTAAGTCTGGTCACCTCAAAAGCAGACAGAACCAAAGGGCATGTATGACAAGATGTATGAATGTGGAAGAAGCTAGGAATGTATGCCAGGATAGACGTGTGTGGCGGTCCATTCTCTCTGCCTACCCCTATGGGGAAATGGCGTGATGGTAGTAGTAGTTTAATTGATAAAAACAGTAATGTAATTTAAGCTTGTTATAGCAAAATACGACCACAGAAGGGTTTATGGCTAATCTAGTAGTCACATCAAAACGGATAGTTGGAATTTTTCTGTGTACAGGCATGTTCCTTCTACAGTATCTCGTTATTTGTGTCTCTAGCCACCCGGCGTATCGCCACCTGGCGGAGCGCCTCGGCACGCCGTACCTGCAGCGCGTGCTCAACCAGCAGCTCACCAACCACATCCGGGACACTCTGCCCGGCCTCCGGGACAAGCTGCAGAAGCAGCTGCTCATGCTGGAGAAGGACGTGGAGCAGTATAAGTTCTTCAAGCCCAACGACCCCTCCATCAAGACCAAGGCCATGTTGCAGTGAGTACATCACGTTATTAATATTACTGTAGTATGTCACCTGACTGATATCACTACAAGAACAGCGTTTTTATTGATTTATTTTGGTTGTGTAAGAAACTGTTCAAGTTGTCTGCTTTATATTTTGTTTTGATATATTTATTTGTTAAGACGTTTAACTTGCTTGGATTTTTTTTGTTGTTCTGAATATCGACGCTGGAAAGGAAAAAGTTACCAAGCAACATTGTAGCAATTTTACGGAAGAGCTAATGATGAAGTTCAGTGGTTTTTAAAAAAAATATATTAGACTGTTAAACAAAGCTAAAAATGTGTTTTTTCAGTTTTTATTTTTTTCCGCAGTATTTTTTTTTCAAAGTTTTGTGTTTCTGAAATAATTCCACGTGTGACGTCAGAGGTTATCTTCCGCTCATTCTCGATCAGTTCTGCCCATCGGTCCATTGACGGCAAGCAAACCGGAAATCTTCCATAACTCTTATCATTGGTTGAATCACACACCAGTGACGTCCTTCAAAGTTTTTATTAAAATATTTTTTTGTACATTTTCAGGAAACTTTGCCGTACAATTTAATGCTCCGATCATTACCGTGCTCAAAAAAAGCTTTTTACTCTATGTAAAGTGCTTTTGAAACTTTAAACGCGTTTTTCTCAAAACTGTGTTTTTAAAGTCGATGGCCAAGATTTCTCAGAAACAGCTGAACCGATCGTTCTCAAATTTTAACACTAGCTTTTTATCGAAGATTTTTCTCACCGATAAATATAATTTTTTTATAAACAATTTAAGGCCAAAATTTTGGCGAAAAATGGTTTTTTTTTGAGAGCCGCCATTTTGTTGAAAAAAAATATTTTGCTTATTCCTTTGATTAATTACAAAATTATACATTACTGGAACGAAGTCCGTTTGGTGTTTTATTTTAGATATCGTGGTCGGCGCAAGGCGCCTTTTTTGAGAGGAACTTTTCGATTTTTTTGAACGCCTGGAGATCAGCTATAGCAGCTTTCAAAATTATTATTTTTACGAATAAAAAATGTTAAAATATAGTTTAAAGTTACCATAATATGAGGGCATTGGAAGCAAAGATAGCAAACTCCCATTTGAGTGTGTTTGAGAAAAATAACAAAAACTGCTACACTTATGCCAAAGAGAGTTTTCATGTTAGAAATGTTATTTTCACTGAACTTAAACTTTAAGATACTAATAAATTCGCTTTAATAGAAACAAGAATTAAAAAAACTTTAATAATATTTGTATGGCACAGCCATTTTGAAAATTTAAATCTCAAGCCTGTCATTGGTCGAATAAAATGGCTGATGGATATTGCTATGTTTGCTTAACACTATTTTCAAACCATCAGAAGTATGATTTTAAACTACATTTGGAACTCAACTCATGATTTTTATAAAAATAAAGTTTATGAACTACAGAATGACATCATAACAAAAAAAAATTTGGAGGTTGCTATCTTTGCTTCCAATGCCTTCATATGTGTACAATTTTTTACATTAATAAATTTAAAAGTCTTCTCAGGAAATTTTTGGGCTTCCTGACTGTATTTTTATTTATTTTATTTTTTATTTTTATTTTCTTTTATTTAGGAAACATACAGTACAGTTACAAAGTTTTATATTTTACACAGTTAGACTTAAATCTAATAGACCAGCGAAGTTTCCATATTATAAAGTAATTATAAGTAAGGTTATTAATTAAAGTACAAAAAAGAGAAGGAAAAAAAAACATAAATTTTTAAACAACTTTTTTGTTTGAAAATTAAAATTAAAGTAAAAAAATTAAGAAAATTCGTAAAAGTAATTAAAAGTTAAGAATTAAAATAAAGAATGAAAAACATGCTCAGATGTAAAAATAAAATAAAATAATAATAACATTTTTTAAAAAGGAGAAACATAAAATACACATACATATTTTAAGGGATTCAAAGAAACGATGAGACGAATCTTTAAAGAATCTTTAAATAAGAAAATAAATTTAAGTCAATTTAAAAACATATTCAAAATTAATGACACATAGTAAGAGCAGCAATATATTGATTTTATATACATATACAATATAAGTAATTAAATGTAGTTTAAAAGTATAAAAACATGTCAATGCAGCAGAGAAAAAAGAAAGAATAACAGGTATAGGTAATATTTAAAAAGCAATATAAGGATAAGATTTTAAACCAAAGGTAGTTGATAAAATTTCAGTAAAGCGATTTTCTCAGTAATACAAATTTCAGTAGAAAAAATTGATTAAAATTAACAATATCAATGTATGTAATGTGAAGTGGTGTAAGAGAAAAAGGTATATAACCTCTCAACATCACTGAAACCTGAGTAGATCTAAGCATTGTGTTAGGTCTACAAATAATTGTCTCCTGTCTATAAATAATGAGGGCTCTCGGGGGATATACCCAGTTTTTCAGTAAGTTTTAATAACTATACCTTCTCTCTTCCAGAATGATCCAGCAGTTGCAGTCGGATTTCGAGCGCACAATCGAGGGTTCGGGATCCGCCCTCATCAACACCAACGAGCTCAGCGGTGGAGCCAAGATCAACCGGCTCTTCCACGAGAGATTCCCCTTCGAGATTGTCAAGATGGAGTTTGATGAAAAGGAACTGCGCAGAGAGATCGCCTTTGCCATTAGGAATATTCACGGTGTCAGGGTGAGGACATTCAAACACCTTTTTATAATATAACTAAATATATAATATAGACGGAATGACACGTTAGGCATGTTATGAGCGTGTATTCCATGGCATTTACATTTGTGAAAGGAAAATAACATACAAAATAAACAACTGTACAAAACTCCTGTACATTCAGGAAACATTCAGAGAATTCGCCCAATATAACACCCACTCACAAATAATAATGTTTGGATAATTTATATAGCGCCATTTTTGTGAAAATCACCCCAAGGGCGCTGTACAATAAATAAATATCCCAACACGTATTGCTGCTACAAAGCGCATGGACGGTTGGGATTCTAGTTCCTCGTCTCCAATTATGATATATATGAGCTAGATAACAGAACGTCTTGCAGCTACAGAGCGCATGGACAATAAGAAATCTAGCCCCTATTTTCATTTTTATTTTCAAATTTTTTATTTGACAATGAAGTTTAGAGTTTAAGTGATATTTTAAAAACAAAATAAAAAGCAAATTTATAAAATTAGAATTTAGATAACAACAAGTCTCGCAGCTACTGAGCGTATGGACGTTTGAAATTCTAGACCCCATTTACTAAATTTAGATATTTGATAACATTTACATAATATGATAAAAATAATATAATAGCTAACATCACAAAAAGTCTTGCAGCTTCAAAACGCATCGACAAATGGAATTTCAACGACATAAGAATGATTTAAAAAGTTAATAATAAAAAATAATTTTAAGAAACGCAATAATAATACATTGAGCAAAGAACTAGTAAGTATGGCAATTAAGTGAACATGTAACAGCACAAAAAGTAAAATATAAAAAACTAAACAAAGATACCATTCCTTAACTTATTATTAAGGTTAACAAGACAATAGACGATACTTAAACTCAAACTCGTCCCTGCTTTATTTTAGTGTGCAGTAAACAGGATCTATTGTCTTTTTCCTAGTAAATAACTGTAAAAACACTTGGTTCACATTTGGCTGTTCCCTGGGAGATGATAGTAGAAACGCATCTGTGTGCGTAGTGTAGAGTGTAGGTACCAAGGAATATATCCGCTTCTTTTTAGTTTTGTTTGTTATTACTAAACGCATGTTTCCCGCCTAAAATTTCTGATTATTATTATTTTACTTTGATTAAGATGTCAGATAAACTTGTGTATTACTTTTGATATTCGAGTAATTTTACGTGATACAGGAAAAAAGGTATCATTTGTATTTTTAAATGAACATAGATAGGTAGCACTATATTATACAGAAATTCTTTTAAAATAAGTAGTTAAAAAACAATAGTTTGCACATTAATAATTTATACACAATATATTTACTATAAAAAATAATGTAAATGAATGCCTCAACACGGGTTATGCCCAGTGAGGTGTTCATATAGAAAAGAAAAAATATAATGTTTTATGTGAAATCATCATCATCAATGGCGCTACAGCGGATTCATCATCTCCGTCAAGCCATTAAGACTGTTTTCCCTCTGCTGGTGGGGCTTCATTCGAGTAGTGAATAAGTTGTATTTTGTGTCATTCCAGGTTGGTTTGTTCACTCCCGACCTGGCCTTCGAGGCCATCGTGAAGAAGCAGATTAGCCGTTTGAAGGAACCCTCCTTGAAGTGTGTTGACCTGGTCGTACAGGAACTCTCCAACGTTGTCAGGATGTGCACCGACCGGGTAACTGCTCCTTTATTGTGTTTTATAAAATAATATACAATAAAACCCTCACATAATGACGCACGCGGCCCTGTATTTTTTCTCTACCTGGAAATGGACGCGTTTAAAATATTGTTTGTAAAAATGATTTATATATATGTATGCCCAGTGGGCATTTTTAAGGGCGATACACATTATGCGTATTATAGAAGAAAATGGACGTAATAGTATAATATATTAAATGTACAAGAATGTAACTGTATGCTAGAGGTAAACTACGGTAACTCCAAATATGACAAAATTGAGTTATTACCTTAGATTAATAACCTAATAGACTCGCTTATACGGAGATAAACCATTCTATGATTATTTTTTTTAAAACGAATCTTCTTCTTATCAGCCCATTTCTCTCCACTGCAGGATTCCTCTTCCAATTTTTTTTATGTTTTTCTGTCAACGGCACTCTGTTTCAATCCATGGCCCAAGAGTTCGACGATGTCGTCAGTCCATCTCCTCAGTGGTCTCCCTACTTTCCTTTTATTTTCGTAGGATCTCTAATTTAGTATTCTGGGGGTCCGCCTATCAACTTGTCTCGCCACATAACCCACCCACTGCCATTTTTGTGCTCCCATGCTTTCTGCGATATCAGTCGCCTTTGTACGGCGTCTTATCTCCTTATTCCTTATTCTTTAGACCGTAAAGACCGTATGTTGTCACCGGCATAACACGAGTGTTGTAGACTTTGGCCTTCAGATTGTTTAGGATTTCCTTATTTCTGAAAACGTGTTTCAGCTTTCCAAAAGCGCTCCAACTTAACCCGATTCGTCTTGGCAGTTTGGGAGATTGATTTAATTTTACCAATCTTTTTTGTGTCCAAGGTAAATGTACTTGTCAATGAATGTGTAGGGTCTATAGTCCATAATCGATGACACGCACGTGTTAAATTAGTTCACCTGAAGTAGACAAATGACCGACGATGCAATGTCATCATTTTCTATCGAAACCAATACATATTTATAATGCAATTCTTATAGTATTGCACGTTAAACCGGGAGCATTGTTCTGCAGTACATTCACATCGTCCCTACCATGTAGAAATGAACTACAAAGGAACGTCGCCCATAAAGATACCACAGGACGCAGCCAGCGTCAGTCAGCCCGTTCAGTTAGTCAGCCTAACAAGTTCAGTTCACGTCATACCAGCCCGGTTCACTCAGTTCCAGCATCTAGTTCAAGTGCAGTCTCTTCAACCCATCATCAACGTAACACTCGTCCGACATAATTAATTATTTATTCGCCATGTAATAAATAAACATCAAACAGCAATCTCGTGTCTTCTCTGTCAATCTCTAACTGGGGTAGGAACTCCAACCAACCCTCAACAACCTAAATCCTACAAATGAATTACATTTATTTATTTTTGACCATTAGATTTGGAACGTCCAATTACTACAGCACCTACCCTACATGAATTTTAATATTTTAATTAGAAAAGACTTTGTCCTATGGATAGAACTGATAATCGGAAACGTTTCTGCATACTTGACTCGAAAATGCATTTTTGTAAATACGTTTTTGTGTTATTGAGTGATCAAATTCACCGATTATTTTCAGATGTCGCGATACCCGCGCCTGCGAGAAGAGACAGAGCGCATTATAACCTCCCACGTCAGACAGCGAGACCAGATGTGCAAGGAACAGCTGATTCTACTCATCGACTGCGAACTCGCCTACATGAACACTAACCACGAAGACTTCATTGGATTCGCAAAGTAAGAAACCTAGCTTACGTTTACATCTTTGAATATATACAATATTAGGTCTGCCTTAAAGTTCTGACCGGTTTTAAATGTTGAAATAGAAATTTTGTTTATACTACCTGTAGACAAGGTTGCTCGCTCAACCTTCGGTCATCATCACCAAACTGCCTCCGAGATGATCCAAATTTTTACTCGCCATGCTGCTGGAAGAAGTTAGTTATGGGGTCCACGTTCATGGCGCACGGAAAAAACGCACAAAGTCGAGCATATTGTTTTGGTTTGGGCAGCAGTGACTGTCGAGTATTTTATATGTCTTTATCATACCACCCCTTTGTCGCCGTTCTCCCAGCATTGTGAGACTGAATAAATGAATGAGTAAAATTTACACATCTTACGCTAAAACTGAGATGGCATTTTCGGACGGAACTTTCCGGCAGACCTGTAGCATTTGGGCCCCCATTATCGTGTGACTGTAACAACTGATATTGTTTCTGTATCTTGTAATTGCCTTGACCCGCGGTGCGCCAGTGAAGAGAAGCACTTTTTCAACAAGGCTACCAAAAACCAATCCACGGACAAAAGGTTGGTGTAATTATTCGGCTTCTACTTAAATTGAGAGAATACCGGCCGGTTTAAAGTGTGACAGTGTGTGTTGTACTGTGTGTTCCAAAACACAATTACCATTCCTTTGGAATATCCTAAATAACAGAAAAAAAATATTAACGCACGCTTGTAACTAGGGATGCATCAGATACTGTTACTGATATTTTGACGTTTCTAATATATCCGAATGAGGACGTTCAGTGCTATAGGAAATTGGATATAAAAAATGTTTTTTTTCATGCAGTAAATATTAGAGCATTTAATTGTATGGCAAAATCACTATAAAACGTATGAAAAAATTAATGAAAACAAACTATTTTAAATGAATTATTATGAAAATAAAACTTTGTTATCAGTGTTACACAACTTGATTATTTTACAATAACACTACTACAGTTTAGGGAGAGCACTCCTCCCATCGACGGGTGATATAAAACTAATATTACACACAGAATATCGTTCACGGTTTCAAAATTAATCAGCGATGGAACCTGAAGTAGTTCCAAAAAAGTTAGAAAAAAAATAATATCAATTTTAATTTTTAACTTCTGAAAGTTGATATTTATATATAAAAATAACAGGCAAGTGATACTTAAATTCACAAATTCGATGCATCCCTACTTGTAACCACCTTTTAAAGTTGTATTAATTTATTTATTTAACACTTAAAATACATAGAAGGGCGGGCATATTGCCATAAGGCAATTTCTGCCTACCTACCCAAACCGTTTAGTTTGAGAAAATTACACGTACATGGACATATTGAATCTGATGATTTTATACAAATGTATTATTCGGATCAAAAAACTGGCCAGAAAACGGCTTAGAAAACTGACCAGATTTTAATACCAATTTGTTTATCTTGTTTGCGAATGCTTTATTTTTGAACACGTCCTAATTTGAATCCCATTTTACACTCTGCGGGCAAAAATAGGAAAATAACTCCACCTTTGTTTTGAAGACGATGAAATCTAATAAGTAGAGACCGGATTATATGCATTTACATATTTTGTCTATTTTCACAGGTTGTAGCTCAGAATAATGATGCGCCAAGTTATAGAGGAGTATTAAGTTCGCTAGTGTTCGCAGCAAAACAATGGGCCCTACTCGGTTCGAGAATTGCCAAATCCAATTAATTTCATCTTTTGTTGCCACGTATTGTCATCTTTAGGAATGCAAAAAAATAGTACCTACATATTAACACATATTTTTAATATTATTAAAATTAACATTATTTTACTTTTCATTTTCAGTAATTCTAATCATTTACAGAAAACTTTAAAAATGTATATAAATAGGCGTTTCAGGTTTTAGGACATTATATGGATGCCTAGTGCGGCCCTGACGTATTGCCCGTAATCAACTGTCATTCAACAGTAAACTTACTCTAATTCACAAATTTATTGTTTAAATTAAGAAAAAGTAGTATTTAAAGTAAATATAAAAAAAGTTTTTAAGCAACATAATACATGTGTCAGGACAATAAATGCCGAAAATCAATGTAAATCAAAGAAAATTATTTGAAATCAATTACCTGTGAAAACTGACTCCTTTAACACCTTTGACGCTCCTACTGCTGCAACCAAACATACTGCAGTTCACCATTGTCAATTTTTATTTAATGTAAATATAAAGTTATTTGCAAACAAAGCCAAGCACAGCGACAAAAGCGTCCGTTAGGACCGTTACGCATCTGTTGTCAAACAAAACAAAATGGCTGCCAGCAGAGTGAAGTTGTCGCCACTCAACAACACTTCCGTTCTATGAAAGATAGCGATACGGCCTCTCTATAGCTTGGCGCATTATTACTTTTACGGTTTTAGCTTATTTCACTGAAAACTTACAGCATATTTACGCTATTTTTACAGATCTTAAATTAAATGAAATTGCATTATTTTCAACATTAATATAAACAAAAACGGTTATAATCGACGATTGTTTAAATTTTTCCTAATAAAAAAATAATAACCGTAATGTTTTAAAACTTAGTCCCGCATATTTTCACATTTTTCTTGCATATTTTAAGCATTTTTTCATGCATATTTGCATGCTCATTTCAGCTTTTTTTCATTGCATATCATCCAGTCTTTATTATGTTACATAAAAATCCATAAATTTTCTGATTGAAGGTGTTATTCCTTTTTTTATTCAGGATCCAACTTATTGGGCATATCCAAAGACAGATTTTAAATCAGAAAATGAACTAAGTAATACCTTAAGTTACAATTTACAAAATGCCATAAGATTTCTCAGTCAGAATTCAGATTAATTTTTTGCCACTTTTTTTTTATTTCTACTCAATCTCCTCTTTTCAATGTTCCATTTCTTATGGATTATTTAAACCAGGGGATAAAAGGGAAATATCACTTTTTTTAAAACATTTTTAAAGTAATATAGGTCTATAAAATACTGTCCAGTAAAAAAATACATATTAGTTTAATTAATTAATTAAAAATACATAGTAATTTTGAATTCCCTCAAAAACAGTAATCCCATTGGCCACGCCCCTAATACGTCACAATTCATGTTTATTTGTTTCTGACCATTAAAATTTGTTTAGAACATTATCACGAATCTTGACGTCACAACTATCAAGGCCAAACGTGTGTTTTTCTAGAGACATGTTTAAAAAAATTCTTTTTTAAAATTATATATGAAAACATTTCTTCACAATATCCATATTGATTTTGAAAATACAATCAATTTATTTAAATCCATTTCATATAATTTTATCGGTACTAGTAGTATTTGATATTTCCCTATTACAAACTTTATCTATCGAGGTATTACAAAGCCGGCTTTACCGACACATCCATGCTTTCCGAAAGTTATTGCTATTGATAGAAGAAAAAAAACAACATTGAAATATTTTGTTTTCATAGTGGCAGCATTTCTTACAGTGTTGCCATTATGTCTTACGGCCCATGCTCTTGTAATTTTTTCTATGACCTATTTAACTTTATTGAAAAATCTGCTTAGAACTGAACCTCTCTCACTTTACATCTGTTTTGTCCTCGAGCTGGTTAGTTACGATTTATCTTGACAAATATTTTTTTTTAAATATGCTCAAATTTTTTAATTTAAGAACTCTTGACAGTCTATTTTTTTGTGTAAAATCATTGATTTAACATTAATACGTCGATCATTATCAGAACACGGCTGTTCCTTTATCGACGCTTTATAATAAACTAAATATTTTAGCACACTTTGTACATGTTATATAATATTTTTATAAAGTAAATGTTTATTTTACCTTTGTAATAGAGCAAGATGCTCGTGTTTAGAGAGGTAGTTTGTTTTATTGTCTTTCAAACAATATTTAAAATCAGTATTTTTTTAATGTATGTTACTTAATTGTTTTTGTTACGTTTATGTATAATAATAAATTGATAATACTTTTTCAGTGCCCAGAACCAGTCTGAAAATGCAAACAAATCGCAGAGGCGAGGAGCTCTAGGAAACCAGGTCATAAGGAAAGGATTCATGTGCATACATAATCTCGGAATCATGAAAGGTTAATTCTGCTTTACAGCTATCTCCAGCAGTGGAACATACCGCACTATCACCGTCTTTAAGCCCATGCGAAATTGACAAAATCCGCAATCGCCCAACTTTCGGGCATTCTCGAATTTGCTCGGAATTATAAATCGTTGCGTATTGTCACAGTTTCATACAAATTAGAGAATGAACGTGAGTTAGGTTTTCTTTTTAACAATTTCGCATTTGCTTCAGGTTCTCATCACCAGTTTTAAGGCAGGTTGGAATATCTTTAAAATCTTGAATCTTTCTTCTTTTCTCATATCGGCTCCTTAGTGAAGCATGTAAAAAATGCGGTAACTTTCTTGTTTTTGATGAAAAATGATGCTTATACTACCCTATTGGAAAAACAATATACCTTTCTCATAAACAGAGAAATAATTCCCATATCTTCAAGTTGATACGTAACATCTTATCCCTAATTAAACTCAAACAACTATATTTTATTTAATGTAACTCAATTATAACTTATGGCATAATAGGATGGGGAGGCACTAATAAATCGATATTAAAACCTCTTGAATCTGCTCAAAAATCAATCATTAAAATAATTTTAAAAAGCCCTTCAGGTACCCCAGCGTCAAGTTATTTGAGGAATTTGAGATCTTCGAAATAAGGCAATTATATATTTTTAGAATAATAATGTTAGTGAAAGCAAATTATTCTATCGAATCCCAAAAGGAACTCTCCCACACTACCAGAAGTCAAACTAGAGGATGGGTCATGGGGTCTACCACAAACTCTGAATTCGGGCAAAGAAATTTCAGGTTTCTGGGCCCCAAAATATTCAATATGTTACCCAAACATTGCAAAACCATGACCCGGATTCAATTCGATAAAATTCATTACTGGGTTTATGTTGAAATAAAATGGAAAATTTACTGAAAAACATTCTTACATTAAATTAATATTGTATAACTGTATAGTTAATTAACTAGTAGGTAGTTTATTATTGTTTATTTTGCATAAAAATGTCTGCCTTAAAACAGGTTGTACCTAGTTAGGCAGACTAGACATGATCCAGAGAAATCTATTACCTAACTGTGTATGTAGCAGATAAAGTCATTGTTATTTTTGTTGATAAACCATGATTATTATTCATATTATTATTATTAATAATAATACTTGATAAAATAGATTTCTTTTTAAAAATATGGAACAAAATAATTCAAATTTTTACAACTTTTATTCGGTGTTTGAAAAATGGTCAGCCCGATGGAAAGTCACATTTCTTAGTCAAGCGGGAGAAAAGTGGATCCAAGAACTGTGCTGTTTGCATTGACTGGAAAACCGACCAAAAAAAAAGAAACTAGTAAATTCAAACCAACAACACAATTAAAATCAACAATCTAAAATCTATTGATCTATTGCCAAGCTGTCTTGTCCCGCAAATATTCTTTTCGACTCTATAGTAGCTCTTTTCAAACAGCCTGTACTCAATTTCAAGACGTACCTTGTTGTAGAATCATATGTATTTTGAAGCAAAATAATTTTTGAAAAATTGCTTTATTTCTTGTGTGGTTTTGCGAAACATGTTCACTGAAACCCGCTTTGCACCCAAGATCGTATTTTAAAAAATACCGCACGGAGAAAAAACCGTAATAATCATAAAATTACTTTTAAAAAGTTTTTTTTTTGTCCTTTCGCAAGAATTTATTTCAGAGTGAGTCCGTGAAACCGTGAGTCTTAAATAAATAGTGCTAACTACAAAATATGGATTTGATCTGTTCAGAATTAGGTTTTATACTTTATAATCGCCAACGTGTGGGCGACCATTCTTAGAAATATCAGTTAAGTACTTGACCCTGTCACGCCAATCTCTATTTTTTTTATATGACAAGATAATATAAACATTTTTAATGATTCTTCCACCTCCTTTTACACTGGGAGATGATCATCGCACACGGTTCCACTGCTTATGCTGTAGATAGTTAGCATGTCTCACAAGTTTTGTTTTCTAGCTTTTGTATATAATTTTTCCGTGTTCTGCTTCTGTAAAATTTGCAGCATATTTTTAATACCATCCACACCCGATTGATTTAAATACAACTGTTTAGTACAAAACAGCATTTATCGATATTATTCCTGGCCAATTACCTTTGTTTCCCATCCTTATGGTACCTACCTAACATATAGAAGATTTATAAAAATAGAACATTTGGATTTGGAACAAAATAAACATAATTTTGACATTACATCACATTGCATAAGATTTCTAGATTTGTAAAAGTTTTTATTATAAATCGAAAACTTTCATCATCCGGTGCACCAATATTGAAGAACATCCTCATCACATCAAAGGTAGGTCCGTTCCCGTGCTCCTTTCCTTTATTCAAATACTCCAACTTTGTACAAAATTCAATGATATACGTTATTACATTATACAGTCCGCTTTTCGTTAACAACATACACTTTATTTTTAGATTCAAGGTCTGTAGCTTTGTCTAGTAATCGCAACTTAATTATTATAGTTCTGTGTGTGAAACAAAACCGGAATCCTGAACGTGTCAAGTATTTAAAATGTGATTTTTCAAAAGATTCATTAGGATGTTTTTAAAAGTACACTATAAAAAATGTTCCTTTAAAGTTTTGCAGTGTGGCCCTGAAAAACTGTGTGTATAAATATTTTTTTTGGTTTTAAATATAACTGTTTCAAATCATTCATCTTTTGCTTAATCTAACACGATGTTACAGTACCGTTTCCAGGAGGATTTATAGCACAGTCTTCTAAAAGTTAATATCCTGAATTAATTTTTATTAATCCATCCACAATTATTTATTTTATTGTACTTTTTTTACATGTTAAACGAGCCCGGTGTAATCTTTGCTAGGAACAATAGTCAGGTAGCCATGTCCACTCGTCGTGTACCCTGACGGGCGGCTGTCCCTCAAACTTAAGACCTTGTTTGCCGCCAGGAGGATCCCGCGACTACTGGTTCGTGCTGACCTCGGAGAGCATCTCCTGGTTCAAGGACGAGGAGGAGCGCGACAAGAAGTACATGCTGCCACTGGACGGGCTCAAGCTGAGAGACATCGAGCAGGGCTTCATGAGCAGGCGGCACATGTTCGCCCTCTTCAACCCGGAAGGCAGGAATGTCTACAAGGTATGGCTCCAAGATATTTTTCGGACTCTGTATTAGGGACAATACGTGTCAAAGAAAATCTACTCTTGGGTCAGCATTTAATTCAGGCAGAGGAAAACTTGTCAAATTCGCTGCTGAAAAACTAGGTTCGGAGATCAGCCCCTCTGCCTGGAACTAGTTGCCTTCACACTTGCGAATTATCGACAGTCCCAGTCAGTTTAGATCTCAACTGAATTCTCACTTCTTTCATTTATCATACCCCCAAATTTAAAATTAGAAAGTTTAATAATGTAGGAATACGTAGTTGAGGTGGTTGGAGTTGAACTTGTTGGGCTGACTAACTGAACGGGCTGACTGTGGTCTCTTTATAGACGACGTTCCTTTGTAGTTCATTTCTTCATGGTAGAGATGATGTGAAATCAATGTGTAAGTTTAAGTATAGAATTGTAAAGCGCCCATGAGTTGATTTTTTGCAATAATGGCGCTACGTTAATCACCCAAATATTATTATTATTATGGTAGTGTAGAGAATCATATATAGAATGGTTTTGGTTATAAATTACACGAGGAATTGAGGTTGCGTATTAGAGAATTAATGATATCACTGCCTATTATTGATATAGTGATATTATGGTATAATTTTATCTTTTCCATATAGGGGAGTTTGATATTGATTTTTTTTTTGTCTTTTCCAGGATTTCAAACAGTTGGAATTGTCATGTGAAAATCAAGACGATGTAGACTCTTGGAAAGCATCCTTCCTCAGGGCCGGAGTATATCCGGAGAAGGCGACGGAAGCTTCTAACGGAGACGAGGTAAAAACTCTCATATTTCAAATACATTTTTAGAGTAAACAAAAGGCAAATGGAGTTTAAATCCAAAAATATTTTCAGGTCATATGATGTATGTTCAAATTTTTGCATTCAAGAACCGTATTTAAAACTCAAGGGATATTTTCAAGATAAATGCAGGTAGAGATTTTTTTTAGAAGGGCTTAATGTCAGTTTAGAGCTTAAATGTCAACAAAATTTTAATATTTTAAAATCTCATCATATTTTTTCTGTTGAGATATGAGTCATAGTTACGAAACCTGCTCTCAACAAATTAAAAAAAAAAAACAAATGTCATTTATTAATGTTTGGAAATCTACAAAATAGATGACTGTGAGTCACAAATCCCCCGCTCCATTGTGTTAAAATATCAAAATAAATATTTGGATGAGTCGCAAAACCTGGTCTGACTCATACATTTGCTGTGATAAGTATATTGAGAAGCAATTGAGTCTTAAAATCCGCTCTGGACAAATTTTGAAAAAAATTGTTTACGATTTTCTTGAAAGTAAAAAAAGTCTTGATGAAATTTGTTAGGGGTTTTAAATCCACTATTTGTTTATAAGAATTTGGACATACTCAAAATATTGTTAAAATACTTTTATTTGGGTTGGTATTTTTTTTATTTGTATAGCTCTAATTGCTATTATAAAATTACATTATTCCCCTTAGTAATAAAATATCAGTACAAAGTATTGGGAGGAGAAAAAAGTATTTGATCAAAAACGTATCCAATGAAAATTGTGTACATGACTATTTATTATATATTATTTCAAAATATTTGTCATATAAACAAAGCAAAATTTTCCCTTTCTTGATAGGAATATAAAATACAGTACCTACTTGTTTATGGATTCTCTGGTTAGGAATCTTTTCACTTCGTCAAAGTCATGTTCTTTTTAAATTTGAATTTTTCAACAGACAAATGTATAGATTAATAATTCAATGTTTGCTGCATGTGGGTGCCATAGATAAAGCACAGATGAATTTCCATCTAGCCATTTTTGTTTTAAGGTAATTTATTTTTTTCTTATATAAAAATCGCCGACGTGTACATCCATTCGACATGACCTATTGCAGTCTCCATTTTTCTTGTCCGTCAATAGGAGGAAGGTCGGTACGTCTCTTTTCGAAGGGTCTGCATCAGTTTTGTTTTGATCTTTTCAATTTTTGTGACCATTTTCGCTTTTTTTTAAATAACCCGATCTTGGCAGTTTTATTGATTTAAAAATCCCTTTATTGCACTTGTTTGCTGCTTTTGCTGAATTTTTATTTAAAAAAACACATCTGAAATGTTGTTTTTTTTTGCTTTATTAAAACATCTAATGGTGCGTAGGGCACAGCATTGGCACACCAATCGCAGCGGATCTTGATCTTTTTTATTGTTACATGAATGTAAGATGATCAGTCTTGCGCTTCAGGTACCATTCCAGGGACTACGAAATATTCTAGTGTAAAATTTTATTTCAACCATGTCGGGAATCGAACCCGAAACCTCTTACATGGTAGGCAAACGCGCTGGCCATTACACTACCAGGCGGACAATATTTAATGTACTTGTAATAAAAATCGTGCCGAATGTACTAACCATGCATTTTTAATGTTTTTTTTTGTTTTCTCTTATACTCCCATCTTTGTACTTATTAGGCGTTGTGTATTATTGACAAAACATCTATGTATTTTATAATTATTTAGGGAGTATGTTATACTGTTATTCTATGCCATGTTTTATTTTCCCTCCCATGAACTCTTCGCAGGCATCTAATATTTGTTTATTTTTCTTTATTCCCCATTGATCTCGCTTATTTCAAAAACTTCAAAGGGTGAAGGATATGAGGTTTGTTCTGTTAAACAATTTTGAAAATTAGCTCGTCAAAAGACCTTTTCTGATGAAATTTTCTGTTTTCTTAATTGGAAACAATTGACTGTCGAAATAGTGAAAATTATGAGACTAGCTATGAATTAAAAATGATTGAAATAATAAAAAAAATATGTAAATATTGACCGTGTTTAGGTCAAAGGCATTATGCTCACAATTCTGCAAAAAGCAATTTCATTATTTCAAATCAATTGCCTTGATGATACATATTCTGGCAAAAAGATTCAAGTCATTTTGCACATTTGCAGTTTCAATCCTTTTGCTAGAATGTGTATAAGACCTACGCAATCGGTTTAAAAGCCATTTGAAAGAGTGAAACTGATTTTTACAGACTAGGGAAATATCACATACTAGTATAATTGATAAGATTAAGAGGGTCTGATATGGTTTGGTCATGTAGAACGAATGGACGACGAAAGAATGGTAAAACAAGTATGTATGGAGAAAATGAACGGCAACATGAGACGAGGACTACCAAGGAAGACGCATGATCAGATAAACCAAAATCTTAAGTCTGGTCATGTCAAAAGCAGACAGAACCGAAGGGCATGTATGACGAGATGTGTGAATGTGGAAGAAGCCAGGAATGTATGCCAGGATAGACTCTTTCTCTCTGCCTACCCCTATGGGGAAATGGCGTGATGGTAGTAGTAGTAGCACATACTACGAATACCAATATAAAGATGTGTGAAATGGATTTAGAAAAATTAATTGTTTTTTTTTAAATCAATATAAATATTGTGGAGAAATGATTTCATCCATATTTTTATTTTTTAAATGGATTTACAAAAACGCGACATGTTTGGTTATGATAATTGTGGCACAAGATTCATGACGATGTTCTATTTAAATTTAAACGGTCACAAACAAAGTTCAAAATTTACAAAAATCGTGACGTATTATGAGCGTGGCCGATGCAATGACCGTTTTCGCGGTAATTAAAAATTAAAAATTTTTGGACCCTTACTAATTTAAAATTGTTAAAAAAAGTGATATTTCCCTATTCTTGATTAATTTAACTTTGACCTGAACAGGGTCGATATATCGTCACTTTAGTTCGGTTTTTGTCCAACAGACCATTCTGAGAAAGTCCAACAAAAATATGGAAAAAAAATATTTAAGGAGTTTTTTAGCTTTGGTCATCATTTATGCCTATTTTGTAAAAAAAACTTTACGTTTTCAGCAGATTTATGTTTTGGTCTGTTGAATAAAAATGAACTGAAGTGACAGTATATATATAATGATCAGGTGGGCTCTATAGTGTAATGACTAAGACGCTTAACTCACGCACAAAAGGTTTCGGGTTTGATTCCCGGTGAGAACACAAAATTTAAATGTGAATTTTCTCATGCCTCGGTGTTGTATGCTGTAATTCACAATTGTAATTGGTCCTCCTGACATATTATAGTGAAAAAAGGTCCTTTATTTTAATGTTTTAAAAAGACTTAGAAGTGTGGTTAGGAATAGCATGACCGCATTCAACAGTATACAAAAGTGTCCCAGTATGCGAGTCAAATAAAATTTACGAGAAAAAAGTGTGTAAATAATCTTGGGTTTTGACAGCCGAATTTCTACTATTTTCTGTATTTAAATAATGTTTTTTCCAACCTATAATATTTCTCAGAAAAGGTCTTAGATTTTTCAATGTATGTATCTTGATCTCATTTGCAAATACCGTGCAGAATGCATCCACCTTCCTGTGTGACTGTCGCAAACTCCATCTTTGGTTATTTTATTACTTGCACTACTTTCAAACACTTTATTCTATTATGCACTGACATATTATGTATAGTACGTTCCTTTGATCATAATCAACATTTTAATGAAAATACCTAAAAATATAATTAATTTTCACAATTCGGATAACAGACTCTGCTATAAACCAAAATATGTTTACTTTTATTTAACTATTATTGTATGTACATAAGTTTTTAAGACAGTCGTCTTGATTATGCAAAAAAACATTTACTATCGTACCGTACTTAACAAACTTAAAATGCGGCCAGTTTATTTTTTGATTACTGGCATCCCTAATTTTTTTTTCTCCTTATGTTGGTAGTCAGAATTAAAAAGAAAAGTTTGTTTTTAATTTGACAGCTGAGCGCATTCATGTCGTCCTTCTAAATTATATTTTTAAATATGTATTGAACTAATTCAGTTTCAGTACTGAAATACGGCTATTGTCTATAAAATGTACAATAAATCAAATAAAAATAAGTATTTAAAATTAATCAATTAATTTGTAAAAAATGGTTACTGGATTTAGGTAGAGAAAAATCGGAAAACTTACTCAAAAACATTCTAAAATAATAAATGGTATATTTAAATATTGTATAACTCTTTAATCAATTAACTAGTTGGTAGTCATGTTATTGTTTATTTTTGCATAAAAATGTCACCTTTAAACAGGTTGTACCTAGTTAGGCAGATTAGACATAATCCAGAGAAATCTATTACCTTAGTATATATGTAGTAGATAAAGAAATTGTAATTTTTTGCTAATAAACCATGATTATTATTATTACTTTTAGTAAAAAGTAGGTAGTTAACCACAACCATTTGACACGTAATATTCGTGCCGGGAAATATTCATAGCGGCTTAACTGACTGCAAAAATACCTGTTCTAAAGCTTATAGGGGCTTGAAAAAGTTCTCCCTGTTTCGTGACGGAGGGATCTCGGTCTTTTTGCATCGGGCAATACTAAAGCCGACTTTATTGTGAAGCTACAACATATTTTTTCACAGCATCAAACGTGTAAAATTTCATGCCAGAAAAGAGTATCTATGGGAAATTTTACTGTTACTTTTTTTTAGTCTGCCGATGCAGCACATTTCTTGTTGAGGTCTTGAATTCTTGATTTTGATGTTGAAGATAAAGAACGCTCTGGTACACTGAAAAAGTTTAAAGACGAAGAATTGGAAGCAAAAAGGTGAAGACCCATGTCAAACGCAAAACGCGTGTTTTATGTTTATGTTCATGTTTATATGGTATAATTGGCTATGCACTATGTAGCCAATTTACTAGAATAAAAAAAAAAATGAATAAAAATGAACTTGCAGAATCATTAGAAGTTTATCACACAACAGTTGCCAAACGTTTAAAAGCATTAGGAATTATTCAAAAGCCAGGATTATTAAGGATATTTTTTTGTCAAAATATTTGATTTTCAAATTATTTTGTATTAGTTTTAAATTTATATTTTGTTCAGAGTACATAGCATAATATTCTATACATAATTAAATTTGAAATCAACAATTTAAACTCTTTGATTTTCAAATATATTTTGCATAATCAAGTCCGCTGTACATAAAGTGCATGGTTTTTGATTTTTAGTATGTGATGAGAGCACTATTTAAAAGATAATAAATATAACTTGTATTTTTCAATTTGGTAAATTTTGCTTTCATTAAGTAATTATTGATGATAACTATAACTAGGTACCTCAGCATCAGCGTTAGTAAGTTACCCTCCTCCGTAAATGCTACAAATATACAAGTCATGCATTTAATTCGTTATAATATGATTTTAATGACTTGCCCATTTGTAGCATTCATGCAGGAAGACACAAATATGTGTTTTAGTGGGCAATTCAAAAATGCCGATTTTGAAGTTACCTAGTTTTAGTAATTACCCCTATATATAATATAACCTGATTTTAGTATGTATTTCATAAATTATCTACAGATTTATGACATGAATGTAGCCAGGAGATATATTTACTCCTGAAAAGTCTTTGTTTAATTTATATTTCATATTTTAAAGTATTTTAACTGAAATAATATGGTGAAAGTGAATGACGCAGTACAGTAAAACCGCGATATAACAAAATGCAATATAGCGAAAAATGACGTACATAAAAAAAAATCGAAATTCATTCCGCATAACCAATTTTTCATACAAAATGCATTTACATAACGAAATCCTGTTAATATGTATATCAAAATCATTTTTGTCCTGTACGAAAAAATGCCAATACATTTACGTTAATTTATAACGAAATAAAAAAATGTTGGAAGATGAAAAGATCAATTTCTCCCTTTCAAAGGCGCGCCGCCGCTGCATCTGCCGTATGCGAACGGTTTTATGGCCTTTTCGGCCGCGCCCGGCGGTCTGTCGGCACCCAGAACTGTCAAAGTGCGTGTCCAGTGTGCGCGTGGTGTGCATGTAAGCGCGTGTGTGAAGGAAAACCTCCGAACCTCTCCGAATACTGCCGAGTTCGTCAGTCCGTCTGTTTTGTATTTTGAAGCCGCGCAACATTTTTTTGCAACGGCGCGTAACATATACATACCTAGTATGATTATTTTTTTTGTTATATGTGGGAATTCGTTATTATGAATTTTTTTTGGTCCCTTGGATTTCGTTATATCACGGTTCTACTGTATAAGGACGGCCGAAAAGCTCAAATCCGGTCATTTCAAAGGCACGACGTATGAAAGTGAATGAAACTTGGATTGCTTGCCAAGATATAGCATTCTCTTTACCTACCCACTAAAAACCAGTGCGATTGTTTGACATTGAAAATATTAATGGTCCTGTGGCTAGTGTCTCGGACTCACGGACCAAAGTTCCGTAGTTCGAATACCACTTTACCCCAACTTGATTCCATTTTCTAATAGTGAGTTATTTAAAATGGCCCTCAAAATTGAATATTTGGGTAAATCGTAAGAATGCAAATATTTCTTTTTTTTTTTTTTTTTAATTTTAAAAAAAATATGAGAAAACATTTAGTCGCTTACATTTGGATATTTTGCACCTAAACGATAATAGTAGTTCAATACCAAAACTGCAATTTTTGAGTTGATGTGTTTGCGGTTATGCCTGCTATAGCCATTAGAATCGTAGCTGTTGTGGTCATTTCTTAAATGAGGAGATATTGTGTCCCTATAAAAAAAAATCAGCAACAAAAGGGTCCGAGTATGTTAGTTAGATAGGATTCACTTTAAACTATCAACTACAGTCCAATCGAAAGTGAAACATTTTCTATCCGCACAACCAACGGTGCAATTCTCAAAAATATTTATGTGGCCTTATAAAACAAAAATGGCAATATTGTACTATAATTTTCACTCAAATTCGAGAAATAAGAGTGGTACAATGATCATTATGTCATTGTTATTTCTGAAAACATTTCAAACTAGATGGCGCAACTGAGTGAACTTTAAGTTGTGCATTTGTTTTTGTGAATGAATATTAGTTTACTGATTAGCCCGGCTGTGTGTGTGTGTATAACTGCTCTTGTGTAAAATGAGTTTTTTCAGTTGTGGCTTTATTATTCTTGGGTGTGCGATTTGTACAATATATCAATGTTTGAAACAGTGTGTAACTTTACGATTATCTTTGTAAAATTGTTTATAACTTTGAGTATTGTACTGTAGACTGTTTTTTAATTCATATTTTTAAACATTTGTCAAATCGTCATTGCGCCGGTAATATCTGTTAAGTGACATAAATATACAACCTGCTCTTTCTGCATAAATAAATTGACAAAAATAGCGCAAAATTTGCTAACTTCTCTCGATAAGAACAATATTTTATTAAGTTAAAATGCGATGTCAAAAACCTGTCATGAAATATTAATTATTTACAAAATCGCAGTGTTATTTTTTAAAGTAATCAATGGATAATTTAGGTAATGTTATTAAACATATGTAATTGGCGCAACTGTGAAATATCATAGGCTTACTACTCGATAGTACGTGATATATCGGGGCAATGCCAAAATTATGAATCTGCAAAAAAAAAGCAACGCTTTGAGATGTAAAGGTATAAATTTTATATCTGGGGGGTATTATAATCACAAGTTACAGAAGCCATATCGTCTGGTTTCTGGAACAAGTTGGTTATTAATATTTTACTAATTCCGAGATATTGCACTTTCAAAAGCTCTTCACAAAAATCAAAAATAATTCAATAAAACGGCGAGTTGATTATAATGAAATATTATATTTTGTATTTATAAAATATGAAGTATTTTTATTTACTTTTCAAATGAAGGTTATTTGATGTCAGTCATGAAGACAACTAATTTTTCTAAAACTTGTACTTGTTACCAACTTGTTCCAGAAACTTGATGATTATTTTCTAAGATAAATTCTCCCAAGTAGTAATGATGCTTCAGTATCGACCTTGTATCTTTGAGTTTTAATAGTTGGACACGCTATGGACATCAACAGCTTTTCGCGGCTCCTGTACCCCACTCTATAATTATCTACGCAGGCAAAATCTATTTCTTTCAGGGGCTTTAATTGTTTGTTGTTTGTATTTTAAACTATTTTAAGGGGGCTCCTTTTTCTCACACAAGCCTTTTTTTTTTAATTCGAGAGGGAAATAAATCTGTTTCAATTTGATCTTTAAACAAAGTGCGGTTAAGATTCGAAAAACTCAATTAGTGCAAGCATCAAATCGTTTGACATAAATCATATTCACATGCATTGTAACTCTGTAAAACGCAGTTCCTATTTTTTTTTCATCAACAGCCGTAACTTCATAGAAACACATGTCGATGTTTAGTACAACAGTCGATCGAGCCGGATTTGTTATACTGTTAAGCTCTGGATACTTACCGATGAAGATAGCATTTGTAATTGTAATTTAATATTAATATTGGCTGTTTTGACTACGAAAACATTACTCAATTCTGATTAAAACTAACTCAAGTGGTCATATCTCAAAACTGCCCAAAGTGCAGATTCGATACTTTGGCATACATTATATATTTTTACTATTTAAAATATTTTTCTTTTATCAAACACACAAATTTTAAATACACATCGAAATAAGTACTCTGAAACAATATGATTTACACAAGTAATGCTCCACTTTAAATACCCACATTCAAACATTCCACAAGATATTTTTCATTGCATGGTTCGTAATACTTGTTCGAAAACCACTGTTTCATTTTGCTAGATTTGTTTTTAGAATTTTATTATATTGTGGTTGTACAAGCTGAATTGCAAGACAAATTAAAATACCTTTAATTCTAGTCAGTTAAAAATCCTCTTAATTTGCTGGCCAAATCTTGAGCGTACCATGAATAACTTTTTACAGTTTTTAATCATAGGGATTGCTAATATCAATTGAGAAATGGTCCGTAATTTATTTTAAACTTGAATTATAAATTTTGTAAAAGTGATTAATTTCGTAGTGCAATTTAGTTTGTGTGGTGATAAACATGAATATTTAAACAAACAATAAAAAAAATTAACATATTACAACAGAGATGAAGAACATTTAAGAGAAAGTAATATAGAAATCCAGGCATCTACAGGGCTTATGACCTGTCAATGGTTGGTTTAAGTGGCTACTTTACACACTGTGTAACATTCACCATTCTGCCTATATTTGAACATCTATATTCCTTCAATTCTTTCATCTGTTGATGTTTGTGAAGTTAAAGAGCTGAAACCTTTATTTATGCGAGTGAGATTCATCTAATTGAATTATTTCACCTACATACTAGGCAACGCCTGTCTACAAAAATTTGGACAAACTCAAAATATTGTTGATAAATTACCTGGTCCATGAAGAAGTATAGAAATTTAAAAATAATATTTTCAGGCGTTGCCTAGTATGCAGGTGAAATAATTCAATTAGATGAATCTCACCCGCATAAATAAAGGTTTCAGCTCTTTAACTTCACAAACATCAACAGATGAAAGAATTGAAGGAATATAGATGTTCAAATACAGGCAGAATGGTGAATGTTACACAGTGTGTAAAGTGGCCACTTAAACCAGCCATTGACAGGTCATAAGCCCTGTAGATGCCTGGACTTCTATATTACCTTCTCTTAAATGTTCTTCATCTCTGTTGTAATATGTTAATATAAACAGCTCCCCAGGGAGTTGAATCCAGTCCTTGTCTACAAAAATTTGGACAAACTCAAAATATTGTTAGTAAAAAATAATTGCTGATAAAATTGCTAATCTCTTTTTATTTTATTTTTTCTTTCAAAAACGCTGCTCGGATCATCAAACAAACATGGCATCGAAAATCACTAACATTACGCTTGATAATATTTATTGATTTAAAAAATCTAACTGACTGACTGAACAAAACCATTTTCCTTCTTAAAAATATGGCATTAATTTGAAATTTATAACTGAATTTTCATTATTGCAATGATGATTATCAATCTCTGCGCCATCTATGAATTTTAACTAATCTATTCCACATTTTTGTGTGGTTTATTTTATTTCTTAATATCCGCTCCATCTATGGATTTCAACATAACCATTTCGCTTTTCCGTGGTTTTCCTCATTTCAATGACAATTCTCAATCTCCGCACCACCGTGGATTCTAACCAATCTATCCCGCGTGTCTGTGACTCTTCACTTCACTATGATGACGACTGCCGATCTACGCGCCGTCCATGGTTTCCGCGGAAGCAGTCGCACGGAGAGAGCGAAGCGTCCAGCAGCATGGACCCCCAGTTGGAGAGGCAGGTGGAGACAATTAGGAATTTGGTGGATTCGTACATGCGTATCGTGACAAAGACAACGAGGGACCTCGTTCCAAAGACTATCATGATGCTCATAATAAACAACGCCAAAGATTTCATCAACGGGGAACTGCTGGCACATCTGTACGCATCGGGCGATCAGGTAATTCAATATTAATACTTACAATTTTAGTAAATTAATTCTCTTGAGACATGAGACAAACCTGGCCACCAGGTAATGAATGATAAGGGTGGTAAAAATACACCACAACAACAAATAAAACTTTTTTGTTTACAAAATTAATTCAATAACTTAACCCATTGCAACGCAAAGCCGGCGAATCGCCGGCCAAGGTCAAATTGTCACTGACTCACAAAGCCGGCAATTCGCCGGTTTGTCTTTAAAGTGATTTTTTAACATTAAAACTGAATGACAATAACTTTATTCATAAAAATGGCATAAATAAGTATATTTCGGTTACTGATTTCATAATAAAATGTAATAGTCACAATTTATTTTACATTATTTATTACAAAATATTAATTTATTTTTAATGTTATTGAAATTTAAAAAATGTGTCAAAATTAAATAGTGTGTTGTATGAACAAATTATGTCATCTTTATTAGTGGTGTAATGGGTTAAATAAATAACTTAATAAATATAAAATATGAAAGCTAGTTGAATAATTCTTTATTGTCCATATTTACTTACTTAACCCTTATCTTGTCTGAACAAAAAACTTTTTTTTACGCATTTGATAGTTGTGTTTGATTTATTTATTGTGTATGCAGATAATTGGTAGAATTCCATATTAAAATTTGATAGGGTATCCAAAATAAAATATTTTTATTGGATTTAATTCTACTTTTAATTTTAATGTGACGCGTTTCGTCTTGTTAGGACATTGTCAAACTGACTTAAATATTTACAAAGTGTCCTTATATACTAACAATAATTGCTGTTTAATGATAGTGGTGCATAATAGTGTTAATAGTTTTATGGGGGGTATTTAGCAAGTATTGAGAATTTCCATATAGACCAAGAAAAGTAAAGTAATTAAATTTTCTTAGTCTGTATGGATTCAATTTGTTTTCTATGTGAAATTACCGTCGAATCGTATTTACTCCCAAGGCTCAGATGATGGAGGAGAGTCCCGAAGAGGCCCTGAAGCGCGAAGAGATGCTGCGCATGTACCACACGTGCAAGGAGTCGCTCAGCATCATCGGGGACGTCTCGATGGCCACCGTGACCACGCCCATGCCCCCGCCCGTGAAGAACGACTGGCTGCCGGGCGGCGCGGGGGGCGCCGACAGCGCCCGGCTGTCTCCGCCCAGTCCCGGAGGACCCAGGAGAGGCGCTCCGCCCTCGCACCAAGGTAGGAGAGACCCTTTGGAGATATTCTTAGATAAACGCGAATCGTCGTGCAGCTAACAATACTGCGTCAGTCATCTTTGTTATTTTTACTGGACAGTGAAAAATCCCCTTATTTGATTGGAAACTCAACTTTAATGCCGTTAAATGTAATTGAAATTAAAATTTTATCCATAAACTGTTGCCTATTAAAAACTTTAAACCTATTACAATATTTGAGTTTGTCCAAATGTTCGTAGACAAAAGACTGGATTTCACCCCCTCGGGAGTCATTAAGATTTTTTGACCGTTACACCACGAGGCCTGTCTGATGTCAAATTGCTGACACGCACGGATATAAAATTGCTCAGTCAGGGAAAAAAAGTCATTAAAAAAAAAGTCATTAAAATTGACAGTCAGGGAAATAGAAAATGACCTCAATTCCCCACTAGGAAGTAAAGTGAACACTAGACATTTATTATATAGACAGTAGCACCCTTAGGTACCAGCAGTTACGCAAATTAATCAGTCAGCCAGTTGTGTTACATTCCATGAGAATGGAATATGGAAATGTAAGCATTTACAGGGCTTATGATCTGTTATTGGCTGGTTTAAGTGACACGCTGCAACATGAACTGAAATCCAGGCTTGTCTACAAACATTGTATGTACTAAAAATATTGTAGTTACGTTCCGCCCAAACATGGTAAAAAAGTCTTAATTCGATCTTATTTTATTCTAGGTTCCCTCGGCAGCATGGGCGGGTCCCGAGGGGCGCCGCCCCCGCCTGCCAGCGGGCGGCCCGCGCCCCCCCTGCCCAACCGGCCTGGAGGGGCGGCGCCCCCCGTTCCCGGCGGCCGCCCCCAGCCCCTCCCCGCGCCCCTCATTCCCACGTAAGTGTTCCAGCGACACTAATGCGCACGACACTTATTTACTCTATCGAGGGCTTATGTGTCAACAAACATAACCAGATTAAAATTCAAAACAAAAGTTTAATAGTCTGAACAAGAAAATTTTAAAAAAGCTTCTTAACCTCCTCGTTCATTTATACCAGCGTTTTTTCCAATCGTGTAAACATTTCTATTGACAAAGCCAACCTTTTTATTGATAAAGCCAACCTTTTTATCGATAAAGCCTCAGTTCCATCAGCAATTCTGGTTGCAAAACATCATCCTTTCATAGTCCTCTTCATCTTTGGGAACAGGAAAAGTCATAGGGGACCAAGTCCAGTGAATAGTAAGTGAAGTTCAGTGGCCACGGGTTTTAATGCGGTCTGTTATTTTGTCAAACCTCCCATCATTATTTTTGCTCTAGAATAGTATTTGAAATTCGCCAAACTTTACAAACTATTGTTTGTCTTTCAAAAATCAACTACGCACCTAAAATTGACAGATTTATTTCAAACATTTGTACCATTCTAAGAAAATATATCGGCCTCGTGGCGCAGTGGTCAGCACGCTTGCTTAACATGCGAGAGGTCTCGGGTTCGATTCCCGACATGGTTGAAATAAAATATTTATTTATAAAAGTGTTTTTACACTATAATATTTCACAGTCCCTAGACTGGCACCTGAAGCGTAAGACTGATCATCTTACCTTCATGTAACAAAATGATCAAGATACACTGCGATTGGTCTACCAATGTAGTGCCCTATGCACCATTAGGTGCGGGAAGGGAATGATGATGATGATGAAGAAAATATATAGGCTTTTATAATTACGTGTTTAAATTTGAAATTAGAATATTCCGTGTATTTTTTTATTAAACCTTTTTAGAATATATTACTAGAACCCATTTTTTAAATTTCTTTTATATAAAAAATCAAATGCCCTATAAATTAAATTTGTTTGGTAAGTTCTCGCTTGAAGGCGAAGATAAACAATGAAATGGCTGCCTCCGTGGTGTAATGGTTAAGACGCTTTACTCACGCTCGGAAGGTTCCGGGTTCGATTCCCGGTGAGAACACAAAAATTAAATCTGATTTTTTTCAAGCCTGGGTGTTCTGGGCTGTAATTCACCATTGTAATTGGGTCTGCTGACCTGTTGTGGTTAAAAATATTTAATGAAATTTTTTTATGGATAATTTTGTTTGACATTTAGCCCTCGGCTTGAGAAGTGATTTTACAAAAAGGTGATCTTTCCATTTTTTATTATACTTTCCAAATTTAATAGCAACACAATCGTACGGATAATATTTCATCAATGATGATGAAAATATCTACCACATTAATATGTTTGGATAAAGATTTTTTTTATTAAAAATGGAAAATATGCCTTTTAAAAATTCACAACTATCAAAATGAAATGTGTTTTATTTTATATTTTTGTCCACTTTTTTTTTCGTCTATCACTTATTATTTCTTCACTCCTTCGCTTTGTGTATTTATTATTATTTTAATTTTTAATCAAAATTATTTATTTTTATATTTTGACATTTTACCACCCAGACCAAGGCAAAATTTTACAAAATGCATTTTAAAAAAAACATCTTATTTTTGATTTTAAATTATATTTTAGTGTTGCCACGGCACAAAAACACAAAAATATATAGTAAATCACATCCAAAATCTAATACAGTGAAGTCCGCTTATTGTGATCACTATGAAATCTGTAATAACCGGTTGGTAACATTACGCAGAGGATTAAAAAAAAATTACAAACATTTGCTGAACCAAATTTAATCGAAATAAATTTAGGAATTTGTTTGTGACCGTTTAAATTTAAATAGAACATCATCACAAATAATTATTTCACAATTGTCAAGGCCAAACATTTCCTTTTTAGGCGAAAATTTTACTAGTTCATTTGTTTATTTATAGCGCCTTTTTGGTTCACGGTTATGTTATACATAATATAAAATATGTATCAGTTGTCAATGTACGCTATAGGTAATTATTAACTATAAAAATGTAATTATGAAATATCTTAGAACTCACGAGAACTTCCAGTCACGGGACGTAAGATGTACCCGAGTACGGCCGAAAGTAATCCGGTACATCCCGACCGCAGGTTTTGGTCAACTTTGAGCCAAAATCTAGGCTGAAACTATTCACTAATAGATAAGTGATAACATTAGGCGAATTTTGATCATAATATGTGGATTATGTTCATTTAGATGTTTTTTTTTTTTTTTTAATTTCTAGTAAAATAAATATTTGAGTTCTTATGATTTACCCAAATATTTAATTTTGAGGGCCATTTTCAACGATTTGTAAATAACTCACTGTTAGAAAATGGAATCGAGTTGTGGTAGAGAGAGATTCGAATCACACACCTTTGGTCCGTGAGTCCGAAACACTAACTACAGGACTACAACCCGATTCGTAACAGCAATAACCAACATTATCTGCGATTCTAATATCCGAATTCCACTGTATATTAGATTGTTTCACGTAAATATAACAAAAAATTTGCTTTGTAAGTAAAATAAAAAAACGGAGGTCGTGGTCGTAAAACATTATTTTTAATTTCATCAGGCAAGCCCATTGAAAGATAGATTCACACATTCATTTTATATTGTTTGTACCCTGTTATTTGTTATACATTTTATTTGTTTGCAAAAGGTGGAACTTTAAATATATTTTTTATTTAATTTATTGTATTTAAAATTTATTCTGTGCGGTTTTCAAAGTCTAATATGCTGTATGCTAAAAGTTTTGAGGGTATGTTGTAGTTAGAGTTTTTAGCAAGTTATTTACAAATTTAACTTTATTGATTTGCATTCTATATTTTTGTTTGTATAAATTTACCGTAACATGTATTTTAGCATTGAATACCTTTAATACCACATGCTAAAAAGATACATACACATTTACTAATAGAGGAAATCATTTTTAATATTTATGTGATGAAAGAAAAGTGATAAGTAGTCAAATATTAAACAAAATCGTCTGTCTCATTCCGCGAATATAAAAAACTGTGTTTTTTTTAGTTTTAGTCTTTTTTGGTGAATTACCCACACATAGACACACCTTAACGAATTCATGTAGTCATCTTGCACACACTTTTGCCATTTATTCAGGAGTTACTAATTTGCCTAAAGGTGCGTAGATTTTCATGGTCCCTGTTATCAATATGTATTGTCTTTTTTGGGTGATCCGTTAAACTCAAAATGGTTCCCTGCACCATCATCATCATTAATCCGTGTCGCTCCCTAGTTGGAGCATATGATGTCCACAAAGATCCGCCTGCCAGCTCCTGCGCATCCTCCCAAGTCAGGTTCGCGTACCGTGGTTCTGACACGAACTGCCGACGAACAGTCAGCAGTGGACGTCCAGAATGTCGAGAACCTTAATGTCTTGTAGTAAAGTAGGCAAGACTCCGTATCGCCTCCGCTCGATGACAGTTGTCACCGGAGTTTTCTGCGTCCGTTCTCTTATTACTTCATTCCGCACAAAGTCAAACCACCGCACACCCGAGATTCTTCCGAGACAGCTGTTCTCAACACTCAGAATTTTGCTGTTTTGGGCCCTAGTGAGGTGCCACGATATGCATCCATAGAGGAGAATAGGTGTTACTGACAAAGTATCCGATCTCCAGACAGCCTTCATACTGTTGAATGTGGCGCCTGCTACTCCTAGCCGCACTCCCAGTTCTTTTTGAAAGCTGCCATTTTATGTAACATATACTCCCGGGTATTCGAAACTCTCGACCCTTTCGATGACTTGGTTTGACAGAGTCAGGGAATTTTGGGCATAAAGGCACGAAATGTTGAAAAAGGAAATCCGCATCATTGACACCGCACACGACAAAAATGACACTTAATGTACCTACAGCCGACCGCGACTCGGTACAAACTAACAGTACATAAACACATTGTGTTTTCAACACAACACAGTTCACCCAGAAGGTGGCTCTTGCAACGGTAGCCGAAAAATCAGGACGAATCCCACCCACACGGGATCACCCAAAAGACGATATATATTCCGAGCTGGCTTTGTCAGTAAAATGGTACCAATATGTTATGGACAAAATTTCATACGGGTATTTCAATGTCCTTGATGAATTATCAAAGTCTGCGACAAGGATAAATTGTAATCCCTGTGTTATACATGTTAAACGCATGCGAAACATGTGTTATGTGTATGTAAGTCATGTGATACACATATTTTATACTTACATAATATAATGTGTATGTAATTCACCACAATTTATATGAATATTTTTCTTATTCATTATGATTTTATCCATTTTGCCAATTTATCTAATAACTAAAAATACTAACTGTTACATTATTTTAGTTTGAATTCTTCTGTATTTTTTCTTTATAACACTTTCACAGTTAATTAAAATCTTTTAACATTAATTCATGGAATAGTACAATAACTTACCATATCATCTTCCGCCATTCATCCCAAAACTGACTAAAATAAATCTTTTCACTTTTAATTTGATGAAATCGAAAGCTATGTTTTTATTTAACCAAATATCAAAAAAGATCTATGTTCATATCTGTGCCTTAACGTTTACTCTCACTATTGTTTTTATGGCTCGCGTTAATTTTCAATTCTCCTTTGAAGATTATTTATAATTGATTTAAATGATAATTTCCTCACTAAAATAACCCGTCCTAAAAAGGACTGTACAATGTTCAATTGTTTTTATTTGTTCACGTTTCACTCAAACATAATTTTAATTTCTTCTATGCTACGCTACGCTTAAGCCAAATTTAAATTTATTTTTTGAAAGCTTCTTTGCTAACCAACAATTTAATTATTTGCGGAAAGCGTATGAAACAATTTCAGAGAAATAATCCTCGCGCCTTTGACCGAATGTCGTGTTAAAGGGAGGAATATTGATTCTAGCCCTTGTTATATATATTCATGTCCCCGAGCGGGGGGATGATGATGCCCAGCGTGTGTATCAGGCAAATCAAAGGCTTGAAAAATACACATACACCGAGTTCTTATAGGTACCTACCCTAACATATAATTTTAGTACTTTTGTGTTTTCAACTGACAGTTTTCAATAACAAATTTTAATTTTATTTCTTTTAATTTTCTCCCATTTCATAGACTAATAATTCTATGTGTAGTGGAATGTGCTTTATCTCTCTGAGATTGTGTAAAATGTTGTTTGTCCGTTCTGTTTCAGACGGCGTTAATCAACAAACTCCCAAAATCAAGACTAACATTATTTTTTCCGCATGGATAACGATGCGGCCATTTTGTGTTTAAAATTGTAATGTTTGTAATCATTTATCCACACCGTATTTTCCACTCCCACGCTTCATTTGTTTCTTAAAACATGTTTTTTGTATTTTATGTAATGAAACTACTTTCGATTGGGCTAATACGAGGGATATTTAATCTTAAAATGTGGTTTCGAAAAACAAGTAGAAACAGAAAAAAGTTAATATTCATCTTTTTTTAAGAGTGTTAATTAATTCAATTCAACTTTTGCGGAATTAAAAAAAGCCTGACGGGGGCGTAGAAAATAACTTTTAAATTAATATACGTAATGTAAATACTTTTTTTTCTGAATGTCTACAAGTTTTTCAACATTGTGCGCATCAAAGAGGTGTCACATAGGAGCATTAGAAATTATGTCAAATCAAATTTCAAATTAAAATTAAAATTTAGAATTTTATTTTTCACTTCTGATTCGCAGAATCTCCTTCAAACGTCGACCAATTATACTTATTCAACTCAAATTTACAATAATTCAATGCCAAAAACTTAAATTCATCGCCATGCTGTTTTCTCTTCTAAAACAGCCTTTTCTAAACAGCTTGTGTTTCTTTTGAATTTGCTTGTTGACAAAGCTTGAATATTAATCAGTATTTTGTTGTAGAAGCGTATACAGTTTCCTTGAAATAATTACAATTTTTTTAAAGCCTAGTAGTGGGCACAGCTAGCCTTTCTTTATTCCTAGTGTTAATACTACGGACATCTCTATTTCTTTTAAAGTCATTAATAGTTTTGTGTGTATACATTACATTTTCATAAATGTATTGACATGTGACCGCAATATGTCAATTTCTTTAAACATATCGCTAAGAAAGAACCCACGATTCAAGAGGGTATTTTGCCATCCTATTGGCAAAAAAAAAAATCGTAGTTTTGAGATAAGTGACAATACATCTGTCCGTCATAGTGCCATCATTTATTTAGATAGGTTTATTATTAAAACCTTGAAATATAAATCAGCAACTTCAAAAGAAATCGTTGCAAAAAATTTAAGTATTTTTCACCAATAAGACAGCGATTTGATGGGGAAAATAATGGATTTTTACTTTGCAAAATTATTGTGCGTTTTCTGATGCTCGCAATACGTTTCAAGATTAAAATATCTCCCGACAAATAGATTGTGAACTTGTTATTTCACAACCATTTTGTAACTAACATATTTGTTGTGCGCGTGGTTGGATTTTATGTATCTTATTATAACTACATCAAAATATTGTACCTATACACATTATATTAGTTGTAACAGAGCTGAATATATTAATTTAAAGGGGTTATAGGGTTGTTAATACGAGAAAAATAAATACATTACAAATGTTTTAGTTTTCAAACCAAATTTTGTCATTAAAATATTCATGATATTCCAGTAATGAATAAGAGGATTGTCAGAAATCTACGTGAAAATTTATTCCATCAATTTTACGTCATTAAAAATATGTATAATATTTTAAAATCATTTCAATGTATGTATTCTATGTAATTATATTGAAAATGGTTTTGGAGCGTGTGTTTATAAATATTTAAGTTTAGTTGTAACAACTAGCCTTGAATTGAATTGCACTTGTAATATAATCTTAGTTTTGTATAGTAAACTTCTTAAAATTCAAATCACTTAAGCATTTTACTTTGCATGCAATATTAGCAAAAAATTAAATATTAATGAAAGTATTAGATTATATTTTTCACATTACCAAAATATGTTTGAATCGAAAGTATATGGTCTCTCCCAACCGATACCACATCGGTAATCATTTGTAATATAAATGGATACATCTAAGAGTCGGCGGTATAAATGGCCACATGATCGTTTCTCCAGACCTCTTCCTTATGAAGCGCAAGTTTACGGTTAACTCATAACTGAATTTAATACATCGCCTTGATTTTCTCAAAAATGATCAAGATCCGCTGCGGTTGTGTACCAAAGCAGTGCCCTATGCACCATTAGGTGCCAAAAGGGGACGATGATGATCTAAATTCAAACATCTTTGTGTATAACTTTCTATTTTTTATTTTATTATAACAAAAGTACCTTCACTCTTTGTTCTTTTAAATCGCCATTCCTCTAGTGTCCAATTTTCATTTGAATAATATGTAAGGCCAGTACGATAAGTCAAATAACTTAGCTAGATATTTTGGAAAAATGTGATTCTGTTAACGAAATTCAAAGTTTATGTATTCTTAACGCCATCCTCATATGCAAAAGTGTATGTCCATGTCTTCCATACATTTCAGAATTAACCTAGATGTAATCTGATGTTGGAATCAACATTATGGCAAAACCTTACTTAAAATTTATTAGTACTAAAATTTATTTAGAAAATTGTCGATGGAATTTTTTGCATAATTCTGTGCTGCAATGCGGTAATTTGCACCGGGAAACACAAGACAGTGACTTAACAGCTACTTAAAATGCTGACATACACAAATATAATACCAGACAACAACACTCATCATCATAAGCTTCACAGCCCCCGGTGGGCCTTGGCTGTATCCACGAGTCTCCTCCCCTCTTGCCGGTCTGCTGCCCTTCCTCTCCCGTTCCTCACTTCCAACATTGTCGTATCCGCACTGATGCGGTCCATCCGTTGCACTTTGGGCCTTCCTGTTCTCCGTCGTCCTTGCGGCACAGAGATAATTGGGAGTTTTATGGGGTTTTCGTCCTCCATTCTAATTATTTTTTTATTTATTTAACACTTTTTATACATACACAGTTAATATACATATAAGGGCGGGCATATTGCCTTAAAGCAATTTCTTCCTACCTACCCAAACCGTTCAGTTTGAGAAAATTACTAGTACATGGACATATTGAATCATTAAAAACAAAGATTAAGAAAATAAAAATACACGAAAAATTAACACTATACTATGAAGAGAGAAAAGGGGATGGGAAGGAAAGAAAAAGGCTAAAGGAACAACTTAAATATTTAGATAGTGACATTTCAATCTTGACATAAATGTAAATATAGAAGGGGCGTCTTTAACATTAGTGGGTAGATTATTCCACAGTCGAGCAGCTACTACTGTGAAAGAGGAGGCTAGAAAATTAGAGCGATGAAAGGGTATTAAAGGGGTTCTCTCGTTACTAGAACGAACAGATAGTCCATGTTGTGATAGAGGTTGGAAGAGCTCTCTCAGAGAAACAGGCGAAGTGGGATTATTCAAAATATTGTGAATGTTTCTTACTTCACAATTTCAAATTTATATGGCCAGCCGCGCACCTTGATGGAGTTGATTACATCGGGCGCTCTGTAGATTTCATACAGCTTCCTACCGTGGCGACGACGCCGATGGTTGTCTTTTCTCACAGGGCCATATAGAACTCTGGGTGTTCTTCTTTCGAAAGCTGCAATAGTTCCCTCAATGTTCCTTGTCATAACCCAGGTTTCGGAGGCATATGTCAATATTGGAGGATCAGAGTTTTTTTAGTATTTTTTCATATTAGTTTGGACCGTAATCGTTTCTGAAGCGCGTAGTAGCAACAACACTATCAAATTAAAAAAGCAAAAGGACAAATGCAGGACTGTAAAAGAGACCATACAATGGACTTTGACACTACAATGACAAACTATGAAAAATTGTTCTGGACACAGATTTAAAAACAACATTCAGAACACCATGTGATGCCAACACTAACTAGTAGGGTAATTGCTTAAACAAGGTAACTTTAAAACCAGCATTTTTGATTAGACACATAGCCACTAAAAACACATTCTTGTATCCTCCATAAATGCTACAAAAAAACAAGTCGTTCATTCAAATCATCATAATATTATTTGGACGCTTCACCTGGTTGTTTCCCGATAATGTCGCGGACTCTAAATCAGAAGTCCAAAGTTCAAAATGATTCCCTATTTTAGGGCGGTCATTCGCATCAAGTGACCCAAATATCAAAATGTTTTATTAAAATTTATTTTCAAAAATTAAAAATGCTTAAGAACACTTTTGTTTGTGTGGGTGGTGTAATTATAAAAATTACTAATTTTTATATAACAATATTATATATGAATTAAGAAATATATCATCGACCGCAATCCATCACTGCCTAACTCAAATTTGGCCATTTTCGAAGAAAGAAATCAATAGGTTTATTTTATCTGTGTTCAGTAAAATTATGGATTTTTTGTTTTTCCTTGTAATGTTTGAATATATTTATGACGTAACTGGGTGGTATTACGTATGCGGTGATTGATTGCCGTCGACGATATATATATGTATGTTTGCATTGCAAACACAACTGTATTTGTGCTTTTGAATTAATATTGTGTGTATCGCTAGCCCAAAGCAACAGTGTGATATCTCTGAAGAACACGCTCTGAGATAATCGGACTTTGAGATGTGCAAAGGGTCTGGACTGAATTAAATTATTTGGTGCAGATTATGAATACTATATTTTTACATTTACATTATTTTATTATTTGAAAACATTAATTTATTTTTTACATATCTGCATGTGTATCTCAAGATCAAAAAGTTTATCTCACTCTTGCTTTGGGCTAGCAATATGTAGTTTCTTGTATCTTGTACATCTAACATATATATCAATAATGTCGCTTTTAATGCCTTCAATGGAATATTTTTAACAGTACGCCAATGTCAACTTGGCGAATTTAATATAACGACGGTTTATAGCGCAAACTGTCGCAACCCACATTTACCTAATTTTACAGAAGTGCGTAAAAATGTTTTCTCTCTTATCTTAATTAGTAAGTTGTGGCCGATCGTGGTAGCTGTGGCTGATCGGCAGATACCGGTCGACAAAACACCGATCAGTCATGGATCAACCGCCGATCGATGGTTAAATTGAACCAGCCATAGAAAAGTGAAACTGAGATAATAGCACTTTTGTGAAAAGGGTGAATAATCGAATCTACACAACATTTGGAATGTTTTTGACTTTAACAAATAAATACATAAGTTTTATTAATAGAACAAACAAGAATGCAATTATGCATTTGACCAGTTTTATTGATTTATTGATGAAGTACCGTAAGAGTTTTCTAGTTTAGTGTGTGTTTTCTGCAAATTGAGAAATGCCATTTTTGAGATAGACACCATTTTCAAAAGGTGATTGATTATTACAGTTTTTTGTATTAAAATGGTCTGGAAGTTTGCAGCAGAACATAGAATTGACCTTACTGCATCCGATAACAACAAATCTCACTTGTTCAAAATTGTGGACTGACTGCTTTCTGCATAACTACGTTCAATTGGTGTGGTAACAACACCTTAAAACACCCTGCTTTAATTCTGGTTATCATTGGTTAGCATTGTTTTAATAATTAAAAAAGTATTTATCATTACCGATGTTGAGACATATTGTTGTTAAGTGGGATTTGGACATATTGTGTCCTAATTTTTGGAGCACTGATTTTATGACATCGCTTTTAAGTCAAAGAATTTTTGTGTGCTACGACTTTTTTTTTGTGTGCACAAAGAATACATTTTTAAGCATTTCTGAATACTTAAGTAATATTTTTTATGGGTCCCGACATATTGTACTGGAACTGTCGATATGGTAAAAAATTAACAAAATGATTTACTTTTGAATAAAATACAATAAACCTTTTTATAATTCACATTTAAAATATAAACCATTAACCTGTTTATAATACACGTTGTTAATTAAAACTGCCATAATTTTGTTTTTGTAAAAATGTGTGATTGTTAACAAAAAAATGGCTTTTTTATGTGGGAACCATTTGAGATCAATCTCGTTAAAAATCAGTCTAGTAATAAAATTTCTAATCTAACCGGACCTAAAATGGGTGTCAAACCTAACGCTAGTTTAAAAACTAACCTTACATGATATAAATCATCAACCTAACCTAACCACAAAGTATGAAAAATCTATATTTTATTGATTAAAATAACCTAACTTTACTGCTAATCTTTCTGTACTAACATAATCACAATTATCTTTATTAATTTTATTTTTCGTACATCTTTTATTTCATTTGTATTTATGTTTTTTTAAATTTTATTTCAAAGTTCCACCGAGTCGCTAACATTTATGATATATATTTTTATTTTGCCCAAACCCTGTAGAATCTTATTAAAACCTCAAAATCTTTATATTTATTCCTTACTGTTTTTATAATACTGATATAATATTAATATAAAGAAATAATAACATGTATTTTAACTATGAATCTGTTTGATGTAATTTTTTTGTTAGGATCCATCTTAAACAGCTTGATTTGTGGTCAGAATTGATCTGCAAACTTTCAAACTAATTAAAAAAATACATGTAGGTTAGCAAATAATTTAGGTAAGACTAGTTTCACTTGTTACAAGATACTAACAACAGTCTATTTACATTGTCGATAGGTGGTTAGGTTAGGTTAGTAAAGCAACTATTTCGCATCTTTATGAAGAAATTATCAACTGGTGGTGTAGGTTAGGTTAGGTTAGGTTCATTTTATTAAAAGATAAAAACTAAAATTTGGCATCTTTTTATGGTCATAGAATCGTCTATCGATTTATTTAACTTGTTACACTCATTTTCTAACATGGTTATTTACGACATTAATAAATCATATAAAAATTAGATTACAAAAATTCAGCAACTTTCCTCGGACATATCACTTGAACAGAGAATTGGTTTTGTTAGGCTGAACTTTTACTTTCACTCCTCAATTTCTCGAACTTGATTGACTTTCCCAATTGGTCGTTAGGTTAGGTTCAAACTTGATACGATAACTAACATTGTTAATTTCAATCCTGTTATATCATACATTTCACATATTTACAGACTTTATTGAAATTATCAGTTGAAAGTAAGGTTGAATTAGGTTCAAATACATTCCACATCATACACAGACCTTAGTAACATTACTAATTGGTAATTAGGTTAGGGTAGGTTCAAACCTGTTACAATAACCTACATTCCACATTACCGATTGATGGTTAGGGCCAAACCTGTCGCAATAACCTGCATTCCACATCATATATTTTACGAACTTTTTCTACATTTCCAATGGGCGGTTAGGTTAGGTTAGGTTAGATTCGAACCCGTTACAAATCCTCCCACCTATTATATTAGCATTACCGATTGGTGGCTCGGGACTTATCTTCCAATTTCCCGTTTGCAAAGGAGGCCGGGGGGCAACGCGGCGACCGCGGCCGCCGTGATGGGGCAGCTGCCCCCGCACATGCGGCAGCAGGTGAACCAGGCGGTCGGCCAGGCCGTCACCAACGTGGCCATGAACGAACTCGGCAACGCCTTCGCCCGCTTCAAGTAAACCAACTCCGCAAACACTCGCTCGCTTCTGTAAAACACCCGCAAAGAGGATCATCCACAGCAGTAAACCCCTGTTGACAGGTGCCGATTGAGTTTTGCCGGGATATTTTGCTGTGTAGAGTGTGGAAGATAAATCGTCATATCTAGTTTTCTAACTTGGCACCTACTGTTCTTATACAGTTTGCATTCTCCTATAGTTGTCATTAATCTTTTCCCGGGGGTCTAACGAATATAGAAACAATTTTTCCTATAAGAAATAACTGACATTCAATTAATCTGTTAACTCCTAGAAAATTACAAAAATTAAAAAAAATGTCTAGCTCTCAAATCTTTGGACACATATTTTGCATTGATTTACGTCTTGCGAACGTAATATGTTTTTTTTTTTAAAGATAATAAAATTGCATTTGAAAATCCGAGTGATAGACTGATCTACCAGTGTACGTTATTACGATACTCTTGTGATATAAGACTTATCATTCATTCAAAGTTATTGAAAATGAAGACCCCAATTCTACTGGTATATGTATGTACCACTTTGTTTTAAATGTCCTATAAAGGATTAAAAGACTGTCCTAAAAAAATCCTCTGGAAACAGTGCTGTATCTCGTCATGTTACATTAAGCAAAAGACGACATTGCAGTGCGAAAACTCGTCTTATAAACATTTCATCAAATTGATCCTGATACATCATGCATGCTCGCTCCAACCACTAATTCACAGGACGAACTAATCTCCACTGATTTCCGTTTTCAGGATTTTGACCTGAGAATCCCTCAAATCAAATTACTTTCCTTACAGTCACGGCATAATAACTCTGAAAAACTCAATCTACAGCGGATGGGAACCTAACGGATGATCAATCTAATTTAGCCATGTCATTGGCTGGTTTAAGTGGTCACAAAATGGCTTCTATCAGAATTCTCTTAATGTGTCTTGGATTACCCTCTTTGCAATATGGCGAAAAGTCGATGCAATAATACTTACCGCTCAATAATCATATAAAAAACGATGTACGCTTATAACGGAATAACACCATTTTGTTTTTGCCACCCTGTAATGAACTGACAAAGTGTTTTGAATGTGTCTAAAAAAAACTTGTTATCACCCAAATTATGTTTTGACCAAACAATTTGTTTAAAATCACTAATTTACTGGAAAAATAAAGTTGCTTACAACATTGATTCCTCTTCAACAAAAAAAAGTCACTCGATTATTTTTTCATAACTTTATGTGAAGCATATAAAACAATCAATTAAATATTTGTGGAGATATTGTATTCATTAGTGACAAAATTATTGCTTCAAATTAATATTAATATAAATTTGTTTGTTTATACGCCTTGACAAAGGAACGGCTGTCTTCCGAAATGGTTGAAAAGTTTTTTTAGTTAGTGATTTTAATCAAATATTTATTTTAAATGGTTTAATAAGAAAAATCAAATAGTCATTAACCCTTTCAGACCTGAATAAATCCCTGTGGAAATAAATATACTAAAATATTTTTTTTCATTTGTGTATTTTTTATTATCTTTTGGACACTGGCTTTCAAACTGATAATTAATCTACAAAATTCATTAAACTATTAATATAAATTATCTTCCAATATATGTCTATTCAATCGAATTACTTAAATATTAGTGAAATATATTTAAAACTTGCTTAAAATATCATTTATAAGGGCAATGGAACTTTGTTCCAAAACGTTTGTCGTCAAACTTAAGAATAATTTTTTTTGTGTAATGTCGACTACTAACATAAGCAGAAAAAAATAGGGATACCAGTAATAAAAAAATAAACTTGCCGCATTTTAAATTCGGTTGGTACAGGAGTTAATAAATCTTAAACTTCGGGTTGAAAATTATTTTGACATAATCAAGACGACTCTCTAAAACACTTGGCATTCGCAGACTCTATTTTCTCATTGGGTCCACCCATATGGACACATGTCATAACTTTCTTACCTTTTTGAATATTTCACTTCTGATTTTACCGTTGTCAATGTATTAAGACGTTATTTGAAACCGGGGCTGAAAGGATTGATTACAATTGTAGCTAACAAATTATTACAGTCTTATTAATATTTTGACTTTTATCCTTAAAAAAACTAAAATGTGCTTACAAACTTGATGTGATTTTTTTGTTTTGTATTCTAATACCAGTAATTGAATCACCTTTATATTTAACTCCAACGGCTAGTTTTTATTTGATAATTATTTATTAATACTTAACCTATAATTTATCAGAAATAAATACCACACCATGTTTTACATATTCAGTGATATTTTAGATTACAGCATAAGCTATCGGACCATTTTTCTAATACTGATATTCTACGATATTACAATTTCAAGTATCGGAAACCCGGTATTTCGATATTTTCTTGATATTTGTGTTAAATATTGAAATAAATACTTTAAAATCATAACATTTTTTACTTCACCGAATTCAGTTTTCAGGTTAAAATTGTTGTAAAAGATGGAAATACCAGAAATAAAAGTGTTTCAGAGTAAATCAACAATAATTATTTAAACTCACTGTTACTTTTGAGGTCTTCAACTTCAATTTAAGCTTAGGTAGGTAACATCTTTAACCTAACAAACAAAGACATTTCTTAAAACACACTATGTTATGTTTTTTAACAAATTCAACAAAACAGAATAAGTAATACAAATGATAGCAAAATTAGGAAATTTTAAGCAAGTCTGTAAGCATTAAATAATATAAAAAATATTCAGCGTGTTGTCGCTAGGAAGCTACTGTCGCCACCGACGGAGTTTGGTTGAACGAAATCAGCATTCTGATCAGTTAAATGAGCGGATTGGCGTATGGCGTGACAAAGAATCACGTTTGAAATTTGAATCTTTAAAACAAGACAAAATAATGAAAATCTCTTCTAATATCAAAATCCCGGTAATAGAGAAGTCAATATCGCATTTCTGGACCGATATTTCAGTTTTTCGATACTATCGAAAACCGGTATCTATGCTCTAATTCAGATATTCATAGATTCAGTTCATTTAATTAGTCGAGACATCTTTACATCGAAGGTTTGAGATAATAAAAAAAAAATATTTACATGGTTTCTAAAATCTTATATCGTTGATATGTGCCAGAATTTACATATTTTATCAACAGATATTTTTTATTTTATTAAAATAAAATAAAATCTAAAAGGGCCAATTTAGTAAATCGTAATATTACAGGAGAGTAATTATTTAGCCATTTTGTGTCATTATAATGAACTCTTTGACTTTTTTAATAACTAAAATTAATATAAAACATTAAGATATATATGTATGAGCATGTAAAATAGTTAATTAAATGTATATTTTTTTGATTGACATCGATCCTCTACAAAATGTTGGCAAGAAAAATGTGAAATCTGATATTGGCCCTTTTAGATCTAAGCCGCAGGCATTGAGAGACAAAACAAAAAAAAACAATAGGGCATAGATAAAACATTTATCAACAAAACAACATCTGGATTATTTATTCAGTGCTCGTTTAAATCGTGATAGACTTAAACCGAAAAACTCCAGATTTTATCTGGAGTTTACAATATGATAAAACCGGGACATTGGTGCATCGATAACACAGTTTTTTCTATGCTCATCGAGGAACAGCACTCCATCTATTCTAAACCTACAGGTCGGAATATTGGTCTCGGTAGTGATGGTGCATCGATAATTATACCATTTAATATGCTGAATACTGTTAGTTCTACATTTTTGTAGACTTGAAATGTTATGCAACAGAGATGCCTAGTGTTTGGTGCAAGGGCTGCTTAATCAATAAGACATGTTCTCGTTATGACCCAGATAATATCAATATTTGATTTCATACAAGTTTGTCCAAATGTTTGTGGACAAAAAACTGGATTTTACCCTGTGAGGAGTTATTAAGATTAACAAATTTCAACATGGATGAAGTACATTTTAGAGGAGAAATGGAAGTCTAGGCAGTTACAGGGCTTATGAATTGTCATTGGCTGGTTTTAATGACCACTTTACTCACTGTATAGCATTTTCCGTTATCCTTAATTAAAATTGTAAAATAATTCAATCAGATGAATCTAAAGGTTTCAGCTCTTTAATTCCACTAAAATCAACCGATAGAAGAATTTAAGAAAAATGAATGTTCAAACACAGGCAAAATGGTGAATGTTATACGATGTGTTAAGTGGCCAATGACAGATGCCCTGTAAATGCCTTGACTTCCATATTTTCTTTGAAATGTTCTCCATCTCTGTCGTAATATGTTAAGTTATTTTGTGACATTTTGAATTATCCGAGTATTATAAGTTGGTATTAAAAGAATTCTACTAATGAATACAATTTCTATTCAATGTAATATTCCAATGAAGGCATTGGCGAAATTCTTATATCACTATGTAAAATACTAATTACTATGTAAAGTTATATTTCTTTATTGTTAAATTGTATATTATGGTGTGATTGCATGAAAGATGAATGGATTCTTATTTTACATTTAAATTTACGTCATTACTGCTTAAATCAACATCGACATTTTTAGCGTGAACTTATCTGTGGTGAGAAATATTTTTGTTGGCAAAAAACAACATGACGTTCTGATAAATTTGATTTTTTCTATGGTTTTGAGTCGTATATTTTGTGATGATAGAAAAGTATACTCGTATGTTAAAAAATTATTCTATATATGTATTTACATTATCACTATTTTGGAAAACTGCGGATTTCATTACGTATAAATGAATATGAAATATAATATATAATGATGTTGTTCTAATGGTTTTAAAGTTGTTAATTAATCGCAATCGTTTGTAAATTATATTAATAAAAAGTGAACACAAAATATATTGATTGATTAGATAGATGTAAACCAGCACGTTGCTTTAGGTGTTACATAGGTAGGTATGAACTAGGCCATATAAGATCTCTTTGAATCGCAGAAGCTTCTAGATTATTTAGAAAAACGTTTGATGTCTGCATCTTTCAAATCTTTTCGGTGTTATCATTAAATCTATAGCTTAGTAAGTGCTATTGTATGTTAAAACACTAGATCGGGTGTAACCGATACTAATATACTACTTGCCCCAGATTCTGGAATCAAGATGGCGTCACAGGTAGGCCATAATCAACTTTAAAACAATCTATCGTACATAATTCTGTCAAATTTTTGACAATATCGCATGACAGAAAAGATTGTTTACAAACCATTAGACTTCTAACAATGTGCTTTATATTTTTTATACTTTAGTAATGAATGCAATAGCTAACACAAATGTTGAATAACATTTTTATAGTCAAAAGCGATTTTCTAGCTGTGAGGTAATTGTTAAATAATATTAATGCACCTTGATTGTACCAAATGCGCACTTAAATATTTCAGATAATGCATAACATGTTTGTGATTGTCGAATCTGCCTACTGTGGTCTTAATTTTTTAACACCAGTTCCAAGGCATCGAGTCTAAAAGTCATTGGTTAAACTTTTGAATTTGGTAGAGTTTCCATATTCGCAGTGTTTTCACTAATAAAATAATACTAGCCAGCCAAAGAGTACCTACTCATACAAAAAATAATAGATTTATGGAATGCGTTCCTAAATTGTTTTAAGCTAGTGACATTCATAATCAGATATTTCCATATATTTTTTAAATGGTAAATAATTACCCGAACGGACAATGTCACCTGTAATTCTAATTTCTTTGCTTTAAAAAAAAATAATTTACAGTTGTAAAATATTAAAAATAATGTTTTGATAGAGGTTAGTTAATGTTTTGTCTATCGTTACCATTGTAAATAGGGTTATGCTGAGTTCTGAATCGTATTTTGAATTTTGAATTTATCTATTTTGGTAAATGAAATAAAACGCTTCTTTGCTTTTTTTCTCTATAAAGATTTATAGTAAAGAGTGTTTTAGAAAGTTGCTGTTTCAATCTCAAAAGGTCAATTATATAAAAATGGGAACATTGTACAGAAATACTGTATGCGAAAAAGTTATTAAAATTTAGTGTATTTGAGTTAAATGTGTATCCTCTTAGACTCAATACAATCATATTCAAACCACAGTTTTTTTTTTAAATGCAGATATTTATTTAGTTGTACCAAAAATCACCGAAAGAAATTGCTTTCCAATCTTATTTTGAGGCTATTCTAGTTCCACCGAATTAAATGTGGCATAAATTAATGAATATATATTTTTTCTCGTTCAATATAGGCTTGTCCAGTGAAAGAGATAAATAGAAAATGTCATTACAGTACTCTCTCAGTAATCTGCCGCTCGATTATCGGACAACTACTATAATCGGCCGTTATTTTTACTAGTTGAAAGCACAAAATCAGTCTCTATAATAATTATATAAGTCGAATTCAGTAATCCGCTTTGTGCCTATGACTTAGTTCCTTTAGACTAATCGATTCAGAGGGTGACAGAAAACTCAGAACTAATGCTAAATGTTTTAGAATAATGGATAGCATAAAGTTCTGAGGAATGTGGGCAACTTGTTACTCAAGACAAGCTTATAAATATATCAAAAGGGTTGGATTCTCATGACGAAGGTAATAATTGTCAACAGACTGCAGCTCATACAGTCAAATCCTCACAAAAATTCCTCAGTAAAAACTGTTTTTACGAAATATCTGTTTTGAATTTGATCATAGTTTTTTCTTTAGTTTGCTTTTTATGCAAGAGGTTCGATTTCTAAAATGGTTGACATGAAATATTTATTAAAAAAGGTGTTTTTACTCTAGAATATTATTTCAGAGTCCTTTAACTAGCACCTGAAGCTTGAGACTGATAATTTTACCTTAATGTAACAAAAATGATCAAGATACGGTGCGATTGGTGTACCAATACAGTGCCCTATGCACCATTAGGTGAGGAAAGGGAATGATTATGATTTACTATAATACTCCATTTTCACTAATTGGACACTTGCCTGGTTTTTAGGGTGGCAGATTACTGAGAAAGTACTGTTAACATTTTCTGTAAGAAGATGATTTCACATTTTTCAGTTTTAGTTCACAATTGTTTTCTGAGGGCGATTCCCTAAAGTGAGATTATTAATTGTATAAACTCTTTGGTGATAATGAAAAACGTCGGCCTTTTAAATAATAGCTAACAAAATGCCTCCAATTAGATTCTGCTGTAAAATGATTTTTTTTCCAGTTAATAATAATTATTCCTCTTTTGTTTTTTTTTCGTTGATGTTGTGCATGACATTAAACAGTATGCCATTGAGTGCTTGGCTATATTATTGTCACTATGAACACTACACTTTTTACCATATGTTTGAGTTCACCGCGCCCCCGCCACGCCGCGCCGCAAAACGCTCGCCACTATGGCCAAGCATTTATGGTATTTTTAAAACAGCATTAGTTTTTTTGTATCTGTCTTTTGTTTTACATTCGAACCTTGATATGAAAGAGCCCATGGGACCGGGACATTTTTCTCTTATAAAGAGGTCTCTTATATCCATGATCTCTTTTACAGAGGTCTACAAACATAACCAGGCTTCCTGTTATGTATGTACTATTATAAGCATATGTACAGAGGCATAAAAAAAGTACATGACATACGTATGTATTAGGTAAAGTGCATGTGCACAAGCAGTGACGCTGTGGCTACATCTGCAAACCAAATACTCTATTATAAAGGTCAGTTTGGATAAAACGACTCTCTTTTACAACAGAGTTTTTCCGGCTCTCTTACGAAGGTTTTCAGGGGTAAAATGACTGGACCTTAAGTCAGCTCTCTTTTAAAGAGGTTTATCTTAAGTCCAGGTCTCTTACGTCAAGGTTCGATTGTTTTGGTCATCAAAGTAATATTAACTATTCATAAGCAAATCCAAGTTTTTTAGAAGAACCTTTTTTAAAGATTAGATGGTAATTTTAAAATAATCATATCACAGATTATTAATAATGTTATGATGTTAATACGTAATTCCCGTTTTTAAGGGGTTTCCCTTTGGTGACTTAAAAAAATATGGTTTTCTGAATTAAAAATATTGAATAAAGTATTTTCCTAACGTTCACAGAAAAACTCTAAAGTCTTGTATTCAGATTCAGCATCCTACATAGTTTCCTAAACATGTTTATAAGCGTCATTTGGACAGTGTTATGCAATTAACCAATTAAGCGATACAATTCTGTTTTTAAGTTTGACCCTGATATTAATACGAATATTTCATTCTGTAATAAACTGTTGACGTTTTTAAAATAAAGGCAAACCGTATATATATCAAAAGAAGACAAATTATATCGATAATCTGGATTTAATAAATTTGAACAAAATATTTTATTGCGCAACATTGTCCATTTATCCGTGGTCACCTATAGATTAACCGCATGGGATTGGAGAATAACTTAGAAACCATAGACAAAAGTGCAAAACAAAATATTTTCACCATGTTGATTAATATGTTATATTGTCTATTAGCCGTCTCTAGCTTACCAGAGATATTATTACGCTTTTGAAAATTGTTGATTGTTGTAAAATATAACTATTGGATATTTTGCTTGTGAACATAATAATTGAAAATGTATTATAAAGTAGTAATGTATGTGATAATATAACCTCTTTATTTGTAAGTATTTAATGTAACATTTAGGTATTTACTTAAAACGGTGCATTGCATACTGTATTTGACATTCTTCATATAAAAATTCAACATAATTAACAAAAAATCATGCCAATCAATTCATTTTACTGTACTGTATAAATACTGACAATAAATTACTTCTGATGATCAGAAATATTCAAAATAATCAAATGAATTAGAATCAAAAAAATATTTCAACCCTTATCTTGCCAAATATAACATAACACAAAATTATCTTATATTTGTGTATATTGTTCACGGTCTGGCAACATTACGCGGCCACTCCACGCATGCGGCGCAGGCGGGATGTCGGGTAGAGGGGGGACTTTTGGACACAGTACGACGTATACAAACTTGGTTCCACGCACCTTCCGGCCATACAGGCGGCATTTGGTTTTCATCAAAACGAAAACCCCACACGAAAATGATTGATTATGTGAAAATGAATTTCGGTGTGTTCAGATATTTTAATTTATAATTTTAATCATGCTTCTTATTAAGTCATTTTGATGATCAAAAAATAATATTTAAAAAACCTGCAAAAAATGCCTTTTAAGGTAACTTTAGAAACTAAGTCTAATCTTATCTGACCTACCTTTACACGCGCATATATTTCGATCCACCGGGCTTTAAAAGTTAAACGGCTAAATTCAGAGATGGTTTATTTTTATCTAATTTATTTACCCTTTATATTTCTGTAGGGAAATGACTTTATCTGCTCCACATCTGGCCTCAGAGTAATAATTCGCTCCCGCTTTTAGGGTCGCCCATACGGACAAAACCATTCTATGATTATCAATCACAAAGTTATCTACAGTTTACAGCGATTGCAAGCGCAAACCGAAACCGTTTGTTAAACGTCTGTTTGTAAACAAAAAACCAAACCAACAATTTGGAACGTTATAAATAGAGCATCTCTATAAGCTGGGGTGAATTATTACGTCTGGCTAGCTAGGGTGGATACAAAACCAGGCAATATATGTAATTTAAATAAAAATGAGATTGGCTTGTTTTTTGGTAATTAAACCGTTGAAGAGTCCGTTTGAAGTCAGTATGCAATAACTCCACATTCCATGTAACGCTGAATCTGTGGATATTATTATGAGCTAAGTTCCGTGTGAGGGATATCAACAATTTACGAGCATTATATCAAAATGTTTAGCGTGTAGATTGTACTGCAAATATTATAAATAATACAAAATATTATTAATAATAACATTGAAAATTCATGTTTCTATTGGACTTTTCTTTCACCCACACAAACTCTGTCGGCTTATTTACAAAAGGTGCTCACTTTATTATACTCCGATGATTTTTGCATTTGTGCGGTCTATTAGACTAATTTCACTTGCATGACACCAAAATTTTAGTTTATTTTCCTCAGTGTAAGATCATATTCCTCACTCGTTGCCAAAAATTAAGAAAATTATTTTTAATTCCTTTGTTTTGCTTATTACCTTTTTAAAACCATTTGACATGGTAAATTTTAAAAAATGAGTATGCAGGAAAATATATTCAACAATAATTCAAAACGTTTATCGTTTGTCAAAACTAAAAATGTTTTGAGAAAAATCTAGAAAAAAAATTAACCGTCAAAACAGGTATTAGGTTTTTACGTAAGTTGTGTCCATTTTTTTCCAAATTTAAAAATGATAAAGAAAATAAATATTTTTTTTTGCTCTACTTTAAATCTATCTTGATATTGTTTTCTTTTACGTTACACAATATATATTCTTTCATTTGAATACAAGCCTTCAAAATGGAAAGTCAAGTAGACGAAAGTGAGCATTTTCGACGCCTCTTTCTGTTCACGTTCAATCGAGGAAATAAAGCTGCCAAAGTTGCTCGCGACATTTGCGCAGTGTACGGTGAAGACGCTATAAATTATTGACTAATTTCTTGGTGTTAACATAAGTTGACAGCTTTTTTCCAAATCAAGAGAACACAATAAAAAAATTACAACTTATAGTCAATAATGTATTCTCCATCATTATTTTACAAATAATTAGTCAATAGTGTATTCTCCTTCATTATTTGACAACTAATTAGTCAATAATGTATTCTTCTTCATTATTTGACAACTAATTAGTCAATAATGTATTCTCCTTCATTATTTGACAACTAATTAGTCAATAATGTATTCTCCATCATTATTTTACAACTAATTAGTCAATAATGTATTCTTCTTCATTATTTGACAACTAATTAGTCAATAATGTATTCTCCTTCATTATTTTACAACTAATTAGTCAATAATGTATTCTCCTTCATTATTTTACAACAAATTAGTCAATGTATTCTCCTTCATTAATTCACAACAAATTAGTCAATAATTCGTAGCGTCTTCACCGCACACTGCGCAAATATTGTTAGCTTTATTCCCTCAATTGAACGGGAACAGACGGAGGTGTCGAAAATGCTGACATTTGTCTACTTGACATTCCATTTCCAAGGCTTGTAATCAAATAAAATAATACGCAATATCATGTAGAGCAAAAATAATTTATTTCTTATTTATATATGACTGGGAGAAAAAAAAAATGGTTAAATATTTATTAGTATACTCAGGACAAAATTTATTCACAAATTACAACATTAATATTGAATATAATAAAGTGAGCAACCTCCGTATAATGCTCCTCTGGAATAGGAAAATATACCACGCATTCCAGGTGAACTAGCCAAAAGACATTAATGCTTCAAGTTTTGTCTTATGAGACAAGTCATTATACTTACTCGGCTTGCTAAATTTGCGGTCGCTGGCCTTATGGTATGGAATGGAATGCTCTCCCAGCAGAAGGGCGAAGCTGTGACTTAAACTTAAAATTCACCTGTTCTCTAAATCAGCGTTTCCCAGCCGCCTGTCCGTTGAGATTTTCTGCCGGCCCATTTCAAAACTAAAAAAGGGGTTCTAATATATTATTAAAACCAATAAATAAAATACTACATAAATAAAAGTTTTTATACCCGCGTTAACGTAAGATACTACCTCTCGTGTGAGTTCTTTATGAAGTATCACCGATCCGATGTCGCAAAGGTCCTCGCCCAGACTTCTGCATCGCGCCTCCAGTTGTTGTTTCTGAAAGCTGTAAAGGGGGCAACGCATCTACAGGTGAGGGCCGTCTTCGGGTGTTTCACCAAACCCAGCTTGTTACAATAGCATTGACACTAACGCCTCGTGTGCTGGAGCAAGCCCGATGTCCTGATGAAACAGCGCTGAACATCATTTAGCTGTTGTCAGCGGCCTGTTGTAAACCGTTGCAGGTTTTGACTTGTCGCTTGGTACATTCCATGTAGGCATATTAGACTATATAATGCATACACATCAACTCGACGGTCAACTCGAAGCAGGTCAGAGATGAAGCATGGCAGTCAACCCTCGTATTGATAATTCGCCTTATCTCGGCTCAGATCCTGAAGTATCGGGCAGGAGATGAGCTGTCTCACATCTTCAGGTTTAACCGGTGGTCCCCCGAAGATGCAGATGATGTAAAGCATCACATTCACGCTTCAGAAGGATTCCTAATAATAAGTCATGTTTTTGTTATTACATTAAAAAATATATTTTACTACCGCTAACTTGGATGAAAAGGTACAAAAATCAAATGAAATATTTTATACTAGACACATGTAGTATTTGTTATTATTTGTAGTACTTTTTAGATGTAAATTTAATAATTTTACAATTGATAAAAATCAAAACACAATTGACGCTGTTTCTGAAGATTTATAATTTTTTTTTAAATGACAGCTGTTTTGCATTTAAAATATTAATTAATGTTTTGATTTTTAGTTGGTAAAGTTGTACACATTGCCAGATAATAAATAGACACGTTTTAACCTAACAAGCCTTATCCCATATTAAGGAAAAATTGCAATGATTTCAACTTTGGAAATAAAGAGACATCAAACCACAGTGACAAATATCTGTCCAAGAGAGAGATACACATTTTCTTGGTTCATTTTTCTGGTTAACTCGTCATAGCAACAACACTGTCTGTCAGTTTTATTATTTATGTGCTTTAAAAATGCACTTTGTGCACATGCACAAATGGAGGATCGTTTTTATCAAGCGAAATATTTACCAAAAAACAAAATGTGTTTTTTGACTAAAATTGATTCTTGTTTATGAGATCTAATGATTGGTGAAATAAAATTTTAGCTAAACGATATATTTGCGAAGTTGCAGGGAGTCGAATTGGACTGGATTATAATTTAATTGAGTAATAATAAGAAAATATTTAATAAATAACATACCTATGCACAGGTATATACAGGCATTTAAAATATAACAAAAAAACAGTTAATAATGATTTCATCCAAAAGTAAACTTGTGTTCCTGTTCTATAATTAAATTGAATTCTATGCTTCTGTTAAATGATAATATAAATCAACTTTTCTACACAAATTCCTATAACAAAATATGTAATTTATTAAATAAATAAAAGACGAGTGATACTTCAATCTACAAATTTGGAATATCCAGTGACTAGTTTCATCGCTTTCGCAACATCTTCGAGACTAGTATCTTCATTAAGGAGTTCAATGTATTTATATAATCACAGTGTCACTCGTCTTTTATTTCTATAATATATTACAATGAACTTCCATCAAGAATTTTCACTTACAAACTTAAATGTATTTTACAAAATATGTAGATAATATATAGTTTTTGTGAAAATTCATAAAGTTTGTATTTTTTTTTAATGAATAGTTCCATTTCTTCTATAAAATCAATAAATTTCCAGTATACATATGAGTTAGGATGTAGAATTTTTATAAAACAGTATTTTTATTATTGTTAAAATCCTAGTAGTTTTTTTAATCATATAAAAAACCTTCTGAAAATTTTACTTTTTGTAGATATTTCGCTTTGTGAAAACGGTCCTCCATTACTTACTTATTTAATGAATTTTATTGTATTTATAAATGAAAAGATATAATATTTGTTCTGTTGATGATAGTCACTTAGTAATTAAAGCATTTTCTTATCATTTTTCTGTGTTAAAAGTCTTTTAAGGAATGCAGGCATGGGAAGGCTCGAATTGAATTGACGATGTGTCTATTTTATCATATCATTGGCTACAAGAATACATTAAATTTTGACTATCAATATTTTATTTTATTTTATGCATAAAGATTATTACTGTGTCAACTGAAATATGTTATTATTAACCCTGTATATTTAAAAAGTCTTATTTTTACTGTTTCATACCTAAATTAATTCCCATGGATATAAATATATATATGTTGTATTATTATGTTTGTGCTAAATTACTTAAAATTTTTGGTATTTCTCTTTAACTTTTATATTTTAGAAATAACAGGGATATGTCACTTTTTTACATTTATAAATTAATAAAGGTCTATGAAATACTGTCGAGTATTTTTTTTTTAATTTGTCATTTTTAATTCCCGCAAAAACGGTTCATTGCATTGGCCACGCCCATACTTCATGGTTTGGTTGAATTTTAACCTTTGTTTACTTAAATAGAACGTCGTCGCGAATCATGAAATCACTATTGTCAAGGCCAAACATGTCATGTTTTCGTGAAGACATATTTTTTAACAGTTTTAAAAATTATGAATGAAAACATTTTTCCTCAATATCCATATTGATTTTGAAAATACAATTAATTTTAAAAAATCAATTCCACATATTTTTATCAGTATTCGTAGTATGTGATATTTCCCTATTCAACATTATTTAACATTCAAACCCTACTCTATAACAACTTGATTTTCACTTTTGAAGTACAGCTATTTCCTATTAGTTAATAATTTCTCGGTCTTCCTCATACGCCAATATTTTTAACATATTCGAACCGATGCACCACTCCTTTTTGATTTGTGATAATGCTTGTCTCAGCGTTAATACAAAATATTGATTGTAAATAATGTTTGACTTAGTAAATACATGTACCGTTTTTTTAAATATATTTGTAATAATTTTGTTTTTGCTTTCAGCCGACCAGTACCTAATATCCCCCCCCGGATGCCGGACCGACCACAAAATGGCCGACCATTTTAACGGAATTATAGCCGCAGTTTGTACATAACGTGATATTAAATTACTCTACTTTTAAATTTATTTCTTAGTGGACCTTAAAACAATTTATTAATAATGTTCGTACCTACTTTAGTGTAACTAAAATTTGTGTAACAAGAATTTTGGATTAAATTTTTTGAATAGGTGATTAAAGCATCTTTCATAATGAGGAAATTCAGGGCTATGGAAAATTGAGTATAAAAAATTAAGACTGTTCTAAAAAAATCAAATGTTCAAAACTTTCTTTTTATTCTATGTCTATAATTCAATACTATCGTTTTATTAAAATATTTCTAAAAAAAAATATATATGTCAAATTCACTGTTTAAAAACACAGCGTTTCTGTGAAAACAGCATCATCCGCATTAATTTATTTGAAAACAGCAATTGTCCACATTAATTTGTGGAATGAACAAAAAATATCCTTTAATTAGCATTTCTACCTCTATGTATCGTTACTATCACTCGTTTGACAGTTCTAAGGAAATCCAGCCTGTCTGCAAACATTTGGACATACTCAAAACATTGTTGCTCGCATATATATATATCTATAGCGTCGAGAGTGAGACGTAAAGTGTTTGATGCAACTGTATATTTGGTACTCTTTTGCATCATCACTGTGACAATGCGACATATCGGTAGGCTTTCGATTGTATAGGTGATTTATCTCGAATTTCTCATAAAATGCTTTTTCTGTGCCGAATATTTGATATATAATATATAATATTTGATATTTGATAATAAAATATTTCAATCAATACGTAAATGTGTAACTAAAGAATACTGTAAACCTGAACCTAGTTTTTATTATATTTACAGAGATATAAAAGTTATTAGAAAGTAATTAGTTAAACCCGTTCCGAAACTGAAAAAAATGTTTGTCTATGAATTTCTTATGGTGCCTACGTATGTAAATATTGAAATATTTAATAGATATACTGTCTCGTACATAATTTCATAAGATATAGAAAATTCCCTCACTTATGACGAAATAAAGAACTTCATTTATGTAAATTTGAAAATGTTATATGTATATTATTTTAATAAAATACAATAGAAAAAAATTGGGGTGAGCCAACGTGTTTTACGCATTGATATTGATTTTTCGAATTTCTCCAGTAGGTGGTGCAATTTGCTGATATTTTTTATTCATACTTATTAGTAAATAAATAAATAAAATAAATAGTAATATGTAAATAACTTATAAAGTTTAGACAAACAAATATTGATTGGCAGAATAAAAATGTATATGGAAAGCATAGTACTGCTCTCCCCTACTTGCCTTCGGGAATTATATGTTTAATATTATTATAGTATGTATGATTGCTCGGAAGATGAAGTAAAAAATATATACCCATATGAAATATTGCGGTGAAAAATATCGCATTAAAATTATATGGACTCTTGAAACAAAATTTAAATAATGACAGTGAAATCAAAGAAAATACACTGGAAATGAAGTAAAATGTTACGAGGCTTCGAAATAACATGATACAAAAATTGAATTTAAAAAAATAAATTACGTTAAGCCTTATCTTGTTAGAATGAAAAAATGTTTTTACGCATTTGATGGTTGAAAAGGCTTCAGAATCCCAAACAATTTTTTGTTTTAATCAAAGTTTATTATGAATTGTGATACTGCAGTTTTTCTCACGCGGTGCCTTGTCGGGTCCCCCTGAAGTTGGCGATCATTACAGCGAAAGCAGTCCTCAGTCCTGCGCTACTCTTATATTCTGAATTGATTCCCGGGAAAAGATGACCAGAGTGGTTTCTCCGGTGGATTTTTCTGTCGCGGTTACCTTCCCTCAGCTGGTCAGTTTTGGTTTTGAGGCGCCAGAAACTCGCCTTTCATCCTCTCGTTATCTGCTGCGATCACACTGTTACGAACGTGATCCCATTGCCCAGGTTTCGCGACGCGGTTGGACTATTCAAGCCGGTGGAACGCAACAGTACGTTTGCAGCATTTTATAGAATCATACCCTCGCTAGATGTGATTCACTGCGACCCTACTGACAGTTTGAACCCCATAATAATGGGCAGTTAAGAATGAAAAATATGGGAAAGCAATTTTAACTTAATGGTGTTTTACTCGTGTTTTAGTTTATGAGAAAAAATGAGATTGTATGTATCCTATATGATGCATTGCCGAGAAAAGGGTTTCCAATTAGTAATAATAATATTACATATGCTCTGGATATCTTGTTAAAAATATTGAGATATAATGATGTTGATGTTTTTTGTTTAGAAATGACTTGCGATTTTTTGCAGATTCTATGCAAAATAGGCTGGGACTAAAAGAGTTGAATGTTATGAAAAATTGTAAATAACCACCACCATAACTTTAACAGCAAAATGTGTTTTAGAAATATAAATAATTATTGTATACTATCTAGGAGATTTCTATTGCTAGTCATCTCTTCAATCTTTAGCTTTTAGTATTTAATTTATGAATCTATTTCTTAATCTTTTTTACCAGTATAAATGATAATTAGTACATTAAAAAAAATGGTCAACCAAAATTAGGGATGTCCATTAAATAATTTTTTACTTCTCATAATCACGGGGTCAGTTGTTAAAAAAAATCTGTTTTTGTTTTATAAAATAATATTCTCATGTGACATTTGTGCTACGATGCAACATATCCCATAGGATTTAATAAATATTGATTGTCAATATCGACAGTAAAAACGCTATGTTATGGAAATTGGGAAAATTATGTATACTACTTTTCTTAGAATTTTAAGTTGCGTCTTATGAGCCCATGTACATGGATATCGGATATAAGTGTTGGTAAACTTATAATTAGAAATCAAACACTGATTTGAGTCTACTGAACACTTTATTTTTACTAATATAAATATATAAAAATAAAAACTTTGTGACAATTGTTTCGCCTTATTAGGGCATTTTCAAACGAATATAGTTATATTTAATAATAATAGTTATATTTTCCTTGAAATTCAAATATAAATACCTAAATTCCCCATTACCTATTAAACACTTAGTATCGGTTTTTCCCTCAATTATGATTAATGTACATGCTATAGTTCATAAGATTATTTTTATTTTCTACTTAAGTACCTTGAATTATATAACTATATAAGGACATTCAATCCAAATAATCTTCACATTCGTTTGAAAATGCCCTAATAAGGCGAAACAATTGTCACGAAGTTTTTATTTTTATATATTTATATTTGTAAAAATAAAATAAAGTGTTCAGTAGACTCAAATCAGTGTTTGATTTCTAATTATAAGTTTAAATATGGAGTTCTACAAAATAAACACCAAATCAATCAATAAGTGTTGGTGTTTACATAGAAAACCCTCTATTCAACGTTCATAAAACCGATGAATTTATGGCACATAAAATTGAACTTATTTTTCCAAATTCTCATTTAAATTTACATTAAAATCTGTTTTTGATACGTATTCCATATGGCCCTAATAGTTTTACCTAACACCTGTCTTACCTACATTGTTTTGGTATTATTCAAAATAAATAAAAAGTTATGCAAAATTCCCCCTTGACACACTGGCCCTAGCTTTTTTACTGTCGATTCGTAATTACTACAACAATGTAACTTCAAAAACCGCAATTTTGAGTTAACTACTAAAACACATATCGATAGCTCAGTTCCATAGAGCGATAACTAAAAAAGAAAGTTTTGAGTTATATTATTCATTATATTTTTTAAAAATCATTAAAGGTAGAACGATGTTTTCATATGGATATAAATAATCTTAACAATCTCTTACCTCTATAACTAGTTAAAACGTGATAATTATAACAATTTTAACTAGTAACCATTGTGTATATATTTCACATAAATATATACATATCAGCCGGCATGCATTACCGTCAATCTAAAATTTTGACAAAAATGACATTTTCATTTTGGGGGATTTATAATTTTTCTATTATTCGATGTTCTCTAATCATACGATATGCGTGGGACCAATAGGAGGCGAGCTTTATAAAGAAGACCAGTAACGCGGATTGGAGTAAATAATGTGTGATTTGATTTCAAGAACAGTTTTTTCTGTCTCCTGTAAAAAGTTGATATAGTAAATTGGTAAGGTAATGCACGCCTACCAACGATATATACTTTACTTAAGGTGATATAAATAATTGTTTCTTACAAATCGATTTTGATGTGCTAAAACTTCCTGCATTCAAATCACCATATGATTTTAATGCGTCATGACTCATCTATTTGTAGCATTCATTGGATGAAATACAGTGATGTGTTTGTTTTTCATTGGATGAAAAAAATGCTGATTTTGAAGTTACTAAATTGTAGTAATTATCCCACAATATTAATGCAAAACTTTATTGGTATTAATGATGGAGCACATTTGGTATATAAATTTAATCGATTTTGGTATATAAAAAATGTAATCTTGCATTTCAATCAACGTTATTTCATCAAAATGAATGAAAATATTTGTGTTATTAAACAGTTCATTTGTAAATAAATTATTGATAAAAAAAATTGTTTTTATATTTTTTAAATGTTTATTTCAACAATATTTTTATTACAGCAAAATCTCCGTAGACTGGATTTTAAATTAATTTTATCAAGTTAACAGAGACAGAATGCCCTTTTGAAAGGGGAAAATGGAAACATGGGTATTTACAGAGCTTAGTAGTATAGTATATACCGTAGTCATTCGCAGGTTAACTAAAAAAAACGCATAAAAATTGAGTATTGGAAAAATGTATGCTGGTGTTGTAGCCAATTCAATAAATATGGCGGCGATCTCTACTAAATAAAAGATCTTGATAATAGTGGACTGAATACAATATTTATTTTAAAGCACAGTGTGCTCCGTGACGACCAAAGACTTCGAGAAAAAACGAAATAGGGAGCGATTATAGCCCTTGTGCTATCTTTATATACTCAATAATACTCTGGTGTGGCACTCACAAAAATCAATAAGAATTTAAATTAAGAACTATTAAACAAAAAACTTAACACGTATATTCAGGCTTTTTGCAGAATTTTATTTATTGTTAAATCATTGGCGGAAAGGTAAAATGGTAATGTTACAAGTATGCAAACAAAATTCTACTACAATGGTTTAAAATTGCAAAATAAGATACCTACCCATAGAAATATAATATATTATATCAATTCAAAACAAAACGTTCTCTGTAAGTTTTAGTATTAAGTGTGATGAAATTAAATATTTATAAAATTTATATTTGAAGCACTAACAAAAATCTTGTGTAGCTTTGAAACCGGTCGGTAGAAAAAATAAGTGGTTAAAAACAAAGTTGTTTTATATATATATATATTTTAAATAAACATAAAACATCTTTGTTTTTAACCACTTTTGAAATTATTAAAATGTTGATATTTGTATCTAAGCAGAGCCGGACCTACCATAAGTTCAGTTCAGAAAAACTCACTGCACATTCACCATTCTCCCTATTTTAACATCCGTATTTCATATATTTTCATTATATTTTTTCTTAAATTAAAAAATATATATGAAATACGGATGTTCAAATAGGCAGATTGGTGAATGTGCAGTGAGTTTTTCTGGGTTATTGTGGCTTGCACAATAACCCTCAAAAACTTCATGCGCATCTGAATGGTTGTAAAAATATAAAATCAGAATATTGCATACTGCACTAAGTGATGATTCCTCTATCTTCTTAGTTTTTTTTTTGGCTTCTTCACCTAACTGAGGTGTTTTAGCCAGTGTCGAGTTTCAGATTTTACTTTACTTAAATATTTACACATGTGTTAGTGCTATATAAAAGTTTGTGAGTTAGTATTTAATATTACATGCATTATACATATATAACTTATTTACAATTTAACACCATTTATAACTAGATATTTACGTAAAATTTTAAGTACATGTTTATTGGGTGGTGACAGGAGAGTTAGAATATGAATAGGGAATGGTACGTTGATATCGGAGAGGTTGGATAGGAACTTAGGATAACAATCATTTATGCATCTAAAAAAACATGATTTAATCTTCCTCCTCAAGCTAACATTCGCACATGGCAGAGTCCCGGACATTGATTCTGAACAGGTGAGAACCACTACAACAGCGCCCAATTCTGCATGTGGAAGATGTCTCAAATTTGTTCAGAATACACTTTGGAAAACCAAGGCTTTTCTGTTACATTTGGTTTCAATTGGAAAATATGTCTTCCCTTGGGTTGGGAGGAGGCTACCCAATATTTTTGTCATGCACGAAGTTGCTTTTCCTTTGTCATAACGAGGAGATCGCCTAGTGGTAGGAAGCTACTATAGGCAGAATCCCCGGAATGGACCGCCTCCTTTGCCGACGCATCCACCTTTTTGTTACCAGGAATACCGCAATGGCTAGGGATCCGAGACAACAATGCTTTTATTGGATGTCTCTGATAAAGAAAGAAGAAATCGAGTTTCCATGCAGACCTCGTCCTCGGGAAAAGAAGATGGGAGGAATTAATTTTTTTGTAAGGCACTCGAGGAATCAGACAGGATAAGAAACTTTCTATATTGTGAGCCTTAAGCGTATTTGACAGTTTCTTGGATTGCGATACATTCCACTGTAAATACAGATGCATTATTGTGCAATTTGTACAATCTTTGAAAGTCGTTATCTTCGCAATATATGGCAGTACCCGTGTGGGTTGGTGAATCTGACTGAGATCTTTAACCTATCCATCTTGATGACCGAATGCGGTTGAATGTACAACGGGGCTATAGGTGGTTTTCAACTCTGAAGGTAAAAACCACCGTGTGTAAGGGTTTCCATTTGACTACGCCACCATGTTAGGTTTCATAATTCGAATGAGTAAACACTTTGATAATCCAAAGGCCCTTATTTCATTATATTATACATTTGTCAGAAGCCATTTGGAATACGCCTCTCAGATATGGAATCCCCAGTATGCCATATATATAAGTAGAATAGAAAATATTCAAAACAAATTTATAAAGTACCTTAAATACAAAACCGGTATTTCTTATGTATCTACTCTCACTGCCTCCACCTTCCATGGAATCATTTCTCTACAATACCGCAGAGTGTGTGCGGACCAACTACTGCTTTATAAAATTATGACCGGAATGGTTGACTGTACAGAGCTGCTTGGTTTAATAACAATACATGTGCCAGCCAGGATTTGTAGACGGTACCACCTGTTTCATGTACCAATAAGTAAAACATCGTATGTTAAAAATGCTTTTTTTCGTAGGACTTTTTCAATGTACAATACAAAATTTAAAAATATAGATTACACAAACATCACTCTGTCAGATTTAAAATTTACACTAAAAATGTATTATGTAACTTAGTAGACATTATAATAATAAATATGTACATCTCCCCTCCCCTCCTTATCCTCTCTTCAAGCATTTTTGTCCTTATCCCGCCCAATTTACAGTAACTTAATGTTCTTAAAATAAATATTTAAAAAATCCTTGATTATTGAGTACATGAAAATAACATTTTTAAATGTATAAATTGTATGTATTTATTTGATATGTAATATTTTCTTTACTAACTTTGTATACTATGTGGAAATCTGTTATTAGTTCTGAGTTTATACACTATATCTGTTTGTTTACTAAAAATATGTATGTAGAACTGTTGATTTCCCAAATAAAGTAAAATAAAATAAATAAAATAAAATAAAATAAAATTACTCGATCTGTAGATTAGCTTTCGGGCCTTGATTATTTTTCCAAATCTATGAGGTACACTAAAAGCAGAGGCAGACCAAAATTAAGATGGCTGGATAATGTGGAAAGTGACATAAGAGCGATTTGCCTGACGAACTGGAGAAGAGCCGCGGGGTGCAGGGACGAATGGAGACAAATTCTGGAGGAGGCCAGGGCCCACAACGGGCTGTAGCGCCACTGATGATGATGATGAGGTACCTCGGTATTCTCCACAATGTCCTGTTCGGAGTAGTGCGAAGGGATGCCTTCGGTAACACCCTGTTTGGGTAACTTTGCAAGTCAGAATAAATAAACTGTAATTAGCCTTTTTGGCTATCTCAGATGTTACAAACGTATTGGCCTCGTTTGCCGTCTTAAACTTCACAGAAATACAGTTACGGCAGACGGACTTAATTCCGTTCCAGGCAGTCCGAATGTTATTTCTATGAAGAAACCAACCGAAGTCAATATCGTACAAGTTGGTTGGGGTGATACCGTCTACTTGTACTTTGGTTACATGTACAATGAATGGTGGGCGATTCATTCCATTATAAATGCGGGATCGAACTTTGGTAGGTGTGGTGGTAGATGTGGTAGTAGGTGGTAATGCGTTTGGGACCTGTGAGGTACCTGGGGTTGCAGGAGCCGCAGGTCAAGAGGTTGATGGTTTGTGTGGGAGGAGGCGGTCTGAATCAGAACTCGATTTCCTCTTCGTATTCATGAGTTTCAGTTTCTTTGATTTGGCCTTTACTGTTACGAATTCGGTGGGGTCTGGAACTGAATCCATAGTGCCGCACCGGTGGTTTCTCTTTATCATCCATGTTTTTAGAATTATTACAATAAAAATAAAGTATATTTACAAATGTGAAAAAAAAGTTTTGTTACCTACCTAGTTTGAGGTTTCAGAGCAATTGGAATAAAACAATACAATATAAACTAATTCCAATATAGACACTTAACATTAAAAAATATTATATAAACACAGTTTTTTACAAATTAGTATGTTATTTTCAATTGAAAATATAGGAAACAATAATTTTCTACGACACACAAAATCAACCGCCACCAATGTAAGTCATAGACAATTTTCGATTCCTTTTTTAAAAATGTTCTCAATCTCTGAATAGGGTTATTTTTTCAGTAATTTTACAAAAATTATGAATATGTTTCTGAGCAACTTCCGAGGTACTTTCATTTAATTAAAGCTCGTTTAAATGCTGCATGGTAGAAAATTTCAGTGGCTTGTGAATAAAATAAAAATAAAGGATAAATATATGTTTTTTTTTTTATTATGTTGCCTTGTGAAATATCCATAATTTCTCAGAGGCGCTAATATCACATTTTTTGTGTCTATACAATAACTTAAAAATACTTAATTAATCAGCCAATCAATGTCCGCTTCCTAGTTGGAGCATATGGCGTCCACAAACAGCCTAAGGGACAGAAAAAAAATAGCATGTCAAAATTCTCTACGATTTAGTCTATTTAATTTATGTTTTTTGATTGGCCAGAATATTGGGGATCCTCCTTCCAAGCAAGTTTTTTTTATCTTTTCCAACTGAAACCCAAATGTAACAAAAAGCTTTGGTTTTCCAAAGTAATTCTGAAAACGTTTGAGACATCCTCCATATGCAGAATGCGCCGTTGTAATAGTTCACATCTATTCAGAATCTATTTGCGGGACTCGGCCATGTGTAAATGTCAGCTCGAGAAGGAAGATTTAAACCATGTTTTTTTGGATGCCCCATAAATGGTTGTTATTCTGAGTTCCTATATCTGACCTCTCCAATATCAAAGTTATATTTCCTCCTCATATTTTAATTTTCTCGTCCCCACCCAATATCCGTGTATTCAAAATATTATGTAAATATCTAGTTATAAACGGTATCAAGTTGTAAATCTGTTATATATCAATACGTATAGTGATACTAACCAGTAGCTTGTATATAATACTTACACATCCCTAAATTTATTAAAAACTCGGCACTGGCTAGAACATCCCAGTAACTAGGTGAAAAATAAGAAAGAAGAAGTATCTACCGTTTTTAAAAGCAAAGAAACAATGAAACATGTCACCAGCGTTTCTAAGTCTACCGATTTTTCGGTAGATCTACCGATTTTGGGAGCAATCTACCAATCTACCGAATTTGATTTAAATTCTACCGATTTTTATACATTTCCTTGTTTTTTCCACAGAACAAAATTTCAATGCAAATAAAACGAATTCATATTATAATAATTTATTGCTTGTTTGCTCACTTCCATTTCCATCAGTTGCTTATTTAAAAAAATGCTTATCTATCGTACATAAGTATACAATGAATGATACATTCACTATGGAATTGGCTAGTATTGTTGAATATAATATGGTAAAATAAATCATGGCATAGAATTTCATGACACTATCGAAAAATGTATATTTGTTTATTTTATGAAGTGAAATGTAGAGGGATCACTTTTCATATTGAAAAAAATATAAATGGTTTTATCTTCAGTTAAATATCTATTTAAATTTAGTTGATCATTGTTTTAATAATTTGTTCAGTACTTCAGCAGTTAGCAGTTTTTATTAAGTTTTAAGTTGCACTGAAAGAACTTTAAAACGTTAATTATTTCTTTGTTTGACAATAAAAATACCATATATTTTGATAAAATTGTGTCATTCATTCAATAAAATAATATTTTGAATTTCAATCAATTTCAGTATTGAAATAAAATATTGTAATTTACATTTTTTTTGTAAGAAAAATAAGACATTATAAATCAATATATTTTGGTGATTTACTTATTGCAGTCCTTTTGGTTTTCAATTGTTCATTTACCAAGCGTTTTCAACTATTTAAAGCAACGGCCTTATTTATTTTTGCCCCCCTCCTCCCCTCCTACCACAACTACCGAATCTACCGATTTATTTTTCTGAATCTACTTTTTTTCGCTTGATCGGGTCTGGCAACGCTGCATGTCACTGTCAAAAACGCGAATTTAGGTTGGTGCGAGGACTGCGAGGAGCGTCAGTTTTATAATTTCGCGTTACTATTTTAATATTTGAGTATTTAAATTAGTTATTCGAAATTTACGTATTATTAATTTTAAAACTTTTTGCTGTCATAATATTCAGTAAGCGAATATTCTCCGCGGGATGCGCAATTTACGTCGGTTTACTTCGGTGATGTGAAGCGAAAAAGGGCGCGCAATTGGCCTCACAATTTTATAACAGAATTTTATGTAATGGATATTTCTTGGAGCAAGAGCAGCACCTGCCGCATTTGTTTAAACAAATTTGACGACCTTAACTCTCTGGACGATTATTCCGACTTCCTTTTGGTCATTGATTTGTTGACAGTAAACAAAATATTTCTTCATCACCAGAACCTCCCGGAGAAGTGTTGCAACGCGTGTTTGAAGGAATTGAAAGCGTCTTACGATTTCAAACTGAAGTGCGATCACTCCAACGATATCTTTATTGAATATTTCAACAAGTTTCCAACTTTGTTGGCAGATCAGTCGACCGAAGAAGACAAAGCCTCCGAAATCGACGAGGAAATTATTGAGACTTATAATCTCAGTACGACTAGTATTTTGGAAGGTTGTGAACCTATTATCGATTACAGAAAATGTCTGGTTACTGATTGCGGATATGATATTTTGAATTTTAAATCCCCCTTTAGGGCGATCGCATTGGATAATGAAATTCAAAGTAAAGTCGAAACAATATTGGAAAACAAACTCAAAACTTTAAGTGTAGTTGAAAATATACGGATCAAACAGCCATTGTTTGACCTGCACGGTAAAATTAACCTGTCAAGAGATAGTCTTAATTGTAAAATTTGCAAGTTCATCGCTCCGTATCCATCAGCTCTAAGTTCGCACTCTAGAACACACACTGTCAATATGAAAAAAGTGTTCCCCTGCAAGGCTTGCCCTAAAAAATTTAACGGGATATCAAATCTAAATAAGCACAAATTATTGCACGCTGACGACCCTCAGTACACGTGTGACAGCTGTAAACAAGAATTCACCTTTCGAACGAGTTTACTCGAGCACCTGGCAACACATGCGGATGAAAAGTTTGTATGCGAAACGTGTAAAAAGAACTTCACTTCAAAGGTGCATTTGGACAGCCATTCTAGGAGGCACATCAGAGACGGAAAATTTATCTGCGATATTTGCGGCAAGAAAAGAATTTCAAAACACAATTTAGATATTCACAAACGTGTGCATTCGGGGCACCATCAGTATCTTTGCAAGGACTGCAGTTATCGGACGGTGAGCCGAGGGGGACTACAAATACATGAAAGACTCCATAGCGGAGAGAAGCCATTCGATTGTACCGAATGCGAAGAAAGATTCATCTCGAGTCTTCAAATGAAAAGACACATAATCAAAAAACACTGGAAAAAAATATGAATTGTCATCCTGTAAACGCTTTAATTAACATAGATGGTTGCAGTTCTATGTTAGGGTCCCGGATTTTGGATCGGATCAGAGGTTCGAATTCCAAATTGTTTCCCAATTGTCAAATTGATGTATTTGGGTAAATCGTAAGAATGCAAGTGTTACTTTAACTCTTTATCTACTCCAAGGGCTGTATCTCTTATATCGCGGGGTAATTACTACAACTAGGTAACTTCAAAATCAGCATTTTTGAGTTACCCACTTAAAGGACATTTTTTTATCCCCCATAAATGTTACAAATAGAGAAGTCATGCATTCAAATCATCATAATATACTTTTAATGAATCACGACTTACCTATTTGTAGCATTCATGGAGGAAGATACAAATATGTGTTTTTGGCGGGTAACTCAGAAATGCTGATTTTGAAGTTACCTAGTTGTAGTAATTACCCAACGATATTGTATCGAACCTGGTTCTTATGCTCATTTTACTGTAGATGGTAAGTGATCTAAAAACTAACCACGATTTCGCAACAACTTCATACCGATGTATGTAGTTTTGCGTTTGCTCAATAACTTGTAAGAATAAACCTGAAGCGAATTATGAACCGCTCACCTGAGCTGAGCTCATACTGAGCTCGCAATTGGCGTTCATTGTCTGCCATTCTCGATTATATTGTTGTTTTTATGTTTATCAACAGACCTGTTATTAGTTTTGAATGTTTTACTTTGATAACATTTATAGCAATAATTCACCTTACACAAATGCTCTGCGGTTAGATTTCTGAAAATTTCAGATTTTCTTAATAACTAAATCATTTTCAGTGCAATGTCTGAACGTTTGAAAGAGTTAACAAAATAAACAAAAAAAAGGTTGAAAAAACAGTTTACTTTTAATATTTATTTTCATCTATTTGATAATATTATTTACAAAAACCACAAATAACATACTAAATGTAAAGTACGATGCACTTAAAAATCAGTTAATTATTTTTTAACATCAAAATAATATGTGTTCATCGTAATTATCGGAAATATGGTGAGGGGTGAAAGCGGAGTTATCGGCGTTATAGTGGATTGCTTCGTTGTCTCCTTTTACTGTGTTGCCTATGGGTGCGATACCCTACCTGTAGGTACTATCTTTACTCACCATGCATAATACATCTCGCATCTATCCTGGAACGGGTATACCTACTTAGATAGATGCAATACTAAAGAAACATGGCAAAACAGTGCATTATATTATACTATTTAAAATAATGGATAAATGTGAGAAGAAAAAAGTATTTTGTATTTTATATGTACTATGTAAATGTGATTTTTTTATACTAAATAAAGATGATTATTATTTATTTTATTTTATTTAAAGAAATGGCACTTGTGCCTTTTACATGCAAGGAGAAAAATGGTGGAGTTCAGTTATTTATAAAAAAAGACATTTAAAAATAAATTTAAAATAACAGTTTACAAATACCCGAAAACTGTGTAAGTAAATAGTATAAAAAATGGAATAAACTAATATTGATGAAAGGCAAAAACAAACAGTCAAATCTATAATCTGAAAATATTCAAGAAGTTTACACACATTTTTAAAAAAGAAAAAGAATGTGTATTTGGGGTTTAATAAAGAATTGAGAAAAATAAAACATTAATAACGGAATTAAAACAAATTTAACAGTTTTTTTTTTTAGAAAAAAATATCTTTATCTGTTGAACTGTAAAAAATAACTTTTTCAATTTGTTAAATCCTGATTTAATGATTGTCTTCTTCATCGCTGCTCGATTCAAGTAAACGTTACGCAGTTGAATAATATAATATCATCTTCACTCTCTGAATCCTTTTTATATTTTTTTGCACTTTCCGCCATCTTTAAAAAGTTTGAAGTCTGTGATTTTGATTTGCTTGCTGCTCCTAACTTAACTTGACTTAACTTTTAAGTTATTTATTTTACTTCGCAATTTGCATCACTCTTCCTTCTCCTCAAAATCAATTTGAACATCTAAACCCATTTCCAACAAATCTGCTTTGCCAATTTAATTTTGTATCAATAAATCTTGAATGTCCTGAATATTCATATTGTCAAAGCCGTTGCCTCCAATTGATTTTGCAAGTTCTGATATGGCAACAATTTCATTTTCTGATGATGTACATACTACATACATTATCTTATAGAAAACCGCGTTGTATTATTATTATTTGGCTATTTACAAAATTTTATTCATGATATATTAGTTGGAGACCGTGTTACAGCAGGGTTACATGTATTAGACGATGATTATTATCATAGAACTAAATAAATAATAAACTTATCTAAATTGTTTTCATTTTCTAAGTGAATTTATTAAATTATTGTTTTAGTATGAAATACTATGGATATATATCCAGATTAGAATCTGTCTTGACAGTTTTAGAATTCCCATTAGTGTATAAATGTTTTTAGAAGTGTCTCTAAAATATGACTAGATGCACTCATAAACTTATTTTACATATGAATTTTTTTTAAAATTACTATTCTACCGGCTTCCGAATATCATTAAAATTAATACATTCTAAGTAAAAAAGAATGTAGTAGCCAAGTTACAGAATGCATAGTCATAATATTGTAAAACATAAAAAAAGCACATTGTAGAAAAATGCAAAGGTAGGAATGTATTATTGTGAATGTCAATATGATTTACTTATTTTACTACAACTATTTTTTTTTCATATTATATTTGCTTTTTTCTCTTAATATAGTGAAAACATGCTTAGTTTGTGTATTTATGAGCCAAGTAAAGCAGTTTCCAGAACTGGAGCATCTTTTAATGTGAATTTTAACACATTCATTTTTTTCTTACACTAATGGCTGTATTTAGTTTTGGATAAGATTGCATTATGCGATACTCTTGCTGGAATAAACATATTTAACATTTTCAACTTCTGGGAGTTAAACAAAAGTAAAATCCTCCCTGACAGTGTAGTACAATGCTTTTTGGTTCATATACTATCGGAAGTCTTGTTTCGTCACATAATGAAACTTTAAAATGGAGGATAATCTTCAAAAGGGCTAGTTTGACTTGCAACTTTCCAAAACGACTACCTGAAAAAAAAAATATATATATAACACGGTAATTCCAATGTTTAATTCAAAATAAATTAATGTTTGCATACCAAATTCTAATTTTGTAAATACTGTTTTTGTCTTTATCATTAATTAATTTATTATGGAAATCATCCAGTCTTTTTAACAAAATGTATAAAAGATACAAGATAGCAATTAAAAAAAGTAAGACCAATTACAGATTTCACATTAATTTATTATAAATACAGAAGGAGAGGGGGAAAAAAAAAAAAAAAAAAACATAAACGTTAAACAAAAAGTACATAAAGGGAGAAGACATGGTATACTTCCAACTCTACCTTCCTCCCCTCTCTCTCTCTCTGCTTCCATGAACATTTATATTTATTACTAAAAAAATCACGACCATCAATAATTCATAAGATACACAGGTAGTAGATGTATGTACAAGTTAAAAGTTAAGCATGAGATAAATTAAAAATGTCTTTAACATATCTGATAAAAAAAAAATACAGTGTAATTATGTCGATGTCACTAAAGCTCTCATTATAGGTAGTCTGTATTCTTCGAAGAGTGCTATTCTTCATATATGTAATTAGTCTGTGAGTTCGAAATGTCGAAGAGCACAGAATGACGAGTTCTATGGATATACTCGATATGAAATGCTTCAAACAATTTCTGGGCTATCGCGATTAAGTTTTTAACAATTTTATAGAGAAAGCTCATATCCAACATGATATGCCGAGTTGCGAGATTTTGAATCATCGTGCCCGTTCCGCACCTAATGGTGCATAGGGCACTGCGTTGGTACTCCAATCGCAGTGTATCTTGATCATCTTTGTTACATGATAGTAAGATTATCAGTCTTACGCTTCAGGTACCCCAGGGACTGTAAAATATTCTAGTGTTAAAACACGTTTTTATAAAATAAGTTCAAAGAGGACAGCTTCCTTTTACTCAAATTACTAGCTATTTTTATTTTATCTCATTTAAATTGTATCTAAGAGCTAATTTTATTTTGTTGTTATGTATACCTTGAATATATTTTTGTAATTTACATACACATATTAAATAAACCAATTGAAAGAGAAATTGAAAATTGAAAAAAAAAGACAGAACAGAGCTACTCATTTCTTGTTTTATCAGGCTCTCCATATCAATGAAATAGGACTTAGGAGAGAAGTACGGATATGTATGTATATATGTTTAAATAGAATAAGTGGTAAGCCACATCACCCCAATATCTGTAGGCAGATAGAAGCAGTTTCTCAATACAAAGCTCTGACATTTTTGCATAGAGGAGCGGGGAGGAGTGACTGGGAGAAAGAAATATTTAGAACAATTAATACAAACCAATGCATATTCTTGGTCCCTCACCAAAGGGTATATGAGTGTACTGATGCCTCTTGCTAATATTTTCCGCAGTAAATCTGTCAGGATCAAATTTATTTGGGTCAGGATATATATCCTCATCTCTGTGTATGCCGAGGACAGGGATAATGACAAGAGTGCCCTTTTCTATAACAGACTTTGTGTCCGGTATTGTGTAATCTGCAGTACAGTATCGAAAGAGAAATGGCACAATTGGATACGCTCGTAATGTTTCTGAAACAATATTACATCATACATCATACAATTTCCTCTAAATTTTCACACTTTTGTTATGCATCAGTGGGTGAATCACATAATACCTAGAATTGGCAAAATATCTAGTGTAATTACTGCAATCTTATTGGGAATCAAACATGGAAAAAACTCTCGGTTTTATCAATAGAGTGACGACGGACTTCAAAAATATTAATACCATCAAAACTCTTTATTGCTCACTAGTTCGACCCCATCTAGAATACGCTTCTCCTATTTGGTATCCATTCTACTGGACTCATATTGACCATATCGAGTTTATCCAACACCGTTTTCTAAGAAAAGCTGCGTGGTTGCTCGGATTATATAGGGGTAATTATTCCCATTTTGAAATAGAATAATCTCTTAATCTGTCTTCATTGGAGAGACGTCGAACTGAAATGGGCCTTATATGCATTTTCAAAATACTAAATGCTATAAGTGATGTCCCATCTCTTTTACAATCAATTTCTTTTCATGTTCCCAACCATGTCACCAGAAGTCAAAATCTGCTATTTATTCAATCTTCGAAGAGCAACTTTTGTTTTTATGCCCCAATGTCCAGAATGTGTATATTGGTCAATTCATCACACGACTTGGAATTCTTCGGGATAGATCTTCCGGCTTTTCATAGATCTCTTCGCGACTAAACAGTGTGGGATGAAGTTGGATTGGCATGGTTTAGCTCGAAGTCTTATGTCTTTCGTTTTTATGAATATATTGTAAACCATTAATGTTTTGCCCTTGTTTGTCTTTGCTACATAGTTTTATGTTCTTTTTGTTCAGTTTCATGCATTTATGTTTCTTCATGTAACTGTTGTAATTGGCTTAGGCTATGGCCTAAATAAATAAATTTACGCATACAATTTTGTAAAATAACCATGTCATGTTTTTAAAAATACTAAAACAAAAGCAGTTTTCAATTATCTAATTTATGTCTAATTAATTAGTACTTTAAAAAAAATATAAAATATACCTAGTATGGCTTCCAATCCCGAAGCAGATTTGCGATCTCGGTATTAGCAGGTTCAAAGATTGTCAATCCCGCAAGATTATGCGTGTTTCAGTGCAGAGCTTAAATAATTTGTAAGTGTTCAGACATTGTAACATTTAATTAGTCAATTGGAGGTGTAAAAATTAGTGAAGCTTATTAAAGCTATGGTGTTAAAAGATATAATATATGACAGTTGACATAAAAAATAAACGTCTTATGATCAACCAAATAAAGTATTTTCCCTAAAATCCTACAAGATTCCATAAATAAATACGCAATTTCGCTCTGAGCGGGATCAGAAAATCATGCGGCATGCCGAGATTGGAAGCCCTCTAGTACCTATTAATTATTTTACTTTAGCTTGGTTTTTTTGATACGACAGGTACAATTTTTTTTTTTTTTTCTAAATCAGGAAAAGTTTACAACATAAAATAGTCAATAAAAAACATACCGTCTACGACTTGAGATAGATAAGTCATCTTAGAAACAGCTTCATAGGAGATCTCGCCTCCATTCTCCTCTACTCTTGCAACTATATCAGCATACAGCTTGTCCTGGATGTCTGGATTCTTTGCAAGTTCTAACAACGCATAGCTAGCTGTTGTTGAGGATGTTTCAAACCCAGCCAGAAAGAATACAAATACTTGGCCCGTTATTTCTTCGATTGACAAATTTACTCCTGGAATATGCAATATGTCATTAATCATGTAAAGTGAACTTATTATAATTCATTTGAATTCAAATTTCAAACTTCTGAGAAATCCACAAGATAAATATAATGATTACCGTGCCTGCATAATGAAGTGCTTAGGATACTTGAGACAAAATTGCAGTAAAACTCCAATTATCTGGATTAATGAGTACCAGATTTTGTTGTTTTTGAAATAATACAGCAAATGGAATCACATTCAAAATGAAAATATAAAAAAATATTAGGAAAAATAATGGAAATTCATGGAAATATCAGGTAAGAAAAAATGTATTTATCTTAAATGCGTTTATTGATGGAAAGCAAGAAAGTAATTTTTATATTTTGCCACACATAATTGCCTTGTTGATTCATACCATGATTGGAGTCATTGGACTCGTTTAATCTTTGTGAACCATCAGACGTTTCCGCTTCTTTTGTACTATTTTGGCCATGTATCTAATTCGTAACATCACAAAATCATTTGTATTATTCGTTTTAGTTAATTTTATGATTATTTTTGTGGTATGTATCAAATTACATACACCATGCAATTAAGGGTTAAACATGTTTAGCAAAGTTGATCGCACAATTAAATTCAAATTAAAAACTTCTCCTTTATTTTTTATTTCCTGATAACGATCTGAATGACTGGGATTCAGATAAACGAAGTTCTACTGCATCTATCTATAGCTTCATTTGCCAATTTACAGAAATATTGTCTTTTAAAGTTAATATTTCTCGTTGTTTTTACCTTGAGCTGCTGAAATTTCAAAAAAGGAAAACGTAAACATAAGAGAGAAATAAAAAATACTTACCTGATTCTTTATCATTATTTTTCATATCAATCAGCAACTGCAAAAAATCATTTCTAATCTCATTATTTTCCTCTCTATACTTGATAGTTTCAGGAACAATTGTTGTAAAGAACTTGGACACATCCGCATAGTTGAGTCTTAATTTGAGTAATACCACCAGCGCCGGAGACATGAATGCCATCATTCTCACGATGGATTGAATTATTCCAGTACTGAACACTTTCCTTCCCATTCTGCGAAACTCTGCATCAGGGTACTTAAAACTGTTGGTATCAATTCCAAATGCACAAGAGCCAATTACGTCTGTTGAAAATTTTGCAAATACTTCCTTGAATTCAATACTTTTTCTTGATTCTACATCATTTTCAACGTGTTCCAACATGTCATCGGCACATTTAGACATAATTTCAAACATGTATTTCATCTTACTAGATGTAAAAGTCGATGTTAGCTTGTTACGTATCCTCCTCCATTCTTCACCTTCCAAGTTAAACAAGTTATAGGTGAGTGGGTCCACATTTTTATCAGCTTTAAAACCGTGTCCTTGGAAGTAATTAAAATCCTTTGCGAGCACATTTTTGATTAAATCTAAATCATTAACCAAAATACATTTCTTATGTATCATAAACAATCCAACACATTTGTGGCGTTTTGTGTTATTATAAATATTTGTCATGTGTATTCCGAATTGGGTTTCGAAGAATGCCACAGGGCCCAAGTGGCCAAAAGGAAATTGAGCTGGCGGACTGTAAATGCCTCTTTTCTTCCAATATCCATAACTGTATTTTGCCCACAGATATGAAATAAAAACTAACAAACTCACATAAGAACCGACGTTTAAAAAATAATACTTTATTAATAAAAACATTTGAAGTTAAGCTATTTTAAACGATACAAATGCATTCACAGCGGTTCCCACTAAGCATGTGAATTGCTTTAAGGAAGTGTGTTTGTTTTTATAAATTATGGAAATAAGAAAAATCATAAAACCAAATGATGTAGTTGATTGATTTATGAAAGCCTTCAACCTTGGGTGATTCTACAGTGTAATTATAAACTGTTGATTTTTTATTTGCATTTGTTGGGATCATAATACATTTTCATCATAATTATTTATTATTTAATAAGTGACAGAATTTTTAATTTTAGTATGTTGGGTAAGTCTTTTATTTTATTATATTATATTTCAAAATCATGTCCTTACATATTATATTTATCTGACATTTATTTGTGTACAGCTAATTATTATTTTCTAATTTAAAAATGTTTTAATTACAATATTTGAATTTGTCCAAATCGTCAGGATTGTAGAACAACGACGGATGTGCGAAAAATACATATTATTGTACTAGCGAGTTTTTATTATTATTCATCATCATCGTTCCCTTTCCGCACCTAATGGTGCGTAGGGCACTGCATTGGTACACCAATCGCAGCGTATCTTGATCATTTTTGTTACATGATGGTAAGATGATCAGTCTTACGCTTCAGGTACCAGTCCAGGGACTATGAAATATTCTAGTATGAAAACCCCTTTTAAATAAATATTTCATATCAACCATGTCGGGAATCGAACCCGAGACCTTTTGCATGGCAGGCTAACGCGCTGACCATTACACCACGAGGTCGATTATTATTATTACATTTTTTTAACAACGAAAAAAAAAGAATTTAAAATTATTTAAAGTTTGCTGATGTTTGAATTTTTTGTATTAAAAAGTATTTATTTGTATAAAACAATAGCAATATACAACAGACAAAATAGTACTTTTGATATTGAATTGTTTTCTAACATCTTATTGCTTAAATACTTAGGATGTTTCATAAGTGTAAAACGTGGTAGGTAGGATCTTTACACATAACTAATTTATTACCTACTCAAATAGTTTCTAACACAAAACCAGTTCTGCAGAATAGGTACCTACATAAGCATAATAATATATAACCCATCATCAATCATTATGAATGCTTATTATGACCGGTTATATGTACGCACATGTAAATGGTCATTATTTATAATTTCCCTCGTTGATAGTTTACAAGCGCTTCAGGCATACAAATATTTTCCTAATTTCCCTCCTTGTACAATTAAGGCCCTCGATTACAATAAGACGGCAAAAGATTTACCGATAATTCAACGAAAATTTCATATCTCAAAGTTGTAATACATTATTAACTGCTTTCGTCAGTTCATTTAACCAACAAAAGCACCGATACCATCATGTATCGACCAATTTCAATGTAAATGTAAAATTTCCGTTTTCGAGTGGAAAATTTGAGTTTATTATATCGATGAATATCGACAAGTTCCATACTGTTTTATTGTAAGTATATGGTCTAAAACGTAGAATTAACAACATCTATGGTTTTGTAATTTTTATTTTGACGTTTTAGATTGATCAACTTCGTACGTTCCGTCCGAATTCGCACGACACGGTAAAATAAGTTCTGTTTGATTGTTATTATATTATTTATTTAGTGACTATTTTTAGGTCAAAATCATGCAGAAAAATCGAGAGGAGATTAATCGATCCTACGGTGTACTGGTTAGTGTGTTTGCCTGAAAAAAAATATATATAATACAATAAAATTCAATCCTACGCAATTTTATCGTGTCGTGTGAATATTTACCATAATATGAAATGGGCTTTTATATTTTTTGTTTGACAGATGACAGAATCCGATAAAGAGATTTTATCTTTATAAATATATATATCAAATACAAATGAAATATAAATATAATGTATACGTCAATGGTTTCAAGTATTGGAATAACGCTCAGTTAATGTACTGTGTTTCATTCAAATCATGTCTGCAATAATATTTAAAAAGTAATTTAAAAATAAAAGACATGAGTGGTGATTTGGAGAGAATTGAGTCTGTCTTGGAAAATTCTGCCAATTTACAGTCGCTATGTCGGGTATGTTTATCAGAAAATGTAGAACAGTCGAAATCTGTTTTTGACGAGTATAAATGTAGTAATATCGCCTCCGTGGTGATGTTGTGCGCCCGAGTGCAGATAGTCTCTCAGGACGGCTTGCCCGACGTCATCTGCGCTCAGTGCTTAGGGGACCTGGAGGCTGCTAACAGCTTCAGGGTCAGGTGCGAACTCTCCGACTCTCTTCTGAGGAAGGCGCACAATAACCCCGATCAAGGTGAGGTCCGGATGAAAGGAGAGGTTACAGAGACTCAAGATGTTAATGAAGAAGTGCCGTGTGAGCCGTGGATTAAATCAGAGTTAAATGAAGACTTCGAATGCGATCCTGAATCATCTTTAGTTGAAAATGAAAGTACTCTGTTTCAACTTGGCGAAATTGATACTACATCTAATCTATTTGAAAAGAAACAGAAGATGTGTTTAAATGTTCGAAAAAATGGAAAGGATAAGTTTATTTGTAATATTTGCGGCAGGCCAATGAGCACCAAGAGGTCCTTAGAAAATCACATTCATTCGATGCATAGTGCGAACCGAAAGCCACTCATGGGGAATGTTACAGGATACGGAAAAAGCAGAAAATTCCACTGCTCCGAATGTTCCTACTCAACGCCTTGGAAGAAAACCCTCATATATCATTCTAGAACGCACACGGGAGAAAAACCTTACGTTTGCGATATCTGTAACGATCGTTTTACTCAGCCGGGATCCCTCAATTCTCACAAGAGACTTCACAGCGATAAGATGTATTACACGTGCCCAGATTGCGGGAAGCAGTTTAAACTCAAGCAGAGTTACAGAGAACACAAGCGCGTACACAACGATGCCAAAAACTTCGTCTGTGAGATTTGCAACAAGGGATTAAAGACGCAAAAAAGCCTTTCGATCCACACGAAGCACCATCTTAACATCCGCGATTACAGCTGTGAGCAGTGCGGCCTTACTTTCGTCACATTCGAGAACCTTCTCAACCACTCTAAAAAACACGCGGACACGAAAAAATACGAGTGCAACCTTTGCTCTTATAAAACGCGGAGTAAACAAACCCTGATTGTTCACCTCGAGAGGCATAAGGGCGTGAAAAAATTCAAATGTGAGGAATGTGGTTATATGGGCTTTGATATTTATGCCTTAAGAATGCACATGAGAAAGCACACACAGGAGAAGAAATACTCGTGCCCCATATGCGAATTAAAGTTCATACACAGTCCAAGTCTCAATAGTCACATGAAGAAAATTCACAGCATTGATTATAAAGTCAATGACCATGCAGACAGAAGATTAATTAAATAAAATTATTACATTCTCTTCTTTTTTTAAATGGCTTTTTCACCACCGTCCTGGGGTGTTCTGGCCAGTGTAGAATTTATTTATACATATTTATTTATTTATTCTTTTCCAAGTTATGTATTACTTTTTTTACATTGAAGATAATAAGGTGTCCCATGTTGAGGGACACATTTAATATCATTTTGAAACATGCCTTATTTAACATAAAAATACGTATATAGTTTTATTCCACTTTTATATATAATTTTTACCCGTGATCGGGTTTCGTCGTGATCGACATCGTTAGACTGATGGGAGACTAAACAAATTTCTATGTTATACACAAGTGTAAGCAGGGGTTGTGAATCACGAGTTTATGTAATTATGGGAATAAAAGAGTTTAAATTAAAATAATTTAAGCAGAAAGTAAAAACATTGTCTGAATTTAAGCTTTTTTTTAATGTATTTAATTAAAAAAAGATGTAAAATATATAATTTTATGAAGTTTTATAGTAAAAATGTATTTAAATTTTATTAAAACTGTAACGGGGGCCGCTGGTTGGTCATTGATATTTTAGGGACGTGTTAACCGGGCATTTGCTGTACGTGTCCGGCCCATCTTAATCTAAACTTCATATGTGCCAAGGTGCTCGGGGCCTGGTATATATTGTATAGTTCTTCATTGTACCGAATGCACCACTAATTATGAAATGTAAAACCACCTTAATAAACCAATATTTCATACCAACCTTCCCAGGAATTCAACCCGGGACCTCAAGCATGGCAAATGGGCCAATCACTACAATATGAGGCGGAATTTTCTCCACTCAATGAACTTTTTCAGGATTTTTAACATGAGAGCAGCTATAGAGTCGAGAAATATACGTCCAGGATCCAGGCAGATAAAGGTTTAATTCGATAATTACTAAAATTGACACATACCTAATAAAAGTATAGTACCTCATACTACAAATTTTTCAGTATCAGCAAACAAAGTTTTAAACCTTTTTTTTGCAAAATTCTCCTTAATTTTTATATAATATATCGTCTAATGTGACAATTTTTCCAAAATGCTTTTATTTCATACTCTTACTTTACTTTGGCCCGGATCATTCTGTAATTTCTCCAGTGTGCTATGTATCACTCAAATTTAAAAAATTGAGAAAAACAATCCTCTGATGTGTTGTGTAAGAGATAGGAATGTAAATATTGACACAGGTTTAATGGAAGAATTTACTACAGACGAGATTAATAATTTCAATGATAACACTTTAGTTTATTGATGATGTTATAAGTACTGAGAAGTTTCCAGATGAAAATGAAGTCTTAAATAATATTGGAGTTACTGAAAATGTTACCAGTAATCCTGTAAGTGAATGAACTTTGTCTTTAATTAAATTAAATAGTCCTCCAGAATCTATAAAAGATATTTTAATCTTAAGAATAAATAATACTGATAAGTGTAAAAGTTAATCTATTAATGAAAAGAGGAAGAAAGCAAAATTGGAAAGAAAACAAGGCAAATAATAGTTTGGTTATAAGGCGCAAAATAAAGTGATCACCCAGAATGTCTTACAATCTGCAAAAGGTATCAAAGAAAGATGTAAGCATAAAGCTCCTAAAAAGATAACCAAATCCTTTTCATGCCATATTTTATCAGATGAAGATAGAACACTTGTATTTAATTATTTTTAGAACTTGGATTCACGGGATTTGAAGAATATGTTTGTAAAAAATGTGGTTCACACAAGAACAGTTCGTAGAAGGCGACAGACTACTACTGTCCAGAACAACGAACCTCCAAGGAAACCAGAAGGTCACTCTGATTGTTTAAAGAGCAAAGATGGAAAACATCTTAAGGTTTGTCGATTGATGTTTGGGAGAGGACAGTCTTAAACGTTGCATAAAAGAAATGGTATTTCAGAATTTTTTAAAAATAATAATGAACCTGGTAAACTTTAAGATTGCCATATTGAAAAAATTCATAATACAAGTCGATCATTGGATAAATACAATATGCGAACAGAAATCTGGAGTACTTACCTAGAGCACCTTTGTATCATTGCAGAGCATTATCGAGCTTATTCTAGGTAGATAACTCCTATACATCGAAAAACCAAATGCACAGAATCTTCCTTAATTGGTGCACAGAAAATGAAAAGCAACAGACAAACATACGAGGGGGGACCCAAAAAAAACGGGAATTTCGTCATAACTTCTTTATTTTTTAATATTTTTACACCAAATTTTGATAACCTTCAAAGTATTCTCCCACTGCAAACGATCCTTCCATTGTTCAAAACATTTTTTTAATTCACTTATCGGGATGTTCTTAAAGTCTTCCAGCAATTTTTGTTTTACCTCCTCCACAGTGGCAAAACGCTTTCCTCTCATGTCCCTTTAAAGTCTGGGGAACAAAAAGAAATCACAGGGGGCTAGATCCGGTGAGTAGGGGGGGTGAACAATTGGTGTCATGCCGTTTTTGGTCAAAAACAGCTTTGCAGATCTTTGGCGCACAAGCGACTGGTTCTTCCATCATGAAAATGCGCCGGCCCACGCCGCTCTCTCCGCAATGAGCTAGTGATTAAGTTCAATTGAATTACTTAAAAGAGCATGTAACTTTGGTGATGCATATCAACTGATAAGTATCCTCTTGGTGACAGGGACTTACCCACCTTTACTTCAGAATCCAGGTAAATCAGTGTATCACCAATGAGGAGTGCTATTTGCCAGATACAATTTTTAAAACAATTGAAAAAAAATTCAAATGATAACTATAATATTTTCTGTTTTGGGCATTTAAATGAGAAAATTACGCTGCCGCACCTGTATATGCCATATTTATTTAATAACTCTTCGATCTGTGTGATCATTTATTTTATAATCTACTTTATGCACTCGTTTCATGTGGCTGTTGACGCTCGTACTGTGCATAAATTTAACCTCACAAATCGGGCAGGAGTAGTTCTTCGCTCCGGTATGTGTCGGTTGGTGTTTTTTCAATGCGTACACATCGAAAGCTGTATATTCACAATGATCGCATTTAAACTGTCTCACTGCGGAGTGTCGTTTTACATGAGCAACTAATGATTGCTTGAGTCGAGTTTTAAGTCCACACATGTCACATTCGAACTTCTTAGGGTCCGTGTGCTTCTTAATGTGATACGAAAGCTCCACAGGCGAGATAAAAGTGCGGCCACAATGTTCGCAGCTGTAATTGCGAATGTTAAAATGCCTCTTCATGTGGCTTGCGAGAGTGTCTTTGCTTTTCAATCCCTTGGCACAAAGGTTACATATAAAGTTCTTAGATGGATCGTGGACTCTCTTATGTCGATCAAATACATTTTTTTCTTTGAACTGCCGGCCGCACTCGGGACAAGTGAAATACATTTTATCGCTGTGCATCTTTTTGTGTGAGTTTAGCGAGCCAGGCTGCGCAAAACGGGACTGGCAGATTTCACACACGTAAGGTTTGTCTCCGGTGTGCGTTCTAGAATGGTAGACCAAGGCTTGTTGTCGATGAGACGAGTAAGGACACTCGAAACAGTTGAATCTGCGATTCTTTCCATAACCTGTAATGTGTCCATATAATAATTTCTTATCTTTGCTGTGCACCTTGTTGTGTCTTTCGAGCGATTTTTTAGTACTAAGTGGCTTATGACAAATCTTGCAAACGAACGATTTGGTTTTTAATCCATTAGCGCGAGTTGACTGAGAAAAAATACTTTCCTTGAAGCAATCAGAAACAGTTTTCGAATTCAATATAGAATTTAAAATACCATTCGAATTTCCGATACGTTTCTTGTGTTTGGATGTATTTACGGACTCTTCAAATAACCTGTTAGTCAATTGATTGTTTTTTAGTGAAACATTTGTTGGAACATTCTGGAACAACGGATCACTACCTAAATCACTATCAGAACCATCTTCGAACTCACATTTAATTGAAAAATCATGAGAAACTTCTTCCTTCACAACGCCTTCTGTCTCTGTAGTTATTCCTTTCTCCTGGACCATACTCTGGTCAGCGTCGGTGTAAACCTGCCTCAGCAGAGAGTCGGAGAGTTCGCACCTGACCCTGAAGCTGTTAGTAGCCTCCAGGTCCCCTAGGCACCGAGCGCAGATGATATCGGGCAAGCCGTCCTGGCAGACTATCTGGACTCGCGCGCACAACATCACCACAGACGCGATACTCCCAGATTCACAATCTTCATAGACAGATCGAGCGTTTTCAATATTTTCCGATAAGCAAACTCGGCAGATTGGATCCAACTTTTCCTTTTTATTAATCAGAAATTCTATTTTGAATTCGTGACCCATTTTGCTGTTTATATAAAAATGAATAAAACTTGTATTTTTAATGTTTCAAAAATAAGAGCTAACATTGCGCACATTGATTTAATGTCAAATGTCAAATTATATCAATTGTGTATTATGTCAATTATGTCAAAATAACAATAAACCATAGACTATTTTTAACAATGTTTACCTCCTTATGATTTCTAAGGTTAACATTTTGACATTTCACATTATAATCAGCTTATCAAAAATGTTCTGCTTGATATCATGAATGCACGCTTAAATAATTGTGAAGTTATTATGGCTGTTCTTAAAATCAATTATATACTAAAAAAATTCATTAGGACTCATTTTTGTGTATAGTTTAAGAACTAAGAAGTAAAATTAAAAAATGCAAAATGAATAAAGAAATTATATCTGAATTTTTGAATAATAAAAAGGAAAAGTTGGATCCAATCTGCAGAGTTTGCTTATCAGAAAATATTCACCAGGCTAGGTCTGTGTATGAAGAGTATGAATCTAGTAATATAGCTTCAATAATGATGTCGTGCGCGCGAGTGCAGATAGTCTGCCAGGACGGCTTGCCCGATATCATCTGTGCTCAGTGCTTTGGGGACCTGGAGGCTGCCAACAGCTTCAGGGTCAGGTGCGAACTCTCCGACTCTCTCCTGAGGAATGTATACAGCAACCCTGACCGTAGTAAGGTTCGGGAGAAAGGAGAGGTTACGGAGACACACGATGTGAAGGAGGAAGTGTCGTGTGAGCCGTGGATAAAATTTGAGTTAGAAAACGATACTGATAGCGATATGCAATATGACCCATTGGTTGAAAATGATTCATACAGTCCTGAATTAAATTTTAAAAGAAAACAATCTAAAAAAGCTAAGACTCTATCAAATAGTTTAGGTAATCATTCAAATTCTGAACTAAAATCAAATATGAATATTGCAAGTTCTCACGGAGGCTCCTTATCAAAGTTAGAGCAAGAAAAGGATAAAAAGACAAAATTATTTATTTGTAAAATTTGTGGTAAACCTCTTAAGAGTAAAACATCCCTCGAGAGACATATACACTGCTTGCATAGCGAGAAAAATAAATTATCCTACGCACATATTACAGGGTACGGAAAGGATCGAAAATTCAATTGTTTTGAATGTTCGTACTCCACTCACCGACAGCGAGATATGATCTATCATCACAGAACTCACACCGGAGATAAACCCATCGTGTGTACAATCTGCCAGGCCTGCTTCAGCCAGCACAGCGCGCTGTACTCTCACATGAAAGTGCACAGTGATAAGAGAAACTACACTTGCTCGGAATGTGGCAGACAGTTCAAAGGAAAATTTGCTTTAGACCGGCACAAAAAAGTCCACGATTCGTCCAAACACTTCATCTGTAAACTCTGCTCCAAAGGGCTCAAAAGTAAAGAGACCCTCGACATCCATATGAAGCGGCACTTGAATATTCGCAATTACAGCTGCGAACATTGTGGCCGCACTTTTGTATGCAGTATGAGTCTCTCAGATCACATGGCAAAGCATGCAGAATTCAAAAAGTTTGAATGCAGTATTTGCGAGTTTAAGACTCGACTCAAGCGCAATTTGGTTGCGCACGTTAAACGGCATTCGGCAGAGAGGTCCTTTAAATGCGAGCATTGTGAATACACAGCGTACAATATTTACGCAGTCAAAAAACACACGAGGAAGCACACTCGAGAAAAGAACTACTCGTGTCCAGTTTGTGAAATGAAGTTTATTCACAGTTCAAGTGTCAATATTCACATGAAGCGAATACACAGATTAGATTATAAAATAAATGATCACACCGATCGTAGAGTTGTCAAATAAATATCTGTTAAATAAAAAAATCTTCTTAAATCACAGCTGATTTTTTTGTAAATCTATTCTCCTGCATGCCTAAGTCACTCAAAGCACTGCCAGTTCGAGGAATATCGTGGCTCTGCATCATTTAAAAAAAGTATAATAATTGTAGTATTTTTTTAATTCATCATCACAACACTCGCTTTACTTATAATTATGGTTTAGTGATCCCTAAAGTTTGTAATAAATATGGTAATAGAACTTTAAATACCTCATGTTTTTTATTTAATTTCAACTGACCTTAGATTTGATATTAGATGTAACAAGGAGTAAAATAAGGGAATGGCTTCTCAATCGAGAGTTTTTTTGTTAATAAAGCATAAAATAATGTGTTCAAAGTAGATGCGTTGTTTTAATGTAATATTTATATTTTAAATTAAGCAGGTAATATTCTCACTGATTTTTAATTTGACTAATTGAGTGATGTGATATAATAAGTAGGATAGATTTTGTAGATACATCTCCACCAACAAGCCACAAAAAATGGCTTTGTGTGGTATTTGTATTTACTATTAATATTTATTTTTCTGTATCATTATTCTATGTCTCTACTCATATTGACGCATGTGATTTTCTTCAACTTTACATAAGAGCGGTTTTTTTTTACACTGTCATAACTTGATAAGTACCAAAGTATATCCTTCGACATGTAACATTTTTTTTTCAAACCTGGAATACAAAGCCTTTATAAAACCTTTTTAAGGTCAAATCGTCAGAATCGTAGAACAACGACACATGTGATTTTCTTCAACTTTACATGAGAGCGGTTTAATTTTTTTTTACACTTTTTGTCACAACTTGATAAGTACAAAAGTATATTATTTGATGCTTAGGTTAGTTATGTTTTTTTTTTTCAAACTTGGAAAAAAAGCCTTTATATGACTTTTTCAATATCAAATATAAAGGAAAATCAATGTCCCATTGTTCTCCAATATCTCAAACGATATTTTAATTGATATGTTTTTTCAATACATTATTTTGTATTACTAATGCTAATTACATTTTTGCATATTTATATAGCAACTTAAACATTTATTATTATGTATTATGGTTTTTCTTGTATGTACACGCAATATAAATTCCCTAGCTTTAGTAATTTAAACTTACCTTGCCTGCACAATCAACACATGATTGCAATTTACTTAATAATCGGATTGAATATGCCAATTTGCTGTCTGAATTTTTTTTTAATACTCCTTTATTGCATATTTAAATTTATTTCAACAGATAACTCCCTAGGGAGGAAATCCAGCAAGTCTGCAAGCATTTGGACATACTCAAACATTGTCTCCTTTATTGCAATCGACACTACATTTTTTAATAACACCAAAGTAGCTGAAAATTCAGTAGCAAGCAATCAGTACTTTTTTTTAATATGAGAAGATAATAATTTGGACTTGTTCAATGACTCAGGTCTCCATTACAAATAGAAGCTGATTCTGTTGACAGCATTTTGTACACAACATTATCTATAAATGAAAGAAAACATTTATCTTAGTAGGTATACTCATTTCAAGATAGAGGTAAGTTTAAGGAGCAATGGAGTATAAGTTTTTATCAAAAATATATAGGAGCCCATGAGATAAATAAATTAGAATAAAATACGAAAAGATAATAAGAAAGAAACAAAAAATTACTCCTCTTCAAGAGAATTCCGCCTTATCCAAAAATCATATGGTCACAACTCTTGAAAATGTCCCAAATCATCCCAGCAGTATTTCTACACTTTAAAACGACACAACACGGCGTACTCGAATTCAAATCGGGGGTTGCGCACTGAGCGACGTCTACAAAGAAACTAATGGGTCAAAACATAAAACTACTCTTTTAATAATAGTTTAGTCGTCTTCTGTTTGATCCGCGTAAGCGGTTTCTGGAATGGTTTTTATATTTTATTTTGTAAGTAGGTACTAGGTAATCTTACCCTTATCTTCAATCGACATTTTATTTTTTATCCGGGGAGGATTGTCTATGACTAACAGTGGTGGCGGTCGTTTTTGTTTGTCTTAAATAATAATTATTGTGTTTTTTCCTTAAAAAGTCTAAATAATTCACTAATTTGGTTAAAAAAAACAGTGGTGTATTTATAATTTTATCTCTTATTAAGTGTTTTCAGTAGTTTGTGTTTGTTCTCGTTCTCTGTCCCGAAACCTAATAACCAGGTAACAATTATTTTTTCCATACACGTGTAGCCAAATTTTTTTTTGGTTTTTACAACTTATTTTGTACTTTTCTTTTTTTTTAATTAGTTATAAATGAACGATAAAGAGAAACCTCCGGATCCACCGGATGGATCTCATTCAGATTCGTCGTGCGGTACAATGGACACTGTTCCAGATCCCGCAGAATTTGTAACAATAAGGCCTAAATAAAAAAAAAACTCAAAATGATAAATTCGGAGAGGAAATCGAGTTCTGAGTCAGACCGCCCCCTCCCACACAAAACACCTAGCCCCCGACCCTCTGCTTCTGCAAACCCAGGTACTTCAGAGGTCACAAACACTTTATCGCCTATTACCACACCTACCAAAGTCCAATCCCGCATGTACAATGGAATAGATCGTGCTCTATTTATCGTACATGTAACAAAAGTACAAGTAGACGGCGTCACCCAAACCAACTTGTACGATATTGACTTCGGTCGATTTCTTCATAGAAACAATATTCGGACTGCCTGGAACGGAATCAAGTCCGTCGGCCGTAACCGTATTTCTGTGGAGTTTAAGACGGCAAACGAAGCCAATACGTTTGTTAAATCAGAAATAGCTAAAAAAGATAATTATAACGTTTTCATTCCGACTTTCCTAGTAACTAAACAAGGTGTTACCAAAGGCATCCCTTCGCACTGGTCCGAACAGGACATTGTGGAGAATGCCGAGGTACCTCATGGATTCGGAAAAGTAATCAAGGCTCGACGACTGAATTACAGATCGAGTAATGGTGACGTAGTCGAATGGAAACCCTCCCGCACGGTGGTTTTGACCTTCGACTCAAAATCTCTACCTTCCCACATTTCCATCTTCAATGTGTCTCTCTCCGTAGAACTCTACGTATTTCCGACTATTCCGTGTTTTAAATGCTGTAAGTACGGACATACAAAGACTGTCTGTAGATCCCTTGTGCGCTGTTACAAGTGTGGCTCCTCACACAATGGGGAATCCTGCACGGTGGCGGCAGAGATTTTTTAGATATAAAATGCCTCAATTGTTCTGGTAACCACTCTGCCACCAGCAAGCTGTGCCCTGAGCTTAAAAGGCAACAAAACATAAAACACACGATGGCTACAGAAACATTTCATATATAGAAGCTTCTAAAATGTTCGGAAAAGCGATGATTTCCTATGCAGAAATCGTCTCTAAAACGACAAAACCGAATGTCAATGTTGTTATGCCCGCGCCCTCCGCGCTAATATCCTACAAAAATTCAGTAGAGAGGAAGTCGAGGTCAAAAAAACTACCTTCCAAACCTAATGTTCCTCATAATGACCCTTCACTTCTGAATTTCCCGAATGGACAACTTCCATCTGGTTCTAATGGGAATGCTTTTCCTAGCACAGTCCCAACATCGAACAATTCAATTATATCTACCATATTGAGTATTTTAGTATCGATCCTTCAAAACAATCCACAAATACCGTCCAACGTCACCCTTTAACTCCTAAATATAACCTCCCTACTTAACCACCACCATGGCTCCTCAGATGAGGATTCTGCAGTGGAACAGCCATAGCATTTTAAATAAAAAAGAAGACCTTTTGCATACATTGCAAGAAGAATCTATTTCAATTGCGGCCATTTCGGAGACGTGGATGGTCCCGGGATCTACTATTAGATTCCGGGGATTCCACTGTCTGCGAGATGATCGCGAGGATGGGAATGGTGGCTTTGCTCTCCTCATCAAAAACTCCCTTCCTTTTATCCCTATTCATATCAAGACTGATGGCTGTCCTTTCCAAGTGACAGCTGCAAAGGTTAATGACTTGACCATCCTTTCCATGTATATCTCCCCAACCAACAAACCCTCGAAATCGATACTTTTATCTGTGTTCCAAAAATTGGCCCATCCGTTCTTTATCCTTGGTGACTTTAATGCTCACCATGCCCTGTGGGGTGCTCCGACATGCGACAGGTTGGGAAGAGATATTGTTGATCTCTTGGATGATCTGAATATGTGTGTCCTTAATGATGGCTCCACAACGCGCCTTCAGCTTCCAAATCAGCGAGCCGTAGATGGATCCCAGACCAATGCAGTGGATCTCACCATCTCCAGCGCTGCAATGGCACCATCAGTGCAATGGTCAATTAAGGAAGATACTATTGGTAGTGATCATTACCCTATAGTAGTCAACCTCATATCCACCCATAGATATTGCCAAAGTGGCCTATCCCCTGGGGAAAGACGAAGACCAGATACATTACAGAAAGAGTTAAATGGAGATACTTCTCTGACGACATTGAACTCAAAGTGAACGAGCTGCCCACCCCGACGAAAGAGAATGTAGTGAAGTGCTATGAAGTATTATCATCATGCATCGTCGAAGCAGCAGACAAACATGTCCCTGTAAAGGAGAAAGGCAATAGAAGTAAACCCCCCCCCCTGCCCCATGGTGGGATAGCGAATGTGCGGAGGCAGTTTTGAAAAGGAAAAATCAAGCTAAAGTTTACTTCTTAAACATGAGCCTAGAAAACCTGTTGAGTTTTAAACAGGTTAAAGCTAAAACAAAACGCCTCTTAAGAGACAAGAAACGACAAGGATGGAAAAACTTCTGTTGCTCTTTATCACGAGACGTGCCTGTATTAACTGTTTGGAGCATGATACGTCTATTTATAGGTTCTTTCACTCCACTAGTGAGACGTCCTGAGACCCTAGGGTGGGTCGAGGAGTTCGCCAACAAGCTAGCCCCGCAGACCGCAATAACTGGAATGAGTCTCCCTATTGGTACCAGTTTACAAATAGAAGCTGGTTAGATCATAGCTTCAGTTTAGATGAACTGAAGACTATTCTGACCCAGCTTACTGATTCGGCTCCAGGGATTGACGGTATACTGTATAGTTTTATCCAACATAACAGTGATCCTACCCTCTCCTACATCCTATCATTGATCAACATGATCTTTGAATCAGGAAACATCCCCCCTTCATGGAAAACCCAATCCATTATCCCTATCCTTATCCCTATCCTTAAACCCTTAAACCCAACAAAGACCCAAACTTTGGGTCTTCCTACCGCCCCATAGCCCTCTCCTCCACACTGTTGAAAGTGGCGGAACATACGGTGAGACAACGCTTGGACTGGTTTGTGGAGAACTCGGAAACTCTCCCCGAGTCTCAAGTTGGATTCAGGAAAAGAAAGAGCACTATCGAAAGCGTGTCGGTTCTGACATCTGATATCAGAGCCGCTCTTACTAAGAAAGAATTTCTTATAGGTGTCTGTCTGGACATAAGTGGTGCATATGACAATGTTATTATCCATATTCTAGAAGCTAAAATGCTACGAATTGGAATCCCGCGAAAACTCACTTCCTTTATAGCAAATTTGATTCTCCCCAGAACGGTAGAAATCAGTGTTCGCGGTCATGCTGTGGTGGAGAGAGAGTTGAGCAAGGGACTACCTCAGGGTTCTGTCCTGAGCCCGATTCTCTTCAATATGTATACGCATGACATAAGCGGAATCGTTCCCTCAGAGACAAGTTTGCTTCAGTACGCGGACGACTTCTTCATGTATGCATATGGGAAGGACCCAAATAATCTAGAAAATACTCTAAATTTAGGTATGAGAAACATCAGGAATTGGTTAGTGGAACATGGCTTGGATCTATCGACTGGTAAAAGTAATGCCATAACCTTTTGTAGACGGCGAAAAATCCCAACCATAAAAATTCAACACGGAGATGAGATAGTACCTTTTACGTCCCAGATTCAGTTCCCGGGAGTAATTCTGGACACTCATCTTACATGGAACTCATACATAAATCATATAGTAAACAAGTGTCAAGCCGGATTAAATACGTTAAGAGCAGTCTCGCGAGTATGGTGGGGGAGCCACCCTTTTATACAGATACTTTTTTATACTGCGTATATCCAGAGGCATCTAGATTATGCCTCGTTCCTTTTAGAACCTTGTTCAAAAAAGAATCTCCAAAGACTTGACCGGATCCAATCCCAAAGTCTGAGACTAGTCGTCGGAGCCATGAAGTCATCTCCAATTAACGCTTTACAAGTAGAAGCTTGTGATCCCCACTCGGTATGAGAAGACAATACTTGGCGGATAGATTTCTTCTAAAATGCTCTGTCCAAAAAAACAACCTGCTCCTCAAAAAAGTACAGTTTCTCTATGACTGCGTGACATCCTCATCTTTTTGGTTTCATAAACCACCCCCTTTACTAGTCAACAGTTTTCATTTTTACAAATCTTTCGAATCTAACATTTATCCTAAAGACCTTCTTCCCCTTTATCGTTTTCCATTTAAAGCTTCTATTTATGCCCCAAGCATTGAACTCACATTCGGAGTCGAAAGCCACCTACAGCCCCGGTGTACATTTAACCGTATTCGGTCGTCAAGATGGATAGGTTGGAAAATTATCTACACTGATGGATCTCGGCCAGATTCGGCAACCCATACGGGTGCGGCTATATATTGTGAAGACGACAACTTTCAAAGATTGTACAAATTGCACAAGAATGCATCTGTATTTACCGCAGAATGTATCGCAATCCGAGAAGCTGTCAAGTACGTCTTAAGCTCACAATATAGCAAGTTCCTAATCCTGTAGGATTCCTTGATTGCCTTACAAAAAATCAAATCCCCTCCATCCTCTTATCCCGAGGATGAGCTCTGCGTGGAAACTCGATTTCTTCTTTCTTTATCAGAGGCATCCAATAAGAGTATTGTTATGTCCTGGATCCCTAGCCATTGTGGTATTCCCGGTAACGAAAAAGTGGACGCGTTAGCAAAGGAGGTGGTCCACTCCGGGGATCCTGCCTATAGTAATTTACTACCACTAGGTGATCTCCTTGTTATGACGAAGGAGAAGCAACTTCGCACATGGCAAGAATATTGGGTTGCGTCCTCCCAAGCCAAGGGTAAACATCTTTTCCAACTGAAACCAAATGTAACAGAAAAGCCTTGGTTTTTCAAAGTGATTCTGAACAAGTTTGAGACATCCTCCATATGCAGAATGCGCATTGGGCACTGCTGCAATGGTTCTCACCTGTTCAGAATCCATGTCCGGGACTCTGCCATTTGCGAATGTCAGCTAGATGAGGAAGATTTAAACCATTTTTTTTTGGATGCCCCATAAATGATTGTTATCCTGATTTCCTATCCGACCTCTCTGATATTAATATCCCATTCCCTATTCATATTCTTACTCTCCTGTCCCCACCCAATAAACGTGTATTTAAAATCCTATGTAAATATCTAGTTGTAAATGGTGTAAAGCTGTAAATATGTTTTATTATTATATGTATATATTATATTAAATACTAACATACTAACTTGTACATATTATATTACTAACACATGTGTAAATATGTAAAAAAAAATAACAAAAATACTCGACACTGGCCAGAACATCCGAGTTGAGATGTGAAAAGGCCATGAAAAAACGAAGAAGAATATTTTTTTATCCGGAGTCTAAGGTCTAAGATTTTTGTCTATGTCCTGTTTCGACTTTTGACATTGACGTTTGACGTTAGGCGTATTCGTATTGTTTTATTATTTGGAACTAGGATCTAATTTGGATCAATTTTCTGACAAAAAAGTATATTGAAATTACAAATCAAGAAGTGTGAAAGAATAGAAAATGAATCGTCTCGTTGTCGGGAAAAATAATATTCTTACTTTTTAAAACAATACAATTTGATGTATATATTAAGAAACTTATGAGTAAAAAAATGAATCCGGAAATCGAAGTAACGGAATTTTTAATTAAAAAAATGGAAAAACTGGAACCAATCTGTCGTATTTGTTTGTCAGAAAACACAGAACAAACGAGATCCATTTATGATGATTATGAATCGAGTAATATCGCGTCTGTTGTGATGTTGTGCGCGCGAGTGCAGATAGTCTGCCAGGACGGCTTGCCCGATATCATCTGCACTCAGTGCTTAGGCGACCTGGAGGCCGCTAACAGCTTCAGGGTCAGGTGCGAACTCTCCGACTCTCTCCTCAAGAAGTTTTACAGCAACTCTGACCAGAGCGATGTCAAGAAGGGACAGGTTAGAGAAACCCAAGAGATTATGAAGGAAGAGGTCAAAGTAGAAATGGAAGATAGTTTTGACAGTGATACGCAGTTTGATCCATTGTTTGATCATATTTCTTCTGAATCTAATGATGTAAAGTTCAAAATAAAATTAAAACATCGCACTTCTAAAAGGTCTGCAAGTTCTTCTAAAAAATCTAATTATTTAGACGATTTTCCCACCTCCCCAAACAGCAGTTTCGACAAATCAACGCAAAAGAAAGATAAAAAGACCAAATCATTCACTTGTAAAATTTGTGAAAAGCCACTGAGTTGTAAAAGATCGCTCGAAAGACACATTCATAGTATGCACAGTACGGAGAAGAAAATATGCTTCGGGCTTATTAGCGGATATGGGAAAAACAGAGTTTTTAGCTGTTCCGAATGCCCGTACTCGACGCATCGGCGACAAACAATGCTGTATCATTCTAGAACTCACACGGGGCATAAACCCTACGTTTGCGATGTTTGCCAGGCATGCTTCAGCCAGCACAGCGCCCTGTACTCGCACAAAAAAACTCACAGCGACAAAATGTACTTCACATGCGCCGAATGCGGTCGCCAGTTCAAAGAGAAGTATATTTTAGATCGGCACAAAAGAGTTCATGACACATCGAAAAATTTCATTTGCAATCTCTGCTCCAAGGGACTTAAAAGTAAAGAGACCCTCGAAATCCATATGAAGAGACATTTGAATATTCGCGATTACAGCTGTGAACACTGCGGCCTTACTTTTGTGTCATCTGTCGGTCTTTTAGGGCACATGAAGAAACATAGCAAATTTAAAAAGTTCGAATGCAATATTTGCGAGTTTAAGACTAGGTTGAAGCGAACTTTGGTTCTGCATATTAAGCGCCACTCTGCGGAGAAGTCTTTTAAATGCGAGCACTGCGAGTATTCTGCGTATGATATATACGCAGTCAAAAGGCACCTCACAAAGCATACTCGAGAGAAGAATTACTCCTGTCCCATATGCGAGATAAGGTTCATACATAGTTCTAGTGTCAATAGTCACATGAAGCGTATTCACAAATTGGATTATAAAATCAGGGATCATATTGATCGAAGAATCATTAAATAAGTGTATAAGCCGTCTGTTTTGTTTTATTTATACTGTTTCAAATTTTATTTTACGTTTTTGGGAATACGAATACATACAGATGTATGGGTTCATTATCATTCCCTTTCCGCACCTAATGCTGTATAGGGCACTGCATCGGTACACCAATTGCAGCATATCTTGATAATTTTTGTTACATGGAGGTGAGATGATCAGTCTTACGGCTCAGGTGCCAGTCCAGGGACTATGAAATATTCAAAAACACCTTTTTAAATAAATATTTCATTTCAACCATGTCGGGAACCGAACCCGAGACCTCTTGCATGGTAGGCAAACGCGCTGACCACTACACCACGAGACCGACATGGTTGGTACGGGTTACATTACTATAAAAGGCTGTTTACACGTAGACAATACAATATTGTTTTGTCCCAGGACTTGACCATTGTCCTCTTGTAAATAGCAATTTGTAGGACGAAAAATTGTCCTGATACATTGCCACTGAGCCTCTTTTATTATTCGTCCGCTTGAAATACACCGACACCCAAATAACATAAACCAAGACGACGGGTTCAAATTAAACTCAACATAGTTCCCAGCACTACATACTACAAGTACGAATAGAAATGTGCCCACTGCCGAGTGCGACACGATACAAATTACTAGTACTTAAAAAGTACTATTTCCTACCAAACACACAGTTTACCCTGGAGATGGCTCCTGCAATGGTAGCCGAAACGTTGGAACAAATCCAACACATAGTATGACCCAAAAAAGAAACATATTGATAACATTGACAGTGAAAACCATCACATCGAGTTGTAAATAACTCACTATTAGAAAATATATATGTATTCTGACATTGCTTTCAATCCACATGTGTTTATTGTGCCATACAATATTTCTCAAGTATCCAAATGTTGCCGTGGTTTCATTAGTTTGTTCCCTTACTTCGAGGTATAGGTCACTGTGGCTCGAGATTTCAACACCTAAATATTTAAAATGTTGTGAAAGCATGACCAGATACTTGCAAATTATTATGAAAATAAAACTTTGTTATTAGCGTTACACAATTTTTATTATTTTACAAGAACACTACTACAGTTTCGGGAGAGCACTCCTCCCATCGACGGGTGATATAAAACTAATATAGTAAACACAGAATATTGTTCACAATATCATAGAATTTAAACAAAAAATAAACAAATTAATCAGTGAAACTTAAAGCTGGGGGTTTTTTTATTCCACTTATCTAAAGTGTTAGCATACATATGGATAGTTATCTGAAGTACAGATATGAAAACATGATCAATGAGGGAAAGGACGTTAAGTAGAATTTATTTTTTTAAATTTAGCGCATAAGTGGAAGTTACAATAATTAAGCCTAAGATTAAATATGTGGGAAGACTTGGCTAAGAGAGTGTTAACAGACGCGGGTCTAAGTGGGTAAGTGGACTGATGGAGGTCGCAAAGGGAGCATAGTCAATAAAGGCGAGGGGTGATCAAATGTGTGATTTATACTTATAATTAGAAATCAAACACTGATTTGAGTCTACTGAACACTTTATTTTATTTTTACAAATATAAACACATAAAAATAAAAACTTCGTGACAATTGTTTCGCCTTATTAGGGCATTTTCAAACGAATATGAAGATTATTTGGATTGAATGTCCAAATAATCTTCACATTCTCAGAATTTAAATTTTTGTGAATTTTTATTATTTCTAGATTATTCATATTACTGCCATTGTTATTTACTTGATGCAGGAGTTTTAGGGTGAGATTATGTGCTGTCGAAACTGTAGTAGTGTTCTTGTAAAAGAATAAAAATTGTATAACACTAATAACAAAGTTTTATTTTCATAATAATTTATAATGAAGTGTTACGAAGTAAATGCCGATTAAATCAACTATTTGTATCTTCAATCATCGTTAATCACCCACCCATATCCAGTCACTGTATTGGTCGACCAAATGTGATGTTAATTTTCTATATCGCATGTGTAAACAATAACAAACTACATAAAGACACCGAGAATAATTTATACGAATTTTTAAAAGGAGGATTTTGCAATTATTGCATTGATTATCTTTTGGATATACCTGTACGTAGCTACCTTTTGCTTTAATTTTATTCATGTTTTTAAATTTCTTTCTCAATTATTATATTCATTTTTTTCCTATCCGCACCCGGTGGTGCATTGGAATTCCAATGAGAAAGTTCAGTGCTACAGAAAATTTTATAAAAAAAATGTTTTCTTACATGTGGTAAAAATTAAAGCATTTTATTGTACTGCAAAGTTTCTCTAAAATGTATGAAAAAAACATTAAAATCAACCACTAAAATGACGTCACAACGTCTCCTAAATCAACCAATGATAGAGTGTGATAGATTTCCGGTTTGCGGGAGGCCAACTCACCAATTAGCAGAACTCACCATAGAGGAGGTTGCTTTCTTCTACAGGGGAGAAACGAAGAGGGGAGAGTCTGATACGCCGCTAACAGCGTGGCCGCGCCCCCCTCGCTTCTCCCCTACATTTGTTTTTTTAAATATTTTATTTTTAAATTTACTTCGTTCTTAATATTTTTTAAATATGCTAATATGTCTTCTTGCCCATACTGATCATCGTGGTTTCGGATGCGAAAGGGTTTAAAGAACTTCCTGTATATTGATACCCAATTTAAAAAAATGCCTAAGTCCAATTTTTATCGGTTTTGAGTTGGCAACATTACCGTGTAGAGCATTTTGTGAACTATACATTTACCTAATTAATTTTTCAATAAAGAATACTCGTATCGAGTTTTGCGTTTGAAAAATGATTTTAAAAATATTATTTCAATTTCTCAAAATATCTAAGTCCTAATAATAAAATCCCTAAGTCCTGACCTTAGGCTTAAATCCCCCTTTTCACAAGCAATAATTTTGTAACTAAACATGTAACTATTTTGTAATTTTTTGTCTAAAATAAGGAAGAAAAACTTTACAATACGTATTTTCCAAATTTCTGTCATTTAACATTTCAGGATATTGAAATATCTCAGAACTACAAAAATGGACTTGAAATTGGGCATCTTTATATGATATTTTTTCTACCGTATGTTCTAATGATATGGGCGTTTGCATAACGTTAATGGGGTCTCAGGTTCGATTCCCGACAATGTTGACATAACATTTTTTTCAAATGTATTTTTGCACTGCTATGTTTCGTAGTTCCCGTACTGGCACCTGAACCATAACTTTGCCTTCACGTGAAATCAATTTTTAAGTATAGGCTGTGATTGGTGTACCAACGCAGTGCCCTATGCATCATTCGGTACATATAAGGGAATGATGATGATGTTTTCACAAACTGCATTGTAATAATATGAGCTTTAGTCTATGGTAGATAGATATTTTTACATGCCAAATGTCAAACGCGCATTTATTATTATTAATTATTATGTTTGTATTTGTAAAATCTGTCAACTGTCAAATTGGCATAATGGTGGCATAATGTCGCGGCTGTTTAGATTTGTGCCGATTTCTATCCAAGTCTCTTTAAAGTAACGTTGTAAACTATTACAATGTGTGGAACAATTAACGTGTTAAATTTACTACTTTTTCTTGTATGTTGTGTTTTCATCGGTTGACACTATCTTCATTTATATTATTCATTTTCGAAAGACAATTTTGAAAACAATAGATTTTGAATTGTATTCAACTCTTAAATTGCAAAATGAATGAAGAAATTCAAATGACCGAATTTTTAATCAGGAAAATGGATAAATTGGAACCAATATGTCGAATTTGTTTGTCAGAAAATACAGAACAGGCCAGATCTGTGTATGATGAGTATGAATCTAGCAATATAGCTTCAATAATGATGTTGTGCGCGCGAGTGCAGATAGTTTGCCTGGATGGCTTGCCCGATATCATCTGCTCCCAGTGCTTAGGGGACCTGGAGGCTGCTAACAGCTTCAGGGTCAGGTGTGAACTCTCGGACTCTCTCCTGAGGAAGGTTTACAGTAACCCTGACCATAGTAAGGTCCAGAAGAAAGAAGACATTACAGAAAACCACGATGTTAAAGAAGAAGTGTCTTGTGAACCGTGCATCAAATCGGAATTGGAGGATAGTGCAGATACTGATGCGCAATATGATATATTTGAGAACTCTTTGTCACAGTGTGATAATACAAACGACATAGAGGGAATACAGTCTTCTAAGAAAGAATCTTACTCTCATTCGCTAGATATTATTACAAAAATTGAGTCTGAAGGCAAAGAAAGTATTGACTATAATTTAGATCGCAATGAAGTCCAAACGATTGACAAAAGGAAGCGAAAGCTCAAACCGTTTATTTGCAAAGTTTGCGGCCGGCCGTTAAGCAGCGAGCGGTCTTTGGATAATCATATTCTCAAAATGCACAGCAGCAGCAGGAAACTTCACATGGGCACCATTACCGGCTTCGGGAAGGACAAGAGGTTCAACTGTTCCGAGTGTTCTTATTCCGCTCGCCGACGCCAAGCGCTTGTTTATCATTCCAGGAGACATACGGGGGAGAAACCTTACAAATGTACCGTCTGCAACGACCGCTTTACGCAGCCCGGTTCCCTGGCGTCTCATTACAGAATACACAGCGGAGAGAAGCACCACACGTGCCCGGAATGCGGCAAGCAATTCAAAGAAAAGGGCGGCTTGGAAAAACACAAACACATCCACAGCGACGCCAAGAACTTCATATGCGAACTCTGTAACAAATCACTCAAAAGTAAAGAGAGTCTCGCCATACATATCAAGCGACACTTGAACATTCGGGACTACAGTTGCGAACAATGCGGCCTAACATTTGTTTCCTCCGTCGGGTTGTTCAATCATTCCAAACAGCACACCGATGTTAAAAGGTTCGAATGTAAGATTTGCGAGTTTAAAACGCGGACGAAGCGGGCTCTCATCGGCCACACTGTCCGACATACCGGGGAGCGAACTCTCGAGTGCGAGATGTGTTCCTACTTAGCTTACGATAAACAGTCCATGAAGAAACACATGATCACCCACACCCATCTCAGGAATTACTCCTGCCCAGTTTGTGACATGAAGTTTGTGCAGAGCTCGAGTGTTAACAGGCACATGTGGCGAATACACAAGACGAGATATAGAGTCCGAGATCACACTGATAGAAGGATAATCAAATGATCAATTGTGTTTATATAGGTATTACAATATTTTGGACATGTCCAATTCTTTGGGAAAATTCTTGATTTTTCCCTGACGAGATTGATATCAATATTAAATATATGAAACTATTTAAAATATGGATGTCTAGGCATTTACAGAGCTTATGATCTGTCATCAGCTGGGTTAAATGATCATTTTACACACTGTAAAACATTGACTGTTCTGCCTATTTATTTATTTATTTGTATTTTTTCCACTATAAATTATATTTAATAATAAAAGTAATGTGACTTCCCGACCCGTGCCGAGGACACTAGAGCAGTTGATTCAATATTGGTTTGGGCGAATGAGAACTAACTTACTAGGTAACTAACTATTCCATATTCACGTATGATATTTTTTGATTCTCTGTATATGCTTGGTTTGAATATTACATAGCAAAATGGATGTTCAAACTTAGGCAGAATGGTGAATTCTAACAGTGTGTAAAGTACCATCAATGACAGGTCATAAGGCTACTTTTTAATACTGAAAACCATAGAGCTAATTATGGTTTTCACTCTGCCATGCCCAGAATTCCTTAGTCTGCCAACAAATATCCCAGTCTTGATTTCTTCGATAACAAGTTGTCTTCTTTCATGCGATCACAAATTCCATTTCTCTCTCTCTCTTCCATTCTCACCTAGTCCAATTTTTCTCTCTCTTATATCAATGATCATATCGTCTGCTTAGAGGTAAAACTCATTATTTGCAATACTGAGCAAAAATTTGTCGAGTGTACAAAATTACTTATCTACATTCAATGTATGATATGTAAAAGTCATTATCTGCCAAAAGTGGCCGTACAATAAAATAAAATCACACAAAAATCATTCATTACATTATTTCGAATTTTTGTGAGAAGTAAAATTAGTTATGATTTTTACTTGTTGAAATCGATATAATTTTTGCAAGTAAAAGTGACTAAATTACTTCATGAATTTTAATTGTCAATGGTTTAAAATGCATCTATTGCTTCCTCGTGACGCCATATTTCGGGTGGGTGGGATGGAGACAAGCGGGGGTATATCGCTTTCTCTATAATATCAGCGCGATAGAAAAAGAAAGCTACAGGGATGGGCTATCTAGTGGGCCATTGGCCATTCAATAATTAATATCATTAATTGAGATTTTTCAATTTTAAAGCAAAAACAAAACTAAAATAAGGTAAAAATTAATAAAGATCCAAAGACAAATATTTACCACACTTGCTAAAAAAAATTATTTTAAATCATTGAAAAATAAGTCAAATATTTGAGAAAATGTAAAAAAATATTTTGAACCTCATTATCTCAGAAACATGATTTATGCAAATAATGAGTTTTACCTCTAAGCTGACTATATATTCTTGTTCTTTAACTTCATACTACTGTCTTATTTTTTCTATTTTGACTGTATATTGCCCTTTAAAATACCCACTGGGCGTGTATATAAATAAATAAGCCCTGTGAATGCCTAGACTTCCATATTCCCCCTCTCAAAAATGTTTTCTCTCTCTGATTATTGATGTTTATAAGATTCTTATATTTTGCCACCGGGAAATGCCTAAAAATATTTTAAATATTTTTTACAACCAATAAATAGTTTATTACGCTGATGCAGTCTTTATTTATTTAAAATCTATGTATTCTGTATGTAGGAATAAAATAAAAAAATGTTTTATTATTTAGCTTCTTAAAATGATAGTCTGTGAAGACAATGATAATGTTTCTTATTTAAACTTGAGCAATAAGTAGTATTTTATGTGACAATTTCATCAATATTGAATCAAGAATTAAATTTTAATAAATTTCACATATTATAAAATAATTTTTGGTACACAGCATTTTAATTAATTTTTTTGTCATTTAATATGGCTATTATTTTTTATTTTATGAATTGTATGTATATTGTGATATCTTTTAAGTTTTTTTTTTTTTTTTTAATTAAATGGCGTTGCATAATAAATTGTATGCTTTTGCCAAAGTCATGTTGAATTATTTTATAAACAAACTGGTTCATAGTACGCAACCAGCAACCCAACCAGGCAGGCCCAACCGTCGGGTCTGCAAGCAACATAAACATAGGTAAGTCTAACAGTTCCGAGAAAGTTCTCTCCTTTCTCGTTTCAAAATTAAAAAGGAGAATCCCTCCACCAAACGATCAATCCTCCACCCATACTCATGCTACTGTCACCGTGTCACCGATCCGACAACAGGCCCCAGTCGAGCACTGCAAATCGATTCTGTTATTTTTTTAAAATTTAAGGAAAAGGTTCTATATAGATAGATTCCTGCTAGCTAAGATGAGTTAGATATTTGTAGGAAGGGAAATGAGTGGAGCCAAAGTCTTAAAAAAGGTTGGCATTTGGTCATTTATTGGGCAAACAAAGAACAATTGGTTGAGATCTTCCTCCTCAAAACGACAATCGCAAATGGGGGAGTCAAAGACGCCAATTCTCGCAAGGTGAGTCCTCGTACAGCAATGCCCTATCCTCATTCGACAAATGGTGGATGTATCTTTTTTGTTCAACAAAATTTTCGTAAACCAAAGCGTTGATGGGATATTAGGTTGAATGAGAGCGTAATGTTTTCCTTTTAAACTTTTGGAGGAGTTTCATTTGCGGGACCAGCTAGAAGACATATCAATATTTGGGATTGTCATAAGATCTGTGAACTAAAAATAAACTAAATAAGTCGTAGGTTACCAAACCCGCTCTAGAAGGTTTTTCTACTTCATCAATTAAAATAAGAATGTCGTCTTATTTAATAGATTTTTAGCACATAATAAAGTTATACTTCTCATTGTTATTGTTTCCTTAAATGTATTAATTGAATTTAGTGTTATGTTAAGAGAAACATTAAAAAATAAATTTGGTTTCTTAACTCTTAACTGGCGTCGTGGTAAAAAATTACGTTACTATCGTCCGAGTCCTGTTGGACCAACCCTTTTAAAAAATATATATATTTAAAAAATGTTTTTATTTTGATTTTTGTTTATAATTACATGGTTCATATTCTGTTAATCGGTAAATAAAACATCTTTAAATTTCAAAAATATATGCTTTAATCAGTCTTAAACAATAATATTGACAAAATGAAAAAAGGTAAATACAGTGTTTAGTAATTTGACCGATAAAACTTACTACATTTTTTTCCCCAAATTGATCACGTATTCTAAGAATAGAAAGAATGCTTATAAGAAAAAAAAAAAAAAAAACCATTAAACAACATAAAAATAACAATGGGTAAAATACACATTTTTTTTTACTAATTGAAGCAGATTGCATGTGCTTCTTATTCTATGGTATTTTTACAATTTAAGCACACTTGCCAGAAGGACACACAAAACATTTTTTCTATTATTGCGCTCCAGGACTTGTTGTCGCTCAGTCACTGGTGATGATGTAGGATAATTATCATTGAGTTCTTAGAGAAGCCACTGTTCTACTTAGTCTTCTTGGTTTATAGTACTAGCCCTGGTACCGCTTGGGCCGGCAACTTGCTTGTCCATGGTGGATATATTACAAAACAAAAAATTTTGTAAATGGGGTCTTAGCCGAACTGGACCCACTTACTTGTTTATAATGCTATTTTCACTGGCCCGATCGACACATCCTCTCACTAGCACATTTGCACTTCCACTAAAGACAGGTACTGAAGAGGGGGGGTCATTTCCGCAAATAAAGTGAGATTAGTAGATTAAACAAAAATCGACATGTGTCCAAAGGGGCAAGGACGCCAGATAAGAGTTAATTTAATGTATTTTATAGAGTAAGTTACCATGCCAAGTTAGATTGATGCGGGAGGAGGCGAGACTGCTGGCTGGCGATATGGTCTCTTGAAGATGTTTTATGATGTCCGCGTGCTCCAGGTGTAGAAAAGATGGAAGAAAAATAAGGAATTAATACAATGATACTCATGCTACTTTATAATAATTATTGTAACAGCCACAAAGGTTATTAATTAATTACGTAATTTAAAATTTATTTCGACGGTATAATACGAGTGTTTCGAAAAATAAAACACGAGCTAAATAATTATTTTGAATTTGTTTATTCCCCAAAATCATCCTCTTGGAGGTAGGTACTATTTTTTGGATGTTTTTAAAATCGGTTTTTTTTGTCTATACCCTTTTTTGACAGATGTCATGTTGACATTTTATTTGATTTTTGATAAGGTTCATTTCTGTAAACGCATCTTGTTCTATTATTTATTATTATTAGCTTCATGTCAAAAAATATGTAGATTATTGGTTAAAACTCTTCGATTAATATAAGTATATATTTATATTTAAAATGAATAGTGAATCCCACTTAACGGAATTTTTGTTGAAAAAATCAGGTAAATTAGAGCAGCTTTGTAGAGTTTGTTTATCAGAAAATACAGAAGAATCTAGATCTCTCTACGAAGAGTGTGAATCTAAAAGTATCGCATCTGTGGTGATGTTGTGTGCGCGAGTTCAAATATTCTCCCAGGACGGCTTGCCCAATATTATCTGCGCTCAGTGCCTAGGGGATCTGGAGGCTGCTAACAGCTTCAGGGTCAGGTGCGAACTCTCCGACTCTCTTCTGAGGAAGGTTTACAGCGACTCCAACCAGATTAAGGTCCAGGAAAATGGAGATGTTACAGAGACACAGGATGTAAAGGAAGAAGTATCGAGCAACCCGTGGATTAAATCTGAAGAAGTTAATGATGACAGTGATGCATATGATCCATTGGTTGAGAATTTAACATCAGATCTACCTGAATTCAATGGCAAAAATGAATCGAAAGATAAACTTTATTTACCAAAGAAAATAGACACCATTTTGACTCCAAAATCTCAAGATGAAATTGTAAATAAATGCAAAAAAAAATTCACTGATAACCAAATAAAATGCAGTAAAAAGCATGTTACTTTATCGCGTATTTGTAAAATATGTGGTAGGCCCCTTAGCAGTATAAAAGCTTTAGAAAATCACATAGAGTCTATTCACAAAGATAATAAAAATATTAAATTTGGCGTTATCACCGGGTACGGGAAACACAAGCTGTTTAAATGTACAGAATGTCAATATACGGCGAAACGAAGACAAGCTCTGATTTACCACACAAGAACTCACACGGGTGAGAAGCCGTACAAATGCGATGTTTGTAACGTTTCTTTTTCACAAAATGGCAGCTTAATCATTCACAAAAGAACGCACAGTGATCAGATGTATTTTACTTGCCCTGTCTGTGGAAAGCAATTTAAGCACAAGCACGCATATGAAATGCATAAACGCGTTCACAGTGACATTAAGAACTTCACTTGCGAACTGTGTAATAAAGGATTTAAATCCAAGATCACACTCGCTATTCACATCAAGCGGCATTTGAATATCCGAAACTATAGTTGCGAGCATTGCGGCCAGACATTTGTAACTTCCGAAGAACTGCGAAGCCACGTCAAAATACACATTGTCTCCGCTAAATTAGACTGCCACATCTGCCCGTTCAAAACCCGCATAAAAAGAAGCCTCGTCCGCCATTTACAACGCCACACAAAGGAAAAGAACATCAAATGTAAACTGTGCGAGTTTACAACTTACGAACAATGCAAGTTGAAATTTCACATGAGGAAGCATACTAAAGTTCAGAACTACTCTTGCCCGATTTGTCAAATGAAGTTTATTCACAGTTCCAGTGTCAACCGACACATGATGAGGAAACACAAAATAGAATACAGAGTTAACGATCACGTTGATAGAAGGGTGATTAAATAAATAAAATGAAATATTATGAACTTTTTTATTTCACATAATTATTTAAAACATTTTTCACATCAGGTTTTGTTCATTGTTTTTTTTTTTTCTCGAGGAGTTTATATATACTTATTACAGAAGTAAAGCAATTTTATTTAGTGCTGTTAATAATAAATATAAGGATAAATTAGTTTATTTAATTTGTATATTAGTTTATCCTTAACCTTCCACTCAGGTAACAATACAATCTGATATATTATTTTTACCTTGCATATTTTATTGTTCTATTTTTTTTTAAAAGTTCTATTTGTTTTTATAAAGATGAATGATATAGAAAAACCTCCAGATGGGTCAAGTTCTGACTCGTCTGGTGGCATAATGAAGACTGTACCGGACGCCACTGAATTTGTAACTGTGGTCTCAAGGGCCAAAAAACAAAAGTTAATAAAACCTAGGAAGTTAAGTTCTGACTCAGACTGCGTCCTTCCTTATAAATCCCCAAGCTCACGACCAATTGTTCCTGCAACCCCAACTACATTGCAGGATAAAATTATAGTAACACCAACCACCACACCTCCAAACAAAACATAATCCCGCATGTACAATGGAATGGGCCGGGCTCCGTTCATTGTACATGTCACTAAATTCCAGGTAGATTGCAACACCCAAACCAACCTTTACGACATTGACTTTGGTCGCTTCCTTCATAAGAATAATATCCAGATGGTCTGGAACGGAATTAAATCTGGCGGCCTCCGTGGTGTAGTGGTCAAGACGCTTGACTCACACACGAAAGGTTTCGGGTTCGATTCCCGGTGAGAACACAAAAAAATAAATGTGATTTTTCTGAAGCCTGGGTGTTCTGTGATGTAATTCACCACTGGAATTGGGCCTCCTGGCCTGTTGTGGTGCAACAAAAAAAAAAACAAATAAATAAAGTAACTGAGTGTCTGTGGGGTTTAAGACAGCGAACGAAGCCAATTCGTTTGTCAATTCAGAAATTTTGAAAACAGCGAAATATAACGCATTTGTACCTACTTTCCAGGTTACAAAACAGGGTGTAACCAAGGGTATTCCCTCACACTGGTCCGAACAGGACAAAGTGGAGAATGCTGAGGTATTGGTAAACGGTAAACGGGTTTGGTAAAGTAATAAAGGCCCGACGACTGAATTATCGATCGAGAACAGGTGACGTAGTCGAATGGAAACCTTCCCGCACGGTTGTCCTGACTTTCGACTCCAAGGCACTCCCATCCCACACCTCAATATCCAATGTCTCACTCCTCGTAGAGCTCTACGTGTTTCCGACCATCCAGTGCTACAAGTGCTGTAAATTCGGGCACACAAAAACTATCTGCAGATCTTCCGCACGCTGCTACAAATGTAGTTCCTCACATAATGGGGAGACCTGCACTGTAGCAGAGAATGCGCAAAAATGCCTAAACTGCTCTGGAAATCATTCAGCCATCAGCAAGATATGTCCAGAACTGAAAAGGCAACACAACATCAAGCATACAATGGCCGATAAAAGCACCTCGTTTGTTGAGGCTTCTAAGGTGTTCGGAAGAGCAACGGTTTCATACGCAGAAATCGCTTCCAAAGCGCCAATTCCCTAAAAACCGTTTCCAGAAATCAGTGGAGAGGAAGTCAAAATCAGAAAAACTTCCTTTCTAATCCAATACTCCCAAACCTGGTTCCTCCCTCCTATTTTTCCCGAAAGGACAACTTCCATCTGGGTCCAATAGAGGTGCTTTCCCCAGCACAGTCATCACCCAATTCATCATTAATCTCCACACTCCTAAATCTACTTCTCTCACTCCTTCAGAATAATACTGAAATACCGTCCAACGTTGCTCACCAACTTCAACATATTAACTCAATTTTAAATATTCACAATGACTCCTCCGACGAGGATTCTACAGTGGAATGCCCATAGCCTCTTAAATAAAAAAGAAGATCTTCTTCATACCATGCAAGAAGAATAAGTCTCTTTCGCCGCCATTTTGGAAACATGGATGATCCCGGGATCTAATGCCAGGTTCTGGGGGTTCCATTGTCTCCGGGATGATAGCGATGATGGGAGGGGTGGTTCTGCCCTTCTCATCAAAATTCCCTTCCCTTTACCTTTTTATAATTAGGATGAAGTATTTACTTTAATTTTAAAGTCTATTTTTTTACTTACATTTTTTTCTCCTAGAATCATCGTATTTATAACATAATTGAAAAATCTGTAATAATGAGTTTTTTAATGAGTTTTGGAATGAAAACTGCGGAACTCATCCATTTTGGATACTACTCGTAAATTATTTACTGCCAGTAAAGTAGGCGACAACAAAGAGGAAAAATAAAATGCTTTAAAAATGACCAACAAAATATTGGGTTAAAATAGGGTTAATACAAGACACAGGATTACATTATAGATAAAAAGATTGCTTAATAGAAGGTTTAATACATCATATTTAAAAGTCAAGCGGTGAATTATGCACAGTAACAAATAATAAAATATGTTAGGTTATTAAAATGAAACCATGTTTCACATTTTTCATGCTTATTATCACAACCGTTACCTCCCGTGACCTAAATAATAGAGTACATAAAATCATTATTTAAAATATTGTATTCTATTAACTAGAGATGGCGTATGTAATTACGCTTCCTGCTATCAATGGTGCTCTAGAGGCCGGCATATCCGTAGGCTTGGACACATCCTTACCCGACGACCTAAAGCTCCCCCTCTGCTCAACTGGAACATCCGTTAGGCGCTACAACTTCACTCTATTATCCGTATACCGCCAATACAGAGATAACCCCATGTGCGATCAGTACCTATGCGCTGCATATGGGGTCCTTATGACCGGACTGGTTCGCACGTAGGAGTGAATTTGGATAGAGACGCGGTAACCAAAGATGCTGCATTCCAGATTCCGATGACAGAAGAGGAAGGCCGTGCGATTTCCCGTGCACCAACGGTAGAGCTAGTGAGAGACATAGTGACTCTGATAGTCGCAACGAAGGTGAATATGTGGCTACAGAACCACCATACAGGCCAGGGCGTAGCAGCTGGGTACACAGCTAAAGTCTTGAGGTTAAAGCTGCCTAACGCTAACGACCAGCTCCGCACTACCCTGGCACATACTATCAGCCACTGGGCATCAACCCTCTATGTAATACGACTTGCTGGTGTCCCTGGTATCCGTGAGACAGTAGCTCTCGTAGGTTATGACGTCGTTGGTGTAACGTTTGCCAATGATGTTTCTATAAGGTTCAGGACAATGCCTGCTGGTACACACAGGGTTGCAGTTTGCTTCGAGGGAGCTAAAAGACTGCTACGGTCAAAAGTCGCAGCATTCTGCCCAGATATTAAAGACATATCTATTTTACTGTTTCCATTATTTGTATTTCAGTAAGTTAATAAAGTTATTGCCTTATTCGCGGGGTGTATGTTAAGTACTGATTTTACATTTTCTATACTGGCAACTCATATAAGACTGTAAATATTCCTTTCCTTCCCAAATCCTTCCTTTTTTAAAACTCTTGTTGCTTCTACCGTTCTGTGAGAAAGTCACATGTGAAAATTCACCTCTCTGATAAATCTTTATCATATACTGCGTCAGCATATTCGTACAAAGTGAAGTTTAGTGTGTTATAAATAGACTGAATTGTACAGTTCATCATCATCTACAACATCTACACGATACCGGTATATACCGGCACGAATGTGCTGCAACAATAGTGAAGTGCTTCATATAAGAAACAATCGGAAGAACTTTAAAAGTAAGTAACAATTCCATACAGTCCGCTAAAACTCTGAAATCTCGCTGTGATCAGTTACTCAATGTCTGAGAGGCATTGAACGGACCAAACATTCCTTTTTGGTTAAATATAATTCAATTTCCGTATAAAAACAACAACATAGTTATTACAATATTTAGGGATTACATTTTTAATGAATTTCAATGAAATGGAAAAGATTTTTTATGCGCTCACAACTGATGTAAAGGGACCCTGGAGAAATTTTTTGGCAAGTTACATTCAGAAATATTTACTAGGTACTCGCATAATAATTATGAATATTACTTACACATTGTAATATAATATTGATTCGAGCCTTTACAAGTGGAATTCCACTTGCAATTACGAATGACACTATGTGCATTACAAATGATTTTATTTGAATAATAGATACTTAGAATGTAATTGGATATATTTAATTATATATGTAAACAAAATTTAACCCCGAGGAATTGTTATATCAAGAAAAACAAAGAAACATTTCAAGAGAATATGGAAGACTTGGCATTTATACAGTCGGCTGGTATTCATAGTTAATGGATCACTATAAAACAGTGCATCCAATCATGGATGTAACAGTTAATGTGATCTCTTAATATGGGCAATACAGACCATTAGTCACGTAGAAAAGATGGGTCGACGACATTGCCTCTATTGCCGGTAAAACGTGGATGATGAAAGAGGGTGATAGGAAGGAATGGAGACGTTTGGAAGAGGCCTTTATCCAGCAGTGGAGAGAATAAGGCTGCAGAAGAAAGAAGAAAGAAAGAAAGTCACGTAAAATACTAAACCTGGATATTATTTTCTTAAAAAATTAATTGTCTTGTCATTTTGTGTAAAAATAAAAAGCCCCGAATTAATTTCTTATTCTTAATTATTGAGTATCAGTGTTAATTAAGGTCCTGATGTCACTGCGACTCGTAAAGATCTATTGTGACGCATGTGTTAACCTAGCCACTTTGGCATTACAGCATGGGATCTACGGCAATATATTTTTACTTAAACAAGATATATTTACAGTCTATTTGATTTTTCTTCTGTCTACCGTGTCGTTAACTTTATACTGGATTCCATGGATTCTCCCCATGTGCTTGTTGACACTGGAACTGTGACAAAACTTCATCAAACAAACAGGACACGAATAGTTCTTTTCTTTAGTGTGTTTCCGCATGTGATACCTCAGTTTCTCAGAACTGAAGAAAGAGTTCCCGCAAAGATCACACTTGAACGGACGCAGACCGATGTGTCGCTGAATATGCTTTACTAAGTTCTTCTTCATTCGCGTTCGGAATTCGCAGAGATCACACAAAAAGCTTTTTTCTGCGCTGTGAACTTTGGCGTGATTGCACAGTTCGACGCGAGTAACAAACATCATGCCGCAGGTCTCACAGCTGAAGTTTTTGATGTTGTAATGTCGATTCATGTGGCTCTTCAACGTTTCTTGCGATTTCAGTGTTTTTCCGCAAATTATGCAGGTAAAGTCGGTCGCGTTTTCATGCACACTTTGATGTCTTTTATAGTTCTGTTTGTGCCTGAACTGTTTGCCGCAAGTATCGCAGATAAAATCCATTCTTCCCGTGTGGATCTTCATGTGCATGGTTAGGTTAGTCTTCTGGGAGAACCGGTTGCCGCATATTTCACATTTGAACGGTCTCTCGCCCGTGTGAACTCGAAGATGATTGAGAAGTTTGAATTTGCGGGGCGCGGTAAAAGAACACTCCGGGCAATGGAATCTTTTGTCCGCTTGTCTGTACCCTGAAATCATTTTTTGTATCTTTTCTTCGCTGTGCATATTGTTAATATGTTTTTCTAATGTGTACTTGCTGCCTAGAACTTTACTGCAGATATCGCAACACACCTTCCCATCGTTTTCATTTTTAGGACTTAAATGTTTGGACTCAGACTCGACGGGGGATAATGATTCATTCCTCGAGAGGTTATCCGATTCAACGTCTGCATCGGAAAGTATTTCTTCTAATCTAAAAGAAGACTTCCGTTTTTTTTTCGACGTCGCTCTTTTTAATTTTTTATTCGATTTAGATTTTTTCGTAAGATGTTTAATACTTTTTGGGTAAGGTACTTCGTCATAATCGAGTTTATCTATTTCTTGGTAGCTGTAATCGTCTTCTATTTTTATTTCAAACTTCGAGGTGTCGATTTCATCTTTAACAGCACTTGGAATGGTATTTGTTGTTGGATTGAGTTCACCGGATACGTAGAATTTTCTGATGAGTGAATCCGTCAGTTCACACTTCACTCTAAAGTTATCAACGATGTCCAGTTCTCTAGAGCACGGAGAACATATTATATCAGGAAGGCCATCCTGTTCTAATATTTGAACTCCAGCACACTGCATTATTCTATCGGAAATGGAAATGGAAATAGACTCATTTCTTTCGAATATAGAATCAGAGCTTTCATTACATTCTGATAAACAAATTCGACACAGCGAACTTAATTTATTGGACCTATTTGCTAAAATATCCTTTATTTCTAGTTCGGTTTTCATTTTCAGTTGCAGTTATAGTCGAACAATTTAAGAGAAAGTTCGAGACAAAAATGTGATAGTTACAAAAGTTCTTCGTACTTAATGTAAATATGTTTTTTTCCTCGGCAAATTTGTAATTTAGTTACTTTTCCTTGCTTCATTTGCGTACCGCAGTATTTTTGTTTCCTCTACTTGTCAAAATACTGTCAAATGTCAAAGTCGAAAGTCAAAATAAAAATGCCAAAGTTGAAACACAGAAAAACGAACTATACAGACTTGTAATAAAGTTGTCTATGCAATTGGTTCTTCTTCTTTTTCTTCGTTTTTTATGTCCTTATCGGTTATTAGTATATTTTGATATTAGTGTTAGTAATATAATATACAAGTTAGTGAGTTAGTTATTAATATTTTGAAAACTTTGCATAATACATAACATATTTACATCTTAACATTATTCATAACTAAATATTTACAAAGAATTTAAAATAAATGTTTATTGGGTGGGGACAGGAGAGTTAGGATACGAACTGGGATATATCAGAGAGGTCAGATAGGAACTCAGGATAACAATCATGTATGGAGTATAAAAAAAAACACGGTTAAAATCTTCCTCCTCAAGCTGACATTTGCAAATGGTAGAGTCCCGTACATGAATTTCGAACATGTGAGAACCATTGCGGCAGTGCTCAATGCGTATTCTGAATATGGAGGATGTCTCAAACTTCTTTAGAATCACTTTGGAAAACTACGGCTTTACTGTTACATTTAGCTTCAGTTGGAAAAGATACCTACCCTTGGCTTGGGAGGAGGCTACCCAATATTCTGGTCCTGTGGAAAGTTACTTCTCTTTAGTCATAACAAGGAGATCACCCAGCGGTAGTTAATTACGATAGGCAGGATCCCCGGAGTGGACAGCCCCCTTTGCTAACGCGTCCACTCTTTCGTTCCCGGGAATACCACAATGGCAAAGGATTCAAGACATAACAATGCTCTAATTGGATGCTTCTGATAAAGAAAGAAAAAATCTAGTTTCCTCGCAGAGCCCGTCCTCGAGATAAAGAGAATGGAGGGGATTTGATTTTTTGTAACTCATTCAAGGAATCCGACAGTTTTTTTTTACAAATTAATACGTTATTTTCAATTAAAAATATAGTAAACAGAATCATATTTTTTTACGGCACACAAAATCAACCGCCACCTATGTAAGTCATAGACCCTTACCTTAGTATACTCTAAGGTTAAAATAACACCTCATTGAGACTTGACTGAATAAATTTAATATAATAAACTATTTTTTTTTTTTCAAATATGGCGTAAATTTAATTTTTTAATCACATATTTTTATGGTATCAATTTTCTCTATGGTTTAATAGTTGCGGTATATAACATCGAAGTGTCAAGTTGTCAAATAAGGAAAAATATGGCAATTGAGAACCGACAGACCTTTGTAATAACAGATTTGAAATGCTTGATGGTTTACAGTGAGAATGTTGACTTTATATATCTATCAATTTTAATAAAAAGCGCGATGTTTTTAAATGTAAAAAATTTGACGCAATTTCAAAACAATTAAATTAGACAAAACGACTACACTTTTGTATTCATAATTGTTTGATAACTCACCCTCATCTTCAATATGAACAGTGTCATTGAAGTGGAAGAGTTTTTACTTAAAAAATCCGAAAAGTTGGAACAGTTGTGCCGGGTTTGCTTGTCAGAAAATATTGAACAAGCTAAATGTGTTTATGAAGATTACGAATCAGGGAATATCGCGTCTGTGATGATGTTGTGCGCGCGAGTGCAGATAGTCTGCCAGGACGGTTTGCCCGATATCATCTGCGCTCAGTGCTTAGGGGACCTGGAGGCTGCTAACACCTTCAGGGTCAGGTGCGAACTCTCCGACTCTCTCCTGAGGAAGGTTTACAGCAACTCCGACCGGAGTAAGATCCAGGAGAAGGGAGAGGTCACAGAGACACAAGATGTAAAGGAAGAATTATCGTGTGAGCCATGGATTAAATCAGAATTAGAAGATAATTTAGATAGCGATGATCCATTAATTGGAAGTTCTTTAGTAGATCTTGATTTTAAACCAGTTAAAAAGCGCCTTAGAGATTCCGAAGTTGCTTCGAAATGTAAAAAATCTAAATCTCAATGCACCGCTGATGTTTCCATTTTAAAATTGACTAGCAGAAATCATAAAATTAAATCTTTTGTTTGTAAACTGTGCAGTCGGCCACTCAGCTCGAAAAAATCTCTCGAAAACCACATCCGCACCATGCACTGCGAGAAAAGGACTTTAAAAATGGGAAACGTCTCCGGATTCGGAAAGGATCGAAAGTTCAACTGTTCCGAGTGTCCTTATTCAACTCCGTGGCGAAAGGCTCTTGTGTCTCATTCGAGGACCCATACGGGGGAAAAACCGTACAAGTGCGACATCTGTCAGGGATGCTTTACTCAGCCTAGCAGTTTGAGCGCACACAAAAGATTGCACAGTGATCAGATGTATTTCACATGCCCCGTCTGTGGTAAGCAGTTCAAACACAAACAGAAGTTGGAGAGCCACAAAAAGGTTCACAGTGATGTCAAGAACTTCAAATGCGAACTGTGCTCAAAAGCTTTTAAATCCAAAGAAAGTCTCACAACCCATACTAAACGCCATTTAAACATACGCGATTACAGCTGCGAGCATTGCGGGCTTACATTTGTCGCTTTGGAAGACCTCATCAACCACGCTAAAAAGCACACGGATGTCAAGAAGTTCGAGTGCCATATTTGCGAGTTTAAAACCCGCATTAAGCGAGTTTTGATCAGCCATTTACGGCGGCATACTGGAGAGAAAAATTTCAAATGTGAGATCTGCGAGTTTTCTTCGTACGAGGTATACACCTTAAGGCGGCATATGAAGAAACACACACAAGAAAAGGATTATTCTTGTCCCATTTGTCAAATCAAGTTTACCCACAGTCCAAGTGTCAATAGACACATGTTGCGAATACACAAAATTGAATATAGACACAACGATCACACAGATAGAAGAGTTATCAAATAAACATCTATTATATATTTTAAAATAGTTTTTATTTCACTTCCATGTTTTGTTTTCTTTTTTATTATTATTATTAATTTTAAGCGAGCAGCTTAAAGCCGATATGCTTAAATCTATTTAAACGAAAGTTAGTTATTGGCTCACTTTAACTTTTCCAAAAACAAATCTAATCCATTTTTGAACCCATTGAGATCAGCTCTTGTGGCAGCTTATTCCAACTATCAACATCTCTATTGCTCAGGAAATGCTTCCGTGGATCTAAATAGATTGGATCTCGTTTTCTCCAGCCTGAGACTGAGGCCTCGAAGACGAGCATCTTGTTTAAGCTTGAACATGGGATCCAAATCTGGGCAGCTATAGTGACTGTTGAGTATCTTGTATGTATCTATCGGGTCACCCCTTTCTTGCCGTTCCTGCAGCGTTGTGAGACTGAGAGTTTCCAGTCTCTCCACATGGAAGCTGTTTTAGGGTCGACGACAACTTTGCAGCTCGTCTTTGGACTCTTTCCAACAAGTTGATATCCTTAACGAAATAAGGATTCCATATCTGAAACCCGTATTCGAGAGTAGGTCTGATATATGTTTTGTATATTTTTAAGTAGCATAATTGGTGTTATATATGAGAAGGCTTTTTTTATCAAGTGGATAATTTAATTGGATTTTTATGTTATGTTTAATATGTGACATTCCCATTTTAAATCATCTGTTATTGTTATTCCAAGGTCTTTTTGTTGTTTCACAATATTCAAATCTACACCATTCAGACTATATTTAAATTTGGGTTTTACTAAACCATTTTACTTTTAGTAGGAAAAACGGAAGTTGATTTATCAATAATGCAAGTAAGTCGATAGGTGTAAAATTTTAAGAAATATAGATATCAAATGAAGGAAGAATGTAAGTCGTCACTAAAACTAGCAAATCAGATAAAACTTCTCTACTGATTTTTAGTTTTTTTTTTTGATGTTTGAGAAAGCGCCGTCAGCACAGAAAAAATATGAAAAAGACATGCTACATATATAACTCTCTGACAGGATAAGAAACATCGAGATATGTAAAGGATCAGGAGTACACAACAAACGTAGTTGAAAGAGTGGCTAATCTGAAATGGTCATTTGTGGACATATTGCCAGATTAAAAGACCAAAGATGGATGATGTATGGAAGAGGCTTATGTTAATGGCTGTGTGATTATGATATCATTGAGATATCTTTAAAAGAAGTTTGATTTAAGTCATTTAAATACACTCATGTATAAAAATAAGAGGTATAGAGAGGGCTGAAGCAAGTTTAAAAAAAAAATATGTGTGACGTATTTACTTTAAGTTTTATATTTATATTTTGAAAATGTGAAATCTGTAATCTGTTTTTTTTATTTTTTAAATGTCATTCATTACCTTGCTTTTTTTGTCAAAGACTATGATTTCTATAATAAAACAAAATAAATAACATTTTCTAAAACAAAAGATTGAATAGTAGCTATAATAAGAGAATAGCACACATCAATAATTTGATTAATGAATTTGCAGAATTCATCCATTTTGAATACTTCTTGTATATTATTTACTGCAAGTAAGGTAGGCTGACAGAGAGGAAAAAATAAATGCTCCAGAAATGACCTACAAAATGTTGTCATCAAACAGGGTTACAAAATACAAGATTACATCATAGATAGAATGATTAAAAGGATAACATTTAATAATTTAAAATACAAGCGGCGAATGAGGAACTTCAGCCCTATGGGAAATTGGATACAAGAAATTTTTTCTTAGGCGCGGTATAAATTAGAGCATAAAATTATATGGCTAAGTTTCTTAAAAATGTATGAATAAAATATAACTACTTTGAATGACGTCACTAGTTAATAAAAGAATCATTTTTGCAAACCAGTTGTAATAATATTTATGTTGTCTGTGCCTTAATAAAATACTTATGTGATCTTGTAGCAAATATTATAAATGTTCAAAATGTTGTAAACAATTTACCAGACCTGAATTTACCAGTCTTACCAAAGGGTAAGCGCTCGTTGGTCAAAATGAAATAAAAGTGAAACTAAACCTAGAAGTTTTATTGATAATTTTAAAATAATAAATCATTAATAAAAAATACACAAGAAAATAATAATAATACTAAACCAAGCAACTAAGAAATCCGAAGGAAATTGAAATGACTAAACAAAGCAATCTGGCGCCCCCTGGAAATGACAAAAGTAAGCCAATTCTTTCACCACCGGACTTTTGAAATGAAACTATGTTTCACATTTTTAACGCTTATTCATTTTATTTAATTTCTGTGCAAAAATAACACAGAAAATACAATATTTAGGAATGACATTTTTAATGAATTTGGATGAAATTAAAAAAGTTTATTTATGTATTAGCTCACTATCGATGTAAAGGGACCCTGGCAAAATTTTTGGCGAGTTATATTCAGAAATTTTTACTAGGTGGATCTTTACTCGCATAATAATTATGAATATTATTTACACATTGTAATTTAATATTGATTTAAGCCTTTACAAGTGGAATTCTACTTGCAATTACGAGTAGCAATATGTGCTTTAAACATTATTTTATTTGAATAATATATACTTAGACTGTAATTGGATACAACAAAATACAAAATTTATTCCCGAGGAATTATTATATCAAGATCAAGAAAAACAGAGACATTTTAATTGAATGTGGAAGACTAATGGCTGGTATTCATATTCATAGTTCACTATAAAACTTACGAATCAATTACGAATGACACTATGTGCATTACAAATGATTTTGTTTGAATAATAGATACTTAGAATGTCTTTATAATTATATTTGTAAACAAAATTTATCCTCGGGGAATTGTTATATAAAAAAAACAGAAACATTTCAAGTGAATATGGAAGACTTAGAATTTATACAATTGGCTGGTATTCATAGTTCACTATAAAACAGTCCATCCAATCATGGATGTTACATATAGTGTGATCTCTTAAATCAAAGTAATACAGACCATTAGTCACGTAAAATACTAAACCTGGATATTCCTTTCTTAAAAAATTAATTGTCTTGTCATTTTGTGTAAAATCAAAAAGCCCCAATTTAATTTCTTACTCTAAATTATTGAAGCTCAGTGCTAATTAACGTCCTGATGTCACTGCGACTCGTGATGATCTATTGTGACGCATGTGTTAACCTAGTCACTTTTCAATTACACCATGGAATCCGTCACAATATATTTCTAGTGAAGCTAAATTTAAAATCTATTTTATTATTCTTCTGTCTCCGTGTCATTAACTTTATACCGGACAAAATACAAATAATAAAAAAATTACTTTAATAGTAATTAAACCTAGATGTTCTCTAGAGCACGGAAAACATGATTATATCAGGAAGGCAATCCTGTTCTAATATTTGAACTCCAGCGCACTGCATTATTCTATCGGAAATGGAAATAGACTCATTTCTTTCGAATATAGAGTCAGAGCTTTCATTTCGACACAGCGAACTTAATTTATTAGACCTATTTGCTAAAATATCATTTATTTCTAGTTCGATTTTCAGTTGCAGTTATAGTCGAACAATTAAGAGAAAGTTCGAGAATTACAAAAGTTCTTTGTACTTAATGTACATATGCTTTTTCCTCGGCGTAATTTTGTTACTTTTCCTTGCTTCATTTGTGTACCGTAATATTTTTGTTTCCTCAATTTGTCAAGATACTGTCAAATGTCAAAATAAAAGATGCCAAAGTTGAACCACAGAAAAACGAACTATACAGATCTTTGAATAAAGTTGTCTATGCAATTGGTTCTTTTTCTTCTTAGTTTTTTTAGGCTTTTTCACCCCTAACTGGGGTGTTTTAGCCAGTGTCGAGTTTTAGATTTTATTTATTTAAATATGTGTTAGTTATACATACAAGTTAGTTAGTAAGTATTTTATATTTCACATTACATATACTTTACATAATATATAACTTATATACAACTTATACTATTGAAAACTACACATTTACATCAAATTTTGAATATATGTTTATTGGGTGGGGACAGAAAGTTAGAATATGAATAGGGAATGGGACGTTGATATGGAAGAGGTTGGATAGGAACTCAGGATAACAATCATTTATGGGGCATAAAAAAAAACATGAATTAGATTTTCCTGCTCAAGCTGACATTTGCACATGGCAGAGTCTCAGACATGGATTCTGAACAAATGAGAATCATTACAACAGTGCCCATTGCGCATTTTGCATATTTTTATTTTATTTATTTGGAATGGAAGATATCTCAAATTTATTCAGAATCACTGTAAAAATCAAGTTTTTTCTGTTACATTTAGTTTCAATTGGAAAATGTATCATCAAATGGCTTGGGAGGAGGCTACTCAATATTCTTGTCATATGCGAAGTTGCTTCTCTTTTGTCATAAAGAAAAGATCACCTAGGGGTAGGAAATTACCATAGGCGATCCCCGGAAAGGACCACGTCCTTTGCCAACGCGTACACCTTTTTGTTACCGGGAATATCATGGCTAGGGATCCAAGACATAACAATGTTTTTATTGGATGCCTCTAATAAAAAAGAAGAAAACGAGTTTCCATGCAGAGTTCGTCTTTGGGATAAGAAGATGGGAGGTGTTTGATTTTTTGTGAGCTTAAAGCGTACTTGACAGCTTCTCGGATTACAATACATTCCGCTGTAAATAATATTCGTTATTGAGCAATTTGTACAATCTTTGAGAGGCGTTGTCTTCACAATAAATGGCCGAACCCGTGGGATGGCGAATCTGACCGAGATTCATCAGTGTAGACAATTCTCCAACCTATCCATCTTGACGAGCGAAGACGGTTGAATGTACACCGGGGCTGTAAGTGGCTTTCAACTCCGAATGTGAGTTCATTATTTACGGTCTGGAACTGTATCCATAGTGCCGCACGATTAATCAAATTGAGATCCATCCGATGGATCCGGTGGTTTCTCTTAATCATCCATGTTTCAAAAATATTGCAACACAAAGAAATTAAATATTTACAAATGTGAAAAAAAAAGTTTTGTTACCTGGTTTGAGGTTTCAGGACAATCAGAATAAAACAAAACTAAAACCAACTAATTCTAATAAAGGCACTTAAAAGTATAAAAACTTTATATCCCCACTGTTTTTTAACAAAATAGTATGTTATTTTCAATCAAAAATATATTAAACACAATTATAATTTTCTGACACAAAATCAACCGCCACCAATGTAAGTCATAGACTTATGCACGACTTATGCAATTGGTTAATGACAGCCACTGCATCTGACATTTGACGTCCGACATAAAACTTTATTATTTAATCTATGGACTAAGGACAGATTTAGACAATTTAGATTTATTCGTGATTTTGTTTAAGTGTTGTGTTTTGGTTGCACTTTTCTTCAGTTAACTGTGTAAAAATAGTCGAGTTGAAAATGAAGCTTGAATATGAAATTCAGGACATTCTTACTAATAAATCTGAGAAATTAAAGACGCTGTGCCGAATATGTTTATCATCAGAAAACTCTGGACAATTCATATCACTTTTTGAAGTAAACAATTCAACTTCTGCGTCTGAAAAAATAGCCCTTTGCACAAAAGTGCAGTTAGAAAACAGTGATGGCCTCCCTGGCAATATTTGTGAATTTTGTAGCGAGAAATTAGAAATTGCACACAGTTTTAGAATAAAATGTGAATACTCAGATTCATTGTTGAAAAAAATATATTTCAACGTCGTGCACGCCGGGATTGTTAAAGAAATACAAGAATTACCTAGCACGTCTGTCATCCTCAAAGACGAAGTAGAGGCAATCGACGATTGGATCAAATTTGAAGAGGATAATCACAGTGATGGAAGCATAAAAGATTTTGGCCATGAGAACATCGCCTCACTTACAGAATCTTTAAAACTAGGTAAAAATAATGACTCGGATGGGACAGAAAAGTGCGAAAAAATTGCGACAGAGTCAAAAAAAGTTGTAGCCAAAATGAATGTGAAAAAAAAATCCAAAATATCTTTGTGCAATGGTGACGGTACCAAAAAATTCTTGTGCCATTTGTGCAATAAGGGACTAAGTACTAAGTATTCTCTCGAGAAGCACGTGGCGAGTATGCATCGCGATGAAAAAAAGCTTAAATCGGTAAAAATGTATCAATGTTCCGAGTGTTCGTATTCTACGCCTCGCAGTTACACCTTGGGGTATCATATGTCAATACACACAGGAGAAAAGCCTTTCCAATGTGATATTTGCGAGCGTCGATTCGCACAACCCAGCTCCTTGTACGTGCACAAGAAAAGCCACAGTGACAAAATGTACTACACTTGTGCGGAATGCGGAAAACAATTCAAGCATAAGTTCATCTACGAAAACCACAAAAACGTGCATAACAATATTAAGAAATTCACTTGCGCTATTTGCAATAAAGGTCTCCGCTCGCAGCAAACTTTAGAAGACCACATGAACAGACATTACAACATCAAAAACTTTAGCTGTGAAATCTGCGGTTCTACATTTGTTACGCGGGTCGAGTTGATCAGCCATGGAAAGAAACACAGCGACGAGAAACGTTTCCAGTGCAGCATTTGCGAGTATCGTTGCAATGTGAAAAAGAGTCTGGAAACTCACGTGTTGCGGCACACGGGGAAGCGACTCTTCAAGTGCGAGCTTTGCGAGTTGTCGTGTTACACGCGAGTCGAACTTAAACTTCACATGAGAAAACACACCAAGGAGAAGAATTACTCCTGTCCGGTATGCCAAATCAAATTCTCGCGCAGTACCGGAGTCAATAAGCACATGATGTACACGCACGGAATACAATATAAGATAAATGACACGACTGATCGAAGAATAATTAAATAATTAATTTAATCAACAATATTTTGAGAATGGTATGGAATAAAAGATAATATATGGAATAAACTTATATTATGGAAACATACAGTCAACAATTAAATTACAAGGTTAAAAGACAGACCAGCGAAGTTTCTAAATAATAATTATGCATATTCAATTATGGCACATTCCTTAATATGTGCGTGCGTGTAATATATACATGTAAGGATGCGTGTTTGTGTGTATTTGTATGATTATTGAACTGAAGTGGAATTAGACTTAGTTATTAATAGGCGACGTTTATGGATAAATATTTCATTTTAATTAATTTCAAGGCATAATTTAGTCGAGCTTTTTAATAAAATAAGCAGTCTTTTCATCATCCTGTAAAAATAATAAAAATGGCATATGCGGTGTTGTAACTTAAGGGTTAATATGGCGGTCTGGACATTTATAGGGTCTCATCTGAATTTTGATATTAAATTAGGACTGTTTTAACTAGTATACATATTGACCAACAATGTTTTAAGTAAGTCCAAATTTTTGCTGACCGGCTGGATTTCCTCCCTAAGATGTTATTTAGATCGAAATTTGTTGTAACAGCGAAGGAAAACCAATGACAAGCGCTGAAAATGCCTAGACTTCCATATACCCTTCTCAATAATGTTTTCCTTTTCTGTTGCAACTAATTTAGATAGTAAATATTATTTATTAACTGTTTGGTCTTGCTGACCGAATTTGTCTTGTATTTAGTTTTTTGCTTCATATCATTATTTTTTTTATTTTTAATTGTCCAGTAATAAATCAATGTCTCAGGAAGGCAAAAAATAAGACTGAAAACAAAAGACAGCTTTCACGGGGTAGTGGCTAAGACGCTCAACTAACTCACAGAAGGTTCTGGGCCCGATTCCCAGTGAGAAAACAAAAATTTAATGTGACTTCTCTTGCTTGGGTGTTTAGTGCTGTAATTACGAACGCTATCTTCATCTGTAAATATCGAGACGGTACACTTCTGTACTATCTCTATCTACCTCGGTATGTTCTGCCGACTTGTCATCTCGACGTCACATGATCGAATCCAACCAATAAATGACCCCGAAAATTTAGTCCACGTTCCTTACTGCATTGAAATTTAAGATAGTTCTCATTTATATTTTAAATAGGCTTCTTTAATAAAAAGTGCCCACTTCAAAGCGATCATAAATTCCAATTCAAGTAAAAAATGCTAGCTTAAACATGGTTTTTATATGACTTTTGACATATGCCATTTGAGAAGTTCACATTTATCTTCAATTTTATATACAAGTTAAATTAAGTTTTCTGTATGAAAAATAGAATATGCATACAATTTTTTTTTTCTGAACATTTTCATTAACAGGTTACCGACGAAGGTACTTAACATTTTCATACAAATATGTGTATTTCAATGGATGAATCTCACCCACACGATAAAGGTTTCAGTTTTTTTACTTGACAAAAGTAAACCGAGGGAAGATTTAAGGAAATTGGATGTTTAAACATAGGCAGAATGGTGAATGTTACACAGTGCGTAAAGTGGTCACTTAAACCAGCCAATGGCAGGTCATAAGCCCTGTTAATCCATATTCCCTTCTCAAAAAAGGTTTTCGCTTTCTGCTGCAACAAATTTAGATCGAAATAACTCCCTAGGAAAGAAATCCAGCCTGTCTGCAAACATTTGGACATACTCAAAACATTTTTGAATTAACTAACCGGGGTAAGAAGAAGTATAAAAATTGGCAAATTGTTTTCAGGCGTTGCCCAGTAGGTGAATTGGTTAAGTTGGATAAATCTCACCCACATGATAAAGGTTTCACCTCTTTTACTTCACACAAGTAAACAGATGGAAGAGTTGATGAAATATGGATGTTTTAACATAGGCAGAATGGTGAATGTTACACAGTGTGTAAAGTGGCCACTTAAACCAGCCAATGACAGGGCTTATGACCTGTAAATGCCTAGACTTCCATATTCCCTTCTCAAAATGTTTTCCCTCTCTGTTGCAACAAATTTAGATTTATAATTTACTTTGTGAAGTTCTGTACTTGTAATTTAGGTTACAATGTAAGGAATTATGTAAAAAAATATAGCCCAATTTGCACTGTTCTAACTAATGAAAGACTCGTATATATTTTTAAAAATAAATTAAAATGAATAAAGAAAAGCATTTTTTTTTTAAATCTTCAACACATTCACAGTTATGCCATCTATAGACGTCCAAATTGTGTCTCTCATTTAGGAAATGTCCAAAAGACATTGAAGCAGTGGTGTAGTCCTAAATAAAAAAGTACCAGAGCGCACCGCCACCACTATGGTAATTTTTTTTGTACATTTTTAAGAAATTTTGCAGTACAATTAAGTGCTGTAATTTTTACTGCGCGCAAGAAAACATTTTTTGTAGCCAATTTCCTGTCGGGCTAAAGTTGCTCATTCTCAACCCGAGTACCTACAACTTGTATTGCTGTAATCTGTAGCTAACTTCATGGTATGTTACCGTAGAATGGTTTTCCTGCATATGGGCGACTCTATTAGCCAGTGGCGTGTTATTACACTAAGAATGCGATAAATGTTTCTCTTATCAACCCAGTACAAATGATTGTTTTGAATTTTTTTGGCCAAAAGTAAAATAAAAACAAATTAGTAGATATTTATTTTATTATAATATTATGTGTATATGTTACAATAGTACATTCAATTAACGTTTTCTTTCATAGAAAATTCCTCTGTAAAAATATAATACACGAGTTGTAAAGAAAAAAATATTTTGCATATGAACTAAGCAAAAGACGAAATCAAAATATAGTAAATAATTAATGTTGACATATGTTTTAACAATTTAATGGCAATCTGAAAACTTATAATTATTATCCTACCTGTTAACTGCGACAGAAATACTAACAAAATGGCTGCCTATAGATTTTTTATAGGAGGAAGTTTTTTTATATGTTAAATGAGGTTGCTTTTTTAAACTGAAATACGTTTTGTACAATATGCCCCGTTTTTATTGAAGGAAAATATAAATAAATTCAATTCATACCCCTGAAAAGTAGATTTACGCAAATAAATAAACATTTTGCAGATTCACATCCCTAAGTAGAACTATCAGGTGAAGGTTTGAAGAAAGTGATGTATAATTATAAGGTGGTGTTATAATCTAACAGATGGTATTTTAATTTGTGGGTAAATAACTTTCCTTGCATTTTATTCTCTAGAAATTGATTGCTTGACTACTGGAACATCGATCGAACTTTATATCGCACCCCCCTGTCAAGGGTGCAAAAAATTGCATTTCAGGTTGTGGTTCTGTGGCTAGTGTTGTGGATACACGGATCGGAGGTCCGGGGCTCACACCCCGATCTACCACAACTCACTTTACATTTTCTCATAGTAAGTTGTTTACAACTTGTTGAAAATGGTCCCCAAAATCGAAATATTTAGGTAAATCAGGAACGCAAATGTTTCAATGAAAAAAGTATGACATTTAATATAATTTGGAATGTAGTACACTGTGCCAAACTGCTATAACTGAAAAGTTCATTATAACCACATACAGAGAGCACAACATATTTATTGAGTGTCAAAATGAACAATTACATTTATTTTTTAATAAATAATGGCTATTAAATGTGTATTAGAAAATAACGGGAGGAGGTTGCAATATATAATTCTAAAGAAGATGCTTTCTGCAGTTGAATATAGATGGGTGTTGTTTCTAGAGGGCGTTCTGTTTATGACAACAGGACAATCTATATATTACGTGTTACAATGATGCATCTACACCACTTCGTATTTCTCTGGAATGAAAGATTTTTCTATGGAGAATTTAACACTGTCTCCCGGAGTGCCTCCTTCAGAAAGTCCCACAACCGTGTCTGGAGAAATATTGGTGTACGGAGTTTCCGATGTGAAGGTCACTTGGAGTGGGAAGAAATCATTAGGAACTGAGGAGGCGGCGCTAGAAAAAATACATAGACATTTAAATTTAAATGAAACAAGAATAAGTTTAAAAAGGTGCTTAAACATTACATTATATTATACAAACGACTTCTCTTATTTTATATTGTTTGTAGAGAAACCTGTAAAGGATTATATTATACTTTGCCTGTTTTGATTTTTTTAGCTCCATATTTTTCTTGAGATTATCATATTTTTATATATTATTCAATTTCGTAATAATTATCTTTAGACACCTCTAATAAAAAATATGTTGTATTTTATATTTACACAAAATTAAAATGCTGTGGTTACGCCATATTTACTCTATTTGTACACATATATATATATATATATATATATATATATATATATATACATGGCATATTTACTAGGATGAGGCGTTCAAAAATTATTTGCTACCTACTGGGCCCTGGTTAAGATGTTGCAATTGCCTACTGTGGGTACCGATATTGTCCCGGCCCCATAATAACAACTGAACTGATTGTGTGCATGTGCTTTTATATTCTCATCGCAATAGCAAATAAGCTAATTTTGCGATCAATAACTTATTAAAGCCACTGTGTCGTGTAATCGTCAAGTGCTCCTCCTTCCTGACCACAAGATCTGATCTAAACCTGACTGCCGCGACAGTTCTAGAGTTCTAGACAAAGAGGTGCCAGAACCCAGAATAAGGTAGGTAATTGCATTCATTGTATTTAGGGCTAGATAACGCATTGGGTATTTTTTTTACCATCTTCGCTGTTTCACAAACAGAACATAATAATACTATGCTTTACTTATAATAAACGCCGATTTTCGGCACCGAACTAAACTAAGAAGTGTATCTGGATCATTTTTGTTGACATTTGCAAAAATTAGATTTATTTTATTGAGTATTTTTTCAAGAAAGGTTTATTTTTATAGTCAGCCGACGAGGCTTCGTGGTGTAGCGGCAGGCGCATATGCCTACAATGCAAGAGGTCTCAGGTTCGATTCCCGACATGGTTGGCATGAAATATTGATTCAAAAAGGTGTTTTTACACTAAAATATATTTCATAGACGGACTGGCGCGAAACGAGAAACGCTGCGATCGGTGTACAAATGCAGTGTCTTGTGCACCATTAGATGCGGAAAGGGAATGATGATGACTCCTGCCATAGGAGCTGCAGCATATTTTTATTTCTCGCGGGGGGGTTCCCACCAAGGGAGTTCTAAGGGTTAAACATTTAACTTACGTGAATTCAAGCGTGCCGGTTTTCTGTGAAGCGTCCACCAGAGGTACATTCCACTGTAGGATATTGCGTCCCTTCTGGTGATTGTAGACGCCGTCACACTCATTTACTATCGGCACACAACTCATCCTAAAATCAAAAAACAGAATTATATCAATATTTTTTTAGTATGTCAAAATCATTATCGACTACCTAGCAATATTTTGGATTTTTGTTTTTTTTTTATTTGTTTATTTTTCCATACATATATTTATAAAAAAATTTAATTACAAAAATACATCTTAAAATTAAGCTATAACATAAATTGGAAAAAATGCCCGCAAATACTTCAGCGTCTGAGCGTGGGACATTCCCTTTTTAATTATTAATAAGTTTCAAGCATATAAATATGGTATGACATGGCCACGAAAAGAAAAGAAAAACAAAATTAAAATATGCTGTTATTATGAAAACAGGATTTATTTGCAGTATGCATTTTATTTTTAAAAAGGTGTCTATCTGTTCCTTCCATGCTAATCCAAGACCTTAAACCTACTTTAAACTGTACCAGTGATTTAATGTTTTGTAATTCCTTAGTTAGAAGATTGAAGGATCTTGGACCAACATGTAAGGAGTAAGGAGTGCCTCTGTGCGAACTTAGTTCTGCATCCTGGAACTGACAGTACACTATCGGATCTATTGCTAATACGATTTAAATTATTACTAAATAATTCCTTATTTAAGTGAACATATTTCAGGCACTGGAATAAATATAATTTTCTAAAACTAAGGAGTTTACTCTCTATGTATAGTTCATTACTCCAACGCTCTCTACGTATATTTGAATACATCTATATGTTTGCAGACGAGGCTGGATTCCATCCCCTAGGGAGTTATCAAAATTTACGGAAGCCTAGGCATTTATTTATAAGGCTAATGATGTGTATTTCAACTAGCTATGTGAAATGTAGTCCATTCAGATCCAGTCAGTTCAGATCCCAACTAAAATCTCACTTCTTTAGTTTATCATACCCAATTTTAAATCAGAAAATATAATATGTCACTTTAACCTAGTTAGAATGTAAGTTTACATAAACCGCCCTTGAGGTGATTTTTCACAAAAACGGTGCAATATAAATCAGCCAAATATTATTATTATATCAAAACAAAAAAAAACATTTTGAAACATACGAGTATTATTTACTGTTTAAATATTTAGAATTAATATAAAACAAAACACTTTGTAAATTTACCACACAAGAGTTTAATACATTATAACATGACTATTTTTGGGTAATCAGTATTACCCATCCTCAGGTTGAAACATATTTATTTATAACTACAACATCATAATAATTATTTCTCATACTTCCTTCCATTCACTAACTCTAACAGCTTGCATTGTCCAGATTATAAACGAGCACAAGTCACTTAACCAAATTTTACCCAACTTGCCCCGTTAAAAAACTTCTAGATATTTTTTAATGTTTCAGAAGGAAAAATCTGATTTTTCCTTGATCTCCAAACTTTCAAATTGCGATTTCTCAAAATAATGTTTTTTGGGTAAGTGACATTGACCTGAACGGCGACTATATCTCTTTTACTGGTCTCAAGGGATCGCCCTCTACGGTTTGTGGTTACAAAATTAAATAATGTCCATAAAGAGCTGAAACCATAGAATTAAGAATAGTCCAGAAACCGCATATGGACATCAAACAGAAGGCGACTAAACTACTCATAAATGAGTAGGTTTACGTTTTGACCCATTAGTTTCTTCGCTCAGTACACAACTCCTGATTCGAATTTAACCATGCCGTGTTGTGTTCTTTTAAAGTGTAGAAATTCGGCGGCCTCCGTGGTGTAGTGGTCAAGACGCTTGACTCACGCACGGAAGGTTCCGGGTTCGATTCCCGGTGAGAACACAAAAATTTAAATGTGATTTTTCTCAAGCCTGGGTGCTCTGTGATGTAATTCACCACTGTAATTAGGCCTCCTGGCCTGTTGTGGTGCAAAAAAAAAAAAAAAAATACTGCTAGGATCTTGAAGAAACAGGATGCAATCACATTTCATGTGTAATTAGCAAATGAATGTGTATATAACAAAAGCATTACTTAATTTTTTTTTTTTTTTTCCATCTGTCAGATTGTCGAAGAAACAAAATTAACATTTCGTTAGTGTTGCCAGAGTAGTAAGTTTTTTTACCCTACTTTGCTCATATAATAAGAGAAATAATTAAAATTGAACCTCGGATTAAAAAACACCTCGGATTAAATTTTAAGTTCAAAGTTCATTAATTCAATTACTCTTATTAAATGACCCTTTACTTATCTACTCTGTTGTGTCAATCAATGTTTCCGAGTGCAAAATAAAATTTTAGAAAAATTAACAAATCGTTTTTTTTTACCTTACATTTGTGTTATGGTTATATTCTTCGCGATCAGGCAATATTACTCGGTGACTTCAAGTATGCACGCGGCGAAAGTGTGTCTAAGTGGGGGAATTATTGGACACAGTCCTTTGTATTCAAATATGATTCTACGCTCCTTCTGGACTATTCTTAATTCTATGAGCTGAAACCTTTATTTTTTTCTTTAATGGCTGCCATTTAAAAACTAAAACGATGAAAGTTTGAAACTCACGGCAAAGGTATGAGAATAGTGAGGTCCTGGAGTGAGAGGTGTCCGTGATCTAGTTCATACTCAATGTTTACATCACAGCCTCCCTGGCCATTCTCTGATGGCCAACAGTTCACTAAACAAAACAACAATAAAACATATATGACAGACATTACAACAACGAGAATGTCTTTGAGAAAAGAATGCGGAATGGCCACGGCTCATGACACGGAATTAGGTGGTTTGAGTGATTTTACTCGATAGAGACATACACAAGGGGGCCAAAAGAAACCGGACTGATGTTAAAAAATATATTTGATTAACTATTTTTTCAAGTACTCTGCATTAGGGCTAATTTATTCATCCAATCTTCTCTTCCTTTGCTTGATACATTTTAAAAATTAGTCTTCCTTGATGCTTAACAATAAACAAGTCCCTGTAAAAATGATTATGAAAATAACACTTTGTTTTAAGTGTTACACAATTTTTATTAGTTAACAAGAACACAAATACTTATATTAATATTTAAAGCATTAACTTTGTGGTCAAACATTTGACTAAATGTTATTGAATCTTTGTATATAACCACCTACCGAGTTTTCTATGTCTACCGGTTTCGAGAGGTACTTGTCTCTTCGTCAGGACACTAATCAAACCAACTTTTTAATTAGTGTCCTGACGAAGAGACAGGACATCTCGAAACCGGTAGACATATAAAAGTCGGTTTGTGGTTATATACATTTGTCGGCCTCGTGGTGTAACGGTCAGCGCGTTAGTCTGCCATGCAAGAAGTCTCGGGTTCGATTCCCGACATGGTTGATATGAAATATTTATTTAAAAGGGTGTTTTTACAGAAGAACGTTTCATAGTCCCTGGACTGGTACCTGAAGCATAAGATTGATCATCTTACCTTCATGTAACAAGAATAATAAAGATACGCTGCGATTGGTGTACCAATGCAGTGCCCTATGCACTATTAGGTGCGGAAAGGGAATGATGATGATGGTGTAGTGGTTGGCACATTCGCCTTTTATGGTCGATGTCGCACGTTCGATTCCTGGCAGGTTCAACGTGAAATATTCGCTTTTAACTTGTTTTCGCACTGCAATGTTTTACTGTCTCGAAACTGGCAACAGAAGCATAAGACTGTTCACCGTACCTTCATGTAAAAGTTTATCGAGGTACGCTGCATTTGGTGTACTTAAATTTCCAAAAATCTCAATTTCCGTGTCCTAATCTTGAATTTTTCAAAAATATCTTTGGTCCCTCTTTTATTAAGCTTACCATTGAGAGGGATGGCATTATCAGCTGTAGTCTGATATCTCCACTTCAGGACTCCCACATCGGTGTGCAGCGGGAAGGGCTTGGCCGGGTTCTTTAGCCCAACACACCCAGCACTCCGGAAGAGTTCCTTGTCTACATTTGGATGGGTCTGAAAATATGGAGCCAACATTAAACCTCTATTTGTCAGATATTTGAAGCACAGGTATGTTTTTTACCAGGGGCGAATCAAGCGATTATTCGCAGCTTACCATTATATTATAGACTGTCCATAATAATGTTTTATGGAGACTTTATTTACAGAAAAACAAACAGTGACTATTTCTTATAAATCATCACCCCATTTGTATTTTTATTCAAATATAAGTAAAAATATTAATAAAGCACGCCCAGCGCCAGCAATGAGCCAAGGAACTAGCCGATTACAGCTTACTTCATTATACAAATAAGTGTACTATATTTTGAACATATCAAACCCAGTGGCGGGATTTTTCTCCTAGAGTAAACTTGTAGATTACACAAATTCTTTGAAGATTCTCGATTTGGAAAACAGTATTTGAAACATTATTTCCAAGGACTATTTTTCATTGAGATAATACTTTTGACATATGACTCGCAACACATGTGGCGCTCGACGCGACCGTTTTTGGCATTATTCATCTCTAGAACAAATCGGTCAGTTGACATTTCAATCGTAATGAGAATACCTAATACTGACCGAATTCATTGTGCTATTTTAAAAAAAAAATTATATACGTTATGTGTTAAATCAATGAATAATATAGCTACACAATATAATATACCACAAAGTTACGTCGTTTAAGTTGATTTCATAGATGAGAGTTGTTGTATCACAGAAAAAATAGCAATTTATAGCATACTCGTATATCACTTATATTATATTATGTTCCTACTATGTAGGTACAAATAAATGATATTTTTATAGCTTACCTGTAAATTAAATCACCATTTATTCAATTTTGAACGCGGGAATAGATTGGAGGGGGAGATTTAACGATATAAGAATGCTCGCCCTCCACGCAGTAGCCAGGCTATCTAAAGATCTTGGAGAGGCTCGGAAGGCGAGAGCTAATTTACGGAAACCTGTCATAACTGCCTTATCATTTATTGGTCACATTAATAGCATTGGTAATAGATCTCTAAGAATGTTGGGTTTCATTATCAGAACCACTAAATATTTCAAAGATATTGGTGCACTTAAAATAATGTACACGTCACTTGTAAGAAGCATTTTGGAGTACAACTCTACAATCTGGGCTCCTCATTATTCTAGGCACCAATATTGTATTGAAAAGGTCCAAAATAAGTTTTTGCAATTTATAAATTTTAAATTAGGTGTTGGTATTGAATTTTTAAATTATGATTTGTTACTGTTTATTTTGAAATTATTAAGACTAAGTGACAGGAGAGTTATAACTGATTTATTAAATTTATATAAAATAATCCATTCCATGTTTGACACCCCTGCACTTTTATCACTAATTAGTTTTAATGTACCAAAAAGGACAACTCGGCAAACCTACCAATACTGTGGCAACAATACTTCGACATCATATGGTAAAAATGCAGTCATCAATAGACTTCACTCTCTAGGCAATAAGTACCAGGACGTTGGTGACTCATTTCACATGAAATTTATTACATATAGAACGGCTCTTCTTCTTTATTTTATTGGTAATAGTTCTAAGTAACTATTTGTTACTTTTGTTAAAAAATTGTTTTAAACTTCTTTATTAGTGTTTTTTTTTCTTTTTTCGTTTCTTTTCTTTCTTAATTAATTTATAAGTAAAAAATATTTCTCTTTATCATTTTTTTTACATCATTGTATATTTTTCTACATAAACATATACTATTTACCTAAATATTAGTTTTCAATAATAATACATATAAATGTATATTTTTAATGTTATTCAAAATTGTCTTCTTTGTTATTTTTTTTAACTGGTTCAAAGCATCTCTAATACCAAATTATCTTTTTTTATCGATAATTTTACAACTGGTAATATTTTATTCTTTTATATAGTTTATATTTCTTGGACTTTCTAAATTAATAATATTGTTTTAAATGCTCTGTATTACTTAAATTAAGCTTACATGTATGTATATTTAATTGTATTTGTAACTAATATGTAAAAGGCACTAAGTGCCGTTTATTTCAATAAAATAAATAAAATAAAATAAAATAACAGATCTACACGGGTCGCAGTGACGTCGGGAGCTTATAATATCACTGACCCCCGTCTTCTCAGAACAAGAATACAGTACTTTGTTTATTACTGAATTGTCTATTACGAAAGAGGAGTGATGTCAAGGAGGAGGATTGACATTTTAGATCGTAGAATCGTAACAAGATATTAAAATGTATGGCTGTCGGGCACTTACCTGCAGCTGAATTCCTCTTGTGTCTTCATTGTTGATGTGAACTCGAATTCGGCCAAACTGTTCATCCGATATACGCAGAGTCAGTAACCCTGGAGAGGACAACAAAAGAAGCAATATTAATAATCAACACTTAAAACTTAAAAATATATCATCAATGTTTAATTTTATTTTATTTGATAGAAGATTGTACAATTTTTAATGTAATTTTAAATTTTAAATTCAGAGTTCGATTGTTGTGAATCTTAACTACATACGTAGATACTAACTATGCACGGCACTCTCCGATTCCGCGTTGACATTCCTTAGCCAACAAATTTACTTGTGATATGGACATTTTTAAAACAAAAAATTATTCATTTCAAAACATTCTTAAGTGCATTATTTAAAGCTAATTATTGAAGTCGATATAAAATTTCCTTTTTCCTTCAATTTTTTTTTCTGTTTTTGATATGTATTATTATTGTCTTATGCTCTTTCTGTAATTACTTTTAAAAATATTTTTTATATATGTACCATTATTATCTAATGCACTTACTGTTATTTAATTTTTATTACAATATTAATTTGTAAATACCATTTTAATTCTTTATACCTACTGTTTATTTTTAATACATATTTTTATACCTAACTATTAATGTTATGCAAAGTTTTACTTTTGATTTTGCAATGCAGTATGCTTTTTTGGTTTTTACATGTCTTAAAAAAATACAAAATTGTATTGTTTATTTTTAAAATTATCACTATGTTTGTACTTACCTGTATTATTTTTGTAAACGCCCCTTGGGCTGATAGTAAAATTAAGTAAATGGTATAGTAATAAAAATAAGTGTGAAAATGAGTTGATTTACGAATGTAACAAACTAACTAAAGAATATAAATAAAATTAAAATAAATATTAACAAAAAATAATACCTGTGAGTTCAAAGTTCTGTATTCCGCCGTCTCTGCCAATCCTCACAGAGAGTTTATCTTCTAGTTTCAAGTGAACACTGAAACATTTAAAATGAATCTTATTTATTATTTTGTGGTTTTGAAAGTTACTCAGTTAAAACGAGCTCATTGCATTTTTCGATTTTTGAGATACACGATGCCCTTTTTTTTCTTCTCCTGAATACAATTGTCAAATACGTAAATAAATACGTGTGCAAAACCTGTATACCCATATAGTGTTGGATGATTTATTAAAAAAATATTTTAAAAAGCTACAATTCGCTACCAAAGTAATAGTTTTTACCCTCACTGAAAAAAGGTAAGTTTGGGATTTACGAGTTTTACAAGTTAGACAAACAGTATTTTGTTACATATATGAGTCCAGTGTCCCACAAACGAGGTTTTTAATGGTGCGAAGGTTTTCACGGTCACTGTTATCAATATGTTTCTTTTTTAGGTAATACCGCGTGTGTTGGATTTGTTCCGACGTTTATAGACTAGGTTGCCAAGGATGTGGTAAAGTGTACATAGGACAAACAGGCCGCACAGCAAAGAAAAGGATTGACGAACACAAAAGAGCGTGTAAACTTGGGCACCCTGACAAATCTACAATAGCGGAACACTTTATAGACACCAGAAATTTATTCGCCTTCGAACTGAAAATTTTATATAAACCCAGTGCACATTATTTTCATTTCTAATCATTGTTTATAATGTGAAAAAAATTTATGAATCAATAAATAAATATATCCAATTGACTTACTCTTGAGTGTTTTCCGCCCTTACGGGAGCGTGGCTGACGGCATCTCCCCGAGCTCCTGGAGTACCGGCCTGCACTACCTCTCCCTCGCTTTTCAGCTGGTCAACGAAGCTGTCCACATCGCGGTTCTTGGATCCCAGTTTCATGGCGTTGCGAGATTTCCTGCAATAAATATTTGCTAAATAAGATGCATTGGAAACAGATCAATTCAATAAAAAAATAATTTAGTTATTAGTAACACGTAATTATTTTATTTTTTTATTCATACAAATACATACATATTACAAAAAAATACAATAATAACATATCCCAAACTCTATGAGGCCAAGGGCCCTGTGTTGAGTTGGGATACAACACAATGGAAAGTGGAAGCACATACATAATTAAATAATAGCAAAAATCAAAAATTAAATATTATTACATAAACATACATTTATTTAATAAATTTTCATAATTACATATATTAAAAGAATAAAATAAAGATAGAATAGTGAATAAATGCGGAATTTTAAAGAATTTCTACAAGTGTCCAGAATTAATTCCACAACTTTAGCTTAGTTAGAATGTAAGTATACAATTGTAAAGCGCCCTTGAAGTGATATTTCACAAAATTATGCATGCTTTCATCCTCAGTTACGTGAACTCCCAGTATTTAAAGCTGTCTTTCTCTCTTCTTTCTTCTCTTAAATATGGTTTAAAATATGCATATTTTGAATTATCTGAAAACGAGACGTTTGGCGTCCTATGGGACAAACAGCATGTATTACCTTACCGCGCCAGACTTGGACTTGTATTTATTGTGGATAACTTATATAGCGCCATTTTCGTAATAAAATACCTCAAGGTAATGTTTGTTAAATGCGGACTCGGCGAGCACAATGTGAGATGTCAAATGATTTGACGCCAACTGCGTGCCATTTCATATATGCTCATTTTTAAATACGAAATTTATAAATGAAAATTTGTTTTTTTATGCATTGATAGTTATATCGTTAGAATGAGGAATTCCACTGTTTTCTAATTTATTTTTTTTCTATTAGCGTACTATTTAACTAAGCAAAAATATTTTTTTGTGCGTTATTTACAAAGATATGATTTTTTAAAGTTACATTTATCAAATACCGCGCCAAATGACTGTAATCAGTGTGTCACTTTTCAGTAGTGACGCCATGAAACGGTTGGCGTTCTTACTTTCACTGACCTGACAAGAATCTATGGAATATTGCTTTATTACTTCATTTAGTTGATCGTAATTTGCTCATTTCTATGTTATGGTTGTTTTTACGAACGTTTCGATTTAGAAAAACCTAGAAAGTTGACATAATCTCTGGTTGAAATGTCAAACTATACTTTTTTTTTTCTATGGTCAAAACGTTCCTTACAAGGTGCGGGGGCTTTAAAGCGGAAACCGGAAATACTACACGTAGATATAAGGAGTGACATCATTATTTACGATTTTAAAATAAATACTTTTTTTTATTTATTTTTGCGTGCGTTTTTGAGATATTTCATCCTACTCCAATTTTTTTAAATATTCACGTGTACACGAAAACATTTTTAAAATTTAATTCCGAGTTGGACTGGAATTCCTCATTGTAAAAATCCGCTATAAATATTCAATGTTTTTTCCGATTTGTAAAAATATCCTTTTGCTGAGTATCGCACAGAAAAGACTGATGGCATAAATAATTAAAGAAGAGAAAATATATTTTTACTTACTCCTTAGTGATAGTCGGCTGAGGATTGTAATTTGTGTTGACACGAATCTCACAGATGTGAGACTGTAAGTCTGAAAAGTTGGTCATCGAGCTGCTGGAAATTGCCTGCGAGGAATCTAAAACAAAAAATATTTATCATTGATTTCAGTGTTTATTAAAAAAAACCCATTGCTTTATATTAAGCCTGGAGTATGCCTTGAAAGTACTTCCTCTACATAACTAAAAACCATTTTAAAGACAGTGAGTGTTCCTATCGGTCTACTCAAACAAAAAAGCAATGTTTTTTTGGCAATAAACAAGTTACTCATTTAATATGATGAAAAATGACACACCCACAGACATTGGGCTCCCGGACAATACCAACCATTCAGCACATTCTCTAAAAAAAGATAATGTCGCAAGTTCTCAACCCATGAGCTAAAAAACTGAGTAAATAATCTGAAATGGTTATGTAACTAAACAAATCTTGAATTCGGTGCATATTTAAATAAACAATCGTTTTAAAACAGCCAACAAAAATATTTAAAAATACTAACTTGTGATTGGTCCTCCCTTCTTTACATTCTCGAGACGTTCCCTCTGCAGTTCTTTTGCCTTTTCTCTCATCTTGTTTCTAGCCTCGCGCTCTTGTGTCTATAAGAAAAAAAAAGAAATTATTTTGTTACGGATAACATATACAGTAGTAGGATCTTTCAGAATATTGATAATAATCTAAATTTAGGTTTAAATTTGTTGCAACAGAGACGGATAACATTTACAGGGCTTATGAGCTGTCATTGGCTAGTTTAAGTGGCCACTTTACACACTGCGTAACATTCATCATTCTGCCTGTGTTTGAACATCCACATTTCCCTAACTCTTCTACAAACATTTGTACATACTCAAAACATCATTGCCTAAACTAGCTGGTATAAGAAGTAAAAAAATTGAAAAATTCTTTTCAAGCGTTGCATGGTAGGTGAAATGGTTCAGTCGGATGAATCTCATCTGCACAATAAAGGTTTAAGCTCTTTCGATTCACAAAATTTTACAGATGGAAGAGTTAGGGTAATATGGATGCTTAAACATAGGCAAAATGGTGAATGCTACACAGTGTGTAAATTGGGCACTTAAACCAGCCAATGAGAGGTCATAAGCCCTGTAAATGCCTAGACTTCTATATTACGTTTTTAAAAATGTTTTCCCTTCCTGTTGCAACAAATTTAAATCTAAATAACTCCCAAGGGAGGAAATCCAGCCTGTCTACAAACATTTGGACATACTCAAAACATTGTCAATCTAAATTTATATTAAACTCTGTAACGGGTTACATAATATGTTAGAACGTGCCCCGTTTGCTCATCGATCGCGGACTACAAATCTGTCAACTTTCTATGGCATGACTAATCTGTGGTCAACGCCAACGGTAGCTAAAAATATTACTTGGGTGTACCGTGTAAGTGGATTAACATTTTTTTCTCCATTGATCAAGAAAGGCTTTAGACGAAATGCACATTTAGCGGAAATTTCAGAACCCTTCTTTTTAATATATTTTCTATGTTATTTAATTTGACAGTCATGAGCCGTGTCGATATAATTCTGTAATCCAAATTAATCCAGCCACAATTAACATAACATTTACTATCTAAAATTAAAAAAGAATAGGCGAGCTTGGCATCGTTAAAGCTATGGTTTCCTAAAAGAGAAATGCCGTCATCTTGCACCAGTCATGATGGAGTGGATAAGGTCATTAAAACAAATCAGACAGCGCAGGTCTTCTAGAGAGGGTTGATTTTAAATAGAATAACAAACAGCGATGCCGTCATTTGTAAGACGGGTTGTCATAACGGTGTGAACAGTTTGGGAACATTTTTAATGCACCCTTACGATATCATGGCCACTAGATAATGGCACCGCTTTCTTATAAAATCATGATTGGTCTATATAAATCAGTTATGTTTTTTATGAATATTTTTGTTTTTTATTGTTTATTATGTGAATTATAATTAGGTTAATTGGAATAGTTAATTAATAACGTTTTTTTTATTGTTATTATTATGTTAACTCTGTTAAATAGCTAATCTTAGGCATATTTCACATTTTGTAAAATGTTTTCCTCGGCACGGGACATCCCAGTGAGAGAACATTATTCTGTATAAAAAAAAGAATACAAACAATGTAAAAGTATAAATAAAGAAATAAATTAAGTCTTCATTCAGCTTTCATTTATCGGGAGAACCTTAACCCGAGTCTCTTCCTTGAGCCTGTGGACTCCCGCTATCCTGGAGGGCCGTCGATGACGATCTTTCGGCTTTATTCGGAGCAACTAAGAAATGCGGGATTCACTTGGTCCACTTAGGAGCGGATGTGGAAACGAACAAGACAGTTTATATCTCCAAGAAAAATCTTTTAAACTTATAATATTAGAAATCAAACACTGACAATTTTTTTTTATTTGTAAAAATAAAATAAAGTGTTCAGTAGACTCAAATCAGTGTTTAATTTCTAATATTATAAGTTTAAATATGGAGTTCTACAAAATAAACACCAAATCAATCGATAAGGATCTTTTATTTTAACACCTCAATTGAAATGGATTTTTGTAACTGAATTACAGTGAAAAGAGCAATGACAGCGCAGTGATGTTGAATGCAATATTTATGAACTAACTAATACATTTAACCCTCCCTCCCCGGTGATGTGTAGCCAGTACACATTGCGTCTAATAACTATAATATCTTTGTAAATATAATAAATATTGGGTTTAGATTTTCAGTATTCCTCCATTACACATTTACGTATCCACTGAAATAATTTGTTATTAAATAATAAGTACTTATTAGGTTATTAGTTATTAGGCACAAAAAAGCATTTTATCGGAAATCGGGGATAAATTACAAATATCATCAAAAGTATACTATCAGTCAGTCACGTAGTCCAGTACCATATGGCAACTCAGTAGCTCTCGGGAAGTTGGCGAGGGTGCACGTTTCGCCCGAGTCGTTAGCAATACCCAATGGTTTTTTCACGTTTTGAAATATTATCATCTTCGAATTAAATTATGGTTAATAAAAGCCATTCCCTATAAATATTCCATTTTTCCCTTTTTAAATCTCTTATTTTTTAATGTGTAGAGACTAAACAGCACCGTAACGCGCGGGTATATTTAGGACAGTAAGGGAAAGGTTAAATGGGACTCACCTGTCTAACAGCTTGGTAGACTTTCTCCTCATGGGAATCCATCTCTACAAATGTTCTGATCTGAAATATAGACACTTATTTAACACAACAGCTGGCTTCAGGCATGAGTTTTCATTCTAAAACAATTTGTGCATCGGCCCATGCATGTTTAGAATCGGTGATTGTCACATCCCTCAGGAGTACTAATGGATGAACGTCTATTTTAAAAACATTTGATTTTGTGTAAGATTTAAATAATTAAGGGACTAATAATGAAAAATTATTTTAAAATTTCAAAAGATAATACATCATAATATTTTACACATACTTGAGCTAGGTTGACACTTTCTCTGTATCCCAGAGCCACAATCTCGTCAAATGCGAAAATGAGGTTAAAAGCCTGATCCAGAACCTCCGTCTCACTGAGAATAGAGCAGTACTCGGGAATCTAAAATTTAGGACAATAATTAAATACACAGCATTTACACAAGTTCCATTTTTTTCTTTTTAATTTTATTTTTATATATATTCTACAAAAAAATTACGATGATCAAGTTATACTGAACTGCATAGCTGCAGTTTGTCAGTAGGTGCTTATTACTAATATTTTATATATGAGGCCCTCAGTATCAAAGATGGCCAAAAATCTAATACGTCTTTTTGAGAAAATTTCGGATATCTGTAATTGCACTTTTTTATTTAAATATTTACAAAAAATATATTTTATTTGATATAATTTGGTGCCATTAACACTTTGGATGATTAACCTAAAGGTTAACATAACAAGAAACGATATTTTTATTAAGTATTAAATATGCAGTTGACCCCGCTTTTGATACTATTTTTAGCATTGAGCGAACTGAGGGCCTCATATTATTATCTAGTGGCTAGTGTCTCGGACTCGCGGCTCAAAGGACCGTGGTTCGAATCCCACTCTACCCTAACTTGATTACCATTTTCTAATAGTGAGTTATTTACAACTCTTTGAAAATGCCCTTCAAAATTAAATAATTGGGTAAAAACGCAAATATTTATTATCTCTAAAAAAATATAATATTAAAGCTACGATGGAAAAACCACCGAGACATTGTCTATTTTGGTTATTGTTGAAATCTAAAATGACTTACTCCAAAAAAGATAAGATCCTGTTTTGAGTTTCCGATGTGACACAATCGGCACATTGGTGCAATGATTTACTATCCAAATAATAATTTAGGCAAAATATTTATATTTTTAAGTAGGTTCAGAAAACTTACCACTCTGCTGAAGAGTCGGAGAGTCTCCAGATCCTCGAGGATATTGCTGGCCTTGGTGGTGATAAGGAGCATGTACAGCTTGTCTAGTGGCTGGTATACATACCTGGACAATATATTTACCTTTAATTACACAATGCTTTTTTCTGGTCCAAGAATAAGTATAAAAATTTGAAAATATTATCAGGCGTTGCCTCGTAGTAGGTGAAATAATTCAGTAAGATGAATCTTACTTCACAAAAAACAACAGATGGAAGAATTAATTTGAATTAAGAATCATCTAAAATTAATTATTAAAGCACAAAATTCCTCTTTTTTCTCTAACTCATATAGTGTCCATGCGGCTCGACTGTGGAATCATCTCCCATCCACCATCAAAGATGTTACTACATTATCTCTGTTTAAATCACGTCTGAAGAAACATCTCTTTTCTCTTCCTTAATCTTTCCTCCATTCCTCCTTCCTCTTTTTTTCCTTTATCCCATTGAGTAATAGTTTTGATTTAAGGTAATTCATTACGTTCATTTCTATTTTAATATATCTTTAGCTTTTTATTCTTTTTTTCTATTGAATATGTTCTGTAACTTGAATTATAAAAATTAAACTTTTATTTTATTGGTTGGTTGGAAGAAATTGCCATTTGGCAATAAGCCCGCCAATGTACAAATAACATTATGTACAAAAAGTTAAATAAATAAACAAAAGGACATCATAAAAGTTATTCTCAAGGTACCAATGAGAGTATCCACAGAAATGTTTAAATCTAAAGTTACTCTGCTGGTCAGATTTGGAAATGGACATCGTCATCCCCCTGCTTGGGAACATGAATATATAACAGGGGAAAAAAATAATATCATTGTCAATATCTAAGATATGTATTATTTAAATAAAAAAACACAGTTCGATTTTGAAACCCATAGAGCTGCGGCGTCTGTTTTTGAAAGGTGTTTACTATGGTTAGGGTTTCCAGCTCCCGTTTTGTGTTTAGAGGATTTGATAAATAAAATAAAGGAGAGACGATGAAAATAAGGAACATCATGTTGTTTTCAATAACAACAAACCACCACGCCGTTTCCCCGGAGGCAGAGAGGATTTTTAAATTTTATTTATTCATATTCATTTTTCTCTTACAAACTATAATTAATAAACAAAATAATGTGACCTCACTGGGGTTACCCGTGCCGAGGACACTTTTAACAATATACTTTTTTGAAATGTTTTTACATTTGAGAATAAACAAAGAAAACTAACTTAATGAACAGAGATAATTAACAAAATATTAAGACAGTTTTAAAAACTAGGTATATATGTACATCTACATTATTTACATTACAAAACGCACAATGAAAAAAACAAACCCTAACATAAGCTATACACTTGTGGAGCGATTGATTCAATATTGGTTTGGGCGAATGAGACAATCCATTTTACTTTTACCTAGCTCCACTAAACATTTTTTTTATGGCCTTTTTAAACATTTTCTCGTTACTAATTGTTTTAATAGATAGTGGAAGTAGGTTATAGATTTTAATTAAATAATACTCAAAATCCCTTTGTCCGAAAGAGGTATTAGTTTGTATTTGTTTAAGCTGTCTTTGTGTTGAAGATCTAGTGATTATATTGTTTGTATGTGATGTATTGTAGGGGTTATGTCTTATAGATAGAATGTATACATTCATACATCTTCTCATACACGTGCCCTGATTATTCCGACTTTTGACATGTCCATGTTCAAGTATTTGTTGGATTTGGTCATGCCACGTCTTTTTCGGTCTTCCTCTATTTCTACATCCATCAACATTCGCATTGTAAATATTTTTAGCCATTCTTTCGCTGTCCATTCGCTCTACGTGTCCAAACCAATGCAGAGCTCATTTCTTGATTTCGTCGATAATGCTTATCTCAGCATTCCATAATATTTTCCCATTTTTTATTTTAAAAGATTTTTTTATTTATTATTTACAGTCATTACGAAACTTATTTTCCTTGGCGCACGTATTAAAAAAAAAATCTCAATAGTCAGTAATACACCAGCAGTTCGCCCACAGTACACCTTGTCTGCCTATTTCTCCACAGTAACGGTTAACTTTATATATGACCAACAAAACAAATAAAACATATATGATCTTACCTGACAGAGTCAGTTTCCACGAATGTGTGCTGTTTACCAGCAGTCATTAACTTGGGAAAGGCGGCCAAGAGACCTTCAATGCGAACCTTGGTCATTTCCACAAATTGACGGGACAGCAGAGCTACAAAAGTAATTAAAATAGTTATTTTAGAGACCAAAACGTCATTCGGCTTGAGTTTAAAAAGTACCTAATATGTTACTCAGTCGTAAAATAGTTGAATACGTGTGAAATAATAGTCAAACGCCGACACAAGGCGACTAGTTAACCGTACACAAAATGATGATTAATTTTTCATTTCATAATATAAAACGTCATATTACCTGCCCCAGATTTGGTGCATACCGTAGCAGCTATCAACACCTTGAATAAAAGAAACAAAAATCTCAAACATACTTATCAATTTCGAAGCAATGACAACAAAAACGACATTGGTGCAATTCTTGTTTGTTTTGTGAAAAAATGTATCAAACAGTTATGAACTGCAAATGTAAGTATGAAAATTGGATTTCTTACCATTTCAGGGAATATACTTGGATTTTTATTAAATCAAAATAGGTAATTCACTTAATTTACTAACATCCGTCGGCACTAGCTGACGTGTAACGATGACAGTAAATCCAAGATGGCTGACGTTGTTTTATAGGTATTTCTGTGTCATTTATAGCCATCATTGAAAATAAAATAGTTCTTACCCTAACTGCATCGAAAATATTAAGTATGGCGACATTTTAAAAGTGGTTGTCAGTTGTCAAAAATTCTACATGTGCGTTCGACATTTGCCAAAAATCAGCGTTGTTTTTATGATATATTACATTTTACATTAGCATTTGTGATTTCAGTTATCAATCTGATAAAATATTTATATTTTAATATAGTACTTAAATAATTCCACAATGAAGCGACTTACCGACGAAAGAACCAAGATTCTATTTGAAAAACTCTCAAAATAGTAAGTTTTTTTAGGTTATAACAAACGGCTTAAAACATTTTCTGATAATATTTGTATTGTTCGAAGTAGTCGATTGATGCAGATGTATGTTTAGACCCAATTGAAAAAAAAGCACTTAGTATTTACGATGTTTTATTGCGTATTAATTGATAATTACGTTTTTAGTATCGGCGCGAATGTACGACTTTTGATCGACAGACCCGACGGAACGTATTGCTTCAGAGAGAAGAAAGACAGGGTGTATTATGTGTCGGAGAAGATTCTAGGACTCGCGCAGACAGCCGGCCCGGGTCATCTCATTTCCGCAGGCACTTGTTTTGGAAAATTCACCAAATCAAATAAGTTCATATTGCATATAACATCACTCAACTACATCAGTCCTTATGCCAAGTACAAGATATGGTTAAAACCGAGCTCAGAACAGCAATACCTGTATGGTCACCATGTTATCAAAAGTGGTAAGTGAATCTTAATACCAGAAGGCGCGTAGAACCAAGTGTGCATACATTGCGCTGTGTCCAAAAATTTCCCAATTGCCCCCACCCCCCTGCACGACATCCCGCCTGCGTGAAGTGGCCGCGTAATGTTGCCAGACCGCGAACAATATTATCACAACACAAATGAAATAGGAGAGAGGGAAGGAAATCAGAGTTGGAGCTATACAATGTCTTCTCCCTTTTATGTACTTTTTATTTAATATTTATTTTAGAATTTAATTATTTTTTTCCCTCTCCTCCTGCATTCATAATAAAATAATGTGAAATCTGTAATTGGTCTTACTTTTTAAAATTGTTCTTTTGTACCTTGTATTTATATTAAGACTATGATTTTCTTAATAAATAAATAAATATAAGTTAAATTTGTGCTATGTTAAGTTATTAGTGGTAAAACTAACAGGTACTTTTATACTGGTTTACGTGCCCACTTTACACACTGTGTAACATTCACCATTCTGCCTATATTTGAGCATCTATATTCCTTTGATTCTTCCATCAGTTGATGTTTGTTAAGTTAAGGAACTGAAACCTTTATTTTTGTTGGTGAGATTCATATGGTTGAATTATATTTAATAATGTTCTTCATCTCTGTTGTAATATGTTAATATTAACAGCTCCCTGGAGGGTTCAATCCAGTTCTTGTCTTCAAAAATTTGGACAAACTCAAAACATTGTTGATTAAATAATTATTAAGTAATTAATAATAGTAATAAATTTTGTCAATTTTTATAGCGCCGTTTTCGTGATTAATCACTTCAAAGGCGCTGTACGTTATACTTATTTTTTTTATTTTTTAAAGTCTATCTACTGGCTAACTCTTAATGACTATTTACTTTGAGACAAATTTTACAAGTAAGTAAATTAATACTGTTTAATATTATACTAAAGCTTATTAATAGAAAGCCTGGTAAAAAAAATTGTAACCCTGGCAATACTAACAAAATGTCCATCTTGTTTTATTTCACAGTCGGGCTAGCATCTGAAGTGTAAGAACACCTCACCTCCCATGTAACGGGTGATCAAAATACCCTGCATTTGTAGTGTTCTGATGAAGTTCCCTAAACACTAATGAGTGTGGATATTCTAGTAAATAAGTTAATAGTACACTTACTTAAAATATACACTATTTTTTGCGATATTTTAACCTAGCCGGACCGAAGGGGGGGATTCGAATCCCCCATAGACCGATTTGGTCAATTTCACTTTATGTACATAAGCATTGGGCAAACTAACAAAAATGAATAAAATACGCAAATGAGTAAAATATGTGTACGCGAAAACATGAATATTGCACGGTCATAAACACTTCCAACGTTTTATTCTCCTGATGCCATATACAAGTAGGTGCTGGGGTCATTTGGTTAAAAAAAGGTTAGGGAAAGGTTAAAAAAATTAACTTTAATTTGAATTTTCTTTCTTTCTTTCTTCAGGTCTAGGAAGAATAACAGAAAACACACCCAAACACCAGGGTGTGATAGTTCTCTCTATGTCAGACTTGCCACTCGGATTCGGCGTGGTAGGAAAGTCTACTGCCGAGTGTAAACACGCCGATCCTCTATCCACAATCTGCTTCCACCAGGCCGACATTGGAGAATATGTGAGAGCAGAAGAAAATCTTAACTAATTATATGAACTGACTACTACAGATAAATACTATTTAAGTTTTAAAACACTGTTTTATTCAAATCCACATCATTATTGTCCTAAGCTCGACACCCCTGTCAACCAATAGTCAAGGAAGATGAGAACATCAGAAAAGTTATTTGAATATAAACATTATCATGATTTATACAAAATAAGACCACAGTGAGTCACAAATTTTGCTTCAAAATAAATATTCAGGTGAGTTGCAGAGTTACAAAACCCGCTCTGGACAAATTTTGGTTGGTAAAAATGTGTTTTCAGATTTTCTCCACAATAGGAAAAGCTTCCAGAGCAGATTTTATAACTCTACAGCTCGAATACAATAATGAACGCAGAAAAATCAAGTGCTGTCACTAGTTGGTTGGAATCGTCACTGTGATCTCGAAGTTCTCTGATCCTCGATGTCCATTGCTGATAGTTATCAGAAAGTTCGACAGAAAGACCTAAATTTTGTTGTGGAGGCAATATGCTCCAACTGGAGAAGATGCGGATTAATATTTATTGATAAAAAAAATAAAACAAATTATAACATCAAAAATATCTATTTATTTCATACCATCAACATAACAATGATTACTTCTATACCCGGCCATTAAGAAGTGTAAAATTGTTAATAAAACTAAATAACACAATATTATATTCTATTGTCTATTGGAATCTATTTCGTTCTCATAGATTATTACCTACTTCATTCTTTACTGAGAATTAAAATCCCTATTCTAAATTAAAATTAGGTAACATTACTATAAGTATATTTAACAAAGAAGGAAACATGTAAATACACATTGTCAGCAAGCAATACTACCAATCCGATAAAATAAGTTTTTGAAAACTTGCAATCTTTTGTTCAAAATTCTCAATTAATTCATTACAGCCTCTGTTTAGGCTTATCTGGTTAGGTAGGTGATAACAAAACTAATACCAGACTAAAAATATGAGTATGCATCTCAGAGTAATAACCTAATAAGAGTTGCCCATAGAATTGCCCATGTGGAGAAAAACCATTCTATGATTATTGTCTTTGAAGTTAGCTACAGATTACAGCAATACACGCCGTAGGTACTTGGGTTGAGAATTGCAAGGCGCAAACCGAAACTGTCCGTATACGTTTGTTGTTAACCTTTCCCTTACTGTCCTAAAAACATCTGTGCGTTACGGTGCTGTGTAGTCACTACACATGCAAAAAATAAGAGATTTTAAATCGTAAAAGTGTAATATTTATCGGTAATTGCTTTAATTATTTATAGTTGAAGTCAAAAGTGATGATATTTTTAATCTAATCTCTAAAAACATGAAAAAACATAAATGCTTTCAGTGCGTGCAAAAGAACCGCCCCCAAGGAAAGCCAGGCGGCTAATGGGCATCTGCGAGAAGTACAAGAAACTTTGCTGTTCGCGCGTGTGATGCATAAAAATTGTCTCTCTCGCTCTCAAATATACCTGTATTATTGAGAGTGAGACGTAAAGAGTGTGCGAGACAATTATATATTAGGATTACTCTTTTACTACGAACGTAACATGCGACACTTTGGTAAATTTTCTATTGTATCGGTGATATCTCCGATTTTCGATAAAATGGTTTTTATGTTCCCAATAAGCATTAATTATTTGATAAAAAAAAACATTTTCACAGATATATAAATGTATTACGAAGGAATACTGAAAATCTCAACCCATAATTTATTATATTTATGGAGATATTAAAGTTTTTAGATGCAATGTGTACTGGCTTCACATAACCGGGAAGGGAGAGTTAAACTTAAAACCAAAACAAAAATTTTGAACGCCTCTGTTCTATGCAATAGAGCTTAAGGGCTTCTCTAGAGAATTATTACTCTAAGGTATTTATTAAATTAAATCAGAAAAATATGTCTATATTATAGAGAGAAAAAACAATACATGGACTCTCATTACATTTTTATGTCTACTACAAACCTTGTGTTACATTGGGATACGTGATGCAATTAAAAATAGAAGCATAATTACAATTACAAAATGTTATATGCAAAATTATTTTTTTACAAAAAAGGGAAAAAGCATATTTGAAGAATTCTAAAATTTAACCCTAAGCACTCAAATGCCGTCATTGATTCGGCATTCATGGTCTGCTGTATTCCTCCTAATAAAATAAAGTCTTATTTCTCAATACTTTTAACATACGAAGTTTTTCAGTTTTCGATATTATTTAAGCAAGGATCATTAAATTACGATTGAATAATAGAAATGAGAAATAACTCATTCAAATTTGACGTATCGTTTTGCCTAAATGGAGTTTCAGGTACATTTTTTATGTTTTCATAAATATATTATGTAATATGAAATTTACTAAAATGTAAACAAAAAAATTGTAAATAAATTGATCAATATTACTAAGCTACGAAAAATTATAAACTATTAAATTATTTACAAAAGTTTTAGTAGCAGGGTTGTTTTGTGCATAGATCATCATGTATCTGTGATCGAATGATCCTGTGCGTGCGTAAAGTTGTACATACCGCTGAAAGATAGGTTAATTCTGCAGATTAGGATATTTTTAACGATCACACTTAAGAAAGTGAGATATCAACACATGAGGACAGGCGCAGTTGGTTAGACGGCTAACTGTGAAACTGGCGTCGCGGGTTCGATTCCCACCGTTGCAAGAAAAAAATCCAAAAAAGATTTTTTTCTCGATTGGTCTGGGTGTTGTGGTGTATTTTTCATTACCTCCTTCCATATCCCCTCTATCCCACCTGCTGACAAGCCTCAAAATATTAGGCTTAGTGGGTTATTCCTTTTTAAAAAAATATTGAATCTTTTGTTCAGAGATAAATAAGTCCCAAGGGCAACAGATGAACTTGACCGGTATAAGCTAACTATTGTACTGAGAAATATCACAATTCAATGCGCACCGCACTGGAATGTTGTGGTCACAATTCAATAGTGTATTCTTCATTATTTTGTAACAAATTAGTCGATAATTCACAGCATCTTCACCGTACACTGCGCAAATATCGCGAGCAATTTTGGCAGCTTTGTTCCTCGCGAACAGAAGGAGGTGTCGAATATGCTCATTTTCATCTACTTGACATTCCATTTTAAAGGCTTGTAATCAAATAAAATAATATATGTAACATAAAAGCAAACAATATCTTATAGGGCAGAATGAATTTTCTTTCAAATGAAGTTTAACCTTTTTTTGTATTTATATTTGTTAAAGAAGGTAACCATGAACAGAAAATATAATTTGTTTTTTTGGTTCTCATTTTTAAACTTGGTAAAAAAAGTACACAACTTATGTTGATCCCATCATGTTAATTTTTATAAATTTAATAATATTGAATGCTGGTGATATTATTTTTCTTTGAAAATGCCTCGAGTTGGCCATAACAACAAAAACCTTTTGAGTGCAAAGGCCTGAAAATAAAGCATGTGAATTAAATAATTTACATGATAATAATTCTGTCATTGTTAGAACTTATGTAGCATTGGTGTACTATTTTAGTATATACCCACAATTGTTTATAAAAAGTAGTTACGTATTACACATTTTTCTGTGCCATACAACTCTTGATTTTAAAATCTTTATAAAAACTATTGGGTACGCAAAGAATCTAATAAAACAATTATTTATGAATAACTAATGCATCATTGAGCCTTTTTGCTTTATGGAATATGTACTTAGAAATAAATTAGTTTGAAAATGTATAAATTAAACTCTAAAACCATTAACCTTGAAAAAACATTCTACAGTAAACATTCAACGTATTTCAATTTTGATATAGGTAGTATAACCTATTTTGACTAACAGAATGAATAATTGGGTCAGTGTACCTGCAAAACAGTTTTGAGATTGAGGCTGTAGTCTGATAAAAAATAAGGTATTCATACGATTTTGACTTTTTAAAACGCTGTTTGCTCAAAATAGCGCTATTAAAAAAAGAAAGTAAATGAACATTAGATAAAAACAATTATTTTCTAAGGTATTTCTGATGGAAAACATACTTAAAAGTTTTATATAACTAAAATACAATTACTTTTCAACACGAAGATGTTAGGTTGTTTATTAGACATTATTTGAGGCATAAGTCCCAACTTCATGGTACTAAAAGTCCTGTATTGGGCTGAGACGAGCAATAAGTTGACACAGACAGATGAGTATATCATTACAAATATTAAAAAGGATCAGAAACATGACAATAATTTGTTATAAAAACAAAATATATGGCACATCAATATGGTAAACAGTAAACTCAAACATTCGGAAAATCATCAAGGAGTTTCCCACTCAAATCCCTCCCACTAAGGAAAATCCAGTCCTTAACTCCTCTCTTAAAAATGGTTTGTCCCTGAGAGCTTAATACACACTTCCAAAATACGGGGTCTACGTTCAAGGCACAATGAAGGAATGCGGTAATGTGTTTTATCGTTGCCTGGTTGTGTTTCAATATAAGTTGGTGCCTTGACATTCGTGAATATCGAGCAGCTAATTTTTATCTAAACTTAACCGGACAGCGTTACAACACACTGCTGTATTCCTACCGTACACCTTGAACATAGACCTCGACTATAGGTACATTGATACTCAAATACAAAAGTATTTAAGTAAAATTTGTTTAAATGGTTTGAAGATTGAATGGGAAAGTTGTTTAAAAAAGTATTAATTTTTGGTTTTTAAAAAGAAATAATAAAAAATTAACAAAACATGCATTTTAAAGCACACAAATATCCATATTCTTTTATCAATCAAGTTTAAAATAACTTGAAGTTAAACCATTAGCGCATTTTTGTCACAATGAATTTTTCATCTTAATTTTTTTCATGCAACCCATTTATTGACATAAAAAAAACCTAAAATTGTGATGCAAAGTAAATTTTGTTTTAAAAATGTGTTTTGTATTAGGTATAAAATGCAAACTTCTATTTAGGTACTGGCCCAGCAATATCAATTGAAATATTTGTAAAATGGACAAAATTTTCTCATAGTATTTCCCTTTTTCAAAAACAAACAAACCATCAGGCCATTTATCCGTCTGGGTAGACAGAGAATTAAGAACGCCACATCACTCTGTCTTTGCATACAGAAGTCGCTTCCTCTACATTCATACCTCTTCTCATGCACGACGACAATTATTCAGACTTTTGACATGTCCCTCTTCAAGTATTTGTTGAAATTGGTCATGCCTAGGGTTATCATATGACAGGCGTTTGCAGCATTAGACAGCAATTTTAAGTTTAACACAGACGTGCGCCAGCTTTGCTTTGAAACAAGTTTTTTTATAATTCAGGCAGTATTGGTGTCAAGAAAAAAATTTAAGAAGATTTTTACTTTTACATTTCGGAAAAAAAATAACTGTTGAAAAGAATCTCATCATCTGAAAAAAATGTCAGTAATGAAGTAATCACATTTATATATTCTGGATAATTTTCGTCTCGCCGTTTTTGTGAAAATCACCTCAAGAACGCTATTTTGTTTATACATATTGTATACTTAAATAAAATTTCTATTCAAATATTTGTTTTTTTACTGCTTTTTATCTTACCACAGGTATTTTTCTAAAAAATCAGGCATTTTGGACACCCTGACCAGGCGTGTCTTCATTTTGAAATGAGAACCCTAGTCATGCCATGTCTTTCACGGTCTTCCTCGTGTTCTGCCTCCATTCATTTGCATCATAAATCCTTTTAGCCGTTCTTTTGCTGTTAATGTTACATGTCCAAATCAACAAAGCACTCCTTTCTTGATTTTGTCGATAATGCACTTTGCCTTAATTCCCCTTTTCCCATTCAATAAATAAATTAACGACATTAATAAATTAGTTGATCTGTTGTGATGGTACTGCAATATATTAAGTATCTACAATATAATAGTTCATTTCTTTCATATTATTTAATAATTCTTCGATCAATATGATCTCTGAACATGTAATCAATTTTATGTATCCGTTTCATGTGTTTGTTTAGAGAAGGACTGCGTCCAAACTTCATCGGACAGATGGGACAAGATACATTTTTCTCCCCGGTATGTTTCAGCATATGCATCTTCAACGCGTACTTATCATAAGTCACGTAATCACACAGTTCGCAGTGAGTGTTCTTTTCTCCCGTATGTCGTCTCATGTGGCTGATAAGCACGCGTTTGAGCTGCGTTTTGTACGAGCAAAAATGGCATTCGAATTTTTTGTTCATCGAGTGCTTCCTGAGGTGGTTCGTAAGATCCACTTTGACCGGGAACGTGAGGCCGCAGA